>NC_083494.1:0-2400000 GCF_905332965.1 Bombus pascuorum
AACCCCAACCTAACCCCAACCTAACCCCAACCTAACCCCAACCTAACCCCAACCTAACCCCAACCTAACCCCAACCTAACCCCAACCTAACCCCAACCTAACCCCAACCTAACCCCAACCTAACCCCAACCTAACCCCAACCTAACCCCAACCTAACCCCAACCTAACCCCAACCTAACCCCAACCTAACCCCAACCTAACCCCAACCTAACCCCAACCTAACCCCAACCTAACCCCAACCTAACCCCAACCTAACCCCAACCTAACCCCAACCTAACCCCAACCTAACCCCAACCTAACCCCAACCTAACCCCAACCTAACCCCAACCTAACCCCAACCTAACCCCAACCTAACCCCAACCTAACCCCAACCTAACCCCAACCTAACCCCAACCTAACCCCAACCTAACCCCAACCTAACCCCAACCTAACCCCAACCTAACCCCAACCTAACCCCAACCTAACCCCAACCTAACCCCAACCTAACCCCAACCTAACCCCAACCTAACCCCAACCTAACCCCAACCTAACCCCAACCTAACCCCAACCTAACCCCAACCTAACCCCAACCTAACCCCAACCTAACCCCAACCTAACCCCAACCTAACCCCAACCTAACCCCAACCTAACCCCAACCTAACCCCAACCTAACCCCAACCTAACCCCAACCTAACCCCAACCTAACCCCAACCTAACCCCAACCTAACCCCAACCTAACCCCAACCTAACCCCAACCTAACCCCAACCTAACCCCAACCTAACCCCAACCTAACCCCAACCTAACCCCAACCTAACCCCAACCTAACCCCAACCTAACCCCAACCTAACCCCAACCTAACCCCAACCTAACCCCAACCTAACCCCAACCTAACCCCAACCTAACCCCAACCTAACCCCAACCTAACCCCAACCTAACCCCAACCTAACCCCAACCTAACCCCAACCTAACCCCAACCTAACCCCAACCTAACCCCAACCTAACCCCAACCTAACCCCAACCTAACCCCAACCTAACCCCAACCTAACCCCAACCTAACCCCAACCTAACCCCAACCTAACCCCAACCTAACCCCAACCTAACCCCAACCTAACCCCAACCTAACCCCAACCTAACCCCAACCTAACCCCAACCTAACCCCAACCTAACCCCAACCTAACCCCAACCTAACCCCAACCTAACCCCAACCTAACCCCAACCTAACCCCAACCTAACCCCAACCTAACCCCAACCTAACCCCAACCTAACCCCAACCTAACCCCAACCTAACCCCAACCTAACCCCAACCTAACCCCAACCTAACCCCAACCTAACCCCAACCTAACCCCAACCTAACCCCAACCTAACCCCAACCTAACCCCAACCTAACCCCAACCTAACCCCAACCTAACCCCAACCTAACCCCAACCTAACCCCAACCTAACCCCAACCTAACCCCAACCTAACCCCAACCTAACCCCAACCTAACCCCAACCTAACCCCAACCTAACCCCAACCTAACCCCAACCTAACCCCAACCTAACCCCAACCTAACCCCAACCTAACCCCAACCTAACCCCAACCTAACCCCAACCTAACCCCAACCTAACCCCAACCTAACCCCAACCTAACCCCAACCTAACCCCAACCTAACCCCAACCTAACCCCAACCTAACCCCAACCTAACCCCAACCTAACCCCAACCTAACCCCAACCTAACCCCAACCTAACCCCAACCTAACCCCAACCTAACCCCAACCTAACCCCAACCTAACCCCAACCTAACCCCAACCTAACCCCAACCTAACCCCAACCTAACCCCAACCTAACCCCAACCTAACCCCAACCTAACCCCAACCTAACCCCAACCTAACCCCAACCTAACCCCAACCTAACCCCAACCTAACCCCAACCTAACCCCAACCTAACCCCAACCTAACCCCAACCTAACCCCAACCTAACCCCAACCTAACCCCAACCTAACCCCAACCTAACCCCAACCTAACCCCAACCTAACCCCAACCTAACCCCAACCTAACCCCAACCTAACCCCAACCTAACCCCAACCTAACCCCAACCTAACCCCAACCTAACCCCAACCTAACCCCAACCTAACCCCAACCTAACCCCAACCTAACCCCAACCTAACCCCAACCTAACCCCAACCTAACCCCAACCTAACCCCAACCTAACCCCAACCTAACCCCAACCTAACCCCAACCTAACCCCAACCTAACCCCAACCTAACCCCAACCTAACCCCAACCTAACCCCAACCTAACCCCAACCTAACCCCAACCTAACCCCAACCTAACCCCAACCTAACCCCAACCTAACCCCAACCTAACCCCAACCTAACCCCAACCTAACCCCAACCTAACCCCAACCTAACCCCAACCTAACCCCAACCTAACCCCAACCTAACCCCAACCTAACCCCAACCTAACCCCAACCTAACCCCAACCTAACCCCAACCTAACCCCAACCTAACCCCAACCTAACCCCAACCTAACCCCAACCTAACCCCAACCTAACCCCAACCTAACCCCAACCTAACCCCAACCTAACCCCAACCTAACCCCAACCTAACCCCAACCTAACCCCAACCTAACCCCAACCTAACCCCAACCTAACCCCAACCTAACCCCAACCTAACCCCAACCTAACCCCAACCTAACCCCAACCTAACCCCAACCTAACCCCAACCTAACCCCAACCTAACCCCAACCTAACCCCAACCTAACCCCAACCTAACCCCAACCTAACCCCAACCTAACCCCAACCTAACCCCAACCTAACCCCAACCTAACCCCAACCTAACCCCAACCTAACCCCAACCTAACCCCAACCTAACCCCAACCTAACCCCAACCTAACCCCAACCTAACCCCAACCTAACCCCAACCTAACCCCAACCTAACCCCAACCTAACCCCAACCTAACCCCAACCTAACCCCAACCTAACCCCAACCTAACCCCAACCTAACCCCAACCTAACCCCAACCTAACCCCAACCTAACCCCAACCTAACCCCAACCTAACCCCAACCTAACCCCAACCTAACCCCAACCTAACCCCAACCTAACCCCAACCTAACCCCAACCTAACCCCAACCTAACCCCAACCTAACCCCAACCTAACCCCAACCTAACCCCAACCTAACCCCAACCTAACCCCAACCTAACCCCAACCTAACCCCAACCTAACCCCAACCTAACCCCAACCTAACCCCAACCTAACCCCAACCTAACCCCAACCTAACCCCAACCTAACCCCAACCTAACCCCAACCTAACCCCAACCTAACCCCAACCTAACCCCAACCTAACCCCAACCTAACCCCAACCTAACCCCAACCTAACCCCAACCTAACCCCAACCTAACCCCAACCTAACCCCAACCTAACCCCAACCTAACCCCAACCTAACCCCAACCTAACCCCAACCTAACCCCAACCTAACCCCAACCTAACCCCAACCTAACCCCAACCTAACCCCAACCTAACCCCAACCTAACCCCAACCTAACCCCAACCTAACCCCAACCTAACCCCAACCTAACCCCAACCTAACCCCAACCTAACCCCAACCTAACCCCAACCTAACCCCAACCTAACCCCAACCTAACCCCAACCTAACCCCAACCTAACCCCAACCTAACCCCAACCTAACCCCAACCTAACCCCAACCTAACCCCAACCTAACCCCAACCTAACCCCAACCTAACCCCAACCTAACCCCAACCTAACCCCAACCTAACCCCAACCTAACCCCAACCTAACCCCAACCTAACCCCAACCTAACCCCAACCTAACCCCAACCTAACCCCAACCTAACCCCAACCTAACCCCAACCTAACCCCAACCTAACCCCAACCTAACCCCAACCTAACCCCAACCTAACCCCAACCTAACCCCAACCTAACCCCAACCTAACCCCAACCTAACCCCAACCTAACCCCAACCTAACCCCAACCTAACCCCAACCTAACCCCAACCTAACCCCAACCTAACCCCAACCTAACCCCAACCTAACCCCAACCTAACCCCAACCTAACCCCAACCTAACCCCAACCTAACCCCAACCTAACCCCAACCTAACCCCAACCTAACCCCAACCTAACCCCAACCTAACCCCAACCTAACCCCAACCTAACCCCAACCTAACCCCAACCTAACCCCAACCTAACCCCAACCTAACCCCAACCTAACCCCAACCTAACCCCAACCTAACCCCAACCTAACCCCAACCTAACCCCAACCTAACCCCAACCTAACCCCAACCTAACCCCAACCTAACCCCAACCTAACCCCAACCTAACCCCAACCTAACCCCAACCTAACCCCAACCTAACCCCAACCTAACCCCAACCTAACCCCAACCTAACCCCAACCTAACCCCAACCTAACCCCAACCTAACCCCAACCTAACCCCAACCTAACCCCAACCTAACCCCAACCTAACCCCAACCTAACCCCAACCTAACCCCAACCTAACCCCAACCTAACCCCAACCTAACCCCAACCTAACCCCAACCTAACCCCAACCTAACCCCAACCTAACCCCAACCTAACCCCAACCTAACCCCAACCTAACCCCAACCTAACCCCAACCTAACCCCAACCTAACCCCAACCTAACCCCAACCTAACCCCAACCTAACCCCAACCTAACCCCAACCTAACCCCAACCTAACCCCAACCTAACCCCAACCTAACCCCAACCTAACCCCAACCTAACCCCAACCTAACCCCAACCTAACCCCAACCTAACCCCAACCTAACCCCAACCTAACCCCAACCTAACCCCAACCTAACCCCAACCTAACCCCAACCTAACCCCAACCTAACCCCAACCTAACCCCAACCTAACCCCAACCTAACCCCAACCTAACCCCAACCTAACCCCAACCTAACCCCAACCTAACCCCAACCTAACCCCAACCTAACCCCAACCTAACCCCAACCTAACCCCAACCTAACCCCAACCTAACCCCAACCTAACCCCAACCTAACCCCAACCTAACCCCAACCTAACCCCAACCTAACCCCAACCTAACCCCAACCTAACCCCAACCTAACCCCAACCTAACCCCAACCTAACCCCAACCTAACCCCAACCTAACCCCAACCTAACCCCAACCTAACCCCAACCTAACCCCAACCTAACCCCAACCTAACCCCAACCTAACCCCAACCTAACCCCAACCTAACCCCAACCTAACCCCAACCTAACCCCAACCTAACCCCAACCTAACCCCAACCTAACCCCAACCTAACCCCAACCTAACCCCAACCTAACCCCAACCTAACCCCAACCTAACCCCAACCTAACCCCAACCTAACCCCAACCTAACCCCAACCTAACCCCAACCTAACCCCAACCTAACCCCAACCTAACCCCAACCTAACCCCAACCTAACCCCAACCTAACCCCAACCTAACCCCAACCTAACCCCAACCTAACCCCAACCTAACCCCAACCTAACCCCAACCTAACCCCAACCTAACCCCAACCTAACCCCAACCTAACCCCAACCTAACCCCAACCTAACCCCAACCTAACCCCAACCTAACCCCAACCTAACCCCAACCTAACCCCAACCTAACCCCAACCTAACCCCAACCTAACCCCAACCTAACCCCAACCTAACCCCAACCTAACCCCAACCTAACCCCAACCTAACCCCAACCTAACCCCAACCTAACCCCAACCTAACCCCAACCTAACCCCAACCTAACCCCAACCTAACCCCAACCTAACCCCAACCTAACCCCAACCTAACCCCAACCTAACCCCAACCTAACCCCAACCTAACCCCAACCTAACCCCAACCTAACCCCAACCTAACCCCAACCTAACCCCAACCTAACCCCAACCTAACCCCAACCTAACCCCAACCTAACCCCAACCTAACCCCAACCTAACCCCAACCTAACCCCAACCTAACCCCAACCTAACCCCAACCTAACCCCAACCTAACCCCAACCTAACCCCAACCTAACCCCAACCTAACCCCAACCTAACCCCAACCTAACCCCAACCTAACCCCAACCTAACCCCAACCTAACCCCAACCTAACCCCAACCTAACCCCAACCTAACCCCAACCTAACCCCAACCTAACCCCAACCTAACCCCAACCTAACCCCAACCTAACCCCAACCTAACCCCAACCTAACCCCAACCTAACCCCAACCTAACCCCAACCTAACCCCAACCTAACCCCAACCTAACCCCAACCTAACCCCAACCTAACCCCAACCTAACCCCAACCTAACCCCAACCTAACCCCAACCTAACCCCAACCTAACCCCAACCTAACCCCAACCTAACCCCAACCTAACCCCAACCTAACCCCAACCTAACCCCAACCTAACCCCAACCTAACCCCAACCTAACCCCAACCTAACCCCAACCTAACCCCAACCTAACCCCAACCTAACCCCAACCTAACCCCAACCTAACCCCAACCTAACCCCAACCTAACCCCAACCTAACCCCAACCTAACCCCAACCTAACCCCAACCTAACCCCAACCTAACCCCAACCTAACCCCAACCTAACCCCAACCTAACCCCAACCTAACCCCAACCTAACCCCAACCTAACCCCAACCTAACCCCAACCTAACCCCAACCTAACCCCAACCTAACCCCAACCTAACCCCAACCTAACCCCAACCTAACCCCAACCTAACCCCAACCTAACCCCAACCTAACCCCAACCTAACCCCAACCTAACCCCAACCTAACCCCAACCTAACCCCAACCTAACCCCAACCTAACCCCAACCTAACCCCAACCTAACCCCAACCTAACCCCAACCTAACCCCAACCTAACCCCAACCTAACCCCAACCTAACCCCAACCTAACCCCCAACCTAACCCCAACCTAACCCCAACCTAACCCCAACCTAACCCCCAACCTAACCCCAACCTAACCCCAACCTAACCCCAACCTAACCCCAACCTAACCCCAACCTAACCCCAACCTAACCCCAACCTAACCCCCTAACCCCAACCTAACCCCAACCTAACCCCAACCTAACCCCAACCTAACCCCAACCTAACCCCAACCTAACCCCAACCTAACCCCAACCTAACCCCAACCTAACCCCAACCTAACCCCAACCTAACCCCAACCTAACCCCAACCTAACCCCAACCTAACCCCAACCTAACCCCAACCTAACCCCAACCTAACCCCAACCTAACCCCAACCTAACCCCAACCTAACCCCAACCTAACCCCAACCTAACCCCAACCTAACCCCAACCTAACCCCAACCTAACCCCAACCTAACCCCAACCTAACCCCAACCTAACCCCAACCTAACCCCAACCTAACCCCAACCTTTTTTTTTTTTTTTTTTTTTTTTTACGTGGGGAAATCCTCATGGACACCCTTCCCCCAATGGGAGTCGGGTAGTGTCGGACTCTTACCGACTAAAACCACCACGTGGCTGCTCGTACGCACAGGGAAGAAGAGGGCCCAGGGGTATCACGGTTGAAAATCTCCTGTAAGCCCTCCTCTCATCGTCTTCCCTCCTAGTGCGGAGGGGATGCTTCGCTGTGACTCCCGGGGCAGCCAACCCCGGGGTCATCTTCCTCTTGTTGTTTCCGTATCCGTTGGGGGAGATGGCGGCCTCCCCCCGTTGCGCCCACTTCTCTCGCGTCGTATCCTTGCCGGGTGCTCGGCTCGGACCCTGAGCCGCTCCGCCCGCTCCTTCGCGAGCATGATTTGCTCGCAAAAGTCCCTCACTGCCTCGTAGTCCGACCGGCTACGTAGCAGCGCCTCCACGATCCTCCTCGGGGACAGGTCGTCCCCGATCTTCACCGTCAGGGTGTGTCTCTGCATGGCCCACGCGGGGCAGTGCTGCAGAGTGTGCTGGGCGGTGTCCTCCGCCTCCCCGCAGTGGTGACAGATGTTGGTCACCTCCTTCCGAATCTTCTTCAGGAACTCCCCGAACACTCCGTGCCCGGTGAGCACCTGGGTCAGCCTGTAGGTCAGCGGAACGCCCCGCGCTTCCTTCCACCTGTCCCAGACGGGCAGGACCGCGTCTACCGCGCGGTGGGACGTCTTCCTCGCCTCCTTCTCCAGTAGGAGCCGCCATCTCTCCCATGTCTCCTCTTCTATCTCCTTCCTCACCTGCAGAGGGTCTTCGTCTCGATCCCCGTCCCTGACTCTCGTGGCTCCGTACACCTTTTGAAGGGCCAGGGCTTGCAACGCGTATGGAGGGGATGCCGCCAGGACGGTCGCGGACGCGTGCGACACCGTCCTGTACCCTCTCGCTATCCTCAGAGCGGTGGTGCGTTGAACCGCCCGCAGGAGTGCCTGACTTCGCCTGCTCGCGGCCAGATCCCTCGCCCAGATGGGCGCACCGTACATCGCTCGGGCTCTGACCACCCCGTCGTACAGCCTGCGCACCGCTCTCCCGGCGCCTCCGATGTTCGGGAGGATGCCGCACAGGGCGTTGGCCGCTGCCGCCACCTTCGGGGCGAGGCTCTCGAAGTGGGGCTCGAACGACCATTGGTCGTCGATGATGAGGCCAAGGTACCTCAGTTGGCTCCCCACCCGGACCCCTACCCCGTCCACGTCGATCGTCAGTCCATCCGGGGGCGGTCCTCTGCGTCTTCTGTCGTAGAACCCGAGCGCCTCCGTCTTGGCCGGAGCGACCTTCAGCCCCAGTTCTCCGATGGCCCTCGCCGCTCGCCGGGTGGCCTCCGTGGCAGCCTCCGCCGTCTCGTACCACCAGCGCCCTCCTGCCACGACCAGGGTGTCGTCCGCGTAGCAGATCAGTCCCGTGCTTCCGGGCATCGGGGTGCGGAGCACGTAGTCGTAGGCGGTTATCCACAGCATCGGTCCCAGGACCGAGCCCTGCGGCACTCCGCGCTCCACCGCTCTTCTCTCCTCTCCCTCCGTGGATCTGTACGTTATCCACCTCTCCCGGAGGTATGCCCCGATTATCCTCCGGAGGTACCCCGGAACCTCGAAGAATCGCAGGGCCTCTCTGATCTTGCTCCACGGGATCGAGTTGAAGGCGTTGGTGATGTCCAGGGAGACCGCTATCGCGATCCCTTCTCGAGCCACCACTCTCTCCACCCCCTCTCTCAATCTGCGGATCGCGTCGATGGTGGACCTCCCGCGACGGAACCCGAACTGGTTGTCGTGCCAGCCTGGTACCCTGGACTCCATGTGCGCCCCCAGACGGGAGGCGATTACTCTCTCGAAGAGCTTGCCCACCTCGTCCAGGAGGCATATCGGCCTGTACGCCGATGGGGACTCCGGCGGTCGACCCTCCTTCCTCAGCAGCACCAGCCTCGCCACCTTCCACGCCCGGGGGTATGCGCCTTCCCTCAGGCACCTGTTGTACAGATGCAGCAGGCGGGGGGCCATGATGTCCATGGTCTCCGCCCACACCCGCCCGGGGATTCCGTCCGGCCCCGGCGCCACGTCCTTGGCAGCCATCTTCTTGGTGGCTGCTTCCAGTTCCTCCCTCGTTATGTGCGCTCCGGGTTGATCCATCGCCGGTCCGCCGCCGCCGCTCCGAGTGCATCCCCTCTCCTCTGGAGGGGCCTGTTCCGTATCCTCGTGGCGCCTCGGGGAGTCTTCCTCCTCTTCGCCTCCTTCTTCTTCCGGTCGTGGGAACAGCGTGTCGATCACCCGTGCTAGTAGTTCCCGATCCATGTTCTCGGTTATCGGGGGAGCCGCCGGCCTGAGTTTCCTCAGCACCGTCTTGTACGGTCTTCCCCATGGATCGGATTCCACGGATTCCAACAGCCGTTTCCACGACGCCTCTTTCGCTTCCTTTATGGCCCTTTGCAGGGCCATTCTGGCTTCTCTGTGGGCCCTGTACCTCTCGAGGATCTCCTCTTCGTTGCGGTTCCGCCCTCTTCTTCTCGCCCTGGCGAGCAGCCTGCGGGCTCTGTGGCAGTCGTCTCGCAGGTCCGCGATCTCCCGCGACCACCAGTAGACGCTGCTGTTGTCGCGCCTAGACCCGGCGCTGGTTCGCGGCATGGAGGCGTCGCAGGCTCTCCTCATCCATTCTCCCAATTCCTGCGCCTCCCCGTCCACGTTGCCTCGGTTCTTGTTCCTCTTCGCGTCCCAGCACCAAGCCGCTACGGTGGCCGTTGCCCGAAGCATGTCCCCGTCCCTCTCCTTCAGTTTCCATCGGCGAGGAGGGGGCAGCCCCGGGCGGCTCGATGTCCTTCCCTCGACGTTGTTGTTGTTGTCGCCGCTCGTGCTTCTCTTGGCGGGTTCGATGTCCATTAGCACGTAGAGGTGGTCCGCTAGCGTTTCCATCTCTACGGCCACCCGCCAGTTCCTTATTCTGGGGTGGAGCCTCTGCGTCGCCCACGTCAGATCTATGACCGACGCTCCTCTCCGCCCCACGTATGTGGACTCCGAGCCTCTGTTGACCAGCACGAGACCGAGACCCGCGGCCCAGTCCGCCAGTTCTCTGCCTCTCGTGGTGGTTCTGTCGTTGCCCCACGTCGTGGAGTGGGCGTTGAAGTCCCCCAGTACGAGCACCTGTCGGGGGAGAAGCCTCCTTACGCACTCTCCCATCTCGTCCAGTAGGTCCTCGAACGCCCGGATGTCGCAGTTGGGAGAGATGTATACCCCCACCACCACGAGGTCCGTCCATTCGACCGCCACGAACCCGTTGCCTCTTTCCGCGACTCGCCCGGAGACTCCCGAGGTACACGGCCAAGTGATGGCGACCCATCCGCTTAGATCTCCCGCCCATTGGGGGGATGCGGGGATGTTGTACGGCTCCGCCACCACCGCCACGTCGGTCCCGCTCTCCCGGATGGACTGGTAGAGCAGGTCCTGGGCCCTTCCGGCTCTGCCCAAGTTACACTGGAGGACCCGGAATTTACTCGGTCACCTCCATGGCCTCCCCCGGGCCACTCACTCCGATGGTGCTATCCTTCCCTCCGACTGGTGGGTTGCTCGACAGGCTGGCCTGCTCCGCGGCTCCGGTGACGCCCTTGCTCGTGGTTGTCGCCGTGGCCTCTGCTGCCTTGGCCATCGCCGTTCTCCGCGCCCTTCTCCTTCCGGATGGTCCTACCTCCGGTGGTTTGCACGCCGCGCTTCCCATCCTGTGTTTTGACGGGGCTCCTTTTGCCTCGCAGATGGGGCATCTCGGCGATGCGGCCGTGCAGTTCCTCGCCCTGTGCCCCTCTTCTCCGCACCGGAAACACAGGTGGGTTCTTCTCACCGGGGAGACGCACATCGCCGCCATGTGGCCCACCTCAAGGCATCGGAAACACTGGAGCGGTCTCCTGGGGAGTGCGATCACCTTTGCCCTGGTCCACCCCAGTGTGACCCTCCCCGCTTGAGCCAGTTTACGGGCTCCGGCCACGGGGCACTTGGCGTAGAATATCCCCATGCCGCTTCTAGATGTTCCCGCGCTCCATGCTCTGACGTCGCGGGGCTGGCAGTCCGCCGCCCTGGACAGCTCCTCCAGCAGTTCCTCCTCGTTAAGGGATATGTCGACCCCCACCAATTTGATCTCGGCCGTCGGTACCGGGACTGATACTCTGACGGTGGAGGGGTCCAATACCCCGGCTAATCGCGACGCCAACTGCGTGGCCTTGCTCATGCCGGCGTCGTCCGGGATATTGATCACCATGGCCCCGGTCGCCGCCTTTCTCGTTCGGACGTACTCCAGTCCGCATTTCTGGAGGGTCTTGTCCCGTCTCGCCTCCGCCAGGATCTCCTCGTACGTCTTCGGAGCCCCGTCCCTCAGCGTGAGCGTTACCGCCGATGACGTTGGGGGGGGTCGGAGTGCTGGCCGCACGACCGCCGATCCCGCCCTGCCCGCCACCGTCGCGTACGTCCGTTTCGCCGGTTGGGCTCCTGTCTTCTTCTCTCCGTTTCTTTCTCTCCTCCTTTCCCCTCCACCTAATGCGGCGGGGGTCGTCCTTGGCGGTTGCCCGGCTGGTCCCACCGCCGATCTCGCCCTGCTAGTTTGTGGCGCGATGGGGAGGGGGGCGCCGTGGCCCGCTTCTTTCCTCCTCTGTTCCCTGGCCTTCCGTCTCGCATTCCGCGAGACCATGGTCCTCCATTCCCCGTCCGTCTCCTGTCCCTGTCCCTCTTGCTGTTGAGAGGGTTGGGAGGATTGCGGGGGTTGTTGGGGAGGCTTCGGGCTCGCCGTCCGCGGCATCGTCGTCCGCTCTTTGTCGCCGCTGTTGTTCCCTCCTGTCGCTTGTCTCAGCAGGCCCGTTCCCCTGAGGGCTTCCCTGAGCTCTTCCCTCAGGGTCCCCAACAGGGATGGGCCGAGGCTGCTTATCGACTTCTTTAGCATCTCTATTTCTGCTCCGATGTCGTCCTTGGCCCTCCCGCTGCTCCGGGGAGCCTGCGCCTCCGTCGGGGACGGCGCCGCTGTCTCGGCCGTGCCTTTCAGGAACCTGTCTATCCTTTGTTCCAACTCCTCGTTCCTCCTCTTCAGGCTTTCCACCTCTCTTTCCAGCGCCTCCCTCTTCTTCCTTTCTTCCAGGAAGTCTGGCACCCGGGAGGTGGTTGTTTGGTGGGACCATGCCGCGACGGTGTACTCGACCGCGTCCTTGAGGGTTTTGACGTACGTCCCCTTGAGGTTGGAGGACGTCGCCGCCACCTTCAGGACCTCGGCCTGATGTCGCCGTACTTCGGCGTCCACGTCTCTCGGTGAGGACCCTTGGATAACGTTCCTCATTCGGTCCGACACCTCTGGAGTCACTTTCGTTATTTTTCTCTTCTTGCCCCTCCAGGTGACCGAGGCCATTGACTCCTCGTCCTCCGATCTGCCTTCCGAGGTCGACTCCTTTCTCATCTGAGACGGCTCTATCGAGCCGTCTATGGACCTGTGCCCATCTTGCGCTTTCACTTTGTCCCTGACGTTCTTGGGGATTTTGAACGTCTGGAACATGTTGCCGTTGTGCTCCGCTGCGGTTGGAAGCGGGGTTGACGGGACCGCGAGCGGGGCGTGCGACGGCGTCGGTGTCGGTTTCCCTCCCCGGCTGTTGCTTCTTCTCCTGTCCTCGGGTCCCGCCCTCTCCGCTTTTCTCTCCCCGCTTCTTCCGCGGTTCTTTGCCGCTTCGATGTTGTTCGCTTTTGTCCTTGCGGGAGGCCCACCCTCGCGGGTCTCCTCCATCGCGACGTCTTCCATTTCTTCACCGGACGCGTTTACGCGTATGGGGGCCCGGTGGCCCACCCCCACACGGCCACGGTCGCTAGCTAACGACGCAGTGGGGCCCGCTTGACCACCCACTCCTGCGCCGGTACTGGGGTATCCCTCCCCTGCACCGTAAACGTCGATTTCTTGGTTATCCTGCATATCCATATCCATATTTTTTCTTTCTTCTTCTTCCTCCTTCCTCCTTCCTTCTTCATCAGGTGCATGGTTGACGAGCCATGCCCTCGTTTGCTTTGCCACTCACTCTTTCGCACCCTACCCCGGTCGGGACCGATGCAGGATGACGGGGAGCCCCACGTGAAGGTGAGGTGAGTGGTCTTGACAGATATGGGCCCACCAACTTCTCCGAAGTTCTCCGCACCGGATCAGCGATCTGACGGGCGCCACAGCGCCGACCAGCCGCCACCCGACTATAGGTGAACATCAGATACATCGGGGTTTCTCAGGGCATGATGCTACGCACTGAGAACCCATACCCGCCTCGTGCTCCCCAACCTAACCCCAACCTAACCCCAACCTAACCCCAACCTAACCCCAACCTAACCCCAACCTAACCCCAACCTAACCCCAACCCACCACAACGTTGTGGAAGACTCTCCAACGATTTCCAACACCGTAGAATGGTTTTCCAACCCTCCCGATCGTTGTGGGATGCTCTCCAACGATCTCCAACACCGTAGAATGGTTTTCCAACCCTCCAGATCGTTGTGGAAGGCTCTCCAACGATTTCCAACCCCGCAGAATGGTTTTCGAACCCTCCACAACGTTATGGAAGGCTCTCCACCGATTTCCTACCCCGCAGAATGGTTTTCCAACACTCCACAACGTTGTGGAAGTATCTTCAACGATTGCCATCCCCGTAGAATGGTTTTCCAACCCTCCAGATCGTTGTGGAAGGCTCTCCAACGATTTCCAACACCGCAGAATGGTTTTCGAACCCTCCACAACGTTATGGAAGGCTCTCCACCGATTTCCTACCCCGCAGAATGGTTTTCCAACCCTCCACAACGTTGTGGAAGTATCTTCAACGATTTCCAACACCGTAGAATGGTTCTCCAACCCTCCAGATCGTTGTGGGATGCTCTCCAACGATTTCCAACACCGTAGAATGGTTTTCCAACCCTCCAGATCGTTGTGGGATGCTCTCCAACGATCTCCAACACCGTAGAATGGTTTTCCAACCCTCCAGATCGTTGTGGAAGGCTCACCAACGAATTCCAATACCGCAGAATGGTTTTCCAACCATCCACAACGTTGTGGAATGCTCTCCAACGATTTCCAACACCGCAGAATGGTTTTCCAACCCTTCAGATAGTTGTGGAAAGCTTTCCAACGATTTCTAAAACCGCAGAATTGTTTTCCAACACTCCACAACGTTGTGGAAGTCTCTCCAACTATTCACAATCCCGCAGAATGCTTTTCCAACCCACCAGATCGTTGTGGAAGTATCTTCAACGATTTCCAACACCGTAGAATGGTTTTCCAACCCCCCAGATCGTTGTGGGATGCTCTCCAACGATTTCCAACACCGTAGAATGGTTTTCCAACTCTCCAGATAGTTGTGGAAGGCTCACCAACGAATTCCAATATCGCAGAATGGTTTTCCAACCCACCACAACGTTGTGGAAGACTCTGCTACGATTTCCAACACCGCAGAATGGTTTTCCAACCCTCCAGATCGTTGTGGAAGTCTCTCCAACGATTTCGAATACCGGAGAATTGTTTTCCAACCCACCACAACGTTGTGGAAGACTCTCCTACGATTTCCAACACCGTAGAATGGTTTTCCAACCCTCCCGATCGTTGTGGGATGCTCTCCAACGATTTCCAACACCGTAGAATGGTTTTCCAACCCTCCAGATCGTTGTGGGATGCTCTCCAACGATTTCCAACACCGTAGAATGGTTTTCCAACCCTCCAGATCGTTGTGGAAGGCTCACCAACGAATTCCAATACCGCAGAATGGTTTTCCAACCATCCACAACGTTGTGGAATGCTCTCCAACGATTTCCAACACCGCAGAATGGTTTTCCAACCCTTCAGATAGTTGTGGAAAGCTTTCCAACGATTTCTAAAACCGCAGAATTGTTTTCCAACACTCCACAACGTTGTGGAAGTCTCTCCAACTATTCCCAGTCCCGCAGAATGCTTTTCCAACCCACCAGATCGTTGTGGAAGAATCTTCAACGATTTCCAACACCGTAGAATGGTTTTCCAACCCCCCAGATCGTTGTGGGATGCTCTCCAACGATTTCCAACACCGTAGAATGGTTTTCCAACTCTCCAGATAGTTGTGGAAGGCTCACCAACGAATTCCAATACCGCAGAATGGTTTTCCAACCATCCACAACGTTGTGGAAGACTCTCCTACGATTTCCAACACCGTAGAATGGATTTCCAACCCTCCAGATCGTTGTGGGATGCTCTCCAACGATTTCCAACATCGTAGAATGGTTTTCTAACCCTCCAGATCGTTGTGGAAGGCTCACCAACGAATTCCAATACCGCAGAATGGTTTTCGAACCCTCCACAACGTTATGGAAGGCTCTCCACCGATTTCCTACCCCGCAGAATGGTTTTCCAACCCTCCACAACGTTGTGGAAGTATCTTCAACGATTGCCATCCACGTAGAACGGTTTTCCAACCCTCCAGATCGTTGTGGAAGGCTCTCCAACGATTTCCAACCGCGCAGAATGGTTTTCGAACCCTCCACAACGTTATGGAAGGCTCTCCACCGATTTCCTACCCCGCAGAATGGTTTTCCAACCCTCCACAACGTTGTGGAAGTATCTTCAACGATTGCCATCCCCGTAGAATGGTTTTCCAACCCTCCAGATCGTTGTGAAAGGCTCACCAACGAATTCCAATACCGCAGAATGGTTTTCCAACCATCCACAACGTTGTGGAATGCTCTCCAACGATTTCCAACACCGCAGAATGGTTTTCGAACCCTCCACAACGTTATGGATGGCTCTCCACCGATTTCCTACCCCGCAGAATGGTTTTCCAACCCTCCACAACGTTGTGGAAGTATCTTCAACGATTTCCAACACCGTAGAATGGTTTTCCAACCCTCCAGATCGTTGTGGGATGCTCTCCAACGATTTCCAACACCGTAGAATGGTTTTCCAACCCTCCAGATCGTTGTGGGATGCTCTCCAACGATCTCCAACACCGTAGAATGGTTTTCCAACCCTCCAGATCGTTGTGGAAGGCTCACCAACGAATTCCAATACCGCAGAATGGTTTTCCAACCATCCACAACGTTGTGGAATGCTCTCCAACGATTTCCAACACCGCAGAATGGTTTTCCAACCCTTCAGATCGTTGTGGAAAGCTTTCCAACGATTTCCAACACCGTAGAATGGTTTTCCAACCCTCCAGATCGTTGTGGGATGCTCTCCAACGATCTCCAACACCGTAGAATGGTTTTCCAACCCTCCAGATCGTTGTGGAAGGCTCTCCAACGATTTCCAACCCCGCAGAATGGTTTTCGAACCCTCCACAACGTTATGGAAGGCTCTCCACCGATTTCCTACCCCGCAGAATGGTTTTCCAACACTCCACAACGTTGTGGAAGTATCTTCAACGATTGCCATCCCCGTAGAATGGTTTTCCAACCCTCCAGATCGTTGTGGAAGGCTCTCCAACGATTTCCAACACCGCAGAATGGTTTTCGAACCCTCCACAACGTTATGGAAGGCTCTCCACCGATTTCCTACCCCGCAGAATGGTTTTCCAACCCTCCACAACGTTGTGGAAGTATCTTCAACGATTTCCAACACCGTAGAATGGTTCTCCAACCCTCCAGATCGTTGTGGGATGCTCTCCAACGATTTCCAACACCGTAGAATGGTTTTCCAACCCTCCAGATCGTTGTGGGATGCTCTCCAACGATCTCCAACACCGTAGAATGGTTTTCCAACCCTCCAGATCGTTGTGGAAGGCTCACCAACGAATTCCAATACCGCAGAATGGTTTTCCAACCATCCACAACGTTGTGGAATGCTCTCCAACGATTTCCAACACCGCAGAATGGTTTTCCAACCCTTCAGATAGTTGTGGAAAGCTTTCCAACGATTTCTAAAACCGCAGAATTGTTTTCCAACACTCCACAACGTTGTGGAAGTCTCTCCAACTATTCACAATCCCGCAGAATGCTTGTCCAACCCACCAGATCGTTGTGGAAGTATCTTCAACGATTTCCAACACCGTAGAATGGTTTTCCAACCCCCCAGATCGTTGTGGGATGCTCTCTAACGATTTCCAACACCGTAGAATGGTTTTCCAACTCTCCAGATAGTTGTGGAAGGCTCACCAACGAATTCCAATACCGCAGAATGGTTTTCCAACCCACCACAACGTTGTGGAAGACTCTGCTACGATTTCCAACACCGCAGAATGGTTTTCCAACCCTCCAGATCGTTGTGGAAGTCTCTCCAACGATTTCGAATACCGGAGAATTGTTTTCCAACCCACCACAACGTTGTGGAAGACTCTCCTACGATTTCCAACACCGTAGAATGGTTTTCCAACCCTCCCGATCGTTGTGGGATGCTCTCCAACGATTTCCAACACCGTAGAATGGTTTTCCAACCCTCCAGATCGTTGTGGGATGCTCTCCAACGATTTCCAACACCGTAGAATGGTTTTCCAACCCTCCAGATCGTTGTGGAAGGCTCACCAACGAATTCCAATACCGCAGAATGGTTTTCCAACCATCCACAACGTTGTGGAATGCTCTCCAACGATTTCCAACACCGCAGAATGGTTTTCCAACCCTTCAGATAGTTGTGGAAAGCTTTCCAACGATTTCTAAAACCGCAGAATTGTTTTCCAACACTCCACAACGTTGTGGAAGTCTCTCCAACTATTCCCAGTCCCGCAGAATGCTTTTCCAACCCACCAGATCGTTGTGGAAGAATCTTCAACGATTTCCAACACCGTAGAATGGTTTTCCAACCCCCCAGATCGTTGTGGGATGCTCTCCAACGATTTCCAACACCGTAGAATGGTTTTCCAACTCTCCAGATAGTTGTGGAAGGCTCACCAACGAATTCCAATACCGCAGAATGGTTTTCCAACCATCCACAACGTTGTGGAAGACTCTCCTACGATTTCCAACACCGTAGAATGGATTTCCAACCCTCCAGATCGTTGTGGGATGCTCTCCAACGATTTCCAACATCGTAGAATGGTTTTCTAACCCTCCAGATCGTTGTGGAAGGCTCACCAACGAATTCCAATACCGCAGAATGGTTTTCGAACCCTCCACAACGTTATGGAAGGCTCTCCACCGATTTCCTACCCCGCAGAATGGTTTTCCAACCCTCCACAACGTTGTGGAAGTATCTTCAACGATTGCCATCCACGTAGAACGGTTTTCCAACCCTCCAGATCGTTGTGGAAGGCTCTCCAACGATTTCCAACCGCGCAGAATGGTTTTCGAACCCTCCACAACGTTATGGAAGGCTCTCCACCGATTTCCTACCCCGCAGAATGGTTTTCCAACCCTCCACAACGTTGTGGAAGTATCTTCAACGATTGCCATCCCCGTAGAATGGTTTTCCTACCCTCCAGATCGTTGTGAAAGGCTCACCAACGAATTCCAATACCGCAGAATGGTTTTCCAACCATCCACAACGTTGTGGAATGCTCTCCAACGATTTCCAACACCGCAGAATGGTTTTCGAACCCTCCACAACGTTATGGATGGCTCTCCACCGATTTCCTACCCCGCAGAATGGTTTTCCAACCCTCCACAACGTTGTGGAAGTATCTTCAACGATTTCCAACACCGTAGAATGGTTTTCCAACCCTCCAGATCGTTGTGGGATGCTCTCCAACGATTTCCAACACCGTAGAATGGTTTTCCAACCCTCCAGATCGTTGTGGGATGCTCTCCAACGATCTCCAACACCGTAGAATGGTTTTCCAACCCTCCAGATCGTTGTGGAAGGCTCACCAACGAATTCCAATACCGCAGAATGGTTTTCCAACCATCCACAACGTTGTGGAATGCTCTCCAACGATTTCCAACACCGCAGAATGGTTTTCCAACCCTTCAGATCGTTGTGGAAAGCTTTCCAACGATTTCTAAAACCGCAGAATTGTTTTCCAACACTCCACAACGTTGTGGAAGTCTCTCCAACTATTCCCAATCCCGCAGAATGCTTTTCCAACCCACCAGATCGTTGTGGAAGTATCTTCAACGATTTCCAACACCGTAGAATGGTTTTCCAACCCCCCAGATCGTTGTGGGATGCTCTCCAACGATTTCCAACACCGTAGAATGGTTTTCCAACTCTCCAGATAGTTGTGGAAGGCTCACCAACGAATTCCAATACCGCAGAATGGTTTTCCAACCCACCACAACGTTGTGGAAGACTCTGCTACGATTTCCAACACCGTAGAATGGTTTTCCAACCCTACAGATCGTTGTGGGATGCTCTCCAACGATTTCCAACACCGTAGAATGGTTTTCCAACCCTCCAGATCGTTGTGGGATGCTCTCCAACGATTTCCAACACCGTAGAATGGTTTTCCAACCCTCCAGATCGTTGTGGAATGCTCTCCAACGATCTCCAACACCGTAGAATGGTTTTCCAACCCTCCAGATCGTTGTGGAAAGCTTTCCAACGATTTCTAAAACCGCAGAATTGTTTTCCAACACTCCACAACGTTGTGGAAGTCTCTCCAACTATTCCCAATCCCGCAGAATGCTTTTCCAACCCACCAGATCGTTGTGGAAGTATCTTCAACGATTTCCAACACCGTAGAATGGTTTTCCAACCCCCCAGATCGTTGTGTGATGCTCTCCAACGATTTCCAACACCGTAGAATGGTTTTCCAACTCTCCAGATAGTTGTGGAAGGCTCACCAACGAATTCCAATACCGCAGAATGGTTTTCCAACCCACCACAACGTTGTGGAAGACTCTGCTACGATTTCCAACACCGCAGAATGGTTTTCCAACCCTACAGATCGTTGTGGGATGCTCTCCAACGATTTCCAACACCGTAGAATGGTTTTCCAACCCTCCAGATCGTTGTGGGATGCTCTCCAACGATTTCCAACACCGTAGAATGGTTTTCCAACCCTCCAGATCGTTGTGGAAGGCTCACCAACGAATTCCAATACCGCAGAATGGTTTTCCAACCATCCACAACGTTGCGGAATGCTCTCCAACGATTTCCAACACCGCAGAATGGTTTTCCAACCCTTCAGATCGTTGTGGAAGGCTCTCCAACGATTCCTAATTCCGCAGAATTGGTCTCCAACCCTCCACAAGGTTGTGGAAGTATCTCCAACGATTTCCAACCCCGTAGAATTGTTTTCCAACCCTCCAGATCGTTGTGGAAATCTCTCCAACGATTTCCAACCCCGCAGAATGGCTTTCGAACTCTCCACAACGTTATGGAAGGCTCTCCACCGATTTCCTACCCCCCAGAATGGTTTTCCAACCCTCCACAACGTTGTGGAAGTATCTCCTACGATTTCCAACCCCGTAGAATGGTTTTCCAACCCTCCAGATCGTTGTGGGATGCTCTCCAACGATTTCCAACACCGTAGAATGGTTTTCCAACCCTCCAGATCGTTGTGGAAATCTCTCCAACGATTTCCAACCCCGCAGAATGGTTTTCGAACTCTCCACAACGTTATGGAAGGCTCTCCACCGATTTCCTACCCCGCAGAATGGTTTTCCAACCCTCCACAACGTTGTGGAAGTATCTTCAATGATTTCCAACACCGTAGAATGGTTTTCCAACCCTCCAGATCGTTGTGGGATGCTCTCCAACGATTTCCAACACCGTAGAATGGTTTTCCAACCCTCCAGATAGTTGTGGGATGCTCTCCAACGATTTCCAACACCGTAGAATGGTTTTCCAACCCTACAGATCGTTGTGGGATGCTCTCCAACGATTTCCAACACCGTAGAATGGTTTTCCAACCCTCCAGGTCGTTGTGGGATGCTCTCCAACGATTTCCAACACCGTAGAATGGTTTTCCAACCCTCCAGATCGTTGTGGAAGGCTCACCAACGAATTCCAATACCGCAGAATGGTTTTCCAACCATCCACAACGTTGTGGAATGCTCTCCAACGATTTCCAACACCGCAGAATGGTTTTCCAACCCTTCAGATCGTTGTGGAAGGCTCTCCAACGATTCCTAATTCCGCAGAATTGTTTTCCAACACTCCACAACTTTGTGGAAGCCTCTCCAACTATTCCCAATCCCGCAGAATGCTTTTCCAACCCTCCAGA
Source organism: Bombus pascuorum (assembly GCF_905332965.1). Classification (NCBI taxonomy): domain Eukaryota; kingdom Metazoa; phylum Arthropoda; class Insecta; order Hymenoptera; family Apidae; genus Bombus; species Bombus pascuorum. The sequence continues at coordinate 21,414 of NC_083494.1, forward strand.
TCGTTGTGGAAGGCTCTCCAACGATTTCCAAACCCGCAGAATGGTTTTCCAACCCTCCAGATCGTTGTGGGATGCTCTCCAACGATTGCCAACACCGTAGAATGGTTTTCCAACCCTCCAGATCGTTGTGGAAGGCTCACCAACGAATTCCAATACCGCAGAATGGTTTTCCAACCATCCACAACGTTGTGGAATGCTCTCCAACGATTTCCAACACCGCAGAATGGTTTTCCAACCCTTCAGATCGTTGTGGAAGGCTCTCCAACGATTCCTAATTCCGCAGAATTGTTTTCCAACACTCCACAACTTTGTGGAATCCTCTCCAACTATTCCCAATCCCGTAGAATGGTTTTCCAACCCTTCAGATAGTTGTGGAAAGCTCTCCAACGATTTCTAAAACCGCAGAATTGTTTTCCAACACTCCACAACGTTGTGGAAGCCTCTCCAACTATTCCCAATCCCGCAGAATGCTTTTCCAACCCTCCAGATCGTTGTGGAAGGCTCTCCAACGATTTCCAACACCGCAGAATGGTTTTCCAACCATTCAGATAGTTGTGGAAAGCTCTCCAACGATTTCTAAAACCGCAGAATTGTTTTCCAACACTCCACAACGTTGTGGAAGCCTCTCCAACTATTCCCAATCCCGCAGAATGCTTTTCCAACCCTCCAGATCGTTGTGGAAGGCCCTCCAACGATTTCCCACTCCGCAGGATGGATTTCTATCCCTCCACAACGTTGTGGAAGTATCTCCTACGATTTCCAACCCCGTAGAATGGTTTTCCAACCCTCCAGATCGTTGTGGGATGCTCTCCAACGATTTCCAACACCGTAGAATGGTTTTCCAACCCTCCAGATCGTTGTGGAAGGCTCTCCAACGATTTCCAACCCCGCAGAATGGTTTTCGAACCCTCCACAACGTTATGGAAGGCTCTCCACCGATTTCCTACCCCGCAGAATGGTTTTCCAACACTCCACAACGTTGTGGAAGTATCTTCAACGATTGCCATCCCCGTAGAATAGTTTTCCAACCCTCCAGATCGTAGTGGAAGGCTCTCCAACGATTTCCAACCCCGCAGAATGGTTTTCGAACCCTCCACAACGTTATGGAAGGCTCTCCACCGATTTCCTAACCCGCGGAATGGTTTTCCAACCCTCCACAACGTTGTGGAAGTATCTTCAACGATTGCCATCCCCGTAGAATGGTTTTCCAACCCTCCAGATCGTTGTGGAAGTCTCTCCAACGATTTCGAATACCGGAGAATTGTTTTCCAACCCACCACAACGTTGTGGAAGACTCTCCTACGATTTCCAACACCGTAGAATGGTTTTCCAACCCTCGCGATCGTTGTGGGATGCTCTCCAACGATTTCCAACACCGTAGAATGGTTTTCCAACGCTCCAGATCGTTGTGGGATGCTCTCCAACGATTTCTAAAACCGCAGAAATGTTTTCCAACCCTCCACAACATTGTGGAAGTATCTTCAACGATTTCCAACACAGTAGAATGGTTTTCCAACACTCCAGATCGTTGTGGGATGCTCTCCAACGATTTCCAACACCGTAGAATGGTTTTCCAACCCTCCAGATAGTTGTGGGATGCTCTCCAACGATTTCCAACACCGTAGAATGGTTTTCCAGCCCTACAGATCGTTGTGTGATGCTCTCCAACGATTTCCAACCCCGTAGAATTGTTTTCCTACCCTCCAGATCGTTGTGGAAATCTCTCCAACGATTTCCAACACCGCAGAATGGTTTTCGAACCCTCCACAACGTTATGGAAGGCTCTCCACCGATTTCCTACCCCGCAGAATGGATGTCCAACCCTCCACAACGTTGTGGAAGTATCTTCAACGATTGCCATCCACGTAGAATGGTTTTCCAACCCTCCAGATCGTTGTGGAAGGCTCTCCAACGATTTCCAACCCCGCAGAATGGTTTTCGAACCCTCCACAACGTTATGGAAGGCTCTCCACCGATTTCCTACCCCGCAGAATGGTTTTCCAACACTCCACAACGTTGTGGAAGTATCTTCAACGATTGCCATCCCCGTAGAATGGTTTTCCAACCCTCCAGATCGTTGTGGCAGGCTCTCCAACGATTTCCAACCCCGCAGAATGGTTTTCGAACCCTCCACAACGTTATGGAAGGCTCTCCATCGATTTCCTACCCCGCAGAATGGTTTTCCAACCCTCCACAACGTTGTGGAAGTATCTTCAACGATTGCCATCCCCGTAGAATGGTTTTCCAACCCTCCAGATCGTTGTGGAAGTCTCTCCAACGATTTCGAATACCGGAGAATTGTTTTCCAACCCACCACAACGTTGTGGAAGACTCTCCTACGATTTCCAACACCGTAGAATGGTTTTCCAACCCTCCCGATCGTTGTGGGATGCTCTCCAACGATTTCCAACACCGTAGAATGGTTTTCCAACCCTCCAGATCGTTGTGGGATGCTCTCCAACGATTTCCAACACCGTAGAATGGTTTTCCAACCCTCCAGATCGTTGTGGAAGGCTCACCAACGAATTCCAATACCGCAGAATGGTTTTCCAACCATCCACAACGTTGTGGAATGCTCTCCAACGATTTCCAACACCGCAGAATGGTTTTCCAACCCTTCAGATAGTTGTGGAAAGCTTTCCAACGATTTCTAAATCCGCAGAATTGTTTTCCAACACTCCACAACGTTGTGGAAGTCTCTCCAACTATTCCCAGTCCCGCAGAATGCTTTTCCAACCCACCAGATCGTTGTGGAAGTATCTTCAACGATTTCCAACACCGTAGAATGGTTTTCCAACCCCCCAGATCGTTGTGGGATGCTCTCCAACGATTTCCAACACCGTAGAATGGTTTTCCAACTCTCCAGATAGTTGTGGAAGGCTCACCAACGAATTCCAATACCGCAGAATGGTTTTCCAACCATCCACAACGTTGTGGAAGACTCTCCTACGATTTCCAACACCGTAGAATGGATTTCCAACCCTCCAGATCGTTGTGGGATGCTCTCCAACGATTTCCAACATCGTAGAACGGTTTTCCAACCCTCCAGATCGTTGTGGAAGGCTCTCCAACGATTTCCAACCCCGCAGAATGGTTTTCGAACCCTCCACAACGTTATGGAAGGCTCTCCAACGATTTCCTACCCCGCAGAATGGTTTTCCAACCCTCCACAACGTTGTGGAAGTATCTTCAACGATTGCCATCCCCGTAGAATGGTTTTCCAAACCTCCAGATCGTTGTGGAAGTCTCTCCAACGATTTCGAATACCGGAGAATTGTTTTCCAACCCACCACAATGTTGTGGAAGACTCTCCTACGATTTCCAACACCGTAGAATGGTTTTCCAACCCTCCCGATCGTTGTGGGATGCTCTCCAACGATTTCCAACACCGTAGAATGGTTTTCCAACCCTCCAGATCGTTGTGGGATGCTCTCCAACGATTTCCAACACCGTAGAATGGTTTTCCAACCCTCCAGATCGTTGTGGGATGCTCTCCAACGATTTCCAACACCGTAGAATGGTTTTCCAACCCTACAGATCGTTGTGGGATGCTCTCCAACGATTTCCAACACCGTAGAATGGTTTTCCAACCCTCCAGATCGTTGTGAAAGGCTCACCAACGAATTCCAATACCGCAGAATGGTTTTGCAACCATCCACAACGTTGTGGAATGCTCTCCAACGATTTCCAACACCGCAGAATGGTTTTCGAACCCTCCACAACGTTATGGATGGCTCTCCACCGATTTCCTACCCCGCAGAATGGTTTTCCAACCCTCCACAACGTTGTGGAAGTATCTTCAACGATTTCCAACACCGTAGAATGGTTTTCCAACCCTCCAGATCGTTGTGGGATGCTCTCCAACGATTTCCAACACCGTAGAATGGTTTTCCAACCCTCCAGATCGTTGTGGAAGGCTCACCAACGAATTCCAACACCGCAGAATGGTTTTCCAACCCTTCAGATAGTTGTGGAAAGCTCTCCAACGATTTCCAACCCCGCAGAATGGTTCTCCAACCCTCCACAACGTTGTGGAAGTATCTTCAACGATTTCCAACACCGTAGAATGGTTCTCCAACCCTCCAGATCGTTGTGGGATGCTCTCCAACGATCTCCAACACCGTAGAATGGTTTTCCAACCCTCCAGATCGTTGTGGAAGGCTCACCAACGAATTCCAACACCGCAGAATGGTTTTCCAACCCTTCAGATAGTTGTGGAAAGCTCTCCAACGATTTCTAAAACCGCAGAATTGTTTTCCAACACTCCACAACATTGTGGAAGTCTCTCCAACTATTCCCAATCCCGCAGAATGCTTTTCCAGCCTTCCAGACCGTTGTGGGATGCTCTCCAACGATCTCCAACACCGTAGAATGGTTTTCCAACCCTCCAGATCGTTGTGGGATGCTCTCCAACGATTTCCAACACCGTAGAATGGTTTTCCAACCCTCCAGATCGTTGTGAAAGGCTCACCAACGAATTCCAATACCGCAGAATGGTTTTCCAACCATCCACAACGTTGTGGAATGCTCTCCAACGATTTCCAACACCGCAGAATGGTTTTCGAACCCTCCACAACGTTATGGAAGGCTCTCCACCGATTTCCTACCCTGCAGAATGGTTTTCCAACCCTCCTCAACGTTGTGGAAGTATCTTCAACGATTGCCATCCCCGTAGAATGGTTTTCCAACCCTCCAGATCGTTGTGGAAGTCTCTCCAACGATTTCGAATACCGGAGAATTGTTTTCCAACCCACCACAACGTTGTGGAAGACTCTCCTACGATTCCCAACACCATAGAATGGTTTTCCAACCCTACAGATCGTTGTGGGATGCTCTCCAACGATTTCCAACACCGTAGAATGGTTTTCCAACCCTCCAGATCGTTGTGGGATGCTCTCCAACGATTTCCAACACCGTAGAATGGTTTTCCAACCCTCCAGATCGTTGTGGAAGGCTCACCAACGAATTCCAATACCGCAGAATGGTTTTCCAACCATCCACAACGTTGTGGAAGACTCTTCTACGATTTCCAACACCGTAGAATGGTTTTCCAACCCTCCAGATCGTTGTGGGATGCTCTCCAACGATTTCCAACACCGTAGAATGGTTTTCCAACATAGGTATCTATCTTATGATTAATTAAGGCTAAAACGCACGCATCCCACGTTGTCCCACGTTGTCCCACGTCGTCCAACGACGTCCCACGTTGTCCCACGGTGCAGTCCAGTCTAGATCATCCAAAATTCTTTTCGCGGCTTTTGGTGACCCAAACTGGACTGGTGCGTAGTTCTCAGCTTGGTATCGTTTTGCAAAGTTTAATCAACTGATTAATTTTTGGAAAACGATGCCAATTACCAGGTCTCACCACGTGGAGGTGACTACGCACGAGACCCGCCCATGATTTATTTCACATTATGCATCGGTCTCGACGTTCAACCTGTTGGCAGGAATGTCGAGTTCTGACTCTACGTGATCATGGGCCTGCGTAAAGAGATAGCTGTTTCGTAGCCTAACTGCGAAACATATATCTCCAACGCAGCGGTTACACGAATCTTTACAAACGTAAAACAAAGCTTACACGACGCAATATCTATCTCCCACACAACGCAACATGTATCTCACACACAAAGATTACATCGATCGGTACAAACATCGTACAATAATTCGCAACCCTATCGGCAACATTCCGTATCAAAGATACATTTGTCTAACTTGGAACGAAAGAAAAGAAATAAGGCTACCATGAAAAAGGAGCTCCAACAATCAGACTATGCAAGAAAACGCGATCTCTCGAAAGAACTAACAAACCTACGCGACGTATCCCCGTGCACCAGATAACCCTAAGGTTCAGCCGAACCCAAGCATTGACCTTCGCCCGATTCCTGTCACGTCGTTTTTATCTTATCACGGTCGATGGCACTTGCCGATGATACCAGTGTCCAGCAAATGGGCCTGCGATTTAACACACTCCAACTGAACATGTTGAACTCGGGGAGGGACCGCTGAACAGGATTACGAAGGCTAGGCCCCAACTGAACAGTGGGGTCCACCCCCACGGGTTCGATCAGAATTACGGAGGACGTGAAATGCAGGTCCCTGTCCAAGTACCGAAGTACCAATCGGACAGGATTGCGGACCTGCGACTCGATCGTCAACAGATTCACAGGTATCACCAGCGTGATGACAACGCCCGCGATTCGAGGCAAACGACGAGCAGTCGTCGAGTAGTCACCAAGACAAGAGGTGTCCTTGGGCGACCTATGAATCCAAAGAGTTGTCCAGTGCACGTTGACCCGCACGTACCCGGGATACGCGCGAGCGAATACGCCACGCCGCAGTTTGAAAGAACTGAGCGATCGCGAACCGATAAATCGCGGGAACAATTTTTCCAATGTGGTAAGCGTGGGGATCAAGACAGACGAGATTTACGTTTTTCATTCCAAGATGGATAAGTATCTTTGTACGGAATGAGTTTACAATGCACATAACATAGGTATCTATCCTATGATTAATTAAGACTAAAACGCACGCATCCCACGTCGTCCCACGTCGTCCCACGTCGTCCCACGTCGTCCCACGTCGTCCCACGTTGTCCCACGTTGTCCCACGTCGTCCCACTTCGTCCCACGTCGTCCCACGTTGTCCCACGTTGCAGTCTAGTCTAGATCATCCAAAATTCTTTTCGCGGCTTTTGGTGACCCACACTGGACCGACGTTGTCCAGCGTTGTCCACCGCTGTCCAGCGTTGTCCACCGTTGTCCAGCGGTGTCCTACGGTGTCTGACGGTGTCCCACGGCGCAGTCCAGATTAGATTACCCAATATTCTCTTCGTAGCTTTTGGTGATCCAAACTGCACTGTATTAGCGTAGTTCTTAGCTTGGTATCGATTTATTGTACAATGTTTTTGCTGATCGATGTAATCGTTCCCCAAAAATTAATCAATTGATTAATCTGCAAAAGTTATTATATCGATCAGTACAAATATTGTACAATAATTCGCAACCATACTGGCAGCATTCGGTAACAAAGATACATTCGTCTAACTTGGATCGAGAAAAGGAAAATGAAAACACCGATATTGCATATACAATTTAGAATCTTGCAAAATGGACATACAACTCGTTGTGCTAAACTTTTGAAGATATCGAAAGTTATAAATTGTGACGATGCCGTAATATACTTCTCTTAATAATGTGATATCAAGAACAATCAGACTATGAAAGAAAAATCATTTGGGCCTCTAGCATATATATTTAATATGCTATAAAACGTTGAAATATGTAACTGAAATGTATTTTCTGTAAATTAATAAATCTGAAACAAACTCATTTACTGAATTTGATACATATAAAAGAAACAGGCATCTTTAAAACGAGAACATTTTATATATGAAAAATAAACTACTAATAATGGTCAATTATAGATCAAATTACTATTGATTAAATTTTAGCAAATATAGAGAATCACTTATATCTTTTTAAACGAAAGTAGGGTTACGTCGAGAACAAGAATTTTAAGTAATTGAATTTAAACTGAATTAAAACTTGAAAATGTCATATGCAATAACTAAGATGAGAGAAAATCCGATTATTATAAAATCACTTATTTTGTCTTTTAACTTTCAACGGTATCTGTTATTTCCTACAACAACATAGTGACTTGCAACATAGTGAACCGAAAGATATGCGCATAAATCATATTTTGCAGAATTTTTGCTACAAACGTGACGATAATCGCGAATGAACTCTTGTTTCATGCAAATGAAATTCGAATATTTATAAAAATACTGTTACTCTTATGTTACTGTGAAAAGATAGAAAATATCGCGGCCGAAGGATTCTAACAGCTATGGTTCTAAGAACGAACAATCATCAGCATTAATTCTAATAGCAATGAATTAAATTTTTTAAAATATTTCAAGCCTTCGTAGCAATATTAAGATATTTCATTATAATACTTTGTTACGTGTTGAAATCGTTCACAATTTCATACATGTATATATATATTACATTCGTAATAAAGTACTATATTTTAACAGTCATGGTAACGTTAACACTAATACAGAAATAAGTCTTTTAGCAGTATTTTCAGTAATAAACGTACTAATAAGGGGCGCTGAAAAAAAAACAAAGCAGTAGCCAGAAGGGCTACAAGGATTCGATCGTCTTCCACTCTATATAAACCCGATCAACACGCTGAGAGTGGAACTGAATGTTCTTGTTTCGCAACGCTAATTTACTACTAATATTTATGAAGCAGAAAATTCTCAAAATCAAACGCGAAGAGTGCTTTGTAAAACTGCAATATCAATTAATCTATCATTAAAATAAAAAAAAGAAAAGTCTGAAAATTCCCGAAACTTGAGACGCAACGCTAATAAATTTAAATCTACGCACTCGTATTTAAACAATACGCAACACTAATAGCGAGGGATCGTACTGCAACCATTTTGGAGGTTGCTGATGAACGATCACACTTGCACAGCTCTTGCAGCTGTACGTGTGATCCAGGAACAGTGTCCGACAAATGCAGTCGGAGGGTTTGGGTATTTTGTAAACGCAACTCTACTTAACAAAACGCGTTCATTCGTTGTCGCAACGCTAAAGGGAAAAATAAGTAGAACTCGCGATGGAACAATATCGCAACGCTAACTCTTAAAGTGAATTTAATGAAAATAATTATTTAATATATGAAAAAGCTTTTTTAAATATTCTGGTATTGCTACTTGCAATACTATAAAATAAAGTGAACACTTTTATAATCTAATTTTAAACAATAGAAAACAGGAAAAATTCTAAAATTTGCAAAAGGCAATCGCGATATCGTAATTCGCAACTCTAAAGCAAACGCGATTATCATTTTATCGCAACTCTAATTCAAACCGTAATCATTTTCTCGCCACACTAATGCAAAGCCGCGATGTTATTTCGCAACTCTAATACAACCCGCAATTAATTTATCGCAACACTAATAAGAAAAATCACGAGTGGAGGGCTGACATATCGCAGTGCAACCATTTAGGAGGTTGCCGATGAACGATCACACTTGCACAGCTCTTGCAGCTGTATCGTGTGATCCAGGAAAAGTGTCCGACAAATGCAGTCGGAGGGTTTGGGCATTTTATAAACGCAACTCTACTTAAGAAAACGCGATCATTCGTTATCGCAACGCTAACAGGAAAAATTAGTAGAACTCGCGATGAAACAATATCGCAACGCTAACTTTTAAACTGAATTTAATGAAAATTACTACTTAAAATATGAAAAATATTCTGGTATTGCTACTTGCAATACTATAAAAATAATTGAAAAATAACATTTTTATAATCTCATTCTAAACAATAGAAAACAGGATAAATTCTGATACGTATAGTTCTATAGGAAATTCTAAAAATTCATAATAAAAATTGCAAAAGGCAATCGCGATATCGTAATTCGCAACTCTAAAACAAACGCGATTATCATTTTATCGCAACTCTAATTCAAACCGTAATCATTCTCTCGCGACACTAATAAAAAGCCGCGATGTTATTTCGCTACTCTAATACAACCCGTAATTAATCTGTCGCGACACTAATAAGAGAAATCGCGATTTGCCCAATAGGACGATGGACCGATATATACATCGGTCAAAAAAACAAAAACTACTACTACGACTAAAAATACTAAAAGCGAGCATAGTGACAAAGTAGTAACAATAATGACTTCCCATGCTCTGGATGACCCAGAGGATGGGGAGCCATTAGTAGTTGCCCTCTTGAGTGGCAGTTTGCCGGGCCTCTTCGGCTTATAGCCTCTTCTTTCTTCGGGCGCAATGCCCGCTGAAACTTAAATCTAAGCTCGAGACTTCTAAATCGCAAACAAAAAAAAAAATTTGAAAATAAAAATATAAACCGCGGAAGCTGATTGAAGTGCACATGGACTGACCAACGATCACAGCGGTGACCGTTGCTCACTCGCACGTGCGTGCTCGAGCGATAAACGTTCGTTTCGAGCCTACTCGCGACCGCGACCGCGAAATTCGAAAAATCGAAAGGAAAAACCAGAGACGAGAGCATGCTCTACTCGTGCCAGTTTCACCGTCGATTTTTCAAATAAATTTCCAGAAACAGGTTGGTCACACGAAAACGTGCCTACCCGACCAGAGACTGTGCCAACCTGCCCGGCCCTACCTACTTATAATTAACAGACATACCAGAAAGTATACTACCTATCCTACCTAGCGCTATATTTAAAAATGGCAAAACAGGCACACCAACACACCCGCTCCACGGTTCTCACACAAACGCCCGGATGCAAAGGTCCTACACTAGAGAGGACGTCCCGGGACGCCTCCGACACCCGAGCTTAACACAACATGCATACTCTAAGGTACGTACCTTTTTCCTGAAATCGACTGACGAAGGCTAGTGACCATTGCGTAAAACGTGATAAACACGTCTGAGAAAATGATATCGTTAAAATAAATGTAAGTAAACTTGGAATTATAATTGTAATTTACGGCAATATTAAAAGCGTGGTTGCAGTTAATCGCGTGGATGATATTATCAGAAATTGTGATTGTATCGAGACGTAAATTGAATCGATATATGTCTCGACATTTTTAGTATTTGAGATTGTAACGAATGAAAAGAAAACGACGCAATTCCACGGCCTAACAACACACATACATAATATGGAAAATACGTCGTGCACGATACACTAACGCTTCGTCAGTCGCTGAGAAATTATTACATTACTTAAGTCTAGATCATCGTGCCCAATGTCTTTCTCCCATTCAAGTAGCACCTGGGCACGTGAATGAGATCCTGACAATGGGCACGGAAGGGGTTAAACCTGAAAATCCTGATCTAAAAAGATGATTAGTTTGTGTAATTTTTATTTAACGGACTAACGTTCTTTGATTTTATATTTTACTACTTCGTTTCTGACTAAATCTACTTTATTAATTTAATAGTAACTAAGTAACTCTACTTTATTAATTTAACAAATTAGAGCAAAATTTTAATATTGCAAAAAAGGTAGCGTTAATTGAAAAGGATTGAGGCTCGATCAAATGGAATTATTAACTCTAAATATATTATTAAAAAAGAAATAATCTCAGGCGATCTTTTTATCAAAGCATATATTCGAAAGTGCAGAAGCAGTGTTCAAAATTATTGCTTTGATTCAAAAATCTGCCTGTCGCGAAGTGCCTTCTTGCACGTAAAATATCACACATTCTTGTACGGAAAAAATGAATTTTAACTCATATTTTAAATTCTAGCTAAAGTGAAATAAACGAACGTGACTTAATATTGTCACGATCGATTCATAGCTAAAAATCAAGTATATTTATGTCATACAGGTATATTCGTGTAGATATTTGCCATTTGCAAATATTCATACGGAATATTAACATGCGTATTTATAAGTAACACGAATATATTTTCAAGTGCATATGTTGAACCTAATTATTAAAAAACTAATTATTATAATCGCTATGTGCAAGAAGACCTATCCTAAACTAATAAATTTGAAAAAGGAGTGTTACTACTCACGGGTATGAAGAATACCCGCGGTCACTATGCTCGCAAAAAATTCTACGTAATACAACCAGTCACTCGTGCCGATTCGGACCTTTCGTCCTACGACATGATTGAGTGACCGGAGGAACAGAAACGCATGCGACTCACCGTTCGAAGCGGAGAAACAGAGGACGAATATCATCAGGAACTATGTAGGGTCCAGTGGTGGAAATGGAGGTTGCGAAGAATCTGTTACAGAACAAAACACGATGAGTGATTGTTGATTATTTACAAGGTTGGAGACAATGAAAAAATGAAAGTTTATTAACTGTAGTAACTTTAGTAATAATAAAGAGGACTTCAATTAAAAAGGACATTTACAGCTTTTTGAATTATCAATCATTTTTATTTTACAATTAACAGTATTTCAAACAAAATATACTAAATAGAACAAATTGAAATACAATATATAAAACTACTTACATTCTTGAGCTCCTGGAGAGGCTTCATCCTCTTGAGGGAGACACTGACTCTAATACCGGAAACGAATATTCAAAAGAATAAATATATAAAGAAAGGAAAATAAAAGACTACGTTACCGCGACCGCTTAAATTATGATCGGCGAACAAGAACTCTAATCGCGTACAAATTTGATTGATAAAATTTTATTATTTTCGCGTATGATTATTCGATCGAATTTGATCAAGACTATCGTGATTTTAAAATATTGAAAAGAAGCTATTACGTAGCAAACACTGACTCTACAACCGCATTGCGCGCGGTCACAAATATTCCCTGAAAATAAAGCAGTTTAGGGCCGGGTTGGGGGGTGGAAAAGAAGCGAAACGTCGTTTCGACAATTTTCTTCTTTTTCCTATCGAACGTTTATTTAGAAAATACTGCTATTTCTTTATACTTAAAAATTATTATTAAGAAATTGGAACAAGTATGAAAATGTAAGTTGAAAATTGTGAGATATTTCTTGATAGGGAACAAATGCTTACGAATACCGTGAATGCATTACAGTCATTTGCAAGAATTATACTGTTCGCAATTAGAATATATACTGTGAATTTTCGTTATTAGAACACGAAATATACATTCCACTAATACATTATACTCGCGAGTTATAAATATTGGAAAATATTTGTAAGAATTCAAAAGTTCGCCACTAAATATACTTAAGGAATACTTGACAAACGCACGCGAAATCTTGTTTCGAAGTATTTAAATCTAACTGTTACCAAGTTGCAAGTTTATGACGTTAGCAGTAGCAAATTCACATAATACAACAAAAGAAATTGAATTTCATAAGTGATTTATTGAGATATAACTCAATTTAAAACAATAAGACAATTCGTTAAAAATTCATTTGAAATAAGAGAATGATTTCATAAATCGGAAATAGAACAATAATTTATTTAATCGAAGCTATTGACACAGCATATATAATTTCGCGTCTTGCGAAAGAAACATTCGAGTCATTGTACTAAACTGTTTAATATTCTCCAACATCACTACAATAATCTTCCCTTAAAAATGAAAAAATAAAAAGAAGTTCGGACGAAGAGACAATGAAAGACAAATCGCGGCGCGAACTCGTTCGTTCGCGATCTTTTGAAAGGATCAATGGATTCACGCGACGCACTCCCGTGCACAAAATAATCGCAAGACTCAGTGGCAAAGAAGAATCGATTTTTATATTTCATTCCAAGTCAGATAAGTATCATTGTACAGAATGGACTCAGAATGGATTTGAGAGTCAAGACACATCCCACGTTGTCCCACGTTGTCCCACGTTGTCCCACGTTGTCCCACGTTGTCCCACGTTGTCCCACGTTGTCGCACGTTGTCGCACGTTGTCCCACGTCGTCCAACGACGTCCCACGTTGCAGTCTAGTCTAGATCATCCAAAATACTTTTCGCGGCTTTTGGTGACCCAAACTGGACTGGTGCGTAGTTCTTAGCTTGGTATCGTTTTCCAAAGATTAATCAACTGATTAATTTTTGGAAAGCGATGCCAATTACTAGGTCTCACCACAAGGAGGTGACTACGAACGAGACCGCCCATGAGTTATTTAACATTATGCATCGGTCTCGACATTCAACCTGTTGGCAAGAATGTCGAGTTCTGACTCTACGTGATCATGGGCCTGCGTAAAGAGATAGCTGTTTCGTAGCCTAACTGCGAAACATATATCTCCAACGCAGCGGTTACACGAATCTCTACAAACGTAAAACAAAGCTTACACGACGCAATATCTATCTCCCACACAACGCAACATGTATCTCACACACAACGATTACATCGATCGGTACAAACATCGTACAATAATTCGCAACCCTATCGGGAACATTCCGTATCAAAGATACATTTGTCTAACTTGGAACGAATGAAAAGAAATGAGGCTGCTATGGAAAAGGAGCCCCAACAATCAGAGGATGAAAGAAAAACCGCGGATCGCCCGGAACGAAAGTAATCGCGATCTCTCGAAGGAACTAACAAACCTACGTGACGTACCCCCGTGCACCAGATAACCCTAAGCTTCGGTGGAAGCTCAAGCATTCACCTTCGCTCGATTCCTGACACGTCGTTTGGATCTTATCACAGTCGATGGCACTTACCGATGATACCAGTGTCCAGCAAATGGGCCTGCGATTTAACACACTCCAACTGAACATGTTGAACTCGGGGAGGGACCGCTGAACAGGATTACGAAGGCAAGGTCCCAACTGAACAGTGGGGTCCACCCCCACGAGTTCGATCAGAATTACGGAGGACGTGAAATGCAGGTCCCTGTCCAAGTACCGAAGTACCAATCGGACAGCATTGCGGACCTGCGACTCAATCGTCAACAGTTTTACAGGTATCACCAGCGTGATGACAACGCCCGTGATTCGAGGCAAACGACGAGCAGTCGTCGAGACAAAAGTTGTCCTTGGGCAACCTACGAATCCAGAGAGTTGTCCAGTGCACGTTGACCCGCACGTACCCGGGATACGCTCGAGCGAGTACGCCACGCCGCAGTTTGAAAGAACTGAGCGATCGCGAACCGATAAATCGCGGGAACAATTTTTCCAATGTGGTAAGGGAGGGGATCAAGAGCGACGAGATTTATATTTTTCGTTCCAAGATGGATAAGTATCTTTGTACGGAATGAGCTTGCAATGCACATAACATAGGTATCTATCTTATGATTAATTAAGGCTAAAACGCACGCATCCCACGGTGTCCTATGGTGTCCCACGATGTCCCACGATGTCCCACGATGTCCCCCGGTGCCCCCGCGGGGGGGTATTAGTCCAGTCTAGATCACCCAAACTATTTTGGATGATCAAGACCAGACTATATTCAAGTAGTTTTTAGCTTGATATCGTTTTTCAAATAATAATACTAATATTTAAGATAGTAGTTGGTGTATTATTATTTGGAAAACGATACCAATTACCGGGACCCACCACGAGGAGGTAACTACGCTCGGGTCCCATTTACATAAACAGTTTTTAAGCATTGGAAGCAGAGATGTCAAATTATTTTATAACAAAGAAGTAGCGTGTATTGAAATTTATTAATTAGAATGGTTGTAGTACGTGGATTTGCATAATCATACTTGAATATTGAACTTATCATCGAAGAAACGAAACCATGCAAGATACCAATTGTAGTGCGTATGGATGAATGGTAAGTTGTCGCTGCTTTCGATTAAATTGCACTTGCTTCCTTCCTTCCACGAATACGGTGCTGTTTCCTTGATTTTGAGCAGTCATGGAAAATTACATCCCATCCATAGACACTCAATAGGTACACTCTGCGTTACCATTGTTTTTATATGAAATAGTGAAATGAGAAATTAAATACTATATTTAAAATTAAAAAATAATGCTATATAGAAATAAAATCGCACTTCAGGGACTTGAAAGATTTCGTAAATATTAAATAAAACGAAATAAATCATTAATTTCCTCACAACGAATTGATGGTATTCATTTAAATCAATGAATATAGAGTTGCTTCCAATTAATGGTACAACTGTTATAAATTAAGAGCATCATTACTTTGAATTAATGGGAGGATATGGTTATAAATTATTGGTATAATAGTTAAGAATTAATGGAGTAATTGTTTTAGATTAATGGCTTAAATGTTAGAAATTCATGGCTTACCTGTATAAAATAACAGTTTAAATGCTATAAATTAATAGTTTAAATGTTGTAAATTAATAGCTTAAATGCATAAAATAACAGTTTAAATGTTGTAAATAATAGCTTAAATGTTGTAAATTAATAGCATAAATGTAGTAAATTAATAGCATAAATGATATATGTTAGTAGCTTAAATGTTATAAATTAATGGTTTAAATGCTATAAATTAATGGTTTAGATGTTGTAAATTAATAGTTTAAGAGTCATAAATTAATGGATTAAATGTTATAAATTAATTGCTTAAATGTTACAAATTAATAGCTTAAGTGTTGTAAATTAACGATTTAGAAGTTATAAATTACCAGTTCAATGTTATTGTTAATATTTTTTGTTTATTTACCGTATATTTAAGTTCTTCTTCGATGTTCACTCTCCGACAGTTCAGGCACTAAAGAGCTCGCGCGCCACTTCCGGGTTCCCTATATACCTTTACAAAGTATCGAGATGTCAATCAAAGGGTAACGATCTTTTGACAAAGCAAAAGACGGTTTTTCCATTATAACATAATCAAATTGACCAATTTCTTAATTTTTATCGTAAATTGGCGTCTTCAATGATTCAATACGATGTCCATTTTTATCGTTTTAATAGTTTCCACAAGCTAAGACTATATTCACACTTCTTTGATACTAGTTTTCGACTATCAATTAGTTTGAACAGAAAGAGAAAGAAAACCTAACGGCAGTCGATGACGTTACTGTGAAATAAATTAAGGTATTAAATAATGAACGCTCTTGTATTCAATATTCTTTTTGCTTGAATAGCACCTACATCACTGTAGGTGATATTTAAAATTCTTATTTAATGCTTACTTAAAAGTCAGGTTCCTTTTTAATTCCTCTCAAGTTAAACGAGTAAATTTACTGGTTATGGTAGTAAGAAAAAATGGCTCCTTTTTCTTCAGTAGCACCGGCATCGATGTACGTGATACAGATATTAATTATATAGCGAATAATATTCTTCGTTAGATCTATCAAAGAATTTATTAGGCTATTAGCGAGTGACTTATTGATTACATAAAGAATGGTTTGATTGTTATAAATTAATGCTTCAAATGTTGTTAATTAAAGTTTTCATTATTATAAATTAATAGTTTAGTTGTTATGAATTAGTTGCTTAAATGTTGTTAATTATTGGTTGGATTGTTATAAAATTAATTGTTCGAAAGTTGTTACTTATTGGCCTGATTCTTATGAATTAATGGTGTAACTGTTATTAAGTAATGGATTAAATATTACAAATTAATGCTTTAATTGTTCTCAAGTAATAGTTTAAAAGTAGTTAATTAACGGTTTGATTGTTATAAATTAATGGCTTAAATGACATAAATTAATGGCTTAAATGCTATAAATTGATAGCTTAAATGTTATAAATTAATAGCTTAAATGTAACAAATTAATGGCTCAGATGTTATAAATTAATGGCCTAAATGTAATAAATTAATAGCTAAAATGTAATAAATTAATAACTTAAACATTTAAATTAATACCTTAAACGTTATAAATTAATAGCTTAAGGGTTATAAATCAATAGATTAAAAGTTAAAAATTAATGGATTAAATACTATGAATTAATTGTTTAAAAGTTATAAATTAATAGCCGGAATGTTATAAATTAATGGCTTAAATGTTACAAAATAATGGCTTACAAGTTATAAATTAATGGCATAAATGTAATAAACTAATAGCTAAAATGTAATAAATTATTGGCCTTGTTAAGGTTATTCGGTGTATGTGGTATTAAAGAAACGCGTGGGTAAGTAGTAAGGTATTGTAAGTATATATATTGTGAATATTAAAGTTCAAAGTGTGGAATACAATGTAAGCTGATCCAGATCCTCACGCTAGCAATGTTACCCTGAGACCAAAAGAACCGCCAAAACCAACGTCGCATGTGTACCGCTTATGGTCTGTCATCGACGCATTCTTTTGTCTACGCGCTATCGATGACCTCAGTGCTTGAGAAACCGAAGACCAGATGTAGAGTTTTCTTAGAAGTGTCGATCACTTCAACAGGCCTAAATGTTAGAAATTGACGGCTGAAATGTTGTAAATTAATAGTTTAAGAGTTATACATTAATGGATTAAATGGTATAAATTAGTAGCTTAAATGTTATAAATTAATGGCTTAAATGTTACAAATTAATGGCTTAGAGTTTGCAAAATATTAGCTTAAACGTTATAACTTAATAGCTTAAGCGTTATAATTTAATAGCTTGAGTGCTATAAATGAATAGCTTAGAAGGTATAAATTAATGGCTTAGATGATGTAAAATAATAGCATAAACGTTACAAATTAATAGCTCAAATGTTAGAAAATGCGGCTGAAATGTTATAAATTAATAGTTTAAGTCTTATGAATTAATGGTTTAAATGTTATAAATTAGTTGCTTAAATGTTACAAATTAATGCCTTAAATGTTACAAAATAATGGCCTCGACGTTAAAAAGGTAAAGGCATAAATGTAATAAATTAATAGCTTAAACGTTTTAAATTCTTACCTTATACGTTATAAATTAATATATTAAGCGTTGTAACGTAATACTACATAACGTTATACGTTACAACGAAATACTATATAACGTTATATGTTATAACGTAATACTAAATAACGTTATACGTTATAACGAAATACTATATAACGTTAAACCTTATAACGTAATACTACATAACGTTATACGTTATTCTGTAAAACTGTATAACGTTATACGTTATAACGTCATACTATATCCTTAAATATACATGTAATTCTGATATTTTCACACAGATAGTTCTATTATAATTCTGTTTCTAATATAAGATTATGTTAATTTGTTTATTTTAGGTCAATTATTCATTTAATTACTTTGTTCGTTTTATTAATAATAATAAAGTGTGTAATTTGTAATTGTAATATTTCTTCTTCTCTTCCTTCCCAAAGGTACCTACCTACCAAAGGTACAAGAAAAATTGCTTAGAAGAGCAAAAATCTCGAGCCGGTTTGGACACACCACTCCGGGGGAAGAAACCCCAGGGTGACGAAACGAGATCCCCGCAACAACAATGGGCCTCCGGACGCAGCCTCGTGAATCGAATACGCTACCAAAATTTTACGAGTTCGACACCTTACCGCGGAGCTAACCGGGCTCTTTACTTGTTGCTTGCTTAAACCTACATTTATGTTTAATCCATTTTTTCCACAATCGCCGCTCTTTTATCTTCTATCTTTTCATCAAAAAAATATTTTAGATACATCCTATTATTTTCTACCCTTTTTTCTATTTGCCACCCATTTACCACTTATTAAATTTGCCAAATCCTATAAATTTCTCTCTTCTTTCTGTGCCAACTTTCCTTTCTCAAATAACATTACGTCTTTCAACAATTTCCTTTCTCTCTATTCCCTTCCGCTAAACCTTCTTCCAACGTTCTTCTTTCCTGTCCGACTCCGCAAGGCGTTATAATTCTCACCCAAGCTTACACCGAGGATGTGTAATTACCACCATATTTCCTATAATTCTATATAATTACTACATTTAAACAATACCGTTCCATTTTATTTCTAATACCTTTCATTCCTTTAAATGGAAGTTATTTAACGTTAATCACTTTCCATATATTATCTGTATAATTACAAGATTGCAATCGTGTTATTCCTTATTAATATATTTCTAGATACAATTACTACCTTTCGTAGTGGTATTTTATTCCATTACCCATACATTTCACAATTACACGTTTCTTAACGCAACCATATTCTTAACCTTCACAAGCTATTCTATCTGTCATTTATCTTTTTAAAGCCTACTTTCACAATTTATGGTCAATGGTCGAATAAACAACGCGCACGCATCTCCTAAATGTATCTTTATTCTTTAGTCTCCTAGAATCCAAACAAATCCATTCTTTTGCCATCCAGAAAATTATATTCAACTTTCACGCATCTAACGTCTACAATCTTTTTACATATTTTACAATTTTCTAACAAAACTAACCCATGTTTTGACAAATTTCCATGCCGAGTCAACATCGTTATTACCTTTCCTGCTCCACGTTTCACACACCCAAGTTAGCAACGCGTTTATTTTATTTACGCATCTTTATTACACACCTTGTCTTTTCACCCTATATTTTTACACTGTTATCGTTACTTGTTTTACGCAAAATGTTTCACATTTCCAAACGATTTTATTTACACTTCATATTTACACATCTACAAGATACTTCTCCCTGCCGTTTCCTCGTTTTACACTTTTTCTGCCACGCTGGCACGCAACCAACCAGATAATAAATTTTCTCATTATCAACGATTAAACGTTCCTTCGATTAAATTTAAACGATTAAATTTTCCTTTTTCCCCTTGTTAATCCTCTTGCTGCTCGTTGTTATTCGTCACAGTCCATTTCTCCAGATGCATCGTCCATCCATGCTCGCAGGGCAATTTATACAAAGGGATACAAACCGATAACCTATAACTAGATATAAGATAATTAGAATTACCCTTCACGCTATATTTACCACAATGTGCGATCAACGTACCTTTGCGTTAAATTTCCAGATACAAAAAATATCTTACACAGCTCCGACCAACGAAAAACTCTGCAACAGTGGAACATGCGCTCGTCAGACGGCCGTGTCATCCTTATGAGCTACGTACAGTTCGGATCGATCACTTTGTCCAATAAACTATTCTAATACTTTCGAATAAATTTAATACACTATAATATATACTATATACATTAGGTGGTAATGACAAAATCCGCAATCATTTAGTTGCCAATCCAATATTACGTTATAATGTATTACGTTGTATAGTATTAGATAGGTACAAGAACAAGGACAGAGTTACAATAAGTTAACATTTATTATCATACTTACAATCATCACAAGATTTTACTATTTACAAACAAAACTTGTTTATTATGTTGTTTACATGTTATTTATGTTATCAGACGGTAGTTGTGTCTTGTTTGTGATCGTTTATACATGTAGATCGCATTCGTATATTTTGCATCTGTGTCTTTGGCATGTTATGCTTCCAACGTATCGAAGTGGATTTAAGACGACCTGAGAATAAATTAGTAAATTTATGTTTAATTAATCAAATTTATACTTTGTAGTATTAAACGCAAATTTTATTGTTCGTTGTAAATTATCAATTAATAACTTCCTAAATACCCAAAATAAAAATGTAATGATACGTTGAATGATATGTTCGATAATTGATAGTTCGATAGTAAAAAATTTATCAAATCCTTCTAACAAATGCATAAAAGCCTCCTAACAAAAGTCATAATCTAACGAATGCCAAAATCACGAGAATGAAAAGTTTGAAATATTGCATTTGAGGTCTTATTTATTAGTTATCGATATTTAAAAATTAACCAAAATATCCCTCAGATATCTTAAGCGATGAACTATCTGTAAAATATAATATAATCCGATAATTGCTTACTTGAGTTGTAAGGTATCACATCTGTTCGTTTTACAAAGTCATGCATTGGAGAATCGTCGCAGTATGTACGTTTGCATATTATCAGTTGGAAATAGAGCCGAAATCTGTAAGAAAATCAAAAGACATGAAATTACAGTCTACGTGATTCATATACGTACGTAGTTGTTTTTAAAAAATTAATCAGTGAATTTCGTCGAATATTTTGAACGTGTTACTTAAATATGATTTATCGATAGGATTATTAATACCTACTAATAAAGGTTATGCACATTTTTATGCGAATTATGCAACTATGTTTCTCATTTCAAAAAATTTGAAAAAGGTTACACATTAAGAATCATAACAAGACACTAATACTCTAAAGATATAAACATGCTCGCTGGACAATCACAAAATAAAGTCAGGTTACAAAAATTCTCCGAATTTTTTAAGGATCAAATTTGTAGCCAAAAATTTTGAAAAAAATCACAAACGTGTATGCCACTGAACAGAATACCCTTGATTTTTGTCATAAGTTTCAATTAAGTAGAACAAAAGAAGTGGAGCTTAAACTGTAAATTGCCTTTCTGGCTTCTGTAACTATCCTTGTAGTAGGAGTAGTAGCTTGATACTTTGCAATAACATATTTGTACTATAAAAATGTATTTACTATAAAAATGATTCTATGTCAGTATTCCATTGGTTATTTGTTATTTGCGCAAATTCCAAATTTTTGTTGTTGTTTGCTTTATTTTCAAAATATATTCATCATATCATACGTCATATTATGATATCTTTGATTTTGTAGAAAGCTGCACAAATGTTACATAGATTAACGTCCAAGTTACTTTTAAGATGATCTCTAATTTCTATGGCATCTTCAGATTTTACTTTATCGTTCGAATGATAAATAGTCTGTCCAAGTTAATGAATATTCTGTGAATGTTCATTTGCGGAATCATATTTTGCAGTCTTTCTTAATTCCATACCTATGAATTATACATGCGGTGGATCTATTAGGTACAGTTCTCGAAAAAGTAAACTTTTACATTAATAATGCAGATATAGGTAAATTTTTTCCTGTACTGTGAGTTTTCGCACATTTTTATGACGTTCTTTATTGGTAATTTTCAGTGAATGGAACTTTATGCATTGCTAGCGTCGATAACGTTTTTAAATACTCTGTTATAATTAATTATTATTAAAGAGTGGTGTATGCGTTATAGATTCTTTCGTAAACCCTACGAATTAAGTCGATTCATGAACGCTTTTTATTATGTTTGCAAGTACATTTGATCTCCTGCATAGTGTCTATTCTAAAAGTTTTGCGCGAATACTATTACTATACTATTGTTTTATAAAAACTATTTACTAAACTGATTTTTTACGAAGAGTTGTTTGAAACTGGTCGACGTACGGATACATTTCATATTAACTGTAGACGCAATTAATGTCTGTTGTAATACTCGTCTTTTGACTTTTAATTACCTAATTCACTCTCATCATCTCGAACAATGCATTTGGCGGTTTCAACAATGTTTCGATGGAATATCGATTATCGATACTGTATAATACCATGCTAACAAGATATTTTTGTTTGCTCGTTTTCATCTTCTTTACCATCTTAAGAATGTACCTTTTTTAGGAACAAGATATTATCAAGATATGAAACTCACCTATTGTTCATCCAGTAGTATATGATAGGATTTACCATGGCATTTGACATGGCGAGCCAATAGAAACTTAAATAAACATGTTGGATGTTGCTATTTTCCGCCAAATGCCTGTGGTGATAGACGAAAATAAAAAACCCTTGATAAGGTAGCCAACAGATGGCGAATATCACAACTACGATGATAAACATCTTCACAACCTGTAAGAAAATGTGAAAACTATATATTGTTTTGTCCATCGTTCGTTCGAAATTTATTACATTTGTACATGTCGAATTATTGTTAGAAATTGTATAAATTGTTTTAAAATAATGAAATATTCTACATGAAATTATTCATTCAAGTAGCAATATTCCAATGAAATATTCGATTAGGAAAAATCCACCTGAACTATATAAGTTGCTATCCAACTGTAAGTATCGGCCACTTTATGTACTCTTATGTAATTTTATATCTTTATGGATGTAGCTAGAAAAAAGATGTGTTTTGTATAGAAACTTTTTCCCACCCATCAAATAATTATAACGAACGATTTGTTTTAGATGTTTTATGTATTTTTGCATATCATGTGAATACTATGCATTTTTATATTTTCTGCAAATGCATAAATCTCTGCAGTATAGTAATAATTACAATTTTTGTGAATACTCGTACATACATATACTACCATACTATACTATATACTACTATATACTATATACTATACTTTTACATACATGCATAGTACATTCTCAGGACACAATATGCATGAGATATTATAGATACATGTGCACATACATGGATATTGACATGCATCTTGATTGATGAAGGAGATAATAGAAGATATGATAAAGAAAAAAAAAAAAAAAAGAAAAATACTGTATAATTGGTTTCAATTAAAAAAAAAAAAATGATTTCTACATATATTATAAATACGTCTGAATGAGTTTCATGAGGCAAATAATATGCACTGAAAGACAAATCCAAAAAAGTAGTACTAGTTTTATTTCAGCGTAAGTCGTTCTGCCATGTCCGATAGTCTCAAAGTAATTTTCAGCACTTTATTATTTTTCATTCTCGCTGCCTAATTATCAATTCGCTAACTCGGCTAGTCTTTCTGTTGTATTATTAATTGTCTTAACTTACTTCTGAATTATGGTTCTATATTAACTGTTATTATTTGTTGGTTGAGAAAAAATTTTCTAATAGCTATATTAAATCTTCGAAAAAACGCTCTCACAAAAATCATTTTCCATGTTAACAAATATTTCGTGGCTCTTTGATAACAAATTAAGTATTAATCCGATGAAAACCTTTAACCACCTCTGGATTAATCGATCAAGACTAATCAAGATTAATCAAAATTAGAAAATGTTGATTTAATATTCTCAATGAATTATCACGAGGATCGATTAATATTTTGGGATGGATTTCCTCTGAGCTAAGCTTTTAAGTAGAAAGAGTTGATCGGTTGTCTCGAGAAAAATTTAATTAATTAGATTCTGCGTTCTTGTCATACTTTTTTTAAAACAAAAGTACGACGATAATTTGACCTACATTATCTAAGTACCTTTAATGGATGAAATTCCATTTATTCTGAAGGTTGTTCAAATCAACGGTCAGTTGAAAAAAATTAACTCAACTCAACTCAACAGGCTCAACTAACTCTTTGTTAAAGCGTAGAGTATATTTTGAAACAATAAAAGATACGAGAATGTTCGCTAGGACGCTTTGTATTCACTGATCGTAAACACGGTATTTAACTCGCTGATGAGATCGCGCGTGAATCAGACTGATGAAACTCTCCTCTCCTTACCATCGCGTTCATTTATACTATATTGGTCGAGGGGCTAACGATAAAATTCCAATCGCCTTTGTTAGACGGTTCCACGTAACGGCGACATTGTTTCTGCCCGGAGTTTGATTATTAATACAATATGTGTGTGTCCTAAGGTATTGATACTCCGAGACAAAACCACACGTGCCTTGATTTGTCCTCGAACACGTGTGCTACTACAATTATATTCTTAAGGAGAGCTATACGACTACTCCATACATCTGTTAGATATGTAAAAATGTCCATTCCGCGACCGTGACTACGTTTAGCGATCAGTAGTGTCACTTCGAGCCTAAACCTACTGTCATAAATCTCGGGCGAACATAATCGGATTAAATCATAAACAACTACTTCTAGGTTTCGTTATTTAAGTACAACTATAATAAAAAGTCTAGGCTAAAGTATTGGAGATCTTCCCAAAAATTTCAAAAGAAAGGCCCCGATTATATATACTTTACAGTCCTTACCTTCCGTTTAGATTTTATTGATTTCTTTTGGTAATACGTTAGCTCTCCTATGGATTTTGAGCCCCAGAGTTTTCGACCCATTAAGGTATAACATATTGCCATCAACGCCATAGGTACTAGATACGTTACGCTCAAAAATACGATGTTATAACTGTAACAATATAAATACTTCATTGAAAATACTAAAATAATTTCATCATATTTAGATATATGAACTGTTACATCCTATAATTAAAAGTTTAAGCTTATTTTTTACAACTACTACAGGTTACTAACAGGTAAATCTTTGAAATTAGCGATCGGATCGATATCAAATCAATACTATCGATAACAGCGACAGCGATTATGACGTGCGAATAGTATCTAAGGCGTAGGTATCAAAAATACGCAAATAATAACTGTATCGATATGTAAGTACAAATAACATTGTGTCAAAATGCGTTTTTCTTTGATAAGTCGCAAGATACGCAAAATTCGATAGGCATGTAGACTTTTGCGGCTGACCATATGTATTCATCGTTTGTTACAATATTTACAGAATTTTTCGCGGTCTTCGTGAAAAAGTGAAAATGTGATATAAATCCAGCATTTTCTAAGAATTAATTAAAAGAGTCGCGTGGTGCAATACACGTAGTTATATAAAATCCAAACCCCGGGGAAATTCCATAACAATGACAGAAATCGTCCGAATATACTTCGCGATATTGCACAAGTTTTATTACTTCTCCACAATACTACACAATGGAATGTGAGCGCGAGTGAGCGAAACATGTTCGCATAGTAGTTTCTTTTCAGTAGTGGATCAATTCAATACTGTCATCGATCAATTATATCTGAACATTCCAGTCAGTTTTAACTTTAACGTTCAAACAAGTCAGAATTATAAGGCTATCGAACGATCAGGAGAATAAAATGACTTTAACAGCGTGGTAATTCGAAACCTTTACTTATTCAAATTTGTTGCCTTAAATAGATTAAATAAGAAATAGATAATAAAAATAAATTAATGGAATGAAATTACGTGAGATCTGTTAACGTGGAATTTATCCGAATTATATTATATATTATATATTATACTTATCTTATTATACATTAACTATTTATCTGCGAAAGTCGACACTTTTTATAAATTGTTTATAAATTGCTCTGTACAACTCGGTTACTAGTTATTATTGGTAGCAAATATGTAATACGTAGTGGTTGTAAGAGAAACGAATGAATATGAAAAGCAAATAACTATCTCGCCTTTGAAGAAGATTGAGGTAGGCGCGTGATAGATACGTCTGTAGCAATCGAAGCGTTCACACGACGATTCTTGTGAGAAGCCGTATCGCGATCTTTATTTCGTATACCTTGGCAATGAATATTTCTCGAGCTAGGTTAATTTCACACGACAAATATGGATTTTAATAAAAAAGCAAACGGTAAATCGCGTATCCACGAAGAAACATCACTTGTTTACTCAAGTAACGCATAATTATTTAAAGACAATATCTAACTAAATATGATGATATATTATTTAAATAATCACGTTCCAAACATTTCATTTAAATGAAGCCCAAGCTTGATGAAGCGGTGGAGAAAGAATGAACAGGCAAATGCTTGAGCTACACTACTTATTGTTAGTTTAGTTTGTCCTTTGGTGTTACTTAGATGATGATATCCTCTGCGTCCAATTGAAGGATCGTAGACTACAGCAGATAGCTACCCTTGTATTCCTCTTTTCTTCCTTTCCTCATTCCTTTAACCAAAGAACTTGCAGCTTTTCTTAGTTCTTGGAGGTTTCCAGATTAAATGTCAAATTAAATGTTAAACGCTACCAATGATTTTAAACTATTTTTCGTTTTAGACTATGTCAATATGCGTTTGGCTGGGTTTACATTAGTCCAGTCGCGGGATCAAACGATTACATTTCAGTGGTTTGACCAGAGATCGGTCGACACATTATTAACATCCACATGATTCCAGTCTTTTTTGAATCGATGAAGGTGGTAGACTACACTAGCTATGGATTCACGCAAAAAAAAAAGACACAAAGTGCTCTACCCTCTGTAAAACAAATGACTCGTGCTATTTCTCGTAATGCATGTCGATGTCACAAGAATCCAAGAATCCATTAATTCTGCTTAAATGAATTGTTGTACTAGATCACAATCCATGAATATTGAAGAACCAGCTCGAAGAATCAAATCGTTTTCCGTACGATTCCCGAATGAATTCCATTGGTGCTGTACTATAATACAACCCGGAAAGTGCTAAAAGCATGATAAATTCAACGACTGACTGACAACGAGTCGCGATTCTTGAATGACGGAGGAAATCTTGCAAAATGAAGGAATATTATAATTCAATTTTCCAGAACGTTATAACTTGAGTGACTATCATGCTACTTAGGACCTAAGAAATGGCTACAATCAGTTACGCGAGCTTACGGATACTTGACTATTTAGTCAGTCATCGAATTCATTGCATATTCAATAATGAATGATTAGAGCCTCGTGAGATCTTACAAGTGCTGATTTATGAACGTTTGTAGTCGCTGCTTGTACCGAAAAGTCTAAAGAATGTTGCTATTATATCAAAATATATCTTAGAAACATAATTTAATGCACAAGATTATAATGGTTAATACATATTACACTTACAAGTATTCAATTCTGCTGTGCAAATAAGTTCCGTCTGGCCATACCAGGTAACACGAAATCCTAGTCTTGTCATTCGAATACCTATAATTAATCAGTAAATTTGATATTACAAAAAGATGACACTTTTATAATAATATATATCTATATATAATATATAATATAATTATATATATAATGTATTTAATTTTACGAAATTGTATTATTCAAAAAGTGTTTTTGACAAACGACAGGAGGATACAGATGATACATCGCAGATCGTACATTAGATCTGCTTATTTACACAGATCCGTAAAATCAACATCTGGAATATCAAAACTTATTTTATGAAATTCCGAGTGAAGTCAATTAATATCTCCCTTAGTTCACGAATTTGCTTATGTAATTAATCACTAAGCAGAATAAAATGACAAAGATCGTGTATACATATACATTATACATATAATGCACACGATACTTGATCCTAACTAAAATTCAGATGCAAACAAGCACGAAATAAAATTAAACAAGTAACTACAATAGCATAAGAATATATCAATTCTTTCGTTATCACTTCTCTTTTTCTTTAAATCTCTTTATATAGACATTCTTCCCATTTCATTATATACATCCATTCATAAATTCCTTCACTCGTCCATTCATACATTCTTTCATTCGTCCATTCATTCATTCCTTCATTCATCCATTCTTTCATCTATTACCAATCTATCTTTTACTTGTACTTCATTTCCCCAATATGCGTTTGCACTTTTTCACCCTTGTCTCCTGCTTTCACTGTGCTCTGAAGTAAGTTTAAGTTATCACGCTGATATTTTATTTTTATTGTCGAACTGGCTTTGTCCTTCTAACATTATTCTAACCAAAAAGAAATTACGGCATCTGTAAGCATCGCCTTTCAACAAAAGTATGAAAATGGATAGTGTTCATCCTTGTGTTTAAAAAACGTTTACGAGTCTAGCTTAACTCTTGTGTATGAGCCTGTCTATGTTAATGTTACACTGTGTCAAAGCTATTTTTTTATCTGTATAGAATTCGTTGTGTTTGTTGCCTTACTCTTCTAATTAGTTCTATGGAGGCA
The DNA here is from genome assembly GCF_905332965.1 of Bombus pascuorum. Classification (NCBI taxonomy): domain Eukaryota; kingdom Metazoa; phylum Arthropoda; class Insecta; order Hymenoptera; family Apidae; genus Bombus; species Bombus pascuorum. The sequence goes on from NC_083494.1 coordinate 50,212, forward strand.
ACTTCGCGGACTGAAAGGAACATTAAATTTCTATACTCGGAATTTTATGAAGTATAAATCTGCTATATTTTTTGTGAACTGTGGGGCATTTTAATGGCGTAGAATGGCATAGATTCCTTCTCTACGACTTGCATAAGCCTCTGAGCATCTATCGTTGGGTTTAACGATCACTGAAAGCGTCGCTTTAGCTGCTCTACATTCGTTTATATAGTAATGATTGCACAGTATCAAAGATTTAAGGGCTACTAAGTAATAAACGAAATCTTTAATGCATTTTTTGTATGTTTGTCTTATGTTAGCCTTTATTTTATTTTTGTTTGTAAAATTGCTCGATCTCAGGAATATTTCTCTTAATTTTTAAGTAGGTATCTATCAATAAGTATTATAAAAAACTTCGAACGTAGCTCTTTTATCCTTCCGGTTTATCTTATTCTTGTTTGTAGAAACGTTCTTTTATTATCGACTATTCTATATACAGAGTGAGCTACGAGAAATAGAATACTTAATATCTCCCTTGTTTGTCGCATAAAAGAACTTTAATAAGAATAAAGTTCTACTATTTGACTGAGCATATATAACAATTGAAGTTCTTTCCCAAATTATTAATTTACAGAATTGTTTGAAACCACCGATGTTAGTTTAAATGTTATCATATATTTTTAACTTTATCAATGTAATTCATCGACCTATTATAATACGACTTAAATAATCTTGTACTCACACTAAGAAATTTAGGATCAACGAGAATATTATTTGGAGAAATTATTCTATTCGAACTAAATTAGACGTTCAAATGACGACTCTTGGTAATCATACAAATATTTAATAGTACTACATATAAGATATTAGACTGTTTCATTCATTTCTGATGACATAGATGTTCAACACTTAATTACATTCTTTCATGCTTTCTACAGTGGTTGATTACTCGCGATCTCTGTATTTATATATATTCTGATTCTGATAATATTATATATATATATATGATTCTTTATTTGTACAGTAAGTGGTAATAATTTTTTAATTCGTTTGTTGATTCTTCCATTGATTTAACCTATATCTCTCAGATCAAGCTTATTTCGAAGTTAAATATGATCCGATGTTAGATACTACGAAGCTGAAATATATGGATCACGTTAAAAGACATTCGTTGTCTTGAAACATTGTAAGAGAATATGACTTTGAGAAAAGTTTCTTCCATCATGTACTTCTTGTATATATATAACCGACTACCCAAACGTCTCTTGCCCTCGGGATGATGGAACAGTGAGAAGGAGAAAAAAATATTGAACATCTTCAAGACATTTTCTACAAAGTATCATGCGCTTAGCCACGTGTAGACAATTGCTTTCTCAGCGACACGCGAAAACATCGGGAATATAAACCAACAGCAACACTACGATGCTTAAACTTTAAAAATCCTTGAGGGATCCTAATATTATCATACTTATTTATCTATTGTTTTGCTTTACTGTACAGTTTACTGTTTCCTACGAGAAACGACACAATTATTGTCCGAACTTTCAGTCCAATTTTAAAGGACCATGTTACCAGTACATTTCATAGAAAATCCTAATTTACTTAAAACATAATTTATCATGGCATCTTATTGTCCAACACTCTCTTTAGTTCCAATACCGCGCTCTGCGTTATAAAAGACTTCAGAATCCAACACTTGTGTTTCTTATATCGTTGCGAAAAATATCGTTCGTGTCTTAATTGGATATTGCACAACGACATAGAAAAGGACACCGGAAAAAGTAAAAAAGGATAACAAGTCGATGGTGCAATAGTACGGAGAAACTTCGTTGGAATAAGAAACACGGATGGTGGCCTTGTTCAGGTCTGAAGTGTCGTGTTAAACATTGTCTCTTGAAATAGATACGGAGGGTCTGTGTCAAAAACTTTGGTAATATAGCGTGGTTCAGTGGATCTCAAACTTTACTGTAGAAAATCTTTTCGTCAGTGTAATAGTAATTATATATATATTATTAGGTTGTTCGAAAAGTTTCTTTCGTTTTATAAACAAATAATAGACGCACAATGTTGTTTGTTTTATATTAGTTTATTGAATTATGCACGAACATAATAACAGTGATATAACGAAATCGATCATACCTAATTCAATAAAGTAATATAAAACAGAAATCGTTGTTCATCTATTATCACCTTATGAAACGAAAGAAACTTTTCGGCCAACCTAATAGTATGTCCGTAGTAACTCTAGACTCAGCACAGTCCTTTATCGTCTAACGAATCCTTTTATATTATTATCTTCCGAGGTACGAAGGCCAAGTTCGTTTTTTTCGAACAAAACTGTTATATATTTCTCTTCGGTCCTCATCTGATAGTGCTTCTGAAGACGAATTCGTTAACCTTTTATTATAACCTACGATCGATTTCAGTTAGTTTCTGAAATATTGAGCTTACATATTTACCGATTTTTGAGAAAGGAACTTGGTTGGAATAGGAAGCACAGATGTTGGTTTTGTTCTTGCCTGAAGTACTATGTGTTGCACACTGCCTCTTGAAACAGATACAAGGGGTCTTTGTTAGGAACTTTGGTAATTTTAGCGTGGTTTAACTTGGATTGGCTTAGCCTCCGTAGATCTGTGGCTTCAGGCTCTGGAGATTTTCTGTATTTTCGAATGCTGTGTTCGATTTATACCCGATTGACTGCATTAGGCCTTGGTGGCTTTTGTTGCAATGTCTACGAAATATTTTAAAAACACAAGAGAGAACAAGAGATGTTTTAATTAGGCTGGTCGGTTACGTACATAACAACGTACTTTACTCTGAAGAGCTTTTTATACACAGACGACGAGAAACAAAATGTATTATATGTTATGTTATATAATGAAATGTATTCGTAGATGTGTGAAAGTAAATGACATCGACATAAAAGAACAAATATGAAAGCAAACCATTGTATTAGGTATAAAGTGTTAAATTTAATGTGAAAAATAGCAGTAATTTAAATTGATGGTATATTGTTAATTAATAAACTCCTTACAATTTGCTACTGTCTTTTTACTGAGAGAAAATAAAGTAAAAAAAACTTCAGATGTTTTGTCAGCAACTGTTCTCTCTATTTCTCTTTCATTTATTTATTTACTGTATTCATTTCAGTAATCAAGTCTTGCCACAAATTCATTTGCTTTTTATCTTCCTTAAGATAATTTACAATTTGTTTATGAAAACATTTGATATATTGATATAACGAGTTGGAATAATAATTGGAATAACGAGTGGAGCATATTCCTAGTAGCCCATGCCGTAGAGTTAAATACATAAATTCATAAATAACAGTCTTGCTGCGAATATTTCAGCATGCGTTCATTTATTTTTTAATCATTTCTATTTTACTAATTGCGTAATTAATCATCTAAATGAACATATATAAATAATTTCAAAATACTACCTTCTAGACTCTGTTGTTGAATATAATAAACATGGCACAGCCAAAGTTGAAGAGATGACCCATATTAGAAAAACAGTCATTACCGTCTTTTTCCGAGACATATGATGTTTCAGAGGTCTCATAATGGCCATATATCTGCAACAGACAATCACAGGATTTATAAACTTTGCTATTATTCATAACCATCGCTTATGATTAACGGAGATCTGTCGTTTTTATGTGTCACTTTTATGTGTCAGTTTTATGTTGTACCAGTAGTCGCTAGTAGTAATTATACATATGTACATAAAATGGCTAGCCTGATTGATTATAAAAAATTTGTGTTTGATAGCTTTTGAACGTGCTGGAAGGATATACAGAAAATAATCTTATCCAAAGATAACTACATCACAGATTTAATTTGTGAATTATTATTTTTAAGCAAATCTTAATTTTTTCTAGGAAACCTTTCAAACGGTCGACTTAAAAACTGACAGTATAATATAGCGAATACTTCGACGAGTATCTCAGAATTTTTTCAAATTTATTGAAAGATTAGAACAGTGAAAAGATTAAATGTGGATATAAACGAGTTTATTCACAGATAATGCGAAAATTCCTGCTTGCCCAGGAAGGGTTAACTACTAGGTTCCAACTGTTTAACAAAAAAATATCTATATCAGACAAAGAAATATCCTTTTTATTGGCAAACAATCTGAAACGCTTCGATAACTCATACAATTATTGATATTTCGAAATGAAAAAAATTGTTTTAATTTTCTCGCAAATACCTATGACGTGTTTCCTATAAATTTCTAATTCTATTGTGGTGATACTTTTTTTTATTTGTCGGCGACTTAAATACTTTTTCAAAGCTGATTTCCATTATCTTCACATCAAAGCTATAAATTTGTTTGTTAGCTAATCTTACCCTTTCTGTATTTACAGACAAAATATTCATACGATACATTATTATCATTTGTAGATGTACAAAAACAGTCTTTCTTATTTTTACCGACATTTAATTATAGATAATGAAAAATCGACACGATATGTCTCGCGTACAGTATCGTGTGGACGTTTTGTCACAGGATATCTCGTCCGCGAATACGATGTGCCCGCCCGGTTCTATTTCAATAAAAACGCTTCATCTTGTTCTTTCGTGTATAACAACATAATACATCATGGTTAACAAAAGTATTTGAATGGAACACTTTCACAAACTTTTTATTCAGCATTATAAGAAACATTTTGAAATTTGATTAACATTGTAGCGAGACACGACTATCGTAACTACATTTTGAATTTAAAAATGTACATAGAAATTAGAAGATATTTATTGGAAGCATATAATTCGCGAACGTCAGCAGAATTATCTGAATAATCATTCGCCACATTAAAAAGCCACATTAAATTTAATAAGATCATCTTTAGTTCTAATTGTACGTTTAAGACTATTATTTATGTTGTTATGTATACTAATTGTTCATTAACTTCTTGTAACTTTTATATACATTTTCGTATTGGTTTCAAATTATACTATCATAATCGCGGCGTGTCTCATTACGGTGCTAGCGACATTTCAAAATGTTTCGTACAATGCACGTAATATATTCATAAAAAAATTTTATCGCGACCTACTTAACACTTACTGCTTCGTGAATAGTGCCAGATACTACTTTTATATTGAGGTGACACTGATAGAAAAAGTAGGTCAAAATCTATCTTTTCATCTTAAGCTGCATAATTAAAGTCGTATACAAGTACGCGTAAACAATGAGACGGCGAAACAAAGTTAGTCAATGGAAATCAATTACGTAGTGTCTGCGCGGCAGAAAAGGCAAACCCTTTAAAATACAGGAAATGAAGACCAAAGTAAAACGGAAAGAACTAGCTGACGTAACAGAGGAGAGCTAGAACGCAGAAAATTCAGAGAAAGCAAAAAGTGAAAGCAAACTGATTCTTGAAAGCCTGGTTGATAAGGCCTAACTAAAATCAAGTTAGCAGTTCTCAGTTAAGTGGCCAAGTCGAAGTGAAAGGAAGGAAGAACAGGAAACGTAGAAGGTGAAAGAAGCTAAAAGAAGATAGGATAGTATCGGTTAAGGGTCGCGTAAAGCCATGTGAAAAATATCGAGAGATTAGAGGAGAAAAGTAGAAAAGCCGGTTAGGAAATTGAAGAATAACGAGGATGTGGTTGGATAGCTTTGTTATCAGAATACTATAATTAAATTCAATCATCTCACTTACTTGTGAACACTAACGAATTTGACGATTGTATCGTTCCTTTTTAAACTATATATTGCATCGTAGTGCATACCTATTGCCGTATATTGCGTTGTGTTGCACACCAGCTTGTGTTTATTTTCGATCCGAGTTTTATCTATCTACTGCTCGCTTATTTCCTCAGTCTTTCTATTTCTCTAATCCATTTTATTCCCGTCTCCTGAACTCTCTAATATACGTGCTAATGCGCTTGCTTTGCCTATTCTCTATCGATTTCTCCACAGGTATATAATAAATGTCTCAAACACCCCTCTGTTTCTTCGCATAAATTACATAGTATATCATTTTCCAATGCATCTTTCTTTCATCTGAAGTGTCATCTGGTCCTTGCCGGAATAAGTATCTTGCAACTTTCATATACATTATCGGATCGATTCCACATTTTACTTTATATTTACTTTCTAGAATTTACATCATAGCTGTGTCTCACCAGCATAATGAAATTTCAGCAGATTTGTATAATATACATGATATTTTGGTAAAAAGATCTGTTAAACCTTCATCCAACATACATAAAATACGTATAAATATACTTGATAAAAGTCGGCCACTTCTTTTCAATAGCAAAGAGTAAGTTATTCTTGCGAAACTTGCTATATTGCATATATATTAAGAATTGCATATATATATATATATATATATATATATATATATATATATATATATATTAATTATACTTATTTTCTTGCCTATTTTCTGAAAGATATTAATTTGTATCGTTATAAATATAAGTACGTGCTTGAAACTTTTTCACGAAGAATCGCTAACACATACAGACGAGCTGAGATAGAAAGACGCGTACAATCAATAATTCCAGATTCTAAAATGTCGATAGCTACGTGCCGGCACGGATAATAATTGTTTCTTCGATTCAGCCGGCATCCGTAGAGATAAATTTAAAACTTGTTCAAGGTAAAATAGTTAGAGATTGTAAGACAGTTGTTAGTATTGTACAGGATGTCCCTAAATTGTTTTCCATAGCTAAGTATGCAGTATTTGTAACATAGCAATGTATTGAATAAATAGAAAAAAAAAATAAGAATTATTCTTTTTGTTTGATTTCGAAACGAATATTAACATGGTGTGGCTTTTTCTTAGAAAGGAAACCATAAAAAGTTCTGTATATCCCATAATGGAAGAGGAAGAAAGCGTAGGCACGTTTTCTTCTCCTTGGAAATGAAATTGCATCTGCCTCCACCCTTCATTTCCTATTATTTTCGTTGACAGAGTTATAAAATCTTTCTAGTACATTAACAGCTTCTAAAACAATTTCTAACATATTTCAATTTTAATCATTCTGCAGAGGTGGAACCGCTACGCTAAGAAAATAATTAAAATTTGAGAGGAGAATGTAAATGGCACGTAATCAAATCTTTGCATCCGACAGAGAGACCATTGTTCGATTTACGTAAATTGCTCCCATAATTTATTTCTGGACACGTTTATAATTCACACATAAAATCACTGTCTTCGTAATACTATTTAAATTATATGCAGATTAATCATTGTGATCAAATATACATATACACAATATGCATTTATATGCAAGTTGAAAAGTTTGGACGACGTCAGGATTTCAAAAGGAATTATGACTTCTTTAAATTTGTTCTTAGGTACAGCTCGAAATTCAAGACTACTCTCAAATTTCGAGCAAAACTAACTTGGGGTACAAGTAACCGTTGTGTGAAATCTGGAATCGATCGACCACATAATTATCAAGAAATTGTTAATAAAAGTCGATATTTTAATGTAATGACATACGAATCTCTCAGAAGCCAAACTGACCAATTCCACTTTTTATTAATTCCTTAATTTCATTACATAAGCGTACGATTAATATTTAATTCTTAAGAAACAGATGGCGTATCTCTATAAGTTTATTCATAGGAAGAATGTCACAAATAATAATAAATTCGGCTACTGAAGAAATTTGTCGATCGAAACTTACCTATCGAAGGAAATGGTGACAAGAGTGAGCACACTTGAAGAGACCGTGACATGCGCTACAAAGTTGTTGATAGTGCAGTACACCACGCCAAATGGCCAGTCAGAATTCAGTAGAAAAATGAAGTTGAAAACACAGTTAAGTAATGACATCATCAGGTCAGCCACGGAAAGGTTAACTAAAAAATAGTTGGTGACTGTGCGCATCCGTTGATGTGCTGAAAACATATAAACCTGTGATTAATTAAAATCCTATGGAAATTTACATTTTATCATTATTATAAAATTTAGTCAAGGAATTCGCTGAAATTGTTGAATATACATATCTGTAAAACATTGGGCATCAAGTGAATAGTTGAGATATACTTTCATATGAGTGACATGTCATCGCATCATTTCATACAGACATACGAATCTTGTCTAACAATCTTATAGTAACTTTTACGTACAGATATTTTGATTTGACCGTATTTAGAGGATGTTACTCTTCGTACGACCTCTGTCCAATTGTCTGTCATGTGTCTGACTCACGTTACTAGATTTCCTCGGATAATTAAAACAATATAAATATCATAGAGTAACAGATTTTCAACAATGTGAATAATTCGAATAACATTGTCAGAAAAATGCGCGTAAATATAATATTTTGTAAACATATAAAAATGACGTATATGTTTCAAATACTACTTGATTACAAAGAGATTTTGATCACGTAAGGCAGAAAATAACTCCCATTCAGAATTCAGAGGAAATATTTGAATATAAGTAAGTAAACTCATTGCTGGTATATTTCTACGTATGCAGGATGATCCTACCCGTAGAATACATATTACTCTCTTTTTTTTTTTTTTTTTTATTTCGCGCATAAACATATGTATCGCGATACGCGTATGATGGATACTGATTGTATATTGTCGCCGATGGAAGCGGTCAGGCGACGATTCTCGTGAGATACAGTATCGCCATACATACTGATTTTTGGTATCCTCGGACGCCAGCCACCGGCGACATTTTGTGCATCCATTCGGATTATGACGAAGCATATAGAAATAAGCATGATAAAAGCTTTAGAATGTTGAAATTCAATTACTGCGAATTATGAGCGCAAAAAGGTACTTCAATATATGATAAAGAAGAAATACGTTGATTTATTTAGTCCTTTATTAAAATCATCAGATATATTATATTAGTATTATTTATGCCTTTGAAATTATGTACAGGCTCGTCTTTAATTCTATTAAATTTTGTAGATATTGCTATATACAGGGTGTTCCCAATTTAAATGTCAAACTTCTGGAACGTGTAAGGGAACCGATAAGCTAATAAAAATTGTTCTTTAGATTTTTTCTACATTTTGGAGAAAATCCCTACAAAAAATCAAAAAGGTCTTCATTTTTTTCACGTACTTATTTACACTCATTTATTCCGAGAGATCGAAGCGTAGGTGCGAAACAACAAATATCAGCAGACCAATGTACAGCTACAATTTAAGTGATCAATGTAAACGTGTTCTCTGTCGAAAATTCGACGTTCTCAACATTATCGTACGTAAAATGAATCAATACATATTATCAATACGATATTGTCAATATCATCGGACATTAACAGGACGGGTTGATGTATTGTCAATATTTCGAATATTCACGGAAAATTGATAAAAAATACTTCTATTTCACATATAAATACGGATTCGGATATAAGCCAATTCACCACAGTTACAAAACTAAGCAAATTTTATTTAGATGATTGCATTGAAACAACAATGAAGAAGAAAGCAATGCAAAATTGAAATTCCACATAAAGCGAAAAAATATTGTAGTATCGTGGATATAAATGGCCTAAGAAATATCGGGTGAACCATAAACAATGTCGCGAGAAAGCCCAAGTGCTGACAGGCCCATCAATGTGTCGTGGCTCCTTCAGTCGAATAGTTATGCTGAAAGAAAGGTCTACGTGACCATGGCCACGGACGATTGCGGGGCTATGAGAAAAGATAAACGGATGCTTAAGGGAGAAAGACGAATTAACAGTCAGTCGTTAGTTGAGAAGTCAGAGAGTGTGATCCGCGTGAAAGAGAGCGTTGGGACGTTTAATTGTCTTAGTTATAGCACATTACTGTATTTAGTTCACGTTAAATAACCATCGTTTCCTGTTTAATCCATTCTAAATGAATAAAAAATCCTACAATACTGTATCGACAATATATATACGATATATTGATCGTCTGAGAATCTCTTACTTACGAGAATGTTGAGAAATTCGAAATATTGATAGTCTGAACGCACTTTTTTAATTTAATGCTTGCATTGCTGCAGAGGGCCGGCATTTTAAACAGTATCTTCATTGAACAAATAGCAATATTAATAAATAAAATAAATATAGATCGTAGTTATAATAATTGTATAATAATTTGAACAACAAGCTCAAAGAGATTCAATTTTTTTCAGAGAAAACTTTCATCGAGTAATATTTAATAAAACATTAGGATTAGTGCAGCAGGTTAGTATGCGCTGTGGAGGCTGTATTAAAGCGGAAGTCAGCACATGTTAACAAAAAATATCCAGGGACGAGGTGGACATTTATTTGATATTCAACCAACGCGCAACTACCGTAATGCGAGAGATAGGTTCAAGAAAAATGTCATGTTACAAAAATCGTGTTATATTCAGATTACATACGACAAGCGAATCTATGTTTCATAAATGATTCTTTTAAATATAATGCGAACTTTATATATCCAGAAAAGCCAGCATCGTTCATATCCGTTGGAAAAGTCCCCGAAAGAAGTAAATAGTACTTTTCATATTTCGTTGAAAATTGTTTCTATTATAAGCGCGGTTCTGTTTATGCGCATGACAATATCTAAATAAATAAATTTGCGTGCAGGTAAATTTCTAATAATATGATAAGCTTGTGATCAAAAATTTCATCAGGCGAATTTTGATCTATCCCTGTAGATTTATCAAGTAGGTAGGTTGATTGCATTTTTAATAAAGTGTCATACTAGTCATCTTACGACAACGAGTGTTGCGCTGCAGCTTGTACGAAGTAAACTTTTGTGAAGGAGAAAATAAGTGGAATTAAAAGCTTCCTTTACACTAAACTTTTGATATAATTCTGAAATAATATAAAGCATCGATACGAATGTGTATGGTAATTTCAAAAACAAGAATTTTTATTCCACGCATACATTATAATGAATTACAATAGTAATTATTATTACTATGTCCACTTTCGGTCAACTAGGTGGAACTAGTAAAAAATGTACAATTTTTTTTAGCGAAATAGGCTATTGGCCAAATAATACATCTTTCCATAATTCTAGTGCTATATCTTACGTTCTTAAGATACAATAAGGTGTAATACATAGGGCAAACAGTGAAAGCTTTTATAAGAAAATTTTTATAGATACGAAAAGATGATTGCGTTTACTAGTACAAAAAGATGAATTAAAAATGAGTGGTTGGCTGTCTTATGCTAAATCTATGCAGACTGAAATAGTGTTTGCGAAAAAAATATCGATCAATGTCAGTGGAAGCTGTTGTCGATCGAACGTATTATTGGTAAGAGTTTTTATTGATTACAGCTTGTGATCGATGGAATGATGTGATGTCGATGGAACTGTCGACAATCTCAATGCAACCCTGCAATGTATTAGTACACCACGTGGATAAACTTGATGCGGCGTCAGATAACCTATTAGTATTAAATGCTAGGATAAATCTATTGCGACTGCAAAATAAGGAACAAGGGTGAGAAACACGAAGGCGGCTTTCATGAGTAGGAAGAATATTTGTACAGGATCAAGCAAACCGGTATATAGCTAAGACTAGGGCTGAGATACAGAGCAGTGGACCTCGTAACTTGCTATATAAAGTGACATACTTCGAATGACAAAGGTGTACCGTATACAGGATCCAAGTGAATAACATGTACAAGCGGGCGTATGAAGCTTTCTTATGAAAAAATTAGAAGAGAATAAAGAATGACATATTTTCGCCCAAGATTTAATTTTCGAAAAGATCGAATTTGAAAGTTTGTCTAGTATATTTGAATTTGGCTGAACCAATGAAATACTTTCTATTCAACCTTTCCATCGTTATTCTAACATTTCCAATCATCGAAAGGCAAAATTACGATACGAAGGGGAAAAACCTAAAACGGGGAATTATAACGACAATTAGTAGATGCGGGTTAGCTTATTGCAAGACCAGAGTCTTCTAATTAGCTCTGACAAGTATAATAAGTGCCCCTAAATGTCAGAGTGATTACAAAAGGCAGGATATAGTTCATGTATTGTAGCAATGCCAGCTACTCGAAGAATCGAGAAAGTAAAAAATATGGAATAAAATTTGGCCGTTTAAGCTTTCATTTTCAAGAAAATAAATTTGAACATGTCTAGTGAAGAATTGGCCTAATACACGCATTTCTCCCAGGATTAAAGCATCTTGTGAACAAATTTGACTCTACGTTTCTTTAACAATTTCTATCTAAGAAGAAGACTAACCTTCTGTCAAATATTTCAACCTTCGTTCAATCCAGAATTAGGTATTATTATATCAAGTGTCATACGACAAAATTTTATCGTATAGTTTCTTCTTAAGTTTTCATAAGAAATCGCCTCAAGCCCGCTTGTTCCTGTTATTCAACCGGACCCTGTACATGGAGCTAAATATTGTAGCTCTACCGATTGTTCCAAACTCCGCTTAGGACGTTACGTTGACACTCTGCAAAATCTGATTCCAGTCCCCTTTGTAGCGTTTATGCTGTGTACGTCAGCCATTGTAAAATCGGGATCAAGTCCCTTTCGGCGATATCGTTAAATTGTCGCATTCGTATATTGAAAATCAGTCAGTTTCTAAAGAAAATCTTCACTTCACTTACCATACGAAGTCGAACGAAAACTAAATCTTCAGCTCGAGCATTTCTAACTTCCTCGAACGCTTGTACTTGAGTTATCTGAAGCTATGTTGCAACTCTTTTATCAGGGTATATGCATTCGTGTCATTTCCTTCAAAACTAACCATGAAATCTTTGTATTCCCGGAATAAAAGATATCAGTGGATTGTTTTTTTTATGGGAAATTTAATACATTCAATGTACGCATTTATGCAAAAAATTTGAAGATGCAAACACGCACAGAGCTTGCACGAAATATTCAAAATACAGTATAGAAATATAATATTCAATAGGTGAAACAGATCGTTGTTTAGATTCCACTTTCTATTTATATTTATAAAAGTATGAAGTTGCATAAAAATCTACAAACTAGATATCATGTCAAGTATACTTGGAACATGGATGATTCTGAACTGGACAGATTATTCTACGTGTGAAAGAAAGTTGAAAATGTGGAATAACATGTTTTACGAGACGAGAGAAATAAATGTGAAAATTATACAGCTGTGTCAGGCCAATCCTCAATTAGACCCGTTCAAATCTTATTCTTCTGAAAATAAAGTCTTGAGCGAAATTTATTCCACATTTCTAATTTACCTTCGCATGTACAATAGCCTCCTGATTCTTTACTCACACCCAGTCGGTAATTAGCCACATTCTAATATACTTGACAAACTCGCAAATTCGACTTTCTCGAAAACTAAGCCTCTCATTTTCTACGTTTCCTTTTTATTCTTTTAGAAGAAGTCTGTTTTTAGGTCTATTTGTGCATATGAGTCGAACGGACTTTATATAGCTTCTGCATACTCAAAAACTTGCATACTTGATAGTTCTGATGATTAGATAAGCCAGGATTTAATGACCTGGCCGGATACATGTACGCGACGTGAACCAACTCTATTTGAGAGGTGCATTAGGCTAAACACGAGCGTTTCACCTTCCTAGAGGATTCTTACTTAAGAAACCTAATAGAAACTCAGGAACTCGCAGGAGATAGGAACTTTATGAACGAATCGGATTGTGAAATTGTCATCCCAGTGCAAATCATATTTGTTATAGAAATTGTGGCACGTTTGAGACGTATGGACGATACTGATGTAAAATCAGAGTCGCAGCAGATGTTAACACATTGTTCAACTGTACGACGAATAAACTCGTGCATTCATTATTTATGCGCAAGCGTTATCGATCGGTAAATTCGTGTTTTCATGCACAAAGTGAACTGGTGTTAACTTTTACATGAAATAGCCGGTGGCATCAATTAGTTTTTGCATAATATAGTTGGTTGACAATGTATTAATAAGGTCTTGTAATTATAATTATTTGACGCTGAGACAACTCGATCGACAAAGTTGTATTATATGGGAGTTTTCATGAAGATTTACGATTGCAAACATTGCTGATTTGAATGGGTTTCAAGGATAATTAAACTCGAGCACAATCATAAATGTTGCGATAAATGAGTGGAAATATATGTCTCCTATGTAAATTACAACTCCTATGTGAATTACATACAAACCTCACTCGGTTTTGTTACACTGGCAATCCAGGAAATATATGCGATCTAATCTCACTAAATATTAACCGGCTCAGGGGACGTGACGTGAAATAACTCGTTTCGTCCGACGACTACGTTTTTTCTTTTTCTCGTCTTCCCTTATGCGGATTTTGCACTATCTAGTGGATTTATTTCGTACAACCTGCATGAATCATGGAGTTTTAGTTTCCATCTTCTTGTCTATTGGTTATTCTCAAATGAAAGTTATTCAGAGGGAAAATTTGAATAATTATGAATAAATTCGTATGCATTATATGTTATACGTACTATGCCCATATACCTATAATATACGTTGTGTTTATTACTTTGCTTTTTTAAATCTCTACTCTGAAATTCCATAAACTTTAGTATTTTCGTATGAATTTCTGTGTCTAGGTACGATTAATGTTTAATCTGTTGTTGGCGCGTTGCCGTTGCTTGAATTCGCGGGTTAAACGCGAAGTAACTTCTACATGATGAGTTTGTATCATAGTTGTTTTACTATCGCGGTGACATTGTGAAATAGAATGTTACGCACTACAAAATGTTAACTGCGTCGCAACACGTCGTGGTAATCTATGAAGATATGCTGTACGATGGACCAATTTTATTTACTGTATTTACTTTTTACTGTAATTTACTTGTTTAATATAAACCGCAAGGACCGTTGTCTACCATAGCGTGCCAAATGTTATAGTTTTCTCCTCTGCGATATGTAGGAGTATACTGGCGAACATGTGTTGATGATTGTGTGTTAATGATTACTGTGGTCCCTTGCTTTATGCTGCTCTATATTTGCCATATAGACAAGTTTCGCTAATTATTTGCCCTCACTAAATAATAAACGAAGCCTGAGATACAATTTTTTCCAGATATTGTAATTGTCATACGACAAATTTTAGAAGCCATGGCATAAGAGTTAGCATCCTTAATTTCAAAATTTTGCTTACGAATAAGCGTTATGAATGATAAACATTCTTTCGATAAGCCATAATTATTGTCGATAGGAATTTTATTTTGGCCATGAATAACCATTATCAATGACGGAAATTTAATTTTAATTATCAATAACCAATATAAATTACCGGAATTTTTCTTGGTTACCAGTATAACCATTATCGATGGGCAAACATTATTTTCGGTTGGATGCGGTTATTGTTAATTGCTATCAACGTTGTTACTAATTTTGTACGTGTTCATTGATAATATAACAAACATTAACTGTAAAACTTATATATTTTATTATATAAAAAAACTGTATGAAGATACATTTGACAATAGATGAAATGTAATCATAAAAGATGTTTGTCGTCGATATTGTTTGTAACTAAACAAAAATTTAATCGCTTATAATGGGTATTCATAATTATAACAATTAAAAATTAATATTTTCCAATCATCTCATTTTTTGAAAAATTTCTTTCAGACTTATCGATAACTGACTTCCACTTAAATAAAAATTGATTTTTACCAAATGACACTTTTCCACAAAATGTTTAAAAGAACGGTTACTTTGGTTTTATGATTTTTTCGTTTCATTTCAAATCGTAGAAGCATCCCTTAAATCTACCATCTGCTACCACACACTCTGCATAGTAAATATGGTCATTATGCAGATGCACGTAGAATCATTTTTAAAAGGTTCACCGTTATAATAATATATGATGATTCTACTACAGCATTTTTTCTACAACTTCCAGACATTGTATATTACTATATATATTACTATATATATATATATATATATATTATGTACTGCTATATGTATACTATTATATTCTATAGATTTTGCTAAGTAGATTGAATCGACTCAAGAAGTAATAATATTCAGATTCAGTCACATATTAAGAACATCATTCTGTTTCTCATTTAAATTTCTGAAAAATGAGTGACTGTTGTCTAAATACAAAATTAATTTAAATAATGTTTAATTTTGCTCTTAATATTATTACAATCCGTAACGCTAACACGACTCTTCCCTTTTCTTCTCCTTCTCTCCCCCCCTCTCTCTCTATCTATCTATCTATCTATCTATCTATCTATCTATCTCTATCTCTATCTTTCTCTCTCTTTTTTCCTCTTAGAGAATTTTTTCAATTTTTCATTTTCTTAATCTTGTGATGGATTTAGTTCGATTCACTACCGAATAAAAATGAGAGAGCATTTATATCCATGCGATTAAAAGATTCAAAGATTTAACTCTCTAATTGCTGAATATATATTCCTGTGATAAGACGAACGGTGTGCGGTAAATTTTGCTATCGACTGATTATACGCTATACGGAATCCGTAAATTTACGGGCTCCGCATGGACACGAATTTCACAGGACTCAGGTACATTTCCAGTAATGAAAGGGTTAACGCCATGCATTACAGTTATTTCTAATTAATTTCTAAGTTATTATTAATTGCTATGTACATACTATGTATGTACGTTATTAAATATATTATTAATGTAGAAGCAAGAAGTTGGGAAATAAAAGATTTATATTAGAGATAGTATTATGCAAATTGGCAAATAGACTCTTTAGTGACACTTGAGTATGTGGATTAACGAGGATATGGATATTCAAGATATTTTTGTAAACCAAATCCAATTTCTAGACTGTGAGATTGAAATTTAATAAATACATTACATCACATTATTAGATATATTATTTATTGATTTTATCGTTTTAATACAATCATTGCTATATAATAGCATTGTAAGGATAACTGAGCAGTAGAAACCGATATTTCTCATTCAATCAAGTTTCTCGTAATTAAGTTTCTTTCTAAATATTAGAACGTTACTGTATCAAGTACATAAATTTGCGTACATTAAAGATTTTGATTACTCCTTATAACTGTGTGAATAAAATTATTTTTAACATTTATTTTGAGTACAAATTGCATACTCATGATATTGATTGTAATACCTTCGCTATGGAAAAACGGTCAGGCAAGATAGAAAAAGATATACATACGTTTGATTTGTTTTACTTCAGACTTTTCTCCTATGATGTTTTACTTTCGCTTCTTTTATGACCACGTGAAATGCAGACGTTAGACAATTCAATATTCTTCAAAGTTAAATAGCTAATAATTGCTAAGTAATGGTTTACTTAATATTCTTCAGAGAACAGTAGCTCTTGAATTTAATTTCACTCGCACGTAAGAGTGAAGTCAGTCGTTAAGTAAATTTGTATGCGAAATTAGAACCGGTGTTTGTTCGTCATCCGGGTTTAAGTATTAAGTATTATAAGTATTAGTATACAATATACGTAGTATACGTAGTATAATGGTATACGATATATGTTTTGTTACAACAAAGATTTCTTACAATTATTTGAAAGAATTACAGTAACATAGTAAACTATGATAATTATATCTAGACAGAATTTTAATCTAAATTCTCTTAGAAAGTTCGAAGACGAATGAGATAGAGAAGAAGTCTTTATTCTAAGATGTCTACTCAAAGTTTGGATCTGCAAAGTCATCTAGGATCTATAAAGTATCCAATTAATTGTTTTTGTTCGAAATAATTTCTATGTATCGAAGAAAGAACAATTGAAATCGTAAAACTAGTAAGAAGAGCTACACGGGTTAGCTATCCAGCGTACCTCTATTATCGGAACTGCTCGGTAATCCGAACTGTCTTGTCTCTCAAACCTGTTCGGTAAACGAGCTTCTAGTCTATTATATCGCTCACCCTTTCCTCGCCATAGGCGCGCTTCGGACGCGTGGAAGCATATGAGCGATATTTAACGAGAATACTGATTGGATTTTTCTTCCGTTCAGTGGAAGACAATCAATGTTGGAATTTTACTTAAAATTTCCACGTGTCACGTACAGGATTAGGTTAGTTGATCTAGCTCGATGATCGAAACGAGGAAGCAGTCGTTAAGTCAGCCATTGTGGCACAATGCATAATACGCTAAGAACAACAACAAATATCGCGATTAATCTAATCTGCTATACTTTGCGATCGAAATCTTTCGGGAACATTTCCGTCATTAGTCGGTTGAAAATCTAGCAGTCGGGACTGCACTACCTTCTACTCCTGAACTAGGTAGTCCTCATTAATTTGGCAATAATTTGGTAATAAATTGTTGTGTCATTAACAACGGACACTTACACGCACGTATAGTGCTTCATAGATAGATATGACATTTTCATACGTTGTTAGTGTTGATCCTTTTTAACGCATGCGGCACCTGTTGGTCCAATATCTACATTTCTTTTCATAGTCTTTAGATTGCGACTTACCAAAGAAAAACGCTCTTTGTCACAAAATTTCTTTATAGCTACATATCGGTACAACTGCTATTTATGTGTTTCTAAAAGGAATTAAAGATATTGAAATACCTAGTTCACAAAACTTTCATGTTTTTAACACCAAAAGGATAGCAGAATATTATTGACGCCTACTTAGGAGTCACAACAAATTAATGTAACGTTAAGCCCCCTATTTTTATAATTTCTTATAGATATAACAAACGTACTTATGTAAATTTTACAAAATTATGTTTTATATTTCTTTCCATTTTTTTTTTTTTTTTTTTTTTTTTTTTTTTTTTTTACTAAAGGTGAAAATGAATGGTTTGTGTTACATTTTAGTAACATGTGTCTTAATGCGCAACAAATTTGTTGAATCAACGTTTTTACCATAATATTTTATATTTAAGGAGCTTATGCTATGTACAGTGTTTCCTGATCGACTATATATGTACATACATATGTATATGTGTAGGAAGAATGCAAACTTCTAAGCTTAAGCCTCGTAAATTCTCCGCGTATATATTTTCCAACTTTATCGTGTTAAAGTACTGAATTATTGTTAAGCTATTGCGGGTAAACTGTTAACATTGTTTAGGCGAAGATAAATTCCGATACAATCTTCTTTGAACCGTGTTGAATGATTCAAATGATCATTATCTTATGTTAAATGTTAAATGATCATCGCGTCTTTGAATAGAGTTAAATGTATTATATAATATTATTAAGGTTATTCGGTGTATGTGGAATTAAAGAAACGCGTGGGTAAATTGTAAGGTATTGTAAGTATATATATATTGTGAGTATTAAAGTACAAAGTGTGGAATACAATGTAAGCTGATCCAGATCCTCTCGCCAGCAACGTTACCCTGAGAATAAAAGAACCGCCGAAACCAACGTGGCACGTGTACCGCTTATGGTCTGTCATCGACGCATTCTTTTGTCTATCGCGCTATCGATGACCTTAGCGCTTCAGAAACCGAAGACCAGATGTAGAGTTTTCTCAGAAGTGACGATCACTTCAACAAATATTAATCATTTTTATTTCGTAGTATGTAGATATGATATTATGTTAAAAAATCTGAAAAATAATCTGATAAATATAATCATTTTGTTTAGGAATTGCGTAACCCGTTAATTCACAAAAACAAAGATCTACACATAATAAGATTAGCAATTTATTCCAATACCAATTTTTAAATAAATTGTGCATAACAAACTGATATGCAGGAAAATAGATATGAAAAAATATTTTGAGAATTAATATTTAATTCTCAAAAGACAAATCAGTTACTTTTATGAGTTCATTGATTACAAGATGACATAAATAACAGCAACTTCCAAGGTAAATTGAGAAAATAGTGCTTTCGAAAATAGAGTTACACCATTACTTTTTCCTGCTTCTCAATTTATGGAGTTAAACAACGTGACTTCTGAACGGTTCATATGTACATTTGAGATATTCATGGAAGAGGAAAATTGCAATACGTGTGTGTATTCTCGGTGGACGCATGCGTTGCTTCGTCGACTTTTATTCGTTAGCTTTAGAATGGAAAATGTAAATGAAATAGGGATAAATCTTCATCAGCTGATCTGCTGGCCTACATAGCTGCTGGTGTAAATCAAATTAATTCAAGTATCAAAAATTGTTGACATTACTTTCATTGAAATATCTTCAGAGAAGAAAAAAGGTAAAAAATATGGAAATTTCATTTTTCTTATTTCGTTGATAATATCGTTATGTACACGGTATGTACAGACTTATATGCAGAGAAACACATTCACTTTCTCTAATTGAAAATGTCATGAAGCCAGTTTTGATTTGTCCCTGTGGAATCAGCAAGTAGACAGGTTAAGTGGAATGCAGCTATTCATCTCCGACGTTTAATCGAATATCGTACGATTACCTTACAACGCTAAACATTACAGAATATCTCCCAGCTTTCATGGAGTAAATTGCTATTGAAAACGAGAATAGTATTAATAATGTCAATATAATATAATAGCACTAATAATAGCAATAATATTAAGTCTTTCTTTCTTATAATACCATGTATCTTTATTTACGCTACGATACTGCAATTTTTTAATTTTTCTATGCATTTTCAGATCTGTTCCAAATTTTTTCAATGCAATCGCTATAGTCTTGTTATAGTGCTAGCGATATTTCAAAATACTTTTGTATAACGTATGTATATATATATATATATATATATATATATATATATATATATATATACATACGTTATACAAAATTCTATATATATATTCGAATACTCTTAGGAGCTTTCTATATATATATATATAGAAGAAGAGACTAAGAGTATTCGAACACTATTGTGAGTATAGTACAGCATAAAATTTCTGTATCAAATGCAATAGGCCAATACATATGAAAGGACAATCTTTCATTTAGAACGACGAACGTTATGTTGTACAAATTTTGTTTGTTATTGCTGCAAAGCCTTCAACGAAACAGTGCAGTCGTTGTAATATAATTATAATTTGCATAATGAGTAGATTGCATCGTCGAATAAAGGTTCAAAGGATATTTGCAGGACATAAGCCATTCTTAATGACTTAATCCCGCTCTTCGCGTTGAAACGTATTGCGATGCATGCATCGACACTTAGGTTTCATGAAATTTGCATCAGTTTACCTCCGCATTACCGATTCTTCTCAGTTTGTGGCATGATACCAACTTTGAAACACGTATTTCGATATGTTTGATTATTTTTCAACTCCATTATTATCGTGATTAATAGAAGGTACGTTGATCGTAAGAAATAAAAGATTAAACGCTAGGAAGATATGGGCGAAAAGATGGTTAGACGAAAGAAGCAATTAACGTCTAATTTTGCGTTATTACAAAGATCAAAAAACGAATGAGTCGACTGATTATAGAAAATATTTGCGTATGGATGATTCTGTCTGTTTCAACATCTGTTGACTAAAGTTCACCTATAAATTAAAACACAAAATACAATGATGTGTGATGCAGTTAGTGCAAGAAGACAAATCTTTTGCAACCCTAAGATTTTTAGCCACTGGAAATAATTAGGAAGATTTAAAAATTAATACTGCAATTTCACCACAATTATTCAGCAAAACGATTCCTGAAGTATGCATATATTTATGAAGTATCAAACGAGGGAAATTTATTTCATACAAAATTATATTTGGTATGCCGATTTCTCCATCGATACAAGTTGGTTTTGATACCGATTCGCCGATGCAGATCTAAACATTGTAACGTGTCATGAAATCCAGGCATCGGTGCACAATGCACTGCAACATTATACAATTACCTTTGCATTAATTAATTTCTCAACTCCCTATACGTATCAAGGATCAAAGCTTTATATAAGGCAATTAAATGAAAGCCATTTATAATTCAGCAGAATTTATAATTTAGTCGAATTCTATCAACAATATTGGTTATATTAAATGAGATATACGCTGTGTTAAACATTATAGGAAGTCCTTGACTGCGAACATATCTTTTAACTAAATATATATTTAAGGTATTAGGCTAAATTTTAGTATAACTTTTCCGCTGGTTTAACCCAAAAGTATCGCGATGTTACACTCTTACGATCCTAACTTTCTGGGAGTTATTTACATAACAGAATTATACGTAACAAAATTACGTAAATTCCATCGACAATTTACATCGACGATTTCATTTAAATAGATATCATTATGTCATATCTGATGAAGTCTCCCAAATGAAATTAAGTTCCATAGGTTTCTCTTTCCACGTTGTTCCACGTTATTTGTAAATTTTTAAATCTTGTAAAACGTAAAGCCTGTTGAAACAGTTATATGTATAAGAGTGAAAGAATTTGCTACAAATCGTAGAGAAACTGTTTCTAAATTCGGTGAAGTTGGCACTCCGAAATGCGAATCTTTACGAAGAAACAAACGGTATTTGTCCACGATTTGTCCACATTGGTCCATTCCTCATTTGTCTATTCCTTAAAAGGAAGTTATTACCAAATGAAAATTTGGAAAGACTGATAACTTCTTTTTGAAGCGTGAAAAACATGGACGAACGAACGCTGTTCGTTTTTTTTTTTTTTTTTTTTTTTTGCAAAAATTCGCATTTGGTGGTGGCAACCTCGGTTAGTTTGTTCCTGTTTTATAGAAATATCAAGTCGATGTCTAATATAAAAAAAATACAATTTGCAGATAATTTAACTCGATATTTGAACAAATTCAACATTTTAATTAAATTAAATGTCTAACAATAATGCAAATTATTTCGACAACAAATAGACTGTTACACTTGATACAAAAGTGGAATTCGTAACATGATCGTTTCTCGAAAAACCAACAGCATAACATCCATCGATCATCGTGGCAAATTAAAATCTGGAATTGGAGTCATAAAAACTCATTGGAGAAACGGAGTCATAAAACTCACTTTGCATAAACTGAAACTCATAGGTCTAAAGCCGACACATTAAATTATAAAGGTATGTTTAATATTGTCAAATAATGTAAATAAATAATATTAGTAGGCAATGGGAAAACTGTATGTGTATACTAGCAGGAGCAATTGTAATTCTAATTGCAATTCTAATTGAGAGCAGGAAAAAAACTGTAATACGATAAGTTCATCTAGCACACCCAGTTGTATGCAGTAATATTACCAGTTATAATATTTAGACAAGATGGTCATGAAGTAAATTGGTACAATAGAAACGTGTAAGAAGATATACTTAAGATAAACTTTACAGTTTTCAGTCGAGCGAATGAATCCCAGTAATGCAAATGTTTATTAAACTCTGACTATTTAATATCGCAGTAGGAGAAGATAAATTTAAACGACTGTTACGAATATATTTACCAAGAGTATCGAATTAATTTAAATACGTCTATTATACTCGTAGAAGAATGTAAAATACTATACGTATTGTGATTTTAATAGCGCAGATTGAGTGCACATTGATTGAGTTGCAACAACTTGATATCACATTGAGGAGAAATAAGTTTAATATATCTTCTACAAATATATAAATATTTACTAGAAACATTTGTATTTATTCTAGATTCTGTTATTCTTCCAAACGAATGGCTATAAGAGAATTTTATTTGTCGAATTCTGACAGCACCATTCATCATACTGTCTGAAATGGAAAATATTTAATACGCATAATGGATATTTCTTATTCTTCTTTATATTATTTCAATTTCGATCACGATGATCTTTTAAAGATCAGAAGAGTAAATTTTAAGGGTAAACTTTGAATAATATTCACACATATTTCAACCGAGTATGCAGCCAATATTAAGACGTGCGGTGGTTGACGCATGACGCAGACGCTTTGAACATTTTCATTAATCATCGACAACTCGAAAACTAAGGGCGATGCTTCGAGCGCCACTTTGATGTTACTCGATGCTTTGTCCTTTCGAATTAATTGTACAGATAAGCGGGATTCACTGTTTCTCAAGTTGCCGATCATTATCAGAATTTGCCGAATAGACCTTTAAGTTGGTCGTATCGTTTCATCCCTAATTAGAACTGGGTTTTTTGTGGAAATGTCGCCTTTTGTAGTTTCCTGCTCTTCGATTATAAAAGTATATAAAATTGTTGTCTTTTTGGATATAATTAAATCAAATTAATGAACAAGAAGAATAACTGCTCATAAAACAGGTTCTACTGTACTTTTTTCTTTTTCATTTTTAGTTCTCAACACTGGAAAACCAATCAATCATCTAGCCAGGACACGACTAACAGGAAGACGCATTTGTAGGATACAGCCCAGTGCCACATAAACCAGAAACAGCGACATAGCTGTTCTCTCTACCAGCCAGGTTATGAATGTTAAGACGTTAGCAATTAGTTTAAGTAGGGTGAACAGACGTCATTTCGTTGCTATTTTTAAGTTTATATTTCTGTGCGTTTTATTGCTACATATCACTTTATTTGTAGCCAGAAGAACATTAATTTTATAGTATCAACGAATACGAAGTTTCTTCTGGCACCTCGATGGCAAACTACAGTGAGTACCTTGAATTTTCCCTAAATGTTTAAGTTTCTCAATATTTACAAAGTTAACTAATTCTTCACTGGTCAGTGCTCGATCACCTCCGAGGAATAAAATTCAGCATAATCCACCCTTGTGGAAGGAGATGAAGGATACGAGTTCGAGACTTTAGGCGCTCAGTAGATAATCATTCAAACCTTCGAGCAGAGTACGTCTCAAATAATTCGCCGAGTTATAATCACGCATTATCATACGGCCAATTTTAAAGTCGCGAACTGCCAACTACTCGCGACGCAACGATAGAGATACATGAATAAGATTTTCATATTCGGTGGAGAAGTGTCTCTGCAACATTTTTATAGTGATACCTGCAAAATCGCTTTTCTTTAGTTGCGGCATTTTCCTCGCAAAGGTGCGATACGCTCACACGGCATTTTTATTCATTTTTATGTGTTGACTCGGAACGGTGAAGCATCGACACACATTTATGAATACATGCCGTGTTTCAATTTTCCTTGTATGCATACCTGCGAGCAATCTCTTATTTCTACTCTTTAAAACGTAGCAATATAATATTTGTAAACAGCAAGTAATTTCATCGTCGCAGACATCCAATTGAAACTTCTAAATCGGTTTTATTGAATTGTACGATCAGTATAGAATGACGCAGTTTTCAAACTTTGAAAAGTCAATATAATATTTACCTTCGCATCGTGCGATCGGAATTCAAAAAGTTGCTGCAATGTTTTATTGGAATTTCCGAAAATGACTACTCAATCTATGTAAATGTGAATCGTTTAATAAAGACTAGCGGACGACGTGCCAAACGAATTGGGAAGCATCGTTGCATGAAATATCGTGGCATTACGCAATTTCGACAATTGCCTACCGTTTTTTAAAAACCTGTAACTTTCGTTCTTTTCGATTTTCTTTCGAAAACACTTTGAAATAGGAAGAATTACTTGCTCCCAGTATCTTTTCATGTGAATTGAAACAGCTTTCGTAGTCTCTGGAATTTTCAATCACCACGAAAAACATACTCCGTCTATTAACAGTTCTTCTTTACGACAAAATACGAATAACTAAATATAACTCAGCTTATATGTATAATTACTTTTCAGAAAGAAAGACTATGTAACTTTAGCTAATCTAAAAGTGGAGCACTAGCGTACTTTTAGATATACAATATATATATACAATATATATATATATATATATATATATATATATATATATATATAGTTTTATAATAATATATAGTTTTACGATATATCTAACCACGTGTTTGTCCTATTACCTTGCAGCGACTGTGTCACTCCGGTATTTGTCTTTCTCTTACTGCATGTCATACATCTTCGTTGTTTTCGCTATCTTCACTATCTTCTTGTAAAAGGGATTTTCTCCGATCAATTAACAAATTAAATAAAACAATTAATCTCTTCAGCATCGAGCTGTGCGATATAAAGCGTGCGCCTTGGGCTGCCGGCTTTTTGCGGCAAAACACCTGCTGCCGCGCTGGACCGAATACATTTGAATTTTCGATGCGAAATATATCGATAGTACTTGAATCTGAAATTCAACAAATGTCCAATAAATGCATACAAAAGCCTACTGAACAGCCCTGATGAAGCATTGTATTTCACAGGAGCACAAGAAAATGACGTATTTCTTATTATGTGTTTTGTTTCCATCTCCATACATAAAAGGATTGTTAAGGTTATTCGGTGTATGTGGAATTAAAGAAATGCGTGGGTAAATTGTAAGGTATTGAAAGTATATATATTGTGAATAATAAAGTACAAAATGTGAAATACAATGTAAGCTGATCCAGATCCTCTCGCCAGCAACATTACCCTGAGAATAAAACAACTGCCGAAACCAACGTCGCACGTGTAGCGCTTATGGTCTGTCATCGACGCATTCTTTTGTCTACGCGCTATCGATGATTTTAGCGCTTGAGAAACCGAAGACCAGATGTAGAGTTTTCTCAGAAGTGGCGATCACTTCAACAAGGATAAACTAGAAGCCATTGAGGTCACATTAAAGACTTCCATATTGTATACAGGGTTTGCAAAAAGGTTGGTGACGAACTCTTGCAGTATATAGTATTTATGAGAATAAGCTTAATGAACATGGGTTCAAAAACCATTAGTTTCGGTGTTACGAGATATATTTACGAATAAGACACTACCTCTATAGAATATATCGAATTTGTTCCCAGTTCATTTCAACGCACATACGCGTTGACAGATCTCTGACATTTGTCTCATCTCTTGTTAACAGTTTTCCATTTGTTATAATCAACCCGTTTAACGAAGCAACTGATTTAACATATACTATGCTTTTATAATTTTATACATTAAACACCTGATAACTCCAAAATTAATCGCTTTTAAATCGCTTGAAAAATATATTGTATATTTCTAAAGTTTGTCATCAAGCTTTTTGTACATCCTATATAGAAAACTAGTAATCTCCATTGCTTTCCTTAAAATCAATATCTATAGTTGTATATATGTATGCAGGTTCTTTACAATTCTACTTGCATCTAGATATATCTATTTTGTTTCGATACGACAATATCTTTAATGATAAAAACTG
This sequence comes from Bombus pascuorum, assembly GCF_905332965.1. Lineage (NCBI taxonomy): Eukaryota > Metazoa > Arthropoda > Insecta > Hymenoptera > Apidae > Bombus > Bombus pascuorum. The sequence goes on from NC_083494.1 coordinate 77,129, forward strand.
ATATTTAATGGTAAAAATATTTTAGTGATAAAAATGATAAAAAGATTTTTAATGATAAAGATACATGTATTTTTCATTTTTTCCCTGCGATGCAAATGTTACGCAACTGAATGAATTCCAATATTTTGGTTCACGGAAACAATATCCTTGTGTATTGACAATTGTGTCAGTATTTATAATACCATCCGCCAGAGATGTTCACAATATCGTCTTGGCGTTCACATTACGTACAAGCACTTGTTCAGTGCACTGATCCATCTAAAGAAACAAATATGTGGCGATTTTTATTGACAATTTCGTAATGCACCTTTAAGGACGGGAAGCTATTTTTAAATCGGAATTTCAACATATCGACAGCATGTCAAAATTTCTAATAAATATTTTCAAATTATATTCGTCTTCTTATTTTCGTAACAAACATTTTAAACACAATGAAATTTAAGGGAGCAATGAAAAGAGTTTATGCACTTTTTAAGCGAACATTGTGCATATTTAAGCGCGTTGGATATTATTAATATTACAGTGCACAGTGATTATGTTTCGTGTATTGTATCTATTAACACACATTTAACGAATTTTTGAACACGCATCTATATTACTATGAAACAATCGGTACAGAAAAATGCGTTTTACGTGCCTAATTGAAGGTGCCTAAACGTTTGCGAGAATCGCACATGATCTCCAAACTTAGAAGCTCGAAAAAATTGTTGTATTTAACATCTCCAATTACAGTGACAGAACTGCATAATTGTATTTATTTTACATCACGGATAATACGATATGGTATGGTGGATTTCCAAACAATTAGAAGAAAAAGAAAAAAAAAAAGAAGAACTAGGAACGAAAATGCATCTTTATTTGCAAGAAAACGGAGATTGTACAGCGCACCGTATTGCAGCAGTTGGACAGTTGTAGAAAACGACTGCAATACGTGTAAGCTCTGCTTATGAACACTCGCAGTGAACTAACACGATGCACTTGCTTCGCAACAATCACGGCTTGCACTTAATTAGAGCAGGGTCATAAATTGCAAGAAATATTAACTCGGAAATTCCATAGAGTGTTGTTCTATAAGATGTACAAGCTACGAGAAATACTACAATGATACGAGGAACACTACACTGATTATAGGCTTACCAATCGAATACTGACACGAGCCATGAATCACGATTCACGAAAGACGTGCAACGCTCTTCCATCATCAATTACAGTAAATGGTCAATGAGATAATGGCACCATAAGAAAGTGTGAAACTCTAGACACACACACACACACACACACAGAGCATAGAACATAGGGTAAGCTATGGTATTCTTTTACTTTAAGTTTTACCTGTAAGTCGACAGGTTTAAGAGCTAATGTACCATTGAACGAGAATCTCGAATAGAAGACTATAGCACATAGCATATATTTTGGTGAAAGTTGGATTAATAGTACAGTAGAACTCCATTTGTCTGAACGTATCGGTGGTCAAATAGTTTAAATCGAGGTTTATACGATAAGAGCCCACCAGTTCTCCTCACTACGTACTGTGCTTCGTTCACATAATAGAAGCTCACGGTGCAATATAAATTCAATCAGTAAACGTTCGATTAATCAGGCGTTAATTAAAATTTTGTTCCAATAAAAGTAATTCGGATAGATGGATTTTATCGTAAAGTATGATTCTACGATACTTATCGATCGTTTTAGTACACACAAATTGCAGACATTTGGTCAAAAGGCGATATATAGTAATGTCGAACATAGAAAGCACGTTAAATGTTATGGAACAACGCAACTTGGAAACCGACTTTTCCTAAAGTTTTAAATGCGATTTAGACTCTTATTCGAAATTTCCATTCAATTCTTCTAGAAAAGTATTACAGAATCATCTCTACGTCATCATAGTTTGCTTTTTTGCGACATAAATTGTCGGTCATATGTCGTCAACTTTGAAGCTACTATACTCTTCGTAGCTTGAGATGCTCTCAATAGCTTTAAATGTCACTAACTAAAATATAAAATTTCAAACACAACTTTCATTCTTCATTTTTATCTTATTGTGGCTTTTAAAGACACTCGTTGAATTTCCTACCAACTGGAATTAACGAACACTACTGAATAATACTGGATCAACCAATCAATCAGTTTCTTTTTTTCCAGTTCCTATCTAATTTAATCGGTATTATACTCCGTACTATCATGAACATAAGCGATGTTGAGGGCTACGGAGTGTTTTCCATTCTTGGAAACGAGATAAAAAAAAGAACAAAAATTCAATCGACACGCATATCGAATGTCATACGTAACGTGCAAATGAAATATTGGAATAATGTTCTTTGGAGGTTTCGAAATCGAAAAGTTAATACTACTCGACACATTCTAGTTTAGCCTGAATTATTGTTAGCTATATTTAAAGCAAACAATTAGACGTTACGAGTAATTAGAGTATTCGTCTGGTCTGTTCTTTTTGCATAGCAGAGAAATTGTGTTGCGAGAAATGTTGTTAAAAATAGAAATTTAATGTTTGGAGAACTTTATACTTTTGTCTATCTGAATTATCACAGACACCTAAAACACACATTATCGAAAAATTATTTATTGCCCAAGGGGTTGTATAATGAGCGCATAATTGTCGTGCAGCAATTACAAAACAATAAACTAGCCTTTACAGGACTTGATAAAACGTATAGAATTGCGTATAATTGACACACAGAGCCCTTTTCGTAACAAATATTGTCACAGAGCCGTTTTGTCGCTTGTTTTGTCGTTAACTCTACAGAGACGAACGAAAGAAAATCTGTAAAATAAGAAATATATGTATAAGGATATTCTCAGACCATACGTATATCGTCGATATTTCAAAGTTTTCAACTAAAAGTACGATCAGTACGTATTGTCAATATTTATATTATGTTAATATTATATTGTCAATATTTATCGACAAAATGCATTTCGTTGAAAATCTTGAAATATTTATAACGGAACCCCATATGTAAGAGAAAAATTTTAAAATATCGATAATATTATTGGTTGTCTGTGGACACTCTAGAGATAAACTGTAATTTTTACCGTAAATTATTACCATAAATGAATAGATATACCGACTGTCACTGATATGCTACTTCTACCATATTCTTATTCTTTTGAATATAAAGGTAACTGCGATTTACAGCGTATCAATTTAAAAGATTAACCTTTCTACAAATGGCAGAATACCGTCATCTTTACATGAGAAACGTGTTAAATTGCCACGACGTAGGTACGCGTGAGGATTAAGACAGGAATGCAGGGAACGAAATTTTCTTTAACGAATAATGGTATTTTTAATCGATGCAGCGAGAATGTCTGGATTACGGAAAATCTACAGCATACAAGAAGTACAAACAATAGGTACAGCATCAATGTGTGATAGGAAATTCTTAACACGTGCCTTATCGATCCGTATTCCATTTCCCATAACGCTTTATATACTGAAGGAAATCGGTATTTCCTTGAATTCACATTACCCGATTTGCCACGTGATGTTCCAGCAGAGACGCGAAACTGTTTGAAATATTATCAACGGCATAGAGCACCGGCTCATAACGAGATATTTAATATCAATCTATGGAGGAAAATGATTTGACATCCGACAACCTTGCCACCACGTTCACGTGACTAAAATCCTCTTGACGCCTTGTGGAATTTTTTTTATTAAAACAGACTGTATACAGAAGCTCTTATTTCCGTTGGTGGCATGAAAAAACGAATGAAAAGGGGCTGTTTAATTGTGAGTGTTGGATAAATGTAAGAAAACGAGTGAGAGAATATTTAGAATGCAATGGTGGAAGCATCTGTACGAAGATTTAACAACTGCCTCAATGCACTTCTGTAAAAATCGCACTACACGACGATAGATGCAAATTTTCACAACAATGCAAAATTTTCCTCCACAATTTCTTTCTATCCGCAATAGGAACAGTAACATAATTCGGCTCAATTATTTACTAGACTCAGCCTATATAAAATAAAGCTTTCCATAATTGGTTAGTCATACTTTCACTCTTGTCTTTGTTAGCACTTTTATAACTCGAATATCGGCTCCAAGTGTCAGATAGAAATTGCCAATTTAATCCAGACGTACTGTAGCCCGGTGCTGCACAGCACGAAACTGTACGAAGCTAACGAATCCACGCATATTCCATCCTTTAAAAAGAGGTTCATTTTTCATGTCGTTTCACAGTATGCGAACAGTGTGTGTGTGTGCACACTGACAATGAACATAAACGCGTAGTTTCCTTTAATAGAATATATCGACATTCGTAAAACGCATCCGATAAATGTTAGCACGTCATAGAATCTAATCTATGTACGTATACAGGGTGCGGCCGAATAACGTGTACGAGCGGGCACGAAGTGATTCCTTATGAAGAAATAAGAACAAGATATGGAATGAAATTTTTTCACTTAAGGCTTAGTTTACGAGAAAATCGAGTTTGAAAATTTGAAATGACACGAACTTGTGGATTATTGTAGATTATTGTGGATTATTGCGTTAAAAATAAAATGAATTCTGAAGAGGAAGTTTTAAATACCTAAAGTTGCAACATTTTCTGGAAAAAGGAATGTAACCGAAGGTTTGTACAGAACATCTGTATGTCGAATTCTCGTTAATTAAAGCACTTTTGTTTGAGAACTTCGTTAAATGGAAACCTCTATAACTGGAAACTCTTAGCTCTTCCCTTAAGGCTCGAATTAAATCGAACGTTCGATTGTGCTAAAATAAGGATCACTTACCAAGTACGATCCATATGACGATGACGTTGCCGCCGGTTGCCACCAACAGCATTGCAGCGAATATTAGGGACCAGAACAACTTTTGCCACCATGACAAGTCAAACGGCCGCTCTTGATAATTAAAGAAACAGTCTAAAAAAGCATCACGTAGAACTTCCCGTTCCGTAGAACTATCCAAAGCGTTTTGCAATATATTAAGAAGTTCACTACGATTTAACATCAACAAGATTGTGATGTCTCGTCTGAGAATTATAGTACTGCAGTTGTACAAGCCATACGAAAACAAGTTGTCCATATTTTGAGCCTGACAAAAACCAGCACTTTTTAAAAACGGCAACAGTATTCAGGTGCGAACAATTTGGCTGAAATTCTCACGTCTTTTCACGTGAATTCCCGTTGCACGTAATTTACCTTGTCTTTTCCCTTTTCAAACCGTTGCATCGTTAAATCAACGTATCAACTAATCGTTACCGATAACAATTTAGAACATCTTCTCTTAGTGCATGGGATAGTTCCAAAGTTTGTTCAAGAACTCATCTTTGTTGGCGAACTTCTTTCATCAGTTCCACTTTTATACGGCTTTTTCTCGAAAATAATGCGCCGCTGTTTCTGAAAAGATTATGTACGAGCTAATAAGTTTGCGGTTTCAGAGTGACAAATGACGACGGCGAACGCAACAGGCAGAAAAAGATGTACGCAATAGAAACAAGTGTGTTCAGACGCTATCACTGAAAAGTATGATATATGGACACTTGGTTTCTTCTTAATACGATGTGATTTAATTACACAAACGGAGGCAGAAAGACTCAAGACGATTTTACATTTTATTAGACCAAGAAATATAGGCTATCAGGATACGATAAAATTCACTTTTAAAAAGTAATATACAAGAAAAGAATTGGAATCCGTAAATGTCAAACATTATATGAGTTTTGTCATTTAAGGAATTCATTACTTTCAGCTCGTTAAGTTGTCTACGTATAAATCAAATTTTGTAACAATTAATTTGTAATAATAAAATTGTAAATACCAATAGGAATAAACCAGAATAAAACAATTAATATTATTTCATAGGATATCTATCTGTTGTTTTTACAGAAAACAAATACATTGCTTTTCATCACCGGTTTGATATTAATTCATATATTTTACTAATATTCGTGTATCGTTGATACGAATCGTGCAAAGTATCCTCGCCCTTTCATTTCTATAGAACGATAATAAATAATAAATTGCTTGTGAAATGATTCGTTCCGATATTATTACAATTACAATTTTTGTTAATGTAGTACAATAACTAGCGAGTCAATTAGTAACTAACGGTTAATAATTAACAATTTAGAAATGAACATACATTTCAACCAAATAAACTTTGAAATAAATAATTGTACTTCAATAATTAATTAGAAATTAAGAAGAAACTATTGGAAACTATTAGAAATTCTTATATTTGTTCTACTTTTAATATTGTGAGATTTCATTCGGATCCATTTATATATCAGAGTTGTGTTAATAATCATGATTTACAGTTACACTAATTTCAAAAGCTTATTTTAATAATGGTAATATCCTTTCGATCAACACGTGATCACCAGTTATCGCATAACATAAACTTGATAAAGATTGTTTGAGACTTGTTGAGGTACGCACTAATCGCAAAAATCGGAACATCATATTGAAGGGTTGTGGTATTGTTTAATGCAATAATAATCATAATAATAATGAAATATCGTATTACTGTGCAAATGCAAAAAGATAAGCGCCAATTAAAAGCGAACTTAATTATAATACAAAGGCAACACGATATTTATACCAACAAGGTTCCACTCGTTTTTATCCATTTGCGCAAAAATAGTTGAAATTCGTTCAATTAACGCGATCTTTTTTCAAATTACACACAGAGGCGTGAAATCATTTATTGGCGATGTCATTTACAAACGCGCAATTCTAGAATCTGCCGCTTCTATTTTGTAATTATTATCGTCGATGTCGATCAATGTTGGACAAAGCTTTATTTACTCATGAAACGATAAATAACAAATTGAAATAACATTTCAGTTGCGAGTAAGAATTAAATCTCCTATTTAAATAAAAGTCATTTAAACCAAAATGATGCCAAAAATAATTTATTTCTTATTTCTTATTTGAAAATTTTATTTTTCATGTGAATTTGATTGGAGAACAAATAATATTATGCAAATAAATAGATTTTCGTTTTCTCGTATCCGTTTTCGATTTTCGTTTTTTGAATGACACAGTCGTGAAATTAATAAGATTATTTTTCAATAAATAAATCGTAGATCAAATCTCTTTTTATAACTACTCGCTTTTCCAACAAATTGTTCGAAAGTATATCCATCGTATTTCCATCGTATCCATCGTATCCATCGTGTTTATCATAGCTGACAAATATTATTAAAAGTTACAAATTCCGATGTACTGTAATCTGCTTGATGGAAATATTTGGTGTAAAAGTTCAAATTTCTTCGACGATCGATAAATTAACGAATAAAAATAAATAAAAATGATAAATGAAAAATAAAATTGTATTTGAAAAGAACAATTAATTTCATTATTTTAAATAATATATTAGTATAACAAATAATTTATTTCTATTTTTTATTTGAAGTCCCAATTAACAACTGACCCTCTGTTTAGATAATTATTTAAATGAAAATTTATTTAATAATGCCCGACATGGTTGTCGATAGGTCCGATTCACATTCTCACCACAAAAAACACGTCTATCAGCCTAACAATGCGAGACTGCGATAACCGTGCATACCCAAGAACTGCATTGGAGCAACTGAAGCTTCAAAATCGCGTTCATTCAAAGATGCGTGCGCAATGACTTGCGCCTTCGCGTCTTCTACCGATAGCTTTTTTGTTACTGTTCATCTACATCCTTCATTTACTTGTATTACAGATTCTGATGTCGGTTGATAAACTAGCAAATTGTTATCGAATACCAGCAAGTTCATCGGCAAATTTACGCGCTTCATGATTACACGTGAGAGACGACGATTGCTAATAAACAGTATAAACAGCAAACACTATACGATTTAAAAAATTACATTGGAGGCATTAAAATCCTCTTCTTTTAAGTGAACATTAATCATTTAAAAGTTACGTATTTCTATTATCTATTCTATGATATTGCAATATTTGATATTTTACAAATATACGGTCTTCGTAAAGTAAGCTCGTTAGTAGCGCTTATAAAACAAGCCATCGCTGAATCATTTTGTTTCCAAAGTACATCTGAGTTTCTTTTTACATGATAGTATTTCTTTTACACGATTCACGGTTACGCCGCTTTTCTAAACACATTTTATTCACAGTTCAAAATCAATTCGAGTGTTAATTTTTGTTGAGCCATCCTCTATGTATACTACTTCCCAGATTTAATTAAACCAACAAACCGCCAGACTATTCTTAGAGATGAATATAAAAAAACAATATATCATCCATGTCAATAGTAATTGGTCGATTCATTCATCTCCGCTATCGAGGAATGGTCCGATAAGATAGTATTTTTCGATGTTTACGTTTTGCGGAATATTTCAGTGATAACACTAACGCGATCTCTTATCATAGATATGATAGATATAATGCGTTCACTTAGGTAATGATATCGTATCGTCTTCGACACCGTTCGCTATTTAAGTATACCAAGTGCAGTAAGATAAAACGTATGCAGTCGTTGTCAGTAGATCAGTATGTCGATATAGTGTGTGCAAATGACTTCAAAGATGGAAATGGACATGACACTGTGGAGGAATATTGCCAGTAATATCCACATCCTAAGATCTTTTATCACTCGATATTTCCAAGTGCTCGTCGAGGAATACGTTACGAGGAATCTAATTCTGAACTCGCGATGTGGCTATCACCTGTCGCTTTAGATTTTTTGTTATGAAGATACTTAGGTGGAATCAGGGACGTAGATATTTAAATCGAAAACTCCATAACATGATCAATTATCATCCAACGGTGGTCCGGAAACAGCTTGTAAAGCTATTACGGTCGAAAGAGCTATCTTTTGGAGCTTTTGTCTGTCTGTTTGTACTCGCGTAACGTAAAAGCTACTGGACGGATTTTGAGGGAGGTTTTTCTGTTATCTAATCTAATGTTCGGAAAAAATAGGGCACGTTTCGTTTTGATCCGTTTTGTAGAAGCTGAGAAATAGTTCGACACCTGAGGTGTATCGGCTCCCATGTTTGATAGAGAACACGCAACGATGCTTACTGTTCACGTCGTGTTTAACAAAATTCGAAATCGTTTTGTCTGGCTAATACTTAATATTACGTTGTTATTTAAAAACGTAATAAAATAATAAATAGCGTATTAGAATAATAATATAAGATCATTGCACAGAAGAAGAAAATGTCTATGACTTGGAAGAAAAATAGTTTACCGTATTACACACCTCTAAACACGAAAATGATTTCAAACTTGATAAAAATATAATATATTCAGATGGAAGAAGAAACGACACAAAAAATATTAAGCAAATCCTTGGAATTCTTTTTCGCAGTCATTAGATTGCGATTATTTGTGCATGTTTGTATTTTTATCGATGTAGCTAAAAACTGAAATTTATGTAGAGATTCGTTGCATCTACTAAATATTATAACAAGCAATTTATTGTAAATATTTTATGTATGTTTGCATATCATGCGCACGGACTGTATAGTTTTACATTTTCATGTTTCCTCTGGATACATAAATATCCGCAGTCTAACAATCGCAATGTTAACAAAGAGGAATTTAAATTAATTGAATAAAATGTTATAAAATGAAATATTTCATTGATTCAACGCTGGCTCAATGAATTAATCAAGAAAATCTCATCCGTTCATTATGATGCGCCTTACTGAATGAAAATAAACAAATTATTCATATTTCAGGTTTATCAACAGAATCCATCGTTTACTGACTTTTAAAGCAAGTCGTTCAATTAAAATCTTTCAAATTTATATTAAATACACAGATACGTATGTATTAGATAAATGAGATACTTCGAATGAAACGATTAATATTTCCACATAATTAAAATTTGATTTACACGAGCGGTTCTAAACGATCGGAATCTTGCTCTACTTACTTCGTATAAAAACCTTGTTTCAGTAGTTCATTAGCATAAGTGACGAAAGGTTTCTCTTCATTTCGATGTTATCTACGATTCGTATCGGCAGTGATTCAATTAAAATAATCTCGATTAAAACGAAATAATAGTAGCAAAGTAGAGGTTGAGAAAAATGAGAAAAATGTTTACGGTTGAGTAATTCGAAAACTAAAAGTTTCTCTAAAAGCTATTGCTTGCACCATTCGAAAGAACAAAGATAAGCTTCTTGTACACAGTTTCTCGTTAAAATTTAACAATACTTCTTAGTACCGCAATTTTTTTTTTTCTTTTTTTGTTGTTTCAGACTTCTGGGACTCTTTTCACGCGGTTTTCTATACGATATTTTTTAACGTGTGCTATTAATTTTAAACGATTTATTTTACACGTTTTGGTTTTATAAATGTACGATTTTTTAACACGTTTTATCATTTCACAGGAATTGACATCAATCTCAAAGGTTTTACACGATTTCACAGGGAACTGAGAACTCGTACGGTTTGTTATGAAGAATTATGAAAAGAGAAAATAGAACATGTCAGGAAACGATTAGACGAAGGATATTTCAAGGGACGAAATGATATTTTTCCAGTAATAAGAATAATCGTTGTAGAATGATAGAGAATAGCGATGAATAAAATTTCGATTTCAGAAATAAATATTTTTTTTCTTTTTTTTTTTCTTTTTTTTTTTCGTTTTTCTTAACACATTACCTTTTGCTACATGTGTTTATTGAATAAGGTTTTGTTATCGAATGCAGATATATATCCTATCCTATTATTTGCGTTAGTTTAACACAAGTTTCTACTTTGTTGCAAATCGATTGTTTCACGACGTTTTTTATACGGTACACAAAGAGTTCCAGAGTGTATATGTATATTTATGAAAGTCAAAAGAATACATCAAAATTATATTAAAGAGACAAAAAGTACACAAAGTTATATATATATTATCAAGAAGGTTGACTTTTTCATTCTGGATCTGTCATGAGTGTAGCATTTAGACCCTTTGTAATTATTTTTGCCATACATATTCTAACTTGGATCTTTTCCAAAACTCAATTAAATTTTTCTCTAATTGTTTCACCTATTAAATCGGATATGTTATTTACGTTTTTATTTCAACAATTACTTCTGTCGACCCAGTTAAAGACACTTTTTTATTTTCTACTTCTTTCATATTGAGTTCAATAATTGCGAAACGTATGAGCTTTATGAAAAATCTGAACATTATTTTTGTTCACAAAGTGAACAGTTCTTGAATAGGTGCATTATGTGTTGACTGAATTGTTGTTGAATAATTGTTATAGTATAAAAATATCATGAATCGTAATTTATAAGATATTAGAAAGACAAATTTATCTTAATATACTTATTTATATCTTATATGTTAACAGTCACTGGATCAAATTTTCTCGGATAAGCGAAGAATTCATAGTTCCTTTCTGCACCTTAATAGCAGTCGACGTATCATAAACTCACGAAGTTACCAGCCCTATGCCAGAGACCGGTACAGTTACTTTGAGTTTTCCTTAATTTAAGTAACCTGTAAATAAGTATGTACTTTGTTCCAACATCCAGACAGCGAGATTTTTGTGAATATTGCCAATGTTTAAGAAATTAATGTACCTATATACATATTTTCACACAACTAGACAAACTTAATACTATGAAAATGAAATCTAAAACCTGGTGACAAAACGCTTCATTGAAAGAGATTCAGGATATGTATAAATATTTCTTGCAGCCAATTTCTTTCTGTACATTGTGTACTTTGGTATTAAATTGAATTCGTTTGCTTATAATTTAAAAAATAAGCCTTCACCCACATTTTTGCTTTGGCTTAATTTTATGATGGGTTACAAATACAAAATTCGTAATAAGGCATCTTTTAATGAAAGGTATATTTATATATAATGACAGAACGTTACTATCATATTGTAGAAAAATGTTTTTCACTTCGCTCGGATAAAAATAATTTTCTGGATCGACGTGTTCTAATCTTACTTCGGTGGATCACTTGGCAGGAGAACGCACGAGTTGACAGGCAACGTATTCGTCTGCCATAGAACCCACAACTACAGAACCAACTGCACCGCAGGCCGTTGCGGAAAATAGGCCACAGCTAGCACCAATTGTCACACCCGTTTGTAAACCACCAAGTGCACCAACGCCTCTAGCAACTCCTATCTTACTAATAGAACCGATTTCGTGCATGAATGTTAATACGAGAACTGGCCCGTAAATACAGAATTCATTTCGATGCTAATGTTAAAAATATTTTTTCCATTCTCACGCGTAATCTTACTTTCTGGTTCCTCTTGCCTACAGATACTATGACTGACAATTAAAATTTTGGCAGCCGCTTTTGCCTCCAAATGCTCATCAATTCTATCAGTGTTAGATATTTGGATATGCCACGCTCAACCTTTAAAAATCCTTAAAGCTCTGATATTCAGGATCCACGAAACATCTTTCTAGTTTGAGTCCTTATGGAAAAAGATTATGCTTATGCCAGAGTCTTTTTATTAACATTTGTGATCGAAAAGCAGAACAGTATTTAAAATAGGAGACACCTCATTGATTTTGATGAGATAAAAATACGCTTAGTTTTCGCATCATACAGAAAAGTATTTTTTTTTTTTTACTGTGTATCTATCGTATTACAGATTACGTTGTAATCAGTTAGCTTGTATCGAATCGCAAGATCTAAGATCGAAGAAAATATTACGTATTGTGGTTATCTTGCCTTTTTTTCATTAAATAACTTTATACCAACATTAGAATCTGATAGTGATACAAGTATGTGTATTGCAGTCTGGCATAGCGATATTACAATAATTTTAATTTCTTTAACTTTCTTCTGTTTATTTTCAAACGTTGTATTGATGTTTATCAACAAAGGCGAATTAAAACATAAAACACAAAACACATATTTTGAATAATTAAAATTTAATAAATGTAATTTACCAAGTTTGAAGCTGGTGTAAGTTCATTCACGATCCTGCATAAAAATATTGGTCTAATTAATTGTCAGAAAAACTATTTGTACAATAAACTTACATCTACTTAAACTCATAAAGACATGAGCAAACTAAGTCGAGCTTATCAGGGCTTTTCAATCCATATAGACGTAAACTCTTCAATATTTCAAAACGAAGGAAAATGGACTTGCACTACTTTCAAAAGAATCGCCTATTTTATCGATCGATAACAGTGATACCGCAGGCTGGCAAGTATTTAACGACGCTTAGTAGTAGTAAAAGATTACTCAAAATACCGATTTCTACGACATATCCAAAAATCCTCGAGATTGGAAGATAACTAGTTTTTTAATGTTCCACCCTAAACTATAGCACAGGTTTTATTTTCTCAACAGATATATTTCTATAGTTATTAATATTTGAAAATAAATAATAATTCTTAATCATAAATAATGATTGTGTTGTACTTCAGAGTGAGTCTCGATGCTTTTTCTGGTACATCTTCTGATCCTTATATTCGAGAAAAGTTTATGACTATAATGCATACAAAATTGGTTCTGAATTTGTTCGCATTCAAGTTTCATAGTTAATTTAAGTAGGAAGAGTAGCTACAACGTTTCAAGTAGGCTTATACGTTCGCGTTAAATGAAACACCATGAGATACTCGGAAACTCTTCGATGAAACTTGTTCAGTATTATTCAGTCTTCTCCACTTTCTGTGTGCATTAAGCTAAAGTAGTATGTTTAAGGTCCACAGAGCGATATATTCACAATATCTTTTAGAGTTTCCTATAGTTTATATTTAATGCGCATTTATCCTATTCTTATTAAGTTCAATTAGTTATGTATGCATGCACCTGTTGCTGTCTGTTGATTATTAATCTACAGCGAAATGCATTTGTCAATTCCTGAAAATTAAAGTTTTTAGTATGCTATTAATTTTGCTAGTACTGATTTTAGTAATGCTAATCGATTATTATTATTATGTATTATTTCCTCTAAATGTCCGTATGTTTGTTTAAAAAAGATTTTTTTTCAGGAATGGAATCTCGGAGGAATTTTTGGCCAATTTAGTAAATAGTGTCATCAAACGACTAATAGAGACTTTTCAAAAACGAAACTGAGTTTTTATTTGTTGCATTTATAAAAGCATAATAGAGTTATTTCGATTTTAAATAGAATTCGTTTTCTTTCAACAACATTTTTCCGATATTAATTGAATTTTTAATTCATAACGCCAATCACTGCAACTGTCTTACAAATCACTGTATCTCGCAGTCACACACGTTCGCTTCTATGTATACTCAGATTGTCTATTTTCAGATAAGATAAACAGTCGAGTAAAGTTAAGTACTATGTATTCTTCTCTAGTTGACAGTTCTGTATTTTGTAGCGATTCAATCGTATAATATAAAGTATAATATTTGTGGTCTTAATTTCCAAAGCATCATTATTTTATTTGTAAGTACAACATATTCCTTTAAGCACCTGAATCTTTATTTCCAATATCATTAACTATGATAAATGCTTTCTCAAGTTTATTATGTGAAAAATTAAAGTGGAAGTAATTGTAAGAAATATACGTTTTACTACATATAATAGTTTATATGATGAAACGTTAACTACTCTCCAATTGTAATGATCTTTGAATATGTTGTGGAAATCGATACTTTAAATAACTTTTTCTTCTATATATATATATAGGTTACCAAGTGGTATCGCTTAGTTTCCATGATATTTGCGAAAAACTGCCAGTACTATTTTAAACAATTTCTTCTCTTCTTAATTTTTTTACATAAAGACAAACCAAAAAAATGTTTTGTGGCTTTCAAATATTCAAACCTCAACGTGATTTTCATTTTCCACTTTTATATTATAGCGTGGGCATAAAGTTTAAGTGCGGGATATCAGAATATCCAACACTGATACAATTGTCGAGTATTTAAATGCAAAAGGGGTTGTCGGAATTCAAAATATGAGTCCGATTCACAATAGGCGAAGGGCACGAGGGGGTAAGATTATACACGAGAATGGAAATATTTTTATCTTTACCGTAGAAATGATTTTTATATTTACGAGTTAATCTTCGTATTGGTGTTGACACATAAGGTTTACCCGGTGCATGGAACCCCTATACAGACAGGATAAACTACAATTTGGAACACTCGGGTACTACACTAAGAGTAGCTAGTGTATCAGACTCTATATTCTGTACAGTTTCCTCTTTCGACGATGGTATATGCATTGAAAGTCACGCAAGCGAAAAAGTCAATGAGATAAAGGATGCCATCGATAAACTGAAAGAATGCCGCAAGGCTGAAAGCGATCCCGAGGAGAAGCAACGTATCAAAGAAACGATCAAATATCTTAAGAAAGTTTTGAGGGATGTGAAACGTGCAAAAAGAGTAGGGAAGACTGTTGGTTCACACGTTGGTTCAAAAGCTGGTGCTGCGGTTGGTACCTGCATAGCTGGTCCAGTTGGCACAGTGGCTGGCTCTGCAATTGGTAGAATAGTGGGTCGTGTTACAGGTGGACTCGCTGCCGATGACCTTGCGCGTCATGCTCGAGAAGAATCAGCTGGAACGACAGTAAAACACCTTTATTAAGAAAATCGTTATTTATCTGTGCGAGATCAAAGTGATTTTTTTATAATATGATAATAATATTCTAATGTTATACATATATATATATCGAAGCAAAGTATATTCGTTATCCCGTGGACCGTGGATTCGCCATATCGAACCTAGGGTCATTGTCATTAGCGTCTAGTTACCGCGGTCGCTTGTCAATCTTGTACCAACTATATCTGTGTAATAAACGTTTGTGCAACAACAATGAACAACACCGGCGAAGACTCATTACACGCCCCTAACGCCAACCCGACATTATATATATATATATATATATATACATATATATACACACACACACTTTTCATTACAAAGTGTATTCTTACAGATTTTTTACTTATAAATCATTATAAAATTAAACCAAAAAGTAAGCAATATAAGTTGTTGCAAGCTATTGCTTTTCCCTTGAATTTCTCATTTTCATTTGAATTTCTCAACATCGTTATCTACTTTTTCGTTCGTTTCCTTGTAACACAATATAACGTAGACATTATTCATTTTCAAAAAGAAATTTTAATCTTATCGCTTCTGTCGTTTGCATCTCCGTTCTCGATAGTTTCCATCCGTATTTTATTCAAGATAAATTGACTCTTCAGTCATCACCGTACTAATTGTAGTAAAAAGCCACCGGGTTTGTAACGGGGTGTTAAAAAATTCATGGGACGATTTTTGGAAGATGTATATACTTTGAACACCGAAACAAACACTAAAATAGATGTGCGAAATTGTTAGTTGATGGATAGAATCTATCTTTTAATACTTGGGCGACAGAGAGACAATGAACATTAAGTTTCAAACGTTAAATTAATTGTTTCAGAAATATCAGCAGCCGGACCCGTATTAAAATTGGAAAACATTACAAATATAACAGATTCTGCACGAAATCACCGTTTCAATCAGTTGTATCATAATACGGTTGAAACATATTGCAAATATAGAATTTTATTACTTTATTTCCAGGGCGTCGTTCTATTCTTTGTAATTTCATTTATTAGGTTGTCCGAAATGTTTCACTCGTTCTATGAGGAAATAATAGGCACACAACGTTTATTGTTTTGTATTATTTTGTCGAATTACTTACGATCCATTTTTATTCCGTTGAGATAAACACCGCGTCATTTCACTGATTTGATTTGACGTTTGTATGAAGGTGCACTATTGTAAAAAACACATTTGCGAAAGAAAGATACTTTTTTTATAACCTAATAGTTTCGATGCAAAATTCGAATTAGTACTAACACTGAGTCGATAATATCGCATACGAGATTTTGTCCGCTTGGGGCAGCACTTTAGTGCGTATCGAGCGATAGGTAACCTATTGCCATTAGCACTACTCTCATTTCCTCTTTGGTAACGTGTGTTGTGTGTTCTTGCATTGTATTAATACAAATACAAAATGAAAATTAAAAAGAAATCTAATGCAGTGAGAGTTCCGCCTCTTAAAAAATCTATAAAAGTTAAACGTAAATCATCAGATATAAAAGAGGAATCAACTGTATCTAAAGCGATAGAAAATGTTAAAAAATTGTTGGAGGTTAATACGCGTTTAAACACAATCTGCATGCTGTGATATTTAATTGCAAAAAATTAAATTAGATTTTAAATTGGAAAAATTTGTCTTATTCCAGAAGAAAAATGTTAAAGCAACAAATACTCCAAAAACTATTTCGTTTCCAAAACCTGAAAAATCGCACAAAATTATTAAAGTCAGAAGGAGAAAAAGAAGGCCTCAAATAAGATATCGAAGAGGTATAGTGTATTTAGGTCATATACCTCATGGTTTTTACGAAGAACAAATGACAGAGTATTTTACACAATTTGGCAATGTAACTAGAGTACGAGTTGTTCGATCAAGTAATGTAAGTATACATGAATTTGAATTATACATAATATAAATATGTATGTAAATGTTATAAAACTTCAATTGTTTACTATTTTACAAATTTGATTACCATTATAATATTATTTGCACTGGTTTGAGTATGAATACGACTTTCTTAGAATATCGGTATATGGCCTATATAATATAAGAGATAGATTCTTCCTGTAATGATTAATCTGATTTATACTAATCAAGCATGCATTATTGATATACCCTTAGTTAGTCATTTTAATAATTTCCATTAATATTTGCAATAATAATTAACAACATGTAATATAAAATAAGATACGGTTAAAAATTAAGTACATAATATCATAATATATATTATTTAATAGACTGGTAGAAGTCGTGGCTATGGATACGTGGAATTCATGTACCCTGAAGTTGCAAAAGTAGCTGCGGAAACAATGAATAACTATCTTATGTATGGAAGATTATTAAAAGGTATTATACAAAAATGTACAACGATTATTAAGCGAATGCTTCAATTTTACCATATAATATATCGTTTAATGTTTTTATTTAGCTACATATATTCCACCTGGGAAACAACACAATGGCTTTTTTGCTGGTAAAACATGGACAACAAAAATTTATCCTAAAGTAATAAATAGAAATAAAGTTACTAAAATAAGAAACGAAGGTATCCAAAAGCAGAGGCATATAAGTTTCGAACAAAGTACAAGGGATAAATTATCTGCTTTAGAAAAGAAATTAAAAGAAAAAGGTTTTGATATGAATTTTGTACCGATAGATTCTTCTAAACAATGTTAAGTAAATTTTTTATTAAACACAATAATGTACAAATGTTATAATTAAGTACTATGGAGATATCGAATACCTTTTTGATTACATGATTTTACTTAATTTACTATTTACATTGGACATTGTATAAGATGTTTAAAATTAAAAAAAATAATTATCAGGGATCATCAAAATTTGTCTGATCCACTTCCTAATCCTGCTTTTGTTCTCTTCCACTTCATACGTCTATTTTGAAACCATACCTTTACCTAAAAAGTTAGCAACATATTAATTACATTAGTTAGTATGTACACAACTATATTATCTTCAAATGATAATCCATAATATATTGTTAGTTATAACATAACAAAACTTTTATGTCTATAATTAAAATACTATTTTTGTAATATTGTTTTATTTACTTATAATTAGTTGGTATGAAATGAAACTTTCCATTTGTCGAATATTACATCTTATCGATACATTTGATTCAATAGTTCATCATTTGAACAAATAGTTCAAACCAAATATAAATTGACATGCATAATATTTTTTCTATATGGGGATAACGTATATAGAGTCGCCCCGGAAAATAGGTTGATAATCTTATATTTAATCAAAATGGTAAAATACAACTCCGAATATTTTTATATTTAAAATTAGTAATAATTTGTTATAAAACATTGAGAATGATATATTTTTCACATATTTCGTATCTTTTTACTACTTTTAATATACATATGAATTATTTTTATATAACATGGGACAAACTATAGTCCGGAAGTAGTATAAAATAGAAAAAAAAGTTCACTAGGTAAAATTAAATAGTTTTGAATATTGCACGACGTGCTTTGAGTTTTGGAATAGGCTCACTATTATATTTTTCAGTCATATATTTGAATCGTACATTTCTTGTATACATATAATTCCTTCTTTATTTTCTCTGATATATATTATTGACTTGTTTGTGTTTTAAAAGATATTTCATTTTCGATTTCGTAGAACTTGTGCGAAAGATCGGGAAAGACAAAATGCAACGAGTTGTTATGAAATTAAAATTATATCTTTCAATCGAATTACTTCTGGATCTAAATATCTTACAATACTGTTTTCTAGAGAATAACAAAATAATAAACGATATGAAAAATATATTAAAATTTTAAAAGATAGAGGTGATTTTAAAATCTTAAAAATTTTAAAACATCTTTTCTTGCCTTCTGTCGTTTTAGAGCTACAAATTGTTTCAATTGTGTGAAATATTCCCTACAATCGATCATCGTAGAAGATCTTAAAAACAAATCAAACTATTAAAGGGTTAACGAATTTGAAAATTATCAGCATTGCGATATCAATTTACCTGACGTTCTGTTAGATCGAGAGCAACTGCTATTTCATAGCGACGTAAACGTGTCAGATAATTACTGTGCGCAAATTCATATTCAAGGTGGCGAATTTGGTGTTTTGTAAATGCAGTCCTTTCCTTGCGAGGTCTGTCGCCAGTCAATCGTTTATTTGTCTCTGAAATGTAAAGGATTCGGAATTTAATAAATTTAATAAGTTAACGAAGTTACGACTTTTGACACAATAGAAATGGTATTTTTAAAAATTGAAAACTAAGATATCATCTTACATTATGTGAAACGTAAGAATTTCGCGTATGTCAAAATTCTACAAAAAAGAAATCTATAAATTTCTAAAGATATAGTAGCCCTTTTTTCTTTTATCAGAATTTACATAAGCAAATTCTAGAATAAGCTGATACTGAAGACTATTATTTGCCTACTGTAGCTTCTTATAGAGAAGAAATAAATTCAGATTTATAAATGTTGTATAAGTTAATGAATGCATATACAAAATCTTGATTTATAGTTATAGTAAAATTCGTTAAATCCATCATTAATACAACATAACGTGATAACTTCATGAAATTGTTTTTTTCTAAAATTGAAAGTTTATATAGTATTAAATATTTTATATTGTCTTGTTCCATAAGGAACTTTATCTCATATGGATTTTTAAATAATAATCCATTATCGTATGATACTAGAGTATTTATTTATTGTAGTTTTATGTTTCAGTCTCGGAAGAAATGGAAATTTATTAAATAATTCCATCTCGAATAAAAATGTGGATACGAATCTATGTATTTTACTCGCTATGAATAAAACGCGCGTTCTAAAATTTGGAAAATACGTAAATCAGCTTCTTATCCATCATTTATCTTTAGTTAATTGACGTATGTTTGAAAATTAGTTTGCTAACTGATATCTGCTAACGTGATTTCAAATGGCTTTCGCGAAATTTGGTGGATGAAAATTCAGTTCAGTGACGATTTCCTGTATCCTCTATCATTATACGCGATGATATAATCGTAGTGAGGTTTTAACCGGTATCAGTTTTTTATTCACAAAGCGGCAGTCAGATGAAAATAGCTGCATATTCGATGCGTCATTACCAAGCTGCTCCCGCGTGCCAGTTAATAAACGTGCCGCTATAATGTAGGTTGTCGGAATCAGGATCATCTGCGGGCGATGATGTATAAAACGTTGGTCGGATCGGTGGTAGAGCCCTTAGCCTTGCTTCCGTACCGCTATCTCATCTATATTTGTTAACTGACGTCAATCGAACCAGTCCGCGAAGTTTTGCGAATAATTTCATTCTTTTTTTTAATTAAACGAATTCATTGGCGTCACATATATGTTGACAATTGAATTTTTAATGAAATGCTAATATCTCGATATTATTTCTATTCCGATTTCAATTAAATCAATTTTACGTCATCTTCTCTTTTTTTTTCTTTTTTCTTTTTCTTTTTTTAATATGAATATATAGTAAATTAAAATTTCTTCAATATTCTTTTATTATAATAACAACGAGAAACATATGTAGCGATTGTAATGTAAAAGCGAATTATATTATATATATGTGTATATATATATATATAATATAATATAATTCGCTTTTATATATATATATATATATATATATATATATATATATATATACTGCTAAAAAACTGTTTCGAATGTTCTTGAATTATTAGGAGATTTTAAGAAAATTTCTGCATCTTTGTATAATTTTCTTATTCTATCTCTATTTTGTGTTAAGTACTTTTATTTTATCTTTGATTGTTAAAAGTTAAATAAACTATTGTACGAATTTGTGCAACACCAAAGAATGTAACGTATTCAGGAAATCTAGAAGATGTCGTCGTTTCTTGCTTTAAAAGTATCTGTATCGATGATTTTCAACAGTGGATGTACTAAATTTGGAAAAATTTTGTTTGAGAAGAACAGTATGCACAGAAATAAATTATCGATCTTTCGATTCTTTTAATTTCGGTAGTATGGAACATATCTTTGGGCATATATAAATTTTACATGATTTCAAAACCATGTTTCGGCTAAAAATGACGTGGAATTGTTTTAAAAATAAGTTAAGCGTGGAAGTATAGAGTAAAGTATTTTTCAAATATTTTCATTTCGTTTTCTATCGATGAATGTGTAATTCACATAAATATTCGAGACGAAGATGAAGGAGAAGTTAGCGTTGAATGTTGTTGCGTTTATTGCAAAAAGGTATTACATACATCGTGCCAATGTGACATTTTACAATGATTTTACGATAGCCTTGCCGTTTGTTACACGCGATGATATGTATGTATATGATATAGTTACATGTTCGATAAATATTTAGGCTACGTTGGCCCCATTATAGCCACATTGGCGACGGTAAAGTCATAAATGAAGTTAATGTAGTGTTCATTACTAACGTGCCAATTCGTGTGAACATAATTATTTAACAACTATTAACGTCTTCGTTATTCAACGTTTTAAATTGCATTGTTAGAAATTTGAATATACAAAATTTTCAATTTATCTATTTTGCATGCTGATAATATCGTCTGAAAGTATCTTACCACCTTGTTCTACAGAACACGCTTCATTGTCAAAGGAATTGTTGCTCAAACCAATGGAATACCGTGACTCTTGCCACGAACGACATTTCAGCTCATTTTCAGTGTTTTGCCCGGTGTTCTGATATGCCGGAATTTCCCAAGCGCGAAATACCGTTGTAGTCGTGGAGATTTGACGATCTTGAGCTCTCTCACAAATAAAATCTAAAGATTGCTCCGTGGAATTTATGTTTATTCTTTCCCTCGACTCGTCAACTATATCCTCTTCATCGATAGTGGAGTTTTGCTGCGAATATTGCTCCCATCTTTTCATCGGAAGAAAGCAGATATTACTTAATAATAAAGAAATTACTAGTAGCGGTAATAGCAATTTAATAGGGCTGCAGGACTTTTATTTTACATTCTAATCATATTATAAAGCACAGCGTCATATAAAACGGAATTAAACAAGAGGAATTGAGATAAAGAAATTGTTCGGTGTAATATAATAATAAAAAAAATTATAATAGAAAATGTTGTATACTTATTGTTTTGCTTGAAAAAGCTAATGACGCGAGGAAAGCTGAATGAGATGGTCAAAGAAAATTAAATCGATACTTTGATATTATAAAATTATATCTTTGGTAATTGCTTTTTCTCTTTAGCATAAAAAATAATAAAAATATATGCAATACATGGAATAGTTTTTAAATAAGAGAATGCTATTTAGTAAATTAGAAATATTTGAACGCTTTTCGCATTTAGTCATTAAATATTGACTGTTCAGTCTCGAATTGTTCAATCTGTCAAACGATCTGTCGAATAGTATTCGGCATTGTATTCTTTCCATGGAAAAATATTTAAATTGATACTTAAAATTATTTTAATCCATTTGAGACGTGAAACGAATGATATGAATCATTTAAGAAGTATTTATAATTGTCTAGAATTCGATCAATAATTATGTTTTCATGATTATTAGATGATTGTATGTAACTTTAGATTATGACGAAAGTACTTTGCGTTCTTTATCGTTGAATATGCCTTTTAGATTTTCATGAAAATCCAAACAGTTTACGTACTAATTACTTTCATTTGTACCTGTATATTCGATAATTTCGATTACTATTAGAATGTTGAATAGTTGCGCTATGAAACGGTGACAGTCCACGTTCACTCAACGTGTTAACTGACGTTGAAATATTGCAAGGATTGGAAAAGTTATTCCAAAGATATCCGTGACTCAACGGGGGATCCCGGTTTCCAGGAAAACAAGGGCTCTGAACGTTTATCTGAGAAGAGGTCGGTGTCAGTGGCATTGACGGGATTTCGAAAACATTTTCGGAATATTGTTGGTCCGTCGAAGCTATATTTTCTAACCAAGACATCTTATCTAAAATAAGGAAAATTTTATTCTCACTTATTAGAGGAAAGGCGTAGAGATGAAAGATATTAAAACGAAATATCTGTGAGACTAAGGCCGAATTTACATTGTTTCGCTGTTGAAGGAACACGGCGAATGAACGCTGCTTTGATCCGTGTATGGAACACCTGACATATGAACACATGAACACATTTATACACGGATGGAAGAAGAACGAAAGCAGTGTTCATCCGCCGTGTTCCTTCCAAGTGAAACAGTGTAAATTCGGCTTAAGACCCACTGTCCACGAAGCGTCGCTTCATAGAAAGCGGTATTAGACGCGTTAATGTTAACAATAGGCTTGCATGCAGCGGTCATTGTAAATTGTAAAGTAATGTGCACCTGTCCATGAAACAGTAGCGACTCGTTTTTGTCGTTACGCGTTTTCATCGTGACGGCTGGCGTTAATATTGTCAGTAGCGAGACGTACGCGTACGATGCGGCGGCAGGTTGCGGCTATAAACGAATCTGCCGATGTAGGATGAACGCGTCTTCCTCGTCGCTTCGCATTTTGCCAGACAAAATGTATCTTACTGTACGTTTCGTATGAACGTCGGCGTTAGACGTATCGTCGCGTCTAATAGATTGCGTTTACGCTTTTATGATTTACGAAGCGCCGCTTCAGTGGGCCATGAACAGTGGGCCTAAGGGTCTCATTGTTAGATATACAGATCGTTAAAAAAAAAGATATAATCAAAATATGTCCGATCAGTATAGGTCCTAGTAGTCCTTTCGACATGAAATCAATTTTCCGACGTCGTAAGTGAATTTGTTCGTAATACGTAATAAATACGAACGTAATGTAAAGATTGTCAACGCAAGATAATAATTACTAGACTTGAGAATAAATGCAAGTTGGAAATTCGTTTGACCTATTAAAAATTATGACAGTATTCTGCTGTAGGTATGTCATATATTTTTGTAAATTATATATATACGGTTTGCGCAGTTTTCCATCAGATTGCGAAATATGGATAAAATCCACAGGCTAATTATTACCGATATTAACGAAGATTGCTTTGTTTCAAAGTTGTTCACATTTTCAATTTTCTTGTTCAATTTTTTATAGGAAACTCGTATCTAGAGATCATAGATCCCTAGATAGATGGATCGCATCTTGAAAAAAAACTTTTCAAATTTGAAAAAAGCTCGCTTACCATGTCGATTGGTCGTAAATAATAAAAGTTTATGTTACAGGATTGTTTCTACCAATTATGCTAATTAGACATTGTTTACTCATCTCAAACCATTCGCCTCTTTTCTTTTTTACCACTTTGTACAATTGACAAAATAGTCGGAAAAATAAAATGAAGATAAAACAATTATTTACGTGTATTAAGTAAAAACGTGTATTAATTGTAACGCTTACCTGATAAATCGCAAATGTAATTATTAATTGGACAGCTGTCACAGGTATCGAAAATAAATGACTAACAGGTAGTGTGAAAGCTTAAATCTTTACAAACGAATAACGTAAAGTCACTGATTAAACAATTAATCACACGAGGAACTGATCGAGAGAATCGGAACAAGAATCTGAAAGCAAATCTTACTCCCAAAGTTGTTGTAACATCACCCACTACTTGTGAATTATATTAGCACTATCTTGTAAATGTCAAACAAGCACACACGGCCACGCTGCGACAGGCCAGCGGAAATCGGAATAGATGTGCAGTTGGAGAATACGAGATGTGGGGCTGGAGTAGGGCTGAAAGGACAGACAAATCTTCTCGTACAGCTCTGTCAAGTCCAACCAATCCGAACAGATCTTGATCAACAAGAGAGAAACAAGTGGCCAGTACTTACAAGATATAGACTAGTTTGGGCGTTAACTATGTTTTTATGACTTCTGTTAATTACGCATTTTTTACCCCTCTCGGTGACTACTGTAACTTCTTTAAGACACAGATCTCCCTTTTAAACATCCTCTATAATTAATAAAATAGTACGGAAAATAATACGAAGAAATCAGACGCTATAACTGTTATAACCAAAAATAAAATAAAGCTATAGAATAACAATCACGTTTTCAACCAAAATGTTTTTGGTTACAAATAATAATTATACGTGACCAGAAAATCTTTCTCATTCCCGATAAACGTTATCGATGTGAGAAATTGCATTTCGATCGCACGTTGTAGTTTTCGGCGAGGAAAATGTTGTTTCGCTTTGCACTAGGTTTTTCGATTTGAATTTTAGGTTTTATCACTACGAATAGTACAACTTTTGGTTCAAATGACTAACAAACTAATATGAAATTTGAATGAAAATTGAACGAATGAAAGTACTTTGACGATAATGAATTGCAACAGTGCGAGTTTCTAAAAAACTTCTCATTCGATAGAAAATTATGTTTATTGAGTTTTTTATTTATAGTTAAGATTATAATTTGAAAAATAAATTTAACGAGCATAGGTCCCTCTAAGCTTCGTGGAGATCGCCTTTAATTGTCTTTCTTTCTCAGAGCGTCGTAAACACCATTTTGCAAAACAATACTTTACACCATTATGAATAACCAAAGTGCAATAATAATTATTCGTAAGATTAGAACGTTCGAAAGATCTTTTAATCGTTTGATTTTCACAAATCTTTTTATATTTTGTGATTAATATCCTCAGCTGTTTTTTTCATAAAAATTATTGTACGTTGTATGTTATGCTATAGTATATTAGTTACGCATATGTTAAGATTAGATTAGAATGTACCATATAGGCGTACCTAATAAAAATCTTCTTAGATTTAGATGTAAAAGCTACTTCTTCCCGGAATCTCTTAATAGGAGATCTTTAGGGATCTTCACTGGCAAAATTCAATTTCGACTAGGATAGATTCTACGGTAATTTTATTTTCGAATATCTGGTTGCGAAAATATACCTTTAGATCATAAAAGTGCTGCGCTTTTGAGACGATAGTATGCGATAAAATACTTTGCGATAAATATTGCTTCGTTGCTAATGATTAAAGTGTTTTTCTTCTTTTAATACGACTGTATAAATGATGTCTATAATTTATAATAAATAGACTGCTGATATTTATGCAAATACTCTCTTATTCGTACTGAATCGGTAATTAATTAGTCAGGGTAAAAGTATACTTGAGAAATTTTGGAATTCGATTTTCTCGGAAACGAAATGACATATTGGAAACTTTTATTTTCAATAATTACATATATGACAAAAGTTCTTCGCATTTTGAACAGGACATACCAATGTAAAGATATTTTGTCGTTACTTTTGTCATACTTTTTCGTTATGAAAATTTCATCGCAAGTATCTCAAACATTACTGCGTCAGTGAGCATATAAGTCAATTCAGGATCCACCTAAGAAAACACGACAGAAAGAATAGCGACGATGAAATTTGGTAGCAATGTTCGTTCTACGTATTTTCGAGAGTGTTAGGTTCTCTTTCCAGGGGTCGACTACGGTGATCCCATTAGTCATCGACACTGTTTGCTTTTCTTTTTCGAGTTATTTGTATCGAGTCACGTATGTCTGTATTTGTGTGTTTCTAACATCCGCTTAACAGAAAAAGGAGTTCCGTGTAACTCGAGAAACTGCTAAACGTTCAGGTGCCAGGCAGTCTGCGGAAACCGACATAGGAATAGTAATCATCGAGCTGCTATAATTTGAAAACACGAATTTGGAATCTGTGCGCGTTAAAGGAAATGGTTAAAATAAAAAAAAAAAAAAAAAATTGTCACGTCGTTGCATACCGCACTTACTATACCGTTTACATACCGATTAATTAGCTGCAAGTCTATTGAATTTCTCATCGTTTAATAGTACTCTTACATCACTAAAAATTCGACGCTATGAAAACGAAATACCCGATACCTGATAGAAAGAACGCTTCGCTGGAAAACAAGGATGACTTTTTGTATTGTACATTGTGTATTGAATTATTAGTTTCGCGTAACTTATTACGATACAACGATCATTGTAATATTATATCGAATTTATAGAAATAACGACATAACGTTTAATTGTCGGATTATATACGGTATAAAAATTATATAACCACATGTATAAGTATACCTGACTCTGGAAAAATTTTATTTCAAAATATCTTCTTTCAATTCTTTCATCATACAATGTGATATGATAAAAAGCAAATATATGATAATAAATGCTTTATTATAAATATTTTATATGTAACTTTTATAAACAACTTAGAATCATATGATATCTAGCAATTTTTATCAATTTGTTGTATCGTCGTACGAATTTATAACGCGTGATAAAATTTATTAATATCGCGCGATCAATCAAAAATTATACTTGTCTTTTAATTTATTTACCATCAAATATATATTTATAATATATGTTCATGTTCGCGTTGAAATCTTCTTATGATAGATAACATATGCCACTTCATCTTCGACGATAAGTTGCTCATAAAACCTTTGGATGAGGTGGGTTGAAATTTTGTTGGTTATAAATCCGTAGTTATTGCCTGGATTTCTCATTAACCGTGAAGAATACTCACACGATATCACCAAGTTAGAAATTAAGCAGCACTGGTTGCAATGGAACTGAAATATCGTTGTAGAGAATTAAGCGTGTAATCGACACCTACGTATTCGAGTGACTGAATCGTTACTTTTTCACATTCACAATTTTATACATACTGTGGCTCACGAAAGTATGCATTATGCGAAACTTTGAAATCTCTTAAGTATATTCATTTGCAAAGTGAGAAATCCAACATATTTATTATTTCTAACCGAAATTTGTATTATTTCGTGCTTATTTCGTATTATTTATAGTTTGTGCTCGCTATTCATTTGCAGATTAGTTTACAGCTAGTTACAATAAATAGTAACTAGAAGATAGTTCTAGATACAATCGATAGATTTAATCGATAGGTTTAGCATGTTCTTTTGTTTTTATCCCTAGTCCATGTAAGAAAGTGCAATAAAGATTTTTCGGCTCAGAACCGTGTGATAGATTTGTGATACAATGAATAAAATAATAGCTATTGCGATCCTACCTCTGAATACAGAAGTAACAACATTATTTTACGAGAAATGTTCGATTCCTGATATCGACGAACGATTGAAAACCATATTTACGTCCCAAAAGAAACAAAAATCCGCCCTCAAGCACGAGAAGTATTAAGTACTATGAGAATGAATGTAATAAAAGGCAGGTATGTTAAAAACTAGCAGTCTCTTTGCTTTCAGTAACATTTCTATCGAATCGTATTTCCGTCTATGAACTTTGACGATACAAAAGTTGTCATAAATACTTTTATTATTAATTTATTTGGTCGAGAAATTCGGCCATTCAGGCAGTTTAGAACGGTCAAAGGCATAAATCTTCAACCGTATTATTGCGCATTATGTTGTTATTATCTGTAGTTAAGGAATAAGTATAATATCGTAAAACGTATGATTATCCCGTGGACAAAAGTATAAGTGGTCATGGTACGTCGCCTGTCATTACGTTTCGACGTTCAATTATCTTTTAAGACTTGATCGTTATTTGCATCGAAACACAAGGCTGGAAATGTTTAATTATCATCTTTATCTTTTCTTTTCGCGGAAATTGCCATTAAAGTAATTGGCAAAATAGGCAACTGATAGTTGTGCAGCGTATAAGCATACATAATGCTATACTTAATATATATATATGTAGCCTTTATTATTCCCTTTAACGTGTTAAACGTTTTAACATTTAGTTCCCTACACGCACTCAGAGGTGTAGTCGTAACAATTAACAAAATTTCTAATTTTTAATGAAAAGTCACTTTCTGACTTTCTGATTTTCAATTTAAAGTCGGTTTTCTAGTTTCGATGTAAAATCAGTTTTTGTTTTTCAATGTCGTTTTGTAATAGCTTTTAAATATTGGATATGGCTCTAGGTTGTAAATCACTAATGATAGAAATGAAGGAAAGTTTCAAGACTGTTACGTAAATTTCTTATTCGCTTGATTCATCTGCATATAAATATACAGACGTATACATAGAGATTCGCACTGAAACGCATTTTCTTCTTTACGGAACAAATTTACGTACAAGTTTTTTATACGTACTGTATAACTGTATAACGTGCGTAAATAATAGAAATGTCACGTTTGATCCATATGATGTTTTAATAAATTGTATCAACTATCTGATATTTATAAATAATAAAAGATATACGTGATAAAACAAATTTATCTATTAGTATATCGTATTAAATGGAATCATTTAGGTACGAATCCGTAGTATACGGTACATACGGTGATTGTACATATTTCATACAAATTATTTGTGCACGATGCAAAACAAATCGCCTGTCGATATAGAAATCATTAAAATAAACGGTATATATATAACGTGTCTGTGTGTGCATGTGTTTTGCGAATGCCCGGTGTACTCGTCAAATACTTTTCTTCGAATACTTATCTTTATATAATTTTAAATAGAATCTCTCAAATCTTTCAAAACTATAAACATATTAGTATCATATTATTATGATCATAATATGCTATAGAAAACTGGCACCGACGAAGAGAAACTTATACGTACAGGAAACGTAAACGAACAAGGAAAGATCGCAAGAAGTAATCTCTAGAGAGTAAAATGCGGAATTTATCGGAATTCTATTTAATCGACGAGAAAACTCGCTCTAATTCACGAGAAAAGTCATTAAGAGCGGTTATTGTATCATAGAACAAATGACACGTAATAACGACCCAAGAAACCCAAAATTTTAACTCTTGAACTACTCGTTCGTACTCACCGTTGTTTGGTACTCTTCGCTCGTGAGAAGATTTTCGTCCTCCAACCACTTTACAGTTAATAAAAGTTCAAGTAACTGTTCGTAAGGTCATTTAAAATATCGCTATAATTTCTCGGTCTCCGTGATGGATTCGATCCGCACTACCGCCACAGGTAAGACCCGGCTAGTTTTTGTGAAGCGCGCCGTCAAAATCAGTCATTCACCGGCAACATATTTAAAAAGCTATATTGGAAGCCTACACATACGAAGATTAAAGAAACAGGCATTGGTTCTTTCAACAGGATCGAGTGTCCGCATACGAAGTGAAATTACAGAGTAAACCCCGCTAAGAATCGTTTTGATAATCCTAATGTTTGAACTTGAAACTCTTCTGGTTTCAACGACCTGATTCTCCTGTACAATGTGTACAAATTTCCGATAAAAACAACGATCCTAAAAAATAACCATTGATTGGCATCGCCTGGAATTGAAACATTCGTACGGTTTTAAAAGT
This sequence comes from Bombus pascuorum, assembly GCF_905332965.1. Taxonomy (NCBI): domain Eukaryota; kingdom Metazoa; phylum Arthropoda; class Insecta; order Hymenoptera; family Apidae; genus Bombus; species Bombus pascuorum. The sequence continues at coordinate 107,792 of NC_083494.1, forward strand.
GCCTCTTATCACTTTGCCGATAAATGATGGAAAAGTTGTTGAAAATAAATGAAAGCATGAAAGTATGCACGATAGTGAGATACGACTCACCTAACACGTTACGTTTCATCTTCTTTCTTTCCGGCTATTGAGTCTATTTCGAACTAATGAAAAAGTTATTTGTTAAATGGACTGAAGTTTGGAATCGAGCAAAACCAAAGTACCATAAAATCATCGCTTTGCGCATTTGGAGGCGAACATGTGTACCGATTGTACATTCGATAACAACTTGGTGGTATTCGGTTTAAAAATAGGAATGATATAAAATACATGCCTGTACATACATGTATATTTATATGAAGTAATTATCGGAATGTAATTAGCGGAAAAAATCAAAGTAAAGAGATATTACTATTGTAGTCTGACAGTAATCAGAACAATTACGATTCTTTTCTGTCGCAGCTGTGAACTCTGATGTTGGTCATCATAAGATTAGTTCATTTTCTTACAGCCGGAGAAATATTTATGCCAAGCATCTTACGTTATAGTTAACATTCAATTCGCGATAAATGTCTCCATTGAATCGGTTATCAAAAATATCAAGCTGATGTGGAATCGAATAATAGCATTTCAGTGAAAGCGAAATTACATTCTCGTCACTCCGATAGTTGAAAACATTTTTTGTATGTATTAATAGACAACAGTGAAATCGGATTGGACCGATTCTTGCACACGCGTGTGGGTGCAAAGTGGATGTTGGTGCGTAGCAATGATATCATGCTATTTTTGTTTTGTTCGATTCCAAACTTTAGTCGATTTATTACGTGACTTTCACATTACTGTCTTCTATCAATCACCAAGCGCGGATTATTACGCGCGTTGCGACTGCTATTTTTTATTTCCATTTTAATCTAAATAATTTTTTTTTAAATAAATAATTTTTACATTTTTCCTCTGTTGTAAAGAATGTGAGATACGATGTTTGCGAAGTAACATTGTCTACCAATCGTTTTGAACAGTAAATTTTCGATAAACTCCATGAAGAATTCGGATGTCGTTTACTGCACCTAAGGCCGACTGCGCGCGGTGATGGTGACCAGTCCTCTTAAGTAGAGTCATGATGCAAATGGTTTAATTATTTTGCAAATGGCGCGATATCCGAAAAGAAGAAAGATGAAATGGAACGTGTTAGGAGAGTGGCGTCACTATCATATTCGTATATTTCGATTCATTTTTAACAATTTCTTTACCATTTTCGGCAAAATGACGTGGACATTTCTTGTTCCTTGACAAATACTCTTAAAGATACAGCATGAATTTTTCAACTGCAGACGATGTGAACAAATATCTCAATCGAAACAACGTCTCTTCTTTATACACTTTATACACAGTAGAACGACCTATGGTAAAGCGGTTTTAAAGAAAGCTTAACATGACATAGTCGTGAAAGAGCGTACGAGCATCGTCAAAATCTTTAAAAGACGCCTTCCTATACACTTTACACTTTATTTCATTATATCTATACACTTTCTTTTATTAGGTTTACTAAAACCTCTCTACGAGGTTTATACGACCGACAACTTGGTCGTGTCCTAAGACACTTATATTGCGCTCAACGAGAAGAGGTTTTGCGTTGAATGGAATGAAATCTTTGCATTTTCGCAACCTATCAATCGATATAAGTCATGGTGTAGCGAACAATTCCAAAAGACATGGTTCGGGCCCGCAATGTGCGATTCACAAGATTCGGTAACATTTCGGTCTACTTATAATGTCTACTCGTAGTAACGAGACTGTAAAGCTATAACGATCGACTCTACATCTGTTTATGGTGACTGTAGCTTATCTTCGCAAATCTTTTTCTCCAAAACCACGGTTTATCGGTAACTTTATCCATACAGGAAGCGTTAACTTTCTTCAGACCTTTGGCCTTGGTTGTGCTGTGTGGTATTAGCGTCAGCACTATATTTATATATTTCTGGAAAATTAATAAAGGGTATTGACGAGTTATTATTCGATTTGAATAACGTAGCATTTTTGGCTAACTCGTTTACTTTTTTATTCCCCTGTGGGTCGATTCGTATAAATTCAATCGTCATTGTTATTTGCGCTTTTCTGTTTAAATCGAAAATATTTGTGTGTCAAAAGTGATGAACGTGGACTCGTTTCAATATCTATTTTGGTACTCGTAAGATTGTTTAGGACAGACAGATTGATTCTCAGTATATCATTTCTCAACAACATACATATAGAACATATCTCAAGTTAATCAGACGAAGATGTGACTAAAATTTGTTAGCAATCGTTAAAGTTAAAAGTCTTGTATATACGTATAATATTAGTAAAGTCGGAGTGACTCTAAGAGAATAAGTACTTTGAAATTATATTAGTTAAGATTAATTAGTGGAATGTCGAGTACTTCGTTTAACGCAATGCGTTCCAGGCTCTTTATTAGTGAAATACTTAAATCGTGGCAAATACAGGCGCATCCTATTGATTTCGAATTACGAAATAGCTCCATCCGTATAGATCTTAATCGAGTTGAATTTACCTATCGTGTTTAACAGCGTAACGCTTGCATCTTTTAATTCCCCTAGAGATTTACCTGTTTCCGTACTAATTGGAACTGTGCAGAAAAGTTCGTTGCAATCTTCGTTGTAATATGTCGAACTGTTGTTTAATATGCAGTTATTTTTAATCGGTACGAAACCATCTTCTCTAACACAATGAATTAGTCTCTATCTTTTATTTTTCTTCGATCTATAGTCTTTCGATCAATTTGGAAGATTCTTTTTCCAACCAGACAAACTAAGTACAATGAACTTGTTAAATAAAAGATCTGCTCCATAACGCAGCTGTTTTTGACACTCGTAAATGCCAATCTTTCTATAACATGTTAGCTTAAATTTCAATGTTGTGCGATATTCCAGGATAGCTGTAATAAAAGATAAAGTCGTCCTGAATTTTTCTATTTGTAATTTTGTTACTAATTTATATTCTAACAAGTTAATGACCACATATTCGTAAGCGACTATATGTGCATATGTAAAATATATCCGATGACAATATTATTTTGAACATATTTCAAATTAATCAGACAAAGATGTGACTAAAATATGTTAGCAATTGTTAAAGTTAAAATCTCTGAAATTACTGCCACTTATTTTGTATATCGTCTTATATATATATATATATATATCGTATAATATATACTTGTATACATGCTCCCAATACGAACAAACTTCGCATTTCCATTCACGTTCAGTTTCATAGTTCTTGTACTTGTACCAGTGTCTATGAAAGCGAATCCAGTCAGATATTTTTCATACGAAAATTCTTACGTGTAATTGTAATACAAATTAACGTATAGTTACACTCATTCGTCTGAACGGTTTTGCGGCAATATCAGCACTTTCTTTGCCACGCTTGACGTTTGTTAGAATTCATAAATTAATTGAGAAAGCGTGTGGATAAAATCACTGGCAAATAATCCATGCTTCTGTAGAGTCATCATGCGTATAACGTTAAATAAATTAAAGATTCGACTTCTTTAAGTTTTAAAGCAACAGCAAATTTATTCCATAATCGTAAATAGGATTTTATTAATAGCGCCGGTGAGAATTTTTTTAACACGATCGAAGTATCGCTAACTGAAACATGTTGCAAACTGAAAAATACCGAAGTTGAAACAACCGGAGAAGAGCTTTTGTTCAACTCGCAGAATTCACAAAGGACGTAAAAAGAAGAATGTTTTACGCTTATCCAGACAAGAAACGTGGAATAAGGACCGGTATAATGAGCTATACGAAGTTTTGTGTGGTCTACGAATGTTGCTAAGTAAGGGATTGATTCACGGGCAGCTATAATACCGCCAAACCAAAGCCCTAATAGATTCAGGTCAATGCCACTACCGTTCTTCGAAGTCGTTCATTATGTGAGAAGAGAAGGCCCCGTTCTCATGCCACACAGGTTGTAATACCTGCGCGGCAGGCTGGACCGAGAGATTCGCAACGAGCGCGTAGACATATTCCACTCTGTTCAATATCTAACCGAAACACGTTTTAAACAAAACCGCCGCCTCATTTCCGGGTCAATTTATTCGACGACCTGCACGGATTAAATATTTTCGAGACCTTTGAATTACCTGCTATAGAAATTTCAGGTTCCATAGCCAGCTAAATGCATCGCAGCAAACCGATAAAGCTATCGCAAAATGTTATTTTCCATATCTTCCGTTTCTTTATATCTTTCTGTATATCTTCCGTATATTTATCCGTATATTTGTCTGTACATCTTTTCATATGTCTTCAAGTTTTATACTTTGCGCCTCGTTTTTCTTTTTACTAGTTTCAGCCTACTGCAACTTTTCAGGCATTATATTTGGGCTTCAAAAAAAGAAAAAAAGAAAAAAAAAGAAAGAAAGAAAATGATACCTGCGCAGGTAAATATGAAGTTCATAAATAAGGAATATCTAAGAAACGATGATATTCCAACATTACCATGATAATTAAAAGAATCAATAATTTTTTGTGCGTGTTTACGAAGCAAAAATTACTACGAAAGAAATGTTGTGCAATAAACTTTGAACGAAAGAGTTACGAAATTCGTGTTACAGCAACTACAAAAAGTGTTTATACATATCCTTATTTCCCAATGAAGCGTTCCTTTTTTATCAGGTTCCACACTTCGTCATCGTAGTGTAGAACGCTTGTAGTAAATGTGGAAGTATTACCAAACTAATTAATTCTTTAGTAAATACATTTTTTATCCACTGTAACGCATTAATCTTCTCGACCGAATTTTAATCAAGCATGCGGTTGATCAGTGCGTGAAAATTATTTAAAAAACCGTATCTTTCCTCAATATCAGACCACGTAACTAAAATGAAAAACGTAGACAAAAAGCGGACGCACATGGAAGGTAAACTAGAAAAACGACCTGTTCAAAGTTCTCGTTATATTTGGTTATTTACAAACGTTTCCTCGACCGTTTCAGGATTAATCATAAAAATCGCGACAGAAGGAAAGAAGCTACAAACGTTCTAGAAACTACTCTATTCTTTATACCAAATGTGCAAATGTTCGACCTCGTATCGAAACCAAACGTTTATTCCTCCGATTCAATTCGAATCGAATGGAACAACATGTTAGGATAACGCTTATTTTATCCTTTCTCACGCATACGTACATACGTATGCGCGCACTCTTATCTTTCTAAGCTCACTTTATTCCTCGCATGTTCTTCCTCCAACTGCTTCGGTAGATACCACGCGATAGGTCTCAATAATCTAACGCGCTGTGTAGAAATTCTTATCGAAAGAAAAAGACGAAGGTGAGTAATCGAAACGCGAGTGATATTGAACGAAAGACTCGAAGCAGGAAGAAAGAGAGGAAGAGAGCGGGAGGGGGAAGAAGGGAAAGAGAGAGAGAGAGAGAGAGAAGGAGGGAGAGAAAAAAAGTGAGAGAGACAGAAAGAGAGGCTTGTATTCGCCACTGGCAGGACCCTTTCCAAAGTTAATGATTCGATCATTGCGACGGGTGGTAGCAGGGTGGTGGAAACGAATGGCGTGGGTCGAAGTAGTAGGAGAAGTGCCAGAGAAGTGCAGGAGAGGATCAGACCGCGCAAGAAAGTAAGCCCGATCTCAGTTCGAACGGTTCACCGCGATCGGCTCACTCCGTCTTTGGTTTTACCGGTTCGCTGCGCGCTACTCGATCGCACACGAAGATCCTTCCGGTACTTTGTTGACCGACCAACGACGTCTCCGTGGATATGCCGCTCCGCTTCCGGCGCTTCTGCCCGCTGCCTCTTCCAACGCGCGGAAGTCCTTTGACACCCCTGATGCACATAGCTGGTGGCTCGAGTTACGCTGTAAAATCATTCGTTGACTTCGCGTTGCCAACTATTTTGAAACGTACGTATGTCAAATGACTGTTAGGTCTCCGCTACTACAATACGGCTTTTCGCCTCTTTCACCATTGTCTGGCTCATCTTCGGATAATACCAAGATCTTCGTTGTATATTTTAGAGATCCTTTTGTGCGTTTCACCTTTAAATGTTGCAACATGCAGCGGCGGTAAGAAGCGAGTTTAAAATTGATACATTTGAGTTTTGTACTACATTTTTTCCCACTATTCTGTGCTATATTCTGTGTTATATTTATTCGTTGCTCTTGCTAAATGTAGATCCATTTTGTAGAATTATAACAGCGTATGTAGGAGTTAAAATTTTAGCTTGTGATTAAATAGCAGTTAGGAATCATGTTTGAGAATACTGGTGAAAATTCCGGCGATTCGTTTGATGACTACTAATAGTAAATTTTTATATGCGACGTTTGAAGCGGTAAATACAGTTACTCGCGTTTATTTTAATCCATCGAGGGGCAAACGGTGAGAGAATTTACAAAAGTTGCACACAAGCAACATCGTTGAAAGATATACACGCATATAGAATATAGTATGTAGTAACTCATTGTTTTATCAAGGTGCTAAAAATACGCCAGTAGAAAGAAATAGTGATTGAAAGAGGTATTAAGCGAATAATTGGAATTTCTTTTTATAATCACAGCTTAAAATGTAAGTATTTAAAAAACCAAATTTGACGATGTAAATTAACTAAGAAAAATTGCAAATGTAACGTTACTTCAAAGTAAAACAAAATGAAGATATTTAAATCGTACTGTTGTAAAAATTCTAGCAATTTGTTTGAAGTTCACCTATATAAACAGTAAATTTTCATATGTTACGGTTGAAGTGACAAACACACGATAATTCGCATTTATTTTCAAGTAAATTATCAAAATGAAAATATTTAGGTTTTTCTTAGAACCTTTTCTATTATTACTTAATTATTATTCAATTTTATATACATAGGAGAAATTTAAGGATGTTATAAGGAGATTTATATTTATTGCATATTGTTTACACGTGGCTTGTATCGAGTAATTTTATAATGCAATTAAGACTCTGCACCTTTTCTTTTGTATATTGTGACATAAAAATCGCTGTTACGAAGAGAATAGAATTTAGTGAAACAAAAAAAAATTCGAAATAAGAAGAGGTCCGTATTATCGTGCCGTTGAATATAAATTTTGTTTTGGATTACAAGATCTAGAAACAAAAGAGCTATAAGTAGATTTCTAACGCTATTTCTTTTAACCTTCAGCTAGAGCTACACACAAAGATCAACTTTTTGATAATGTCCTTTGCTATACATATATGAACGTGCTCCCTACCGTCTTTCCATTGTATTGTAACGCTTTAAGAGCGAGGATCTGGATCAGCATACACTATACCTGTACTTATACCTATACTTATTTCAATATATTTTTCTATTACAAATTCATCCACTCGTTCCTCTATCAGTCAATCTCAATAAAGCAGACAAATGGTTTGAAGATCGATTTGTAAAATGAATACCGTGTGTGTGTGTGTGTGTGTGTGTGTGTGTGTGTGTGTGTGTGTATAAGGTATCAGATTAACATGAAACAATCATAAGCATTTATGTAAAATAGGAGTATTTCAGAAATACGAGGAATCCATTTAATTTCTTTCTTTTTGGCTATCGCGAACCACAGTGAAGCTGTACTACGATAATTGAACCGGTTTTGTAAAATACCTCTTACCTACTTCTTTAGTGATTTTAAATGATCGAAGGTTCTTACATTACACAAATGGGCTCGTTAAGATACAAAGGATTCTTTTTCCAGCTTCTTTTCCGATTGAAATCACAATACGTACAAGTTATTTTACGATATTTATGTGATATTAATAAAGGGGAAGCAAATATTTCTCGGAGATTGAATATAATAGCAATCGTATGGAGACGCGTGAAACTACATTGGATTTTAATTCAGAAAAGCTGCGTGGTAACGATATTAAATATGTGATAAGTAGAAGGAGGATTTTTGTGCATTTGTGGGCAATTTGAAGGTGTGAAAATGAACATAATGTACACAGGGTATCTGGTAACTGGTAATACAAACAGCCAAGTGGTAATTCTACGTGAAAAAATAAATGGAAAAGAAAGAATAAAATTTCTTCGTTTGAGACTTCACATACATGTACGTACGTATGTACATACTTGATTTCCAGGCTTTATTTTTACAAAAACGAAGCCTTCAACGAACAAATTTTATTCTTTCTTTTCCATTTATTTTTTTCGTGCGGTATCATCCCCCGATAGCTTGTACTACCAGTTAACAGACACCCTGTATCTATAGATATACAGAGTGTCTCGCAACTCGTGAACAATCGACTTATTCGGCACGTAGAAATGAATCGAAAAAGAAAGAATAAAAGTTTTTCATATGACGTCCCGTTACTAAGATCAGGTTTGAAAATTTGACAAGTACATATAATTAAACTTGGCTAGTTGCAGAATGAACAGACGTAATTGATCGGCAGGAGACTGAACTACATGTGAAAATAAGTCAGAAATGTAGAATAAAATTTGTTTATACGATGGTTTGTTTTTGAAGAGGATAAATTTGAAAATGTATCATGCAGTAAATTTAATCTTTAATTAAAGATGTTCAGATTTAACTTTCTTGAATACCGGGCCTTAAACCGAAATAATACGGAATTTTAATTAAACTAAACGGAATAGCCTTCTCCTGATTGTTTGCTCATACTTTGCCGGCACTTGGCCAAGTTTGTCTACTTGACAGATTTTCAAACTCCATCTTCTGGAAAACGAGGCCACGCACGAACAAATTGTATTCTTTCTTTTTGGCTCAATTTTCATTGTAGAATTATCTCCGTGTCGATTGTCCGCGACTCGCAGGACACGCTGTGTATATGTGATGGATTATAAATTATAATCGCAACAAAGAATAAGAAAAACGAAGCTAACGGGCGATTTAGTTGTTTGTACACAAAATTTACGACGATGAAAAATCTCAATAGACAATTCAATAAAATAAATATCGAAGCAACAGATATACCAGTTTGATGCTAGATCGACGTTAATCCTGTTGTCCTCTTCGCTTGTACGTGACCCTAAATGCACGTTATATTTCAACAGATATCATTAAAATATACATAGTTTCGAAGTATCTGGTTTTACCATTCCATTGAATTTTTCTCTTTTCTTTTTTTTTTCTTTTTGTGTGTGTGTGTGTGTGTGTGTGTGTGTGCATTCTACTCTTTCTACGAATAGAATAGTTCGAGAACAGAAAAGACATCCGAAGAGATACAAACACGAAGAAGAAACGAGGACAGCAGGGTTGAAAGAGAAATAAATAATTTTCTATGAATTTTACGACGCGTTGAAGTATTTAGGATGAATACGAGGATGAAATTTTGACGTACGATTTCTATAATTCGACGACGCAATTACACACACAGAACACGAATCGATGAAACTCTGATCACGTACTTGGTAACAGAGGTCCAACGATATGCGTGATTAATATGCCAACACTTCGCTACATGGACTTGGTATTTGCACGGCAAATCCGAACGATTTGCGTATTTAGTAGCGAAACCCGAGTTACTAAAGTAGAAACATCCATCTGTTTATACAAAATGTCGCGTTACACTGTCGGCAATTTGTGCACTTAAGAATACGTTAGAATTTTGTAAATACAAATCGCGTGCTTTCGTGAACTGTTTGCGATCATTAACTGCGAATTTTTATGCAAATTCGTAATTTCGTAAACCTAATCAAGCGGATGGAATTTAAATAGAAATTTACTTCATCCATTGAATACTGTAACTACTGTACTTTGAATATTTCGTGTAATTTCACATGTCATGCGCATCTTTGCAATTTTATATTTCCTAAAAATGCATAAAACTCTGTCGAAATTGTATCCAGCAGTACCGCAATTATACCGAAATTAATGTGTATGTATATCACATACACACGCATATTTGTACGCTATTCATATGGTTTTTAACTACGGAACATTCAAAGTAGATATTATCGAGTAAGATATATTTAAATTTCCTTTAGCAATTTATGTTTTGTTTCATTAACAAAGGTGTAGAACAAAAAGTGTAGAATATTGTTGCTTTTATTTAATTAAAGTTATAATTAAAGCATTGTACTGAAAGTTATAAAGTATGTAAATATAGTCGTAAATAATTATATCTCGTCATCTTCATCGTCTTTAATAAATTCACAAAATTCTACTTATAGTATATTACATATATGAATATGTATTTGGGGTTAGGAAAAGATGTTATTCATTCTTTCCTACTCGTCTTCTCGTGTAGAATCACCCTCTAGTCGCTTGTACCACTACTTACCAAAGTATAGCTTAGTATCGATGGTATCGATTGCTTTATTTCGTGTATTTCGAGTTTGTCTATGACATAGTTTTCAGCTTCGTGTAAAATATATTTATAGTAATCTATGATTGGTCGTTATAACCGGATTTACAAGTAACATATTTATAACTTTCCCATTATTAATTAATCGAGTTATTCACAGGATAAAATAGTTAACTTTACTTTCGAAATTTGTCAAATTCTGGTGCCAAAGCAATTACTCTATTTATCGATACATATCGATATCTGATATAATTTCATCAATTTTTTTATATTTTTCGTTTCGCAGAGTTAACCGATTTAGCAAAGAACCGACTCAATTGTTTGTACAACACGCGTAACATATTAAATATTTGTAAGTTCGTATCAGTCTGTTAATTAGATTGCGGTACTTCATTCGATAGCTATTTTAACAAAGATCTATATTTGATTGTATCGTCCTTGTCCACAAAAATTAAAATCGCAAGCGTCAGAAAGCGTCTCTGGATATAAAAAGAATATAATAATCAGACTATAAATTTTTACGTAATTGTAAAAGACCTAAGGATAAATTTAACAAACTATTCGGAATATATTACTCTTCAAAGACAGAATGTCCCGTAGCATCGGGGGTTTCGATCTTTCTGCCAAGATCTGATTCTTCTAACCGTATCCATGAAAAATTGCGACATAAAATAATTTGCATAAAAATTCGCAGTCTGAAGATAATAGCTGTTCACTTTTCTTTCGTCTATACTGCCAGTGTATAATATGTCATGTTTGGAAAGTGTATTGACTTACTGGTATTCGTATCGGTATCAACCTTTCGAAAAAAAAAGTAAATGTAATTCGATTCGTCTTAAGCTCATCGCGTTTTGTTTCATCGAAGTTGAAATTCATTTCACTCGCCACCATGTTATTCAATATTACCGTTAATTTTTTCCGCAGAATGGTGGCTTTGGTGGTTACTTTTACCAGGATGTCTCGCATCTTGGACCAAGTACATCGAAGAGTACGACACTATCAGAGTTGCTAGATGCGATGTTCGTTGCGGTGGCAATTATCCTGATGAAGTAAGTATTCCAACGTGTAAATACTTTCTAGACATCGAATTTACTACTAATTTACTACTAATTTACTACTGCTAATACTAATATTCCCACTATTAATACAATTTAATACTCTGAACATTTCACAAACACAACTAATAGTACGCGTATCTGTACGCAATGGCAAATAATAAGAGAGCAACTTGGCGGGTACTGGAAAGCTTATGCGATAAATTGCCAAAAGCAGAACGAAATATTTGTATATGTTAAAGCCTGTTAAAATTTTAAGTTGTATCGAAGAAACAGGACTGTGGTATACAATTCAGAGTATAGACATATTTACAGAGATATTCAATCATCCATTGATACTTTATTCTCTGTATTTGTTGCTCTTAGAATTTGGTTGGTTCCAATCGAGTCGCTTCCGAGGGTCTGACGGCTTAAATCTTTTCAGCCTTTCGATCATTTGATTCTTGTTCGGTAGATTCGACGACGATATAAAGATGATAGAAAGAATAAGTTTTTAATCTGACAATGTGATCTGGCACGTGGAAATCTCCGACGATTATTTTTATCAATCGTCGTCTATCAACATCAACTGCCTCTATCGATCGTACGATCGATCGAAGATGTGAAAGTACCGCGGATGTCGCGCCGCATTGTCCGCGTATGTTGACATCGTTTGATTCTTACGTCCTATGTACGGCCAGTGTAATTGAATTATTCTATGCTAACAGGACCACGTGGCGACCGTACCTATACTCATGTAAGATACTTCACGTCTCTTCTATAAGGTCCAATTCCTGCTGAATCCAAAGTATCAAGCGTTTGAGCTTGATGCATAACGTAATACAAATACATACAATAGCTGATGAAAGTGTTGAAACATTTCGCACAGTTTATGAATGTATTTTGTGTATTACACGAAACTTTTTGAAATTTTAATGGCACTGTAATTACACACTGACTACAATACTCTGACTACAATAGCAAAATTTGAAGTTTAATTAGTAAATATGTATGGAAATTCTGTATTAGTTTGTAATCAAACATTCAACGTCATGCATTATAGTCACGATGTTAAAAAATTGTGCGACATATGAATGAAATTTTTTAAAGGATCGACATTGCTATCGATTTTCTTAATAAAGTGCAGCACAGCTGGTCAATGGCCCCAGATTATCCTCGTGGCGTAAGGATACATCCGCTCCTACATTACTTGCAAAAAGTAGGCCAATAAGTACGTTGACCAGTTCCTTCGATCGTTCGAATAATGTATATCCCTGTTACGGCAGCAGAATGCACGGCAGTCCTTTGGAGTCACAGTGAATTTATAGGCCTATAATTATAAGATATATAATTATGCAAACAATATAATATAAAATTGCACAACGTTGCCAAAATTGCTTTAATATGAAACCCGAGTCAATGATGTGATAATCATCTGCAGTACTGTATAAATAAAAAAGAAAAATCCATGGTTTGTGGGTTGGGCTAAATAATAACAGGCCGCCGCGCCGGCAAAGCTAGCGTAAAGTAATTTTCGATGCATCGATTAATCTATCGAACGTTGTATTCTAATTCATTTGGTAAAAAATGTATCTACCGTCATTGACAAATTCTTTACAGAACGAACGTTTTAAAGGTAAATCGTAAAATAAATCGTTAAATAATACACATAGTGTTAAACGTAAATTGCTCGATGATTTGAAATCTAAAGTGAAACTACGGTTATACGTATAAGAAAAAAATTGCTCGAAATGTTAACCTTAACAACTTACTACAAGGTCATCGAAATCCTGCGAGGTGTCTTCCGTTCTGCATAACTGGCAAAAAATTTATTTAAGAAACCACATCTCTTCTTTATGGGTTTGTTACCGTTCGACATAACTTCCGCAGCATCATAAACATATTTTATAGCTGATCCTATAATTATGTAAACAATGCGATAGAGAATTGCGCGATATCGTCAAAATTCATGGTAATTATGTAGGAGGTATGCTTGATCGATCTCAATGACGTTGATATATGTCGTCAAGGTCAGTGTTCCAAGTAATTCCACATATACAAAAATATGTACATTAGACATGAAAAAATAGAGATTGAAGTAAAGACTTATTTAATACGTGAGCCGCTTGTTTGATAAAACCGGTTAACTCCACAAAATAAAAAGTAGCGGAACGTGATGAAGTTATGTAAGATAAGCATCAATCGAGTGCTTTGGCATTAAAAAGTCCAAGAAAATTCAAAAACCGCTCTGGCCTGTTGTAAATTTCAATTGGTTTGAATAATATTATACAAAATTTTCTGTTAGATACGAAACTCTCAGATCTGAAGCCATTCCATTCCCATATTTCGTCTTTGTTCACTTTTGCTCTCAGCTTTCATCCTCTTCGCTTCCTTACATTCTAACGTATCTTCCAAAATCTCTTCCAATTCACATAATTGTTCAGTCCAAAAGTGTCCTCGGTTAACGATAGACTCAGATATTATGTTATAAAGATAGAAACATCGATGAAGTAGGATCATAGTAAGTATAAGCTATAAAACGTGATTGATTTACATAGATTTCTCATTCTCGCAGTCATTCAAACTCGACATACGCTAGGTTGTTACATATATATTTGAACTTACTCTTAATTATGCCTACTCTTTAGTTACTGCCTGCTTTAGTTATTTATTTAATTATTTAAATGTAATCTGATATTTCCATTACACATACTCTCTTTGGCTTTCCCATGTGTCTGTCTCCTCTATTCCCTTTTCCTCTCTTCCCCACCCACTCTCACACGCTCCTTCTTTCTTTCTAATTTCGTTAACCATTCTTTCATCTTTTCTTCGTCTCAACAATTTCCTCTAATGTTATGCCTCTGTCCTCGATTCCTCCACATTCTTTTCCACCCAGTGTTTCAACGTTCCCAATCCTCCTTCACATAAGACACACCACCTCCGTTCTTTTACCATACAATATCTGTTTGCCTCCTCTATACTTCTGCACCTAATCTTAGCAATTAGTTTCTCACTCGGTTGTCCCCTTTTTTCAAATAATCTGATAATCTACCCGATCTACGATATTTATATTTCCCATTATAACTCCATCTCTGAATCTAATTATATCGCGTTTGTAGTTGCACCTGCCTATCCCTCCTTGCCAACAGGCAACATTTCAATATAACTATATAATCGCAGAAAGATTTGTTCGCAGATTTGTGAAAGCCCAAGGCTGCGACTACTCGGAGAAACGATATTTTAATGTCTTCGATAATACGATAGGCAAAATACATAGAATACGTAATATCGAAAAATATATAAAATATCTAAAGTATAGTTCTAGATAGTACAAGTAAAGTATAGTAGGGCTCGCGTGTAACTCAGATTCAGTGACGAGCAATTATTTTATCCAGTTGAAGCTCTCTTTCCATTTGCCGCGTTCAACCGATGATCAGATTATACAGTCCTGTTGCGGAAGAGAAGAGAAATAGAAAATGAGAATAAGCGAAAGAGCAATCCTCCCGAGTATCAAAGCACGTGGTCGGTATTACGCTATGAATCATCGTTCTAGTGTACGAAGATGTTACATAGTATACATGGAGTCCTCCACGCAGGCGAAATGCGTCGTGTTTAAGTTAATGCAATCCCTGGAAAAAATCCCTTCGCTCGTACACACCACGCGACAGTCTCGTACATACAGCGTTTTTAAGCTCAACCCATTTTTCTTGGCGTTTAAGGTACGTGTATATAAAATTAATCAAGTTCAATATGTACCTATAAATCAAACCAAATTCAATATTCAAGGTGCACTTTTACTTTATTATGCTACTAATAAAGTGAAAACGATTCGTTTATTCTACAAGGTGTTGGAAAATGATTTATCACGTGTATCGTAACGTTATTCTATACACCTCTCGGTGAAGATTCCAATTTCGAATTTGCATTCTTTGCAATGTGTTGCATTTTTGCGGTCGAGTGCAGGAAAAATGGAAAAATAGCATCTACTGTCGCATGTTCGAGGTTACTATGTATGCTGCATCATAATTTCTCACTAACGATAAGTTTATGCTTGCAATAATTGTCTTGTATCTTCTATGTAAATTTTAAAATTCATTACGGAAATTTTACTATTACATATAATCACGGTAGTCGATTGTATTCTCACTTGATCATCTGTGGAGACTAAGAGACTAAGATTCAAAAAATTGCTTGTAGAAATTCGGGCTCTAGTATAGTATTCGCACTGGAAAATATTCGACTGGAATGACACTTTTTAATGATTCTCGAGATCACTAAAGTCGCAAGTGGTGTACAAAATCTCAGCCAACTTGTTGATGCGTGACTTCTTCATGGATTTTGACAATATCCTTTTTAAAATTTGGTGCTCTGAACCACCAAATGGTATGGACCGCTCTGCATGCATTTTTATCGTGAATATTGAATTAGCCCTGGGTTATTTTATATTTTCCGGCCTTGGTGAATCGGTCGGTTAGTTCGTGATCGTTGGTAAGTGATAAGCGGCAAAATTAACACTTGGAGCACTGTTAGCGCGACATCGCTTGCTTGTCTACCTCACATGTATGATGACGATTATACGCGGATTTCTACAATCAAAACCTTCGTCGATCAAATGTTTATAATACTGAATTTTCAAAACCGTTAATTTCCATGGAAAATGGGAAACATTTGTAGTGCGGATATCTTATCGAAAGTTCAGCTAAGCTCGTGGATTGTAAGCTCAAAAAAGAAGGTTCGAAAGATAACGCAATCGGGATCTCGGTGAATGCAACCGAAAGCCTTCGTAAATGAATAGAGAATAGAGAGATTTGCATATAAGGTCTTTAACGATTATGGCCGTTTCATGATCCTGTTTCTGATTGCCATCCAGTTAGTCGGTGTCGTGCTTCTTGCATTACTTCAGAGACAAAAAGAACGAATTCTAGGACACTTCCCTTTCTCCTGCCACAATATCAAAGGATATTTTAAGAACAGTAAGGAAATGTTCTCCTTACGTAACGCCACAAATGAGATACATACAGCCGGTTACAAAAATCTCGCGATGAAGTCACATTGCTTCTTAAATGTAAAGCGTTATAATAAAAACCTTAGAGCTCTACTAGAACTATTTAAACAATTCTTTTTTTTCTTTATTTAACATCAAGGTTTGGATCATTAGCGACGTGTACCGACGATTAGTGACAGTTAAATAGAATAGTAAAGGCGTTTATTGCTCTGGGTAAATTCGAGAAGATTTTCAACATTCTTTGTATCGTGGAAGAATTCCTTCGGTGATTTGAGAAGGTTGGCCTGATTTCGTGAGGTTTCAGTTTCTTTACAAAAAATCAATATATATTCAAGAGGACATTGGCACATGCTGCAGTAAGGTGGGCGGTATTCTCCATAGAAGGAATTCGTGAGAAAGTCTCGTGTGGCCAATCCGAGTCCTGTATAAAATGACTTGGCTCCTTCTATCGAAGGATCTTCGCACCGCGTCATGGAAGCAGTTCCATGAATTTTGTTGATACGTTAAGACACATATCGTTAAAACGTTCTGTACGATCTATTCGCTTTCATTTTTATCAGGCAAATCGATAACGATATGCAAATTTTAGCTCGACGATATACAGAAGAGAAGCTGAGGACATTTTATCCTGCCGGCGCAATGTACTGTTTACAACACTGTTTGCAATGTATTAAGTCATTAAGTGAATGAGCTAGGAAATTACCATAATGACAGCCACTTTCGAGATAACTATTACCAACGGAATACGTGTGCGGATTACGAAACTGAAAATTCATACATTCGTGATAATTTTCGTGACTCAGTTCGCATTAAAAATATTAATATCGTACAATGGTTACAAATAATATTCGCACATACCTTTGCTTCTAACGAGGTATCTTTTAAACAGATTCTATATATTTAATTTTCATAGTATCGAATTAGCGTAGTCCCGTGAAACTATTAAACGAGGCAAAATTTAATACATTTCGACCTAATAATTATATAATATACAGGATGTGACAGAACATGTGGCACCTGAGCTGATTGTATATCTAACAACAATGAGAAAAGATTCATATAGGCATACCGTGTATCTGTATTCGTGTATAAGACACGAGGAATTTTCTTTTTTGATTTTCTCTTATCTAATCACCTTTAGAGAAGTTGCGTTTCACCACCTTGCGTTTCAAGGCAACTTTGAACGATTACTGGTATTTCCCGAATTTGTTGAAAACCTCGTTCTATTCTGATCCCTGATGTTTCAACATTTTCAATAAAGTTTGCTCTGTTGCTGTGCAAAATTCGTTAGATCTCATAAAGGAAGACAGACAGAGGATATGTTTACAGGAACGTTTTTCATTGTTTTTAGATATACAATCAGGTCAGGAAACGAGTTCCATATGTTCTATTACACTCCGTATAATAAGTACAATGGTGTTTAATACGTTTTATCTAGACATTGTATAGCAAGTCATTGTATATTAATACACTGCTGACGAGAAACGTGAGAATCGACGATTTTCATTTCGTAAACATTGACATATTTTCCAAAAATACGCGGGAACTACGGCAAAATTTATTTCACGGTATACCGCCAACAATGGGTTAAAAATATACGTAGAACGATTCACCGAAATGAAGATGTTACGTGGCAAAAGGCAAGAATAGGATTTCTTCACAGTTATGGAAATTCTTCTTCTTTTGCTAGGCACGTAACGTAAACAGTTTAAGTAAGAAGGCAACGTTCCCGGGAAGGTGCGTCCACAGAAGTCGGATGGCACAAGAGCGATGCATCCTATATCGTCAAAGATAAATTTTTTCAACGATTAGAGACGTATTTTGATGAAAACCATATTGCGTAGGCTAGCAAGAGACTTGTTCGAGGAAACACAAAAGAGAGAAACGTTTGAGATACACTTAAACCAATTTCAAAGTGTACGACGAACTCGACACGTTCAGATGTCCGAAACAGTTGAAGAGTGAAAATAAAAAAGGCTGTAGGTGCCATTTGGAAGACAATAATTTTTTTTCCTTGAAAATGTTACTTGTACGATGACCAATATCAGTTAATGCGGAGGGACAATTTTAATTTTAATATAAATATCATTTCTGGACGTTGAAAACGAAACAATTTAACCAGAAAGAGATAGAATCTTCCCTGATATATATTTAACAATTTTTTATTTATATTACTTTCCCTTTTTTGTATATTTATTTTCTTATACAGAATATATAATATATTGTACATATATGTGAGTATAACTGTTCGATGTATTGTTTTGTTTTAGTGTATGGAAAATTGCTTGGCATCCAATTACACAAAACCTGGTCACTGTCCTGATAAAGCATCCATGTCACCCTTTGAAGCTGTTTGTTTGATAACTTGCGTCGATGACTCTCGTTGCCCAGATTTAGCAAAATGCTGCAGACATGATTGCGGTGTCACATGCATGCATCCCGTCGGTTTACACAATGTAACTGGTACGCATTAGATTTTATTTGTCATTTATAATTAAGCTTTCTTTACACGAACGTAATTTCTCTAATTTACAATATAAAACAATTAATTGTATGAGAGGTAGTGCGCGTGTATTAGTGTGATTGTATCTGCGGCTGATGCGCTTGTAACACTGATTTTCCATGCTTTACGAATAACCAATTAAAACGTGCGATTAAATTATTTATATTTATTCGATGTATAAACAGTTTACATGATTTTTTCAGTGTATCAAAGATACTGATACCCACTATTGTATCAATAAATAAACTACTGTTTACATAATACACACAGTGAAAACTCTTCCTGATAATAACTTCTCGATAAACGGGAAGTCCCGACTGAAACCTTCTCAACAAATACTTAAGCTGACTACAACGGTATATCAAAAAATTATTGGAAATCGGAGGTGGCTGTCTTTTTATGAATGTTCACCAAAGAGGGGAATAAATGCGCTGGTGACTACAAAAATGGTGTAATCCTAAAGCTTAAAAGTGTTGAATTTTTAATTTACTTTATGTTACGTCAATCCACATTACAATAATAAGCAAGAATTTTTGCATAAAAGATATTCGACTTAACGCGCCAACTTCTTAGTCCAACCAACGCAAATATAGATCAAATGTTTTTTTAATTCACACTTTATAGAAATATCCGAAACTTACTCCGTCTGGCCGGATTAAGACGCTTGAGGATTTTCGTTTACGAGCTTTCGAAGAAAGGAGACCAAAATTGGCATGCCCGTGTCTACAAATATAATTAACTCGATGTTTCCGAAGGGTTAAAACGATTAATAGATCGTGGATTTTTGATAGATCTAATTCATCTATTTGATAATACAATTGAAAAAATACGACCTGGGTAGAAAATTGTTTTATCTACACAGTATTATAGAAAGCACTATGCTTTGGATATTTCACATATCTGCTTGCTCACGTTACGTTTTTGCATTCTGTGAAATTTTACACTTTTAAATTTCCTACAAATGCATAAAAAACCGCAGTCTAGAAATTAGCTGAGCGTAACTCTGCGCTTTATCGAAAGCCAAAACCACCACTTTGCCTAATTATAGTCCGAAGCTTCAGACACATCCCGGTACAAAGGACCACTTTCTCTTCACGAAGGTGTACCGTACAATAGAGGTGCATGGGAAAGCGTACGTGATACCATAGAGGCACGCTAATTACAAATTCACTGCATTCAATGAAAACCAATCGACGAGCAGAATTTTTTTTTTTTTTTTTTTTTTTGTTTAAGACACACAAGCTTTTTGCAACAACAGTTTATAAGAGCTTGCGACAGTTAATAATAACTACAGTTTAGAACAGTATATTACAAGGTATTTCGACAGCAGTTGACCCAATTAAGTCATTCGATACAGGCCTTCCTGCAAGACTAAATGTTATGCGGCATTCCCTCGTTGAAACACAGTTACTGTCATTAATATTCGGACACAGCACTATCTCTGTATTTGTTGTTTCGTGTAAGAAGAGATGATGTAAATATCGTGTTGCTTATCCTGCGAGAATTTCAACCGTTTATCGTAGCTTGAAATTGCAAACGGTGCTCGAAACTTTTCAGTGGGAGTTGTACGTATTTACGCACAAACCAAGATAAAATTCACATTTTTGCATTTCTCTTTTTCTTTTCTTTTTTTCAGATTTACCCTTGATACCCAGGAATGTCCAAATCAGGCAACAAAAGAACAACTTGGTTTCTTTGACTTGGTATAATTCTAAGGCACAGCGTATCGATGAATCTAGCGGAATGAAAGGTGTGAGGTATTTGGTGGAGGAACGACATTTACTTGGACCAAGATACCTGGAATCTAGATCAAGTCCATGGATTGTTCGTCACGTTTCATCCAAGTCACACGCAACGATTCGAGAACGATTGAAGACAGGACACTGGTATCAATTTCGTGTAGCAGCCATCAATGCAAATGGCTCCCGAGGATACTCGGAGCCTTCCAAACCTTTCAAAACAAAAGGTAAGCGCTACATTATTCACGTTCTTCTCTGTTACGGTGTTTTTCTAATAATTAACCTGCATCAACGAAGAATTCTGGCGTACGATTTTCGCGATAAAAAGCTAGATACATTATTTTACGTAGAAACTGAATTCCGAATAGCGTGCGATAAACGATTGCCAAATATCTGGAACAGGACACTTCCGTGCGAAAAACGCCACTATCCATGTTACAATTGGTTCGACTTAGCTTTAGAAGGGAATGGCCTGAAAACCACTTAATTAATATCGCAGAATCTTTGCAAACGAATTAGTTCTAACCATCCAGCGATTGCTGGAACTTGGGGGAACTCGCGATTGTTCCGCGAGAATCCGAACGATACGCGCAAGTTAGAGAACAAAAAGAATTCATCAAAGGTTTCTCTGCGTTACTCTTATTGCGTCCAAAGAACAACGCAAGTACGCACTTAACGTGCTTATTCCAGTTTTGAAGCGAGCAGCACGTTGTCCTGATTTAAAATCAGGTCTCTGCAAACTTGTTTCCAGGTGGAAATAGTGCGTGAAACGAACTATTACGTGGTATCTCAATTACCAAACTCAATTACTAGCTATCTATAAACACTTATCGTGACAAGGAATCAATTTAACAAGCAGTCAAGTTTAGTTACGGAAAATTTGTCTTTAGTTTCCTGTAACCACTTTATGTCATTTCCTTTTTTCGTCGTTCATTCTGAAAAATATCCTGCTTTTGTTATACGTTGCAAAAGACATGGAAATCACGCAGGGAAAAAAAATCAAAGTGCACACAGCGAACGTTGTTATTCTTCCCACTGAATTTGATGCAACAACTTCTGTGTCACGACTCGAGATATGATGAAAGATTATCGCGAATGAGTATTGTACGTGTACTTGGTTTTTGCCGATCGTTTCTGTTATTTAATGGTTAACAGAAGCGAGAAACTGTTCGCGGTAATCCAATTTGTGAGTACCAGTTATCATGAAATCGAAATTAAACGAATCATTGTAGTTATTGCAGAAATGTAATACATTTTTAATTTCCATCTTTATTTTTATGGCCATATTAATTGTTTTATCGCATAAAATGTAATCATATTCTTCAAACGTTGACGTTACATTGTAATTAAATAAATACTTTATTTACGATGCTATATTTAATTATATTGTAGAGATTAATTAACGATTAAGATATGTTACGTTGCATAACGTTATAATATTAAATTTTAATCAGGCCTTGATTTAAGAAACAATAAGCATACGGAATATGCTTGATTTAGGATCTAGAAAAACAGTGAGAAATTAGTTAAGTAGAGAGTAGTTAATTAAATTATCTATAATTATATATAGATGTCCTGTCTAAAAGTTAGGGCCGGATTAAAAGAGGACTAGAGGAGGGGAGCTATAGCCATGAGCCTAGTCATTCAAGAATCTCCACCATTCTCGAACCATCGAAAAGATTTTCCTAAATACGAATACAAATTTAAAAACGAGTAACTAATTTTTAAATATAATTTATTGGAAACTAAATTTTATTTAATGTCTCCCCTCGTCTTTCTACGAAAGGGCCCAACGCTGGGTCCATAGTCCCAGGCCACCAAAAGTTTCAATCCGGCATTGCCTAAAGCAAATCGATCGAATTACGCTACTATACGTTAAAAATAAAAATACAATAACAAAAGAAATTCTATATAAAACATTTGGCAATTGGTCAATTGACTCGATTTACTTCTGGAGGTATTGTATGTAACAGGTAGCATAATTATCAAGTAAAAGTAATTACTATTATTAAGACAGTACAAACACTTACCGACATGAATGACGACAAAGTTAAATCAATGTGTCGAGAGTTGGATAATTTGCACTCTAGTTTGTTGGCAGAAATTATCATAAGAACTGCACGTTGCAGTGGTACGTCGTGCAAATACCACTTTTCATATATTACATCGTCGGCTACAGCGTTGCTCTAAGAATTTCGAATGGATATTAATACGTTGTACAATCGTATATGTATATATAACGTATTTGTACGTGTAAATATATTAATCTTATTACATAAACTATATTAGGTGTACAAATGAATAATTCGATAATGTCGATTTTTTCACAGATTCGAGATTTATCTTTAAAAAGAGTGAAACAAATTTTTTACTAAAAATAAGTCGTCCAGCTATTTTTATTTTTATATATTTCATCAAATGGTTGAAAGTGACTACGTCGACCGAAACAGGTGTTGGTTTGATGGAGCGATGTCAGCTGAATGTACCAGATATTGCGTAATTTCCCATCTGAGACTCGTTGCGATGTCTTTTGCATCAAAAGCAACCTAAGGTCTGGCGCTATCACGCAGCAATCCTCCGCAGGACACCCACCTCTCTTCTCTCTGGATCTTTCCCACTTCGTGTAGGTGATTCGATCCGCTGTATTATCTTTTAGCTACTCCGCAAACTGCTTTTGCGTTTCTACTCTCGTTCGAACTCTCGGTCGGTAGTTGCTTTTAAAATCGTCGTGATCGCACTTTCGCGAGCTTTCAGAGCGTTGCTTGTCGATCGAACAAAAGTCGCCGCTTTTCAAACCGTTTAAACCAAAACGTACACTCATCGTACGATACAATACCTTCGCCGAGAAAGTTACAAATCAATTCGCATCAATTTCCTTGTGGAAATTCATGAAAAATACAGCGACAAATATGCACTTTTTTCCGTTGTTTCTTCTACTATTATTGATATTTACGAATTGACTATTTTTTTTTTTTTTTTTTTTTTAGGATTATATTGAAACTGCGCTAAATGTCGTTTTCAATAGTAAGATGTTAACAATACGTAGCCACGAAAGGGCGGAGGAACCGTTTCATTTTACTGTCAATCTTTTTACGTTTAAACAAAATTTGGATTATTCATTTGTATACCTGATATTATTAGAATTCATGGATGTATATAAATTTAATATCTATATGTGTGTATATAGCCTTTCTTGTTTGTTTATCGCATTGCTATCACTAAAATATATATCTTATTAACCAAGAGAGATTAACTAGCGAAAAACAATATCACGTTCTTATCGATATCAAACTACTAGTTGCTTGTCGTATAATTCGATGTACTATAAGTAGTTATACTATTTAAAAAATCTTACCGCGTCGAGTAGCTCTTGGATACAATAGCACAATATATAAAATTGTATCAGCGCACCAATTGTATACAACATAACTAAACATTTTTCGGAAAACACATTAGTACTCTGAAAATATAAATAGTTGTTCTCTGTACAAGATAAGCAGTAACAGAAGAAACGGAATTTACTAGGAAACAAAATTCTGTATTAAGAAGTTGGAACTTAAAATATACCATTACGAACATAAAACTTAGAAAGCAGAACCGGAAAACGTTGTTTATGTAATGAACTCCGACGTTTAGAAAAAGCAATTTCTTCAAGGTAACAGCAATCCTACAATAATTACGAAATTTTATTACGACAATAAATGATAAGCGATATTACCACATCTACAAAGTCATCAAAATTGGAAAATTTCACAAAATTTCATGTATATTATATGAATTCTGTATATTTTTCAAATTATCCATTTTTCATATTGTTGTGTAAATTTGTGTACGTTGTTGTTGAGGTAAGAGAAATGTTTCAATGTTTCTTCGAAATACATTATTCAAGACAAATTAATGTATCTTTTTCTTGTTGGTACATTTGTAATTGTAAAAAATTATGTATGTTTAAAATTTTCATAAAAAATCTTCCGAGACATTCGATGTATGTGAAAAGAGGAATATTTTCGTGAATATTTGTTGCTAAAGTAAAATTAAAATGTATAGGAAACGCGATTGTCAGATTGCCATCAAATCTTGTAAGCATATCGCTTAAGTCTTAATCATGGATCATCATACCACTTCAAATCGATCATATTTTCATCTCGAATTATACATATATTACGCCTATATAAAATCAAAGGATATTTAATGTGTCTTTTCTCTAATTAAAAAATGTTCAAAGAGCTTTCTTTTAATTAGGCGTCGCTAAACGCTAACTCGAAACGCAATGTATCTTCGATAATGAATTGAACACTGCAATTGAAAATGCAATTTTTCATCGAACACTGACAATATTGTATCGACGATGTACGATATGTTGATCGTCTAGAGAGATTTTTGATCGTAACACGATGTTGAGAACTGCGAAATATAAACGATATATTGACGATAGATATTGAACGCCGTGAACGCTGTGAACGCTCCACTAATCGTAAAGACCAACATGCAAGAGACAATCAATTTTTACAGTAATGAGTTATCAGAATGTGCGTTTATTTGTTTGTGTGAGAAACGTAAAGAAAAAACTAATACCGTGCATGTAATGTAAAATAGTACTGTAAGAAAACGAAACTGTACGACTTCTAACGTGCTAATAACGTTGTACGATTTGCGGCCAACTACTGGCGCCGCTCAGGAATTGTCGTATACATGTAGCGTGCAGGTAGTTGTTACAAAGCAGTACGCTTTTTACACGATAAAATTTCTTTTTTTCGCCTCCTTTACGTTTTAACGCGACGCTATCGTGTAGGTATTCGTGAAACAAACTTATCGTGCAATAAAAATACTTTTGCGCTTATGCCTCTACGAGCTAATACATATACTTTCATTTATATATATCATGAATATTTATACCGATCACGTTCTTATACTTACTCAACTACAGTTTCGTAATGGCGGGTCAACAGTCTCATTTCCTGGATCGTCCTTTTGTTCCTAAACGAGACATTCTGCCGGGTAATATCGTTGTACGAACCGTTTAAAGTTTCGGCTTTCTGTTCGAATATCGTCGCAAATTTCATTCGAAGATACTTGTATTGAACCGTCGTTAACAAAATAATGTGCATTGTGTAGATATCTAAACTAATCTTTCTGATTAGCGTGAATGTACCACCGGCGACCTGGAAGATGACACCGCCAACGAAAACGCTGAGTGGGAAAGGTTCTTTGGATAGAATGGATGGCACTCGATAATCCGAATAATGGAACTCGTTCTTCCGAAAAACTTCGATAAGCGGCAATAATATCCAAAGAGCGAGCGAACCAACACTAGCAACCGTATAAATTTTCAGCGGCTTCTCCATTGGTTCCAGTGCGCTAACTATCATATTCTGAAGTATTTTATTGCCTTCGATGAGATGGTTTAATTTTCCAATTAATCCACGTAGTACGTTCTTACGATTATGCATATAAATCATTAGCACGAGCGCTTCTATCGCGATCACAAGGTTTACCGTTCCATCCTTCAATGCTTTTTCCCTCGATGCAGTCAAAATTCCGACAACACAAGCCACAAAATATGTCAATTCTATTAACCAAACGATGATCGAGTAGATTTTGAAAAAGATGGGTAATTTCGTTTCTTTGTTCGACATCGGTAAAAAATTCGCCGAAAGCGTACTTAAAAAAATGTTAAAAGGATTCAAGTCTCGAAAATCCATTCCGCTGGCTAACTAATTCTGTTCGACAGTAAGAACAAGAATATATGATACGTAATCAATTTTTAATTATAAATAGGTTCTCTGAGCTGTGTTCTCCTGTATATCTCGCTTCATCTTATCATTGGACAGCCATAATAACGATAGAAGTTATTGAAACGAATTTTTCTTCGTAAATTTCTTTCCATAAATTTTCTGTTCCTTTTATTTATGGAAGATTTCTTTACGTTTAATTCGTATAATATACAATAATACAAATACGAAACTGTCCTGGATAAATTAATACGTTGCAGCTATGTAAAGTATAATACAGATGTTCCATTTGTCACGTGGAACGAATTGAAAGTCGGCTGCAACGATAATATGTAGTTGATCGAATATCTAATTTTTTAATAACTTCTTCACTATTAATCTACTATCTGATATTATTATTGATATATTATCGCTTAAAACAATGTTTTAATAGTCAACGTTATGCTTTTCGTCGATGGAGAGGCTCGCGAATGTTCTATCGGTCTGAAATATTTGATAATACCGCACCTTGTCATTCCATCGTTGATCTGCTTATCCATTTATCATTTTTACCAGTAGCGCCATACATTGGCCTGCATAATATATCACGTGCAATTTAAACTTCTTTCGGTTGAATCGTCGATCGTTCGTCATGTAATTACAACTTTGTAGGTCTCTCTTTAATTATCTTTGTATGACAGAAGATAGCCTTGTATATTTTATTATGCATAAACGTAGCGTATATTTATCACCGAGACATCGGGAACGTCGCACGGGTACTTTCCTTTGTTGTAGAAATTTATGTATAAATTAACAATATCATAAATTAACAATTACGACGAAAACATTCAATTAGTTTTCACGAAGTTTTGCGACAGAAATTAGAGGGGAAGAGAGAAGCAAAGTTTTCTTTGCGGCTGTCATATTATAAATTTAAAGGGTAATTTATTACTTTTAGACCCACGGAATCCAAAAGAACCACAAAACTTGACTCTATCCGATGCGCGACTGGTAGATGGAAAACTGCGTATTGCCCTAAGATGGAGTAAACCAGCTTCAGATGTGCCGATAACATTTTACAAAGTGTTTTGGAGCCGCCTTGTTCACGGACCGACTAATGATTCCATTCTCGTTTATCATAGAACAGTTCTGAAAGTAAGTTCTACTTAATTACAATACAGAAGTATTTAATTATCATTACACGCTCTATTTTCACCATTCTTTTAACATATCCACCTTTTTCGTGTAAATTATGTGAAATATTAAAGCGATAAGAAACTTCACTTTACACTAAATTTTCTAATTCTTCCACAAATATACATTGGTTTAGAAGTAACTACAAATATCACAAGTTACATTCTAGTTTTTACTCTGAACTCGTTATTTATACCTATCTTTATATCTATTGCTAGACAGCAAACTTTTACACGTATGCTTAGTCTCTATTCAGTTCGCAGAAATGTGAGTCCCTATAAATATATATATATATATATATATATATATATATATATATATATATATATAACTTATTTCTAGTTATCCACTTTCAATCTAAAACCTATTATTATATCTAAAACAATTCTTTCATAAATATACGTTGGTTTAGAAATAACTACAGGATGGTTGATGCGCAATATGCAGGGCGTATAACAGGGTGTGTGCTTCATAATATGTGGGACCGAATCGAAGAGTAGACAGAAGGTGCAAAAAACAATGACAAATGTTCGTGACATCCTAACTTGGGCCCCGCGTATTATGATACACCCTATATATTTTCACTATGATTTGTTAACGAAAGTGATTTTCTTTTCCTTGCATTTTTAGGACAAAACGTGTTACGAACTGAAAAACTTGGAACTGAGGTGTCAGTACTTCCTCCAAGTGCAAGCTGTTGCACTGTACGGTGGCCGGCGATTGTTGTCGCGAAAAGCCTCGAAAGTTTTCAATAGCACCGATTACATGGCATACGGTAAGATGAAATTCCAGCCTGCTCTTCTTCCATCTGCTACTGGTATTTTTGTCGAGCCTAATAATTGGCATAACAAACGAAGAAGTGCCCTTTCATTGAAGCCGATTTGGGGAGGCGATCTCGCAGATGCGAGCGATACCACGGCGATCTTCATCTACGGCGAATGACTTGTCACTGCGGCGAGGTCAAGGTACGTTTGGTTTGGCCGATGAACCACGATGTAAAGGCGTACAACGTCTCCTGGAGAGAGGCATCCTGCTCAGCTTCGCAGGAAAAACCCATATCCCGTCGGAAGAAAACCTGGTGGAAACTTGTTCAGGTATTATATATATATATATATATATATATATATATACACCTCTGTTCATAAGTATTAGTATTAACACTTGCTAGGTCTCTTCACGGAACGTGATAACTGACCTAGATTATTTGGAAAATAATTAATCCGTTAGAATTTTGTATTCGTGCAAGATGGCGATCCATATCGTGAAATCTATTTAGAAAAATTATAGGAAAAAATAACGGATTAACGAGTATGCTTCTCATAAGTATCTGGACTCTTTTGTCTCGATTTGTAGTAACAGTATGTGTATTTTAGGCCAATTGGTAATTACAGGCAATACTTACTACGATACTTTTTCATGGAATCTTTTTCATGGAATATAAATCTTTCGATATTACATGTTATAAAGCATAGCAATAATTTATTTCAGTATTTACTGCATGTACTAATATACATACTTGAGTATGCATTTATATGCATATACATATGTAAGTTAATGTTGTAATGTAGTAAGTTATTCGTGAGACGTTATAAGAACACAATAAATTAGTAATTATATTCGCATATTCGTGTTCACAATTATTTGATAGAGTTTCATTCAGAAAATTTTTAATCAATTAAAAAAACAAATTTGAATCTGGCTCACGGAATCAATTATGAAATAGGATAAAAGTCCAGTGACACAAATACCAAAATTCATTAACCACGAAGCCAGAGAAATGCCCATAACCGAGAAAAAGATTTAATTGTACTTTTTATAATCGATGAAATGTTTATTATCGAATAGAATATAAGAATAGTAATAGTAACAAGGTTACAGGCGAAATAATTACAATTCTTGATATGTTCTTAAAAATATCTTCGGTGCATCTTATTTTTCATAAGTGTCCTAATACTTGTGAATAAGAGTATATATATATTTACATATATTTATACTTAAATGTTGTGCGTTACTTTTTCATTTATCTGTTTTTTTTTTTTTTTTTTTAATTATTTCTTTATTCTTTTATTTAATGTTCATAAATGCTGTATCTACTATACAGATACTACCGATGATCGTATATACTATATAAATCGGATGCAACTTACGTTGTTTCAAACTTTATTGCTTTCAGACACCGCATCTTGAAATAAAACATCTTCAAAGTGAATGCACATACAACGTGAACGTACGAAATGTATTCAACAATATAAATAATGATGACAATGGTGCCAGTATAGAATTTCTCACCACTGGTTGTTCGAAGGAGTCGGAAGAACAAAAAGACGGCAAGCTCTTACATAATAAAATAATCCAGTGCAAAAGCAAGTCGTCAAAGAGAAAACGACATTACGATACTTATCTTTAGCAAAATAGTTCCTTGCCATAAGTAAATATATATGATCACTATTTTTCGAAATTACATATTCAAGTATACAAATAAACTTAATTAGTTTCTTAAATGCTTATACTATGTACTCTTAATTAACCATAAAGAGGATAACAAACAAAATTTTAATTTTATAATCTTTATATTATCCGAAAGAAGTATATGTTATAAAATAATTGTGACAGAATATTATCATTAATGGTGAAAGATTAGCCGGTTATCTATATTATTAATATGTCTAAATGCTACTCTAGCTGGTTTTTCGTTAAACGTAAAATCATTTACAAAGATATACATTATGTACACATGTCGTTTATCACGTCACAAATTATATATACAACCGGTTGTATTGTTCATTCTCATATGCTCTACACATATAATGGCTTGCTTCACCGACGCGTATATTTCATTTATTGTTATATGTCGCTGAATCTTACTCGTGTACACGTTGTGTTTACACATACATGTATGTACAATGACTCACGAAAGTATTCGAACACTTACGATATAACTTTGTTACGAATATATTACGTGCATTATACGAAACATTTTGAAATTTCAGCACTATAATGAGACGCAACAGTCGCGATTATAATGATAAAATATGAAAGCATTCCGGAAATCCATATAAAAGTTACCGTACATTTAGGATTAAATCAGACGGACCACTTTAGAACCAAATCTTGTGTTACTTGTGAACAGTCATGAATCATTATGGAAACGCATAATAGTACTCGTACGAACCAGTTTCCTTATTTGTTTTTCTACCTCTTAATTCATCTTCCTCCTCCTTCGCTTCATCCGAACTCTCCTCTCCCCTATCTTGCCCCCTCTCATTATTGCTATGTGCGAAGGATGAAGTGCAATCAGCGCCCGAAGTGGGTCCCACATGTTCTCTTACGCTCTGTATTCGTCGAAAGTTTTTCTAGAGGTGTTTGCTTTCACGAGCTACTGTAACTGCATTTATCTCTCTTACAATTATAATCCTTCGATATATCATAACCATGAAAAATATTATCCCATTATTATGCACGGTACAATTGAGATTTCTCGAATCGCTGAATGTCTGTCAACGGTATATCGATCGCGTTTTATGCGATCAGATAATTCTAAATTCACAGGTGAAGTTAATTGGAATTATTTGAAATATAACAATTTGGTTAGCAAGAGACTAAAGCACACGTTCAGTAAATTGCTCAAATTGGTTGTCGCGGAAGAATATCCGTCCAAATGATGATAAACTGTCCTGTCTCCGACACTCTGCGTTGGTCTGTGATTGAAGATCAGTGTACCGTTGTTTGTTCCAACGTTTCTAAAGATGTTCAACTGCAAACGAAGGATATAAAGTAAAGACTCTACAGGATGTTGCATTTTAATATATACCTATTTGCGAATCGCTCGCATATTTTGTCCTGGGTGTCGCGATAAATTCAAATATACTACGTCATAGTGTTTAATTCTTGTAAAATATTATATCGTATTTGTGCAATTTTTTCTGGCAGTGTTACCTGTGTGTCGTTTACGTTTTCTAAACTTTGTCAGATCATGAAATCTATCTTGTTTTAATGGTTCTAAAAAATTTAACAACGCGGCTCACCGATCATCACCGTGCCAGTCAACGTGTTAAACGTTCATCGTTAGATATATATAAATAGATGATGAGAAATCGAGAAATAAATTTACCTGCTGCTCTGATAACGTAAGTTTTTCGGCAAGGATATACCACATGACAATTTCCTGGCATCCAGGAGTAGTTAACGATCCGTCATAATGGTAATACGTCGTATGATCTTTTGGTAAAAAGCGGTAAGGAATAATCTTTGTTCCCATCAAGGCAGTAGTTTTTCCCACTGCGTTAGATACTAATTCCACTGCTTCCAAAATTGGCATTATATCCAAATTGTCATCGCTATTTAACTGAAATGATATTTCACATACATACATGTTATATAAATATCTACACGTCGCATCGATACAATTAATACATACATCTACAATAATAATTGTTTTATAAAGATATCGATTGCTCGAGTATTAATTAAAAATTTTCTTCGAATAGATAGAGCTCGTGTAAACGAAGTTCTGTCGTAACTGCAATATATTTGTCGGGCATGTAGCGTAAGATTATCAATTAAATCATCGAATGGAATGTCCTGTTTTTACACCCGGAAACTTACTATACATACTGTATTAACAAAAATTAAAAATAGATATAAATTACAAATTACTCGGAAAACGAGTTGGGCAGATTATAATGCATATTATTCAGATTTACATTCGCAGTGTGAGAAGATAGGATTCTTTCGAGATATCAGATCTGATCACGAAGACTGATGTCAGCGGTGTGATGTGTTACGAATCATGATGGAGAACAGACACAACGATCAGCGCCGATGCTTCGAGTTTCGTTTGTTATGTCCAGAACATCGCGTTACGTCTATTAACTCGAATTTTAATTTAATATCGGAAAGAGCATAGACATCTCAAACGATAAATAGAACTTTCACGACGTTGAGTTTCATGACGTGGAACCTAACAGAAAATTCCATCCACTAATACATAAATGGACATTTTATACCTATCACCCCAGGTTCACCTATTATACATGACAGGATGTCTCGTCTGACTTTCGTCTCGATAGCAAATACCATGTCATGAATCTCATCATCGCACAACGGATTAAGAAACACATTCTTACATTTGCCCGCAGACGTTGCCTCTTATTTTCCAATGGAGAACAAAACACCTGCCCGCGGACGTGCATTTTATAGGGTGTTTCGCAACTCTGTCAACGATTGTCTGTTAATGTGGACGTGATTTTTATCCAAAAACTATGGACTGGAGTTTTGTTTTCCGTCGTCTGCGAATTTTCCACGAAAGACAAATGTCGATCGGCTGCAACGCGTGTCTGCGAACGATTGTCTATCGGCGTGGACTTAGCTTAATCCATACTGCGAAATTTCTGTGTTCGTACACGAAAGCTTCACCTGCCACTCCACCCTCGTTCGTCAGTCGATTAAGCCAGTCGACTAAATTTGCATTTACACGAGGCGACTTGCTGAAATTTCTCACCAATCGACCCGTCTGTAGCTACCCTACCAGTAACAGAGTCGGGAGAGGAAGCGGGACTCAAACGGAACCGAACGGTGTAATCATCTCCCGTGGTCAATTCTAGACAGCGGCAAAGCAAGCTGAGAGTTGCACAATTGAAAAATGGCATCACTGATGTATGTATCATTCACGATAAAATATCTCGTGTGAAACTTTCCTTGTTTTCCTACCGCGGACCAAGATGAGCGTAAGCTATGACGATGCACGATCTTTTCAGAAGTCTAGCCGATCGATTTCACTTTTTATCAATTTCCCAATTTCATTACGTAAATGAACGATCAATGTTCGATTGTCGAAAAACAAATCCCTTACTTGAACGAATTTATTTATTAGGAGAAAATGGCATAGATAATTGCAAGATAAATTTAGAAAATAGCGTTTGCAACATTATCACGTTTCTCCGCTTTACGATTTACGGTGATGATAAAAATATTAATGACTCGAACTTTGTACTACAATTTCGTGAATGACGTTACCATTAAATGTTTATTTTATATCGTCGAAGAATATTTCTTCGTAATCTCATTTTATATTAGTCTTATCGAGTCTATACTATATTGTCCGTTAATAAAAACATGAAACCAATTGCTAGTGTTTTGACACAAAAAAATAATCATATTGAACATACGAGAACGTTAAAAAAGATTTTCGACGAAAGAATTATGCAATTTATGATTATCACGATCACCATATTTAACGGAGCCTACATTTTTCAGATCGATTTACACCTATAAATTACGCTAAATGTCAAATACGCTAAATGTATAGCGAAGATAAGAGGATGTTACTAACTAAGAATAAAAGGAGCAATCGGTGTATGGATGATAGAAGATGTCAGCATTCGATCAACGATAAGAAATTGAAAATTGTCAAAATGGTCAACGCATGAAATTTTTGTAAACCTGTTGCTAATAATTTTGTAGTCGTGAGAAACATTCAAGAGAACCACGTCTAAATCAACGTAGTACAAATTGCACTTGTACAATGTTAATCTCCACTTGCAGTTGGTAGGCTATGAATTTAGTTGAGATGATCAATGGATTGCATCAATGAACCAGATGACCCATCTGGTAAATGTTAACTGCAGATGCGAAAATTGCTCGTTTTGAGATAGAACGCAACACATTACTGCCGCATATGCATCGTTAATACTCTACGAAACATTGACCAGAGGGTGTCAGTTATGCATTGAAGATAATGAGAACTATTTTAAGTTAGTTGCGAAATATACAAATAAAATTCAATAGTACCTATCAGATTAAGTATACGATATAACGTTTGAGTTTAGATACAAATATTTATCGATATACCGTGAAACAGTTTAAAAAGATATTATCTCGAAAATTAAATTCAAAGATTATATGATTTAAATGATATATTTGTATAACTCGTTAAACCTATTTATATATCCCCTATAAACGAGTATATTACGTCACAGAAGACATTAGATCATTCGATAATAACTAATTCTTTTAACGTGTCTTACCTTTCTTCCATTCTAAACTCTCCTTTTCTTGACAGTGCTTCAATTAAGCTCGATGAATTTGAAAATACTCTACGATACACTCAACGATTAAAATATTAGCAGATCGTGAAAATGTTTCTACGATTACTCCTTAGAAGTTAATGTATGACTTTTTGCCATTATCCAGCGACAGAAACCAACAACAGGTTGATCGAAAGTAAACGTCTCGAGCATTATAGCGGGGATTCTACGCTTTTGGAGTTGGTTGAATCGAGTTTCACGATGATTCCTTTCAGACATCTTGTACGGGTGACGGGTAGAGAACAAGGAATGGGACAAAAACGGCCCTGATCTCTCGATCAAGACTAACTTTGCGACAAACTTTTTTGCAAATATACTTATTAGTGAGAATGTAGAAAAATATTAAAATTGCTGAAATCAACGTACCTCGAATAAGGTAGCAACTACGGCAATGCCATTTTTATGTTGTGATGCCATATTCGCGTTGCCATATTGTTCGTCATAATGAACAAAATGTAATTCTAATGCGTCACGGATGCCATTTATGGTGTGTTCGGCGGGCCAGTGGAAGTGTAATTGCTCCAAAATATATATGGATGGAAGATTTGCTCCTTCGAGATGAATTGGTGCACCGTACAATCGAACTTGTACTATAACAAAAGTTAAATAGAAAATAAAGTACTTTGAAACGCAATTACTATTAATCGATACATAATACTTGTATATACAACATGATCATATAATTTCCAATAACAGATACGGAGAACCTAATATTTCGTTGATTGAGAAAGTTTTTCTTAATCAATTTCAATACTGTTATTCGGTATACATTAATTTTGGTGAAATTGCAAACAAATAAAACATTTTGTAGAAGTTTCACAAGTGTTGGCATACTAATAATTTTTGTTAAGAATGAATAATATTTACGAAAGACTGGATAATTCTTATTGATTGTACTAATTTAGAAGAATTTAGATGTGGTATTTCATTATGTATGCACAACATGCGTGTCTATCTGTCATTGCATATAATAAAATGAAATCGAACGAATCGAGTATGAAACGTATAAATTGCATTTTCGTGATTAAGAAATTACGTATAACTTTTAAACTAATTATGGCACATTGGGATTTATGTCTCAAGTACCGATGAGAGAAGATAGCATATATTTATTAATTAAAATTATACGTTCAAGTCGACAACATAACATGTTGAAACTTTTCAAGTTGAAAATTGGGATTTATAAATAACAAATGATTATTTACTAACATAAACGTTACAATTAAATAAATCTTACTTATTTACATTACGATGTAAAACGATTAAAAAGTTAAGCTATATATAGCAGGTTCGGTGTATAGTTAATTTGTATATGTATAATATATGCCAGTTTTAGAAAACACACGGACCTGTACGACTTCAGAACACGCGCACGTATAACTGAAAGTACGCTTCTGCGTAGTTCGGATAATAGAAACGCGCTTACGAACTCGTACAACTGACTCTAAACAAACCCTGGTTCGTATAAACGAAGGGCGGATAAGCTCCGCTATAACGATAAAATCGATAAACTAAGCTTACTGAGATCAACGGCAAAATATTCGCTGATTCTCGTGACAGTTTCTCCTTGGTCAAAAAGATCTCGGTTGATGTTCCTCGACCCAACATTTTTGGACATATCCATTTTATTCTCAATACCTATGATATTCCTACACATTCCGACACGTATCTCTTCGCTTATGCCGATGACACTCGTGCTTCTCTCACGCTATCCTCTGCACGAACGTTTTGGTAGCAGCTGCGCTTCCGCGACGTAGAACCATCTCGATCTCATTTCCGAAAGACCATCGATAACCGAATAAATATGAACTCGCTAAGATTCCAACACACCGTATTCTCCACTAACGCACGCCATTTCAATCGCACAGTTATCACCTTTCAGAACTCTCCAATTTCCACTTCAGACAATATTAAATATCTCGGGTGTTTATATCGACACGCGGCTAACTTGAAAAGCCCATATCACGTTTCCTCGCAACAGATTGCATACGGTTAACAGGCAGCTCTGGTGGCTAATGGCACGACACTCTAAATTAAACCAAGCGCTTAAGATTCTTATATGTAAAGCCACCATTAAGCCCACTTAAACTTATGCGTGCCCCATTTGGGGCTCTGTCTCGGAAACCAACATTGATCAAATAGCCTCAGCTGAAATCCTCGTACTTCGATAGCTAACGAATAGCTTATAACTGGTACAGTCATACGAAATACGAGCATACTTATTCAGACAGGTATAAGATACTATACTGGATCTGCCAGTTGAACGCTTCATACGATTTCTAAACCACCTAAATCCTGACACGATTCGGACTGTCTCGCGTATATCCAACAGATATCCAAGACTCAAACCTAATCATCCGTTAGACGTAATAGACAGAGAAACTCGTTTTAACCCTTCTTGCCACTCGCTTACGTAACCTTCGTATTGACTGCAACGACACAACCCGTGATAGATTGTCAATGTAAAAGTTCAAGCAGCAACTCACAACAATAACTGACACTCTGACTTGTCTATAAAAGGGGAAACTCTGACAAGAGGGATACCGTCTCATTACTTGGCTCGCTTTCGTTGCTCTCCCTAGTAGCGCTTTGGCCAATTCTTTTATTTTATTTCTTATAACTCAGGAAGGAACTCTTAGATACAATTTCATCGTCTCTCCTCCTATTTTGCCTTGTACAGTCAAGCCTCGAAATTTCTCTCCTTAATTATTCAACATTTAAATGTAACGTAAAAACGGTTCGCTTACTTCTTTTCTTTACCTACCGGAATGGCCATTGTTCGTGATTTTGCCGTTGAATCCAGTATTGTATCTTATGAATTTAAGTGGACCAAGATCAGTTTTAACGATATCTTCGGTGGCAATATTTATCGGCGATTGCCTCTTTCCAGTCGTGCACAGGCCTGGCCAATGTTCCGGGCCTAAACAGAGGAAAACATAATAACATGAAGCCTTTGTCAGAAACAATAACATACCAGTAATATTTATTACAATAGGCAATCACAGAATAAACATTACTTCAATCTGATAGAATGTTATTTGTATATATGTATGTATCTAGCTAGGTGCAATATTTATCTAGTATGACCATCGAGTTGCTTTAAAACCGAAAAGCTTTGATCCAATTAATCCATTGTTTATCCCGATTACATTATCTTTATATGTACAGTGTACAGATTGCAAGAAGAGGACAATTGACGAGATGGGTACAATGACACAGAAAATATAAATGTTATGTTCTCTGATTTACCGATGCTTTCTTATCTGCAAATAATTTTATCTATTGAACAGAATGGTCCAGTAATTCTGCATACATATACAGGATGTATCACTTTAATCGATCACAACACTCGAACACAAATATTTCATAAACTACATTATACGAAAAAGGGTTTCAAATAAAACTTGTGTTTCAAAGGGGACGTCTTACGAGGATCACCAGATTTGTTTAGCTGGAGGTGTTTTCAGGATCTCAAGGTAACCTTTGTTTTTTAAACGGAACTATACGTGTTTTCACGTGGTGAAAGTTGAATCGAATCGAGTTGAATGGTAACATCATTCGAAGCAGCTGTAAATTTTTTATAAAAAGGAAAAGATATTAAGATATCAGTTTAAAAGACATTTCAGTCTTAATTTCATCATATAAAGATAAAAGCACAGTGTTATCTCTTCTTATCTTTAATACGATAAATTTTACGAGATTAAATATCTTTTAAATTCATCAATTTTCGACCCAAGAACCTTCATATTCTTTTGCAGAAAATGAAACGATGCATCGAACGATATATAGAAAAATGTATAGTTCTACTGAAAATAACAAAGGTCGTCTAGAGATCTCGAATGCCGTCATAAGATGTTGCCCTTTAAACGAAATAAGTTTTATTCCAAACACTTTTTCGAATAACGTACAGTATAGGACATATCTGCGTGGGTCGATTGAAACTAAACACCCCGTATAAATTCTAATGATATCAACGAATAAAGTACGATTAATTTGTTTATGATTAAAAATAATTACCATGATCGCCCGAATATGACCAATCATCAGACGCAGTTACTTCGTATAAACCTGAAACAAGAGAAACATTTCAGTTAAAGATTTGAGTACAGTGCAATCTCCTCTACGCGAAACTCTAAAAAGAACATCTTCGTTATGACTCAAGTAGACGAACCGACGGTTAATCAAATAAAATATTATAACATTTAACATATAATTAACAAATAACATTTGTGTGTGTTAATTTGTATACATTTCGAATAAAAAATGCTAACACATACATAGACAATCATGCAAAAATTTGGTTGCTAACTTCGGTTTAGGTTCGGTAGATTTCGATATTCGATATTTGATATTCGATGTTTATATCGATTATAGATTCGATAGACTAATATTGTAATTCTGCAAACACTATTTTATTTCTATCAAAATTGATTAAATCGCTGAAACATAACGTCTTCCTGTGTGTTGTACAATAAAATAGGAAAATAATCTTGAATGGAACGCTTGTTTTTGCGATGTTCTATACAGTGCGAACCGTATACGATTACAATTATAGGATTTCATCGATACGTAAATGAAAGTCCGGAAACCAACGATTGAGAACATGAGGCGAATTATTACATCCTACTGTACATCGAACTATACGAAGAAGGGTAGTCAGCGCATTACAATTATCACACGAGACATGTTACACTAACCTAACACTAACATTTCATTGACACGATGACTAAAATTTCTCTTTTGATAAACAATATTGTATGTATGTGTATACTGACTCATGAAACTATCTATTAGATTTATTAATACAACGAACAGCTAACTGTTTACGTACTTGAAGTAATCGGACAGTAAGCTGCATTCGTATCTTTAAATGATTACGGAAATACCAAAGTTTCAGGTAATACTGCGATCGATGTAAACCGATTATAATATAGATTATAAATTACAACGAAGGAAGTAGTAATAAGTTGTAGGAAACGTTTTGTAACTAGCTATAATTTATGTTCTATAAGGAAGAATGTCTCTTGCAACATGCAGATAAAACTGCACACGTACGAATCACTATGCGAAACACTGCTTAATAAGAATAGTTAATAAATTCAAGCGAAATGAGGATGTTTTTGCAAATTTATATTTTTATGTATAATATTTTTTCACATACTGTAAATATCTGTTTTGCCCACTAAATATTATAACAGATATTGTACTTTGTATATTTCACATGTTTCTGCATATTACGTGCATTCCATGCATTTCGGTATTTTTCCTATAAACGCAGAAAAATCTGTTATCTACGTATAAGTTAATGTGTATGGATCATTATCATAGTCATTGCTATACATTACCATTTTGTTAGTAAATAAATAATCCAAAGGTACACAGGTTTTAATAGAGATTCTCAAGAATAAAAGCACATAACTTCTGTTTTTCAGGTATATACACAATCCTGCTGATATGTCTCCTGTGAAATATGTTGGTCTATCCGCGTTGAGAGTTCATCACCCAATAAATTCGATAAGTAATGCGTGCGGCAGGAAATAAAATTAACCTCATTGACCGTTGACTAAACAGGACATCGGAGAAATAAATGTGGTTTCCCATTAATGAGATATCAGGGTGGAAAACAGAAACGAAAATTCTGAGAAAACTCGAACGATGGTTCGGTACGTCCTAAATTGACACTCAATCGACCCTCAAAGGAATGTCGCTGCTTTTAAATTGGCGCTTTTACATACGGCTGATGAAGAATTCAAATGAATTCTAATGAGTATAACGTAAGCTTCCGGTTATTAAAGTTCCGTTGCACTGTTTTTATCAATTTTTGCTGATTGCTGTCTCTAGTCTCTTTTATAAATCGCAAACACATAATAGCGCCGACACAATCACACTTTAAGCTTACACGATGACATTTTTACTTATTTGCCAGGCATAAATGTTTCATTGGATTATCGTTCTTCGTCGACTACTTAACTATGTTAATACAATGCTTGACAAATATTATCTTCACGTTATTATACAAACTATTCTTTTATTCGATTCGATTTCACCCATGAACGACTTGATGAATAAAATAGATTTTCTCCCTTTTATAAAAAGCTCGTGCACCTTAACTATTTTTGACATTTCTTGTTTTGTTCCTATATACGATAAATTTGTAATTTAAATCACGATTAAAGCAGATTTTATATTATAACATTTTATATTAAATTTTTATATTGTAAAAATATAATGTCAAAACGAAATACGCTGCAGAAAATTAGAGGTACTTTCCTCTAATGTGAAACGAAGCTTTGTTTTAGTTAGAATTAATTCTTCTCTTACCTATGATAGTTGTAAAAATTATGTACAAGTTCTTCATCGCAAAAATGATATTTAGAACTGTCAGAAGTTGCGATTACTCGATGACACGAACGTAACAGCGATGAGCCTACAACTGATGTACACGACGTTAATCTAGCTAGATAGCCCCGAGATTACACGAGGCCCTACTACCTATATGACATTTACTTTCTGCATTGCACTAAGCATTGTGATTGCCCTGTGTGCGCACGCTAATTAACCCCTATTTGCATAAAAAATAACTGGCAACCAATTAAAAATTTTACTACAAGCTGCTTGTCACTTTTCTCCTTCCATAAATTATACACATAATAAGTGGCACTTGTTTAAAATTATTCAAATTGAAGACAATTAAATGTAAGGATTAAAATATCATTAACACTCGTGGATTTCGAGAAATAAAACGCATGAACTGTAACGATGCTTCTTGTACTTTGTTATTTCGTATTTGCAATCATATTTTACTTTTCAATTGGAAGCAATCACGAAAGAACTTTATTTAAATTCCTGTGATTGGGAGAATGCTTTGGTACGGTGGAACACGAGCAACTTGGAGCCGCTTATTTTCAAAGTGGTGTAAGCCCAGTTTCCCTTGAAATATCCAAGTGTTTGACTTTCCATCGATTGAAGAATCCTGATAAGGTCTACTTAATTTGTTCGCGCCTCTGTCTGTTTAAGTAGATGTAAGTTCATTATACAAATGGCTTTTTTGAGAATTAATTAGACCAATATCATTTTTCAGGGTCGTAAATTGACGTACACCACCTTCAAAATTCATTAATTTGTGAAACTGTGAATTGTACGATTCGTTAAAATTTTAATTATTTGGAATTTATGTTTAATGCTTTGATCCACTTTTCTTTATAAATCTCTATACGTCACTTAAATATAAATAGAATAAAACTAAATGAATAAAAATTACTATAATATTATTATATTGGTTGGCGGTAAGCGTACGTGTATCACTATCTGATTCTAATGTTAGTGCAAGGTTATCTATCGAGGAATTGAATCTACCGAGGATTCAAGATATCAACAATATGTAATACTTTCTTCGATCTTAAATTTACACTTTGATACGATCCGATATAAATGCAAAACTACTGCTTATTCAATAATACTCTAAATATAATAATAACTATACTTAATTATAACTATTTAATTTAATTATAATAATAACGATTTAATAAATATAACAATAATTTGCGAGTATATTGCGATTCGTTATCGCATTTAATTAAGCAACTTGTTCTTATGTGTTCACATCTGTTTCAGAGGAAATGCAAACAGAAACCTTGACAAAATTACTGGATGTTCTATATATATATTTCCTATCCTTTGTAGAGAATGATTTTCATTTCATTAATAATAAATTAAAAATTAAAAATTAAAACTGAGTCCCTTCATGAATAATACTCAAATAACAATATAACTGCAGTTACCTTGTTGTTATAATCGTACTTCGTTAAAACTGGTATCAATTTACCTGAACGATGGAGAAATGCCAACAAAAATATAAAATATTTGATATTCATTTTAAACGTATATATATGCACAATAGAATTGTCGTTTTTTTGTTGAACGATACAACTTGGACAACAATTTCCGCTCTACTGACCTTCTTCAAAAATTTCTTAGCTACGTCGGGATTTTCGACCACGGAGATTGCACGGCAACTACTGAATTAGTAGACTATGCTTGTACTATACGTATATGCGTTGGTGCAGATATAAATACAAAGGTCGTATGCATATATTTCAATGATTTTGTTACATTCTGCGATAGCGATGCTTTAATACATTTATTATAATTGACATTATACGTAGATGTACAACCATAAATTAATATTCTAATAAATTATTAATTCTTTTGTAAAAAATATATGTACTTCTGTATATATCACTGTAGTATATGCATTAGAATAGATGGGTACTAATCATTAAGAAATAGTTGAATAATATAATATGACACGATAAAATAACAATGTAATATAGT
Source organism: Bombus pascuorum (assembly GCF_905332965.1). NCBI lineage: Eukaryota > Metazoa > Arthropoda > Insecta > Hymenoptera > Apidae > Bombus > Bombus pascuorum. Next base: position 150,650 of record NC_083494.1, read on the forward strand.
AACTAAGAGCACGTTCCAAGAATATAATATAGTTTATAGTGAAATTAGGAATGAGAATTGAACAATCTCCTCGTATGGGACTAAAGTACAGATACTTTGCTGTTTAAATGCTTCCTCTCTACAAAGTATCACTCTACAGATCAAAATAAATGGTAATGACAAGGTGCCAAATTAAGTTAGAATCTATAAAAACTGAACACGATTTCTATCGCTAAAACGGGATTAATTATAAATTAATTAATTATACCAAATATACAGCTATAAATGTTATCCATTAGTCTTATCCATTAACATGTTCACTATCAATCTGTTAGATTACATTCATAGTTCAGGCCAAGATAGCGAAATTCAAAATACAGGACGCGTCATAGTATGTGAGACACACTTTAGGAGTGGACAAGAGGTTTCAAAATTATGAAAATTATGAAAATATTTCATACGAACATGTGTCCTATTTGTTTGAAAGTAATAGCCATTTTTGTGTTTCGATAGTCCAACTGCCTACCTTCGCGATTTCTCCTCATAAATGAATAGGTTGTGCAGATCTACTGCCTGGACTGCTCGTTCGTCTCATTTAAATCCATTAGATTTTCATTTCTGCGGTTACTTGAAAACAACCGTGCATCCGATCCATTGCCAGTGTTAAAGTACTTTGTGCACGTACGAAAGTAAGCAATTGCGGATTATCGAAACATTAAAGCGAACTTTGAAACAAGATCAAAACTTTTTCATCGTTTCTCTGCCTACTGTCCATTTCTGAAGTGCGTTTCGCGTATTATGATACACCCTGTACACGTATATTTCACATGCGATAGAATTTTCTGGCCAAATAGACGAAGAAGGAAATATGTTTCAACTATTTCAATTTTTATTTCAATTTTAGAAAGAATTTTTCTATCATATTTTTATGTATCTATATTTATTATTTATTTAGTATTTATTACTATATCGTATTTTTCTGTTATAAATACATAAAAATCCGCTAAAAAAATCTACTAATTTATGAATATTATGGATTAGATTGTTAAGTAGTTAAGATTATCGTAATGGATTCTATCCATCTAGTTCGGTTTATCTATCACCAGTCATTTCGTCTACTTTTCATGTAACGCTAGCTGTTAACGCTAGCTGTTAAGGCTAGCCCGATTCAATACCTGAATACCGAATACCTACTGTTTTGTCGAAGAAAGTTGAAAATATCTCCGAGCGCGCATGTACATTGTACAGCGTTGTAAATAAAGGGGATAAAGCCCACTGGGAAGAGAGTGAGAGGATCACGGAAGTAGAGGATAGAAAGAAAGATGAAGCGGCGTGGTCGGACAGAAATAGAAAAGCAGCACGAAAATCATTTAGTCGTGGCCAACGTGTATCTAATCCCCCCAGTTTCGAGCATTGTTTCTCTATCTTAATTCGGTGTGCAAATAAAATGACGCGCGTCCCGATAAGATCTTCCTTGAAAAGTCGAGATTCGAGTTCGTCGATGACCGATCCGGATCTCAGGGAACGAATAAAGGATTATTGCCGAAAATTTGTCGCCTTCATGTGCACTCAGGTTGGCGTCGGTGGACTAGTGGTTGGTTACGCCATAATAGGTGCTTTCGGTTTTATGATGATAGAGTCTCAGAGCCAAATCCCATCGACAGTCTGCATTCGAGAACTAATTAGGAAACAATTCGCCGAAGAGCTGTGGCTCAGTACTGCCAGCAATCGAACTATAAATATCTTCGATAAAACGACATTTCACACGGTGTCTAACCGAATTCTGCGTCGTTACCAAGACAACTTCACCGGCGACTACAGGAAAGAGAACTGTAGTGGCTTAACGGCAACTGATCTGTGGTCCTTCCCAGCAGCCATGATGTTCTGCCTTTCTGTGTTCACGATGATCGGTTATGGGACTCTGGTGCCTCAAACTCCCTGGGGAAAGGCGGTTACAGTTATTTACGCCGTGTTAGGAATTCCTCTTTACGTTCTGTATTTCCTTAACATGGGCAAGGTATTAGCGCAAACGTTTCGCTCGCTGTACACGTGGCTGCACGAGTGCACCGGCAAACGAAAGCCTGGCCAGAGGATCACGGTGCCGTCGACAGCCTGCCTCTGGGTAATATTCGGATACGTGTTAAGTGGTTCGATAATGTTCGCCGAATGGGAAGGCTGGAATTATTTGGATAGCGCTTATTTTTGCGTAACGTCGCTGTGCAAAATTGGAATGGGCGATCTCGTACCTGGCTGGACACACGGCGATCTAACCGCCGATAGCCAAACCAAATTGATAATAAATTTTGTTTACTTGTTGCTCGGTATGGGACTGATCGCTATGTGTTATGACTTGATGAAAGAGGATGTTTACGTGAAAGCTCGGGAAATGAAAGAACAGTTTCTGGAGATTGTTGATGCCACTCACTACCAGCTCGAAATGTGCTGCAAATCAGAAGTACTGAATTAATTCTAACCAACACTTTCGTTAAATAATCGTTAAACAATTAAGCACGAACGTCTTTCAGAAAGGTAATTGTAACGAGACGTATATTTAGATATAGGTATGTTGTAAAATTCTATGTACGTGTATTAAATATAAACTAAACATTCATATATCGGACGTAAACTTATAAGATTTTGCATTAAGACGTTCATTTTTCTTTCTTTATTTAATTCTCGAATAATGTTATTCTGTAACAAATATAAATTACGAGTTTTAGAAATTAACCTAATTGTAATATGTAAATTTAGTTTACTTTAATATTTATAAGCAGTCTTACAACTTTACCCAAACTTTTGTCAACCTTTGTCCCCTTTTTATACTTGTACGTGACGATAGTAATAATAATCGAAACCGAAATAATAATCTGCTCCATCTAGATTACATCTCTTTTTATCTGTAAATATAATTTCAATTCTCTTTCCACTGTACATCGTTTTACAAAATCTGACCGATACTCCTTATGTCTTATTATCAACGCAGGCTTCTCTTTCAATTCTAATTAATCGATATTCTTACAAGTTTGGAGGGTACAACAGATACTTGTAGGATTCCTGGAACATGAAAGCGTCAAGACTATAATCTCTAGGATAAGTTTCAATTCTACTTTTCTCTGCAATTTACATAATACGATATACGAGATTGGTAGTACACAAAATTGGAATAAACTCAGTACTTTAAATATTCTCTATTATCGTCAATGGTTGTCTTCTATCTTGCGGGCAGTATAGCAGTATAGAAAAATAGCTTTAATACAATAAAGTCTTCAATGTATGTATTTTCGTGCATCACCGAGTGTATTTAGATGTTAATCAGTAAAATGGTGTTGCAACGATCTAAACAAACAATAATATCATTTGGTGCTACGTCTGCAGAGTATGTGCAGAGTAAAAATGTGCAATTCAAGTTAAAAATTAGAGATTGGAATATGGAAATGATAAAACACACACACACACGCGCACACGCACACGCACACACACACGCACACACACACACACACACACACACACAGAGATACACGCATAAATGTATAGATGTATATGATAATTATAAAATTTGCAGCCTTCTCACAAACGTAAATCATTTCTTTAATAAATGTTTCTATTATATTAAGACTGAACAGTTCTATCTATTTACTTACTTACAATTACTTGATCCAATAATTCTTGAAATAAAAGGAGTTTTTCATAAAATGATTGTGTTTTATAAAAAAAGAAAAAGATGTGTAAGTGTAAATGTAAGTGTAAGTGTTTATATAAATTATGTACGAGTATGATTAGCGCCCGATCTGTACCACTAGATGCCATCATACAAATATTTCACATGTTATCTCCTTTATCAAATAAACAGTAGTAATTGAAACGCAAATCTTACAATAGTACAATAATATAAATAAAGTCCACGTTTAATTGAAATTTAGAAGGATCGATAAAGAGGTATCAGATCAGTGGTCCCGTAGGTCACGAATTATTACATATCCGATAAACACGTGCACTTCTAACAAATCTAGTAGCAAACAATTTATATCCATCCCAATGATCTGATTAACTAGGACACTCAATAATCTACGAACAAATGTACAATGGAGTCCCAATTATCCAACGTGATGTAGACCGGGCCTACTCGGATAATACGGAAAGGTCTATTATTGTTCGTAAATCGTATAATAAAATCATAGGAAATATTTTCATAATATAAAATATTGTACATGTATTTAGGTGTAATTCACCGTTTAATCGGTGAAAGTCTGATCAATTGCTTTCGCAATACCTGACCATTTACACTTTCGTACTCTTCGTGTTAAGAGTCCGAAATAAATAAAGTTATGGTAAAGTTCAAGGTACCTCGGGCATTGCCTGTATCGACAGGACATCGGTTAAACCGGAAGGACTCGATAAACCGAGATTCCACTATACGTAACTCTAGAACCTCAGACTATCAATATATATATATATATATATATATATATATATATATATATATATTAATCAATAAATATATAATATTTCAAGATTCTGAATTAAAGAAATCAATGTAAATTGCCAGTACAATACCGTTAGTCTTATACAGTGATGTTGAGAACCGTGAAATATTGACAATATTAGTGATTGTCCGGGGACAGCCTTAGGCATGGACTACTAGCGAATATGTCTACAAGCTATTATTCTAATTCGTTATGTCAATTTACCGGATGTTCTCATAAGGAAACCGTAAATTATGCCAAGGAAAATAAAAAGAACACGATAAACTCTTGTCGAGCGCGCTTCTTTTTTTATTTGCTCGGGCCTAGTTCGTCCGAAGATTTCTTAAAAGAATACTCCATATGACATTATACATGTATAATATACAAATATAACTAATCGCAAGCGTGCGAAAAACTTTTATCTGCGCGCTGTGATTAGCGATTATATATAAAGAATCACTGTAAGCAGAGCCTATTACAATTCGCCATACAATTCAATTCTTTAGTCTTTGCTTACCAGAAGTTCTAAAATTTCTTTAACTGGTATGAATATAATACGATTCCTTCTGTTGTAAAAGCCTTATTGTCTCGAATATAAATTTACTTAGAAAACTGAAATCATTGTAATTCTACAAATCACTTAACTCACACAACAAGTTTATTTAAAGATTTCAACCTCCTATCGAAACTGGTGCAACATTTTCAATAAGTGAAGAGTAAGGGAAAAAGACAAGAAATATCACAAAATAGCTTTTACATATTGTGTAACTTTTATTTTACTTTCTTTCAAATTTTATTCTAATTGCAAATGTAAGTAAAGTAACTTAATGATCATTTAGAAACCAAAACTAACGTTCGAACGATCAACATGACATGTCACTAATATAGCATTGTACCTTCTCATATGCCTACTACGGACGCGAGTACGGGTACGAGATCGCCGTGTCCGTGCTGTACGCACATTTCCCCTCCACTGCTCATCGGTACATGCCAGGGTTGCACGTTGCACCGGTTGCACATCATGGATTGCACTAAAGAGTAAAGCTGTATCGTCGTATCCCTACTCCCCACCCTAATCATTGGGTTGCAGCACTGCACAATTCTCCTTCCGCCGTGCATTCCATGGGTCTGGGAATTAAAAACACAGTAGCACTCACTGAAAAGCTACTCGAACTATTAATTCAGAAATCTGCAACTATTATACTCACCGAACAAATTAAAAAATGTACCAATTACCCAGGTGGCAAGTACAGATTGCGTATATATTAATAAGAAAAGAAGAAGGAATTGAAAGGACGGTGCATGAAGTTTCATCTTAGATAAGGGTGTCAAGCCATGCACACTTTATTTAAAATGGAATGCCGTATATCATTTTTCTAAAATAAAACTTAAATCGGATCCTTAGAATATGTCATGATATAATTAACGTCAAAATTATTGTCTTACATAAAGGAAGACAGGAAGAAAGAATTGCAATTTAGTAACATTAATAAACAAATGGTATATAAGATAATAATATAGTTTCTCTATTGTTTTTATTTGTAATAAGAGATCAATAATGATCGACAGTAGAAAAATCGTTGATGTCACTAATGGAAGAGTACAAAAATAAAGTAAACTTGTATTAAAACTTTAAAAGAAATTTTATATCTATAGTTTTCTTCTTCGTCGCGTTTTTCCCTCAATGTTACAGCATTGTTACAGTTTCACACTACATATCTTCCTTTCGCAGCACGCATTTTTGCATTATTATTATATACGTAGCAAGCATAATCTTACAAAACTATAACGCGACGAATCCTCATTTTTCTTTCTAATAAGAGAGTAACGAAATTCATCAACCAATCATCACGTAAAATGCATTTTATGAATTTATCATTTTTCTTTTCCTAAATGTTATAATTTTGCATAAACTTTATCTTCCACCAAAACATGATATGAAACACTATATCCTCTTCCCCGTTTAATACATTAACATTTTAATACATTTAATACATTAATATCTTACATCAAACCTATAAATTTTGTAAATCTTTCGCCATTGATACTATAGTTTTAGGAAGCAAAGGTGTTTGAGGTGCACGTGGAGGTCCAGGGTTGATGTTTGTTAACAGAGTCATTGCTGTTTTCATTGTCTCTACCCGGGTTCCTGTAACATAATTATAACATTAAGATTTTTATAACATAGTTACAGCATCAAACACTAAAAAAGAAGAGGGTAATGATGAAAAGGAAGAATAAAAAGGACGTTTACATGTTATCAACTTTGCACACAGAGGAGTTCGTGAATGTGCCCAAATGTTACAGAAAGCCCGTGCCCAAATGTTACAGAAAGCCCGTGCCCGTAGAATTGATAAATTCTTTTAAACCGAGACAATTGAAACGTTTATTCGAAACCGTGTTTGCAGTATTTGAAGTTAAAGGCAGTTAAAGCCGCTAAAAGCTATATCTTGCGAAAACTAATCTAACTACGTTTTTATATTATGTTTTTATAACGATATTATTACGATTTAAATTGTAAACAAAGTCGGCAGTTGAACAAACATTGGGGATCTTCCCAAACATTTTCAAAAGAAGGACCCCGACGTTTTTTCATCTTCGACGGATATAAATGTAGCGACTCAGAGAAGTCAGCAAGAGTATGAGTTTGAGTTTGAGTTTGAGAATATTTACCGTTTGGTTATCGAGTAAATTAATTAGCGTTCGTCTATCGAAGAGTCAGTTATCATTTTGTCTATTGAAGAATTAGTTATCATTTGTCTACCGAAGAATCATCACCTGTCAACAGAAGAACTTCATATCCGTCAGTCAATTAACAATATCGAAATTGAGTAAGATTTCAATAAAACATTTTAAATTGATAATCTACTTTCGAACAACTTTAATCCTCTCCCGTGCCAGTATTCCCGCACATAGCAGGTTAGCCGAAAGTGGAGCTTATTGCCAGTTGCATTAAACGTCAGTTGACGCTACTTTCTCGTCGGCTACTAAATAGAACATTACAACTGACGTGATTAGTCGTCCCCTGTACTCGCTATAATTAAAAATAAGTAAATATAACATTATTCTATTTGACATATGTATAAAGCTATGACATAATCTAATGTCAATAATGACAGTACTACACCACCTTCAGCTTCTTTTCTTCTATCCGCATACATTATGTGCGCCAGACTGTTTTTATATTTCTACAGTTCGCTTTTTTCAACTGTTATAATTTTTTCGCACATAACGCACTTGGCTTTTTATGGTTTACCACATCTTTTGAGCCATAGTGCAAAATTTGAATTTTTCATCCAACCATCAGGGAATATCTTTCTTCTAAACTTTCTTGCAGGAGGGGAAAGCATACTATTATTACTGTCTATTCATAAAATATTCATTAGTTAGTATTTTAAATATTATAACAATGCATTTTGCAAACATTAAAAAAATAAATAAATATTAAAAGGGAAAATTATGTTCAATCTGTATTTCTATAATTTAGGAAGTACTTGTATATTAAAAAAATTATTCCTGTTTTAATCTAAACTCATATAGGAGTATTATATACTATATCTCTTGCTTACATATGTCTTGCTTACTGGATTCACACTCATTAGACTTTTTAATTTTCTTAGTAACTATACTAGAACCAGGCACAGCAGGCATACTGTTGATACTGCCTACATGTAAAATATTCATTATTAGTTATTTCCAATATTACTTAATTAATTTTTTTTAATATTATAACAATATATTTTCAAAAATTTCCAACAAATTAATATTAAAAAATAGAAAAATTCTAATGCACACATTCAATGTATCCTTATTAAAATACTTGTATTCCTCAATAAATGATTATTTTTTAAATTATACTGAAGCAAAATATTAGATATTTAGGCTTTGGTTTAAGGGACATAAAGTTATTGACCTTTTTAAATATATTATGATAGTTTTTGATGCGTAGAATCCAAAAATGCGAGTCTTAACATTAGGAATCTAGCCGTTCAAGAGTTATGCATATGTACAGTTGAGTGTTTCTAATATATTTTACATGTTACTTTGACGCCATGTCGACCTCTATACATGAGTCATCTAATGAATAGAATAGCTAGCTATGCGCAAATCATGAATATAGGAATAGCAAAATAGGAATAGGCTTTCTTTGAATACTTTGATAACACTTGCAAATTGTTTTGCAATATGGTAAACAGTTGTGCAAAATTCTTTTCGAACATATTCATAAGCTCTTGACATTACAAACAAGGTACTAATTCTCAATTCTGATAATAATATAATTTCATACCTTTAGACGGTAGTGCACTTGGTTGAAGTCGCTTTGTATCATGTAAAATATAGAAGGCATCTTCTGCAAAATGTGCTGAACAAATTCTTACTTCTGTTTTAACTGATTCCGCCTCCAGTCCTAGTATATTTAACCAAAGCGATTTTAATTGTTCATTCGTTGGAAATCTATTAAAAAATTAGTTAAATGTATAATTTTGTATCATTTGACAATACAATATATATATATAATTATTATATATGCAAAGAGAATATTTTTCTTACCGATGATATGTGACATTATTTCTTTCTTTTTTTTTCTTTTTGTCCTAAAACAAGACGACTTTGTGTACTATTTTTACAATTGTTTACTATGCACTGCGGCATTTCTCACAACATATCCTGGTCTTCCTAGTAACAACTAATCACACTCTTTTTGTCCCTACTGCTGACCTGACTCGCTCTTACTTGATGATAATAAGATTGCGATTGCGCCATTACAAACTACACCAATTCACCTATGCGGCCCCAAAGAACCATGTTCCCCGTACCGTGGAAACGGCTTTGCCTCGCTTAGTCATTGCTCTGTCTCGATATTCTTATATCCATGACACAAATGCACGTGATTGGCGGTCATTTTGCGGTAGGATTTCAAATCGTGAATATTGTATTAGGTTTGGATACGGTCATATAAACAAGATAACTCATATAAGAAAAAGTCTCGACACCCGAAAGGGAAAATAATGCGAGGATTGAGTCGTGAAAAAGCCAATATGGAAGAAAACAAAGTTCTGATTCTACAAGGCAATCGGAAATCAGTAGATTGTTTCTGTCTCATTTATGTTACAGAATAAAACCCTTCTACTTCTATCTTAGAGTGATTTTTCTCTAAATGCCCTCAATCTGGTAACGTAACCGTGTTGTATATGTATGTATATGAGTATCGAGATCTGTTTATGCGATCGTGGTCGGTCCAATCAAATGATGAATACAGGCAATATGGCACCATACTAACCTATAAAATAGGCTAAAAATGCTCAATTTTACATACGCATAATTCTTGAACCGCTAAATTTCTAAAGACTTGTATTTCTTAATTCTACGCGTCGAAAACTATCATAATATATAAAACAAAAAGTCAATAATTTTATGTCGCCTAAACCGAGATTACATCAAATTTGTCTTGCCCGAACTTATACTTATACTGCAACTTTAATAAAACAATACAAATTATAAAGTACAAATCCGCTATATCTCTACAATCATAATATATAAGCTGCGTATAAACACATACAAGCGTCTATAAATAAACGATTCCGAATTATAGCGTCATCGCATCCCCAACATAAATGCACCGTTATTCCTATCGTTACCGTGCTACACTACGTCATCAAAATTCCCTCCACGGCCATTTTTTCCCTCCATGACACGCTGGATGTGGTAGTCTTACATAGTATATAGAAAGTATAATAGTCTGTATAACGTTTAAGTATAAAATGTTGCATCGAATTGTATGGTAATACATCATTGCAAGTTAGTTACATATATGTATATGTATGTATATATGTAAATTGTAATACATATAAAACAATTGTGAAATTGTATTGACTACAGTGACAGAATATTAAATCACGAAATAATTGTTAGATGAAAATTTAATTGCTGGATAAGTAAGAATACTAATTATTATAAATAACGTTCTACAAATGGCACTTGTTCGATGTACTCAACGACTGAATTATATATTTTTACCAATGTTTTCAAATTCAGTCCTTTATCATCATTCTATGAAGTCCATAGATTCGGTTTCAACAATGCCAGTTATAAAACAAGAAACAATACAAAAAATAGGACAATTATCGTTACTTAATGTTGATGACGATTATGGTTTATCTGTTCTAAAAGCTGCAATTATTTTTACAGAAAATTTACGCAATACAAAGATTAATAAAGAAATTGAACCCATGTATAGTCCATTTGAGACAGAATCCATGCTTTTGCGAAATGATAATGTAGAGCATAACATATCTAAAAAAGAAATCTTAATGAATGCTGTTATTACAGAGGAAGAATATTTTGTAGCTCCATTGCAGACTATCGTACAAGCATCATGAATATAGGAAACATACTAAAGGAATTAAGTTCACATTTTATTAGTCTTACAGAATGTGGGCTTAAATATGGCCCTCAAGGTAAAATGCTACTAAGAAATCTTGAAGAACAATGGTTTCTAAATTGCATTACAATGTCACGCTATAATATATTCTTATCAGATGAATTTAATCAGACTTTAAATTTTGTTATAAAAACTGAAATGAGTGATATACCATTTGGATTAGCTTCAATAAAGAACTCAAAAAATTATTGGGATTTAAATCTATTGCCTGTACAAAAATCAAATTCTCACAGAATTGCTGAGACAAATATTTTTAACAATAATACAGAAACAAAAGATTTATTCCATAAAATTCAGAAAGAACGTAAAATTTGGTGGCGGAGATTAGCACAATATCCTTCTAGATTTAAGGTTACAGAAGCAAAAAAGATAAAAGATTGTAATGTAGTAGATATTGAAGCTCAATTTCCATTTGGCAATATTATTGTGGAAAAAATAACTTACCATACAGATGTTGAAAAACTATTTTCCCAGGTGCCTTGCATTTCTTCTTTCATATACTTGAATTCGTAGAAATTTATAAATAACAGTTATTTTCATGGATTATTTTATTTCCAGGTTGATAGTAAAAAAGATTTTACCAACATACAAATGGTTGAGCATAAGGTATCTTTAGATTGGGGTTGTTTAGCACTACTTTGTGACGCATATGATATGAATAAATCTTCCAAAACGCATCTTCATTCCAAGTTAGCACCACATAAAGTTGCATTTCATATAAAAAGTTCAAATAATGAAGAGAATACCAAAAATGATGATTTAAATCGTTTTGTACTATACTTAAATAATATGCTAAGAACAAAGGGCCTAAATACAATATTAACCACTTCAGAAAAAATTATAGATACATGCTTAATTCCTTTTATAGTTTCTGTTGATACGACTAGTCTTGAAAATGGCATTATATATATAAGAGATAGATCCACAACTCTTAGTGAAGCAATACACGTAACCGATTTAGTAAAATATATAATTCTACGTTGTTAATCAATTAATATGATATAATTTCATTTAAATAAAATTAATATATCAAAAGCTACAAATATAAAATATCAATATAATTAATTTCTAGTTTCTAAAAAATATAACAAATTTTGAAATCACAACATTGTTACCATCATTTCCAATTATTTTGTATTTTATGTATATTTTAATTAAATGAATGATATAGTTATCATAGTAATACATACTTATTATGTATTATATAAAGACGTAATATGCTGAGAATCAATGAGGATAACAGTCTAAAATAATGTTGCCGTGTGGGACATAAATGAGAAATTATACATGGATGTTTCTGATGTTGAACGTAAAGAAAAATGGAATGCTTTACAATTAATAAAATGTATACTTTGTACATGAACATTCCTCGATTTTTAAATATTGCCAAAATTTATATAAATTCAATTAATAATAATATCGCTCGTTTGAGCAATATATAATTTTCCAAATGATAATACTTCTATGCAGCTAAGCAGGTAGTTGTAACTTCTTGCCTTTCAATACTTTGGTAATATAGAGGTAGAAAAAGTCACAATAAAGAATTGTTTGTACTAAACCAGCAACTATAGCGATTAGATCATAATGATCTTCTGCATAATAACGATAGACCCAGTTTAACAAATACAGGCCTCTATAAGACCCCAAAGCGAAAAGATAGTGACTGGTAATACTTTCTGCTTCTCCTGTTTTTGATACCAAAAATAATTGTGGCAATATTGCTACAGACTCCAAATAAATGCTAAATGTCCATAGAACTTCTACAATTGTGAATTCATTGTTGATTAATAATGCCAACACCGATGTAGGTAGGATTAAAAATTCAATTCTGAAAACAAATAACACATATTATTACATACAATTACAACATACAGATGTTACTTAAAAATTATAAAAACATACACGTATATGTATATTACATAATAAATGTATTATTATAATTATGGTATAGCCATTTAATATATATCTACGCAATCGGGGACAAAGACAAGGAGACAGATAGCAGTTATTGTCCACTTATCTTTGCTCCCGACTTCTACTATTATAAAACAAAGACATACCTAAATGTATCATGATTATGATCATACGTAGCTTTAAATTTCACATACATTAAAAAAACTGTAACATAAGAAGTTGCAATAAAAATGATCTTCATAAATGTATTGTATGCTGACACGTATGTTGTTATCAAATCTAGATAACGTGTTGTATATACAATCGCAAATAAAATTTGCGACTTGCCACTTATACCTGTAAAACACACATCAAATATTATTAAAAATGGATATTTTAAATGAAAATATAATAGTTTAGGTATAACAAGTATATAAATCATATCGGTGATGTATACCGGCACAGCTTCGTGTTTTCCATATTTTGAGGAGGAGGATGATAATTGCAACGAGATGTGATAAGTCACCTAAGAGTCGAAATATGTTCATCTTTTCGGTTGCTGAAAAGTAATTTTTATAAGAGAATCGAGAAATACTTCACACACCTAAGTCACAAAGCATACAAAATATGACGTGGCTTCGGCTGCAACATCAGCAGATGGCCGACCGATCATCTTTTAAGTGTTTCATCTTTTATGTTTCCAATAAATATACGTAAATTATATGTAAATATTTTGCTTTTAGATTTCTAAATATATGTGTTTTATCAATTAATAATATTTATGACATAAATAATATAAATATCAATTAGAATATAGTTATAGAAAGAAATAAAACACTCAATATAATATTTTTAATACATCTTTACTAATAATATTGTAATTTTTTATATGATCTATTGCATGTAATTAACCTTTCACAATCATTGGGATTTTATTCCAAAATTATACAAATATTTAAATTCATATTAAATTACTATATTTCTTATCGTTTAAATGTTATTACTAGAATTGGTTACTAGATGTACAAACAAGTCTGGGCCACAGTGTATAGTGTGTATACCACGATCATATAAACAGGTCTTGACGCTCGTAGCGTGATCGAAGCCTAGGGAAAATCGTCTGAAAACTGAGTCGTGATATGCATCTATGATATGAACATAGAAATATAGAGATAGAGCATAAACCTTTACTTAAAGCGAAGAGTGCGAAGCCACTTTTGGGGAGCGGGTAGTACAACCACATGGTACTTGGGATCACCTTAATCATTGGTTACTCACTTGTTCTTACTCGATGATAATAAGGTTTTACTTACACAATCACAACCAATCCACGCTCCAGTTGATTTCCTAAATCTTATTTAATCTAATTACTAATTGTAATCCTATTTTGCGTGCTATTGGAATCAAGTTTTATAATTTTATTTATTGTTTTAAAATATGTAAACAAAATTTGTACCAAATTTTTCTTATTTCTTTATTTATTTTTATTTAAATTATAATTTATATTTATCTATCATTAATGAATACGATAATAGAAAAATTGAAGACGTTTAAAGTTTTGTCGTTACGCATCATATAAAAATAATTTCTGATTAAACTTACAAGTAGAGATGAATAGGGAGATCATCGACGAACATGGGTGAAATTTATGGCTCTTATTCTAACTTCCCATCTTTTGGTTGATGTCTCGCGATCAACATGAGCCGTAACTTTAAATAAAATAAGGACATGCTACGGTTTCAACGCGAGCCGTAACAATATATAATAACAAATATGTATGTGTGTGTGTGTGTGTGTGTGTGTGTGTGTGTGTGTGTGTGTGTGTGTGTGTGTGTGTGTGTGTGTGTGTGTGTGTGTGTGTGTGTGTGTGTGTGTGTGTGTGTGTGTGTGTGTGTGTGTGTGTGTGTGTGTGTGTGTGTACACACACTATAATGTAAAAACAGAATTTAAACGATGAATATTGAAATCATAAGAAGGCATATCAGGAAAATCTTCGGCGAGATACATCTGATGAAAGACATCCATGCACCAGGATCGTACGATGGGCGAAACCCCTCCTTCCCCGGAAATATGATGACGTACGTGCGCATTCAAAATTTCGACCGGAATCTTTGAAGATAACCAGACTTTGGCACAATGGTCCGTCACGAGGAATTCAACAGGGGAAGGACACGGCGAGAGCTCCGCGGTATTTTCATCTGACAACATAAGGTCAACGAGAGGGGGACTGCTGGATCGCTGCGTTGACGCAGGATTCGGTGCGTTGAGGAAGGCGGGCAAGACTTCCTTCAGCATGCACGCTCTTCTCTTTTGTTCCTGGAACCTCTTCCCTGCACGGTGCCCGCGCTTCCTCGAACCGTTCTTATTCAGCCTTTTCCTGTTCTTGTTGGGTTTCCTACACTGAAATAATACACGAAGAAGAAAGTAGTAACTAAATTAGTAATTAACAAGGAGTAAACAAGAAATTGAATTTATGTACCTGTACGGCCGGGCTGGAAACAGAGGTCATCGGCTCTGCTGCGCTCATGATCAGGAAACCACGCGAACCAGATGACAACGAATCGCTCATAGAATATTGCCCGAATAACGAATCATAATAATAAAGGAAATTGCAAAAGTCTGTCAACTCTGACGTAAAGTGCTAACCTACAATCAAAATTGAAATAATAAAGCAACAATATGCACGTGACAATCAGTTAATACCACACCATGTCACTTCAATTAGTTCGTACAAAAATAAGCACAATGGAATTAACACTCTGGGGACCAGAGATACAAATTTGAGTCTTTCATAATTTATGCGGTATCCTATAAAAATTTTAACTACTGTTAAATAAAATAGTGAAAAGAGCAATGGATGCTATAAACGAAATGTTATGAAAGTGTTTTTACATTACATTATATGCTTGAATGATACGAAACCGTTATCAATATATTAGATGTAGTATTGGTCACTTTGAATCTTTTTCAATCGCTCTAAAAACATTCGGAAATTTAGGCTATATGCTTGTCAGAGCAGCCGGTCCCCAGAGTGTTTAAAGAAATATCGCACGAATAAATGATTACACTGTAAGACACTTTGTTATATCACGGAGTGTGGAGTAATACCTGTTGCGGTGTGGAGAGCTAGCAGAACAATTGAACGCTCGCCTACGCGCCCCGCTTTACGCGCGCACCTCACCATGACACCCCAGTAGGCAGAAGAAGGAAAATGGGAGAATGCAACGCCTTCAAGGAGACTGTATACCAGACTCTAATCAGTGGAAATAGGAAACCTTAATACTCCTGAGAAGGTTATCAGCAAAGATAGGAAACTGCATGCAACGTACTTGGGAAGATCGCATATCGAACTCTAATCAGCAGAAATATGAAACTGTAATACTCTTGAGGATATCAGCAGAAACGAAGACTGCAACACTCTTGGGAAGACCACGTACCAAACCCCAACATGAAACTAAACAGTCGCAAGATAACTACGTGTTAACATTCCATCGTTCGCACAAAGACAAACAGTTCACGTGGGAACGAAACATCGCGTGATACTTATCCTTCGAATTTCGAGTCAAGTCAATCACAGTTGTTTCAATCAATTGCTTTAGTTCGATCTTTCAGTAAACAGTTCGGTTCAGTCGTTTCAGCGAGTTACTTAACGTTAATCAGTAAACAGTTACTACGAGCAGCTACTTCGGTCAGTTAAATCAGTAATAGAAGTTCATTTATATAATTCTCCTTGTGCGATCGACGGAGTATAATAACAAGGTGAGAGCTTTGTAACACATAGATTTGTAACCACTCTTGAGGTAACCACTCTCTAACACTTGAGGCCACGTTGGTTCCAACAGAGAATACTGGAATATTAATTTCTCATTGACGTTAGATGCCAAGAGCGAGGAAGAATATAAGAGGGAAAGGACACAAAAATGGGGTACATAAGGTTCTCATCTTCTAGTTCATCCATTCCCGAACGCGAGGGTGCCCTTCGCCCAGAAGAGCTACACCCGCTGTCGTTTCGCTCGTTAACTACGATAGTTATATATATTCTACTGAGTTTGTTGTGGAGGAATCGGAGATAAATAAAACGGAATAATAAATGTGTGACAAAATAAGTTAATAAATATAGTAACTTGATGAAATTAAATAAACTGATAAACTAAGAAATATTAAATTCATTCATCCTTCCTGAAGAAACTTTAATCTTGTCCGTGTTAGTAACCCTGCTCATAATAGTTAAGCCGAAAGTGCAAATACTTACT
This sequence comes from Bombus pascuorum, assembly GCF_905332965.1. Taxonomy (NCBI): domain Eukaryota; kingdom Metazoa; phylum Arthropoda; class Insecta; order Hymenoptera; family Apidae; genus Bombus; species Bombus pascuorum. The sequence goes on from NC_083494.1 coordinate 167,680, forward strand.
AGTAGCATTAACACGCTAGACGACACTACTCGTTTCTGCATAATAACGAGGATCGATATCAAGTACACGACCGATTGAGATATTCAAGATAGCGGCGCGCTATACATATAAAATGGGTCAAATTTTGAATTCATCTCATTCAGTCGTTCAAAGTGCTCACCTCTTATTTCGGGATAACCGAGAATCGACCCCCTCTGCCAGTGCTACCTAGTGAAGCTGAGGGAATTCGACGATTAGGATTATAACGAGCAACAGTCGAACTTATCGAAATAGCCTCTTGGCTATTTCTGGCGGTAGCGAATACCATTTCTAGAACATTGTTGAGTTAAAGTCATTCGAATTAAATTTAAAATTGAACTCGGAACAGATAAATGACGATTCCGGAGGTCGAATCATAACACTGATTTTTAACATTGCATTGGCCATCACCTTATTCACTTCGACTTACACGTTAGAAAAGTGGAATACTATTTTCATCTGCTATTACCATTCTGAACTAGTGATAACGATATATTTAAATTATATCGGTATTTGGTATTGACATATATTGATACTTAGAGTATTGATAAGATATAATATCGGGAATAAAATATCGATATCAACGGTATTGATACCTGTAATTAAATTAGAATTATATTAGTTAAAATAAAATCTAAAAATGAAAATAAATAATTTATTTGAATTTGATGTTATGAATATACAATAAACATAATTATAGAATATTAATCCCAATTATAAAATATAGATTATTTTATTCAAAATACCAGCCTTTAATGGAACTAAAAATAGCAATTGTTGAAAATGTTCTCCATTTGTTCGATTGCACTTATTGTTTAATATTTTTTGGTTAATTTGCTTAGAAGTGAATTATTGAATTGATTTCAAAGTTTGATTGGACATTTTCGATATGTTTGAGTTAGGTATTGGTACTGAATATATCGTCGCATTATATATCGATACAAAATGTCGATATTTAAATTGGAAAGTATCAACGCTGTATCTCCCATCACTATTCTGTAGATTGCTTTGGATACGTATGTTTTCGTATTAGGTCTATATTTTCTGCTAATTTTTGTTGGTAAAACTTGGTGTTTTCATTCATAAAACAATTCAACGAAGTCGTTATTCATATCAAGATGGATAGTCTGTGCATAAGTTTAACGAACAATTGTCCATACCTATAAATAACCTATAAATACAATATAAAATCTAGTTTTGCATAGTGATATGTTGTGATGGTTTTCTTCTTTTCATTATTATAAAGCTAAACTCAATTATCAAGATGACGTCGTCTGCGGTTCCAAAGGTATCTAAACATAAAATGTTTGTATGAGTAGTAACAATTAAAAGTAGAGTGTGAAATTTGTATATAGGTTATAACTGAATGAAAAATGAAACATTTTATAGAAACTAGTTTATTGTTGTACGAATTAAAAGATAATAAAAGTGGAGATTATATCTAAAATACTTTATTCATTTATTTATTGCGATTGAACATATCAATTGAACATATTAATGTAATTATAATTTTTAGGTTTCACTTGTGCCTTCCATACAGGAATTCAGTATCAGAGTACCAAAGTATGTAATAAAATAATTATATAATAACTACAAATTACATATAGAATTAATATTAAATAAAATGTTGTATTTTAGAAATAACAAGAAAAAGCACAATGTGATGCGCTTCAATGCCACATTAAATGTTGATTTTTCAAAATGGACTCAAGTGAAAATGGAACGTGAAAATAATATGAAGGAGTACAAAGGAATAGAAGAGGAAATACCAAAATTTGGAGCTGGATCTGAATTTGGACGAGATGCGAGAGAAGAAGCTAGAAGAAAAAAATTTGGCATTACAAGTAGAAAATATAAACCAGAAGATCAACCTTGGATTTTAAAATCTGGAGGAAAAACTGGGAAAAAGTTTAAAGGCATAAGGGAAGGTGGTGTGAGTGAAAATGCTGCGTATTATGTTTTTACACATGCTGCTGATGGAGCTATAGAAGCATTTCCATTGCATGAATGGTAATTAATTTGCTCGAGTATTAAACCGGAATTTATTACAATTTTAACGCATACAATTTTTATATTCAGGTATAATTTTCAACCGATTCAAAGGTACAAAGCATTGAGCGCAGAAGAAGCGGAACAGGAGTTTAGTCGTAGAAATAAAGTAATGAATTATTTTTCACTGATGTTGCGTAAAAGGCTTAGGAACGATGAGGAGGGTGCAGACGATGAGGAATTGTTAGAAGGTGGAAAAGGGAAAAAGCCAAGTAAAAAGGAGAAAGATTTAAAAATATCTGAAATGGATGAGTGGATGAATAGTGATGACGATGATTCGGCTAGTGATGACGAAGAAAATAAAAAAAATTCTGACGAAGAAGATGACAGTAAGAAAAAAAAGAAAGGCAAAGGTGAATATTATTTCTGATATTGTTAAGAAATGCATGTGCCGCTGATTATACTTAATAGCGGTTTAGTTACACGTTTTTTTTATTTTTGTTATTACTTAGATGAGATATATGTTATCGCTTAGTCTGTGAAACACAATGCCGTAATATATATTGAATGTGTCATATGCAATTAACGTGTTAAGATAATTTAATCTTTATTTATATAGTTGATGTTATATAGTCGTATTTTGGATTTATTTTATTATAATAAGTAACTTCTGTATTAGTTGCTGTCAAGAAAAAGAAGAAGAAAAACGCTTCTGATGACGAAGCGTTCGAAGAAAGTGACGACGGGGATGAAGAAGGTAGGGAATGTGATTACATTTCTGACTCCTCCGATTCTGAATCAGAATTGGAACAACAAAAAGAAATTAAGTCAGTTGCGGAAGAAGATGCATTGAGAAAATTACTTGCTTCTGATGAAGACGAGGATGACGAAGAACAGGCAGATAAAAAGGATGGCGAAGAAGAAAAAGACGAAGACGATGAACATAAGGATAAAGATGATAAGGTAAATTCAAAATACTAAAAATTATAATAATGTTTATGTCGATTGAAATATTTATTCCGTTTGTTTACTTTCTTATAAAGGACAAAGATAAGACCAATAAAGATGCAGATAAGAAAAAGGATAAAAAGAAAAAGAAGAAACAATCTAAGAAGAAGGATGTAAAAAAGCTTGCGTCAGGAAAAGATTCTTCTAGTGACTTTTCCAGTGACTCAGATTCAGGATCTGATACAATAAAGGAAAAAGATAATAAAAAATCTAATAGTGCTCATAGTTCAAGGTCTGCAACTCCTATACCAGCTGCGATGTTAGATAATTTAAAAAGAAAACAATCTGGATCTCCAGATTTATCGCAAGCAAAGAAGTTGAAATTGGATAATTTCAATTTAGTACCAGTAACTTCTTACATTCCAGGAGTCAGGTATGTCGCTTGCTATTATAAACAATTAAAATTGTTCTCCGCATAATTTGTTCACTATTGAAAATATTTTATATATAGATCTATCTTTTATATATCTTTCTCATCTGTATATAATTAAAATTAATTGACAATGAGATTATAATTTTTAATGTACTATGAATTAAGCTAAGGTTTCGTCTAATCTAATCATTAAGCATGGTATCTAAATATTAAACATGCGAAAAAATATTTAGAATATATTTTTTAAAGTAAAAGCTATTTTTGTTATGTTGCAGTGAATCCGGTATCACAGAAGATGCAGTAAGGCGTTATCTTATGCGTAAACCAATGACAACAACGGAACTTCTACAAAAGTTTAAATCGAAGAAAACTGGTCTTACTTCGGAACAATTAGTTAATGTGATGACTCAAATACTGAAAAAGATAAATCCAACTAAGCAGACGATAAAAAACAAAATGTATTTATCTATTAAAACACAATCTAATTGATATTTATGTAATGCGTTAGGATAGTATTTCATATAATAATAAAGTAAATCGAATATAAAATTTTTTTTTATTTGACGACAATCAGAAATTGTCAAAAATGTTGCGATTCCTCGGAATTTTGAGAAATCGAATCACATTGCGGAATGAGCTTTTTTAAGTACAAGCGCTGTATATGATTTTAGAGTGTTTAAGTGTTCTTGAATTTATTGGGTTTTATGCATGTAAATGATATACAATAACAAACAAAAGTATAAATACGTACCACAAGTTTGATAAAAAGGAAAGGGAGGGGCGATAATACTAGCAATCGTTCGATTGATCGATAAGGGTTAAGGTAATTATAAGATAAATATAGTAGCAGCGGTTTTTGGTATTTTATGACATATAAACCGAATACGACGTACAATTTTATGCACCTCTTTGTCGGAAATAATCTGCGGCCTACCATTTCTTGTAAAATTTGGCATACCACCATAGTTCCGTTTTTTTTTTAATTTTCGAAATTATCACTCATACTCGTACCATATTTCTCTGTAATTTGCCACAGAGATAAGCCATTATCACATAAAGGAATGATACTGTTTCATTTTGTGCATCCCAGACTATATAGTGTGGGAAGAAGGTAAGAGAGAGAAATTGAAAAGAAGATTAACAAAGGGACCACTGAATTATTAGAGGAGAGCGAAGCGTAGGACGGAGGACAATATAGCGAATTGTAAGAAATATTTAAAAGAGAGCGGAATAAGACAAGAAGAGGTTGAAAGAAACAACAGAATAGATCGCTTCAAGGAATGTGAAGGTATCGCTTCAGTCAGCAGGAAATATTAAAGGTAAGAGAGGAAGAGTTGCAGAAGCAAAGGTAATGCGGTAAGACACAAAGATCCAGATTGCACACGAATTATGCCAAAGTTAAATAGATACATATGGTCTCTAGTGAAAAACTTAAGCTAGAGCAAGATGCGGTAGCACGGAAAACACGAATAGATTTTGCCAAGACACGTTAAGACATTGGTTGGAGAAATGTGAAGAGGTGAAGACGGCAGGGATTAAGTATGAAAGAAACAGCAGAAAAAAGCAGAGAGAACAGTGAAGTGATTAGGGAAGGTGAAAAGGGTAAAAGGATAAAAGGATAGAAGGAAAGGAAGACAGAAGATGCAGAGGGAGTAAGAAACGAGGAGAAAGAAGAGAGGAGGAAAATTAAAGAAGAATTAAAAAGTACCTAATTACAGGAAACTATTGAGTTGGTAAACTTAAGGATTATTATGGAAGTGTGCCCTACGATAGTCAATAGTCAGTATTTGTTGGTAGTTTCGTTTATTATCGTTTATTCACTGTTTTGCCCGTTTCCGATGAAATGTGCAAAACTGTAAACATGGTTTCAAGCCTTTATTCTTATAAAATATTCCGTATATTGTTAATACAAATGAATCTGAACTATTATATTTCGTTTGACAGATTCACCTGGTAATTACAATTAGCCGATCCTTATCGATCGATCGAATAATCGATAGTATTATCGCGTTTTTTATAAGACTGGCGGTCTGTTCATACACGTTTGCGCATCACTGTAATTTTTCGTTTCAAGAAAAACATGTCGGGATTCAAAATTTGGAAAATTTTATATATATATTTAAGATAAATATTTAAGAAAAATCCGTACCAGACCATGATTCAAGTTCTCGGAATACTCGAGAATTACAATATTCTTGAGAATCCTAACATTCTGGGGAATTCCAATATTTTTCAGCTACGAAATACTTTTAAATGATCCAAGCTGATTCAATATTTTCGGATATATTATATTTCCTAATAATCTATCACAGTACGTAATATAGAGGAACAATATGTCATTAGCGAATGCAAGATACATTGGACTAAAGAAAAATTTCATTCGTTATTACGTCACATTGAAAGAATTAAAAAAAAAAAAAAAAAAAAAAAAAAAAAGGATTGCATCTTCGATATGAAGTAACTGTGAAGTGATGGAAATCATGTGGTCGAAGAAAGTCAAATCGTTTCGATAAGCACGTGGCTTGGTATTTATCAGTGATGTAGTAAGAGTAACATATTCCGAGTTTGACCTCACTGACCCATGTAATATCATGGTAGTAATGCAACTTTATTTCCAAATAGACGTAGTTATGCTGTGTTTCAGTATGTATTCTCCTCTGGCCATTTTATTATCGTAGACTCAATGAACTGAACACACGTTACATCGATAGGAAGTCTTTTTGTACTTTTTACACGATTATATGGTGTCACATTGAAGGCTTTTCAATTACGCAAGTGCGAACTCAATGTGAATTTATTAATAGTATACTTCGTCATGTCTTCAGCACGTTGTATGAATGTAAGTAATGCGCGCTATAAAATAAGGACAGATACGAATATATATTTTCCTGTATATGTTAAGAATCGATATTACAAAATATTTTTCACAGAATTTAAAAGGCAAAATAATAGCAATCAGAAGAGAAGATCAATCAGTATGGGAAAGAAGAGCTCCCTTGGCACCTGCGAATGTTCGCCAATTAATTAGGGCAGGAGTAAAAGTAATTGTACAGCCTAGTAATAGAAGAGCATATCCTGCACATGCCTACCAAGCTGCAGGTGCTATACTACAAGAGGATATTAGTCCTGCTTCCGTTATTTTTGGAGTTAAACAAGTTCCTGTGGATCAACTTATATCGAATAGAACTTACTGTTTTTTTTCTCATACTATTAAGGCGCAAGAAAGTAATATGCCTCTTCTGGATGCTATTCTGGAAAAGAATATACGTTTGTTAGATTATGAAAAGTTAACGGATGATAATGGACAAAGAGTGGTTGCCTTTGGGAAATATGCTGGTGTAGCTGGTATGGTGAATATATTACATGGACTTGGATTAAGATTACTAGCTTTAGGACATCATACACCATTCATGGTAAGATCACATTAAGTTAAGAAATTTACTATAACAATGATAATTACGTTGGAAAGTATTTTATGCAATTAAATTTACTATTATTTTATCGTAGATACATATAGGATGGTAAAAAAGTTGCCCTTTCGAAACATATGTAAAAAATTTAATAAACGAATAAAATTTCTCAAAGAATCTTCTATATTTATTTAATATATAGCTGTTGGTTTTAAAATACGTTAATGTATAGGGCGAGTCTCGTAACACAACGACTTCAAATAACTCGTAAAAACGTTATTTGCCATACGAAAAAACGTTTCAGACATTAACTTTGCTTTTTTTTTTTATCGGTATATGACGGATATTAGTTTTTCGATGGAACGTCTAAGATTTTATCTGGAATTTGGATAAAGCGTTAAATTTTACGTAAAAGGATATTACGCGAAGTAGCGTCGAAAATTATTAATCACTGTGATATTTTGAAAAAAGTTTTGCGCATGTTTAGTAGTTAGAAAAATGTTAGCGTGCACGAACGTTAAATCGGACGCGTATACCGCAATTAATAAATAAATTAATTAATAAATATGTATTTATTTTTGTGTATTTATCGTTTGTCTATAAATAACGGTCATTACTGTTTACCAGCATATTGGTCCGGCACACAATTATAGAGATTCCGCTATGGCAAGGCAAGCTATACGAGATGCAGGATACGAAATAGCATTAGGTGCTATGCCTAAATCAATTGGACCATTGACTTTTATTTTCACTGGCAGTGGCAATGTAAGTCAAGGCGGTCAAGAAGTTTTTCAAGAGCTTCCTCACGAATATGTTCCACCCGAAATGTTGAAAAAGGTTGCCGAACATGGCGGTAAGCGTTGCATATTTATATATTTTACTATTATAATTTATTTCGTAACAAATCTGTAAATATTAGAGATTTGTACTTTCCTGCGGTTCATGTTGTTCAACAACAAAGTGGAACAATTCATTTTAATGTCAAATTAAATTAATGTCTATTTCATAATTCAATTCGATCGAAGAAAGAAATTGAATTTGGGGTACCCGGTACTAGATACTGAAGTTTAATTGGATTACCACATAGATTGAATATGAGATTTAAAAAGAAAGGGAAAAGGGACCTATTTAAAAATATGTTCCATTTATATTTGTTTTCATTAGCGGTAAACGCTTGAATCACGAATCAAAAATACGTTTCACTTTTAAATTTTCTATAAACGCATAAAAATCCGCAGTCTAGACGTAACTATCGATTCTTAGCACTTAGGAATTATGACAATCTCGAAGAATCATACTCTTCTCGTTTATACTTCAAACTTTTGTCTGTATTGTTCGATCGAAAGATCAAAATTCTGTGAATTTTTCTGGTCCATTATACGTGGTTTATCTTGTGTATCAGGTCAGTCAGGTCAAAAGCCTACATATGTAGGTCCCTTAAGTATGAGATATTATAGTAAAAAACATGAACGCTATGAGTTTGTTAGAAGTCGTGAATTAAGACGCGTATTCATTTACTTTCATTTCTATCAAGAAGAAAGGAGTAAAAAAGAAATAGAAAATACAGTGTTACAAAAATTACATACACCTGTTATATCCGCGCGAAATCATATTTCAATCTCCTTTATCTTTTCCCCCTAATTCCTTTGATTCCTTTATTCCTGTATTTTTTTTTTTTTAGAAATAATTATACCGACAATAATTATATCGTAATTGTGAAAAATTGTGGCAGGTAAATCATATACAAAGAGAATTCCGCAGGTATATGTAAACTTTTGTGACTGGCTGTATTTTATTGTAAATATAATCGCATTGTAAACAACAGGCAACATTGTTTTAGATACAACAAAGATATACGGATGCGAGGTAAGACGAAGACATCATCTAGAAAGAAAAGATGGAGGTGGTTTTGATTCTGATGAATGTGACAAGCATCCTGAGAGATATATTTCCACTTTCAGCAAAAAGGTTGCACCATACGCATCAGTGATAATTAATGGAATATATTGGGCTGTTGACTCGCCTAAATTGTTAACAATACCAGATGCAAAATACTTGCTAAGACCAGCTTATACTCCCTGGTTACCATCAAGTGTTGGTGCTCCTTCTTTACCCCACCGAATGTTAGCTATCTGTGATATATCTGCAGACCCTGGCGGCAGTATCGAGTAAGTTTCAATTTATTCAATATTACTATATTATACGTATATCGTTTACTTAAGTGTTTCTTTTTCTTTTTTTTTTTTATAATATAACAGATTTAGACATTCACACCGATCTTTTTATATACTATATATAAAAGCCAATTCGCGAATTCATAAACAATTCGCAACAGTGAAGCTTCGACATTCTTAAGCTCTCCTTATACTTATTTTTAAAATGTTGTGATAGGTTCATGAACGAATGTACAACGATTGACACCCCATTTTGTTTATACGATGCTGATCGTAACAAAGATACGAAGTCTTTTAAAGGACCCGGAGTGTTAGTCTGTTCGATCGACAATATGCCAACTCAGTTGCCAAAAGAATCCACGGATTTCTTTGGAAATCTTTTATATCCTTACGCGTTGGATATTATTCAGTCGGATGCGAAAGCGCCATTAGAAGAACATAACTTTAGTCCGGCAGTACATGATGCGATAATAGCATCCAACGGACGATTAACACCTAATTTTGAATATATTCAAGAATTAAGGTTACTGAATCACCGTTGTAGGCATAAGGCAGACAATAGAGAAGCACAAAGCAAAAAGGTACGGAAAAATGATACTTTTCGAGTCAATTTTTACGATACGATAATTTCATTCATCGAGCACCAATACATTATCTATTTTTATATCATTTAAATGTATATGTAATATCGGAATATTATTTATTATTGAAAATGTTCATCGAATTGTTGAAATAACATAATCGATATTGATAAACCGATATTGTATCGCGAAGTCTCAAAATCACATCTCATTGTTACGCACTCGAACTTGAAAGTTACACTTGAACACTATCTTTTCTCGATTAAAATAATTTTGTAGAATAAGGCGAAAGATGATTTTCATAAAAGTTTCCAATTGACTGTGACTACATATTTGTACATATATATGAATATGAATGAATTTTTGATCATATTAATAAGACACTTACTTGTTATTTCACGTCACATGTAATTTCATTGTGCAAAACAGGACGATCACGAAGTGATTATAAATAATTCAAATAATTCAATTAGTCAAAGGTAATTAAATATCAAGTAATATATTAACAAGCATTGTTTTGTAAATAGGTGGTCGTTCTTGGTGCTGGACACGTCTCGGCCCCGTTGGTCGAATATTTACACAGAGATAGTAACATACATTTAACTGTTGCATCTCAATTGAAGGAGGAGGCAGACGTATTAGCAAATAATTTTCCCGGGGTAGAACCGGTTCTGTTAGATGTAATTGAACGTCCTGATACTTTAAACGACATTGTAAAATCGGCAGATGTAGTGGTTTCATTGTTACCGTATTCTCTGCATCATGTTATTGCGAATGTATGTATACATGCTAAAACTCACCTAGTGACTGCGAGTTACACGAATGAAGATGTTAAAGCTCTACACAGAGAGTAAGTGGCAATTAAACAGATATTAACGAATATACAAACAAATATAACAAAATGATATTTATAAATCGTAAACAGCAATATTTATTAATATCAAAGCAATATTTAAAAATTATGACAATTTAAAATGAATATACATTAACGTGTTAATTATTAGGGCTGTTGCAGCAGAAGTGACTATACTTAACGAAGTGGGTCTTGATCCTGGTATTGATCATCTATTGGCTTTAGAATGTTTTGACAACGTTAAACAAGCTGGTGGAAAAATCGAATCGTTTGTATCTTGGTGTGGCGGTTTACCTGCTCCAGAATGTTCCTCTAATCCTTTACGATATAAATTTAGTTGGTCGCCACGTGGAGTGTTGCTGAATACATTATCATCGGCTAAATTTTATTCTAACAAGCAAGTAAGTCCATCTATTATATATCTAACTATACGTAAATAGACAGTCGAATGAAACATCTATAAAAGAACAACGCATAAGAAACATTCATAAAAATGCTTTATTCTTTTGGAGAAATGAAATCAAAGTATTTGTAAATTGGTCGAATTTGCGCTAGTGATTGATCAATGCATATTTGAAGCTATCTCCGTGGAATTAAATGTTTGAAGCATTCTAGAATCGAATTCGACTGATCGTCACTAGATTATGGGTAAATAATAAGGTCAACTCAAAGTGAAAAAGTCGCATCTGTATCCTAACAATGATTTTGCCTAGAATAGGAAAGTGTTCGCGGCCCATTTTTATTACTTTCTTCTGACACGACAAACAATTAGGGATAGTAGCTTAAAAGTGGGAAAAAAAAGGAACAACTTGGATATTAATTCGTTGATATGTCATTGGAACATTTCCTTTTACGGAAGAAAACTTAGAAACATGTTAGCTTCGGCGTATCTACGATAAATTATGAACCTATATTCTACAAAGATCTCAGAAAGCATTGATCGAAACGTTAATAGAATCATGGAACGAAGAACGAAGAAATTCAACATCTACGCAATCCAAGCTACACAAAGTCAGATCAAGTAACACTAACTCGATTAAGAATAGCTCGTACAAACTGGACACATTCCTACTTTATCACCGAAACTGAACCGAATATTTGTAACACGTGTGGCATACTAAACTCTTTTGAATATATCCTAATCACCTATTTTAAATACGTTATTAAATGACTATAACACGAGCTAACTAATTCGCTCAACATGCTACAAAAGGAAGACTTGGGCAAAAGAGCTCTACATATTGATTTATACATATTGATTTATACATATTGATTTATACATTGGTTTACACATTTGTTTATACGATCTATTACAGATACGTTTTGTTCCATTAATCATTCTTACTGTGTCCAATAATGACTTTAAGAAGTACATGTAACCTTGAACATATACTAAAAAAAGGAAATGTATATATTTCCTAGATACAGCAAGGATCGATGTTTTCTTTGTCATTGCAATAAATAAAATGTACATACATATAAAGTACATTAATTAAAATACATATTAACTTGATGTTGATCGAAGGATTGGGAAAAATATACAATTAAGTATTACGTTATGTATTAATAAATTTTATTTTTCTATTGAAGATCGTAGAAATAGAATCAGGAGGAAACCTTATGTCCGCCGTTCAAGATTTGGACTTTTTGCCCGGTTTTGCATTGGAAGGTTTTCCCAATCGTGATAGTACAATTTACAAGGATTTATATGGACTTAATAATATACAAACAATGCAGAGGGGTACATTAAGATATAAAGGTTTCTGTAAAACAGTACGAGCCTTACAGTTCCTTGGATTAACGGATCTTAATTCACACCCAAGTTTGCATCCAAATGGTCCAGATATTACATGGGTATGTAAAAGTGATATTTATATGTAAATTTAATAGTGGCAACTTTTTGTTTAATAATGACTATACTCGTCATAGAGAAAAAAAATTCGCTTTTGCTATTTAAAGTATAATTTAGGTAAAGCGAAAAACATATTCGTAATTTGAACGCATTTTGGAATAATAATAAACTAAACATTAATAAACGAAATGGAACAGTTAAGTTAATAAACAGAACGTAATGATCAAGAAACACTGAGAAAGAATTTGCACGCATAATGACAGATTTAATTATTTCACTCGTAACTTGCAAGTAAACAGTTGCGGACTATTGAACCACAAAAATGGCTGTAACTGTGAAATAAGATCCGATAGAACACACGTTTATGTGGGTCTTTTTCATTGCTTTTGCACCTCCTGACCGCTTTCCGAAGAAGAAGGTCAAAATATCCCTGTACGTTAGCAAACCTCTTTACACGAACGAAAGCTTTTATGATCGTAACGTGAATACTCTCAGAAAACTCTTATATTTGTATTATTATATACCCTGTATATGTACATGCACGCGCTACTCGTTGTCATCGTATATCAAGTTATCACCTTTATCATCAAAATGATTTAGACCTCTCGTTGTTTAGACTGTCTAGCTTTGCTTTGTTAGGTATACTTGGGATTACTATATATATCTTCAAATCAATATTTTCGTCTTCTTTTGGCTCGAAGAAGTACTCCTTAAATTTTCTGACATCTCTTATTGAAAACACTCTATCATTTTATCTCTGATTATTTTCATAGAGTAACGCGTAATGTAATGAATGTTTCATATCTTAATAGCTCCCTTTTCCAATATCCTATCTATATCAACGGAACCAAGTAGACGAAGTAGAACCATAAAACGAATCCACATGATCTTTCCTGCTTTAAACGAAATGTATTTAACATTTTCAATATTTCAATTACTAAACTACACATCCGAATTTAATTCAGAACGACAGATGGTCATATGATTATGGTTAAGGTAAATAGAACGTAAAGAGAAATGGTTAAGTACGTCTGCTTTTTCTGCAGGAATAATTTGGAACATACACATACAGTAATATACACGTATGTATTATACGCGTTACAATCTTTTTCAAAATCTCGATGCGATAGAGTAAAGTTATGGTATTTGGCAGATAAAACTTTTTAAATTACATATACTGTTCCGCGGTAGTGTCGTTTTTTTTTTGTATCTGTTTTAATTTTCCATCTTACATAGATCTTACATAGATTACCTAAGTTTAACTTTTTATTGTTCCAGAGAGTATTAATTTGCAATTTGCTTGGCTTGGCGAATGATAATATCTTCTATGAAAATTTGAAAAGAAAGTTGGCAGAAATGCTAAACTCGGAAGAGAGCGTCAAAGCAATTGAAGACTTGGGACTTCTCGAAGAAGATTTAGTATTGAAATTGAATACTCCTCTCGATACTTTGACACATTATTTGTCAAAAAAGCTGTGCTATGATCAAAATGAACGAGATCTAGTAATTCTAAGACACGACGTTGGAATACTCTGGCCAGACAACAGAAGAGAAATCAGAGGAATTAATTTGGTGTTGTATGGCGAACCACAAGGATACTCTGCTATGGCGCGCAGTGTTGGATATCCGACGGCAATAGCAGTTAAAATGATCCTCGACGGTATAGTTTTTTTTTTTCTCTCGTTTATTCTAAAAAACGTTTCTTCGTTCGGTATTATATATCGAATAATAAAAATTACGTTTCATACTTGTTATCCCTTTTAACATAAAGGCACTCAAACTTATGTTTAGACAGAACGTAATACATATTATTGCAATTTTATATATCCACGCATATGTATATTTTTTATACTTTCATTCCATGTCATCCTTCTAAATAAATTTTTACCATATAATTTAATAATAATTTCAAAGTATATTATTTTTCTTTTTCGTTAATAGGTGAAATTCAACAACGAGGAGTAGTCTTTCCGTTTACCCCAGATATTTATCGACCAATACTTAATCGATTGAAAGCTGAAGGAATAGAATTCTTTGAGACATCCAAGTGGGTTTAACATGTTTATACTATTAATAACAAATAATTATAAATATAATGAATAAATAAATATAATTATTAACTTATATAAGTTAATTTTCTATTGCCACTCTTGTAACACAAAGCCATACGAAAACAACGGCGACAGAATTGTTATTGTGTAGGTATTGTTCTTTAGTAGAACTTCTTATTGCTATTCATTATGATAGCATTATTTACACAATTCTTTATGAAGTGAAATATACAAAATAGTGGGAGAATATACGAATGTCCAAGATTAGAATCGGTTGGAAAGAATGTTAGTGGCCCGAAAGGAGAAATAGGATTTTTCCACTTCAAATGAGCTTAACTTTGAAATGAGTCCACGAATTACAAAACTTGAAACTTTATTTTCTAAGGAGGAAGTACAGGGAAGCCGATATTTATTATTTTCCGCTAATTTCATTTCACTATCATTTTCCACAACTTTACGTCACATCTGCCATAGGTGATAGTATCCTTTCATATCTTAACAGTGATAGAATGATGCACAATTACAATTCTAAGTACTTAAAGTGATACCAATTTGTCTTTTTTCGATCATCCTCCTACGAATGTATACAGATTTAATTGCAATAGGGATAGAAATTAATTCCCACCATGAGAAACGAAAATTATTTACCTAAATAGCGCAACCGTAATAAGTACATGCGCACTGTCTTCCACATCGAATTCCTCTATTTACGCAGCCACATCGCTGTGTAGAACATCCTGTTTTACAATTACAAGCTTCCGAAGATATCTCTGTATCTAAATCCGCGACACTTCGATCTTGCGAGTTCCCTTTTGACTGCCGAAGAGTGCAGACGTGCCGGGTGCCCGGAGAGGTCTCTCCCTCGAAACCGGACGTGGAGAGAAAATGTTCCCGAAAGTGCGAAAAACAGGGAAAACAAAAAAATGCAACGAGTGCCACCGCTCAGGATATCAAACAACGGCGAAACATACGCCGTACACAAAAACATGGAAATCCAAGAATCTACAGAAACCGAAATGGATATTACTCGAATGAGCGACGATACAAACGCCAACAACAACGAAATGACACAACAAGACGGAAGCTGGGAGGTCATAACTCCCAGCAAAAGAAGAAAACTAACAACAAACGTAAACACCAGGAGAACTGCAGAAACAGAAAGTAAGCAGTGGCTCCAGGAAATTCCTCTACAAAACCCCTTCAGCGCACTGCCACAAGAGAAAGAATCAGACACAACGGAAAAACCAACACACAACACGAAACCACCACCAATTTACATAGACGCACAGGTAATAGACCCCCTCCTCGAACTACTAAACAACACGGCAGGCAAAGAAAATTACAACATCAAACAACTAAAATTAGACCAAATAAAAGTGCAAACGAACACCCCAGATACCTATAGAAAAGTGGTAAAGCTACTAAAGGAAAAAAAAACGCCGGATACCACACCTACCAATTGAAATCGGATAAAAGCTACAAGGTAGTAATCAGAGGATTACACCCAAGAACAAACACAAGCAACATATGCGACGAACTAGCCAAAATCGGACACCAGGTAAGGGCAATGTTGTAGGCCACATTCGCGGACGACACAGCCGTGCTAGTCAGGCACACTAACCCTGTAACAGCAGCCACAATACTACAAGAGCACATCACAAAAATAGAAAAGTGGCTACAGGACAAACAAATCAAAGCTAACCCTAACAAATGTAACCACATCACATTCACATTGAGAAAACAGATAACACCAAACATCTTCCTGAACAGCACGCAAATAACACAAACAAGGCAAGTCAAATACCTTGGACTTCACATAGATACACACTTCACATGGAAACAGCATATCAAATCAATAATAGACAAAATACAGACAGCAAGGAGACAAATGCACTGGTTAACAAGCCGAAAATCCAAACTAAGCACAGAAAACAAACTAAAAATATACAAAATAATCATAAAACCAATATGGACATACGGAATCCCACTATGGGGAACAGCAGCAATGGGTCATATAACCAAAATCGAAACAATGCAAGCCAAAATCCTTAGAACAATAGTAAACGCCCCATGGTACGTTAGAAACGAGGACATACGGAAAGACCTCGGAATACCAACGGTCAAGGAGGAGATTACCACATTCGCAACAAGATACAGAAAAAGAATAGAAAGTCACCCGAACCAGCTGGCAGCTGAAACGTGCAACACAACAAATATCGCAAGAAGACTAAAAAGGAAACACCCAATAGACCTCATAAAAGATATAACTTAGAAAAAACGAAGCTGGCACCCCGCTGGGGGTAGCCGCCCACATGCTATATTTATTTTTTTATTTATATTTTTTTTTCTTCACCAACAAGATATAACACTTTACCAAATGTCTACAAGGACAAATTGTAAAATAACCAAAATAAAATAAAAAAAAAAAAAAGAAAAAGAACTTGTGCCGCATTGCTTTCTACCTAAAAATATTAATACCCAAATTAGCGTTAGCGGTAGCGTGAATAAGATAAAGTAGACGAAGAAGAAGATTCGTGTACCTGATTATTACATGAATAACGTTTGCATTTACAGCGTTCTCCACATGGAATCCCAGCTTTTACGCATCCACATTTCTTTGTAGAACATCCTTTTTTGCATGTACAAGGACGCGAAGATATCTCTGTATCTACATCCGCGACACTCTGATTTTGTAAAGGTCTTTGTGATGATTCACCCGTAACTTGTGCCGCATTGCTTTGTTGCTGCGAATTTGCTGTTTCTACCTAAAAAGATTAATAACCAAATTAGCGTTAGCGGTAGCGTGAATGAGATAAAGTAGACGAAGAAGAAGATTCGTGTACCTGATTATTACATGCATTACGTTTGCATTTACAGCGTTCTCCACATGGAATCCCAGCTTTTACGCATCCACATTGCTCTGTAGAACATCCTTTTTTGCATCTACAAGGACGCGAAGATATCTCTGTATCTACATCCGCGACACTCTGATTTTGTAAAGGTCTTTGTGATGATTCACCCGTAACTTGTGCCGCATTGCTTTGTTGCTGCGAATTTGCTGTTTCTACCTAAAAAGATTAATACCCAAATTAGCGTTAGCGGTAGCGTGAATGAGATAAAGTAGACGAAGAAGAAGATTCGTGTACCTGATTATTACATGCATGACGTTTGCATTTACAGCGTTCTCCACATGGAATCCCAGCTTTTACGCATCCACATTGCTCTGTAGAACATCCTTTTTTGCATCTACAAGGACGCGAAGATATCTCTGTATCTACATCCGCGACACTCTGATTTTGTAAAGGTCTTTGTGATGATTCATCCGTAACTTGTGCCGCATTGCTTTGTTGCTGCGAATTTGCTGTTTCTACCTAAAAATATTAATAACCAAATTAGCGTTAGCGGTAGCGTGAATGAGATAAAGTAGACGAAGAAGAAGATTCGTGTACCTGATTATTACATGCATTACGTTTGCATTTACAGCGTTCTCCACATGGAATCCCAGCTTTTACGCATCCACATTGCTCTGTAGAACATCCTTTTTTGCATCTACAAGGACGCGAAGATATCTCTGTATCTACATCCGCGACACTCTGATTTTGTAAAGGTCTTTGTGATGATTCATCCGTAATTTGTGCCGCACTGTTTTGTTGCTGCGAATTTGTTGTTTGTACCATAGCAGTTGTTTTAGTGTTTTGTATGCTATCGTTCTGCATTTCTGTATTAGGTTCCAATTCTTTCTCACCTAAATTCTATAAAGAACAGAAAAAATGAGAAAGACTCTTAGACTTGTTTGGACATTCTGTAATATTTTAAACATATTCTTTATGTGAGGCTACTGCGAGGTGTCTCGCGTAACGAACAAACATGTTCATCCTTATTTGTCGATAAAATTAATTAATTAATCACTTATTAATTAATAGCGATTCGATAAAATTCCTATAAATCGCCATCATGATAAGTTTCAGTAAAAAATCATCGGTGTGACCATCTGAATGTGCGATTCATATAAAATATCTCCCTCTCTTTTCATTCAATACTGTTCCAACGGTCTCGAACACGCCTTCCTCGAATACTCGAATCTTCGTTGGAGCCTAACGGGTATAACACATCAGGAGTACATGTATGTAAATATTTCAGTTTCGATAAAAACTAAAAAATAACAAAATATTGTTAATGCGCGATTGTTAAATTCACACCAAATTTATATTTCAAGTATTCATATAATAGAGGTAGAGATAAGGAAATCGTTTACGGTTTGGTTTTTGTCGTCGGTGACTTTTTTCAGCTGAAATTGTGACCAGTGAAACTTTACACCGATCAATTATCACTGATATGCAATCATTTATAACTTATGTTATGATAACTTATCTTATGATATGACTCTGCTGAGATTCGAATGTACCTCAAAGAAAAACCTTTTTCTTAGTTGCGTTTTCCGTCAACAGTTGTTACATTATGTAAAAAGATAGAAAAAATTTGGGGACCCCAAATATAAAATCCTACTTCAACTATTTATTAGTTTTCAAGATATTAATAAAAAAATTTTCGGTACTATACATTGCATTCAATCATTACTATTGAGGTTGACCGATAAAAGAACGAGTGGACGAATTTATAATATTAGGGTGTCGGAAAAGTTTCTTTCGTTTCATAAGGTGCTTTATATTATTTTATTGAATTAGGTATGCAAATCACGAGGTAGATATGCAAAACACCAAAATATTTTTGGTTTTCTATACATGAATGAAATTGGGAATTCAGATGATAAATATTTATTGAAGTGTTGTCAAGATCTTCACTTACATTTAGAAGGAGATTTCGACGGAATTGAAATATTTGAAGAAATTAAGATGTTCCGATCAATAACGCAAACCAATTATTCGGCTTTAGACTCGATGAATTGCATCATAAAGAACAATCTCTGGGAAGCATATCTAAATTTATTAATCGCATTACAAATTATGTTAACGACGCCGGTAACCGTGTCTTCAGCAGAACGTAGTTTCTCGCGATTGAAACTAATGAAAAATGATCTGCGATTCAATCGATTTTAATGATGTTATCAAAGATTTGGCGTCGAAAAAAAGCGAGAAAAATTATTTTATATTATTATTGGATTGTATTATTATTTAATATTCATCTTATAAAATATATGTAATATGTATTATATATATATATATATATACTTATTTAGAATATTTTTGTTTCACTAAATTCTATTTTCTGCGTGATAGCGGTCTCCAGGTCATGGATATACAAAAATAAAGATGTAGAGTTTTACTTGAAATAATTACTTCAACAATTACAAATACAATTGTCTTCGTCGTTATAGATTGTCATAGACAACGACTACTACAACGAAGACGGTTGTTCTAATTCTAGCAAATTTTACTTTATTTAGCGATTTTCATTATAACAGATAGTTCTTACAGTCTCGCATATGCAGTGGTGCACAAAGTTTTACCCAAACGCGCCCAACTCTCGTTAATGTATACATATAAACATATATGTGTGGCATTGTTAGCATCGACATCAACGCCGTTTACATATTGTCATTGTTAGAAAAAGCAATACGGCGACTTTATGATATGGTCAAGCGTTGTGCGTTTTATCAATGACTAAATTTTAATTCCATTTTTTCCTCACTCACCAATTTCTTTGGCAAACCGACCTGCGACCAACATCCAGCATTTAGAATATCTTCATTTGTTAGAAGTCGAGCATTGTTCCTTTTCATTTTAACAAAGCATAATCTTTCGTTTCTTCTTTCTTTTTATTACTGATAGCAATGAATGCTACAGTTGCAAGAAGCAAGTTTTCTTCGATCGTCGTTAGCAAGTTAAAAAAGATTGTTGGCCAGAAACGAATTTTATTCAAAAAATAAATTGGAACTGTCATACACATGTTTATTATTCTAACACTTCGACTAAAATATATCGACTAAAATGAATTTTCAGCATTCGGTAATGTTTGATAATTCGAGAAGCATCATGGGAAATAAGAAATTCAAAATATTTGTCTCTAGCCACTAGCTAGTGACCCTGACTCGTTTGATTCTTTAGGAACTGAAGAATTTATAACATCTTACAACAGATGTCGATCAACTTAAATGACTTCATATGCAATTGTTAAATTCGTCTCAATAAACGCCATCGTACGTATTACAGAAGAAAGTGTAGTTCCATGCGAAATGAAAAAAATGTTCATGCTAGTACAAATGACATGCCGAATGCTAAGAGTTAATTTTAAATCTAAGTGATGTATGGAAAATTTATTAGAATTATTGCATCATTCCATTAATCCATAATCGTTTGAAAGGGAATATTCCCTTTTCTTCCCTTCTTCTAAAAAGAATATATAATAAACGATTAATTTCTGTTTCTTAGGCAATTTGTAATCAGTTTCAGTATTGCACGATTCGATCATTCTTATATTTGTCTAT
This sequence comes from Bombus pascuorum, assembly GCF_905332965.1. Lineage (NCBI taxonomy): Eukaryota > Metazoa > Arthropoda > Insecta > Hymenoptera > Apidae > Bombus > Bombus pascuorum. Next base: position 188,434 of record NC_083494.1, read on the forward strand.
CTCGAATAGAATAGTAGAAACGAGCTTTTTCGTAGAACCGTACACTTAAATAGGTTCTTGTAGCTTGAAACTCAATAGGTTCCCGCCTATGCTAGTGTGTAACCAAACAGGGCAGATTTCTAACTTTCAGCTTAAATACATAGGTTCTTGTATATGCTAAGTTCCAACCAAACAGGGCAGATCCCTAACTTTATAGGGAACTTTTACTTAAATGCTATTTTCAATTAAATTCGGTATTTGGCCGCACGGAGCAGCACCAGTCCGGAAATAACTAGGCCCATAAGCGTGAGCATTCTCATATATATAAAAGTTATAGTATCTGAGGATATGTAAAGTAAATATTTTGAAGATATAAAAGAAAAAGTTTGTTATTTAAAGATAGTGGATTTTTGAATAATGTGTATTATAAGTTATAGTATTATATTTGATCACGAATAAATCTAACGACATACATATTGATATACTTAAGAAAATATTTAATTGAATGTATCGATATAGTGTTTGTATTATAGTCGAATTGTATATATTCGATTTAAGTTCTGGACGTATTTTATTTTGTCAAAGTTTTATGTGAAAATGTCAAATGATATAAAAGTGGCTCTTAAAGCGGCTCGTGAAACATTTAAAGAAAAGAAATATATAGATGTGATTAAGAAATGTAACAAGATATTATTGAGAGATCAAAATAATTATAACGCACTTATGTTATTGGCGGCTGCGATGAAACAAATTGATGAGTATAAATCACAAGTGCCATTAATTCTCCAAAAAGGTACAAAAATCCAAGCAGACAATCCATTAGCTTGGTACGGTTTAGTATCTTACTATGAAAAAAACTTGGACAATAATGAATGTTATAACCAACTATTATTAGCTTACTGTAAGCTTTTGGAAATAGAAAGGTATAACATTGCTATATACCTCATAAATGTTATAGGTTTGTAAAACTTATTCGGTAATTTATTTTCAGCGACATTAAGTTCACAAATATTATGAGTAAAATCTCAAAGTTGTTTACACAACTTACGGATGTTGAGCTTGTAATTCAATGTATAGAACATTTAATTGAATTACGGAAGAATTTGGATGATAACAAAATTAAGCTCATTGATAAAACGCTTGGATGGCTGCTATTAGATAATTTTTACGATCTAAATAAATATCAAAATTTATTAGAAAGTATTTTTAAATCTACGATTAACGATCATGATGCAACTGATCAAAAAAGGTTTTATACAAAATATTTAAAAATCTTATATGACAAAGATGAATTAATTGATTTGGTAAAAGAAGCTATCAATATGCATCAGCGATTTCCGCAAGATATATTACCGTTAGGTAAGTATTAAAAATAATATATTAGCTACTTTAACATTCTGTTTGTGAAAGTAACAAAGGAATCTTATAATTTTACTTATTAATTTTAATGGGATTTTTTATCAAGCAAACGGAAGAATTTAAAGATTTATTTCTAATATTTACGAGGTAATAGAATTTTAAATGATAAAACTGCAGACATATGGTCTTGGGCATTTCACTATTGATATTATAAAAGATATTTAATGCTCCGATTTCAAAAAGCACCTATATTCATTGTAATAAACATGAGTTTTAATTGTTACAAAATGCACTAGTTATTGAATCGAACATTTTATATAGCTGTTACTTGTATTCTTTCTTTAGCTATAATGTTTATGCTAGTATATATTTATATTTAATTAAAGTTTTACTTACATTAATGTTATATTTATACACATAATGTGCTATCACATATATTATCAGATATATCTAAATTATAAAAATTGTGAATTATATTTAGGAAATATCAATAAGTAATATATAGAATTAATTATAATTATAAATTATAAATCATTCTAAACTGTACATGTAGTATCCCAAAATTGTGGATGTTAATCTTAAGATAACATATTAAGTTCTATACAAGTATTTTTTAATTAGTGCAAGTTCAAGTAGTGGAATATTCAAGTTAGTATAGATTGTTCAATAATACCAGATTATGTATGTAGAGAAAACGAAAATTCAGTTAATATGGAGTTAGTATCAAATTTTCTGTAATTGTATCGCTGCTATTGTACCACAGAAACAATTAACCTTCTGTTTTAGTTATTTCTGAATTTCTTCTGTTTCGTGATTTATTTTAAGCGCCTTTGATAAGTGCCTTAAGCAGAATACGTAAAAGGAGAATTCCTTCAAGCAAAACTGTAAGGAAGAAGGGACTCGTTATTACATCGTAGCAAAAAACATGATGTTTTTGAATAAACTATCAAATCTAATATTAATCATTCTATGATTATTATAAGTTGGAATAAATAATGCAATCTATATCTATCTATATCATGAAATACAAGGAGTGCAATTGTTTAGTAAACAATTTTTTATTTGTTTATTAAAATGAGAACAGGATTGAAATATAAAAATTCCATAATGTTAGTAGGATTAAAATAATAGCTAGAATTTTCCAGAAACTTTCATTTTCTTTGTTAGTAGATATGGCATGATCCCGAACATGTCTGTCAGAAATTTAAAATATGTAGTATACAAAGTATAAAAGTATACAAAAACAGTATACACAAAGTATATATAAGTTTAGTAGTAATTTATATTTTTAATGATATGACAAAGAAAATAGAGGAGTGTCAGGGTAAATAAATCAAGAAAGAAATTAATGACTAAGTAGTACAAAGAAGCAAAATTGTATAATAAGGTTGCACAATTTAAAGGAATTAAATATTAAAATTAACATTATATACACTGCTACTGGTTGCAGTCTATACCATAGGTATAATATAAGTGAAATCTACCATTTCACTTCTGAATTAAAATCGTCACTAACAATGAGTGTGCAGTTTAAAAAATATCTTTCCTGAATTGTACTGAAGAATATTAGAAAATAGCAGTCTTAACTCAAGAGTTTCCATAAGTATATTTTGTAGTAGTATATTTTAATTGTATTAAACAGCTTCTATTAAACAAGTATTAATTTCCGAAAAAAATTGTCACTATTAATATATGAAGTTTACATCTCACTACTGCATTGTATAGTAATTGCAAGCAATAAGTGCTTTTTGAAATTTGAATATTAATTAAAATTAGTAACTATGTGCTCTTATAGTCATTCAATTGTTATTTTCAACATTTAAAATACTATTTATCAAGATATGAATATATTATTTGAGAAATTTTTCTTATGTTATGCATACATATATATATTCTAAACTACCGAGTATATTTCAAGTTGTTTTCATATATTGTTAGTTAAGAGATTAGTTAGTTAGTTTAGAAAAAATAGCATTTAATCAGTATTTGTCGATTTTCTATATTTATGTTTTAATCACTCAGTTATGCAAATTATTTTAAAGGATCGTAATAGATTGATTTTGTTAAAAAAGAAAAATAATAAAAATAATTAGTAATAAAGATTTAAATGTCGTGGAAGTCATTGGAAGAAACATAATATAACACGTTATAACGCAGTACTTGTCTTAAATTATTTATTAACTAGTATCGAACTAGTACTGATCAAAAACCATTATTTAAAGAGTTAGTAAATTAGCGAAAGCCATTGAAATATTCGTGATTCGAACTTACCTGGCTCTTATTTTTCAACTCTTATCGCTATCCGTGAAGCAATTATCCAAAAAGTTGTTAACAAATGAAAATAAAATTTAAAATAACATTTACTGTGATTGATTCATGCGTTCACATATTTAGACAATAGTAGAAAATGATCTGGAGATTTATGTAAATCGAAAACTTGCTGCACAGAATACAGTAAGGTATTATAGAAAATCTAACTTGAAATTCTTCGTATCATGAAATTTCTGAAAATATTTTAAATACTGAAAAAACGATATTTCTCGAAGATATCACACAGAAGTAGATTTCGCACGCATGGTATATATGATACTGAACTCCCTGCAATTCTAGACATACGTTCGTATCATGATTTTTGACCTTGAAACGCTCTGTAAAGTGACGTAAGTTCAAATCCGTTTGAAATCATAAAATTGCGGATTTTTATTAGAAGATGTGCAAGAATTCGAAAATATCAAGCCCTCTGAAAGTATCTTATAATTCCAAATTTTTGGGATTCTCGTTAGTTTCGGTATTCGTAATCGAGTATCGAAATATAGTACTAACGAAAATTTTGTAATGCCGCGAAGTGCAGTGACAGAGGCACAAGCCGTCCCAAATTGTTATCTTACATCAAGAAAATAACAATTAATGTGTGTTAGGTTTTAAGGTGTGTACATGCGACGTACGTACGATGATGTACGTAGACGTTGTAGCGAGTCTGTTGTGAGCCGATCATAAAAACTCTCGATATCAAGATGTGCAAAGTTTCTTAAAAGAATACAGCAAGAGCAGGGTCGTAGAAGAGTGATATGGTGACGACAAGAGTGGCAAAACAGAACCGTAGTACGAAATGTATCGCGTAACCCGACAGTACCAGCACATCGAGTCTACGATGAACTTCATCCCGTTCTCTCGGGCCCTGTTGTAACTACAGAGGCAATCCGCCGACGATTTCGTGAATCGAATTGATATTCAAGAAATCGTGCGAGAGTGCCAGCATTCAATCATCGTTCACAGCGTTGGATCACCTACCAATATGAAATTATATTAACTGTACTGAGCAAGAGTGGAGTGGCATGTTAGTCACCGATGAATCACGATATTGTCTATACAATCAACAAGTCATCAACAGGTTTGTTATCAATGTCCCCATTTTAGAATATGGATAATGGAAATCTGTATCTCATGTAAGAGATTTCAACGCCGGTGGTTATTGGTGATGACGTGAATCGGAGTTTGATTTTTCTATTGCACAGACTCGACGGTAGTGTCATTACCAGCACTAAACGTAGCTTGTCATGTAGATGAAGTGGAAAATATTTAAGGAAAGGATTCAGTACCTAATACCAGTAAAACAAGTTCTTATCAACATATATCATGTTTGACTTTCTTCAGGAGATACACAGCGTATTGTGTTCTGCGATTTCATATTTCGTAGAATGAAATTCATATTTCATAGAATTCAAATTTCATATTTCATAGAATGCTTAAAATGACTTGCATTCGAAAGCACGCACAAAGCTATACCTGGTGTTCCTTGAATTTATTGAAATCCCTCTTCAATTGTATGTATGACGACATACATTTATGACGACATTAAAACACTCGAAATGAACATTGATATGCCATTAAAGTTCTCGTATTATTCGCCATCTAATAATTGTTAACCGCTTAATAATTACGTTATAGACAAGTATTTACAATATAGATAAATAAATATTTTTCAATGGCTTTTAAATACGTACCAATTAAATATTCTCTGTCTCCAAAACACCAACTTTAGAAGAATTCAATATATCAGAACTAAGAAATTTGATGTTATTCACAAAAATGGGACAAATACTACAATAGTAAAGTAGAAATGTAACAATTTATATCAACAGTAGTTTAGACTTCAGGAAAATGAAAATACACACTAATTTTGGAGCTATTGCTATAACATTTTTGCTGCCTCCGAGAGAGATTACCACCTGCAACATATCTTCCAGATAACCATAACCTCGATCCATAATCTTAATCCATCTAGTGATTGTGTTATCTATTTCATACTCGGATTATCGGGTTATCGTTAAGACCTGGGCTATGAATCCTCATCGGAATTATTCGTCGTTATCACATAATCGAGGCAGCGTTTTTTAACACAAGTATGGATGTTACAAGATTGGCAAGTGTCCGCGGTAATTAGACACTGATGACAATGACTTTGGGTTCGATAACGATTCCGCGGTCAACGGGATAACAAATGTACCCTGTTCCAAAGTCTAAGTCGGACTCGACTTACTTCTCGCGATACAAGGATTACTTGACTAACTCTTTATTGAAACGTGGATTATTCACCAATCGTACAGACACTAGATTTTTTTTTTTTTTTATGTTGAGATATTTTTTTTTTATTTTATTTTGGTTATTTTACAATTTGTCCTTATGGACATTTGGTAAAGTGTTATATCTTATTGGTGAAGAGAAAAAAATAAAATAAAAATAAATATAGCATGTGGGTGGCTACCCCCAGCGGGGTGCAAGACACTAGATAACTGACTAACGAGATTACAAGGAAAGGGAATGACTTTCCGTCACGATGACGCTGCAGAGGAAAGCTATGATGGAGTGTGCCTCAGGGCACGAGATCATCGGATTCGTCGAGGAAAGCCTCCGCTCGGAAGGTGAGGGAAATGGACGTTGCTGTTAATTGGTTAATTTCTATGTTGGTGGTTAGAAAAGAATGCTAGTCGCCCTTGAGAGAGAGTTTCTAGCGGGAAGCGTCGTACGCGAGGAAAGCAGATCTCCCGTATCTTGCCGCAATAGGTGACAGATTTACGGGCTGATAGAATAAAGACTGTTTGTCAATTTGAAGGACCTTAGTTAACTAAATCCTAAGATTTATAGCGGGTCCTCAGGCTAGCTGAACATATACTGTGAATGATGCATCGACATCTGGCGATCATCTTGCCCGAAGAATTCCATTAATCCAGGTCTATCATTGGATTAATGCATGCAGTGATAATTACGGACCAGTTCGATGAGAGAAACGACAGCTACACCCAATATTAATATCTGGAAAGGAAAAAGCGCAGACCAATCTGATAGAAAAACAGTAGATACAATTACATTTACCATACAGGATATCCTTCTTGCGTCAGTGGAGAAACCCGCAAACGCAACTTTCAAATATTTATGCGACGGATATACTTCCGTGGGAGCCCCGCCACCAAATGATAATGACGCTCTTCTTGTTCGAGTTAATTAACTAAATATACGATATTATATACAGGATATATATAGGATATATATATATAGGACTCCGTTATGACTACTCACCTCACTTTCAAATATATTTTCACGCTGTTTACTGAATATTTTGAGGATGAAAAAATCACCGATGTACGTCTCACAAGTATGCTTCTCGACTGAATGAAAGATCCGAGATATCTGCCTTAAGAACCCTCGGAATACTCTAGCTGGATAGCTTATCGCTTTCTTCATTTCAGAAATAAATAATCTTTTCTTTATAATGAATCAAAGGCGATAAACAATGAATCGAAGGAGATAAACAATGAATCGAAGGCGATAAACAATGAATCGAACTACTTGTCTCTCTACAGACGAGCGTTACTACGTTTGCTGTATTGCTTGTAGACGTGTATTATTATTAGATATATAGTTTATGCATTATTATTAAGTATTGTATTTATTTGTGTATTGTCATATGTTATTTTGTATACATATTATTATATGAATTATGTTTATGTATTATGTTTATATTATTTAAAATGAAGCTTTCAAACTATTTGAATATTGTTCATTACGTCTAAAGATATTGCTTTAAAAATATATAATAAAAGGATTTACTCCGTTTTGTTTATTTTAATCTATTATATTACACACACACACACACACACACACACACACACACACACACACACACACACACACACACACACACACACACACACACACACACACACACACACACACACACACACACACACACACACACATATGTACCTTAATGTATTTATCAATTATTTCTCTGGAGTAATCGGTCTTCTTCAATTTATGTTTCTATCCATAATCCCAGATACTGAAAAAACCTGCCTGGAAAATTTCCTAATTGATGGTGCAAAAATGTTGACATTCATCTTAGAACGGACGCATCTCATTAATTGGATGAACATTATATTTACCAGCTCTCAGATAAAAGCGTATATCGTAGCGAACGTAGCAACGACGTGTTACGCACTCAAAAATAACAACTACTGCATTATTTTACCGTTCTTCTGCATGTTCATATCCTACGGCGCTCAATGTTGGCGTTCCAAGTATCGATGTTCTGGCCTACCGCTCTCTATATGGTCAGGCCTGTTGCAGACGAACTTTTGTCGTTGCGATCTCGTTGCAATCACATGTCTACCTTCGTTGTTTTTAATTACGAAAACAAAGGAAGACACGAGATCGCAACGATGAAAGTCGCTCGTTTGCACCGGTCGTTAGTTAGGTTGTAAACATACAGCGTAGTAAGCGATAGGTGGCAAGTGGCAAAACAAGTGATTTCACAGACAATGCCAAGTGTCAATGTCCTAAATATGAATTTTGTCGCTTACTGCTTGCCACTTGTCTTTATCGGTATGTACACGACCATAAGATTACAAGTGGAGAAGCGTCCGGAGAAATGTGAGCGCAAGTTTGGAGAATAGTTCAGCAGAAAGTTAGAAAATAGAGTGGCGAGGGCAAAGGGCGTGACAGTTCGAACAATCCCAACAGATATCTAATTTGTTCGTTTTCAACCAGCAAATATTTTTTCACACAAAACCAGGTTAATAGCAATCTAATACCAGTTACTTCATAAACGAAAACTGAAGTTTGAGATCTTATGGATATCTTCGAACCTTTCCTTAGAATACTTAACATTCTTTCCAACAATATGGTTTTGATGCTCTAATTACTTCTTTACAGAATATTTTTTTTTAAACATATTATATTATGTTCTATTTACAGAATATATATGTCTTGCTTACTTGGAACGAAATATCTTGGACGAAAATTTTACTGACGTCGATATAACACAATTTTATGAAAGTTGCCTAAAATTGAACAAAGAGTGTGAAATAGCTAAAATTGCTAAAGCACTAGATTTAGCAAAATCAGGAAATTTGATTATAGCGCGAGATATATTGAAAGATATACTTGTATCAACGCCGCGCTTAGTATGTTGTTGGATGGCATTAAATCAAATAAGTATGAAGCTTTACTGTTGGGAAGATGCAGAAGTTGCTGCCAAGCGAGTATTAGATACGAAGAAATATATAATAAAAAATAAATTAGAATGTAAAATGAAAGAGACATTAGTTGAAGCAATGAGTTTAACTAATGACAAATCTAAATGGGAAAATGCATTCCGAATGTGTGGACAAGTAAGAATCCTCTTTATTTACACATGTAACTTTTTTAGTTTGAAACGACAACAAAATTCTTGTTTAGAATTATCTAAATCCCTTTCCAAATCTAAAAGCATTTTTTCCAATCTTTTCAAAGTTTTAAAGATCATGTTCTTTTTCTTCTCCTATGGAAAAGCATGTTTGAAATTTCTCAAGATAAGTTTACTCACTCAAGGTTTTGGTGTAAGTGTTGTGCGATCCCTCATAGTGCACTTACCAAAAAATATTACTTGTTTCTCTATTTCGTGGCCAGATTCTCTAAACGTAGTATCTCAAATAAAGTATACCATATGCTTCAATTTACTGAATTCATCATTCGCCTAATAGATGGTTTAAAGTTAGAAAAAGCAGCAAGAAATACTTTGATTGAATAACTTGGAGAATTTTTTTTTTTAAATAGGCTTTAAAGAGTGAAATTATATTCGATTTTTAAAACTTTTATTTGTTGCTTATTCTGCCTATGTGCTTATTTATTTGATTTATTTAATTTCCAATTAAAGATACATCCTTCGGCACGATTGGATTTGATTCGTGCACGTCTTAGCATATTGTTACATCGACCAGATGTAGAGATTCTGCTGAACAATTTGGAATCAAAAGATGAAACTAGAATACATACCAATATTCTTCGAGCGTTATATTTAAAACAAAATAAACAATACGACGAAGCCGTAAATATACTTGATTCAGCCGTCCGAAAGCCAGGCTTGTCTCAAACTTCCCAAGCGTGGTTACTTCTTGGTACAATTTATTGGGAAATGGCAGAGTATAATTACAGTTTGATGGCTTTTTTGAATGGAATAAAAGCCGATCGTTTTAATTGGAAATGTCTAGTTTATTTGGGACAGTACTATCGTGACTATGGTAATGACATGGAACGTTCTAGGAGATGTTACCAAACCGCATTACAAATTAATCCAAATTCTGAAGAAGCTGGTATTGGGTTAAGTACGGCGTATAGACTTCTTAAAAATCAAGTAAGACGAATTCTATTATTTCACGAAGTGCATATCCGTTTCTGTATGCATCCGAAATTTATTATCCATTAATATTTTAGCGAATAAAATATCCATGTTCCGTTTTTTATCACTTAATTACGTTAATAAGATATTATTTGTAGGATGCAAATATAAAATTGTTACAAATGTTAACTGCACAAGATAGCGGTCCTGGATGGGCGTGGTTACAACTCGGTTTGCAATACCTTGATCAAGGAAATGCGGAGCAAGCTATTAAAGCGTTTCAACATGTTATTAGAGCTGACCCCAGTGATAGGTAATGTTACAGATAGTAATTATTTAACGAGAATACAATCGAGTTTACGAAAGTATTACTTCTAATATTAAACCATTTATCTTGGCGTGACATACTGAGCTTGTTGGGTGAGAAATTATTGGTAATATTTCCATCTTTAAAGTTTCGGGAAGATTTACCGAAGTTGGAAAAATTATTAAAAAAAATATTTCAACCTTTTTAAATGGACGGTGGAAATATTAAAAATCAAATATATATTAATAAATATTAATAATATTAAACAAATAATATATAACAATTTAATATATTAATAACCATAAGTAATACTAATAAGTATAGCTAATGTTTGAAGAAATAATAGTGCAATAAAAAACACTCGTTAGGAAAGGTATGTATTTTTTATTATTCAACTGTTCTGTCAATTTTGAAAAGGATATAAAATCGTATTGGTTTATTTCGGATAAATATAATGAATAAAATTCTTTGATATAAATGCGCACACAAGTGCGTTAATTATTAGCTATTTTAAATTGGGCAATAAATAAATATATTGTATTACATATATTATAATGTACATATACAATAATGTACATATATTATAAAGGTATTATGCACGTAAAGTCTGACTGGTTTAACTGAGAATAGTCAAATATCTCGAAAAATATATGGGAGACGCGGGGAAATGTTTCGGAACCTGTACATTCATTATGTAATTTTTATTTTCGGCTTTAGCACCCAAGAAATGGATTTAGTTAGACAGAAGTTTAGGCTGCCGAGTTCAGGTTTCGCCACACGCCACATTCATTGTACATGTTCTTCATCCTCTACCCATCCCTATACGTATGTACACGGTACGTAATTTAATCTTAATCTTCCACTAAACCACTTTGGTTTGAAACACATTTGCACCCCTTCCTTTTTCTTTTTCCCTTAACCAGCTAACCATCTAGATGTCTATCGTGATCGCCACAATCTCTTGTGTCCTCCATCAAATTCTCACAGTTTTCCGCTACAGCATAAAATGCACTTTCTGGCTTTCTCTTCCACTCAATAATTATCTTCCTGCTTGAAACCTTTTCGACTTATATTGCCAGAGTAATGGTAAATATCGTTCAAATAAAGTCAGTTCTGTGATAGAACTTTAAACTATGTTCTTAAATAACCTGGTACAATTAGACGTTATTCACAGACAATTATGTTATATTTATATTATAAAACTTAAGAATATAGAGAATTAGAAAGGAGGATCAGTATAGGAGAGATAGCGAATGAGAAAAGAAAAGATGGGATTGTAGGGACTGGGTGAGGAAATTGGAAGAAAAAGAAAAGGGAAAGAGTGAAGAGAGGGGTAGGGATCTAGCTAAGAAGGTAAATTGGGCAAGTAGACAAAGACTTATGCAATAAATAATATATATTATGATAGATAATAGATAACGTATATATAAAATAAGATTATGTGTGTAAATGAGTGAATGGACGTGTGGAAGATCACGGGAGAGTGCAAGGCAACAGGGAGAATAATTGTAAACCGAATTTCTTTACATTCTTGTAAAGTTTAACATTTTTTACAGCCATTGCTGGGAATCGCTAGCGGATGCGTATTTTATAAGAGGTGCCCACACATCAGCATTAAAATCTTATCAGCGAGTATTAGAGTTATGCCCACAATTACTATATCCAATGATACAATTGGCATATATAAAATTGGTTAGTATTATTTTTCTGGATTGTTTCGTGAGATGTCTGTGTGATATTTGTTTAAATATTACGAAACTTTTAGCAGCTGTTTTAAAGATTTGTACAAATATCGTTTGCTATTTCGTTATTTCATAGATTATTGGACAATATAACGAAGCAAAGAAAGACTTTGAACAAATATTGATAAATAAATCATGTTATATTCCTGCTTTAAAAGGATTGGCTGAAACCTGTCTGGCTTTAGCAAAAGACTATACTGCTAAACAACTTCTGGGTCGTGCGAATGACTATTTGCAACAAGCAATGGATAGTTTAACTGTAGCTATTAAAGAGCGTAAGGATATATCTTGTCTCTGGAAGTTACTTGGCGATGTGTGTTACAGAGTTGCAATGTTACCAGACAAATACAGTCATTTAAAAGCATCATCTATTCTAATAAAATATGAGAATGTCGAAGATATTATATTGCTTAAACGGATAGATATGTTCTCGTTATCTGCAAGGTAAATATATTATACTAATATTATATTATAATCTACACTAATCTTACATTATATTATAATAAATTCTACATTATTATTATTATTATTATACGTTATATTGTTATATGTATGTTAATGCCAGTGTGTGCTTAACTGCGGCAATTCTTGCCTAATTAGGTGCCGCTATGAGGAATACGATACTTACATATTTTTGCTGTATCAAAAAGTACGGATATCTTTGATACTTTTTTAAAAGGAAATTTGAAAGACATTTTTTCCTACTATAATATTCTTCAAATAATGTAGCTTTGCTCAGAAAAGGTTTTTAATACGATACAACGAATAACTGCAAAATTCAATATTTAATATTTTAATATTGAAAACGTTTTTAAGAAATATTTTTGGTTTATAAACGATGAAATTATAAATATATCAATTTTTATATAGTATGCAAGAAACTGAGTGAATATTTTAATTACAGATGTTATTGTTGTGCATTATCTCTTTCTCCGGAATCAGTTTTTCTGTGGTATGATTTAGCTTTATGCTATTTAATGCAATTACAGCATGATCCATCAATCAATCATAAAAAGCATGCTAGTAAGTGTCTAGCTGCTGCAAAACATGCTGTTAAACTATGTCCTTCAACATGGAAACATTGGAATCTTCTGGGTATTATTTGTATGTCACCGTACATAAAGAACTATGCATTGGCACAACATGCTTTCATAATGGCGATTGATAACGAATTAAATAATGCTATAGTATGGTCTAATTTGGGAACTTTATATCTATATATAGGCAAGTAAAAATGATAAAACACGCAATAATAAAGAACATATTATACTTTTGTTCGAGCGCCTTCGCGATTCTCTGTATAATAAATTATCGTCGTGTAATTAAATTCACAGGAAGTTTGTATAAAGCAAACGAGGCTTATTCTCGAGCTCAGCGTGCCGATCCGTCATATATCAATAGTTGGATAGGGCAAGCTTTAATTGCAGAAATAATGAATCGAAAAGAAACAGTAGATCTATTTAGACATGCAAGACAATTAGGATATCATAGTCAAGCTGCCATAGGGTACACTCATTGGGTATTTGATATGATTTTAAATCCTAACACCGAACATGGCATTTTATATACAAATACAATACAAAGTATGCATGCAATATCTTCTGCTGCTGATGTTATGACGTGGTATGTAGGTAAGTTTTTATCACTTTTCATACGATACATATTATAAAATGTCGATATAAAACTATGCATAGGAAAAGTTACAGTTAGTTCTGAAAGTCTTCATACATACCATAAATTTCAATTATTTTTTTATATATTTTTTATACTTATCAAATGAATACCTATAATTTTAATAATGCATTAATTTATATTAATCATAATTTTACTGTATTTTATTGTGACTGATTAACGTTATTTTAAATTTTGTATATTGTACTATACGTATCGTAATATTTATCATTCGTTACAGAGAATCATCCAAATGATTGTTATGCTCGAAATGCGTATGGATTATTATTAGAAAGGCAGAGACTTTATAAGTCAGCTGCAGAACAATTTGCCGTAGCTGTATGTAATAGTACCAAAAACGAAAAAGACCTTGTTTCTATAAATTTAGCACGTGTGCTAATACGAATGAAAAGATATAACGAAGCAATAAAATTATGTCAAGGAGTTGCAAATACCAACTATAATTCTCAATGCCATCTCGCGTTAGCCTTATTCAAAGGTAATCACTCCCTTATATCCTATATATATATATATATACAGGATTTATTTATTCAGAAATATTAGAAATTAGGGTTTCCAATGATTTCTATTCTATATGATAAGTTTATTGATAGATGAATCTATTTACAACGGATTAAACAGGAAACGATGTTTATTTAACGTGAACTAAATACAGTAATGTACTATAACTAAGACAATTAGATGGATAATTAACAACTCACAACTCAATTCTCGCAACTCGACTCTTAGTTAACGACTGCCGATTAATTCGTCTTTCTCCCTTAAGCATCCTTTTGTCTTTCCTCATACCCCCGTCATCTATGTTCCGTAATCGTCCGCGATCATGATCACGTACGCCTTCTTCCGCGTAACTATTCGACCGAAGGACCGACGACACATTGATGGGCCGCTTGGCCCATTGAAGTTTCCGGACCCTTCCGGCCTGTCGGCACTTAGGCTTTCTCACAACATTGTTTATAGTTCATCCGATATTTTTTAGGCAATCTGTCAACGATACTACATATATATCTTTTTAAGTACAAAAATTGTAGTATTCTGTTAATGTCGAAACGTTCAGGGATGTCATGTAGTAATTAATGAATGCATGGTAAACTTAGGACGTTAAGATTCAGCTAGTGTTGAATTTATATCCCGTATAAAAACATCACTATTTAGTGACCATTTTAAAGTCCAACGAGCATATGCTGTACCTTAGGCCCTTTTAATCTTTGGTTAACCTGGAACAATAGTAATATTAATCTGTGTTTTTAAGTGACGATTCGAAATTAATTATAGAACTGGATAGTAATGAATTATTTAAACGACTAGGAAATATTTATTCACATTGTTTGAGATATATTGTAATTAAAATTTGTTTCATTTTCAGCTGAGCTATACGAAGAAGCGTATAATACGTATGAAAAAACTCTGCATTCCTTCGCGGATACCGAAGCACAGAAATCATATACACTGTGTGCGATGGCTGCGATAGCATATTCTTTCCACAGAGTAAATGATGCAAAAACTTTACTTTTCCAATGCATACAAATACAGCCTCCAGTTATAATAGCTCTTTTAGCGGCCACATCATTAGGGATATTACATGGCGATATCAATTTAGCTGGATTAGTACTGAAAGAATTGGAGTTATGTGTACCTAATTCTGAATATGGTCATCATGTTCTAAGCTTATTTGCATATTATTATTTGGTAGCAAATAATGCTAGAAAAGCCATTATTATTCTTTCTAAAGAAATCTTTAGATATCCTGGTAAGTACTATTTTAATATATTTTCTCTTATAAATAATAAAGTATTGTTCAAAGAAGAAATTAGCTAATAATAAGTAAAGAGTAATCCATTTAAGTCGATGAAAATAGTAACAATGTAACATGTACTGTGCGTTGCTGTACTGTAAGTTAGGAGTCGGAAAAGCACAGGTACAAAGGAGATTTATGACTGTGTTGAGTTTATCTTAGGCCTTTGTTACTTAAGGCTTATTATCAGCCTTTCTTCTTAATCTATTCTTAATGATGAAATTTCGGGTCGATGTCATACGACTTTTGCTGATCCGACTCGAAGTTAGACCGCCCGTTTATACTTATACCCGAATCGAATCACTGGATCCCGAGCAATACGGGTACATACATCGAAATTCCATCCGATCCCGGAATTTAGAACCGCGGTCATACAAGACAGATCTAGAAATTTATTTATTGAAATCATAGATGAAAGAGTGAAGCCAAGTAATCGATATGGTGCCAATTTGAGGAAGCGCTTCGCGCGAGTCACAGTCCTCGTTTGAAAAATTTTGTCAAAATTTGTGAATGGATTGTAAAGTACGTGTCATACATATGCGAAACGCTTCTTCAACTTGCTGCGAAAGTTAATTTATTTGGTTTCACTTGGAGGACGCTTTATCCTAACTAGTGTCCAGGCTTATCTTATATGAACATGCTCGGGGCACCACTCAAACCTCTAGTTTAATTCGTTAAGAGTCAATCTAAGGCGATCGGGTTAAAGTTGTTGAGATCAACCATGCAACGAATCAAATACAAAATTTTGCTATATATCAGAATTGATATGCCCTGATAAATATTTTCTAGTCTCTTATTCAGAGTTTAAAATATATTTAAAACATTCGTATTATGTATTTCATACATATTATTTTATATAGATGTATGATATATTATTTTCCTTTTCCCTGCAGGCAATGTAAAATATTGGACTATATTGCTCAGGATATTATTAGAAACTGACTTAGAACTGTTTAGTAGATGCGCACAAAAGGTATTGTTTCTTAATAGAAATATTATTACTGAAAACCATGTACATGTTGCATGTGCTTTATCCTTTAGCTATTTCATGCAAAATATAGGACCAACAAGTATTAGATCTATGCAAAAGCTTCTATTTACTTACCCTGCCAGCATTGAAAGTTGGGTAATGTTCATTGCAGGATTTTTATCAAGGTTTGTAAAAGTAAATCTCTTTCTATTTAACTTTTTGTTGATATTTTATTATGAAATATCTTGATATAATATAACTTAATATTAAAATTTCCTATAACTTGCGTACTATATTTCCTTTATTCCTATATTGTTTATATATTATTGTTATTACATATTAAATTAACATGAACACGGAGAACGTCAAAAACAGAGCTACCATTAAAGATTATAAAGAGTTAAGAATTCTACCATAAATCTCCAAAAAATAAATGGCGCTCCGCCGTCCATTTTCAATTCCGAACTCAAAACGTGTTATCACTAACATGCAGAAGCTATCGACTTTTAGGTGAATCACATCTATCTAATCTATCTATCTAATCTACCTGATAAAAGATAAATTCTTGCTTCATATCGCGTCATAACTAAAAGACGAACAGTCATAATTCTTCCGCATTTTTAATAGTAAAAAAAAAAAAAAAAAATAGTAATAAAATAAAATAATAAAGTAACGTTATTCATTTAAGTCAAATGCGCTAGATATGCATCGACAAAAACAATACCATTTTTTTAATTGGTATGTTTCTTTATGATGGGAAAAAAATAATAAAAAGAATGAATTGAATCGAATGAATGGAAAAATGAATGATAAAGGTTTAATCTGCAAATTAAAATTGTTCACAGGCGTGCAATGAAAAAATATAAAATGAACGTCGAGTGGTTCTTAACACTTATAAATAACATACAACAGTCATATCAGCCCACATATGTCATGGCAAAATGGTTAAATGACACTAAAATAAAATTGGAGCAGCTCAATTAAGTAGGAAGGTCCATTTTGTTTACAGATTGTGAAATGTATTTTGTAATGTATGTACAAATTAATTTATACAGTGTTTTATTGTACTGCGTTTTTAAGAAATGTTTGATTGGAATTTAGAATTGTTACATTTTTAATCATGGATTATTAAAATACGATAGCGAGGATTTGGTGTAATAGAACTAATACGTAAGGATACTTTTAACTCCAGCGATTTCTGCTTAATCAGTTGTGGCTCCGTATTTTCAGCAGTCATTTGTTATAAAATTTTTCAGTGGAAAGTATACTAAATAAACTTGATATGTTTGTCATTCATATTCAACATTTCTGTTTTAAGTTTGCATATTATTCATAGACGAGGAAGAAAACAGTGAGTAATTTTTGGTAATTCCCCGGATAACTGCAAAAACAAGTTTCCAAATATGCCGCAACTAAACAGCCGCTATTGCACATGTTGACAAAATAATAATTGCTAAAATAATAAGTCAATTAAATAGTATCAAAATCACCAATTCGAAATTTTTCATTGAAATTTTATAGATTTAAGACTGTGGATTTGTAGAAAGATTTTTTTCTATAAAAATATGAGTAAAAAAGCTAATATTCCTTAGCTTTTTCTCTTGCATGCTCTTAAATTTCTTTAATACAAGTCCTATATATTAATTGTCGGTAGTTGTAGCGTTAAAATGTTAGAAATTCTAGGAAGTAAAATAATAGAGTATCGTTAAGGAGAAGATTCTAACTTATTTTTGTATTTTCAACTTTTTTTTGTAAAAGATAAGGATTATATTGCGTCCCTATCCATTCTTGTATCCTACTGATAGAATATGCCGTTTTATTTAAAGTATTTTATAAATTATGTAAACAAACATTGCTCAGGTGTTGATAATTGTGCATCGAATAAAGAATACTAAGTAAATATTAACTTTATGATATTGTTGTTTGGTGCAAGATTTCGTCCGTTTAGTCTTATTTATATCACAAGAGCTATAATTCTACCACGTGCAGTATTACAAAAATTATTCGATCGATGTATGACAAAATCTATGGTTCCATTTGGAAAAATAACAGGGATTTTTAAATATTAAAAACGCTACCACTTTTGCACTGACCATCTATACTAGGTCATATAATACGTCATTGGAAACCGCTCAATTTTGTCTAATGAAATCACTTTCGTTTTTCTACTAGCTTAGGTATGCTTACCCTATAGCTTGTCCCAGTTGTATGGGATATATATGAAATATCTAATATATTATAAATATACAGAATAATATGTATATCACGAAAGTATAAGTGTATTTATACATAAATTGAACATATCTGATTGGTAAGAACCTAAGTTTATTCTTCAAAATAAACTTAGCCTTTCCTTATCATACGATAGATTTCTATAAAATTGTTTGATATACCTGCCTATCGCTATTGAAACAAATATATTTTTCTCTTTTTCTTATTTGAATGTTAGAATTCTACCATTTTATCGTTCTTTCTCCTTTATCGAATTCCTTTTTGTATAAATCTTCCGTTCCTTCGTATTCCACAGACAAACGTGAAATGAATTTCCTTACTACAAATTTCCAATATTCTGTGTTTTAGCAGAAAATGTTGGACATTGAAAAACAAATTGGGTAAACTTTTTCTTTTCCTTTAATCATATATTTATGGCTTCTAACTCTACAAGTTGCAACTTCGGTTATACTTATCTGTATCCTTTGTTTTCCATGAATACTTTATGGACACACGGCCAATGCGCAAGAAGTAACATCCGAGACGTTTCACAAATATTTTCAGCATACAGTGTTCAGTCGTCTATGCACAAACGGTTTTAACGCGAATACTTTTCATCGTATCATGCAGAAATAAGAAGAACCGAATAACAAACACTAATAATTTCTAAAACCAAACTTATCACTTTAAACTTCGTTTAAAATGATACTTAGTAGAAGTATCAGTCGTCCAGTAGTAATTGGCCTACGATTGATCGGAATTTGGCCAGGTTCATCTTACGAAATTATTGTCCGATGCATTTGGGTAGTTAACATGATGTCTGCGCAAGTATTTCAATATCGGTATATAATAAAGCATATTAGTTTTGGAAACTTGGCAGACGTAGTAGACAGTGTGAGCACTACTTTGCCTTATAGTCTACTCTTCTTTAAAATAATTAGCTTCTGGATTAAACGCGGGTAAATGTTAATTCCTTTCTTACATATTTCCGGTTTACTATGTCAAACATAATAACCAGACTGCGGCTTTTCATGCAAACTCATATTTTTGACAGTATATCTAAAAAAGTAAAAACTTGAAAAAAAAACTTTGGATATTTTATATACTTTCACATTATGCACATTCTGTATATGTTTGCACTTTCAAATTTCCTATGAACGCATAAAGATCGGCATTCTCAAATGAACGATAAGTTTGAACATAGCGGAGATGAGCTTAAAAAGAAATTAAATGAAATTAAATGGCTTTTATAATTTGTTCTTATCAATTTATGTGCTGCATGTATAACAATATTTTTCAGAATATTTAAAAACATATTGATAGGAATGTCTCGCGATTGGATCGACAATTCTACCGCCAAACTTAACGTAGATGTCATGATAAACAAAGCTGAACTTGCATACCGTTGCTCAAACTTAATTATTGGCGTATACGCTAGTGCCGTTTTTATATACGGCGGTATGTTCCTGGAATTCAGTCGTCAGGATCAGGATGACGGATTTAATATAACATCTCGACAATTGTTAATAAAAATGGACCTACCGTTTGCATATTATGAAAGTCCAATCTACGAATATGTATTTGTTGTACAATTTCTTCAACTATTAGCTACTGGAATTAGCATTGCTATGTTAGATGCTTTGATAATTACATTGGTCAGTATGTTTTAACGTAGTAATCAAAAGTACATTTATTTCACGTTTTATCAACAAACTGCACACAGGCAGTGGATACAAAAAGTATTTGTGCATCACTGCGTTTATCATTGTGCATTTATATATTATAGTATATTTATATATTATTATATACTATAGTAGTTAATTAGATCCGACTACGATAAATTTCATATTATTTGGTAGTACTTTCGTGTAACTACAAAAATTTGATACTACGGAAATGAAATGTAGAATCTAATAAGAAATCTTTTGGTCGAAAAATAAAGCTACCTCTTGAATACCTTTTGTACACACCGTGCTATTAGTTAAAAATAAATAATATTATAGCCAGTTAAAAATATAATGCCCACTATGCGCTTTGCAAGAGCTTTCAGTTCGTGTTTAATCCTAAATACAACTTTGTGTTAGGGTGTACCTATTTAACATATAGTGTACCACGTATCTAATAATTTTACAATTTTAATAATTATTCCAATCATTACGAGAGATCACTATGAAAGATGGTAAAAGTGTATAGTAACTGTAAGATTCGTAAAGTCGATAAGCAAATAAGCCATAGAGAAAAATCTTATCTTTTCATAAATTCTTTTCTACGCTTTCGATTTGTTTTTTAAATAATTCGATATAAGATAGTAGTAAATAATATTTTGAAAAAGTAACAGATATTTGAATGAAAGATTACATGGCCCTAAAAATAAGATATCATTGAACATAGACGAGTATAGAAAAGTTTTTCGAATGGGGAATACTTGGGTGCTACGACGTAGTACGTTTTTTACAAAGTTATGTTGCTGAAGATCGGTGAGATACTATACGTGTATTATATTATACTAAATATTATTCAGATACTTCATATCGGCGGACAAATAGAAATGTTACACGAAGCTCTAGAAAATATTTCTATCAAAGATGAAAAACATGGATCGTTACGAAATGTCATTAAATCTTTAACCGATCATCATTACCGGATTATCCTTAATTCGGAATATATCGAAAAATTATTCTCGTATATTGCTTTGATGCAATTATTATGTAATACAATCGTCATATGTTGTATAGGTTTCTTAATAATAGTTGTAAGTAATATTTGCAAATGTCGTTTTTCCATGACATTAAAACATTATTTTTGCATTGTTCTTAATTAAATTAAAATTTTATTTATACATATACTACATTTAATTTTTTATATCAGTTTATGATTACGATTATGCCTATAACTTATAATATTTTTTATATTATTGTAGGCGGTTAATTCATACGGTGACATAAAAGTACTTATGAAAATTTTCTTATTTTATATCGCTATTACGTTGGAAGCATTTATTTTTTCCTATGCTGGTGAATATCTTAGTAATAAAGTTAGTATTTAATTAAAATATATGCGTACACGACGTCTTACAGAATCTATACGGTAACTATTAACTATACAAAAGGGTAAGTATAAATATTTATCATTTTATTCCAGAGCCTGTCAGTTAGCAGTTCAGCTTACGGTTCTTCTTGGTACTTATTAGAACCTAGAAATAGACGTGTCGTGATTCTTCTTATGATAAGATCACAAAGAAGTTTAACGATTACTGCTGGGAAATTTATGGATTTGTCTATGATCGGCTTTGCAACTGTAAGCTTGATTTTTGTTACGATATAGTGAGCATAGTGTCATGATGAATACAGTGACTCACGAAAGTATGCCAACACGTGTAGAAATTTTCTATGTGTGTATATATTATACAAAAGATTATCAAATTTCATTAGAAATGTAACAATCTAACATATCGATAACGATAAGCGTGCAAATTGATTTATGGCCTTTTTCCCTAGATTTGTTGTTTATTTAGAAAAAATCCTATTCCTCGGACAATTGGCGAACCGCCTTTTGTAAAAGGTGACGGTTTTGTCAGAGTAAAGTTAGCAATGTCATTATTCATCTTTTGAAATATATTAAATCCCGCACAAACAGATTATAATATGACAAATAAGCTGCGTTACGCAGATTTTCATAGACATTCTTAGTTGCATGCTTTAGTTTCACCGTTGCGACACGCGTTATCGTGCAGTACTATCACTCGTTGAGTTCAATCGTTGATATCGTCACTCGAATGCATCAGTTGTTATTGATAATTCTCGAAATTAGTCATTTCGTCGGGTTGCAGTAAATCATAAAGCGGGTCAAATATTTGAATTTAAGATGAAGTAACAGATGAATTTGTAAGGACACGAATTGATCTGCACGCTTAATAATAAGATTAAAAAACAACGTTCGATAATTATGAGACTCAGAATGGATAAAATTTAATACAATCAAAGATGGTCGTTTAGTAAATTCAAGATCACTTTAATATTTCGTAAATAACCACCTCTTGTAAATAAAACATTTCGTTGTTAGAATGCATATTTTCGAAGATATCGTGAGTGATCAAGTTAGAGTTCTGTTTGTTGCATAGTTTTTCGTAAAAAAATGTTTTTTCTAATGGACGTTTCAAAAAATTTTAATCGAATAAAAATAAACGTATGTCGTGGTAGAAGAATGCTTTGATAGATAGCAATACTAGGATAACACGAAATAGTTTTTGCGTATTTTTTAACAAATCACGTAATAAAACGAAGAGCAACTTTTTTATATGTACTTGTGAAAAATTTGTATTAATTTCGTTTGAAATATGATATTTGATAATGTCCATGTCAAATAGCTTATGTAATTACAGATTATGTATTAACAAAGAAAGGGCGAAAGCTTTCGATGTTACAACTTGATACTGACGTATTATATGATCTTAAAAATACATACACAGTACGCATATTTGCTATACTGCATGATATCACTTGTATTCTTTTAACTTTTTAGATTTTAAAAGCATCCGCATCATACGTATCGGTATTGTATGCCATGTACTGATTACACAGGAGCTCATCATAAGAAATAAAATGAGTATATAATATATGTATCTACATATATGTTATATATACACATATAATGGTATATATAATTAAATATATAAATGGACTGGAATATGATAGCAAATTCATATATAAAAATGTATTATTTAAATAAATACTATATCATGTAAGGCAACAAAATTTAGGTATTGCATAATTAAACCTTATAAAATCAATATTCATTAATTGTACGAGGTGTTAAGAAATTCTACGTATGTCACGACTACTATCATAGGATTCTACAAATTAAATATTAATATAAATTGGTTGAATCGCATTATTGAAACATTAGCAACATTGTAAGTTATCACATTAATTAGACGACATGTTTGCGACTTTTTGGCTTTCAATATCTTCATTGGTACATTGTGCTTTATTTTGAAGTATCGTGAATATTACAGTTCACTTTATCAAGGAATTATTATTACCTTCTTCCACGTTTTTGGCTACCTATGCACGTTTATCGAACTTAATCTGTCAGATCTCCCTCTTGAAGATCGGTTTTTCAGTCGTCCTTTGTAACAAAGAATATAATATTACACTTTCCAGTATTAGTTTTCTATACCAAACTTTTGCATTTTCTTCAAGTTATAAGAAACTTAATTTAATATGCAGTTGCATGTCGCGCATTTGCTTCTGCACTTTTCCGTGGAAACCAGTAGTTGTAACAAAGTTGGAATTATATTTTGAGCAACATCCTCTTCTTCTGTCCCCTAGTTCTGTTTCCAGCAAGCCTGCAATCGTTGTGATATTATTTGCAATATTTATGCGGATCATGGGAATCGGAAAGAAAGGTTGTCACTCGTGGATAATTTGCGTACGTTTCAGCATGATTTTCGCGGAACGTTCAGTTCATTGTGAGACTGCATGTAAGTAAGGCGCTTGGAATCTCTGTCCCGTTGTAAATTTATTAACGGTGATAGTGATGCATGCGTGTGAAAATTACGTGTAAAGTATTCGTATATGAAAAGGGAGGCCTAAAGTAATTTAAGCAAGAGGATATAATTAATTTTATGTGAAATGATATTAAACACGATTAGCCCGTCTGTTAAATTTGGTCTTCATTTCTGTGGCGTCTGGCCTGGAACACCATTTCAATTCCTACATAAGTTATGTTGGGTGATAGCGATAATTACGCTTCAGACTTATCAATACAAATATATCGTTATACATTATAACACCGATACTCTTATGAACATAGCAGAAAATTTGAGCATCGCCGTGCCTTTCAGTCTAGTGTTTATCAAATTATTTGTTACTTGGACGAATTATGGGTAAGTAACCTTGTCTTCAATGGAGATTCATGAGTAGAAATTCTACCTATACATGTATCATATTTTTCGTATATCTTTTGTTTCAAATATTGATTTGTTTATTTTTAAAGCAGTATGGTTTTTAATATGATGAGATTTTAAAGATATACACAATGAACTCCCACAAAAGTTTACATTTTTATAAATACAAGTATTTTATTAATGTTATTTATTTAATTCTTGGCTTTTGGCTTCGGATAGTTTTCAGCTATCTACCTTGCAACTCAGTGGAACCTAAAATGAAAGCTACTTTGTAGTGTTGAGTATGTTTATGTATTTATGTTGTTTTGTTATAAATTATTCTTAGTTTTAAATTTACGAATGCAACATACATGAATTTATTTTTACGTGTAAAACCATCTCGCAACACTAGCTTACTTCCCAGAATCAGAGATAACTCTTGAATAAAATTCCTATATAATAATGTTTATTTGATACAATTTAACAATTACATCATATATCAATATTTCACAGCTTGTTTTGCGATATTTTATCAACTATGGAAGAGGACTGTCAGAAATATGCTAATATGGATATAAATAATCTGATAACAAAAACCGGCTTGTTCTCCTTTTATGTAACTAGCATGATCATGTCCTCGTATCTGGTGTCAGCGGTTTGTTATCTTGCCGGCGCTATTGCGTTTCAAGGAACCAACGATTCAATGTCTCGAGAGCTTCTTTTGAAAATGGATTTACCTTTCGAAACGAGTGAATCCCCGAATTACGAACTTGTGGTTACTACACAATTTATTATTCATTTCTCAGCGGCTCTTGCGTTCGGAACGTTTACTGCCCTGCTTTTCATGATGGCAAGTATAAATTTCATATTTCTGTTGAGCAGTTATAGATATATTTTCCTTCGAATATGATTATCTAAGAAACAGTTTTTGTAGAGTGTAAATCGTGCAAAAATATTTATTTTTATTACGATTACCGTACTAAACAAAACTTTTGTTGCACGAAATTTTATGACCCTACTGAAGCTATCGCTAATAGTCTTATAGCATTGAAATTATTATTTTTAGATAGTGCATGTAGGATGTCAAATCGACATAATGTGCCAGAATCTAACAGATGATTTTTCTAAAAATGAAAATAAGTTAAAATTTTTCATTAGTAGATATCAAGAAATCATTAGTTTTGCAGAGAAAATTGAGAAACTTTTTACTTATATAGCTCTTAGCCAACTTGTATCAAATACAGTCAATACTTGCTGCGAAGGATTCCTCATTGTACTTGTAAGTACTGACTATTTGAATTGCGTATACGATACTTTACTTTTTCACTGCGTCATGTATGAAATGAATATTACAGGCTATAAACGATGAGAGTGGACTTGTTATACTGATCAAATCTGTTGTATTTTATATAGTTATTTGCTTAGAAGTTTTCATATATTGTTTCGCTGGGGAATATCTTCGCATTAAGGTTGTTGCATACAATATCCATTTGTTTTTTATTTGCATTATATCAGATATACTGTACTGGAAAAACATATAATATTTTTGATGAATAATTATTTTGGAAACATAGCGACTGTAAGGGCACTTGGTATCAATTATTTAATTGTTTCTCCTTATAAATTTTTCATAATTTTTATTAATTTTATTTTATTTTATTAAATTTGTAAATATATATAATTCATATTAAGAGCAAGGCGTTTAAGTGGAGACAGTAGCGTACGAGAGAAATATATTTAAGATAAAGTTGAACTTTCGTAAGTACGAACGAAATGAAGAAGAGGTAAACACCCTCAAAGCTAATTATATCTTGTTACAGTAGTTTTTCTCTATTCTCGAATTGTAAAAGTGAATTGTGTTTAAGGCATAGAAAATGAGGAACCGTAAAAAATATATTGCACTCGCAAGTGTGCCAACGTTTCTTTGACTTTGAAATGTTTATTATTCTTTCTTCGTTTTCTCGAATCGTTCAAAGTTCTATAATAATACGCTAGTTCTCTACGTTAAAAAGTACTAAAAGACATACGTATTTCGTATTAACACATCGCTTCAATGTGTAAAGATAAGTAAAAGAGAGTTTTTAATACTTTTCATTTATAATATTTGTTTCGTTATTAGAGCCAATTAATCGGCGACACAGCGTACAATATGCTTTGGTACGATTTACGTCCAAACAAGAGTCGACTTCTGATACCTGTTATATTAAGGTCTCAAAGAGGTTTCACATTGACTTTCGGAAAATTTTCAAACCTTTCCCTGGAAAGCTTCACAGGCGTAAGTTATTTATACTCTATCCATTTAGATCATATATATTAACTGGCGTGTAGAAGCTACTTGTAAAAGCAATGGTTAAAGGAATTTTTAGTATTATTAGGGTAAGACACGCGCATGTAAAGTACAATGGCTATAAAATTTATTGTGTACACCGTTATATTTATTACATTATTCACATATTATTTCATTATTGAAAATCCAATGAAATTTCGTATCACTTGGCAGTACTATCGCGTGAATACAAAAATTTAATACTATGAAAATGAAATTTACAGGACGTGTTAAAAACACGTTGTAGTGGTAAATAAGGGCTTGAGCCAATACTTCTCTAGCCACTGGAAATAATACAAGAATTAATATTACTTATTATTGCATATATGTAATATATTCGCATGTAATCGTGAGAGCCATTGGAATCTTCAAATTGAAGCCAGTACCATATGAGTTTCTCTCGTAAATTTCGAAGATGTTGCGATTTTTGCAATAAGTATATCACCTTTTGCCTTCGTAATACATAATACTTGGCGTTCGTTTCGGTTATCGGAGTAATTCGTAACTCTTAGTTCTTTATAATCTAAGTTTGTTATATGTATATACAAAACAAGACAGTACATGGAATGTTCTTCTTGCAAAACAAGTGATTTCCGACAGGCGGGAGAATGAGAACATGTGTCTCTTGCAAAAGGGATGTTTTGAAATAAATAATTACGATATCCCTGATACCAATTGAGCATAAAATATGGTTTTCCATTATTTTCAATTAAATCAAATTTCGTTTCATCGGAAAAGATTTTATCAGTATTAATACGTATACGTAGATAATAGATTTCTTGTACCATTTCCTTTGTACGATGCGTTTTTATATTTAATATTAGTCAGAATTCCTTTAGTCTTTGCTTTTGCGCAAATAGTAAAATTCTAGCTGGTGGAAAACTTTTTCACGTTACTGTCTGTTTGATTTTCGACGGGAAATTATGCTTTTGCTTTGTCAAAATTATCGCTATTCAAGGGACGCACTTTTATGACATTATTTTATCTTTTACATTTATAGATTATGAAGGTTTCAGCGTCATATATGTCGGTACTTCTGGCATTATACTGAAAAATGTAAATGGTAACTTCGATGTGGAATTATCGTATCAAGTGTACAATCTATTTAACTCTAGCTATTGTTATCTGGATTATTATACAAAACATTACAAAAAGGAAGAGAATATCATTGTTGTATTAAGAATAAAAAATAAATAGTATATATAGTGTTAAGGTGTACTTATGCAACATATGGTATACCACGTATCTGATAATTTTCATATGTAAATATTTATGACGATGCGTTTAAAGAGATATTGTTTAATGGAACAGCGTATTTACAACTATTACGAAGGAAGAAATGTAAAGTGATGATAAACAAAAGAGGACCATCTAAAGATTCTTTTGCAATGTCTTTGTACATTGTAGATTGTATATTTTCGAAGATATCTAGAGTTCTGTTTGTTGCTTAATTCCTCGAAAATAAAACGTTTCTTCTAATAGATGATCAAAAAAATTTTAGTTGAATGAAAATAAAGGTATGTTGTGGTAGAAGATAGCTTTGATAGATAGCAATACTAGGATAACACGAAATAGTTCTTGCGTATTTTTTAAGAAATCACGTAATAAAACGAAGAGCAACTTTTTTATATGTACTTGTGAAAAATTTGTATTAATTTCGTTTGAAATATGATATTTGATAATGTTCATGTCAAATTGCTTATGTAATTACAGATTATGTATTAACAAAGAAAGGGCGAAAGCTTTCGATGTCACAACTTGATACTGACGTATTATATGATTTTAAAAATACGTACACAGTACGCATATATGATATATTATTTGAAAAAATACTATATCATGTAAGGCTACAAAATTTAGGTATTGTATAATTAAACCTTATAAAGTTAATATTCATTAATTGTACAAGGTGTTAAGAAATTCTACGTATGTCACGACTACTATCATAGGATTCTACAAATTAAATATTAATATAAATTGGTTGAATCGCATTATTGAAACATTAGCAACATTGTAAGTTATCACATTAATTAGACGACATGTTTGCGACTTTTTGGCTTTCAATATCTTCATTGGTACATTGTGCTTTATTTTGAAGTATCGTGAATATTACAGTTCACTTTATCAAGGAATTATTATTACCTTCTTCCACGTTTTTGGCTACCTATGCACGTTTATCGAACTTCATCTGTCACATCTCCCTCTTGAAGATCGGTTTTTCTGTCGTCCTTTGCAACATCGAATATAATATTACACTTTCCAGTATTAGTTTTCTATACCAAACTTTTGCATTATCTTCAAGTTATAAGAAACTTAATTTAATATGCAGTTGCATGTCGCGCATTTGCTTCTGCACTTTTCCGTGGAAACCAGTAGTTGTAACAAAGTTGGAATTATATTTTGAGCAACATCCCCTTCTTCTGTCCCCTAGTTCTGTTTCCAGCAAGCCTGCAATCGTTGTGATATTATTTGCAATATTTATGCGGACCCTGGGAATCGGAAAGAAAGGTTGTCACTCGTGGATAATTTGCGTACGTTTCTGCATGATTTTCGCGGAACGTTCAGTTTATCGTGAGACTGCATGTAAGTAAGGCTCTTGGAATCTCTGTCCCGTTGTAATTTTATTAACGGTGATAGTGATGCATGCGTGTGGAAACTACGTGTAAAGTCTTCGTATATAAAAAGGAAGCCCTAAAGTAATTTAAGCAAGAGGATATAATTAATTTTATGTGAAATGATATTAAACACGATTAGCCCGTCTGTTAAATTTGGCCTTCATTTTTGTGGCGTCTGGCCTGGAACACCATTTCACTTCCTACATAAGTTATGTTGGGTGATAGCGATAATTACGCTTCAGACTTATCAATACAAATATATCGTTATACATTATAACACCGACACTCTTATGAACTTAGCGGAAAATTTGAGCATCGCCGTGCCTTTCAGTCTAGTGTTTATCAAATTATTTGTTACTTGGACGAATTATGGGTAAGTTAGCCTGTTTTCAATGAATGGGGATTCATGAATAAAAATTCTGCCCATACGTGTATCGTATCTTTCGTATATCTTGTGTTTTAAATATTGATTTGTCTAATGTTTGAGGCAGTATGGTTTTTAATATGATGAGATTTTAAAGATATACACAATGATCTCCCACGCAAATTTATAATTTTATGAATACAAGTATTTTTTTAATGTTATTTATTTAATTTTTGCCTTTCGGCTTCGGATAGTTTCCAGCTATCAACCTTGCAACCGTACATTATCTTAACACAATACAAGGATAATATTTTTCTTTTACACTCTGACACTTTATTGAATACAGGTAAAAGGGTAGAATTCAAAAATAGAGATTTGTTTCACAACTGTTGTTGCTGTACTTTGGATATGCATTGTCGCACATTATCTGTTCCATGCATTTTGCAGCTTAAAATTTTTCATAAACATTAAAACCCGCAATCTTATTAGACTGATTTGGCATTGAGTTTGTCACTAAATTATCATTGATGAAAATCCGTTTTTCGAACAGCGGGTAATAATAGTGATAGATTAAAGAAAAGACAAAAATATGTTTATTCCGTCGATCGAATGTTATATGCTACATAAAAAAATTGTTGCTACAACAGTAATATAATTACAACAATAATGAATTGAAACAATTCACCAGAATTTACTTGTTAGTCTTATTAATTTTTAATTTTTCAGTATTTCCAAAATATTATAAATAAGCATGATGTTCCTTCGTGTGTATTATTTTATTACATGCGTGTTACGTTACGTGTAATACAGTTCGATAATTGATAGTGAATTTAGTAGAGATGCGTGAAAAGAGGGAGTTCTCGAAATTGGGGGGTAAAGAAAGGTTTTGTCCGCACGTGACCACATATATCCCATAGAAGTCACTCTAGCTTCTCTGAATTGAGCGAAAAAGATGAAAATGCGAAAATGTTATTTAATATAATAATGTTTATTTGATACAATTTTACGATTATTCCATATATCAATACTTCACAGCTTGTTTTGCGATATTTTATCAACTATGGAAGAGGACTGTCAGAAATATGCTAATATGGATATAAATAATCTGATAACAAAAACCAGCTTGTTCTCCTTTTATGTAACTAGCATAATCATGTTCTCGTATCTGGCGTCTACGGTTAGTTATCATGCCGGCGCTATTGCGTTTCAAGGAACCAACGATTCAATGTCTCGAGAGCTTCTTTTGAAAATGGATTTACCTTTCGAGACGAGTGAATCCCCGAATTACGAACTTGTGGTTACTACACAATTTATTATTCATTTCTCAGCGGCTCTTGCGTTCGGAACGTTTACTGCCTTGCTTTTCATGATGGTGAGTATAAATTTTATGCTCCTGTTCAGTAGTTCTAGATATATTTTCTTTCCTGTATGGTTATCTAAGAAACTGATTTTCTTCAAAGTGTAAATTATGGGAAAATATTTAGTTTTAAATTGATTACCGTACTAAACAAAACATTTGTTGCATGAAATTTTATAACCCTAGTGAAGCTATCGTTAATAATCCTATGGCATTGAAACATTATTTTCAGATACTGCATTTAGGGTGTCAGATCGACATAATGTGCCAGAATTTAACAGATGCTATTTCTAAAACTGAGAACAAGTTAAAATTTTTCATTAGTAGATATCAAGAAATCATTAGTTTTGCAGAGAAAATTGAGAAACTTTTTACTTATATAGCTCTTAGCCAACTTGTATCAAATACAGTCAATACTTGCTGCGAAGGATTCCTCATTGTACTTGTAAGTAACGACTATTCGATTTGCACATACGATACTTTACTTTTTCACTGTGTTATCTACGAAATGAATATTACAGGCTGTAAACGATGAGAGTGGACTTGCTATATTGATCAAATCTATTGTATTTTATATAGTTATTTGCTTAGAAGTTTTCATATATTGTTTCGCTGGGGAATATCTTCGCATTAAGGTTGTTGCATACAATATCCATTTGTTTTTTATTTGCATTATATCAGATATACTGTACTGGAAAAACATATAATATTTTTGATGAATAATTGTTTTGGAAACATAGTGACTGTAAGGGCACTTGGTATCAATTATTTAATTATATCTCCTTATAAATTTTTCATAATTTTTATTAATTTTATTTTATTTTATTAAATTTGTAAATATATATAATTCATATTAAGAGCAAGGCGTTTAAGTGGAGACAGTAGCGTACGAGAGAAATATGTTTAAGATAAAGTTGAACTTTCGTAAGTACGAACGAAATGAAGAAGAGGTAAACACCCTCAAAGCTAATTATATTTTGTTACAGTAGTTTTTCTCTATTCTCGAATTGTAAAAGTGAATTGTGTTTAAGGCATAGAAAATGAGGAACCGTAAAAAATATATTGCACTCGCAAGTGTGCCAACGTTTCTTTGACTTTGAAATGTTTATTATTCTTTCTTCGTTTCCTCGAATCGTTCAAAGTTCTATAAGAATACGCTGGTTCTCTACGTTACAAAGTACTAAAAGACATACGTATTTCGTATTAACACATCGCTTCAATGTGTAAAGATAATTAAAAGAGAGTTTTTAATACTTTTCATTTATAATATTTGTTTCGTTATTAGA
Source organism: Bombus pascuorum (assembly GCF_905332965.1). Taxonomy (NCBI): domain Eukaryota; kingdom Metazoa; phylum Arthropoda; class Insecta; order Hymenoptera; family Apidae; genus Bombus; species Bombus pascuorum. The sequence goes on from NC_083494.1 coordinate 220,980, forward strand.
GCCAATTAATCGGCGACACAGCGTACAATATGCTTTGGTACGATTTACGTCCAAACAAGAGTCGACTTCTGATACCTGTTATATTAAGGTCTCAAAGAGGTTTCACATTGACTTTCGGAAAATTTTCAAACCTTTCCCTGGAAAGCTTCACAGGCGTAAGTTATTTATGCTCTATCCATTTAGATCATATACAGGGTGCGCCGTTAGAATCCGGACAAAAGAAGTTTTGTGCAGAAAGTTGTTTATTTAAGTCAATACACAAAAACACATGAAAATGTTGTTATATCTCATTTAAAGGGTCCTTGCTGAGAACTTTTATTCTATGTAACCACCCTCTGCCTCTATGACCTGCTCTATTCTTGCTCTAAAGCGCGAGCACGCTGACTTCAACTGGTCGCGTTTAATTGTCGCGAATTCTGACTCGATAGCAGCTCGTAGGGAGTTGACGTTGGGGTGCCTGCATTTATTAGTTTGTCTCTCGATAACGCCCCACACGTAATAGTCCAATGGGTTTAGGTCGGGACTGTTAGGAGGCCAGAAATCTTTCGACCAAAACATGTCCACATTGTCAGAGAGCCAATTTTGAACAAGATGACTTGTGTGAGCAGGTGCGCCATCTTGTTGAAATAAATACGGCCTTCCAGAAGCCGTAATTTCCATCCACGGCTTTATTACTGTCTTCAGGACCTCCAAATAAACCTCCTTTGTGATTCTTTCGCCTTTTTGGAAGAAGTGCGGAGGCATGACGTCGCCCTCACTTGAGACAACGCTGAACTTTTCTCGCCGGAGAAGGAGAACCCTTCTCGAACCACTCTGAGGCTGCGTATCTCTTAGCAATGTCGTATACCGTCGATCTTGGGTAGCTAAAGAATTTTATAATTTCGACCGGCGTTCTCCCGGCGCGAAGACTTTCTATAATCGCCGCTCTTCTATCGTATTCCGGGTTTTGCTTAACGAGTTCTGTCATTTTGAGGTTATAGAAGACTTATTGACATATTTAACTAACTTCAGAGTCAATCAGCACAAACATCTGAATTCTAATATGGTGGGAACTACAAATTGAATTCTGTCCGAATTCTAACGGCGCACCCTGTATATTAACTGGCGTGTAGAAGCTACTTGTAAAAGCAATGGTTAAGGGAATTTTTAGTAATATTAGGGTGAGACACGCGCATGTAAAGTACAATGGCTATAAAATTTATTGGGCACACCGCTATATTTATTACATCATTCACATATTATTTCATTATTAAAAATCCAATGAAATTTCGTATTACTTGTCAGTACTATCGCGTGAATACAAAAATTTAATACTATGAAAATGAAATTTACAGTACCTGATAATAACATGCTTTATTGTAAGATAAGGGCGTGAGCCAATACTTCTTCTAGCCACTGGAAATAATACAAGAAGTAATATTACAATAACTTATTGTTGCATATAGGTAATATATTCGCATGTAATCGTGAGAGCCATTGGAATCTTCAAATTGAAGCCAATACCATATGAGTTTCTCTCGTAAATTTCGAAGATGTTGCGATTTTTGCAATAAGTATATCACCTTTTGCCTTCGTAATACATCATACTTGGCGTTCGTTTCGGTTATCGGAGTAATTCGTTACTCATAGTTCTTTATAATCTAACTTTGTTATATGTATATACAAAACAAGACAGTACACGGAATGTTCTTCTGGCAAAACAAGTGATTTCCGACAGGCGGGAGAATGAGAATATGTGTCTCTTGCAAAAGGGATGTTTTGAAATAAATAATTACGATATCCCTGATACCAATTGAGCATAAAATATAGTTTTCCATTATTTTCAATTAAATCAAATTTCGTTTCATCGGAAAAGATTTTATCAGTTTTAATACGTATATGTAGATAATAGATTTCTTGTACCATTTCCTTTGTACGATGCGTTTTTATATGTAATATTAGTCTGGATTCCTTTAGTTTTTGTTTTTGCGCAAAAGTAAAATTCTATCTGGTCGGGATCTTTTTTACGTTACTGTCTGTTTGATTTTCGACGGGAAATTATGCTTTTGCTTTGTCAAAATTATCGCTATTCAAGGGACGCACTTTTATGACATTATTTTATCTTTTACATTTATAGATTATGAAGGTTTCAGCGTCATATATGTCGGTACTTCTGGCATTATACTGAAAAATGTAAATGGTGACTTCGATGTGGAATTATCGTATCAAGTGTGCAATCTATTTAACTCGAGCTATCGTTACCTAGATTATTATACAAAAAATTACAAAAAGATAAAGAATATGATTGTTGTGTTAATAATGAGAAATAAATAGTATATATAGAATAAATATTAATGAAAATTGAATTACAAAGGGCAAATTATATTTATCTCCTCGCGTCAATAATTTTATTATTTTCAATTGTTATTTATATTATAATATGCCTAAAATATGTATCATTAATCTCGTTTTCATATTTATCTCATTACGCCACGATGCAATTTTTCATTTATTATAGTTTGTTAACGCCGATTGTTCAGTTTCAAGAACTGAACCACTTGTTATATCATTTCTCATATTATATACTTACAGTTACATATTACTGTTCCGGCTGATCAAATTTTGTGACTCTTTGCCAAAAAATCTGAACATTAAGATCATATTATGCATTAGAACCTTTCGACGAGAGATATTTGCAACAACGACATCGTTTTCCCACAGTGGCGATGAACTTTTTATTAACAATTCCCTGCACAGGATTTACGAACCATCACAATACTAGAAACATGAATAGTCTTATGCAAAAAACTATCATAAAACATATATACTGCGATCCTAAAAAGATTTTCCAACAGAAACACAACATCATTTAACACGGTATATAAAATACACGTATTTATTAATTTCGTTGAATGCGTAACTTTTCCTCTATATTTTCCTTTATTTTTTCAAGTGTATGAAGCGTATATCACACAAGTATAAGTGTATTTATATGTATATCGAACGTATCTTACCTCTGTTGAAAAACTAATTTATCTTCTTCTTATAATACAATAGAGTTGTATAAAATTGTTTGATATGCCTGTCCACCACTATTGAAACGAGTATATTTTTATTCATATTTTCTATCTTTTTTTTTCTCATTTCAATATGAATATTATATGGATATTGTTCTTTCTTTATCGGATCTCTTCTTTCATAAATCTTCTCTTCCTTCGTATTCTTCGGACAATCGTGAAATGAACTTTCCCGCTACGAACTTTCGATGTCCTGTGGTTTAGCAGAAAATGTTGGATGTTGAAAGAAAATTGGGTAAACTTTTCCTCTTCCTTTAATCATATATTTATGACCTGTACTCCTGCGAGTCGCAACATCGGTTATACTTATCTGTATTCTTCGTTTCCCATGAATACTTTATAGACATATAGCCAATACGCAAGAAGTAACGTTAGAGACGTCTAGCAAATTTTGTCAACATACAGTGTTCAGTCGTCTATGCGTAAACAGTTTAGCGCAAATACTTTCCATTGTATCATACAGAAGTAAGAAAGACCGAATAATTAATCATTTCTAAAGCCAAACTTATCGGTCGGTTGGCTTAAAATGACACCTAGTAAAAGTATCAGTCGTCCAGTAGTTATTGGCTTACGATTGACTGGAATTTGGCCAGATACATCTTATGAAATTATTGCCCGATGCATTTGGGTAGCTATCATCATGCCTGCACAAGTATTTCAGTATCGGTATATAATGAAGAACATTGGTTCTGGAAACTTGGCAGACGTAATAGAGAGTGCGAGCACTAGTTTGCCTTATACCGTACTGTTGTTTAAATTAATTAGCTTTTGGATTAAACGCGGGTAAATATCGATTCCTTTCCTACGCGCTTACAATTTAACATAGGAAACATTAGTTGATTGCCGACTTTTACGGAAATTGATATTTTTGCAAAAAATTCTTCTACCTACAAAGTATTGTATCGTAGAAAGGACTGTACCTTGGATATTTTATATAGTCTCAGATTATGCATATTTTGTGTAATTTTGCGCTTTTAGATTTCCTGTAAACGTATAAAAATGAACGATCTAACGAAAAGTTCGAAGGTCGTCGAGTTGAACTTCGAGAGAAATTAATTGGGAAATTATCTCTAAAATTTTGTCTTATCAGTTTACGTGCCACGTGTCTTATAATATTTTTCAGAACATTTAAAAACATGTTGATGGGAATGTATTACGATTGGATCAACTCTTCCGCTGATAAAGCTAATGTAGATGTTATGATGAACAAAGCTGAACTTGCATACCGTTGCTCATATTCGATTTTTGGCTTATATATTATTTCCGTTTTTATGTATGCCGGTGTGTTTCTGCAATTTGTTCGTCAAGATCAAGACGATTTCAATATAACGTCCCGACAGTTATTAATGAAAATGGACCTTCCGTTTGCATATTATGAAAATCCTGTGTATCAATATGTATTTCTTGTACAATTCCTTCAACTGTTAGCCGTTGGAATTGGCATGGCTATATTAAATGCTTTGATAATTACATTGGTAAGTGTGTTTTGATATCGTATTTGATAGTAATCGAAGACACGTTCGTTTCATAGTTTATTAACAATCTGTTATACATAAAGTACATACAAAAAGTATTTATACGTCGCTGAAAATAAAGCTCAGCCTTTACGAAACGTTTGAAATACTTTTTTCAAAGATATACGAATAAATATTTTTAGAAACAAAGCTACGTGTATGATGTAAACATGCTGCTTTGTTTTAACAAGTTGAATAGCATAGGCGTTTAAGAATCGTATAGGATCTATCGTATAGGAGAATCGTATAGGAATTGTAAGACCTATGCAATCGATACGCAATTAAGTTTATACTAATTTTACAAATTGTCAAAAGATATTTTCTAAAAAATTAAATTTTAGACAACAAATCTTCTTCCCTTTTAATTTGTTTCGGTATTCTAATGTAAGATAATAGACAATATTTTGAAAGAGTAACGAATGAACGAAGGAAATACTTAAGTTTTATAATATAGTAGATACTTTATTTTGTAAAATTATGTTGCTAAAAGTTGCTGAAATATTATATGTGTATTATATTGTAACAAGTATTATTTAGATACTTCATATTGGTGGACAAATAGAAATCTTACATAAAACTTTGGGAAGTATTTCTGTCAAAGATGAAAAACATGGACCATTGCGAAATGTCATTAAATCTTTAATCAATCGTCATTATCGGATTATTTTTAATTCGGAATATATCGAAAGTTTATTCTCGTATATTGCATTGGTGCAATTATTATGTAATACAGTAGTCATGTGCGGTATAGGATTCTTAATAATAGTCGTAAGTAATATTTACAAATATTATTTTTCATTGATCGTTCTTATTTAAATTATAATTTTATTTATATTTCACATGTAATGTTTTTGTATTGGTTTATGGTTACGATTACAATTATAATTTATACTATTCTTTATATCGTATTGTAGGCGATTAATTCTCACGGGGATGTAAGAATAGTTGTGAAAATTGTGTTATTTTATATCGCTATTATGTTGGAAGCATTTGTTTTTTCCTATGCTGGGGAATATCTTAGTAGTAAAGTTAGTATGTAATTAAAATACATGCGTACACGACGTCTTAAAAAATGTACACAGTAATTATTAATTATACAAAGAGATAGGTATAAATGTTTATTATTTTATTCTAGAGCCTGTCAATTAGCACTTCAGCTTACGGTTCTTCTTGGTACTTATTAGAACCTAGAAACAGACGTGTCGTGATTCTTCTTATGATAAGATCACAAAGACGTTTGACAATTACTGCTGGGAAATTTATGGATTTGTCTATGTTCGGTTTTGCGAGTGTAAGCTTGATCTTTGTTACAATATAATAAAAATGTTTTTTCTAATAGGTGTTTCAAAAAATTTTAATTGAATAATAATAAACGTATATGGTGGCAGATGAAATTACATATGTAGTTATGTGTCAATAAGACAGAAGGCGGAAGCTTTTGATCTCAAAATAATAATAATATTGGCATATTATATGATTTAAAAAAAGCATAAAAATACACATATTTCGTGTACCGTATCTTATCACTTTTATTGTTTAATTTTTTAGATTTTGAAAGCTTCTGCATCATATGTATCGGTATTGTATGCGAGATACTGATTACAAAGGAACACATAGTAAGCAATAAAATATGTATATCGTGTATGATATATATCATATATATCATAATTATATATTAAGAGACAATATAGTAAACGTAAGAACATTTAACTTGATGATTTTGAATTATTACAAAATTACATACTGTATTGAAAAACTTTTTAAACTAGTGTTAAATATCGTCGAAGAAGACACCATTTGATGTTGATAATTTCTTTGGAGGTAGACACGTGAAGAATATAAAGGTCAGCTACGTTTTTTAAATTTTCTTTATGCGTTGTTCAATTCATCTTATTATCTATAGGGAAGATGTACAAAATTGACGATCGAAGCTTATTTTTAAAATTATGAGCAATACAATATTTTTGTCAGAAATGTCTCCATATCATACTATGTAAGCTATCTGTAGGAAACGTTCAGTATCGTTCATTCGCGCATCATTAGCTTATCATTAGACGGTGCATCTTTATGTAAATACATATTTTTGCAGGGAATACATACGTTACAGTTATAAAACCTAAACAGAAATTTGTTTTGCCATTAGAAGATTTTCTAAATATAGTTTTTATTTTGCATATATAGATTTTGCATACGTGCATATTTGGCTAGTGAAAACGTAAACGTTCTAAATACTTTAATGTACACTTACTTGAGTTATATATTACGTTTAACGAAAACGTTCGAAGAGTTCGCTTCGTGGTTCAACAAGCTGCTGCACGCCTTAACATTGACTACCGTACTGGCTCAAAAGTACCAGGTATTCTTCGAACAGCTTCAACTTCATTTTGCACTTTTTCTTACAGATCGTATACGTTGTTTACTCGCGTTAAATACACAATAAACTTTAAATGACCCCAAAACCAAAAAACCCAATGGATTCATCTCGCTCTATCCATCGATTTGCCAGGGTAATGTTAAAAAATTCTGTTGCAGAAAGAACACGAGGAGAGCACTTTGAACGGTTTCTTTAGTCATCCATAACTTGAAACTAAGGTATACAGGACGGTATATTCATATATTCATATTTTTTTACTTATATTAATATGTAGATTTACCTTTTGCGCGCATGCATTTGCACGTATGAATAAAAGCTACGATTCCTAGAGATACTGTCCTGGAGGTGTCTGGCGGCAGAGCATATGCAGTATGCGACGCCTCGAGGCGCTTTGAAGTATTTGGCGGTAGCAGCAACGGAGTATTTTTCTGCCTGGAATTCTGTTCGAAATCGGTTAACGTTAGCGGAGTACGTCGAAACTCCTAGAATATTATATGTAGTATTGGTTTGAGAAGCCACGATTGAGAAGGTATGCGTTTAGTATCGTAAAAGAATGCCGTGTCCAAGCGCAGATAATGTTTGGGTAAGCATGCTTCCCGAGAGCGAGAAACATGCCAGGTTGGCCGTGCTAGCGGCGATGTATCGTCTTGATGATACAATGGCCGATAGTCCACCGCTATTTAATCTTGTTCGCAATTTATAATTGGGCCGAGCTCTCCGGTAAGGACCTCTAGTCCTCTAGTAAGGCAGAATGCTCGAGCGAATGTTCGAAAAGTTGATAGCTGACGACTGCAAGTCGCAGAGCTATGCGATGACGATGATACGACTGTTTAGAGTTCAAAGGATGCGCGAGATAATTTACCGATGGTAACCGATCCAACGTTGCTTTGCCGAAGAATAGAAACTTTGTCTAAAGGATCTGGCCGCGTAACGGAGAAGGCAGTGGAGCCTTTTTGTTAACCGGATTGTGACAGATCACACGGCGCTTATTCCAGAACAAATTTCTAACATATAAAAGAAGCACGCGTGTTAATCAGAAAGTCACAAGTAAGAACAAAATGTGTTAGCAACTCAGATCATTCTGGGATATATTCTTCATTTAACATTGAAATTTCTGACACGTACGGCAATACGGATTATCGGAGATGATATACGTACAATTGTTCATGGAACATTGATTTCATAGTTTCCTCGAATCCTCAAAATTATTAGAGGTGTCCATGACCACGACTCAATTTATTTAATTTTCAGTGTCATTCTAAATAGATTTTCGTTCGATGGATCCACATACATCTTATTATCTGATATTAAAGGCGACCTCGAAACGAGTTAAACAATGTGGTACATTGCAAGCAAGTGATTGTAAATTAGGTTTTTTCACGAATAAACTATTTTTGATAATATTTCTGATAAAATATTTTTCCTTATTTTCTAATAAATCAAACTTCGTTTCATCAGAAAAGGTATTTGTGCTATTTGCTTTATACGATGCATTCTGATATTTAACATTAATCAAAATTCCCTTTCATCCGGCGTAATAAATTTGATTAACGCTGTTTGTTCAGTCCCAAGGACTGAGCATATACATATATCACATCATTTATCATATTATGTATTAACAGTTGCATACTAGACTTCCCCGCTGGTCAAATTTTGTGTCTGTTTGTCTGAAGACCTAAACATTAAGGTCGTCATATGCACTAGGGTTTATAGAAGACAGATCGTTTGTAGTAAGGATATCGTCAACAGCCCGTTCGTACATCAGAAATGATGATCTGCACAAACACCTTAATACGAAATGGGTGTACCAATATGCAAGGAACGTACGGTAGCACATTAAACTCGGACTACGAAACAACCAAAATCAACCGATTCAGATTACAAAACTAATCCATTAAGACGACTAAAAGGAATCGAACTTGTAGGATTCTGCACAAAATAAAATCTAAACCTAAGAACTCTGAAGGGTTGTTGCTGAAAAACTTGCGCTGCAGAATTTTTGAACCATCTCAACAATCAAACAAAACAATCATAATACAGACATTCTAAAAATTCTCCAATAGAAGCGCGATAAGATCTCTCAATACGGTAGGTATATACAGATATATACAGTGAGATTTTACAGTCAGATTTTAAACGAAATTATCTTTACAGGCAGACAAACTAGCAGGAATATAAAGACTGAAATTGCTGGTCGAATCGAAAAATGAAAAATGTAAGTTGAAAACTGAACGAATTGAGAACCGAAGAAAAAGCTGATACACAGCAGATTAAAATACTGTCACTCTTCAAATTGTACCTATTGATTTATACTGGTAATGTATTAATAAATGTGTTCGTTCTCTCTAAAATGCCAATACTTTCGTATTTCGCGAAATCTATTTCTTTATTTATTATCATATTTTCGAAAATAGCTGTGCACAGTAGCGAGTTTGTACACCAATATTCGTCTTTTTCTGATTTTTTTACAAGTCCCATTATGATAATTAATCCTAAAAATTTCTTCGTTTCTGCGACATCTGTATCGGTCCAAGCTTGGTCCTTTTTCGTTTCGTTATAATTGCTTTGTTGACGATAATATCGATTTGTTTCTCTAGCAAGTAAGTTTAGCACTTCTTCAATAAATAATTCTACGCTCGATTTTACATCTAAATGTTCACATAGCGTTTGTATTCCAGATTGTTTCATGCAGTCATGGAAAGCGGGATTGGAATCATTTTGCCACCATTCACTTTTCTCATCATCGAACTCATCAGAAACTACACCATCATCGTCAGAATCGCCAATTACCGATCTCTGTACATTTCGAAATCGTCTTTCTACAATATCATTTCCATTGTCCGACGACTCATTATCGCTGTTACTTAATAATACTTAATACTAAAGTTACTATAGTTAAAATTATCCATGTCCGACAATAGATCTGCGTATATTTCCTCGTCATTATGAGACATTGTATAGGGAGGCAGGATCATCGAGACAGGATATGTTACGATTATAAAATGTTTCGTGAAACGAAGATCAACCGATCTTAGTTGTTATGTTCCGGAAGCAGCGCTACATACAAGTAACGCGGTCCGACGACGGATAGCAGAGTGAAGTCACGACTACGTGACGCCAGACGCCATCCGCCAGCTGCCGTAGGTGAATGGAATCACGTATACGTGACAACGGCCATCAAAGTGTTACGCTTTTTAGAGTATTATTAATTGTTGGGTTTTAATAGCAGAGCGCACACATTCGTACGAAGGAAAAGAAAATGTATATTATGTATGAAAGGTATATATTATAACACCTTACCCGTTGAATGTATCAAAAAAATATTTAAACGACTTATGTCACATTCGGAGGAACTCGTTTGTTTTACGCCAATTTGTTTATTTTCTTATCGATGGAAGGTTGTACGTAGGAATGGATGTTGATGTTTCTAATTGGTGGAAAGTGTGCTAATTTAAATTACATTGTAATTTATTTACATTATACTACAATTTCGTAGTAATTCAATTAGCTGTAATTACAGTATCGTAATGATCTCTAGGAGCATTTCCTCATCTTGGAGGTTCATAAGATCCTCGAACGTTTTCCATTGTTTGATGTTTAGAATCAATCCTATAAGCAGCATCTATATGTTTCTACCTAAATACCCTTAATATTTACCGTGAACGTTTGCGTGTTAAACGATAATGTTATAAATTATTCTTTGACAAGAGTACTGTACCTCATATTTGACATCTTAGATAACAAAGGGAAGCAATATTTCCTAAACATTGGCGAAATTGACCCTCGTTCTTTTGCCAATATAGTCCTCTCTCGTGTATTGCACTTCTGTAGAAAAAATTCGAATGAAATTCATTTTATATTATGGTGACCCTCCCATAGTGGCAAGCAGAGGGATCACGGCAGAACAATTTTCACACAAGTCCTCGTCTAACCATCCAATTCTTACGAATACATCCTCTGACCCGGGAATACTGCCATTGTCCCTGTATCTAAGGCACAAGCTAACTAAGAAATCTTACTGATGAATCCAGCAAGCACCGGACTATACGAAACTTTCCTTTCCTTCTTTTCCACTTTTTCTTCGTCTCTTTCATTTCGTCTTTGCGGAGCCATAATACGATTTATTCGCCTTCTTATTCTTTCTAAAAGATTCACCACAAAGTTTATTCTTACTTGATTTCAATATGCGATTGGTAATCGATAACGATAGAAAGTTTACCATTGTAACGGCAGTGATAGAATATTAAGAAATATGTAAATAATTTGCAACTCTTTTAACTCTTTTTTGTATGGCATTCTTTTACATAATCAGATATGTGCTATACATAATATACTTAATTACACTTATTGACATATATATATATATACACATACGTATAGATAATTAATCAATTATAGTAAATAGATAATTAATAAATTATAAATTTGCTCATTACCATTTTTGTACACAATACTGTCCCAGATGTTCGTATGGAAGTCCTATCCAAAAGGAATTTCTTTCCGACGTTTCGCCAGCATTGCAGCTTTTTCAAGGTCTAAAAACGCACCGAAACTTTTCTGATGGATTATCCTTGGATAATCCCAAGTCTCTTATAAATTTACGGTATAAAGAAAAAATGAGAAACAAGAAAGAAGAAGATGTGAACCAGTGTGAAAAATTCATGTACATAAATGTATGTAATCCATTATATATTTACATATGTATTAGGTTGTCCGAAAAGCTTCTTTTGTTTTATAAGGAAATAATAAATGCACAACACTTTTTGTTTTGTATTATTTTATTAAATTATGTATGATCCATTTTGTTCTCTTGGAACATATGGAATATATGTCTTTAAAGGAACAATTTATGCCGTTAAAGCTAGTAAAAAACTGCCTGATATAAGTTCCTGCTGGTACAAAACAGATATTATTTGCCACACTTAAAATCTTTCTTAATCCATTAATATGTGCATTTCTTTCGTTTCATTTGCTCTTCGAGTCGTAAATAGCTCGGATGGCTACTCCAAGTCCCGAACAAGTTTTTCATTTATAAAACGTTATAGAAAATGTTTATCGATAGCGTAACCTGCAACGGTAAAACGTTAATTATCTTTTTTCGATCAGTTTGTAGAATATCGGACATTGTAAGTACGTAAAATAATTTTAATATGAAAATTGAGAACATGAAACAAGAGGAACACGTTCTCCTTTTGTTTTCAAAACTTATATTATCATTATGCTGCAGTGCAATCTAAAACTTTTTCGGACTTAAGCATGTTAAGCGTTTTAAGCATGTTAAGCGTGTTAAGCGTATTATTCGTTTATTCGGCGGTACAAATGACATATAGAGCTAGTGGAACAAAACCGATCAAAAGCTATTACGAGAGAAAAATGTCTGCCTCCACTCTAGTAGGAGATATCGAAAAGCAAATGGTCAACAAATCGGACGCTGTTCTGTTATTTGTAAACTAAATATAAACTAAATGTGTGAAAAATACGTTTATGTTATATGTAGGTTTTATTCGTTGCATATATCATTACATCGAATATTTTATAGTACAGTTAGAAGCTGTATGACAAAATACTGTATCGAATACAAAGAAACGAAAAATATCTTTCGTAATATTTTCTTTAGTATATAAATTTTCATAATTTTATAGATTATGTAAAATTGTTTAAAGAATGTATTTTCCATGAATTTTAATTTCATCTTTTTATTAGTTATCGCGTAATACTATAACGTATCTACTAACATATCACAAAAAAGTGACAACAGCTTCGAAATTTTAAAACGATGACTCTTATAAAATTCTCTTTTCATAACAGTGCTTTCTTTCTTGAAAGGAAAAATTTCTTCTTCAGCAGTGTTTCACACAAGAAGTGTGCTTTAATTACTGACGCTAATTACTAACGCTGTAGAATATAATTAATATTATAATATTCACTAATTATATGAAAAACGTTTAATTTTTGTAAAATACTTTGTTTTACATAAAATAAATAATCATAATAATTGAAACAAGACAGATATTTTCTAAATTTAATTCCAACGATAAGATAAAATAGTTTAACTCGTGGTTCGTTTTTATATACGTTACTAACAGTATATACCTATGAAATAAAAGCACTGTCTTTTATCGCGTTTATTGCCATATAAAATTTACAATTTTGAATATGCTAACTTTGTTACGATAATGTTAAACGCCAAACAATAATATAACAGATTAGCGAAGAAACGATGGCTCAAAAATTAAGCACTCGTAGTTTCTATATGGCAAAAGGTAATAATGTAAAAATTATTGCTTGAATTTCAAGAAATTCTAAACTAAATTATATCTTTGTATTATAATATCAGAATATATGTAACACAAAAAGCACTAACAAAAAAGAAGTGGAGGCACTCGTTACATTTTGTTTTTTATCCCTTTGGTCTTATGAAGCACTTCCTTTATTTGTAACATTTGAATGTAAAATACTAAAAATACTAAATAATACGTACATAACTGCCACTATTGTTATTCACTCCAAAATTAAAGTTCAGAGGACAAATGATTCAATAATATTGCATACAAAAGAAAGAAAATGCGTTTATTCCCGGTTTAATGGTAAACTAGTAAAGTTTAAGAAATTTTGCGCGCAAGTTCTTATTCCACAATGTTTCTTAGTTTCTCGTGAATTTTCTTCGTCGCGTGACTCAAATAATTTATTGTGCGCTCGCCTGTCGTACATTTATACTTGTATCTTTTATGAAAATCACTTTCCGCTGCAAATAAAATTGAGATTGCATTACAACTCGAGCAGCAGTTTCTGTAGTTGCGCCTGTTCCCAGCAAACCTGCAATCACTTTGATATTATTTGCAACATTTATGCGATCATCGCGTACGGAAAGAGCAATCGCTTATCAATAGCGAATAAGTTCCACGAGTTTGAACGCTAGCAGTGTAATTTTGCTACAAAATTTTCAGTCTAGCGTGACGAGGTGTAGCAGCACGTTCATGTTTTATAAATCTGTCGATGGTGATAGTCCGACTGCGGTTTCTTATGCAAATTCATATTTTTGTGAAAATAATTTAAAAAGTCGGACCTAAGCGGAAGTTTATTTTGCCTGTTAAATATTATGTCAGGTGCTGGATATTTTGTACAGTGAGGGACAAAGGAAAGTTTGTAAAATAAAAAGAATAAAAGGACACCATAATTTTAAAGGACACCAGGATTTATATTTAATAAAAGAAATATATATATATATATATATATATATATATATATATATATATAATATACAGTGGATTCCGTTTATTCGAGCCAACGCTTAGTCGGTGCAACACTTTATATAAAGTAATGCTGAAAGAACAGAACCTAAAGGAATGAATTGCCCAAGTTGTCTTCTATTAATTGGGGCAACGTGTCGCTTAGTTGGGACGGATGATGTATGCAAAAGATAACAAGTGGGACGGCACAGGGCGCAGGAACAAGAAGACTACTCTTCTCTGTCACTATATTATATTGCAATATGATCTTATTTGCAACATGACACTTTCGGGCAAAATGTATTTCTCCGCCTTGCCATCTTTTCGTAAACGCGCTGCTTATGTTTTGCATTCCTCTTCTGTTCGTAAATACGACAGCATGGTTTTTATATAAATTGAGTCAACGATGTTCACGTATCTTTCCTAATACGTTGTGCATTTTGTTGTAATTCGACTTTTTGCATCGATGAAAAGCATTAATGATAACGATGGTTATTGACAAGGAATGAAAATAGTTTTGCACGAAGAATATGTATATACGTATTTCACATTTATTCTACAAATATTTAAATAAATGTTTTATTCTTTATTTAAATTATGGTTCGTTTTATATAATTTTAACCACCGTATTTACGTATCTGATAATTGGTATAATAGAAATAACCGCTTAATCGGGTCAAAAACCGCTAGTCCCGATATGTTCCAAATAATCGAAATTCACTGTATAACACAAGATAGATGATCGTTATCAATATGATAAAAAGCTTTACGAAAGTTACTAAAATCTCTAAACTAAACTTCCCTTTATCCGCAACTGTGTATTTTAGTGTATTATGTGCATCCTATGCATCTTTCTGCTTTTGAACATCCCTTGAATGTATAAAAATCCGCAGTCTAGCGATAGTGATGGAATGGAATGGAAAAGTAGCTCGTTTGGTGGAATTTTATCAATGAGAGGTCAAAGTTTCGAACGGTAGAAGCAAAAAGGAACCAATCATTTAGTATGAAATGGCTCCGATTAATACAATCAGTCGGTCGGTGAAGTACGGCCTTCGTTACGCTGCGTCTTGGCCAGGAGCCCCACTCTCAGTCTTATGTAAACTCTTTTGGATGATCGCCCTTGGCGTAGGGCAGACACACCAATACAATTATATAATCAGGCATTACAAAGTTCACACTCTTATAGAAATAATAGATAATATAAGTATTTGCCTGCCGTTTAGTTTAGTATGTGTAAAATTAGTTATTGCTTGGACACATCAAGGGTAAGTTTTTTATTTTCATTATTCTTCAGACAGATATTTAGATGTACGTTGTCGGAGAACATTGTGATCTCGCTATAAATAAGTATTAAAGATAGAAATGTTAGTCGGGTGAATTTGACGCGCTAAAACAGCTACCAAGTTTGTAATTTGACTTAATTTATAAACGTACTCACAATTTAGTCCCAAATTTCATGGGTCCGACTTATTTATCTAGAAATTTAATGTTTGCTTTTCACATTGCAAAAATAATCCTATTATAAATCTAAGCCTGTGAACAAACAGTGACATACTACGTAATAAATATTGATGCGTTTCTTTCTTCAGTCATCGAGCTGTCTATTTCTTCTGGATATATTAACTTTCAGCAGTGTAATAAAATAACGAAGAATTCAGAACGGACGACTTAGAAAATAATTATATCTTTCCAAACTTTCTCGTACTTGTGACATCATATAGAAAATATATATTGTACTTTAAATTTTTTATACGAAATAACTGTTAATAACTGTGTTACATATGATGACATTTAGCTTGTAAAATATGTGATACTACAGTCGATACAGTTCACTTATAACTCATTTGTAGCAGTATTTAAATAGCAAATGTATTAATATTTAATTGAACATGTTGCATTACGCAAAGACTTAATATATCCAAAATATTATTTCACAGCCTGCTTCACAGTATTTTATCAACCATGGAAGAAGAGTGCCAAACGTATGCTGTTATAGATACAAATAACTTAATATCGAAAACAGCGCATTGGTGTTATCGTTTGACGAATATCATAATAAGTACCACTATAGCATCCACGGTTTTTTACGTAATCGGCGTTTTCACTTCTAAAGGAGTTAATGCGACGACACCACGAGAACTTTTATTAAAAATGGATTTGCCCTTTGATACTAACAAATCGCCCACTTTCGAGCTTGTGGTAATTGTACAATATTTTTATCAAGCATCGGCAGCTTTTATATTCGCTGTATTCACGGGCCTCCTTTTGATGATAGTAAGTATTAATATAAATACTTTTCCAATACTATTCGATTCTGCTTATGGGATAAAATATAAAATTTAATTTTCACGTACTTTAAAAATAATCTTTTAATACAATTTAATGAATCAAATAGGACCAACATTATTTTCTAATATTAAAAGGTTACATAAGTGGACATTCATTATTTTTCTTCATTTATTGGTTTAGCTTTTTAGTTTAATATAGTATCTCTATTAAGTAAATAAGTTATAAACAAAATATTTGAAATAGCTAATATTTTGGAACTTTTGCATATACCGATGTACAATTATCTCCTAAACTATTCGTTTTTGAAACGAATGTTTCAACTAAAACATTTTGTTTTTTATTTTAGTTGTTCACCTTACTGTGGTGAACTATATTCTGGCATTTACAATCTTTTACTTAGGATCGTAGTTACACGAGTGTCGAAACAGTCATTGTCGCAAGGATCGATTTGAAACACGGCTTGGGTTTATTCTTTGTAAATTTCACTGTAATAGGCAATAAATATTCACACGAACAAGATGGATGAAATTTCGATTTTCAGTCATACATTATCGAAAAAGGAAAAAAGCACACAAGTCGGGGAAGTGTTTAATGTGGAATGAAAAGTCGAAGCTACTGGAAGATTATATATAGAATATATATGCATTGCATATGTTTTAAAGTAAACTGCAAACCGAGGAGGAAAAGCTTTTTAACTCGTTCCATATATTTCGATCAATGTTCGATGAATTCCATCTATGACAAATCCTTTTAATCGATGTGCCAACGTAGGTCGCAAGTAATTGGGATCTTTGCACGACGCGATGAGGATTCTTCTCGCGAAGAGACCTCTTTTTCTTCATCCAAGGTCGATTGGCTAGAGGATTTTTAATTTTCGAAAGTCTTGCTGCCGTAGGAGTAGCTGCACGAGAGGATCGCGTTTCTAGTTTGATACGGAAACGTAAAAAATAACACTGAAAATTGTAAGGGCTATCCATTATTTCATAAAAAACAAATGACAAGTCGACAGGTCTATGATCAGATCCGTAGGAATAGATAGAATACAGCAATGTCCATATCGAACGCATGACAGACGATGTTGTACCATTTGCTGCCTGCTGTCAACGGTCGGCAGATGTCAAATTTGATGATTGTAACTCACGTGACTGCTCGTATCTCGTATGCAACGAAATGTAATGTCCCCGTGTGAGAGATATAACGCGCTTCGTAAAATCCATTTTTTTCAACGATTGTGCGACAGCTGTGTATGTGGTAGACAGGGTGTCTCATTCTCAGGGTCATCGTAAGACGATCTGCTCGAAACAGAACAAGTTTTATTTGAAACGCTTCTTCGAATAACCCATAGTTTAGGAGATATTTGCGTTGATCGGTTAAAATGAATCATAAGGTGGTCAACCGATTAAGGGATGATTCTACGTAGAAACATAAGTGAGAAATGTGGAATAGGATCTTCTTCTTCGAGGCCCCGTTTTCGGGGATATCGATTTTGAAAATTTATCAAGTATGCTCGAACATGGCTAATTCCGGATTGGACGGGAGAAAATAATCGGCAGGAAGTTATTCTACGTGTAAGAGTAAGTGAAAAATGTAAAATAACGTTTCTTCGCAAGACGTTTTGTTTGCAAGAAAAATCAATTTGAAAATTTATTATGCGCATGTACTAGGCTATTTCTTAACTAGACGTGTTCAAACCCTATTTTCTCGAAGAAACCTTAAACCGACAAATTTTATTCCGCGTAGAACAATCGTCCTGCTGATTGCACATTCATATCCAATCGGTAATTACTCATTAATCAAGTTCAAGTACATTAGTATACGAATAATAAAAATTAACTTTGTAAACCATCGAGTAAGAATATCTTTCAAAGTTTAAGTATTTTTCCTCGAAAGTGTATACTTTTTTGGGTTGTTTTATTTAACAATTTTATATTATTATTCTTTGTTTTTAGGTCCTTCATATAGGTTGTCAAATCGATGTTATGTGTCAGACATCGTCAGCAACTCCTTATAAAAGTGAAAAGCAACTAAAGTTCTTCATTAGCAGGCATCAAGAAATTATTTTATTTGCAGAGAAAATTGAAAAGTTCTTTACTTATATAGCGCTTAGTCAACTTATAACGAATACTTTAATTATTTGTTGCTTGGGTTATCTCATAGTGCTTGTAAGTAATGCACCGATATAATACAAATAACAATAACAATAACGATGAGAAAAGTTTCTCTAAACACATGCCCGATATGGTCCTGTTTCGAATTAACAGCTTGTTTTGTGTCGTAACAGTTGCTTATCTTCAGAGAAATTGCTAGAGATGACCAGGTCCAGTTTCAGTAGAAGCTCGAATGCGTCACATTATAAATTGTCAAATTTGTTCGAACAGCTGACACGCGTTTCTTGGCAAATTTGATCGTCGCATTGACGAAGAGTTTCAATAGCGTCAACCGACGTCTTATAAACGAGAGATTTTTAATGCTATTAACTAACGATAGATAACTAATGATAGAATGGGCCCAGGTCTGCAGAGCGAGCTGGTCAGGCAATGAAGTTACCGCGACTTATCCATTTTTCGAGACATCCAACTGCCAAGTCGAACTAACTAATGTCTAGCGTTACAAAATAAGCTGTAACTCAAACTGTGCTGAATCAGTCCCTGGCCACACTTCCCACGTGTTCTTACTTGTCCTGTATACTCTATATCAGTTTGTACTGATATATCGAATGCTAGTCTTTATTTCATTGTTCATCCCTTATTATCTACTAATATCTAAAATCCGAACAACGATATGAATACCATAAAGATATTTTAGACACAGATTTAGGTGAGTTTAAACGTAGATGAGATCATACATGAATACACCTATACTTGACGAATTTTCTATTTATTCGGAATTAACGCCTCGTACGAAAAAAAGGCATTCTGGATCTTCGACATATTGATTCCTACATATACAGTATGTATAAAAGAAGTTTAAGACGTTATGTGTTACAGATAATACATATTGAGAATGGATTCCCTATGTTCATGAAATGCGTTGTATTCTACATCTCCGTTTGTTCGGAAGCATTTGTATATTGCTTCGCTGGAGAGTACCTGAATATCAAGGTTATTAAACAATGTACTGAAATATCTGAATCGATCAATTTCTGATCTATGTTAGATGATACTTTTATAATACATAATACAATTTCGTTTTTATAATACAAATATTAATTTAGAAAATACTAATTTGTTAAACATTATCTAACAATAAGGGTGCGATATGCAATAAGCTTCTCCAATATCTTCTACTTATATAGTTGAAGATAATTATTATTGTATACAGGAGTTTTTGTTATCTTTGTTTTTTATCATTACATAGATTATTAACATTAAATATCTTTATTTTTATCGTACGTCCTACTTTTTCGGCTTTGAATAGACGTCCGATTTGAAAACGTATCACCTACTTGAACTCTCTGATTCTCAGTCGAAATCTACGATTTGCTTTGCAAACAACATTGCATAAAATATCAATTTTTGACAACTATATACATCTACTTTCGAAAATACCACGACCAGGATTACTTTGAAAGCAAAATGTTGCAGTACATATTCTTCTCTTCGTTTGTACGTTTATATTTATAAATATTTTATCTATTTTATCTATTCTTAAATCTACACTATATATTAGCGCCTTGCCATTGACACGAGCTGTCAATCCGATCGATCTGACAATATTAAATGCATATATGTTTTAAAATCAATTTTGTTTTCCAATATAACGTTTGTTTGTTAAGAAAATTGTTTGTTCTTTATTTACTTTTTTATAGAGAATTATACCACTAACCTGGAAAGTACATTTTATGGGTAACCTGTATAGCGATATTAGTTATTAATTTATTTGCGTACTTGGTTATTGCCTTGCAAACATAGTTGAATACGATTTGCATATGATAATGAAGCAATTGGCGAATGTTAATTAGCACGTTAATATAGTTACGAGAACATCGTAATTGAGAAGTACAGTAAGTCGATAAATTTTAAGAGTGACAACAGTTAAATAAATTTGTGCTACAATAATCTATAATATTTCAATGAGATTGAAATAAAGTTGTTTCTTTTAGAAATGTAATCTTTCTCGTATAATTATCGTACATTCTTTCAATAATTTGGTGAATCTTAAGACTTATATTTTATTCATTTTCTACTACGTTTTATTACGTTTGTATGTATATAAATTCATGTTCGAAAATACACGAGTATGTATGAGTGACAGATGGCTCGCAGCTACCTACTTTAAATTTTCAGCAAAGCGATGTACGCTTAAATTTAAATATTTATTTTTCAATCGGTGGGTTAAAAATCAACTTGAATTTCTTTAAAGTATAAGCATAAATAGAGACAAATAAACAGAAGATATAAATATAGTGCTTTATCGTTGTTATATACATATAATATATGCATTATCTGTTCTATATGTATTAATTTATCATTTTTCTGAGTTGGAGAAGTTTATTGATTTCCTGCCTGGTTATTACGCACGTGTTTAGTTTTCCTTTTCAGTTTCTAGTTAATATCGAATTGCAAGCTAATAAAGTTCATTAATACGTTCATTAATACGTAAATATCATCTAAAGTCGAGTTGGAACTTCGGTTGACGCTTATTATTTGAGTAAAATCACAACAGTAAGATATAACAAAAATAAGCGAGAAAAGGTAACAAAAGTTTATTTATCCAAGCCGCGAAATAATAGTACAGTAAATAAATTTATCTTACATCCAAATAATAATAAAATTGACACACACTGATCGCTAACATTGGCTATAAATGAAATTGCAGTGTTGTGAATCATATATTTAATAACAAGTTTGATATTCGTTATCTTTTATTATGACTTTTAATAAGTCGATTGGTATTCTGCGTGTCAACTTTTTAAATTTATAGTACGTCGCATATAGTGTAAGCATATCAAAGTATTCGAAACTAAAGTCAAATATTAGTTGCACGATTAAATTAACATAATTGCTAATTCGAATAACAAGTATGCCAACATAAGTTTCAACGTGATGATGCATGTAAAAGCGTTAATTGCCATCCCGGTGTATTTTGTTTTAGTATATCTCCAATATTTGTATTTTTTTTTTTTTTTTTTTTTTAAATACAAGTATCTCATCATAGGGTAAAACGGGGTATAAAATGAAAAATAAGCTGTCTCATTTTGATATAATGTCTACGAGGAAATATGAAATTGTGACATTATAATCGAAGAATAAATTTTCGTTCTTTGAGAAATACTGAAGCTCGACATTCCCCATTTTCCCGTGGACCCTTCATATGTCTACGACTACTACATACTTTTCATGCTATACTATGTATACTAATCTTTCGCCAAGCGTATGTCTGCAACGAACGTCTTGTAACTTCCAGATACATTTCCGGATTACTTTTTAATTTTTCTATTATAACTACGATGATCGTGTTTCATTACATTGCGAATGAAACTTCAAAATCTTACGTATAACGCACGCAATGTACTCATAAAAAAGTCCTGTGGTAAGTAGAATACTTTCGTGAGACGTCGCATTCATTAATTATAATGATAAATTAATGTGCAATTTTGAGTTATGCAAAGTTATAAAATTGCAAGTTGAAAAAGGAACTAAAGATATGTTGAGCGTAATATGTAAATATTCTCTACGCATATATACATATAGTCTATTTTACAAAAACGTTAACTAGGTGTATAACCGTATATAATCTCCGTTTTACCCTATTTTTTGATATCTTATTCCTAAAATTCCATTTCGTTTTAGAGTAAATTGATTGCGGACACTGCATATGAATTTCTTTGGTACGATATACATCCAAGCAAAAGCCGACTTTTAATACCTGTGATATTAAGATCTCAAAGAGGATTTAGTTTCACTCTTGGGAAATTTGCAAATCTTTCCATGTCAACCTTTGCGGCTGTAAGCTGTTTATAGTATGGATCTTGTCATTTGAAATACTTACGAGAACGAGAAATGTTTTATCAATCCTATTTGTATAAATGCAAAAGATCACACCTAGAGAAATAGAAAAGAATCAAAGTATTTTAAATAACGCTTTTATAATTTCGCTTTTATAATTTAATTTATATAAAAATTGACGATAATTCAGCCGAAGAAATGATATATTTTCTACTTTTAGATTATGAAAGCTTCAGGATCGTACATATCGGTGCTACTTGCAATGACTTGAGAAAGAAATTCGTAAATACTATAGAATGGTTTATCGTAATTTACGTATCCTAAATTAATTAGTAAAGAATTGTTATGATACAGGAAGGCACAATATATCGTGTATGTAAAAATAAAGACAAAAGAAAATGCTAAATGTGGAAGATTCGTATGAAGATCACGGAATAGAAACACGATAAGTACATTTCCCTTGATTTTTTATTTCAATGTCACTATATAGTAAAAAAAAAAAAAAAAAAAAAATATATTTTAATATAAAAGAACTAAAAGTGAAACTTGACCAGACAATAATATAAATATCAACTTTATTTTTAATGTCCTTCAATACTTTGATATTAACGCAAGCAATATTTTGCACTGTTTTTTCAAATTATGAGAAGGATAGAAAAAGAACATGATTCAAGACCATCATCGTTATTTTGCAAACAAGAATAGGTATCTTCTTTCTAATATATTTGTAACAAATATTGACAGTGCGGGCAAAAGTTTTGCGGTAAGAAAAATTTATGTCTTTTAGATAACCGAAATTTAACAATTTTCCCTTTTTGTATGGATTTATTTACTACACCATCGTGGATCGTAAATATTTTTTAAAATTGATCTGTTGTCAAAGATCAGTGGATACGTAGTATTTCACGTTGCGCCTCGAATGAGAAATTGTGGTTGTAAAAGGTAATATTAGTTTGTATACCGCTCTGTTTCCTGAACTATCAGTTAGGAAAGAATTTATTGCAGATACACTATACCGTGCAGCTAGTTCTACTTTTTTGAATAAATAACTTCTATTTTATATCGGTAAAGATCTTTTTGTACGATAAATTTTGAATCTAAAATATACGCGATAGAACTCAATTTTAAAAGCTGAAAATATCTTAACCACGATACTTTAGAAATTAATAAACTGTGTAATTTATATATATATATAATTATAATTATAATTGCCTATAACTATTAAACGGTTGTCGCTTATATCTATAGAGAAAAGTGGCCAAATATGGAATAGCGTACCTAACAGAGAATTTTTAAAAGTCTGATAAATGAATATCTGTCAAACGACTATAGACTGTTTCACTCACTCGCTCTGCAAGTGTTTATTTTGCCAAGAACTTTTTTCCCAGTATTCTGATGGAGATATATGGATCAAGTGTCTGGTTCGGTGTAACAAATGTGCTGGTGCAGAGTTTTGCACTTGGATATACGATCACTGCGAATAATTTAAAAAAAAAGTGTTTATAACTAACGTTCTTTGATCAGTGAAAAAAATAAAACTATCTTTTGTTTGTTTTCCGGGAAAATATTTGATTACCTAGTTATTCCGCGTTACGTACAATCCATGTTTTTTCAATGTTAATGCAATGTTAAAAATTGTTCATAACGTTAGAAATATAAAAATGGGCTTAAATTGAACGAATACCATCGAATACTCATAAAAATCCTTTGATTTTGCGAGAATAACGTTCGAAGAACGAAACGATATTCCGTATATGGCTATTTCGCTCTATTCAAAATTCCATTGATTTTTCAGAATCATGTAGACACTTAGAAAACGATGAAACAGATTGGAAGGAACATTATCACGCAATTTATTTTAAACCATAGATTCAAAGGTTTTGTTCTATTTTTACCAAACTCTTTACAGAGAAACTATGTCTCGGTTAGCTCTCTCACAGTTTCTAATACATTGCTGTTCTTCCACTAGTAGTTTCAACAAACTTTTATGATTTACCTTCCGTCTTCCTTTTTCTCGTTCTTTTGTAGCATTGCTTTGAAAGTTTTCCGTTTTCAACACGACTGAAACATGACTTCTGGTCGAACATGCGCTTACTTGTGTAAGATGTGCCATGAATTTCATCAGATTCTCTAACCCTTTAGAAGCAAAGTACATTCGCTTTATTGCAGTCGCCGCATCTTCACCTAGATGAAACGAATGGAAACCTTGTATAAGGGTCTAAAGCACATTTTGGTCAAAGTTAAATCAACGGTAAAGTACGTGGTTCTACAGTTACTTTTGCGAAATACTCAAATTGCAGATAGTTTGTCTGAAGACGCTGTACACTTTGGTTCATAAGTATCAGGATATTTCTGAGATTTTAAGCGAACTCCAAAGATCATTAGAAAATTATCAAAACTTTCAAGAACTCTTGTTTCATCGAATACCTTAGACTATTATATCCGCTCCCTACGTATAATTATTTTTACATGTCGTAATGATGAACGCTGACGTGAATCTCGTCGGTGGTTCAACGCGAAAAGCAAGTTCGCTTTTGATGTTTATGGAACAATGTAACTTAAGAACAGCTTTCTACCGAAATTTGTCAAGTCTGCTTAGACCCTTCTTCGACATTTCCATTGAAATGATATAATTTCTTCATTTTCTTTCACAGAAATCTTATTCTTATCTGTTAAACAATTTTTCGGACATGTAACGAGGCGGAGCACAGTTAGCGAGACACACAAGTATAGATTGGCTCGTGCAGTTGAATAAAATGGCACTACACTTTCTTGTTACAGATTGAGAACAGTGGCATTGACGATGTTTAAAAAATAGTCTGAACAGATAAAATATCAAATGTACAGGGTGCGCCGTTAGAATCCGGACAAAAGAAGTTTTGTGCAGAAAGTTGTTTATTTAAGTCAATACACAAAAACACATGAAAATGTTGTTATATCTCATTTAAAGGGTCCTTGCTGAGAACTTTTATTCTATGTAACCACCCTCTGCCTCTATGACCTGCTCTATTCTTGCTCTAAAGCGCGAGCACGCTGACTTCAACTGGTCGCGTTTAATTGTCGCGAATTCTGACTCGATAGCAGCTCGTAGGGAGTTGACGTTGGGGTGCCTGCATTTATTAGTTTGTCTCTCGATAACGCCCCACACGTAATAGTCCAATGGGTTTAGGTCGGGACTGTTAGGAGGCCAGAAATCTTTCGACCAAAACATGTCCACATTGTCAGAGAGCCAATTTTGAACAAGATGACTTGTGTGAGCAGGTGCGCCATCTTGTTGAAATAAATACGGCCTTCCAGAAGCCGTAATTTCCATCCACGGCTTTATTACTGTCTTCAGGACCTCCAAATAAACCTCCTTTGTGATTCTTTCGCCTTTTTGGAAGAAGTGCGGAGGCATGACGTCGCCCTCACTTGAGACAACGCTCAAAACGTGAACACTTGCTGGAAATTTGGTTTTGCCCACAACAGGAACATCTTCGAGATTGTGGGCCAGCCAACGGTCGTTCCTCCGATTCACTTTGGCATCCACCCGGCGCGAAGACTTTCTATAATCGCCGCTCTTCTATCGTATTCCGGGTTTTGCTTAACGAGTTCTGTCATTTTGAGGTTATAGAAGACTTATTGACATATTTAACTAACTTCAGAGTCAATCAGCACAAACATCTGAATTCTAATATGGTGGGAACTACAAATTGAATTCTGTCCGAATTCTAACGGCGCACCCTGTATATGTGAATAATCAAACCTTTTTCCATCCAGATTCGATCGTTCGTATCATTACATTTCGATGGCTCGAACAACGTTATTTGTGAATATGCTGTCAAAGCTAATAGGCGGAAATACAAAAACAGATTTGTCGATCATGACTTTGATATGTATTACATTCAATTAATGGGTTATTCATCTGCTATTAATATTGTAAAATTCTGAGGTTATACATCAACATTTTTCCTCGCGCGAATTGAAGCTACCGTGTCGGTGTACATGATTTTTTTTAGTATTCCTCTTATCCTATATTCGTTTTATAGCTATATGGATCACGTAAAAAAATAATCAAACTGCGTTAAAGAAGATATCATGTAACTTGAAAAGAGCACGCGCTGCATTTTTAATGCTAGTTGATATAAGAGATATAATAATTCAATAAAAGTATAAAAGTATAAAAGTTCTGTCAAAATATAGAGAAGATTTGGAGAGAACAAAAAGTTAAAATTTATTTACAAATTATCTAAATTTAGTTCTGCATGTATCGTTACTCTCTGAAGGACTCGACAACACACTCGCTTGCTTATTTGTTTTCTTCTAATCGCTCTTTTGTCTCAACCGAGACCTGCACGTCCTGCGAAGCTCACATGCACTCTATGCTCTCTCACTCTCGTACGTACAATATAAATGTAATACTATCTATTTAACAAGTTCGATAAAAATAATTAAAACAAACAAAAAAAAAAAAAAAAATTAACGTTACGTGATACTAAGATTACTATTTTAATTATGAACGGACTTTATACATTTGTTTCCATATTTTTTAACGGAGTTATTTCTACTTATAGATTAAATGCTGAAGATAAAAAATAATCTTCTGTAAATACTCTTCTGTAAATAATCTTCTGTAAGAATCTAAGTACTTATATCAAGCTGAAAGTGTTAAAAGTATCAATTATTATCTTTTATCAAGCGAGGAAATTCATTTTATTTCCAGGGGATCAATGTGATTTATAGATAGAAACTAAGCACAAAAGTGTGCGTCAGATCGCAGATGTTCAGCAGAGCAGCAGAGCAGCAGAGCAGCAGAGCAGCAGAGCAGCAGAGGTTTCTGTTTCGCTCGCAGTTTCTACCCTCGTTTGTTCCCAATCCCTCGCATTAAACCAAATGAATCGGAAGAGATCAAGTTGGCACGGATCTAAGATTATCGAGACAATTTTCGCGTCACAGCTTATCATGAAACTGAAAATTAATATTGAAAGAGATACGTTTAACCATAAATAGAATTGTTTGTGAACGAACAGTCTACATCTGCTTATAAAGTATTACAAAAAATTTACTTAATTATTTTCACCACGTGTTACTTTGTTGAAATTGTTTTGACTATTCGACATTTGTGCCCTGTGTGATGGACGATACAAGAAACGTTCTTTCCTCAAACCTGGAACCACCCTCGTCACAGAAATTTCCAGACCAATGTACACGATCATGACGATCTATCAATAATTAATCTAACGAGGTAAAAGCTTCAAATTATGACCCATTCAAAATCAACGAATCTTTGTCGTGCAACGAGCTACCGAGTCAGAGATATCGCAACGATACGGTATGCAACTTTACATGTATTTCATGAAAATGACGATCGGACGAACAAACGCGAGCCGACAACTTGATAACCGATCGTTTAAAATGCATCGATATTAGCTAAATATCGGAAGCCACTTTCGTTCTCTGTTTCGACTGTGTACAGGATCGTCAATATTATTTGTCGCAATGAAGACATCCCATTATTCCATTCCGTGTTTTCCACGTTTCTTGTTCGTTTCTTTGTTCAATTGCATTCGATAAAAGTTTTTTCCACGCTCCTTCCAAAGTTACGTTCTTAATACTGGACGAAACATTTGCTATCGCCTAACGACAATCTTCCAAATTTGTTATTTTATGTATGTCAGATCTGCATCGTTTCTTCATCAGTGTTGCATCCAAATGTAAATAAAAAATTTGTATGCAAATTGTATACTGTATATAACTGTATATAGACATTACTAAATTATAGTACGTATAAATGTATACATATTTGAAAAGGAAGAATATGAATACGGGGAGATATTACATTTGGATAAAAGAGTATTGAAAAAATAGTTCGCAAAAAGGAGGCTCTGCTGTACGTAATATTGATGAAATTGTTAATGATGTGAAAAAGTGTTTCAGTTATAACGTTATTTGATACGGTATCATCGTTTCTAAATTTATAAAAAACCATGAATCAGAATAATAAAAATATTACCTTGTGAACGTTTCTTCGTCAACGATTTACCAGTCAACGTAGGTAGTTTAACACCTTAGATTCTTACTTGTTATAAAAACATATCACTATATGTATTTATTTTTTTTCAAACACTTAGTATTTCAATAAAACTTTCAAAATTAATTTCAGATAAACACCGTGATATATATTTTGTAAATATATAGCAAACACTAATAATAATCCGTAAGATAAATATTCTTAAGATACTTTTAACACCCTTACTGACGATACACATTAGACAAGTACATATCATGTAAATCTTTTTCAGACGAACACCACGTTCGAGTGCACATCAAAAGACGGTCAAATGCACTTTTCAACTATACATTTGTCTATGAGCATACGTTATGATACGATTTTTTTTTTCTGGCGATACATCGATTGTCCGACAAAGTGTCGGTTGTACAATCATTCGAGGGGGTGACAATCGCACATTCTCTTTGAGACACACATGTATAATACATCTATTCGTGTTTGTTCCCTGCTTGTCAAGTTCATAATTGATTTCATTTTTCTTATTCATGTAATAATTCGCCTTACATAAGGCACATATCCATTACTAAATGATTAAAGTATCTCGACAGATCAAAGTGGTGTTACTTCGAATCATTTGTTGGCTGTCGCGTGATTTAAGAAACAAGATAGAGAAAAGAGGGTCGTTATGCAAACTGGACAATACACAGACATGTCCATCAAAATGTCAGACTTTCTTTTGAAAATCACAGGTATCTCGAAGGCGACCGATAGTACGGGAGAGAGGCGACGGAAATTCATGGTGATCTATACCATAGCTGCACTCGTTTACGGCGTGTACGTGAACGTCGTGGATATTTATCATAACTTGCATAATTTGGACGTGAGTAAGAAAATCGTTGATCCTCCATGGACACGTCTTTTGCTTCTTGCATGAACCGTAAGGTTTTCATTAAAGTGTGAGCGAGTAGTTGATCGCACAATGTGTCTGTAAATAGTACGATACATTATACGGATTTAAATATATCTCGTTAAAAAAGCTTGAGAGCGTTCTTTCGTTGCAGCTTGTAGGATTTTGCAAGCGCTTGTCCTATGTTATTTCAAGTGCTCCTTTAACTTAACTTAAATTTACAAGTTGCAAAAATATTACTAAGTTATAAAATTGTTCTTCTCGAAGCAAGTTTTACCGATTAAATATTACAAATCGTTTCCTCAGCATTGTATCTTTCTGGCTTCCAATACGTTGAACATAATGTTGGCGATGTTCAAGCTTTCGGTACTATACTTTTATAAAACGAAATTTTCGGATATAATTGTATACGCTCGAAAGAATTTCTGGCATATCAATTACAATGACGATGAGAAGATACTTTTCGCGGAGTGCAGAAATTTTTGCAAGTTGTGGACAGTATTTATATTGCTTATTGCAGAAAGCTCTTTGTCTTTCTATGCAATTGTACCAATCTGCGGTAAGTTAATTCATCGATCAAAAGATTAAATAACGTTTCTTTTTTTTTTGTTCTTTTTTCCAAAAGAAAATAATTTTCGGAATAACGAACTAAGTAGCTATCTATATTTCGTTATAGAAGGATTATACTTTATTTTTCATATATTCGCATATTCGCATGTTTTTCCTTCAGATATGATAAAAACAATTGTAAGTCATAATACATTGAGAAAATAAATTTTCGCGTTTTAAGTTATGGAAATTCAAGGACTAAATTAATGTTCGAAGTAAGACTACCTCGGTCATACTAAACTCATTCTAGTCAAATCTGATCTTACAAGAAACATTTATATTAATCAGGAGGATATTAAAAAATCTCGTGTTTCACTATATTTCAGCGAACATTGCAAACAATGGTTCAGAGAGGTTACTTCCGTTCAAAATGTGGGTCAATCTACCATTAACCGTGACACCTTATTATGAAATAATGTTCGCCATCGAGGTATTGCAAATCTTCGTACATGTATATTTTAAACTGATGGTCGTTTTTCCTTATGAGCCCTCAAGTTTTGAGAAGTTTAAACTTTCAGCAACTCTGTACCTTTCGTTGCCAGAATAACTTCTCAAGGTTTGCAGAAGAAATAACATAGCTTGATTAAAAAAATATTTAAGTAAAATGCCTGAAACACGTGTCACATTTTCTTATTGCACAGTTATTGGTTGGACAGTTCTTGAAAACTGAATAAAATATCATATATCGTAATAATTTTTCATCATCGAATTACTATTTATACAGTTACTGGCCGTACAACAAATTGGCGTAAGTTATTTATGCCCCGAACAATTCTTATGTGTGATGAATCTGCACATAGTCTATCAGTTTCGTATGCTGCAAAAAACGCTATTGAATTTGTGGTCGAACATCGACGAACAAACTGATATCGCCGATTATTCAAACAAATACTACATAATATTGAAAAAATGCATCCGAAAGCATCAGTCGTTGATTCAATTGAACGCTAAACTCGAGCAAATTTTCACGTTGCCGATTCTCAGTCACATGGTTATCTTTAGCGTGCTGATGTGTTTCGACACGTACGAAATCGTTCTGGTACGTATGAACGATGGGTCTGTTTTAGCCCTTAAAGAATACCGTGGACAGGAGTGCGCCGTGCCATTTAAATTAAAAATTTAGTGAAGTTGATCAAGTGCGATTAAACGTTTCGTTATTATTCCATACTAGAGATTCTACTGGTGGTAAACTTTAAGGGTTGAACGAACGACCATTTTTTCCTACATTTCACAAAATATTCTAATCTTCGAAACCCGAATATATTAAATCTTCAGATCAGAATGTTGTACTTGTACGTAGGCAAACATATCTTCCGGGAAACGACTTATATTTTTTTTCCACATGATCGGTAGCTTTGCCCATATAATTTTCTTCACATATATCTGCCATAGTTTGGTAGAAGAAAGTACGAATGTTAGCATAGCGTCGTATTCGGGATGGTGGGTGTGTCTGCCAATGAGCAAAACAGGCAAAAAGATACGAAAGGATATGAAGATGATGATGATGAAAGCGATGCGACCGTGTCAACTGACCGCCGGAGGATTCTTTCCTGTGACTTTGGAAACATCTACCGCGGTATGCAATCACTTTCTTTCTCTAATCTCACATCTACTCTGAAAGTGTCACTTTCGGCGATCATCGTGCGATCAAACATAAATTTTACTTATAACAGCGTAGATACGGTATTTTTGCATTTATCTTTATTGCCTATACATTTTTACATATCTATAATTAGAATAGAATACGTATTATAATAAACGTATAAATTTGTTCGTTACAGCTTATAAGCTCGACGATGTCATACTTTGCTCTCATGAGGGAATCGTCTATGAGAATAGCGGAGCAATAATTGACTATAAATGCACGGATTTGCACAATGAAAATATCTGAATATTAGCAAACAAACTTTAGTATTTGTATTCAAATGACTACAAGAATAAACCTAATATTATTGAATGATACGTAATTTCTTCAGAATATTAACGACAAATTTCCAAAATAAATTCACGTTCGGACTTTATTTCCTCGAATGTGCAGCTACTTCGTCTGCGATCCTACGTTGGACGCTAATAAAAGTTCCATCAAGAAGGCGAAGCACTCTTACGTCGCTTAAAAGTAACAAAAGCAAGTCGCTTTATGCATAGTCACGATCGTTCCTCGTTCTTTCTATCGTCACCTGTTCCGTCCAAACTCTCTGAAATGGCGTTCACGTAGGTCGTCAGAGTCGTCGTTGCGATGTAAAGATCTTGCTCTGCCACATTGAGCTAATAAAACTAGGTGCATCGTCTTTATCTTGATTATTCGACGTTGACCGCGCGAACGATGCAAGATACGAACATCTAAATTTTTCAAAATTCGAAAACAATTTTTATTTATGGGGGTACTTTGCGTATACCACGTCGATGTGTTACATTTGTTTCGACAATTAGTCGCGAGTCGTGAATCCTCGCAAAAGCTTCGATAACGCGATCAATGATCAGATAGGCGATAAAAATCAGATACGAGTTTATCGTATTATGCAAATATTTCTGATACAAAGTCGAAGAGTTTTGTACAACGGCACTGAGTACTTATTGAATATCGCAGAAAGTTAGAAAATATATTTACGGTGATCGTGCTTGGCCAGGTAATTTCTTGCTACGGTGTATACCTTGTGGGATTTCGACTATTTCTGGTGGATATGATAGGCGATATATTTCAAGTTGTATCGTTCAGTCGTTTCGTTTCAAATTCTCTCAGTTACTTACGCCTAAAGTTATCCCTTTACATTTTTATTGTTTTTGTTGAAAACTTTATTTCTTTTATAAATATACGTATGCAGTAATCGTGAAAATTAGCGACTACGCGATGTCAGGACTAAAATCTTGTGCTTGGAGGTCTGTAGCTGACTACGTTAACCAGATAGAATGGATACGCGATATACGGTAGTGTCCGGATATATTGCCACGAGCTATTTCCACCAACTCCTGCAATTGCTCGCTCAAAGCACGCCTCGTTGTCTGTGATCCGTATCGATGTAATTGAATTCGATATCGAATTATTCCGCTAAGCAAATATAATTTCTTTTACTTTTCATCATATTCTTACGAGATGGCCTCAATCGAATTATTGAGATTCGTGCGATCAAAATGATACCAAACATGAACATATTTGTCCAAGAATTTTTAACTTTTTAACTAAACCGAAAAACTCCTGCACACGGCAGAGTGTGCAGGAGTCAGATAATGTGTGCCAATTTTTGGTACCACACTGGGTATATAATCATTAAGCACGGTTTCGATCAGTGATCATATATTCGGATATTTTAAGCACCACGTACAACAGATGCAGTCAATTCAAATATCGTATCAGCTTTTTAATAAATATTCATGGTATGTCAAATTGCATCAATTGTACAAAATACATACTATGCAAATGTAAACACGATACGGTTCCCTATTATTTGACTAGATACACAATTAGTTTATACATCAAACCGAGTTTTCATAGAGAAATGAAAATATTATTAAATAAATAAACATAGTTATTTTTTGTTTCTGAACTTAATTATACATTTTCGTTCAATATTTTAATTGAACATAATTATATATATATATATATATATATAATGGCAGACAATAGAAAGTTTATAAAATAATAAGTATAAAAAAACGCTATAATTTTACAAAACAGATTTATATTTGATAAGAGTAATGAATAAGTATATGTATAATATACAGCAGAGAATAGACGATTATTACTAACACAGCAAAAGATCTGTACTGCAGAAGGTATTAAAATTCATAGCGTATCAATTTTAAATTTTCCTTTATCCGCAATTGTATAATACATATAGTAAAACTATAGTTTAAGATTGCACTTTTCACGAGAAATACACAGTCTCTCTGGAATATAATTTTCTGATTACATATACATCATTCGCACGACTATCGTACGAAAAATAATGAATTTCGTAACTTAAATTATTTTCCAGTATAAGTGAAACAGTTGCACAGTTATTTCATGCATTTTACAATAGCTATTATCCACATCGGAAACAGTATGTTGAACAGAGATATTTGCATAAAAGTACATTTACAAGCAAATTGATATTATAAACAATCCATCCATTTTTTTTCATAAGGTGTGAATCCTTCGTAGGAATACAAACAGCGATCTCACGCTTTTCCTCATCCATATACATAATTCAAGGTCTTTTGAAATTTGATTTCTCTGCTCTCATTCCCCGTGATTCATGGTGTCTAGAATTCCATTAAACGAGTTCCATATTTAAAGAAGTTTGCCAAAGTGATTCATAAAAAATATAAATCGTAGGAAGAATAAACTAACAGTTGATCCTGCATGATATTTACTTATTTTATTTGTTCACCTGTTCAAGATCGCATCAACCCTGCGATTATTAGCGATCACAACGACCATTTACGTAACATCTAATACGTAATGTATAACGTACATAATACATAACGCATAATAAGTTAACAATGTAGCAATACAGCAGTATATTATCCGTAAGTAGATTGCAGATTTTTGAGCGAATTATAATTAAGCAAATAAATGGTGGAACCTCGGTAGAAAATTGCTTTTAATACTTGCTACCAAGTATTTAAAAAAGTACTGTACCTTGGATATATCGTATATTTTATTATATTATATGCATTCTGTGCAATATCGCATTTTTAAATCTCCCATAAACGCATAAAAATCAGCAGTCTAATCAATTATAAGCGAATATATGTATACACACATAGCGGTTACTACATAGTCGGATAAGCTCAGTTTACAATGTTACAACCTATCCTATATAGCTATGTTTTTAAGAAAGCATAGAATAGTTTCGCATAGTTTTTGATCGTTAAAAACTAAATGAAACTCAAGCGAGAGATAAAATTCAGCCCTTTTGTGCAAGACATTTTTGCAGTTCGGTAGAAGGTCCATAAAGAAGATGCACCATTGTGATAGTTGCTCCTTTGCATCGCTTCTAGTTAGAAAGCGTGAATGTGTTACGTGGCTTTTTCGTCAATCGACGTTAGTGGTCGATAATCAATTTTTTCGCGATCGTTTTCTTCTGTACACCGTTTACTAGTCTGTTCCGGTAAATATTTACTTCAACGTAAATTAGATAGAGGAAGGACGCACGGGGATAAAGGAAAAGTAGGATGAGAGATTGTAAAATCAAAGCAAATACACGTGTCGAATGGTAGGAACTTTTTGGAGTTTGGACGCAATGCGATTTTCCGGGAAAGTTGCGGCCGTGGTAGAGACGGTGGCGGCGGCGGGAAATTCCCCGGGCCGAGCGAATTGGTCTCCATGGAAACCACCCCAAAGCCAATCCGGGGTACATTCGTACGTACATTTACCCTTGTCGAGGCGCGTCTGCAACACTCCCCTTACTCCGCTCTCTCTTCATAAACTTGCTTCCCTTTTCGCCCCTCTCGACTCTTCCGTATTGTCCCCCTTCTCCGTATCCCGGGCTCTCCTTCTCCCTTTCTCCCTTTCTCCCGTTATCTGCTTCACCTCCACCATCTTGCTCCCTTTTATTTTATTTTTCTCTCGCGTCTCTTTGTTCCGCTATAATCTTCCTACCCGATTTTTTTTTTATCTTTATAACCATCCTATTTCTCTATCGTTTCGTTTTATTTTACGTTCTTTTTACGCTTCCTCTTCCTTCCTCCTTTCACTTTTCCGCGTTCACTTTCCTTCGTCGCGTTCCAAACCAAATCAGTAAGAAACGAGCCGCTTATTTGCCAACTCGGCGAAACAAAAAACGGAGAAAATTGATGAATTATACGAGATAAGCATCGGTCAAACGCTTTTGCGCTGAGATCTAACGGATTTCGCCCGTGAACTTGAACAAATACTTACATTTATTTGAAATTCGATTTATATATTAATACGTAGTAATGATCGTTTCAATTCTGTAAAGCAGTAGCGAAGGTATCAAAATTTATGTAATAGGTAGCGAATGTAATTTAGTTTTCAATACTTCTCGTCAATGCTCTTCTTACATAATAAAAAGTGTCTGGTAGTGAGGGATTTCAATCGAGTCACTGTTCTTAAGAAAGACGTAATAAGAAGAAATATCCTTTGTTGAAAATATCATAAGCGTGATCGTATTTTATCTCTTGTAATATCGATCATAACTAGTAAACGTTAAATTACATTAAAACAATAATTACAATAAAATTAAATGTTTATGTGTACATACTTTTTTAAATTCTTACTAATTATATTTTTATTATCATCTTTTATTATTCTCCTTTTGCTACAATAACATTCGCATATTCTTCCAGCTTTTTTATTTTCTTTGTCACTCAATAACATTTTTCCTTTTGCGTTTCGGTACAACTTTCTTTTAGCTATTTCTTTCGTGTAGCGTTTTGCAATTCTCTTTCTCGTTTCACAGTATCTAACGTGTTCTTTGCTTCTTTTTCGTCAGTTTCTGACGTTAGAGACGCCACGTCAGCGACGACGCCAGCGGCGCGACGCGCGTCGTCCAGCAGATTGCCTGGCACGATGCAGCCTTATAGACGCCGCGTCGTTGCGTGTCTGATTGCTCGAGGCCCTGCGTTTAATCGAACAGTAACGCCGAAGAGGGCTTCTATGACGTTTGATAAGCTCCTTTTCTTTTTCTATCTACACTTTTGTTCTTACGTCTACGCAAATATTCTTTACACACTTGACAATTATTGACAGAAAGATCTCGTTTTATTATCTTCGTTGGCATATTGCTTCTTTAAAATTGATAGAAATAACTAACGATAGAAGGAGGAGATGAGTTTCCATTAGTAGAAAAGCACATAATTAATCGCGTTCATTTCGGTCACGGCACTATCTGTCTTGCCGCGTATAAGAGGGGATGATTTTTAAACATCGTGTTGCGAATAATGGATATACAGTGGTCCAACTGAATATTAAACTGAAAAGTAACGCGAGCTTTGGAATACTTTTACTTATGTAGATACAAAGTCCTATAAGTACCAATCCCGTATACGTTGACAGATTTTCTTTTCAATCTTTACTATACATTCTTTAGAACTTGTATCTTCGTTTAATCGTAATCTTCGGTTTCAGAACTTAAGATTAACGTGTGTTGTTTGTTAGCTTGGTTAGAGCGTAAACGTTCGAATACTTTCGTAAGCGGCTGTATATAAGTGTATATGGAGAAAATATAAATCCTCCACGGCTGTCTATCTCAACGCGTCAGCTGCCTCTGCTGTGTTCGTTTCCCTGGTTCTTCTTTCCCCAATGGGAGGAGGTAACTGTCCAGAACAGCGCGTCATCGGACTGTCGACCTGGTACGGTACAGCTTCTGGCTGTATGGTCCGCGGTATCGTAGGGATAACATCGCTCGGTGCTCTCTACCGGTCATGTGCTATTTGCCGAATGTGATTCTCCAGAAATCAGTGGCATTGGAAGAGACGAGGCGGTAGCAGTTCCACTCTTGCGAAACCAGCCCATGAGTATCTTTCCTGACCTGCGACTAGTTATCAAAGTACTCTTCGTTTACACAGATGCCGAGCTAGGTAAGATAGAATTTCGATGGGAACCAGATCTCCCTCGTACGCACCTTTTCGGTTGCGTAGTTCGCTTTTTACGCCTCATACGAGCCCAGATTCCGCAGAATTGGGTCTCCAGTCGCAGCTCTTAAAGGACTTCGGTTACACTAAGCTCCATCAGGTCGATATTGCTCCTGGCAGCAGCTAAATAGTGTGACAATGCGAGTGACAGTGCGAGTATGTGACGTTGTATAGTCTTCGTCGATATTGAGGATCACCGCCGCTGTTAGAACTGCGATTATCGTAATAAACATATTTAAAAATCACCGAGACCGAGAACGCGTCAGTTTTCTGAATAATCGATGGTCAATTTTCTTTTCACATATAAGTGACATAGATTTAATACGACCGAATAAGTTGTTGCGAATTCGGTTAATATCGTGAACCTCGAACCAAATCGACGATCAAGGTGGATAAAGGTAAAGGTGGATAAGGTAAATTAAAGATGTTGAGTAGTCGTATGTTTAGGTTATTTATTTGCACTGTTTAGTATACACGAAGAGAATCACTAGCACGTTAAGATACAGATTAGTGTTATGATTTGGTCAATACGGTTTAGTATAACAGGAAGAGTATGACGCTCTGACGAATGTTGTAAGACTTTGTTCGTACCGCTCTCTCATGAAGCTTCGTCTGGTCCTTATATATTAAATGTCTGTCCCCGGTTTTCTTTCTTACCATGGATTTTATGGGATGGGAATCTATTACTTCGAATCTTATAATTGTGTACTCTCGTGGGCGCGTATCCTCTGGTATTGTTGATTGATACCAGTTGTTTACCTTAGACCTGACCGACCGGGTACTCAGGGTCTTGATTAACCTCTTGACGAGGTCCGCATGTAAAGTTTACAAGTTGGAAGGTAGGAAATTCGGACTTTGCCGGAAAAGACAGATGTGCTGTTCGAGTCATAAACGGACGGCCACTTCAAATCCCGAACATAAGTAAACTTGGAAACTTTACAAAGAAAAGAAAAAAGAAAAAGAAAGATAGAAAGAAAACAATTGTTAGAGAACAATTCAATCGTAAAGTGGAACGATAAATGTTTAATAAACGAAACACGCGGTACTGGTGCGTTGCTAGATATAACAAATGTTTGCTTTCTCTCTGTTTTATTTTCGTTGCTATCGCTCGTGCGTTTTATTTCCTGGTGAAACAGTTCTAACGAACCGGAGAAGATAGGTCCTCGAGAGTTTTAAAACTTTTCAGTTTTAAAACGTTAACCAACATCTCGGGGGAGTCGTATGTGCAAAGCCCATAAAAGTGCATTACGATCAGCCTCCATTAATGGTTTCCCATCGATCCTAGTATTGTACATATACCATATAGCTATGCACAGCATGTTAATTTTGTTTGCACTTGATGTAATTTTGTCCATGTTAAACTCACCTATATACATATAAATAAAGCGATGACAATCGCTCGATATTATCGCTTCTGATATAATCAGTGTGATTATAGTTATATTTGTGCTCTACCCATCGATTTCCATCCATTGGATCGAGCGATAAGTTTTTCAAAAATTATTTATAAAAGGGAAAGATACACGTATCAGAGTATTTTTCACGAAAGACGTACATATGTAACGAAATAAGATACGTAAGTTAATCCTCGATTGTAATATAATCGAGGGAGGAACGAAACGGAAGTATGACCGTTTTGGCGTCGTTGGTGTCGTTGTCCACGGTTAGGAGTATAAGGTCGGGTTGTTCAGCGACTTTTGGTAGACATTGCGTGGCTTGGTCGACGAGCACCGGGGTTGGCTTGGCAGCGCGAATACTTGGGACAGCGCGAGACGATATATCGGTAGCAGCAGCTCGCATCAAATCGGTCTGCGGCTTCTTCGGGGCCCTACGCCTGCGCGACTTCATTCCGGCCCGACAGCCATGTTTTATTTTTCCAGCGCGACGTCTTCGTTCTCTCTTAACTACGCGATCTGCGCACTAGAATTCGACGCTTAAACGAGTATGGAACAAACGGCGCAACGTTCGAATAAATTGTAATTATCACGCGGATACCTACATTCCAGTGCCGAGTGCTGCGGCAGCGTCCTGCAAAACCTCTGCCACTAATGACGATGCAACGCCGCTTTATGTAACTAAATGCACAAAAAGAAATCAAACTCGATGCGTCTTACGAAACGCGAGCCGAAGAATCGGAGGAATATTAATCTATTTCCTTTATTCAGGGGATCGATGTTACTCTCGTTTAATCGTCACAAATATCGTTAAAGAATCGCTCACATAAATCGTCGGACGATTGTCTATTGGTAATATTCATATTAGCACGTCACTACGGACATTGGCACCTAAACGAATTATTACAATTAATTATAATTATGTTCAACAATACGATAAGTTGTATAAACTTACCATGGAAGAACGTTTATAAACAGGCGAATTGGCACACTGATCAACCAATGGTTGAACTAAATCACGCAAAATACCTATGAATTAAAGAAAGTTGTTTCTGTCGTATTCTAGTTTAGCAACAGAGTAACTTGAAAGCACTTCATAACTGTCAAGACACTGTTATTCGCTAATCCATCGTTGTACGGTCAAGATCCGACGATGGACTGGGCTCCGACCGATGCAAGCTCCGTTATGTGCATGGAATTGTAGTAGGATGGCTTCCTTGTAGTTCTAAACGGTATATAAAAGACATAAAAGACTAGAAAAATAATTCCGAGGATTGTAACTTATCCGTTTTGCATATATCGGATGATTACGTTATGGGGGCACTTGATCGGATAAGCGAGACCAAGCTCCACCTGCATAGATCGGATAACTGGACCCGCCAGACAGGCGCCATCGCTTGCATCCTGTTTATCACGGTTGCCAGAAGTACGGACAGCAGAGAGGGGTTTTGACGTAGCAAACAATAACAGAGGGAGAACAGACTAGTTCTTACCGAGGAGTCGGCGTCGATCGACGTTAGCGTCGGTTGGTGGCTCCACGCTTTCAAAGCACGAAGCGAATTCAGCATATCAACAGCAAGTGCATAGATGGATGCTTGTTGATTGCGAGGTGACAATAATTTTCTATAGTTTTGTCGAATTTTGAAATTCCGATATGAGTAAGGAATCAGGTGAGACAACTATTTAACACTGTTGTATCAATGTAATCTAAGAAATGATCGTGTTTTCAAGAATATAGAGTATTTTGTTATCCTGGAGTTATGACACGTGAAATCGATCACTCGTGTATTCTTTAAAGCGATAAATTCGAAGGCAGTGACTACGGCATTTTAGTTTTACGATTATTTGCTCTTTTCTCTTTTAAATAGTTCTTTTAATGTATTTAGACAGTGATGACGTGCCAGTACAGCTGAAAGAAGCTTTGCTATAGAAAATGAGTCGAGTAAGACATATTATATGTTTAATACTTTTGCATCGGTTTGAATCATTATAGTATCTTAAATCAATTAATAACGAGTACTTTATAAATGGACAGTCGTAGTAGCTTGCTGTCTCCTGCTACGAGCAAAGTTCCTAAAAAGCAGGCATTCCGTAATGATCAATATAAAACTAAGGGTACAGCTTGCAGCGGTATCCTCGTAGCAGATAGATGTGAGCTGTCGAAGCGCAATAAAAGAATCACCTATTTAGTAAATGTACGGGCAAGAAGTCTGAGAGAGGTAAGGCATGGAGCAGAAGGTTCAACAACCTGCTCTTTGAAGAACAATGTAAAGAAAGCGGAATTGGAAGTTTCTATTTATTCGGACATTTTTCCATTCTATATTCGACATTCGGAAATCAACAATGGTGCAAAATATTTGGCTCGAAAGAAACAAAATATCTGCTCTCATTACAAAATGTTATTAACAAATGCATAGTTTTAGAAACACCGAAAATATTACGAAACACAACTTTCTCTGCATCGATACATGAAAGGGACACACACAAATGTTTTCTACGCTCTTTAATAATAAACTATCGATTTAATTGCTAAAGAAAAATACTAAATTCAAACGCCAGTTTCACAGCGATCACCCCTAACAACACCATCGTATGTAATGTATAATAATAAAAACGTATAATATATAGTGTAATGTATAGTAATCAGATAACGCTATGCCGTTCTTACAGTACTGGAAGCTGTAAGAAAACCGAAACCTTACGAAATCAGGCTAAACTTCTCCAATCGGTAAAGGAATGTTTTGTACGAAGAATGTTAAGAACCTTCTCAAATTTATCCAAAGGAATAAATAGGTTCTACGATATTATCTAAGTAGTACCAATCGGCAGATCGATAATGGCCCGGATGTCTGTGGAACGTTAATCTGTTAAATAAAAAAATGGCATACTAAATTGAAGTGGATGGAGAAAGAAGAACGAGCCCTTGACAAATCGCCTTAACAACGGAACCTACACTGGCAATAGGATTATCACTGTGGTCCTATCGCATCATCGATCACTGATCGAACGACTCTGTCGGTGATCGTTAGCGGGATTCGTTTTAGCCTAGAGCTGTTACAAAATTGTAATAAAAACTTATAATTATCCTTTTTCCCCGTCTCTCTTGAATGTGGCGTAACTGGCTATTTTACGAATCTTTCGACCTCGGTGAGAGAGCGCAGTGGATGACTAATTACATTCACCGTGTTACCGTGATAAATAGTTTTGCGGAATTAATGCGATAACCGAAGTACTGTCAAATTATTTCCAAACAATAGCGAAAAGATAACGCTGGTTTGGTTGCAATCGTATCATTGGTATGCAGACGCAGAATTCATGCGGTGCACCGTGTTGAAAATGAACTGAATATACCGGATTCTGAAATTTTCGTAATAGAATCCGTATAAAGGATGTAACTCACACGGGAGTTGATGGTGTCGGACGCGTAATTATTTAGGCGTTAATTGAAAATGGAAATTATAACACGATTTACTTGTGCGCTTTTATTAAATCCAATAACATTGTATGTGCGTAATGTTTTAAGCGAGTGATATTTCATTTTCAAATACGAAGCGTAGTTCTTTATCGAATAAGACTCATCTGTATCTTTAATACAATTTGCGAAACATTAATTTCTACTTTCGTTCGCTGTTAAACAAAGAAAAAGTAAAATTCACGTTAAAACGTTCATTATTGATCGAATTTTTAGATTTAGACATTATCTATAATAACAAATAATCTTTATACCCAATCTATTCTTGTATAAATATATTATCAGGCTTTACATATTATATTCATACGATGTACGCAGTGAACGTGTTAAGATAAAAGAATTCTACGATTTCATCTTATCGTCACGTTTATGTATTTCCGACGGATATTGGATTTTATGAGTACATAAGTGCATAGCAGCTTCGAAATCGTTCTAATCGTTTCATCGATAATATCGATTATTTATAACAGACACACGCAATTAAAATTATAATTCTGTAAATTTATATATGTATGTACTCGGATAATTAAAATTGCATACAAGTTACATATGTATATAAATTGTAGCTTCCATAATTCAGTCGATAACAAAGTTTCAAAAGGAAATCGTGTCTTCGAGGTGAACCAACAGATGACGCGTTAGGTCACCAATATGTGATATATATGTGCATACCATGTATACTATAGAACGTTGTATTACACGCCATACACATAATTATTACGATATCAATAGTACTTTGTGTGTTAAAGCCATTCAGTTTAATTAGAGATATTAACTCCTACAGCAAAAACAATTTCAATTATCTCAACAGCACCCAATTTTAGTTTTCGATGTGATTAGGAGGCGTGATACGATATCGTTAAGTTTCAGCTTTAGAAAAACATTTCGTATGCACCAACGTGCATTCGCGTATTCCAAATATTATTTATTTCAGCGTAAGAGAAAAGATTCAACCTTTTATAGTTCTTTAGAATTTCAACGTTTGACTGAATTTTTATTTGCGTTTTACATTTTTTAATCATTTTTGTTTTAATACAATTTATTAATGTGATCTTGGAACTAAAATTAATTTAAAGTTGGAATTTTGTAGCTTTTTAATTTCGATATTATCGAACTATATTTTTTACGATTGAACTGCTCACCTCCTTATTGATAGATTACATTTGCAGTATTGATCTTTCCATCGATCATCGAA
Organism: Bombus pascuorum; assembly: GCF_905332965.1. Lineage (NCBI taxonomy): Eukaryota > Metazoa > Arthropoda > Insecta > Hymenoptera > Apidae > Bombus > Bombus pascuorum. Next base: position 264,534 of record NC_083494.1, read on the forward strand.
TGTTATATAATATAATACAAAAGATATAATACGGGAGAAAATATAACATATATAAAAAATAAAGTACGATATACGGTAGAACTCTATTTACCCTAACTTGTCGGAGGACAAGCGGTTTATATAATCGGAAGAATCATATAACAGAAGCCTTCCGGTTTCGCCTATTGCCTATTTTACTTTTCGTTCGCATAACAAGGGTTGACGTGCAGCTAAGCGAATCGAAGCAGATACAGTTCAGTTAATCGATCATTGATAAAAATTTCGTTGTAACAAACAAAATAGTAAAATAGAAAAAAGTCGAGCATTCGTCGATCAACGAACGCCTTCGGTTACGACAAGACGGTCGATCGATACGAAGCATCTCGAGCTTTCTTCTCTTCGTGCGAAATTAAGATAAACGAATACCGCGTTCGAGACTCGAGCGATGATGTGTTTTGCCGATGCAATTACCAAAACCAAATCGCGCTAATGCTCGTGAAAAATTCAAAGGCGGATTCGTAAATCGACAGATTCGAGTTTTAACCTTGGCGCAGTTAAACGGGCAGTGCGACGAACGAACGGGGTATCCGGAATAACTTCCTTCAAAACGCCAGCAGCGACGCCTGAAACCTTTGAACGGGGATCGGTGATCCAGCTATTGTTGCTAACCCCATGTCGCGTGCCGGCTGTGTGCCCAAATTCCACACCCTTCTCGCATTTCCCTACGTTCATTGTTCGTTATGGTAATTTCGCTGCAACTCCCGTTGCAAGGCTGTAACTGAAGCACATCGTGCAAAAATGATGTCGATGAATACGATTTTTAGTTGTTATTATCACAGCTTGAGCTACCGTGAAAACACTATGGCAGTCGGCACGAATGTACAGTCAGCCACGAAAATCTACCTACATCCATCGAATTTTATGTATCTCACTTACCAACAAACTTACAGACCAACGCAATTATATTTCTGTTATTTATCGTTTATCGTCAAGTCCCCTGGTGAGGTATTTGTGGCTGCAGTTACATGTATTCTATAAATACATACACATTGAAATAGTATTCGCATGCGTAATTTGGTACAGCTACCTCGGTTGGTGTCGTCAACCCTTAACCCTCCGACTTTTAATTCCGAATATCGATCGGCAACCGCAACTTATTCTCATTATACTTCTTATACATCTTATTTTTCTTCTTCTTCCAGTAACAAGAATATCACTATCACTACTGTCGCTATAATTGCCTTCCAAGTCAACAGCTACGTCATTATAGACGCGAAAATCAAAATTGTCATCGTCGCTATCTATATTTTCCTCGCAAAGATAATTCAGTTTTCTTCTCGACATAATTCGAATAGATGGGTTTACGATAAAGCAGGTTCAGATCCGACTGTCTTTACTGATCGCTTGTAACTGACCGAGGAATATTATTTTTTATTTGTAAACGATCACCGATAACGACCCAAAAATATATTTGCAGTAGAGCGCGGCACATCGGTGGTACTTAAGAGACAGTCTTGGAGCATTAATAATAAACAAATAATATAAAAGTACAAATTTCTATTTAATTATAATGTTTCTGCTTATAAAAATTGTGGTTTAAGAATTGTGATATTTACGGAAAATGTAAATCCTTTTATACTGTATACAATTAAGCAATTTGAGTATGATTATTGAATCAGAAATTAATTATGCTTTCACTGATACGAATTTTATCATGCTTCCGTATATTCCTTCTGTATACCTATTTATTTATCGAGCTTTCATTCTGTAGAGCATCCTTCGTTTCGACGATGAAAAATTAATTATTGCTGAACTGTAATGACGTCCATATGCTTCATTGTATATGTCGATGCATAATAAATATCGCAATTATAACTCCAAGACACATTTTTATACAAACAACAAGATCTACGTATGTCTACTAATATTTTTGACTGATTTGTCGATCCCATTCGCCATGTAAAAATGAAATTATCGTTTTATCGAGCAAAAGAATTTTTCTGTACCGCTACGTTTTTAAGTGCATTAATTTGCTACAGGTAGGAAATGCATAAATTGAAATATCCTTGCTGCTATGCAGCGTTAAGGGTGTGGAACGTGAGAGATGAAAAAATGGAAGCGACTAACGTGCTTTCATGCATTTTGTTTGCGTGAATAATATATGACCAATAGAGTACATACGGGAACGTAAGCAGGTCGTTTTGATTCGTTATCCTTCGTCACGATTCTTTGCAACGAATATCAATGATGAACATAATAGAGGATCGTTAAAAGCATCGCAACAAATACAGAAGCACCTCATGTAAATCTCGTAACAATTTACATAGTCTTCGAAGCGTAACAAATCCGGTAAGAGATACATAAACCCATCACCGTAGTATTATAACAGCAATAGCTGTTGAAATGCAATAGCATAGCAAGCCTGTTCGTGTAATAATTTAGGAGCTCGTTTACAGGACTCGACTGCTAAAAAAGTATCAACGATAACCAATTTTTCCTTAGAAGCGACTGGAAAGCAACAAATTTCTAGCTATTTCCTTGTTGCAGCGAATGATCGATACGTAAAGTTTCAGAATGTAAAGACAGGATGAAAATCGTAAATGAAAATTACTCGCTCTCGTAGAGTCGTGCAGAAAACGAAAATCAGATCGTCAGAGATCGTGTTAACGGAGTTGTATCGAAAATTTGGAACACCCAGTATTGTCGAAAAGTCATTACGGATCTTGGGGTCTTGTTGGAGACGCGCGTGCATGTGTAGCCTGTAATGGCAGATGGCGTGGGGCCTGTGTGTCGAGCAGCTGCAGCTGAGAAAGAGAGCAGGCACTGGAGGAAGAAAAAAGAAGGGGAAAAAGAGGGGCTAAAGGCCGTGGAACGTATATACATACTTGCTACTCGTGTCGCGAGGACCACCCCAACCCCTATGATCCAGCGGAAGCGTACGTAGCTTTTACTCACGGGAAAAGCCTACGGAAAGGAACCTGTCGGTAGCAGCACTCGCGTCACCGCCTTAATGGTGACCTCATCCTTGAAAATATCACCGAAAAGCGGAAATGAGTGGTCCCCTTACGTCGAAAGAAACAAGTAGATGGCGAATGTACATGTATTTTTGGGAAATTGAAGATTCCAAAGATTTACGCCATGCGTCTAACACGAAACGAAATGAAATACTTTTGTATCGTAAAATATTATTTCGTAATTGTCATCAAGATAGCTATTATCGTTTGTAAGATTAGATATCGTGACGTTACTACTGCTATTTTTAAAGTTAAGTAACTTTTTAAGTCTCGTCTGTATATTCTTTTAGTTTATCGCTCGGATTGCACGAAACACGTTACGGTAGTTTTATTTCGATATATCAGCGACTACCGTAGTCCATAAATTGTACGCGAAAGTCGTAGCTATCTCCGTTTCTGCACTGAGAACCAAAATGACGAAAGTAACGTGAAATTTAATATACTTATTTATGGTGAAAAATGATCATACCGGAGTAGCGAAAGGTGTGATTTAGTAATGCTATTAAGCATCGGTAATGGTATATCTACGGACGCACAGCTGATAAAACAATTCTTTATTAACGGGATTCACGAGTATCAGCAGCAGTAGCCACAACACTAGTGACAACAGCTGCGGAGCTCTCGTCCATCGACGAGAGAGCAGCTGTTCCCCTTTGCCGTTCCCGAATCACGATTCCAGTTTTGGTTCAAGTTCTGCTTTTCCTGTCATACGCGTATACTCGTTTCGGTTAGGTTGCTGCAAATTCTCAAAATAAACGTATCGGTCGAACGTTAGTTGAAATTCGATTCGTACACAACCGCGTAATATATCGAAATCAGTGCTTCGATCAATTTTAATGCTCGTAAATCTTTAATTGTAATTATGTATATAACATAAATATATGTATATGCATAATTAAAATGAATTTCAATAAAGGTATACGTAGATTGCGGATACTTATGCAAATTTACACTTTCATGAACAGCGAGAGAAGCGGAAAGCTAAAGAGCGGTACGTTTCACTCGCCAAATATTATAACGAGTACTATACCTGCTTCGGATATTTGTATTTCATTTACAGTTTTTAATTTTCTACAGACGCATAAACATCCGCGGTTCATTCGTACGATTGCTTTCTACGTCAAGGTAAGAGCAAACGAAAAATTCAGTAAAAATTCGCTAAACGGATAACGTTTTAATGCCGCAAATACACAAACGGAATACGCAAGTTTCAGTTAGATTATGTTACTCCTTCTTCTTACTTGTTCGTTTAAGGTCGCGACTAAAAATTTGATTTAAAGTTTATAGATACCATCTAAACCGTAAAGGAATTATAATAAATTAAATTTCCTTTTCACCAATCACCAGGCTATATGTATTCCAATTAGCAGAAATGTTTATTTATGATAAGAGGTGAATCATGGAAACCTAATTCAGATGTAAGATAATAGCCTTGATAGGGTGGCCTTCCTTATACGCACGTAATGAGAATCAGTCTGGCTAGGATATGTACGTTTCATGGAGAACGAGGTGTCGTCACCGATATTCCTCCCCTGAAATGCAAGTGGTAGGCGATTATACGATATAGGAGGAAGATCGGAAAGAGAACGCGTGTACGCGTGCACATCGTGTGTCGATTGGAACGCGTTTTGACGACCAGAGGAGGGACAAAGGTTGATTTAGCCCCTGTATCGAAGTCGCATTGTACTCGTCGTCTGATTCTCGTCTCGGTGCCAGCTGTTCCTATTTCTCGTCTCTCTTTCTCGTTCTAGCTTTTCTCCCCCTGAACGAAGCTTTCCTCGGAGCTTTCCTTTGTCGAGCATCATCCACGTTCGTGCCAGTCGATCCGTACCGAAATTAATCAAAAGGGAACGATCGCGAGCACGTGGACAACCCCCAGTGCTTGCTACTCAAACGAAACGCAGACGCCTTTCTCCGATCAAAATATTAAATAGCGCGACCAACCCTCGAGGGCACCGGCTCCCCAGCAATAAGAGGTGGTGGGGTTCTTGCTTATGAAGGGGGATTTGGGGTACCGACGTACGGCCACGTGCCAGCCATGGGAATATAATGCCGCAACGGCCACGTGCCCACCACATAACGGGTGTGTACCGAGAAAACGACCACTGGTTGCTTTCAACCGCACAGATGTGTTGTCTATGCGTAGCGCTCCCTTTCGTTTTCGCCATACATCCCTAACGCCCGACTCTTTCGTTTCAACTTCTCTCGCAGAAGCTTTTTCGTCCAACAACCAGTTTTCGCCCGCAACTTCGCTCGCGTGCACTACCGATATACGCAACAATTTTTAAGCAGATGATTTCTTAGATATCTACGTATTTTTTACGTACTAAGAAGAGTTAGGCTATTCCTCCGTAGCAAAAATATTGCATTACGCAAATGTTGGATGTCGGAATAAACACTACGTAAACCATGGTTGCTTGACCTGTACCAAACATGGGAGCCCATAGAATTCAGATGTCAGGCCATTTCACAGCTTCTACGAAGCGTAATCCATTTTCTTTCTCGGATATTAATTAAGCTGTATAGCAGAGAAAAACCCGTCAGAATCCATTCGCCAGATTTTACGCGATGCGAGCGCAAACAGACAGACAAAAATCCCAAAAATTAGGTTTTTGGACTCCATAGCGTATGAGCTGTTTTCGGATGACTGCTTTGTTTCTTTTTATTCGATGTACAAGCGCAATTCTTCTACTGTTTTACTAAACGTATAGATCGTATAATATTCACCTCTTTTTAATAACGCGACATACGTTTTATTTATTTAATAAGTACCTAATGATAATTTACTAGCAATTTTTTTCTCTTTGTCGTTTTTTGTTATTATACTTTACGATTTTCTTTGCCATGTAACAATCGGCGTTGTTCACTGTATTCCCATTAATTATTTCGCACGTTTTTTGCCGTTTATCATATTCAGTGTGCCTTACTGAAGCCATATTCAAAGTCACGAACGTTTGAAAATACGCCCTAGGAATAATTTATATAACACACGTGATATTATTTAATATGAAAGTAGATTTTGAAACAATATGAAAATACGATATATATAGAATTTGCAAGTATTTATTACATGGTAAATTAAACAAAAATTAATATACAGCATGAATAGTTACCTGAAGCATATAACAATCGTTAAAAGTGGTCCTACTAAATACCACTAATTAACTAGCACTAATTAAATGGCACTAATTAATGTCGTGAATGATCGTCTGTTTGAATACTTTCACAATATTTGCAAAATACATAGTTGTAGCAAATATCTCGCAACCAGAATTTTACCAATTGCCACAGTTGGATATAATTACGGCGCTAATGAAATTTCAAAATGTACGTAATATGTCTGTATTTGTTAGAATAAAATATGGATAATGAAGATCTAATCAACGGTGCTAATAGGAATGATTTCTTAAAATTATGTTTAATTAAATAGTGTGCTTCGAGTGTTCTTAAATAAGTCAGTTGGATTGATTAGCAGTGAGGTTCCAGCAGAGCGTTAGATACGTTAAAGAAAGGTCTTTAATGGACTTTGAAAAATTGATTAACGCGGGAAATAAAATTTGACACAACCGCTAACGATTTAGAACAACTACGTTAAAATGTGCTGCAGTTAGGGGTTGAATAATGAAAAGAGGGAGAGCACACTACCTAGTCATCTGTTGAATGGGGCGGCAACAGAACCCAGTCTCCCTTTTTCTCATTGCGTTAACGAACTGCCGATAAATTACTTTTCTCGGTATATTAATCGAGCTGTCGAAGGGTAGATAATACGTTAATGCATCCGTTAAAATCTTTTTTGAGAAAACATTGCTAAAGTTTATGTTTTATAACATCTGCTTCTCTTTCCACGTGAATTTTCCCACGTTCCTGTTAAAACAAAATGTAATACATTTATTCAATTTCTTTTAGATCAAGTATAATTATTTATGACCAGAAGAGAAATCTGTTCTGCACCTATCTGTTAATGTATAACGAATTTAATTTAACAATTCGATTTTAACAAGGATCGTATACCGATTGAAGTTGTAAAAATACTTTTTAAGTTGCGAATCATTAATTTCATTCGAACAAGTATCTTAAATATTAAACTTCGAAGATACAAGATATGTTAAAACTAATAAACGTAAATATGTCAACGAATAAATTATTAAATTAAATTAATTTTCGTCGATGATCTTTTACGTATATCGGTCAGTTGTCTCTTGTACACTGTAGAGTTTTTAACTTTTCATTTGTAACGATATTTTATTTATAATTATAATATAGGAGGGGAAAATAAATTATTTCTGTTCAACAAATTGTATTTTAATAAATGTTGAAAATAATTAGATAAGATAACAGGAAATAATAAATAAACAAACTTGAAAAGTAATCCAGTTCATTAAGAATTCCTCAAAATTTTTCGAGGTTGCGTAAATACGTGTCGAGAATATCCTTAATCACAGATGTTTGTATTTTTATCGTTACTACAAACGTGTAATTTCTTCGGTTACTCGTAATTTCATTTATTAAGTCACTTCGTCGTAAATTAATATGTATTTATGCATTCCACATAAATTATATAATTTCTACGTTATTTTTGCAGTATTTATACTTATAGCTTACTTATAGCGTACTTATAGCTACTATCGGTACATTAATAAGCATATATTAAGTATTTTTGAATTTGTTATAGTCAGTTTCTAATGAACTTTTTTTTATAATCATAAGTATATAGCAAACATGTAAATAATGAAATTTTCAGAAATCGTGTAGCGCATTGTGTAAGTAAAGAGCTGTATCTTCATATACTTTGATAATAAAGTTATATTTATCTACAGTCGAGTGCAAATTTAAATAGTTTCACCGTTCAAGAAATTTAACGTTTCTTACATACAGACAGATTAAGATAATACCAGCACTTCGTAATCTCTAAATGGGATTTCCCTGCCTTCATAAGGTACGTACAATACTCCGTGAGTTCTGTGTACCTGGAAAGAAAAATCTAATGTAACAGAGACACAAGTAAGTTGCAGCGAAAAGCAAAGAAATACGTAAAACTTGGAAGAAGAAAATGTGAGATTGTACAAAATCTTGTGCGATATATGGAAACTATCTCAGGACGGATTATATAACCCGATTATACAAGGAATAAAAATCAGAAAGAAAGAATACGTTTTATTTTGTTCGAGGACGCCTGATTGCTCGATAAAACCAAGTTAGAAAATTTGTCGAGTACATATATGTGCACTCCCAGTGTCGATCAGCTTAGTATTATTATCGAGTGATTGCTTCAAGATTTTTATAAGTAATAAAATACCGAGTAATAAGTTCGTTCAATTTTATTCAGTAATATACCTTTATGGGAAATAAAAAATGCAAACATCTAAGTTGCTTTATGAAAGATTTGCTCTAGTGTAAGACGTTGCTTGGGAAATATAATCATTTACTTATTTATATACATATTATTTAAGACATCAAATCGTTAGCCCTGTATATTAAAATAATAAAATAATTAACACAAATAAACAGTGCCACTAAACGTGACAGTAAATGAATCTACCTCGGACCGTTGAAAATTCGAACAATGCGTTAAAGTCCATAAGTCGTATGTCGATGAATCGTGCATTAAAATTGTGAAAAAAACATTTTGATAATGTAATACCGTACGTGTATTTAAGTTTAATTAATTATTTAATCAATTGTAAGTTTGATTGGTCGTTTTAACAATACCTGACTATTTCTACTCTCGTACTTTGCGTTAAACTTTCGAAAAAATGAAGTTACGACAAAGTTCGAAGCACCTCGGATAATACGGAACTTTGGTTAAACGAGACTTGGATAACCAAGACTTCACTGTATATTAAACTAAAAGTCATCAATCATCCATGTTCGCTTGCGTGGAACCTGGAACCTATTACAGATATCCTTGCTATGGTCCCGCTATTTATGTGCCCATGGCCAAATGTCGCATGCACTTTTAAGTTAGTGGAGAAGCGAGGATAGAGATAATTAATGTGACTTAAGGAAAAATAAATAGCATATGTTCAAATACTGAATCTCAATTATGCTCATGTCAATTTTGAAGTGAATCGGTTCGGTAGTTGAGGCGTGATCGAAGGACAAACATGAAACATTTCATTTTTATGTACGTTAGTATATAATGCATATAAAATATAATATATAAAATATAAAATGTATATAATTTTTATATACATTTGTAGAGAAATGAGATAAATAAGTTAGTTAGAGAAATAGTATCTAGTACTCGAAGTACATATTCTTTTAAGATAAACACGAACGAACTTATCACTCACTTACCATACATACAGTTGACAAGGTGTTACTAGTTGGAGTATTATAAAGTATTCGAATAAATCCGACTATTGTTACATGCACGATCGAAACCCGAAGAACCACAGGTATGTAATCTATTAATTATCGTGAAAGTTTCAAATGTAAAATATTTGAGGAAAGTATGTTTCGTGTCATAGTTTTTGACAAGTTACGAAAGATGGAATCTTCGAATCGCTGAGAGTAAAATGCGACTAAATTCCAATGCTTCTGCCGAAATCTTTATCGTGTTCCAACTAACGGTTGGGACAGTTAATATTATCTCTGTTTTAACGTATAATCAGAAAAAAAGAATTTTCTACGAGTGTTTACGATTTCTTATCGCGTCCAACCGGAAATATATATATATATATATATATATATATATATATATATATATATATATTTGATTTAGATTTTCTATCTCGATCTTTTTTACCCATCGCTCGTTGTTCCTCCAAAACTTATTGACAAATAAAGTTGAAAATATAGATGTATGTTAACATATATGTTGCAAGTGCAGTCCGCAAGGTATACAAAGTCCGTTTCGCTCGGACAATCAGCATTGCACTTGACTGGCAAATTCCGAAGAAATAGTGGAAGAGCAAACAAATGGTCCGCTGTCGTGTGAACGAAATTGTCCACCACTGGATGAACAAACTCGATAATTATTATTTCTTTGCGAACTTTGTCAGGTTTGAAGTGGGCATTGTGGACGATGATAAATCCGTGTGGGCAGCTCCGCGCTAAGTTGTTCCTGTTTTATTCGTCTCAATTGTTTTCTGAAACGAAGTATCGGTATGGGGTCAGGAACATAAAAGTTTTGCCAGCTCCTTCATCGATGGCGTCGACGCGACGCGACGTGACGCGACGCGACGAACGGTGCACGCGGCCACTTGTGGTTGGAAATTATTATCGCGTGAGCTTCTCCATGCGTTGGGGTTTCCCTGGCATCGGTGAAACAGTTGCCAGCCGGTTCACACTGGCCGAAGATTTTTATATGCCTAACCTCGTATCGATGCTTTGCTGCCTATACGTCAACGCACGTGAATATTTTCAACTTTGTTCGTTAATAATTAATCGTTAGGGAATAACGAGTGAACGGCTAAAACCTTGTGGAGGTTGGTTACAAAGTATCCTTTGTAATTGGTTGGTCGATGTTTCCACAAACTGCATTGAAATGTAAATAAAAAGTGAACTTACTTTTCCCACGCATGGTATACCATTTTGAAAAGCACGGCCTACGTAAAGCATTTCTCCTTCCACCGTTTTTCCAGATTCGACCGCGTGTGGTGGAACGTGACCGTTACTCGCGTGGACCCAATGGAATTCGGCGGGCATCAAAATCTATTACGAGAATAAGTATCTTACAACTATCTGCATAGTTTCATCGTTTAGAAATACGCTGTTTAGAGGGATCGGTAAAGGGGCAAGATCGTCACCCTTCTAATCTTCTTCACGCTCAAACAAATGGCCTTAAATGAGACGCTAGCATAATCGAATCGGCAGAAATTGATTTCGATAAACGTGATCCAGCGTATCGCGTAGTAAATAAGGGGCACCTAACGTACCACCACTTTCAAGTAAGTGGCTGCTTATTTATGCAAGCGAGTATATTCGAAAAGCGAAACGAATGTCACCAATCGATACATGTTATTTTATACGTTTCTCCGTTTCATCTACCAAATATCACGATAAATATTCACGATTAAATATTTTATACAGTTTTGCATATTATGTGCATTCTGTTTATTCGCAAATAAGTCAAGTATTACGTATCTATCTGTAAAGTTTAACCAACATCGGTATGTCATACTTGAGCGATGTTCCTTGCAAGTAAGCGTTTAATAAGTATTTAATATTAAACATGAATATTTAATAAAACATGAAATATAAATAATATCATTAAACATCGTTTAGTTTTACCTCGAAGTCATGCTTCATGTGTTCATTGCCGTTGTGACAGACATAGGCAACGCCATGTTCTGGCTTCACCTTCGCAGGAAGCATATCACCATGATGCAAGGCACGTCCAACAACAAGATTCAAGCCATCCAAGTCCTTGCCGACACAGATCATTCCCGGTACGAAGTAGCGAGCACCCGTGAATCTAACCCATTTATATCCTGCAGAAGTAGTCGGTATCAGTGAACCTGAACATGGAAACTATCTCTATAGATAGAAATCAGATTGTTAGCAGCGACATTTTCGATCGAATATCTCACAGGTCGCGAACTTCGTTGGTTAGACCAGTCTTGTGAATCACGTTGAATTTATCTATTGCCAATTCCAGAGTACAAATTCCAGTAATCAATGGTTATCGATTCGTTACATTACAGTAGCTCACGAAAGTGTTCCTACACTTGTCGACATCGTTTATCTTGGAATTTAGCGCAGTAGTAAAGTAGATGTTCGATGGTGTTGTTGGTGTTGCAATATTCACAGGATTCAGGATTCTCTTTTTGATAAGGTCCGAATGTGTAATGTTATAGTGACCCGTGCCGAGTCTGCTTCTTCGTGTCTGTTCTTGTCTCTTCTGGATTTATTTGTTTAAGAAGGTATTGCGAACAAAGGCATTCTCAGCGTTAAGTGGGATCATCTCTTACGCTCTTTATATACTGGAGGTGACTATTCGCACTGTATACTAGTTTTTTAGTATATATGAGATTACAGTGAATGTTAGATTGTCTCAAAAGCTTCTTTCGTTTTATGAGGAAATATTATATTATTTTATTAAATCATGTATGATCCATTTTGTAACAATAGATCAAAATGGAAAAAATCTTTCGGGACAACCTAATGTCTTGTAACTTGTATATGCGTGATTCTGCAGAAGTGGAAATTATTTCGCAGTGATGTTGCCCGCACACTTTTTCATTTAATCTACGAATGACATATAACAAGCTCCAGGTATGACACAGGACACGCTAATATCGATAGAATTTGTGGTCAGACAAATAAATAGCTGTCCGTGATTTCATCTGTATATTTTTAAAAACTCTTTACAAGGACTGAGAAGGTATTCAGGAGGCTGATAGTCGAATAAAAGTCTCGTGTAACATATTTGAAACAAACATATTCGAAACCTTTTAATTAAAGAAGCAAATATTTCCTCACGCTTTTTATCACGAAGCATTAGTTGGAAGATAATTAGCCTTCTCAGGGATTATCACTATTCGATTCTGATATTAAAAAGAAACTTAAATGCCACTGTTACATTTACGTTACAGCAAATAAAGCTCAGTAAAAATAATAAACCTGGAATATAATACGAACCGTGAGGTTGAAAAGTTGGTAGATTGGAATGTGTGACTGCCCTACAATGATGCATAAATTTAGCAATCCCAAAATGCCGGTTAAAACCTGTTAAAATAAATATCACTCTTTCAGAAACTACTTCACAGATGTGTAAAAGTGGCGACAAAGATTGTAAATCTTACTTATCAATAAAACGAAGTCGATCGAAGTAGAAATAAACGATATGAATAATAAATATCACTACTGTAAAATATATATAAAAAAGAAAAATTAGTACATAACTTCGAATTCATTAACCGATCATGGGTTGCAGAGTAAAGTTTGTAACTGTGGCATAGCAGAGGACTGAAAATTTCATGTGCAAGAGATAATCTCTGGATATAAATAAGTTAAATTGATAGTTCTTCGTAATTTTCCTATGAAGTTACAGTTACCATCTTTCTCTGTCATACGAATATAATATAATCTAACGTTTTCAGCCGTTTGCAGTCAGAAGCGTTGCTCTGTAACTGCATAGTTACTTAAATAGACGACACCGGCAGATTCGGCAAACGACATCAATCGCTAGCTGAAACCAAGGTCCCTAATTTTGTATTAACATAGCGAGGAAAATCGAGGAAGATAGACGTTTCAGAAATTACTCGGGCTTATCAGTGGGGATAAAAAAAGAGATATCTAGAATGATGCGTGACGATGACTGAGCAGTGCAACTGCATTCGATCGTCCGTAAAACGATACATACTGACGTTTCCATCGGATAATCATGAAACTTTTGTATTTCCGATTTCTTTAAAATTAAACTTCCACTGACGTATTTGTAAGATGCTTTTAATTAAAATGAGATTAAACGTAATATAGTTTAAATCGCATTTACATATATATATATCGGACTGGACATTGCACTTGCCAGAAAAAAATGTCCAGTCATACTGGAAATAGGATCGCAAAAGGTTCAGAGTGCTAAAAAGTGAATACTGCAAAAAATTCCCACTTCTGTAGAATCACTCGTATATATTTTCAGATTGGGTTCAAACTTTGCCAATATAATCTTGGCAATCGCACCTCTAATGAACGTCAAAGTGTTTTATATAGCATAAACAGTGTACACTTAGGAGTTTTCTAATGTATGTTAAGTATACAAATATTTTTGCAAGAAACTGTAAGTATGTGTGTAAAGGGAATGACGTACAGGGTGATTGTTAAATGTAGATTCGAGATCCGTTTTTCAAAGCACTTTGCAGAATCTACTTATCGAATCAAGTAAATCGGTTTCTCGGTATGAGTTACGTTTGTCAGAATACGAATTTTTGTGCCAATTTTAAGGTTAAAAACTTTATCAGTATGATAAAGAAGGCACATATAACGATAAATTTAATCGAGGAATAGATGACGAACCGGTTAAGCGACAAGTCGATCGTTTAACCAGAAAGTCGATACGAATTTGTTAACATTATACAAACGGCTTTGCATACATGGCGATCCGTAATTCATGGTACAAATGGAAACACGGAGAATCTATGGCTGTAAATAAGACGAAAATCGATAATAACAAAATTGCAATGGACGCGTGGTTTTTGAGAAAATCGAATTTGAACATTTGTGAGGAGATAGACAAATATGAGCTGGACGGTTGAAAGCGAAGGATCATCAGATGTTTACGTGTATGTTCCTGTAACGGAGAAAATAGAATTGGACAAATTTTCAAATTCGATTTGCTCAAAAATGTGACTTTAAACAAAAAGATTTTATTCTACGCTTTTGTAATCAAATTTACGTATATTTTGCAAATTTTCCAAATCGACTTTCTCGAAAACCAAGTCCCCGATGCACATTCACAAAATTAAAGTGATTATCTGAACAGTTATGTATTTATCATAGCCATATTATCACCTGTTGTATCATGCGCATAAAATGCATAGTATTCGTAAGATGCACAACAAATGGGTATCGATCTAAATATATTAGAGAAAATAAAATTATATCTCAAATAGTTACTTACCATTGCCTTGCATCCTGACTTTAGTAACAGAACTTGCGTAAAACACAGAATTTTCTTGAATCGTGCGAACGCTTACGGTTGCGAAGAGACACTTTGCAATATGTTTAACGTTATGGGTGTGAACGTAATCTCATCCTCTTTTAAACGGAACTATCTTATCGTAAATGAGATACGAGCAGTGTTTATGATATAAACGCCGATCGGCGATTATGTTTCCAAGAAATATTTTAAAGAAATGTTTTTATAGATATTTTGTTTTTCAAGCCTTTAAATTACTAAGAAAAATTTTGTCTGAGAAAGGAAAAAGAAGATAAAAACTGAAGCGGTCTTTTAATATATTTTTCAGTAGAAATGCGTGAAGCTTTTACTTAATTACGTGGAGTTTTTTCCAATATACATATACACGTTCATATAAATTTGCCAATGTGATGTTATGTCAGTAAAATTTGTTTAGTACGATTGGAATATCAACTTTGAATTGTTTGGTGTAAATATTTTATGCTGCAGTTAATTTTATTTTATTTTATTTTATAAAGAATAAAATTTATAGCAGTACGTGAGTATATCGGTGGTACTGGGTTCGCTTTTTAAAATGTAGCGTTATATTTGTTATTTATTAATATCAGCGTGTTCTCTCTCCCATGTTCTCTACGGAAAACCCAAGTGTGCCGAAATACGTCCCAAAAATAAGCGAGATGTTCCAAGTGATAAAGTTATGTGGGCCATCCTTAGATGAAACCCATACGTAAGAAGTTTCCAATACTTTGGGGAGAGTGTTCGAATACTTTCGTCGCTGTATGTGAACCGTACAATGTGAGCTAATTGATCCAAAAGATATATTTGTATTACGCGATTACATGCCATGTAATTACAAGATATTTTCGTAAATTTATAAAGACAAATAAAGGAATAGAATCTATATAGAAAGCTTTCCTTGCTGCGTATTATTACGTAATAGGTGCTTTGAAATTTTCCATAAATGCATAGAAAGTCTAGTAATTATTATCGGCAAGTGGTTATACGTTTCGTATCAGAGTCTAGAACCGATGTACAATACAGAGATCATCATATTGAGAAAGAAGGATAAACTTTCTCATCGATTGATCAGGAAGCGAGCAATTCGCTATGTTTATCGACCAACTAGAGAAAAACGCACGTCACTTAAGCGTACCTTACGTACGTACAGCCATCTTCTACGAGTTCTCGTGTTACGTGCCCGTAAGTCATGTCCAAAGCCAACGTGAGCAAAGCACTTATATAGTACATATATTCAGTGTTCAGGTATTAACGTCAGGTGGAAACGAGCTCGAAGCTGCTTATTGCATAACGAGAAAAAATATAACTCTCGCGTTTCTCCGTGGAAAGGAAGCATCGTAAATACGAGCACCCATGAGCTGCTTGCAAAACATCTGCGCAAAAAAGCATTTAATCGTTCAATCCGAGTGATATTTCTGTAACTGACAATGAGTGCTTGTCGAAGCAAGACAACTTACTTTTATTCACAAAGCACGTTGCTTTCATCTTGCTATAAAATTCCTCTAATTAAAACCAGTAACGTTTAAGACAACCTTTTAGTTGCACGAATTTTAAAAACATTACGCCATGATATCGTTAGAATAGAATTTACACGTACGTGTACAGGGCGACTCGTTATCGATACAGTGTAATACAGTGCTATTGTCACGTAGGAGACACAAGAAATCACGAAAATGACGAATCACTGGTGATCTCGTCGCGTCGCAGTTCGAACGTTTCACGAATAAGGTGAAGGAATTGAACTTTATATATGGTAATAGAATTTATTATACGAATCCAACAGAGTAACGATTCAAAGTGTTACAACAAAAGGGCGTCGAGCGTTAATTTTTCATTTGTTGTAGGCCATGTGTATATCAGAGGCGATCATTCCGTTACTATCTGGTTATTGTTTCGATAGCTGTGGCATGCAGAATGTTTAGTCTACTCTATTACTGCTTCTGAGCGTGTGACCTTCTTGAACATGTGACACTATCAACCTAAATTTAAATCAATACGATACAGTGTATTTTAGAACTAAATCGCTAGTTCACAATATTACAGCCGGTGATACGAATGAATATTTTTGAGAAAGTTGAGAAGATTTTTGCAATGTATTGTAGGATTTGGACACGTCTGAATCTCATTTGGAAGAGCAAATTTAATTTCGTATTGGGAAACGTTACTACGATTAAGAAGATGATCTACAAATAGAATTCGGTTACACCGATTGCGCTTACTTGGTTCATTTTTAGTTACAAGATGAAAGCGTGTTAGTTTAGTGTGTCCAAGTCTGGTGAGAATAACTTGCTCTTTCCTATTAGAAGAAAGTGCTGGGCTTTCAAATAGTAATTTAAAATGGTAACTCTTTTATTTGAAGTTACTTTTGTGTCTAACGCGAATATGATATTCAATTGGTATAAGAAATTGAATAAATCTACGATAAATCTTTGATCTATTGCTCGACAAAAATCCTCTAACACTTTGATTTACAATCCATTACTTATTTATCTAAAATTAATTACATACCATATTTGTGTTTTTAGTGTTAACGTGATAGTTAGAAAAAATGTTGCGTCCATAAATTGAACGAAGCGAATTTCTCGATATGAAACAGCACATTTTGTTTTGAATAAACCATTACTAACAATTATGTCGGATTTTATGTTATTATGAAATGAATGGCTGAAGCTAATAGTCAATGATAACAGTAAATGTGATTACGCAGGAGCTGTTCTATTCATTCAATGAGACGTATAATAGCGGAAAATTTTGGCTATTCGAAAGAAACATCTCGTAGTTCGTGACTAATCGTTTGAAAATTATTCCGATCAATGATTCCGTTTAACGATAATCCAGATTAATTGCACAATCTGCAGCACTTCAACAGCCAACATCGCGAGATAATTTTCGTTTCTCCGTATGGAAATCGACACGATTAACGAAATAATACATACCTCGTCCCTTAGAAAGCTAACGCGATATAAAACTACTAAAAATGACCTCACTAATCAAAAGGATCTGTTTCTTTTATCTTTTTTCTCTCTATCGTTTTCTCAAGTCCTAAGATCGATAATTTCATTGAAATGGAGAATTTCATTGGTTGATAGATTTTATTCAACTTCTACCATCCTTTCTCGTTTTCAACAAAAAATTAGAATATTTGAGATTTAAACGAACAGAAGCTATTATCTCGTTTTGGATTTCATTGTATTTTATTCCCTTGCGGAAAGAAAGAAAAACGGAAACCTGAAATTTATGGGGTATTTAATAGAAGCAGAGAGACAGCGCGTATGTATGTATATGTATACGAAGCTATTATAATTTTTATATTGGAGGATTTTATATACTAAGTACTGGTCTACGAAAGATTTAAAAATGGAGTATTTTGTAAATGCACCTTAAACAGTTACATATACAGAATATTAAAAGCGTCGAGAAAAAGTATTTATCGAGAGGATTAAGAAATGCTTAATCAACATAGAATCTAAAAGCAACGCTTTCGGTACAAAATCCACGTTTGTTATTTATTTATTGTTCGATATGTGTGCGAGTCTCTTCACACGTTCGACACGTTGAATGTATATGATGGACAATATATGACTGGCTAATTTCAAAGTGCCACCATTCTGCAACGATGCGTTATCTTTTGCTCCGCCTTAACAATCGTCTTATGGATACATGGCAAAATAATCACTGAGCGTTACACGGCCGAGCAGCGAGTTCGTGTATCGTATTATGCGTATACTGTATCAATGAAATGAAATTGGTACGTAGTGTATCTAAAAATGGTACCTTGTAAACGATACGCTAAAGTATGTCAAAGTGTTCTTTATGCAAGCACATATTTAACATCTTTAAATATTCAGCCATGACTGAAAACAGTTCGTTAATTGAATATTTTATGTCTAATTTTCTACTCGATTATCCACCGAGCGATCGGTTTATTGGAATAATTATCGGAGCACTTTCTAATGAAACAAAAATGGACCACGCCAGAGTTTCAAGTGTTGCATGATTTCACTTTTCTTATACCATCTGTTAAATTAAAAGAAACAAGAGATACATTCATTACGAACAAACTCATTATGCAATGAATTAACGGCGTGTAATCTGATAAATGAAACGCTAATTTGACAAATCAGTTAACTTCATTTACCAAGTCGGTCGTAGAAGAGGAAGTAGAGCAGATTGATGAAATTATATAAGATGAACATCGCTCAACCGGCACTAAATATAAAAAATTTCAGAAAGTGAAATTGTGACCAATTTGGCCTACGAACGGCTCATACGACAACGATTTACCAGTTTCGTGAAGATCCACGGAATCTGAATGAAAGCGACATTCGTCAGAAACGCATTTATCGAAATATATATCGCGATTTATGCAATTTACGGTTAAGTCTAAATGCTTTGTTTCGTAAGCATTCTTTGAAGAATTTCACAATTCAACCTATCAATTTGATTGCGATATGTCGGTAATATTTCTCCTTCAGCTGGCGTTCTGATATCTCACCAAACGTGAGAGACGATTATCGTACGCAGAAGGTGTTGCCTCGCCCCATGTTTTGCAGAACCCGATACAACGTTCTTGATTAAATCGGTGGAACGTGTTTCGTGCTCGATTTCTTTTCACGCCGCAACGTATAATATGGTGGCTAACAAAAGTACACGATCACTCTTTTTACACATATATTTGAAATTTCGTTACCTGTGTAACGCGACACGACGACACGATTATCGTGATTATATTCGTAAAATGGGAACCGCGTTTGACAATACGCATAGGGTGTCTCATTTTAATCGATCCACACATATATCTCCTAAACTATACTCTGAAAAAATATTTCAAATGAAACTTACTTTGGCTCAAGGTGGATATCTCGCGATG
Organism: Bombus pascuorum; assembly: GCF_905332965.1. Lineage (NCBI taxonomy): Eukaryota > Metazoa > Arthropoda > Insecta > Hymenoptera > Apidae > Bombus > Bombus pascuorum. The sequence goes on from NC_083494.1 coordinate 283,999, forward strand.
GTCACAAATCTTATCTTCGAGATTTCAAAATGGCAGTAAAGTAAAAATTGTTAATCAGTATTGTTTAAAATGAAGTTAAAACGAAGTATCGTTTAACTTGAAATCTCTTTGAAAGATTCATATACGATAGAGAAATCGAATTGATACGATTTGCCTCCCTGAAACACTTTGACTTTTTATTATCTTTGACATTGGTATAAATGTGACGCGGAACGAGAAAGGGGACCTAATGCTCGGAAAAAAGTTTTTGGGGAACAGCTGTTTAAAGTTTACGTCATTTCGTTCTCATTTTCTTCCTTTGTAAATGTATCGTATATCGTATTATCGTGCTATTTCTATTACCTTTTATTAATATTAATATTAACTCTAGGTCCTTTTCCTCTATCTACGTCGCAAATACATTGTAGGAAAAATTTGTCACGTTTCGTGTCCTACCAGGTACAACTTTACGATATAACCTATTATACTAATAGTTGAAAAGATTAATAATATTCTTGAATATTTCGTAATCTTTGTCAATTTATCTGGTTTCGATGATATATGAAACTAACAAATTTGTCACGAAAAATAACGTGATAAGGTTGAGTTGACAATTTGCTACCGATACATTTGTATTCGCATACGGACGATACGAATGATCGTCATGAAATTTTGCGAATTTGCTTGTAATACGTCGTTAAATGAAAGTTTATATTATACGAAGAGAAAAAGTAAAGAAGGAAGACTTAATAATGTCCAGAAGGACACTATGGCGCCATTATCTTTAAGAGCATATTTCCTCTAAAGTGCCAGGAATCGTCGCGTAGTGGCACAATACTGCTGAGCAAAGAAGAGGATGAACAGAGGAAGCGAGCAGGAAAAGTCTTCCACCACGAGAAGATAAAAGTGACCGCCCTTGTCCTCTATTCTTTCCCTTTTCTCCGATGCTTAAGAAACGTTACGTCCACCACTGAAAGTAACGTGTCACTTTACGAGGATGTTTCAGTCGAAATTGAAATGCTCTATAGCCTACCAATTTTCATGATGCATTCGAATTACTCTGAACATTCCGCTGTTGAATAATTGATAAATTATTGTTAAACTGAACTATAATTTTCTTATTACCTTATAGCACATCTATCGAGACTGAAATCACCTATAATCTATAGTGTATGAATTCCCATAGTATATTTGGATTACTACGAACATCCTGACGTCTTCTTCGTGATACTTTAACGACTATTATATTCTATCGGGCGTAATGTGAAATTATTCCCGTTTTTAAGAGTATTTCCTGCCAATCGAAAGTAATCGAAGTAAGAATCGAAGTCCGACCGATCTTTACAGCAGATTAGGCAGCTTAGGCAGTATTACGACAAATCTACAAATAACGCTAATAGATAATATTTGGAATATTGTTCAGTGTTATCTAGAAATCATGTTTTATGTGGTCGCTGTTATGGCGAGGAACATAAGCCCAGCCTTACTTCGGTTACGCTTCTGCGAGTAGCACATCGTCACCATGGGAAGTACGTCCAGCAACAAGAAACTTGTCATCTTTGTCCCTGTCGACGTCGAGTACTCGGTTTTCGAAAGGAGAATCTCTCGCGAACCGAATCCACTGATATCTCGTAATAGAATGGAAATGACTTGATCGATATTTTGGCCCCATCTTCTTTTAGCTGTTTTACCGCTTTTCGGATTAGTTAATACAACTAGTCAATCGAAGAACGGTTTCATAAATTCACCGTGACTTACGAAAGTATTCGTACACTCCTAGAAACTTTTTATGTATACAGGGTGAGTCAGAACACGTGACAAGGGGAAGGCTGATTCAGCATACTAAAATAAGAAGAATTCATAGAAACATGTGCTCGATATGACCTTGTTTTCGAGCGACTGCTTACTTTATGATGCTAGACGATACTTAGATCAACGATTTCCAATGGTAAATGGACGAGTCGACCTTATTTCCTGACCAGCTGATTATTGGTAACGATAAATTAAGAATCTCTTGTTTATGACAATTTTGAAACTCTTGGTCAATGTGAGGACAAAAGTCGGTAAAAGGATAGTTCGCGTAAACTGTTCCAACAAGTTCGACGATTTTCGCGCTTCTATGTAAACTGTGCTCGATCAGTTCGAGCAATTTCTCGGCAGGAAGATTCGGAAACAACTATTACGATATAAAAGAAACTGATACTCGAAAACGAGGCCACATCGGGCATTTTTGGTATTAAATATCGAAATGTTAATTTCAATTACAAAATATTTCATATTACCATACTGTTAATAAAATTAATAAAAAGAGATGAAAGAAAACTAAGAAGAAGAAACGAAGCGAGATAGTAGAAGGATGAAATATAAAATTACAATTTCTAGGAAATTGAAATGTACATGTTTCGTTAAACAATCTTCGTATCAATACCTTTCCTCGCGTTTAATTATTAGTTAGCATTTCCATGTCCAGTAGGCGTTTATATTCGTTGGCGTGTGACTGACGCAAATTATTCTTCGGTACTCTCATTCTGTCAACTGCTCGTGACAGTAATTTTCATGCGTGAATACAACATAATTGTAATATTATACATGGTACATATTATCTAGACCAGAAGTGAAAATGGTATATTTGTGATTCTTCGCCTTTCAATCCTGTTATTATCTACAATGTTGCGCTTTCTCCGACGTATCGTGAACATTTCACTTCGCTTCCTCAAAGCATACGTAAAATATATTCTTTTCAAGTTAGGATTGGGTTTAGAATCTAAAAGACTTTTTAGATCTGCCTGGAAGATCTTCTTCTGTCTGTCTTCTTGATTTTGCAGTATTTCCATTATGACACGCTGGTCTGTTGCAGTAGCTTTTCCGTACATTTCAAAATATGTAGTACATATATATGTTATGTTTAACAGAAAAGTTAATAATACAAATGCAATTGGAGTTCTCGGTGAACGAATATTATAATAAACACACGAGATCCGATGTGATAATAGGACAGTACAAACAGCAAGAGAAAACCAATAAACGTAGATATGTTGGCAACAATTTAATATTTGTCCACATTCTCTTTTATGTTATATCTGGCAATTATCATCGTTACATAATATTATGTGATAAGCATCTTTTATCAGCAGGAAGAACGAAGCTTCTTCCATCGTGGAAAATAATTATTGTCTGTCTTTTTTATAAGCATCGAATAAATTGTTAATCGTGTAATTTTGATTTACTATAAAATTTGTATTACGATACAAAAATTACTTTATTTCTATATATTTATTTTAAAATAACATTTACTATTTCAAACGATGGTTATTGTGTACGATAAGAACAGCGATAATACTCATGTACATTAGTATAGTACATTAAATATATCTCTCAAATTTTCAAACTCGATTTTCTTGATAACGAAACGTCATATGGAAAAATGTTATTCTATATTTTCCCTTAGAATCATTCTGTATCCAATTATACCACCAGTTACGGGCCACCTTGTATACATGCGACAAAAGGTACAAGACATTCTTAAATATTACGTATTAATGAATATGCCGAAAAGAACGTTAGCTCCGCTAACAAATTTCCACTATTCCTCTTTGATATGTCGAGATATACGTATTTGGTGTTGAGTATCATGCCATATATCGATGAGCACATATCTCTATCAATTGACCATGTAACTGCAAACTGAGAGACCACGTTGCGATGCGAAGGTGGGCGATATCATGGTGGAACGACACTGTATTAGGTAGAAATGAACATTACACGAATTTTCATGTTGATTTCTTGGTGAAATTTTGTAATACTACATTTTGGATATTTTATATACTTTGTCGTTTTTATGAGCATTTTGTGCAGGTTTTGCGCTTTCAAGTTTCCTATAAATGCATGAAAACCAGCAATTTGCACTTTAACTATCTAGAGATGGATCCGTCTTGTCTAATCCGAAACGCTGAAATATCTCGAGGAAACATCTAAGTAGCAACAAGATATCTACAAAATCATTTACACAATGTAGAGAACTGGACAAAAGTTGAAACAGGTATTTGCACGTCACCTTCGCTCTTGACAAGAAACCAACTCCTAAGATTAAATTGTTAAATTAGGGAATCCAACAAATAACTTGCGTTAAATATCTCGAACTACGTCTGGATCATAAGTCGAACTTGAAAAATAGATCGTATACTAAATAGCTCACTGAGATCTTTATTAGTTTGTAAGAAAAGAAGCCGTAATACTTTATTTGGAGCAACCTGTACTTAAAAATTGGTTCTACCCATTTATCGTCATCTATGAGAAATTTATTCAGGAACGAACGCAATACAAGCGAACGATAATTGCTTGACGACAAATAGACGTCGCGCCGCGCCGTGTCGTTGAAGAAGTGGCGAGGCTTCTCGTTTAATGCCATGACGAATGATGATAATTGCTGGCATTGTTGCTGGTCAAATTGTATCGTGTGTGGTATTCTGGGAAATAGCGGACAGCGGAAAAGAGCAGCCAGCAACGAAGGAAACTGATTGAGAAAGAACGAAACGAAAATAAAAGAGAGGGGCGGTGCTCATGAATAAGGTCGTGACCACTTGAGAAAGAGGCGGCAGCCGGACGATCGCAAGATGCTGCATAAATGTACTTTTTAATGACATTATCATACGAGTTGTCGGTTCTTCCTATTCTACTTCTTCTCGTCCCATCTTTTATTATGTATTCTAAAACGAGGCGTTCTTTGATAAATAGCTTATTTAAATAATTACTTCGGTAGAATATACTATTTATTCCATTTAGTTTAGTTTTCCTAGTTCTTCTTCGTTTCAAACGAAAATCACGATCGATGGAGAAATAAAATTGCATTGAAAATTCGTAACAAGACACGATTTGATCGAAGAAGTCTCTGTCTCTCTATTGCAGATTTAATTTCTATTTTTTTTCTTTTTTTTTAGATTTATTCCTTATGTACTGTAGTACAGGAAACTTTTAATCGTCATCGTGAATATTTTAAAGTTTGCAATGTTCTTCTTACGATGATTGTTGCAATCGAAAGTGCCTTTATTCGAATTTGAATATCAATTTCTATGGAAATTAATATTTTCGAGAATATAATAAAAAAAAGCAGGAATTCTGTAGAAAATTGTTTTACCTACTAAAGTTGCGAGTATTATGATACTTACTGTTAGAAAGTATCACTTAGAAAGTATACTACTATAATACTTCCTATAGAAAGAACTATACTTTGGACATTTTCCATATTCTTCCTTATTCAGTGCAATTGCGCACTTTCAAATTTCCTATAAACGTATAAAAATCCGCAGTCTAATTACTATCTTTCATTTAGGCGCAAGTAATAGTACGGAAAGAAATAATGTAGGAAGTTTCTCGAAATTGATGAGAAATATATTACTGCTGCAAATGACGCACCTTCAACGTCTAATTGTCTTCTCCTTATCTTATCATAGCCAGCACTGCTATGAAATTATGAATTCTTTATTCGCAAACTACATATTTTGTGAAACTCGCTGTTTAATATTAGATGATTATATTCCTACTATCTTAGTTACAATTTCCAAGCTATTTGTATACAATGCAGACTTGCTTTTATTCAAAATTAATATTCAAGTGCACTTGAGTCTTTCCTTGAACGATAGATTTTTACACGCTCAGCATTTGGCCTGCCTTTTGAATCAAATAACCCAGTCGCTTACCACGAGCTTAGGCGAACAACAGGAGCGAAAAACAACGCTGAAAGAGAAGAATGGAACAGAATATGGAATTCGACCAATCGATCCAAGATCCACAACATGATACAAGATTTTTGGCAAAAAATTCTACGGATTAAATTCTTCGCAGGTAAGCGGGTCCCATGGAGTGCTATACCTACCATATGGCGGTAAAGAACACAAATTTAATCAGTGCAAAGTGCTGGTATTTATCATAGTCCATAAATATTATGTGAAACGATCTATGTGCACTTCGTTTCGCGAATGAATGATCAAATCTTAATCTTCTACGTCAAGTGCAGATAAATAGCGATGAGATGCAAAACAGATTGCAAAATCTGTATTGTATATGTGATAACAATGTCGAATCACTTGGTATTTTTCACATTTAATCGGTCAAATCTCTAACATCTTGATTAAGAAAGGACGGAAGAAACATTAAAATTCGTTGTAAAAATGATTACAATGATCGAAACGAAGTTAATTTATGTCTTGTATTAGTGTACAATTTTCATTGTTAAAATTACAGCTCTCTTTTAATGCTACAAATTCTATTCGTGATTGTAACACCACAAATATATGATGGAAATTTTTATTGCATGTTCAACTTGGGAGAAAAACCTCAGACGTCGGAAAAGAACTTTTCTTGTTACCGTTTTGCGTAAAATTAGAAGCGTTGATTTATAGTACATATAGTGAAAATTTATTAATCGCCATATGTTCATTGTACTTCGGAGTTACATTTTTCATCGTGAAACTTCGTTTCTCTGGACGTGCAGCGTTCTCTAACAAATGAGGTTCATAGCATTCGACCTCTTCCATCGCCGACATCGTATTTAACCGGTTCGGACGGAACTTTCACCCTTCACCAGTTTCGCGTAACTTAATCCAGACACATCGTGTCTGAGTTACATCATTTATTTCCTGAAATACGCTCGTTAAACGAGTTCTTTTCATCCACAGTGACTCACAAAAGTATTCCAGCCTTTGCTACAAAAGATTTTTATGAATATATCACGTGCATATAATGTTTGAAATTTCATTAGCTCTGTAATGAGACACGACTATCGTAATTATAATGGTAAAGTTTTGACGAATGTACAATAGAACTTCGTTCGTATGGGCCTGTCGGGGTACAAATTCGTCCATATACCTAATATATACCTATAATTTTCCGTTCAATTAGTAGGAGTTTCATATAAGAGGAATAAAACAGTCATCCAAGAACAACTCGTAAGCTACGGAGTCCAAAAACGAATTTTTGAAACTTTTCTGTCTGTTCGTCTCATCGCACTCGTATCGCGTAAAAGCTACCGAACGCATTTTGATCGAATTTTCTCCGTTGCATAGCTTAGAGCACGGGAAATAAAACAGATTACGTTTCAACTGAATCCGTTTTGTAGAAGCTGAGAAATAGCCTGGTATCTGAATTGCGTGAGCTCACATGTTTGGTGAAGATCAATCAACGAGGATTATTGTTTGGGTGTAAGATGCTCTCAATTTGTATTGTTGTTTATTAATTAATGTAATAAAATAGCAAATAGCGGTGATAGTAATTAGGTTTGTTTTATGCCTTTTAGCTTTTTGATCCCGAAATGGACCGCCACATTTGTTATTTGTCCATAACATAGTAAAGAATTTCCTGTTGAAATACTACGATGACGAAAACAACCAAACGTCCACACATTTCATCGCAATGTCGATTTCGTCACGATATGTTTCCTTCTCCTTTTTTATAGCGATTCTCTTTTTGTGTCCACTGCGATCAACGTGCATGTCATAGTGCTGTATATAATATGCTGTGTATAAACGATAGAACGAAGAGTGAAATTGGACAACAGTTTGCCCGATCGAAGTAACATCGATATTTTCTCTGTGTAGAAAAAGCTGAAGAATACAGGCAACGGCGATTCTCCGATAATAAATTATGCATATACATATTTTGGACAAGCTCTGATTCGTTTGAGTAATCATTTTGATTTGAAAAGAACATTTATAACGCAGTAGCTTGAAAATTACCTTGAAACAACGCGATCCTCGTTATTTTTTTATTAATTGAATTTTGTTAAATAACGATGTCTTTCGAAAACGAGAAAACACCTCGAAACTTGATATTTATCACAGTGATTTTCGCTTAAAATTCTTTTTATCCGATAGTTGTTGCGAATTGTATTTAGGGTAATTTGGCAATTGCAGATATTGCGAATTGGTTGGTTAGATATTCAGACTGGATATGCATGCGTGAGTCTGGTGTGACCAATTTTAAGTCTGTTTAATACAACTTGATAGTCGATGGTCGAAGTTTCTGGTAACTAGGTCCTTGTTGACAAATTTTTCGTTGATTTCGAGCGCACACGAGGCTACACAGCTTTTCCATACGTTGTTTCAGCTTCGTTGCAGATTTTTCTTCGGAAGATAAAAAGATCACTGGGAGAAATTTTTTCAAGTTTCTTTATCAACGTCCTTTGTTGCCTTTTCCGCCAATTCGTTACCAGGAATGCCAACGCGAGACGAAATAATTCACGGAGGAGTAAATTGTTCCACCATCATTAATTACAGAGTGATTTATTTCCAATATATCAAGCACGATGTCATCGGAACTGTGTACATCGTTGATGAATGTGATATGCTTGTTATTGGCGAGAATGATGTTTTTGTTTGGTTCATTGTGAACGATATTGAATGCCTGCTCGATTGCTATTAATTCTATTGATTTATTGCTAATATTGTTAGCTAATCTAAATTTTGATACGTTATCTCGAAAGACATAGCACATCCCGATTTCGTTATAGAAAGCTTACTATAGAGATTATGTGTTAAAATTTCCAACTTTCAAGATAAATATCTTCGTTTCGATAAGGCTAGGCTGTCTAAAACTTGAACCACGTATAGATAATATACTAAATAACGTGACGTCGAAATGTCAAAAGAATTGTAAGAAAATCAATCTACGCTACAAATACCTTCGAGTATTTATATTAAACGTTGTAGGCTATTTCAGGTACCCACTTCCGGCGAAGGCTTCGATTTTTCTCCTATAAATATCTTGATCGTGAAATATACTAAAATAATACCTCTTATGATATAATATTAAGTATATGTTTTTAAATATAAATTTGTTACGTGCTGTTATATTTTTGTCTCGACATTATAACCAGAGGTATTTTAAGATCTACTTAGTATAGACGACAAAAACAAGTTACGTCCGATACAAAAAACAGTTTAACGTTTTATAAATCTTTGTCGTAAATAAAGAAGCGTGACATGATCTATGAAGCGTTGTATTACAAGCGATACAACAAATGAAATCGTACTTTCCAAATTCCGTTTAAAGTGATTTATAGAATGAAAGGACGATTTGAACGATATACCTTTTAAGAGAATAATATCTGTCCTCGTAAAATGTAATGCAAAACAGTTATAATCGAAACTCGTATAATATCCCAAGCGATATCTATCGTACAATTGTTACCAAACACTTTCTACGTTCCACGTTCTAAACGAACACTGTTATCGTCATAAAATTATTTTTATGGTTATTAGCTATACCATAAAATAATACGAGACAAATGTACATGTTTATTTTACCGATGATTTCTCATTCTTCCATTGATATACCGTATCGTCGCCTGGCATTGATAGCGGCACAACTTAAGCTAATAAGTATTCGAACCTGAGGTGTGCAATGTAAAATGGTATCTTGTTCGTAAGTCGCGAGGGGATTTAAATTGCTAACAATTAACTAACAATTGTTTTTTATTTTCTTTAAATGTTATTGACGATGAAAATCAGTCAGTTATATATCGTCCACCCTGTATACAGGCTTCGTAACCAACTAAATACATATAGATGCTCTTCTCACGATAGACATTGCGAACGCGCGATAACTTTCGATAATTGCACGCAGCGTTGTAACTTCTCGCAGGGTATTGGCCAGATTTTTCGACGCATCAATGAGTTCGGCCATGCAGGATACTGCGCCAAATGGATTTATCGGTTTCGCGATGGGGTCGGCATCCACTGTGAGTTGCTTAGCAGGGGCTTCGAGGGTGCGAGCAGCGGCTTAGAAGGGATTATCGCCAGAGGCACGAAACATTGCAGCATGACACTTTTACCAGAAACTACACGGTTTTCCTTTGAAACTAAACTGCTGATCTATCAAAGCGTTTTCCTCGAGGTTCACTGACTTTGAATGCCGTACATGAAATATCGAGTAAATTATTATGGCGTAAGTACATAAAACAATAAATAAGGAGATAAAACAATAAACGCTGTTATAGAGCGGGTACATAAAAGGATAAATACTTGGAGAAAGCACGTATCGATTTCGATAGGTGATACGTTCGAATTCGAATCTGTGTTGCATAACCCAGTGGCACATTTTTATTTTATTAACGAATGACTGTCAAAAATCGTCGATCATTGAATAGGCCAATGTTTGCGAAAATCTAAGTTCAAATTCGTTGTTAACAGCCAGCAAGAATTAGACGGGAACGATCTTTGACCAAATCATCTAGTCGTCTAGTAATCGAAATCTGTATGTGAATTTTCAGTTCTTTGATCTCCCGTGTCTCATAAACCGGTTGTCGACTGAACTTGAAAATTCTTTGCTGTTGGAAAATCTTATTAAAACGCGTCATACCGTGTGCAGTTTACACTGACATTTATCACTGACTTTTATTTCATCCACCGAATGTCACAATAAGCACTATACTTTAGATATGTTGTACATCTTCGTTTCAAACATTTTTTCACATTTTCCAATATTATATGCACCTTTAAATGTTAGATTTTCTAGAAATATATACTTGTCAATCTATTTATCAAAATTCTCACCAAATAGTCTGTTCTATATAATTTATAAATAAATTTGTAAGTAAAATCACCAATGGTTTTGCGTCTGAAACGATCGATATTCTAATCTCTATCTCATTTTAGTTTCGTTTTTTACCACAGTGTGATGCATGAGAAGAAAGGAAGCAGAAGATCTTGGTGAAACGCGTCATCCTGGAGCGAATCCTTTGGCCTCGTCAACTAATTTGCATGTCGCTGAGACAGATGTCTACGTACCCTAGCTCTTTCTCCCCTCGCTTTCCTCTTTTTTTTCCCGCTCTTCTGCTCCCCTCTTCCTACTGACCCCGTCCTTTTTTCTATGCCCCAGCCTACCACTGCTTTCTTTTTTATTCAAATGCCATCTCGCGGAATAATAAAGCGCGGCCCCTTTCATAAAACATTGCAAAAATCAGAGTGACTCTTCTCGCTCTGGTCTACCACGAACTACTCGATGAGACGTCGTCGAGGTTTTATAAAATTTCGCGCTTGCAGAAAATGTTTGATCGCTTTTTCACGAGGCTAACGCCAGACCTCTTATTAGCGCTATAACGATCGTCTACTTTCGGGAGTAAATTTCACCGGAGGCCAGCAAGTTTTCTTAAAAATCACTGGAAACCATATGACGCCACATTTTCTCGTTAAAGCATAGCGTGCTTTACACAACCACGTAATCTTTATTGATTTGTAACGATCAGAGAATAAAATACGAGGCGAATAATAATAACCATATTTACTCGCGTTCGCGTAGACGAAATTGTTTATTAATAACGAAGTTTCCAATATAATATGAATCGAAATTAATACGAGCAAAAATATTGTTTCGATAACAATACGTTCGAACAAAGAAATACTGATTAAATTAATTAAACGTTGAATAGCGAAGCTTATGATATTTTTTGACGCAAAGCTGAATACAGATCAATGGAGAACGTGCAATACGTACGCAGTCAGATGTTACTGCATTAATAATTGTATGGACTACGCGATATTGAAAATTATCTTTTTCAACATTTTTTAAAGCAATACGAGTAAAAATCATATTATTGGATCTTGTTTAAATCTAGTGATAAATACTTGATCGATGTATTTCAAATATTCGTCGCTCCGTTTACAGAACTTTATATCTATGTATAGAAATACAAGTTAACTTAATTAATGGAAGTATTTATGCGGGCTATTATATCGATGATTCGTTTAAAGTAAAGGCTTAATCTCTATATGCGATTATATGCGATTGCTAATATACGTATAAATTTGCAAGCACAGTTTTTACAATACTGCTTGAAATTTCAATTTTTGTTTAAATGACAGGAATACGAATTTTAAATATATCGAGTTGCGACTTTAACTTTTGAACTGAGGAAAGATTCTTAAATATTCCCATTCGTATTTAAGTAATATTCTCTGTTCGTTTAATTTTAGTTTTTACAAAAGCAGTAATTGTTTTCTAATATTCTGCGGAAAAATAATTACGAATAATTCAAGCGAAATGAACATCTCCTGTTATTATTACAATAATGATACATAGCGTTATTTATAAAAACAAATTGAATACACCGCATATTAATTAAACGATATAATTTAATATATATTAAAATAATTGGACCATTAAATTTAATGTGCTCATGTCAGTAGCGAACGATACAATTGTTATAATGAAGCAATAGACTATCGTGTTATAGAATAGGGTGAATTCATAGGATTACAGGACATCCCGTGAGATATGATCCAATCGCGGTCACTCCATCATGCATCATTGGACGATCTAATTAAACTCTGCACGCACCACCTCAGATACGCACAAATTAATATCACGTATACCGAGAATCCATTTGATTGTTACTATTTGTCAAACCAAAGTTCCATTTATTAACAAGTACGTGTACAGTAGCTGGCGTAAGTATTCGAACGCTCTAAGAAACATTTTACGTACCTATGTACAGGGTAAACCATAAGTCGCAAAGGATTTTACAATTCTTATAAATATTTCGTTTAATAATTAGAGATACGTGATTGCGGCATAATGTATTTATCGCAGCATAGTTTATTTTGGAAGTGGTATAAGTCCATCTCTTGAAAAAATCTAGTTGATCTAGTTAACTTTCTATTTATAAACAATTTTTAACTTAAACCTTAAAATATTCGTTTATTTTAATCAATTGAAATCTCGTAAATAAATGGGATCGCATAATCATTTACTTTGAAAGTTGTGTGAGTCCATTTTCTGTAATCCTCATCCTGCCCAAACAATGGAGAAATCGATAATCAAATACAAACGATATCGAACGTAATTCTAATTTCTGTATCTGACGTAAATAATATTCCATGTACGACTGTAAATAAGTTGTTTAAACGCGGTTCAGTAATATACTCGTAAATTATTATTACGTTTATTAAATTATTATTATTGTTATGAAATTAAATTGTCATAATTCAACCTAGTTATTATACACATAAAGTATTATTAAATTAAAAGTAGCTTTGCAAAACTAAGATTAAAGAACGTATTGCATATCGTCGTTATTTTGCTTTCTTTCTCGATGCATAGTCCAACGCAATAATATTATAATAATTTTATTTAACTTTGTTCTATTTATTTTCAGGTGTCGTATAGATATTTATACACAAAAATGGATTAAATCACAAAACATACACTTTAGATAATTAAAATTTATTGAATTGTACAATTCATTGATTTTGATAGCGACAAAAGACAATTCGTAACTCTAATAAAAGACATTGATCTAGTTAATTCTCAAAAAAGTTATTTGTACAATGCTATGTTACAAATAGTTAAACATATAGAGACGCGGACAAAACAAATAGACCTAAGGATTTCTCAGTCGATGGAAACGCAAATACTTCGATATCTCAACACAAGGAAAGACGGACTTCGGCCACTTTCAAAATAAACATTTATTTTGTTTTTTTAGAAATTATAGGCAAGAGTTTGGAAATCTATTATAGAAAAATTCATCGCTGTACGACGAACCGAAATGGCGCAGCTTTATTTTGAATGTCTTATGGAACACGTTTGGAGGAAGAATAATTTCGCATAGAGCTGCAATTAATTAGCCGCCACGGTTTCCAAATTTGATAGGCCCCCCTATTTCTTTTTGTAGGGTTTCCTGAAGGGAAGGGTGTATGCGAACGAGCCTCGGGCAATCCCACAACTGCCAGACAACATTCGTGTAGGAACTAGAGCAGTACAGCTACAAATTAACTGGCGTAATGGAAGACGTCGTAGAAAGAGCTCGCCTTTGTGAAGTGGAAAATGGTCATCTGGAAGATGTAGTATCTCGCACATAGCGTCAATAAATCCCCAAGATTTTTGCTTTATTTTAAAACGAAAAGGAATAAAAAATATTATCGATAAAAAGATATTTACCATTCGGCACCTATAACTCATTCTGTGTTGTACAAAACATTAAAAAATTTCATTAACGCTGTAACGTGACATTGCTATCGTGATTATATCGGTAATAATTCGCAACTGATCCGAAAATGTGTACAGAAATTACAAGATATTGATTGGAAGCAAAGATCATCAGCTCAGTAGTAAGTCAAAAAGACGTGTCTGCAACTTTCGCTTAAATCAAGTCATTGCTACCAGGTAGCACAGAAAAGTTTGTCCATATGTATACGAAATAAGAAAGCCGTGTCCGCGTTGAAACTGAAATCTAATTCTCGCTTGCAAACTTATAATCTTTCCTTTGATCGAACTGAATAAAATTCCATGCTTATAGTTGGTACTTCAGATGTATGAAAATGAGTACAATTTTATTTACATTAAATGTAGCTAATTAGTCTATCGGATGAACATTGTGCAAAGTAAATGGATGCACCTCTCTCTTTCTTTCTTTCTCTCTCTCTCTCTCTCTCTCTCTCTCTCTCTCGATATCTACAGCTCGGAAGGAATCTGGTCTCAGGTCCGTGAATGTAAGCAGAGGTCGTTGAGGTCAAGGCAGTGAGGGCGTTCACCAGAATTATTCTCCTCGTTTCTTCCTCCTCTCCTTAACTACATCGCCGACCGTCCTCAGTGGCAGCCTGCCTTTGCGCGCACAGACTGTTCGAGTCAATAAAATCTTCACTTTCGACTAATGGAATACTTCCAAAGAAAATACTACATTCGTATATTTATTTTTCTTACGAGTAAAAGTCAATGTTTGTTCTTTCGGTTTATTACGACACGAGACTCGGTGCTTCTGAATGAAAAATTTCGTCTTTATAGTTGTAATTTGGGAAACAATACTGTGCATGCAAACACTCTTTGAATTTCCAATTTATTATCACGAATAAATGGCCGCATAGAGCAGTACGATATAATAGCAACAAGAAAGACGATAGAAGAATAATTCTTTTTTTAGACTATGTTCAGTGAATGGAAAATGTATTAGGAAAGTTATATCGGATGTTGTTAAAGTTCTTCTCTTTACATGACAGAAAAATGTATGTTGCGAGGACGATCAATAAATATTAAAGATTAATTTAACGAATGACAAATTATGATAAATTTTCGATAGAAATTCTCCGAAGAGAGACAGGAAGAGCACAGATATTTTATAATCACAATATATTGCGCTTACATTGTCTTCGTTTTAATACATATTCAAAATTTGGAAATTTGTACATCATCTTCTGCCAAATAAAGAAATCAATTTTCTATATTCTTTCCTTCGGTGAAATTGTGAATTTTAATTTTGCACGTAAAAGTTTATTTATGCGTACTCGCAAAGTTAGTAAAATTCCGTAAATTTGTTCGGCTTTTAGTTTGTTGCGTTAACTGGTGAAATTAATTTCAAAATCAATACAGACCACGCTATATATTACACAAGTTATGTATTAAGGTAATATTTCTACTAAATTATATAAAATTAACTTGTTCCTAGAAAGGGTGAGTCCAATAATTCAGCCAGACTATAATTCCGTTTCTACTGCGGACAGAAAAATGTTGTGCAGAAAAATTTTGCATCGTTCATCGAATTTTTTTGCTTCGGTGCAGTTGCAAACTGCGATTACGTTCTGTTTTCAAATGGAATCTCACTACTTTTTCACGTTAATTGATTTCTCGTGCTACTCAGGACAGAAAAGTATTAGGGTAATATCAGGAAAAACTCAATACTTTTCTCCTTACTTTATACTTTACCTTTCACAACGCACGCTCAAACTTACCGCTACTACATTCTAAACATTTTCTTAAATTTTTCATTGTCCATTTATCCAGCACTCGTAATTTAACAGCTCCTTCTTCTGTTTCGTTCTTTCATGCCGTCTACTGAAATAAAAGGTTCTGTACGCATCCCGTTTTTTAGAAAACCTGTAAGAAAAGGTCGAGGGGATTTAGGTCGAATATAACGTCGAACGTGGTGGACAAGACGTTGGACTGTGGGTGTCAAACGATTTTTCTCCATAGATTGGTATTAAATGTGCGATGTGGGCGTTATGAGCTAGACCTCCGAAGCCTGCCAAATTGAAACTAACACGTGCATCGGGCACGTTAAAAGCGTTTTACTCGAAAGTCTGCTATATGAACTTCCTTCTATATTTTCGGCCAATTTTTTCACGAGCGACCGCTCCTCGCTCGATTATGCTACAATTGCACAGATATTCTGTATTTATATAGGTACCAAATATGTGCAGTAGAACATCATTTACGCGAGTTTCATTTACTGGAACGAAATTTTAGTCAATACCTGATTAACTAAACTTTAAATTCACTTTACCTCGGCGTAAGCTCCTATCGTGTGAACGAAAAAATAACAGATAGCAGAGGAAGGTAGCTCTTATTACACGAAGTATATTATTATATATATTTGTCCAGTCGATAGATTTAGGTAAACGGAGTTCTACGGTATAATAAAAATAAAAATAAAAAGCTTCAAAGCGTTACACAAAGGTACAACGAAATATGGATTACAATTACAGTTAGAAATTTTATTTTATTTTGCGTATAAAAGTTATATAAATATATAATAAGTATATATATATATATAAAACTAGGAGTGACAAGATGTAATGGTTTAGGAGAAGAAAGTTCAATTGCAAAATAGAGTTTCAGAGCGTATTTAATAGTCCCAGTGGATTCATTCCCAAGTTGAATTAGTTTTCCCAGCGAGACACTTCACGAACACGGATACATCATACTTTAAGTTTTTGAGATTACGATATTTATAGAATAAATTACTCGACCATTAATTAATCATCAAGATACATTTTGTACAAGTGTATTAATCTCCCGATGGTGGCTCGAAATAAGTAATATAAATTCAGCATTAGAAAGCAATCGACTAAAAATCAAAAAGTATATTACGTTAACTAGCTTGAAATATATCGTCACCAAAACGGTATTATAATTTTATTTTAGTCAAAGGTACCGAAAATTCCGAAACAACGAATTCGTAAACTCAAAAACGCTCTATTTCCTCTCTATTCGTCGAATACTGCCAGAAAATATAAAAAAAGGTTGAAAAAGAGAATAGAATCTGAAAACGAAGTTTAACGAAGATTAATATGCATAGAATACTTATGATAGTGAATTAGAATATATACGATAGCAAACATACTTTTGTGTATAACTAGGAAGTTAAAGCCAACTAGCCTATACGTGTGTAACGAAAGATTGTTCAGAACGATCACTTTGATAACATATTCCAAAAGCATCGAAATCGAAGAGTTAATAACCCTCGCTCGAGGTCCGCGACTTCAACGATATTTCTAAATGCACGTAGCATTATAGATAAATCCATTCGATTATCAAACTAATTCTTTTCGTTACTATTGATCAATATGATCCTTCGAATTAGGCGCTTGAGCTGTCTTACAGTGAATTTGAATTTAGATTATTTCAAGTGCGAGAAGTTAATTGGAAATTCGAACAACTCGAACGATCGAATCGTCTTCTGGAGAAGATTATGTCCGAACTTGGATGGTCTAGGGCAATTGAAATAAGAAAGAAACGTTAAGAGATTAAGATATGACTTTTTATGAAATCAAATCAATGGTATTGAAATTAATAGACAAAGTTTAAAAGTCTTCAGTCGAAAGAAACGTTGATTACTGATTGCGATACAACTGTGGTTGCGATAATTCTCTTATACATGTGTAAGTAATTATATAATTTAATGTCCCTAATGACTTGTATTGTTGCCTTAACTACCAACAGGTATTACAAGTAATACAGGTAATATCAACTTTCTATCGTGGCCTGGATTGCCGGTTAACCTACTACCTAATAGATCTTTCAAATGCTTTCGATGATGCAAACTCCCCCGCTTATTCTCTGCATTATACAGTATCGTACAGTTCATGTCAAAAGCTACATCATTTCGCTTCCACTGTATCGGTTAATTTCAATTTACCTGATGCACTGAATATGATTTAAAATCTTTATTATTGTAGAGAATTCTTTGCGGTATATGTACTTTTCAAGTGAATAGAATTTTGACGTAAAACCTAACGTGAAATTTTTAAACGTGATCTCTAATCTGCGAATTTATTTTGCATTAATGGAAAATTTAGAGATGCAAAAATGCATACAATGCGAAAAATATGCAAAGATACATAAAATATCAAAAGTATAGCATTCGTTACAATATTTAATAACTATATTAGTATTCTCGAAAAGAATGCGTAAAATATTCGAAAAATATTAGGCTACGTGAATATCCGCAGATTAACGATCATATTAGATACGTAAAATAAAAAATATAACATTTAACCTATTGATTTCAATCGTAACTAAACTATATAAGGGAATATATTTTATATAAAGATATTATTATATAGGAATAGTTATAATTGATTATTCAAAATCTTCAAAAGCATAATTCAAAACTAATTTAGAAAGATTGACGATAAATTTCGCGAAACAAATTTATTTTAATCAATGGAGAAATTCGCGCGTCGTTGTTGTTTTATATAATTGATAATTAAACATTCATCTTACAAGCAGAAAACGTTAAAGGAGAAATCCTCTTTCGATTCAATTAATTACATATATTTGAAAGTAATTGGTAAAATCAATCACAATGACACATATGCAAATTCATAATACTGTTAATGTATATAATTATTGTGCTTTGAAATATAGGACTTCTAATAATCAGATTTTTAATAACGTTGAATATCCTCACTGTTAAACTTTCTTAATCTTTATGATTGATTAATCGAATATCTTCTTGACAAGAGACGCGCTACGACGATGTCTTCGCGTCGAAATATCAAACTCTGTGACCTCGATTTACTCACAATCAGCCAGATGCAGTTAGACAACTTGCAATTAAGCGTTGCTTTATAGGTGACATTATACATTGTATATAGCATCCTAGGGGCCAGGTTCTATTCATACGTAAATACCAATTCGATTCTGATGAACTTTCGATGACTAAAGTCAAACCTGAGGTTGCGAAACAATATTTGACGTAATTTTCTATCAGTCTCCTATAAACATATAATCGTGTAAACATGGATTTTAATTGTTTACTGGATCTCAAGACAAATCCATGTAGTTTGCACAATCCATGGTGATTATGCTCGTTACGACTAGACTATGCTTTTATGGAAAATTTAAAAACACGAGAATGTTCAGGAATAAAATTTAGAGAACGAAACAAATCTTTGCATCGATTATAAGTATTAGCAGACGTTAAAAATATTTAACCAATTATAACGAATTTGTCTTTAATCACACGTTAAAATCTCAGCTCTTAACTATATATTTATCCATTACCAATAGTCTTTTACTTCGAAGACAGCAGGAAGGTACTGTTACGAAAAAATCATTGCCTGTTTTTTATTGGTCAATCAATGGCAAAGTTTGAAACGTAACACGTATCGTGACATAATACGGCATAAATATTTGTTGATTTATAACTTTTTCAAACGAACCGAATGTAGAAACTTTTTCTTATTAAATATAGACCACTCGTTTATAATAAGTAATCAGTATAGAAATGGAAGTATGTAAACTATTAATGGTTAACCACAGCAAGCACGCGAAATGGCATGGTCACCCAATATTCTTCTACGTACTCGATTACAAATACGTATTCGCGGTTTCTGACAAATGTTTCGTTCAGACTCGATACGTCTAGACGTCGATATGTCTAGACGTCGATAGCTGTATATCATTTTTTTGATATCGTGAAATTTTATTCTTCGTTCGCTTGTTTGAATTACAAACGAAAATCACCACGTCCACCAGAATACGTCTATTTTTCTTTTCTGTAAATAATTTTTACAGTTTTCGAAATGCATATAATTAGTGCAAAGTTATAAGTTATTAAAAATTATTAAAATTAGAAGATATTTTACCTGTATAATTTTAAAACAAATATCTCGCTTCAATTTGAATATTTTTCATATATTTTTGCTCATTGTATTCATTTTGAACATTTTTGCACCTTTAAATTTTCCATAAATGCATAAAAATCTGCAGTCTAGTTATAACTTTTTAATAAAACGTTTTCAGCCCGTGTTTTTATGACATCTTTTTCCTTATTTTTGCTCATAGTATATATCGATGCTCTTTTCGCCGGAAAAAGCATGAAATATCGTATTTTTAATCGAAACATGTTTTTTAAGTTCATAAATTTAGGCATACAAATACCAAACTGTCAGATAATAATAAAACAAATCAAAATACAACTCAAGCAAACGCTGTACATAATACAAATTAATGATAATATTGATCCAAATGTAAAATACGATATTGACAAAATCAGACCAAAAAATGTTACTATAGATTACCTATCTATCTATAGGTCATATTTTTAGATCAGGTATTTATATTTGTAGGCCAGTGTAAGTCCTACGTTTTACATTTAATGTTTAAGACTAACTTAGGCTCAAGATAATTTCGATTTGCATCCAGAAAGTAAACATTTATATGGATGAAGAAATAAATATATAATATTATTTTCCACTCCAACCATATATTTGCAGAAGTATAAAGTTACTAGAACACTCTCTTCTTGCATATCATTTCGCATTATTATACCTTTTTGTCCGTCAATCCTTATTAAAATGGATCAGACAGAAGACGAATATTTGTTACAGGAAAATTTTGCGGATAGTTTTTCTATTGTATTGATAGTTTTCCTATTTGAATTACAACATATTATTTATTTATTCAACAATGAATTTATAAAATACAACTAAACATGGAATCTTGCGTAGAGAACTATTTCACCAAAATATAATAATTTTACGTAAATACTATAACGAGTACTAATATTATCGTGCGTATGCCGGATATTTAATATATTTTTACATATTGTATGCATTTCTGCGCATTAAAATTTTTGATAAATGCGTAAAAATCTGTGGTCTACAAAATATTATTAATATAATTCAACCGAGCAATATTTCCAACCAGCACTGGTTGCCTCTCCTTTTTTCAACCATAACTAAATAAAAAGTGTACTAAAAATTTGGAACAACGTACAAGAACTTTTTTGGAATTTTTAAAATACAGAAACCTAAAACAGTCCGCATATACGCAACCGATGACGTCAGTAAAAATGAGATTACTCATTCTACGGACAGTGAAACATCTGTTTCTTTATCTAAATAGCAATACAACATTTCCTTTAAATTAATAATTACAGGTTTCACGAATACTTGGTTTATTTTTAGTAAACGTAATGTCAGATTAGAAAATAAATAATATTTAATTTTCCTCGATAAGCATAGATAGATGTTACGTCTGTAAAAATCTGTTTACATTTATATTTACGACGGACGGGGAGAAAAAGACTTTTCTAGAAAGACTAGAGAAAGGAGAGACTTTGAATAAGAAAAGTGCCTTCAAAAACCCAATGATTATTTCCTGGGAAAAATGTTCTCTATATTCCACCAGTGAAAATAAAGAGGAAACAGTTTCTTTTGTTAAACGGCGAGAATAATCTGACTGAAAGATAAATCGAGAGAGTCAGACCATTTCTAAGAATATTTTGCCTCCTATGTATTCATTTCTTATATCATAAAAATACTAAAAGCTATAGTGCTCGCTGAAATCCATAAAATAAATAGTAAACAACGAAGAAAGGAGATAGAATGTGAACGAAATTTGAAAACAATTGACAATTTGGATACAATAGAAGACTATCAGTGACAATAAGTAGTAATATAGTGGTAATAAGTATCAATAGAGTTAGATAAGGTTATACAACGATAGAAATATTAACTTCGATTATTTACTAAATAATCTATGTACTGTGGATATTTAATAAATACAGCACGAGTAAAACTGGCACCGATTCGACGAAATTTCATTCACACCTACTTACGCTAGCTATCCATTTACTTTTTTCCACGACTGTATGTAAAGTATCTAAAGTAAATCTTTCGAGCATCAATAAGTAACTATTCTCGGTCATATTACGCGTTGAACATTATCGGTTAGGCAATTTTTTAAGGCATTCATATTGCGTGCTTATGAATGTCATTCGTAAGAAAAACGAACATTATCGTTAGTCTCGATGCGACATTTAGGGCATGATAAGCCCATTTCCATGAAATATAGTTCTTAGATAAAATGGACATACGGAAGAAAGACAGAGCGACAAAGTCGGGGCGAGGAATCAATGCGGAAAGTCGATGAAGCAATTGTACAGAAAAATGGGCTATCGTAGAGTAGTTGCGGTTTTTAATTTTCCCAAAACTGCGTTGCCAAGGAGGTTGACTCTCGGGGGAAATCCTCAACAGATGTCGAACACTAATTTAAGACCTTTGCATACTGTATTTTCACTCGAAGAGGAGAAAGAATTGGTATTTTATCTGATAGAAATAGGGGACCTGTTATTTGATCTGACAACAAAGGACATGTACAAATAGATGCGTTCCATCTGGCGTTCGCAAGGCAGGGCATTGTTACGATTATCTTTCAAAAATTATCTTTTTGTGCTTTTCATGTCGGGTTTAGCAAATTTGTCTTAACATATTTCGATAAACAGATACCGATACCGTATGTAATACTTGTTATAAATACAACATCAACAAATATATCATTCTAGAAGAATTTGATCATAAACGTTTCCACGTTGATCAAACTTGCCCTATCTACCATTATGTACGAGTTGTACGATGATTCGTGTTTTTCTATCGCGATAACCAGCAAACGTGTTTCTCGCCCGAACTCTGTGCTTCGTCTTAATGTTATAATAAAGTCTGTTAGAAGGCATTAACTGGATCATAAAGTTCGAAAACAAAGCACCTGATCTTAGCGGAGCATTTAAAAGAGTAAAACATAATAACGAAAGCAACATAGATGGCTAAAGATAAAGCAAAGTTTATTCTACTTGAACGCAGCACGATCTTCTGGCCTCGGTCGTAGGGCTATAAAAAATAATCATCGTTACGGTGCTGTGCACCTTCCTCGAAGTCTCGCTCACTTGCGCCTCCTCTTTTATCGTTTCGAGTTTATTCTATTGTTAGAGCGCACTTTGAGGTAAGTGTACCAGAACGTTCGCTCTCCTCTTTGTTAGTCACCTGAAAGAACAATAGAACTTCACGGTACGACAGAAGTAAAAGTAATGACGTCGAGAACGTATGTGAGAACGTAAATGGTGAGAACGTATGAACCCTAAACGCAGTTAATTTTTGCACGAAATCAGATAAGCGTTCTAATTATACTCGCGATGCATCGATCTAAAATAATATATTCTGGATACGATACAGTCGGCCAGAAAAGTCTACATTTTAAATATAAATATAAAATATTACAGTGAGAACGGTAACTCTAGGAGAATTTCACTGACACGTTAAGAAGACACACGTTGGCAAATATCGGCGATTTATCTTTGGCTTTCGTCTTTATCAAAATTTAAAAGAAGTAAAGGAGTATAAAATACGATGTTACAAATATTTGAATACACCTGTTACGTCTACATGAAATTATAAAAACAGAAGGCTCGATATTATATTAATATCTTGTAGCATCCTGTTTACACTACTGCTCTTTATGAATTCTTAAAGGATAAAGTGTACCGTTTAAGTCTGATTAACTTAAACTAATTAAGTTTACCGATTGTTTGCTATTCGTTTGCTATCAGAGATCGTGCGAGAAGAAAAGAATGGAGAAACATTTAAAATGCAACAAGAAACCGTTCGAATTTACGTTATAATGTAAGTTCCGTACAATTCTGATCCAACGATTCATTAGATTTACTAATTTATCGTAGATTTACTATTTAAGTCGTATCGTATTTACACCAACGTGGACTAAGCTGGATCTAAATATTTACGAACAAGGGTGACAGACTAATTATTATTAAATGTAATAATTAAACTTTTGATCGAGTGTCTACTCAGTTCGCGAGTAAGATTGTTAACGAGCCACGTGAATATTTCAATTAATAATTCGACTATTCTTTCAAACTGAAAGAATTATTGAGGTGGTTCGTTCGAGTTGAATCAACCTGTACACCTTAACGTACTTTCGTAGAGCATAAAAAGCTAGTCGATTAGCGTATACGAAAGTATAATTTTAAAACTATGTTTGAAATTATGCATAATTTTCAAAATGGACGAAGTAGCATTTTTCGGATGTATTAATAATGAAGGAGCATAGGATTTACGCGCAGTATCTCACACGATCCAATTTCGCTTCATTTTCCAATTTGCATGGAAGATCGTGCAGAACTGCAGATCTAAATTATACCATCAGATTATGGCCGCATTATCTAAAAAATTGTATAGGTATCCTTCTGTTAATTCGCGGAAACAAATGCTATTTTTATGATCGTAGGAATATACGTTAACCGATATGATAAACAGTTTGAAATTTACAAGTACAATCCTATTTAATTTTGAGATAATAAATAACAAATTGTGAAAAAGAATTACAGTTACCATTCAGTTATTATAATTCCAATACGTGAAAATTAATAAAAGTGCATCGTTCTCTGTTCAATTTAGATACCTTCGTTGAAATGTTAATTAACACGAAACAATTTGCTGGGTAGAAAGAACAAGTTTTCAAAGCATTTCAATTACTCATTTTATACATATGCAGGTACGTTTAATTTCCTTTAGATTTATTTACCGAGAACGAAAACAACGGTAGTTAAAATGTGCGATGCTAAACAATGAAAACTAAGTAGCGAGTAATTATACGTGTGAAACGCATTAGAACAGTTATTCAAGTAGTAAACTGTTTAATCTGGTCAGACAGCCTACTAAACATACGGCTAAATAGCATCACTCGTACGGTGCTTTAAACAGACAGAAAATCCTCACGGTATAGCGGAAACAAGATACGACGTTCAAGTTTAAAACATACAATAAATTATATCTTTTTCTATAAGCCCACTTACACTGGAGGACGCAAATTAGATTTTACAGGACGTTAAATTAAGTCTTATCCTCGTCTTATCTTTAACTTGAAAAATTTTGCCGTCGATGTATATTTGGTTGAAAAATAAGGAACTCTCGTATGGGTATAACGAACTTGACCTTTGGCGCGAGAATGATGAAAAAACAGGGTGTACACTTAAGATATCTAAAATTCCGGGCGAGACAAGGCGGAGGAGACAAAACAGAAAAAGATGATATCGGGGGAAAAAGAGAAAACGGTCGAGAAGTCTAGAGGGTTGTGCCGACCGACTGGAAGTTTAACGAACTCGAATGAAGAGAAAGGGCCTTCAGAACGAAGGAAGAGGATTGACGAATAGGGTGCTACCTCTGGATCTAACGCTGGGGTGGAGTAGAATACGCGTACATTCTCTCCACCATCGGGCAATGGCAGCAACCCCCGTGTATTACCAGCAAGCCACCCCCATAACACTACCCCTTGGTGCTGTATCGATCCATCGCCATGTCGGATTCGAGCCCCTCCAACGTGCCAGAAACTTCGGCACGGCCGCGCCGCGCCGCGTGGCGGCCACGGTCGAACAAAGGAAACGCACACACCAATTTTCAACTATTTTTCGCTTTGTTTCTTCGCGTCGATCGCTTTCTTCTCAAGACCTGCTACAGACCAGCGACTTTTTCCCGCTGAGTTCTAGCTGTCACAAACGCTCGTCTTCGTTGCGTTTAACCGCCAGGACAAAGAAACACGTATGGCGTCTGCGTCGAGCCTCGTCTTCCGTTTTCATTCGAAAGACTGTAGCCCGCTGTCCACGAAGCGTCGTTTCGTAGAAGCCTAAACGTAGTCTACTAGACGCGACGATACGTCTACGCTGGTGTTTAGTCTACGAAGCGTACAGCAACATACATTTTCTCTCGTTATTAAAATGCCGAGCGACGCTTTCATCCCGTATCGTTGCATTCGTCCAGACCCGATACGGACGAACGACTTTTGTCCGCGCGATATCGTTACGATCGTATGACCGTCGTCGTTGTTCTTAACTGGACAAACAAAGAAAAACGATATCGCACGGATCGACACAGTCGCTCGTCTCCATTTAGGCTTGTATCCGCGACATACGCCTCGCTACTGGCAATGTCGACGACACTCGTCATGACGAAAACGCATAGCGACGGAAACGGTTCGTTGCTGTTTCGTGGACAGCTGCACATATTCAGATACAAAGATAGAATACACGAGTCATGTGTCACCGTGTAAGTGGATAGGATATGGGAGTGGAAGGAGAACGCCGCATACAAACCCTTTCGGTCATTGTCTAATCAGGCATGCAGACTGACTGCGTTACTGATCGCTGTTACATTCATATATGCGCCGGTGATTACGAAACTGGCGTAAGTCATATATTTCTCGTTTCAAGATATTTCAAGTTTTGCGTTAAATTTCCACTGCTTCGCAAAGATAGTTTCAGATTATTTTAACGTAAATAGACGCAAGATAAGCGATAAGCTCATTGTTTTTTACATTTTTACCTTTGGTCATTTCCATAATCATTGGCTCGTCCTATTTGTGTGAACGTGCATGCGTTGTTAGATAAGAACACAAGGAGTGGACGATGATTCCAGTTTAGGCCAAAGATGTTTGAATGTATTTGTCTTTCTTCGATACGTAGTTGAGCACCCTGCTCTTCTTTCTCTTCTTTAAGATATTTGAGTAACATCAAAGACCGAGAAACACCGGCTATTGTCAACCTAATAAATTCCATGATATTTCAACGATCATCTCGCAGACTTTTTGACGATCTAATCAAATTTTATATTATCTTTATATTTAAGATATCCTTGCACGATATCGTCGTTTGAAATGTAACTCGGAGAAACTATCAACACTCGTACGTCGCAATGGCTTAAAAATTCTCTTTGTAGGAGCAATTTTCATTTATTTACGTCTTACTTAACCGAAGATGCTTGGTTTACAAGATAGTTGAAAGTATTTTCACGAAAAGGTTGTATCCTCTGAAACAAGCCTTATCATCGGGGACCAAGTAATTCGATTACGTTTTCCAGAATATCGTTCGTGTCGAAAGAAATACAAAATGTAAAAGTAATACGAGACCTCTCGAGCTTTGTTCGATCTCTCTCGACGCTGTCGCCAGATACTTTGATCCGTTTGAATCCTTGATCAAAGGCTATGCGAGATTTTCACATGATTTTCATAACGAGAAACTACCTATTGCAGCATATTCCATTTCATTTTTGTTTGTTTCTTTTATATCTAGGATCCTATGACGGAATAATAAAAGCAAGGTATAACGGAAAATACGGGGGATTAAACGAGGAAAATGGAGCAAAACGTTCGAAGAAGGAATATAGAAGGCTCGAACGATGATGAGAAAAGAATTAGTAGATTCTGGGTAAAAATAGATCGAAATGTTAAACTAAAGTTTTTCGCTTTCAGGCTTTGATCGGTGCCTGATAGGGTTTCGCATAAAAGAGTCCAATGATCTTTAAAGTATCGTAAATATCTAAGGTATGCAACGTAATCATGATCGACTCGTGTAGCCACGTGTCAACCCTTTTTCAAGGTCGGAAGGCAGGAAAATAGTTATTTATCTACATGTAGATTCCATTTCCTTACTTCTGTTCATAGAAATATGAAATTGCAGCGTAGATATTAAAAACTGCATCGTACGATTACATAAAGAGGTATCCCAAGTTTAATAAACTATCAGACTTTGCCGGTATGTTTTATGAGTAGAAATGAGAGAAAGACGTTACATGAACATAGGTCCGCAAACGCTTTACAAAAAAGTTACAACAAAAATATGAAACCCAATGGCAATAGACGGACGCTATTACGAAAGACAAACTGGTCAGAAATCGTCAGATCTTACACCTACGCTGGTGTACGCCACGTTAAACTCACGCTTTATACTTTAGACCCTTCGACAGTGAAAGCGATTGCGTATAGTACAAGAGTGGATTCGCGACAAGAATTAATAAGAAGGATTAACGGCGCGCCCACTGAATTAAAGCAAGATAAACACGAAATTCGGAGAATGATAAATGAAAATGATGAAATTGCCTACGATGCCAATTACTTACGATATAAAATATTTTATATATTTATCTTGCGTTGCGATTATATAACATTTTTCTGTTATTTCTGCTCATAGAATACACAGTGCCCACTTTAGCGTGCTCCGCAGAATGAACCGAATTCGGAAGCTTATCTGGGCACGTAATTTCTGCGAATTCAACCTAAGGAATGAGACGGGACGAGTGGGAGCGAAATGTTACCCGGCACGTGCGAAAGCGAACTCGAGCGTGAATCGATATGTGCCCGAAACAAACGATAAGGATCGGTGTTGAGTTTCGTTCGGCACTTTATCTCATTCGGCACACTTGCAGTTCATTTCCTGGTCCCATACATAAGAAATGGTGGGAATGGCGCTTAAGCGAGCAAAAATCTGGACGCTAAAGCGGGCATTACCGTAGCGGTAAAGTTTGGTCGTTTAAGCTTGAAACAGCCTGTATAACGACTGTAGAACGTAGGTACGTATGACGCATAAGATTGCTCGTTGAACAGAGTTCGTCGATACCGGAGAAGCCATGACCTTTGTAATTGCAGTTGGCTTTGTGACTTTTCAGCTAAATTAGTTAACGTACCTTGAATGTATTATAAAACGATGTCTAGACTACATCATACTGGCACAACGCTTTGTCGCGTGAGGGACAAATGAATCTTTTTGGAGCATTGACTACCGGTAACGCGTTTACCACTCGGCACTCGGCGGCCGGTATTGTTTCGCGAGCTTACAATTAGCGCGGTGCCCGTGATGTTTTGTTCGTTCGAGAGCACTATATTTTCCATTGTTTCATATCGACATGGCCCTCTACGCTGTTACAGTAACACTTTGTGCCTTGCAATGTCAGATTCGGTTACTTCGAATTTTAGTAAAATTATATTTTATATAATTTCAGTAAAAGTAGAAAATATGATTTTACAAAACATAATGGAACAATACCAGACTATTTACGGTTTGTACCGATCCATTGATATAAATATTCGGACGGTACAAAAGGTAGAATTTACGAAATAATTATATAATAAATATCTCAAGTATAATATATATGTAACAAATATTCTTATATTTTCTTTAATAATTTCAACAAGCGAAAGGAATAATTCCGAGACACAGGAGTATTAAATTTACACTTTTATCGATATCGCTGTGTTAAAAATCGCGTTTATTCAATTTGCATTTGATTCAAAAATATATTCGATTCAATGGCATTTAAAAAACTGTTTCCATTGTTGACAATAAACCATAACTATTAATTTAGCATCATGGCACAAAGAAACAAAGAGAAACGATTCAATTAAAAGAGAAAAGGGGAGAAACATACGACTACAAAGAAGAATTTGCAAAGGGGAAACGTTGTATTACCGTAAATACAATCCGCCTTAGCCGACCCATTAAAGCACTCTCGTCGAGCTTAAGTCTGTCCCCCGGGACAAACAAACCGTACGTATCGTTCTTCCGAGATCTTTATATCCTTCACAATTTTTTCATCGTAAGAAACACTGCCATGTTAAGTAGAACGAGCGTATCTACAACTATTGCTCCAATTAAATCACTGTTGCCACCTGGCACAAAGATAGTTTGTCTGCGTGTATTCAAAAAGTAAGTATCAATTAGCTATCAAGGAAAAGTAGAGATTTGTTTCAATGTTCGTTGCATTTACGCACCTTAAACTACTTTCCTTACTCATGTAACTACGGTTGATGAGTTTTTATTTAACTTGATTTTAATATGCCAATGATATCTAACGCGTTGCTTTTAAAACTATTATCGTAACTCGGAAAATGAAATTAATAATAAAACGCGACAAGCGACGAATATACGAGAGCACAGAGAGCAAAGTTTCGGTCTGTGATGCGAATATGACGCAGTGCCAATCATATCCAACGTCCTAAATTCATGAAAGTTTTAGTATAATCTACGAGTACTTTAGAAAACACTGGGCAATTATTAGTTTCGTATACCTTTCGTGCCGTCTGCAAAGTTTGACGCGTATAGGTACTTGAACAACTATTTTTGCCAACATTTCGGAATATTTCCAAAGTGCAGTGAACGCAAACTGATAAAAGTTATTAATAGTCGAGCGAAATTGCGGACGCAGTTTTTTTGGAAGTTCTAAAATACGAAGAAAAAAGCGATACAGGGTAACCAACGAAGTCTACTAATTCGATAACTTTCTCAATATCTAGAAAAACTTTCGAAGGAGAGAATTTGCGATAACATAATCTTCGAAGAATAGTCTTTTCTCTATATGCAGACTTTATATACCTTGCAGTTATTAATTAATTTCACGAAAAAACTTTGGTAAAAATAATTTCCTTGCACGATACATCGTAGACGAATAAATTAAAAATATCGTATACGATACTTTAGCGATGTTGACTCTATACTGTATACTCTCGATAAATATCTTGCAACTTTTTCTTTCTTTTTTGTAATTAATCGTTTCTCGTCGCATCGGCTGGTAAAATATTAGCGATTATAATTGCACGTATACGTAAGTAGTAAATAATTAGTTAGTTGTTAGCGAGCGAATTAATAGCACCTTGTATACTACTAAAAATGATTCGACGATTCGATCTTGTCTAATGATGCAGCATTTTTCAACGATAAAGTTCGTCGCTTGCCTGATAGATGGCTGAAAGCTGTAAAAAGTAACGACGAATATTTTGATCGAACTTGCTTTGCTTCTTTCGAACAAACTTTCAGTTTCACTGGAAAATTTGGATTATTTATCTGTACACCTTATATACAAAAGGACTGGACGTCACAGAGTTCATTACACGGATAAATTTCGATCTTGAGTTCAAGCTCCTTTGAATTACCGTCCCTCGTTTCTATCGCCTTGACAACCTGAAAGGGCAGGCGAGAAAGAGAGAAATTCGCCCGAAACTGAGATAGAGTGTCCATTTCCCAAAAGACTTTCCCCTTTTCTCACCCAGAAGAGATCGAAGGACGTGAGAAACCTACTTCCGGGTATGTAGTCAATAAAGGTTGAGCATTGATTCCCCTTGTATTTGTCTTGTAAGTGAAGATCTATTATTTCGTCAGGGTTCCCAAATTACACGACGATCTTTGGAAAGATCTCGCTGTTTCTCGGTAAAGGATCCTTAGATTTGTAGTATTACGATCATTCTGTCATCGTTCGTTCGCCTTCAAATAATTCGTTTGCTCGATTTTTTCCGCCTTGCTAAGGATTATCTTCCAACTAAAACGCGTCTTCAAGAATCATTAGCGGATCTCTTTATAGAACACGAATATCCTTTTTGCGCGATTCGATTAAATACCTTTTAGTAAATTCGATTAGAAACTTTATCGAATCTTGTTCGAAGATTACTCGAAGCGATTTATTCTTATCGTTAATTGCATTACGCGTGTATATTGCTTCGCACTGTCTGTTCTAGCGACATCACCTACGTAACTATTTTTATATCGCAACAGAAACAGCTAACAAAATAAATATGTGCTGGCAAATATTTGCCATGTGCAATCAAGACTTTGCAAACAGTTTGGAACATCTATGCTATGCATATTTGTTTTTATATTTTCCAATCTTTATATCGTAACTAGACCGTGGATTTTTACGCAATCTCATATTTTGATCGACGTAACTAAAGAAACCTGGAGTCCACATACAAATCAATTTCTCCTTCAAAATAGTACATATTTTATGTACTTCGCTGTTATACACACGAATTCGTTCGTTCCATACACGCTTCGAAAATTCGAATCCTTCTTACCTTTGGTGGAAGCAGAGATTCGACAGCGACAACACGCACGTAGTAAATATTAAAAATCTCAGCTACTTTAGTATTATAATATTCATAAAGTCGGCTGTTTTAAGCATTTTGCTCTTTTTTTTAACATTATTATCGTTTGTTATTTGACAGCAGGATGTACGATAACGCGTGGAATTCATTTCAGGAGCGAATAAGAGGCACGAAAACAATAAAAAATGTTCATACCGACGTGTATTCTATCCGATCTCGTTTCAAATTTATAGCCATTTTTGTGTTTCGATAGTCCGTAACTGCCTTCGCGAATTCCTCATAAATGGATAGGCCGTGCAAAATTTATTTCCTGGTCTGCTCGTTCCCTGGATTTAAATCCGTTAGATTTTTATTTTCCGGCCACTTGGAAATAATCGTGCATCCGACGTTCGACAGATTGCCAGCAGATTCGACAAACACCTGAAATTTTCAAAAGATGGCGAAATTTTTTGATGCGAAAACTGCAAGCTTGGTTCCTCCTGTCCATTCCAGAAATGGACCCCACATGTTATGAAACACCCTGTATCTTGCTGGAGTTAATGTTTCGCCTCATTTTGCAACCGTTCATCTAGCTATAAATCCTATTCTCTCGCAACATTTGTATTTTTTAAATTTCCCATAAATGCAGAAATGTACGCAGTCTAATCATAATAAACCACGTGATTATGCTAATCCACATTCCGCCGGCCACAGTCTTTCAGCATTTGCCGCTTACGAAATGTAAAAAGCAGTCTGTATAAATTCAAAGTGATTCTTTTATATTTTCTAATTTATTAAACTAGATGTTGTAATAATGATACATACTAGAAGATTTCGACGATAATTAACTTATTAGTTCCCTGCTCTCATATCGAACACGTATTTTATTATCGAGTAAAAGTTATCTATCAGAAAAAATAACCTTTTTCAAATTCGTCTGCGATATGAAACAGACGTTTATAGACGAATATTGGAATATACAGACGAAACGAGCTGAGAGCAAAATATTCATTCGCTTGTTATCACATTTCTGAAACAGTATTGCATTAGCTGCTCTATTTCAATGCAAATGTTCCACCAATGACACTGAACAATTGCTTCTTTCGTTTAGAAATTCCAATAAAATTCTCAATCAAAACAGACCAGTTGATGCGAATACATTGTATAATCGATCAATATTACGTATAGATAATGTTGACAAAACAGGAATTTCTATAATAGACTATTAAGTCTATTCTAGTCTAGTCTAATCTGTCACGATTGCTATTTTTATTTGCCTTACTAGTAGAAGATTCGCTAAGGACGCGTGAGAGCGTAAGTTGCGACAGTCAGGATGTCATTGATTGGGAAATTAACATTTGGAACATCAACCGATCAACGTACACCCCAGTGCAAACCGAGACGAAAGTGGGACGCATCGAATTTAATACGCATCGGATTCATTGAAAGAGTAAAACTTTATTTCAGTGCCGGGAAACTTTAAACGAGATTCAATTTAATCGCACAATGTACTTGCTCCGGATGAAAATTCGCTCTTCGAAAAGGACAATTAAGTTTAGCAGAGCTTTGCTTGTACAGCTTGTAACAGGTCACCTAAATATGTTTGCTATTTGTGATATTTAAAAAAGGAGAAACGTTTCTTGCGTAATCGAAACGATTTCGCGAATTTGAAGCAAAGGATTTTTGCTAATTATTCGGAATAGAGACGACCTCGCCGATTTCAATGATCTCGGAGTATGGAAATGATGTTTTCTTATACGTGTAACCGCTGCTGGGCCCTAGTTTCCAGGATTTTCGTAGAGATCTTCGAAATCTTCTGTGAAATGATCTTGAACTCTAAAATTTTAGGATTAGCGTGAAACTTGCTTTTAACAAGATCTCAAGTTTATGTGTACGTCATAAGTTGAAATAATTCGATATAAATTCCTCTGAAAAATTAAATATCGCAGCTATGTAATTGCCTAAAAATATTCAGCTTACAAGCTCGTATCACGTAACGTCGATGAAATATCAGAGATAGAGAATACATAACAAATGAGTCATTACTTAGGCTGACACAAACGCAATGGTAGTGAGATTATCCTAATGGAATGATTTACAACCCCCTGACTCGTATATGACAAACGCTGCACTGCCATTTCCCTTGGAATCTATTTAACGCGGTCGAATTAAATCGATCTCGCTGACATATCGGATTCATAATTCTACCTGCAGGAGCAAACGAGAAAAGTACGTATCATACTGATTCATAAACTCTGTCACTTTTTTTAGTCGAAAGATTGGTATGAAATTAGAGGGCGAACAACGTATTTTCCCTGACTTTTCGTCACTCTTTCTCATTGAAAAAGTAGTTTCTCTGTTTCTAACTGATGTGTAATTTGTAAAATCTCTGCAATTTACAGTTTGCTCGAATTTTATGTAAAATTTTATGTACAAAATTGCGATGCGGTACAAAGTATTCGTAATTTTGTGAAATCGTAACGCTAAACGATAGCGGTAGCATTTATTTATCCTTGCGAGGCTCACGCCCAGTGCAATTTTGTTTATATATACAGGAAATAATAAAATATGCAATACTCTTAACGTTCACCGTCTATCCAATTTTACCTGGTAGTCTTAATTAGCCAGAATTCCTTTGTAGCTAAGAGGTACGTTTAATTTACTTTGCTTTTCCTCTCTGCTTCCGAGTATTTAAGGTATTCATAAAAAACGTTTTATGTGCAGTCATTTGTTCTGGCTACATCTTCGCTGAAGAAATTTTCGTTAATCCTGTTTAAGGTTTCGTTTTGTCCGATTACGGATACCTTAATCGTTATATTTCCCTGCATTACGTTCTCGTAATCACGATGAGTGAGAGTTGTTTTCGGTTGCGAGTACCCAACAGATACGGTTATTACGATATTAAACGATAATTCGTTAGAAATTTCATAACATTTGCCAAAAGAGCAATATAAATTGTGATGTAAATTGTGTTTCACTGATACGCATCTATGATAATTATTTTTACGTGATGTATTAATTAAACGATACTTGTACACAATTACAACGCGTACTGATTTTACCTTCTAATTATTAGCTCGGTATATGAATTTTCCTGGTTATTACTCGATGAAATTTTATCGTTTCTGATAGAAAAGGAAGAAAGTTCTTATTTTCGAAGCATATTTACGTTTTCTCTCTTTAATATTTGCCTCCGAAATGCAAGCGTGCGTAAACATCGTAACTAGGCTACGGATTTTTATTCATTTATAGGAAATTTGAAAGTGCAGAGTTGCACAGAATGCGTATAATATGAAAAAATATATAAGACATACAAAATACAGTGCTTTTTATAGCACTTTGTTGGTAAAACAATTTTCTAACAAGGTTCTACTTGTTTAATTATACTCTCAAAAATATGAATTTCCATAAAAATCCGTAGTCTAATCGTAACTATTATCATACGCTACACCATAACCGTACTAATTAAGAGCAGTAGAAAGAAAGAACGAAATGAACGTAATTAAGACAGTTGTTTTCGTTTAAATTAATAACTACAAAAACGTTTTTTAACTTCTCGTTGTAATTAACATCACTGTTACTTGTTTACATTTGAATTCTATCGCAATTTTATTGTCAACAACTAGATATCGTACGAACAAACGACAGTTTGTGCAATAATATTAACAGTGTTTCGCAAAGATTTATTATCGTATTGTTAACATAGAAGCTTTGAACGTATATAGTAATAGATAGCAAAGATAGCATTTTTATAAATGTAAGAACAGATTACTACGCATAAATCTTATCCTACAATTTTAGCGTAGGATAGTGCAATTTACGAAACATTTATTTTGTTGTTTAAGAAAAATGACAACTTAACGTTGAAATATATTTGCATCGGATAATCCAAAATAGTATTTGGAATTATGTAATCTTTAAAAATATCGTTCTGCATAAGTAAGCACCAAAGTTTAAACTTACGAGAAGCAATCTAAATATGAAAACAACACGAAAACGTTTTACTAAAACAACGCGAAATAAATGTCGGTTCAACGGATAAAGAAAGATCGTGGAATTTTTGTCAACAAAAAGCAACGACTTTTGTTAGCATAAAATATCTTCTAAATATATTTATAAAATACGCGATAATTACAAAAAATGGGGTTATACTCGTCGATTTAAAAAATAACAAGCGCTGCAGGTTGCATTTGTTCTTTCAATGCCATCATATATGACAATTTCATTTATTATTATTACGCGGCTGTGATATAATCACATTGCTATATGATGAATACACAGGGTGATCCGTGTGAAGTGATTCAGATTATTCAAACGCAATTATCTCCTATACGTTTATTTCGAGGGCAACATCATGAAGTGATCGGAAATTTTATCCGCGATATGCCCAGGATGTGCCTTGGATGTACCTTCGAGATCTCAAAGTGACTTCTCCTTTCTTTAAATGGAATGTTTTTATTCAGGCGTGTAGCCCGTTCCATGACGACCTTAATTTATCGACCTTTGATACGTTGCTGTTCCAAAGGACATTGAAAGTCGTTCATTGCCATTCATAAATTACCTTCATTGGCTAAAGGACCAGAAATCGATCCTTATCTTTGGTACTCGAGATTTCGACCTCCGAAATGACGCCGATGCGTCGACTTACTCTATCCCTGAAAGATATCTGTATCTCGTCCAATGTTGCAGAAGTAATTTATAGGCAAGTTTTTCGTATTATCAGGCCTAGTGGATTCTTTCCGATAGACTTGATCTTTTATGGAACCCTAGAAGAGCAAATCCGCAGGTGTTAAACCCAGAGATCTCGGCGTTTTATTTCCTCTTCCTATCCAAGTATCCAGAAATCCAATGTAGCAGCAGTATCCCCTGTTTGTAAACAAGAGTAACAATAAATCGCATCGTTAGCGTGATTGTGATTCGCTTTTATGCCCTAAATTGACGAAATATACCAGTAAGTCAAATCTTGGGGATGTTCCACGAGGGAGGAAGCTTCGAACAGCAATAAATGACCTTGAAGGAGCTCGGAACAACAATATATTATAACAAGAATCGTGAGCATCGCAAGATGTACCTCTTAAAATTTTAACGTAAATTTTACTTGAAACATTCTTTTGCGCAAACAACGATATAGGAGATAATTGCGTGTATCCCTTCAAATGGGCCACTCTGTATTTCATTGCGTGCAATTATACGGCAATAAAGTGCAAATCATTACGTATCGAATTCTCGTTTCTTTAAAAAACTTTTACAATTAACGTTAAATTTACTAAAAATAATTGCATAAAACATTCTTGATGCATTTTATCGCGTGCAATTACATGGCGATAAAGTGACAATTATTAAGTTTTCAATTTACGTTTCTATACAAAATCTTCGTAATTAATATTAAATCTACCGTAAATTATTCTATATAAAACGTTTAATATATTTTATTCTGTAGAATTACGTGGCAATAAAATGCAAATTATTACGTTTCCAATTTCTTCGCAAAGCTTTTGTAATTAATATTAACGGGAAGCACCGCATCTTACTTTCTAATGCTCGCCCTCGTTATGCCAGGCGATGCATTCACAAGGCAAAAATTGGAAATGCAGGTGATATCGAACGAAATGCAGTCCTTTCTGCAGTACAACGATAAGTACGTGGATCCATGTATTCATGACGTATACAAATGAACGTGTACCCATATATACCTGAAAACGCTTTTCAAGTTAGTTTCTCAAATTAAAGACTGTGTGGCCATTCTTCCGTCTATCAAATTCAGAATCTTTTTAATTGCATTTTTAATTTATGTTTTGAAAGAATTGCATACACGTAGAATAAATAGATCGTTCATTGGCAATTCTAAATTTACGATATTACAGAATAATCAGTAGCATACGATAAACAAATTTAATTTTTTGTATTATTTTTCTATTTTAATGAAAGGTATTTCTACTAACTGTGAGAAATATATTGTAAATTTTGCTTTTTAATTAAAACATATTTATTAAATTAATAACTTATCAAAGTTATATTACGAAGATTACATGTAGTAATTCGTTTCGAAGAGGAGACGGTTCTCTGAAAATTAGGCGTTTTTCAAGGTATACAATTTTATTCGTTGCGTCGACATAGCAAAACCAATATCAAACTAAGATCACGTACAAATAATCTACTTATGATTGAATGAAAAATCGTTCTTAACGTTAATTTGTACGACGTTACGAAGAGCAGCGACGCAAGGAAAATTATATACTCACGATTCACCGCATTATGCTTTCAATGACTTAAAAAGTTACAGCGAAAAAATTCTTAACGCTATTTAAAATATTAACCTTGCAACTGGACTGCGGTTTTCTATTCATTTTCATCCGCAGTTGATCTAACATGTAAAGATATATAAAATATTCAAAGTATATTCAAAATACTCGTTATAACACGTAGCAAATAAAAAATTGTCCAGTTGTTTATTCATCTTCGCGAAGATACGAATTCGCATAAATATCACATGTCAATGCAGCCCATTTAGAAGCTATAAACAGCTTCTTCTGCACATTCATTTGCTGCTTTGTTATCACGATCAATTATTTAAAAGAGCAATTGCAGAATGGCTTGATTATTCGATCGTAATTGCTATAGATTCAGAAAAGAACGTTCGTTTTTTCTCGTTGCAAGAACACGTAGCAACAACGTGCGATTAATTATCCTTGCGTAAGAAAGACAAACCACCGCAGCACTGGTGCGTAATACCTCCGGCATGTGAATTTCAACGAAAGACGAGGCAATCGTATTAGTTTTATTATACTTGCGGAAGGTCGTACTTTTTGCGATGGCAGCTGCATCAGGTTATACCAGGATGTCGCAGTGCGGTATATACAGTCGAAAGAAACTGGACGTTACCATGAAACGAGCGAGCGTTAAACTTTCGCCCTCAACGTTCAACCGCGGTTTCTCGGCTGCGATGTGCTTTCCTCCGAGGATTAAGCCTCGTCCACGCTGATGGACAATTGTCTTTTGGCAAACGTTCTACGTAGCAATGAGAATATTGCGAAATAGAATTTAGGCGCAATTTCCTTTTCCAAATGCTTTTTAATAATGTTAGGAGACGTAGAAAAAATATAAGCGACAACAAACGTCAGTTTTCGTTTAAACGAACGGAACATTGAATTTTCTTTACAATTAAAGGCTGCCACGTATAGGGCTTTCCCGCGGATACACTTTCCTTTTCCATGAACTTGGAGCACATTATATACTTGTTTTGTAGAAGCATTCTTCAATCGTAAGCACGTGCCCGCAGCCAGTCCGTATACGTCGTTCGGGGAAAATTCAATTACGAAACAAATATTTTATTTCCCATTGGAATTGAAAACGAGTGACCACGTCTACGGACAGCTGTTGGAAGAACGTGCAAATGGGCAATACGCAGCTCGTCCACTTCGATCGTCTTCTTGCTGACAGGCTCCTTTCACTCTGATTTTCTTTACTTCCGCCAACGATCCGGCAACGATTCTCGCGTTTCTTTCCGTTTTCGCGCCAACTTTTTCTTCTTTCAACAAAACAGTTACAAAGTTCCTAAATCCAGAGTCGTCTTCCAGGCTTGTTTCCGCAGGAAAATCGTTTCCATACTGACAACCAAATTACAGATTTTTATGCAAATTCACATTTGCAAGTATATGATCAGAGAAATGCAAACTTGTTTCACCAAATTTATCGAGTATCGTAGAAGGCATCGTCGATCAAACGTTCACTAGGTCGAATATTCCTTTAGTAACCTAAAATGTCTTGGACAAAACACATTCAGGTAAAAATCGTACAGTCCTGATTCTGATACTATATCAGATTTTTTTCACCGTGACATTCTGCGTATAAAACGATGATAAAATTCTGACTATATTTTTGTCCTATCACCTACCGTTCGCTAGTTATATCAAACGGTACTTATCGACGGACACCCTGTATTTTAACCCGCCCGAGCAATTATCGGAGAGCCATAATGTGAAATAGTAATATTTCATGTATGTAGTAGCTACCGCGCATTAACTAAAGGAAAATCAATATCTGTACGGAATGCAATCATCGTCAAGAGATGCACTGGCGCGTGATATGTAGCTATTCATACTTACACGTACGCGTGTACAGGAACACTCTATAACATGCTGTTGAGTTACATTCCACGCGTTCTCGCGCTGACACGTAATTTCGTTGTTTTTAACGAATCGTTAGACGCGAGAGAGCGGGCAACGGCCAACCAAACGCCATTTCTTAACATAATTGTGCGTGGGCGACAAACGATTCTTTGTTCAGCCAGTGATAATCGACTGCCTTGTCGGAGGAGCTTCGGCAAGGGAACGTTGCGCTGTAACGAGAGATCGGGTCTCGATTCGAGGTAGCTGCTCTTCGTTTTCCACGTACTATGCCCGATTACGCTACAATGGCCGAGAATCGGCTCGATTAATGGTGTAACCATGCTGCATTGTCTTTGTGGTTGATTCTGTCCTACGTACATATTATGTATATATATATGTGTGTGTGTGTGCGTGTGTACGAACATCTAGGTCCACCATGATACTACGTCAGGCCGGACCTGCACGAAGGAACACACATCGTGCTAACGTGGTAGCCCGTAATTGCTGATACGCTGTGTGACGAGGGGTTCCCAGTCGACAATTACGAGGAAAACGCCTGCGAATCTCTA
Source organism: Bombus pascuorum (assembly GCF_905332965.1). Lineage (NCBI taxonomy): Eukaryota > Metazoa > Arthropoda > Insecta > Hymenoptera > Apidae > Bombus > Bombus pascuorum. The sequence goes on from NC_083494.1 coordinate 324,338, forward strand.
ATGATTTACGGGGTAGCGACTGACGAATGACTAGGCCATATTATTTAACGTTTGCTTTTATTACTACGATACTCGTCGTATAATTCCATAGCGTCGATTCGAGGCTTTTAATACATCATTTTTATTTTAATTGGTTAGTGACACGAGATCGTTTCTAGTAACAGAAACAAATATCCGAATAATCGGAACACAATTATACATGCTTTACAAGAATTATTCGAATAAAGACTAAAAAGTACTGCATCATTTTAGCTGTTTAGCGCACTTTTACGCAATTTTATATTTCTTCTAAACGTATTTGGAAGAAAGCAAAACGAAACTGTTTTACTAATATTTCATGTATTTTATCAGGTCGTTTGTACTTGTAACATATCGCATATCTTGCGCTTTCAAATTTCTTATAGACGCGTACAAATTCGTATTATAATTATTGCAATATTCAGCATATAATCGTCGATATATTTTTAATGCCTTTGGATTATTAACACGAAATCGTTTGTAATAGCAAAAAGAGGAAGAGGAAGGTATCGAAATAATCAAAATATAATTGTAGGTTTCGTTCTTTATTTAAACGATAATATCAAATGATTTACATTTACATACGTATGATTAGTATCGTTTAAATCGTTTACGCCTGTCAATTTAGTGTAGAAGAGATATCGAATGATTTCTACTCGCCACGTTTGCACCGCCTATACCGTTCATCTTTATTTTCAACGTTAATGGACACCGAACCCTTAAAATGTATTAATGTTCGTGTCCCTTGCAGTTCGTTTGTGCCCCTCGCAACTTCATGAAATTTTACGCATCAATTCTCCGAACACACGTATCCTCGCATTCCCACATGAAAATTATACACGACGTAAATACGTACTACAAAACTACTGTTACTACATGTTTTCAACGTCAAGCAATTCTTGGAATGATATTACGATAGGGACGATCGCCTCTTTCCCCTGCGAATAAATAATAAAATATAAGCATATTATGTCACATTCTGAAGAGTTTGTTAAATATACAATTAACGTGAATTTAATTATTTAAGCTGCAATGTCAAATGGAAATATTAAAATATAAATTGCTTATGTACTTTTACACATTTCGCCCCAAGAAAGCCTCCTGCATCTGCCACTGCGAGTCCAAAGGGTTCGAGTTGCCGAAACAGCAACGTACCACTTGCCGAGCATCATTGATTTTTGTTCGAATATCGTTAACACCGTTGATCGTTGCGTTAGAGTTACAAAATTATGTAATAGCAAGGATATCGTTGTACGAAAGATTTCAAGCATGTAACATTAATGGCATATGCGAAAAACGACAAATAAGAATAAAATTGGAGATAAAATAAAAGAAAAAGAGGGAAAGAATTTTACCAATTATCCAGTTATTAAGTTATGTAAAAGTTTTAGTTTCTTTTTTAAGCGGTCGTGTATAATTACCTTTAATCGGTAAAATTGTCCGACTTTCAGTACGATCGCTTGGTCGATATTGATTTATCTGAAACACCAGCTTCACGATCAACTGGTGACAACAACTTCGCAAAACAACAGTGAGCCGGCCCCATATGGCTCGAATCACCTGGGATGGCAAGTTCTTCCACGCGCGGTGTACTCTACAAATTTGTCATCGACAGATTATCGCTTTATTCGAGTCGATGCAGCTTTTTAGTCGGACAGCACTTTCGAAATGTTACAGAGATACGAATTCCATTGTCCCAATGTCATTTTTTCGCAACGCAATCCGAAACTCGATAGAAAGTAACGCAAAATGAGAGGAAAAAGCGCGGGAAAACTACGCTCGAGTCTATAATTATTCACAGCACTATGTAAGATCGTACTATGTAAGATTTTGAAAACTTGAAACTTGGACTGTGAACAGCGACATTTCCCTTGAACGGTCCAAATTATGGTCCTACGGCCCAATATTCGAAATCTATTTCATTTCTCACGCTTTGGTGGGGTTGATTAAAATATCGAGCGTGACAAGAAATTTCAGTGACGAAGTTGCAATTATTCAATTCTCGGAGACAACTGACACGTTGAACAGCGTCTGAGTCGATAAAATGCGATCACAGGCCGGAAGCGATCTTTATTCGTTCGTCGGCAGCGAATCGATCGAACTAGACAGAAATCGAAGAGGCTCCGTTGTTCCGGTGATTTCGAACGTTCGTTGGCCATCTTCTCACGCTCCTCCCTCATTCTCTCGCAGTACTCTTATTCCGGAAGGAATTTAATCAGACCACCTTTCGAATCTAGCCAGCTTCGGACCAAATTGAATCGAATGACTTGTACCAACGACAGCGAAAACTTCTTCTACCGGAGGAAAAAAGCACGTCGGTTAAAAGTTTCATTAAATATTTCATCAATTGCGAGAAATATTAGGTTGAGTAACGAGTTCGTTCACGTTTATCTGGAAAGAGTGCATCAAGCAATCTTGACCATTATCGAATAAATTTTCATTTATACAGTCATTGAAATGGAGAATCATTTTTTACTTAAGAGTTCAAGTAGAAAACAGAAATAAGTTATTTATTATTTGTACAAGTCTAAATACGTTATTTAGAATAATTAGATTAATTGTTATTTGAAAATACAATTTTCTTTTATATTTATTATTTTCACTTATTTTTGTTTGTTATTTATCGAACGTTAAATAAATTTACTTTTACACCAGTGTAATTTTTTTAATGAAATTTTTATTAATACGTGTATCTCGAATATTTATCGTCATTACATATAATTGTTTTCTAACTATTTCACAATTTATTCGTTCAGTTTCTGTAAACTTTCTCATTCTTATGATCTAAATATTCTTCCAGTGCTTTCACAACTTAATTCCCACGATTGGTGTTCAATTTCGTTTTTAATCTTGTAAACGAATCTTATAAAAGTCTAAAGAAATCGTAATAAGATGATATAAGATCGGGACAAAACTTATAGTTTCTTATCGATCCTCGGTTTGTAGTTTAGTGCAATCCGACTTTCTTTTTTAACAGATAATATTTATATAAAATGTTATAAATATAAATACACGTAAAAAATAATACATTTGATAACGAAAAAGAATGTAAATATCTGTTAATACTGATAAATGAAATTCAAGTTGAATTATATGTTTCGAACGTGCGCTCAATTCTGCTTCTATATATATATTTTTGCGCAATTTGATTTTACACGGTTTAGAAAAAAATCCCAATTCTCTTTTTACACGATGTAATTTGATTTAGCGTAGCCCGAACATCGCTTTTTTAAAAATGTCCATTTGAATTTAACGCTTTTCACTCGAAGCTTTTCTCGTTTTTCTTTTTTGAGTCTGCAGTCTGATTTAATGTTTTCCCCGGAATTTAATTACCAGCTGTCGACCCGGATTTTTTTTTATCATTTTCCATTTTATGGAAATATCATGCAAGTTATTAGGAGTAAAACCGTTACGTTAAATTCCGAATATCCCCTTCGATACGTAACAAGACGAAGAATAAACGCGTCTACTTTTACATGATGACAAATATAATCTAGTTGATAAGCGTACGTATCTAAATCGTATCTTTCTCCTTTACTATTCTTGAATTCAAAATTTCGATATGATTCGTTCGATTTATTACACAATTTATTTTTAATAGTTTTCCTCGTCTAAAACTGATCTTCTAATTTCTCACAATCTTCCTTTTACGCAATTTTTCAACTGTTTTCATAGCTTTTAGGTGCACAGTTAACTTTCAAAGTGGATCCCACGTGTTCCCTTACAACCTGTACATACATATAGATGTACATATATGCGAAAATGTAAATCGTGTTTCAAGTTTATACAATGGATTAACTGTTTTGTTAAAGTTGTAGCCCTTTGCTGTTAACTAGTTCGGCAGATTAGATTTTCCTCCGTTTGTTCCTATCGTAGTGTCTCACTTACCTTTCTGTTCATTTCTCCAAGTAGAGAGATCTTAATCTCGTGTACGATTTTATGCATGTATCTTTTATTAGCTTTTCTTCTTGAAGTCAAAGGACACTTACGATGTCTATACTTTTTAAGGGGCTAAAGGAGGATATCGATCCGCATTGCCTATATCGAAGACACTTGACTAGGATACGTCCAAGTGTCTCCATTTCTTTCCTATTACGTAGATTGCAATTTAGATTGTTGTTAATAAAATATGTAATACCTTTCTCGTTTACCGTTCGTCCAATTTTACCTGATGGGTTTCCTTAATTGGTTCAAGCTTCTTTTGCAGGTAAGAAGTATATTTAATAAATCTACACATTTTACTTTTTCTCTTTGGTCCAAGTTCATTTATTTATGTATTTTTATCGAGGTAATTTAATTCAATTGCAAATCGAACCGGTCCTCTTTCTATCTTGTGTTTTTTCTATAAATTGTATTAAATTATTCGGAATTTATATAACAGATTAGAAATGTAAATACGAATGTAATATTTATAACATTTTATTTATCCACGAGGGCAATTACTAAATATCTAACGTGAAACGGAGCAAATCTAATAAAGTTTGGCTAAAGTCGCCGAGGGTTGCCTAAATTGCAATATTTGCAGCGTTTTTCGTGGGTTCTCGGAACGTCGATGGAATTCGAATGAAATTTCGTTGGGTAATTGCAAATCTTCGATGTTCTCATTTCGCGCAGACTACCCTATAATGTAATTTCACGAGAGATTCAGTGTGCAGTTGAGCCCTACAGGGAATCTCCTCAAATATATCTCGTAATGCAAAAAAAGAAGAGGTAACCTACTTATCTAAGATTCTGCTCTGTCCCTTATGTCACATCTTTATTTATCATGTACTACTATTTTTTATTATATACATTTATTAAACGTTTATTACATCTATGAATGTACTCAATATTGATTTTCATTTAAGCGGTATTGGATAGCGTATTAATATTTAATTACCTACGTAATGCCTATAACGTTCAGATACGTACGATCTACGAATAGTATAATATTTAATTGTCTCTATTTCGAGTATTTAGCGTTTAGCATACATTGCAAATTAATGCAGCGCAACTAACGTATTACGTATTAGTATCCATCATTTACGTCATTATTAGTTGTATGAAAAATGGTATGCAAATTCAAACCAGCTTAATAGAATGATTAGTACATAAATTAGCAACATTAAGTTGAATTATGTTATAAATAATAAATTAATAACAAGAAAAATGAAGTTATTTGTCTCTGAAATTTGTCAAAGGATTTTCATTGCCACTTTTCTATCGAATTTCTATAAATCTACAAATATTATATTATTTTATACAAATATTACTTTTGATCATTGTGATGATTTGAATACTTGAATTTTGTGGATGATATGGATGATAATCTCGATCGCGTAAACACATAATCACAATGGCCGAAACGTCTATAAAGACATCACGTTTCTTGAAAATATCTCACAATTATTCCATACTCGTGACAAGTTTGTATAAGATATCGTTTTAGTTGAAATAATAAAAATAGTATTTATCAAAAAAAGAAACGTAAATATGCATATAATTCACAAATGATATTTTCTTGCGATTATTCCTCAAAGATTTTTTATTGGGCTTAAATCTGAGGTACATACCGGCCATCTCAAAACCCTGATATTTTTTTACTATAATCACCGCATCGTGTTCTTTGACGTATATACGTTTGGCAGCGTTATCACGTTCATAAATGAAATTATCGTCCCCGTTTTCTTCAGCAAATGACATTAAAATTGTTCCCAACAATTCGCTATATTCCGCAGCATTCGCTTCATGCGTCATGCGACAGATCGGTGTCCTTGCGTCAGCTCTAAAAGCAGCCTAAATCATTAATGCACCACCACCGAGATTACGACTCTTTGTCGCGTTTCTTTTCCTCCTCGTATCATGCCAGTAATATTTAAAACCATCTGACCCATCCGAATTGAACTTCTTTTCGTTAAAAGAAATTTCTTTCTTCAATATATCCTCTGTGTACTTTGTAAGCTGTTAAGTATAATGACTACTATATGTATATACATGCTATAAATATATACTACAATCGTATATATCTACTATAAGCATAGGCATTAAACAAACTGTTTTATGTGAAAATAGCACCATCATCTCCATTGAGACAACGTCTATGTCGATAAGATGTATCGATCTGAAGAATGTCCAGTTGTTTGCTCTTTTGGTAGGTCCGCGGAATAAATTCTTTTGAGCTTCCGACGTATTGGTTGTATACAGGCTTTTGTAACACGTGGGGCCCACTTCTGACGTGGCCAGGGAACACGAAGCCAATAGAAAAGCTCGTACAAACATTGTGACTTTGTTTCAAAGTTATAGCCACTTCCGTATTTCAATACCCTGCAACAGCTTAACTTAACAGAAAGTGCTCGAAATGGCTATGCTTGGTTCGTACGATTCGACGCGTAGCTGGAATTTTTAAAAGATTGCAAAATTGACCAAGGATGGTCATTTCGAACAGCTTTCACAAAGATCAGCTGCCGTTATTATCGTAACACAAAAGTAGCCGTAATTCTGAAACGAGGTTAAACATATGAATCCTTTTCATTGTTTTTGTGTTCCCTGTCCATTCCTGAAATGGGTTCCACGTGTTATGAAACACCCTGTACGTTATTGGCTAGCGGGTTAACGCGTGTTTCAATTCTTCTTTCGTAGCTGCTAGCTGCTTTAATTATTTCTGCTGACGTCGTATCGATGTTTAAGTCCTCCCTCGCTTCGTCGTTGCACAGATTCGTTACGTATCACAGCGCGATTAAGGCTAAGATGATCGATTGTTGGGCCTGGAGTTTGGCCATGTGGCTTTTCGCTGTCATACTCTGTAGTGATATTTCGTATATCCAGAAGGGTCGAAAAAGATATAAAATTCCCATCTGCGTTCTGCCTCAGATGCTGCTTTCTACGCTTTTCATCCAGTGAAACTGCTTGGGACTTTTTAAAAGTTACTGGCAAGCCTAATTTCACGCGAACTTGCGTCGCACTTGTCAATTCTTTGTCGCAGTTCTCAACAACAACGAATGTTGCTTCTCGATTAGCTTCCAACTTCCACCTCTGGGATGGCTTTTGCCATAGTCTTCAGCCAAATTTACGTAGTTATTTACAAGAGTGCGTGATCCATTAATTTTTTCGCTATTGTACGATTGGAACATGCCATATCTCTATACGCATCAGCAAATTCCTTTTCCTCGCTCGCCAATAACTTTCCTCGTCGCATTTGACTAATAACGAAGTAAGGTATAACTATATACGATTTCTATGAATCCATAGATCAACTTCAACACGAATGCTTCACTTTCAATCGCGGTTAAACTTCTCCAATTGCATCTGGCTGTAGTTGTGCACATAAAATCTAAACGCAATCTAACTGTAAGTGGCTTTGTAGAAATGTCGTACCTGTATTTAGCTTTAAACATTTCCGAGCCGATACTTGCAGATCTATGTTACGTTTCAAGTAAATATAATCATAGACGAGGAAAGATAATAAATCTGATGATATTTCTGCAAAAGAACGTAAAAAGGGAGATCGCTTTGTGACAATTTCAGCCAGTGTAATATACATAGAGCGCATATATAGTGTTTCGCACTAGCGAAACCTAATTGCAAACTAGCCTTTACCTGATGCATAATCGTATAACAAATATAGCCTTATCGAACTACGTTTCATTAATATTCACAGTCTAATAATGCGATGGTCGATGCTGAATCTAGTGGGATATAAAAGAAAATGAACAATAACAAGGATTGAAGTCTTTTCATCTTATCGCTCCCTTTACGAACGCGCTTTACTAGGTGCGTATTGGTCGTATAAATATATAGTCATATGTATGTGTGTATGTGTTGTATATACATATATACGTGTGGCATTAATACATACACAAATATATTTGCGGGAGGGTGAATTCGATTCCAACATGTTCCCCAGGGTAAGGCCGCCAAAATTCGATAAGCCACCCCTATCGAACTTGAATCTTCGCCCTCTTGGGAAGCGAGGTTGTTTGGCACACCCCTAAGGTACGTCTAATTACTTTATCGAACATTGATCGACGCTAGCGAAGGCAAGATTTTTCTATATTTCCTCCATTCTCTCGCAGTAAACCTTCACACATCACATAGAATTTAATATTTCCTTCGTTGCCATTAATCTTTCCTACATGTATCTGCTACACATAGTTAACCCTGCTGTTCTCCTCGATTCTTTCTCACGTTTGTATCTCCTCGGATATCTTCTTTTTTTTGAAACATTTTATTCGTGAAACGCGTGCAATACGCAGGAGCTACAAAAACCTAACCGAATAGCGGAATATTAAAAAATTATGAAAACTTCATTTCCACTCTCAAACTCTCAAAAATGTCGAATATCTCTCATATTAAAACTTTCAAGGGCATCAAAACTCTAAGACCAAGGCCTATGCAACCTTTTCATATAGACGTACGCTCGATATTATCTTATCTTCACCTTCAGATAAATTGCTTCAAGTGACCAAGTGCAACTTCGATAGGAACCTGAATGTGTCGTAGGTCGGACAACGTACACGGTTTTGTCGGCGGCTTTCATCGTCACGTTCACGCACAGTACAACGCTGTCGACCGACGTTTTACAAACAAGAGATTTTAAATTCCCCTGCCATAACTAATAATCAAATGAATTCGGGTGCGGAGAGTGAGCTAACCAGAAAATAAGACCAGCACGACCTATCCATTTGGCAGGCATTCGTTGATCTAAGTAACGTCGTCAGAAAGCAGCAGCCAGCATCGCAAAAGCTGTAAGTGGAAAACAAGGTCGTATATTTGTATGAACTTTTCTTCTCGGTTTAGTGTGCTGAACCATACTTCCCACGTGTTCTGACTCATCCTGCATACAGATTCGAAGCACTGCACAAACGATAAAATTACTCCATAATGTTTGAACGCAGAAACCAATTATTTTATCGTATATTAATTTTTAAAAGTAAATTTTTTCCTGTCGTAAGGATAAACCATCCTGATAATCCAGAACAGTGTTATATTCCGTCAAAAGTAACCAGGTGTCTCGATATCTTCGAGCAATAGCGTATATTTTCAGAAAACTAATTTTCACTCAACGACGTGGCTACGCAAGATATTGATCTCGTTCTTTACACGCTTTAAACGCTACATTTAGATAATAGTTGAAAAATATGTTTCGATCGTAGGTAAATGTATTCGTACTACGATCGGAGGAATTCTTGTCACTGATTTTTCAGGCTGTTCCATCATCGTATTTGTAGAATAGCTGCGAGACTCGGGATACTCTGTACGATTTTACTTATTCACTTTTCAATCTTGCAGCCCGGTCGACGATCCGAGCACCGAAGAAAATCTTCTTTCCTTTCAAAACCAACCTCGCTGCTCTCCAAGGGGAGCTAAATCCATTAGACGTTCGTCTTCCCTTTCTCCGGGAGAAGGACGAGGCATAGATAAAAAGAAACCGAAAGAACGAGCAGATCGTTGACGAAAAGAAGAAAGGGAACGCTTGCGGGAATAGGGAGGAAACGTAATCTATCCGTTCTTCGGACCGAAGAAAACGTCTCTATCAAATGTATCGGGCTTTTGTATACATTCGATATTCCGGTAAATTCGAGATACTTATTTGTAAAGTAGATTGACTTTCTTGTCATTTTTTTCAAGTATCGACGGTATGTTATCCACGAGAGAAGTTCGAAAACTCGAAAATTCAAAAGAGCTTCAAACTGCACTCATGTACGGTAAAACGTCGTTTTTATCTGAATCTCGTTTTTACCAACCAGTTTTTCTTTACGTTTTTGTTTACCGCCAGTTATACGAAGTCTATCATCGAAGCAGCTGCTGATGAGGGTAGCAAGCGAGCCTCTAATATCCGAACTCATCGGTTATCCGGAATATTTTGTCCCCCGACCAGTTCAGATAAACGAAGTTCCTCTGTAGTTTATGTGATGCTAATAGCTGAACAATTTCTTTTCCCTGTTGAAAAACGGTCCTAGAGACGAAGACATCCCCGTTCCCACAAAGAAATTTCAACTTTTCGTATTATCGTGAATATTTAAGAAACTAATAATGTACAGGAAAGAAGTTAAATTAAAAGTTGTGGTATTCTTCGTGATCTATATCGTGGACCTGAGAAATTTTCGAAACAAACCTTCTTTTCAATTTATCCCCACTATCCATAACTTTTTTACACTTTATTTTTCATTATCACTCTCATAGATAGTTTTCGAAGAGCTCTTTACAAACATTCTATAAATGTAAATAGTATATAAAATATATAAATTAAAAGATGTAAGATACAACGCTGAGCTTGTAAGCTATAGATAATAGCAATAAACAATTATAACAAGTGCAAACGAGACATTCCCTTTTCAACATGGATCATCCCCCATATTCTCACATAATCGAAAGAAGAATAACTCTACGAAGAAGTATGATATATACTATAATACATGAATGAAAAGTGTCGAAACATGTTATTATTATCATTGTTATTTATTTTATTTAAAGTCGCGTCGACTATCATGATCATTACCAACCATTTTTATATTCTGTGGCTTATTACTCGTCTTTCTCTTCCTTTTTACATTCTCTTCAAAATCTTAATTTATTTACGGAAGTTCGTGATCTTTTGTTGGGACGCGATTGATGCGAGGATATCCTTAAGATTATCGTCGACGTTAGGTTTTTCTGCTTCCTCGTTGTATATAGAACACTCTATGATTATGTGGGTGATCGATAGTCCCACGTTGCGGATATCACATTTAAACAGGAGGGCTATCTTTCATTATCTACGTACATGTGTGTTTGTTGAGCGTGTCCTGAACTTATGCTGATTATTGCGGTTTGTTCTTTACGGTTGAACACTTCATCTGTCTTCCAGTCACAGAAGGTATGGTTTAATTTATGGAGCGAGTTTACATTGTATTTTACCATAACGCGATGTGTGCATATGGGTAGCTGATTTGGTTCCTCTGTGAACGCAATTTTTGCTGTTACACCAGCTAGTTTTTAGAACACGTGTTACGAGCAACGACTAATAATTAAATCACGGACTTTTCTGCAAATTTACATTTTTCAGAATGTAATTAAAACGATAGAACCTCCGTAGAAAATTGTTTCGTCTACCAAATAATATAAAAATTATTGCACTTTGGGTTTGTTACATGTTTTCTCATATTATCCGCGTTCCGAGCAATTTTTACTTTCAGATTTCTTCTAAATGCACAGAAACTACGCAGCTTACTAATAATAAAGGAATTTCAATAAAAATATGCAACGTAAGAGAGTGATTTTATTTACGTTTATGTCACGTAGAGTTCAGATATAAATGAAACGTACGACTACGTCATATATCTCTTTTAAAGCGGATAATCGATTTGAAAGACAATGTTATCGCGACAGTTTAATTAGCATAATTGAGGATAATCGTATGGTATATGGCCGAGATCCGCGCACGCGTACGTGCACGACGTAGGTCAGGAAGGGGAGGACATCGAACCCGAACCTCGTCTCGGTTGTGCAGGCACCAAGAGCTGCAAGGTCGTCAGATCTCTCCGTGACGATCTTTTGGAGGCAATGACCTTGACCGAGCCGGCGCAAGGGTGAAATTATCAGACCGCCCTCGTCGTCATCTGTAGCAAACCTGTTACACGATTACCTTACAGCAGTAAAGCGTCTAATTCTATCAAAATGTCAACCGTCTATCGTTTCCTACGTTTTGACAGATTTTTTCAAGATCGTAAATACATTGTCGTTGTTTTATTTATCCAACGTTTCGTTAATCTTGCGATTATCAGCGACCATTCTGACTATATATAGAATACGTGGAACATAATACACATTAGGCGTAATAGGCAAAGTTGGCACAAGGTGGGAACCGTATGGAAAAATTGCTCTAAAAAAGTACTATATTTGTTAATATATCTACAAAAAATACTACAGATAGCATCGATATCTGTTTATCGGAACGTTTCGAAGTAAATTTCCAAAACTTAACGAAAATAAGCATAAAAAAATAATTTTAAAGATAGCGATAATGACCCGTGTTGTCCAAGTAGTTTTTCGTTGGCGAGAACTAAATGAAACTCAGACGGAGGATCGAACTTGATTCTTTTGTGCAAACCTTCTGTAATTTAATACAATAGATGGTCCATGAAGAAAATACGATTGCAACGATTACACCTTTCAGATTATTTTTAGTTAGTATGTCACACGATTACGTTTCATGAAAGATTAAGACAAATTCAAGAACGTGTAAAATAGCTATAAATTTTCAGAGATATTTGAGCTAAAAAGACTCCTGAGAAAACATTGATAGAGTAGAAATTATTAGCGTTGTTAAATGATACGAAAGGAGCCACTAGTCCGTACGATAAACAAAATTAAGGCAATTAAATTTGCGTAAACGATGAAATTGAAACATTGGAAATATGTAAATGAAAAGCAGTATCTTATCAACGCAAACGACATTACAACACCGCACAAAATTTTAAGCGGAATATGCACGAGATATTCTGTACGTACAATATACATTGATATTAAGTTTTCGTATCGGAAAGAATATAACAGAACATGAAATGGAAATGCGAATGATAAGCTCGATTTGTACGAATTACGTTCCTATTATGTTATCAGACTGTTAACAGACTTCCAATATGAGCAAAACTCGAGACACTTACAGGAGTCAGGACTCATTAAGATTCGGGACTAATTCAGGACTAAATCGAGTCTTTCAAGAGTTTTAAGGTTCCAATCCTGTTTGGAGATTCAAGAGAATTCTTTTAGGTATTTGCAAAGATTTCAGAAACCATCCAATACCGAAAACTCTGTACACTTCTCTGGTTAGATCCCATAAGAATACGCAAGCTTCGTGTGATCTCTACATCACACTAAATCTATATATTTTTTATTTTGTCTCGAAGTATAGCTACATTTTGTACTCGCAAATGTTTGCAAACGCAAGGAACGAGCATCGACGACATCCAAGCTACGTTTATAAGAGCCTACACTGAAAATACACGTCCAATCGTTTTTACGTCCATTCATCGTCCACCAAGAAATAAACTATCAACGGAAGATATGGAAGAGCTAATGAAAAACCTGCAATACAAACACGTCACGCTAAATATGTCCAGCTTATCGAAAGATCGCAACATAAATTCCTATCTTTTTATCACGTTCCTTAAGCTATCCTATTCACAGTCGCGATCAAAGTTGCGACGCTGTACTACGTAGATTCGACGTTTCATCGCTTGAACCGAATAAGTTCAGCTGACATTTTATTCCTCTTCGACGTCATAAATAACTTAGTATACTGTCCGTCGCTGCTTCAACTAATTAATTTTAATGCACGAACACGTCCTCTACGCAACACTCTTATATTCCGTGTTGAATTTTTTAATAGCAATCTTAGACTCATTGACTCTATCACCAGTACACCCAACTATGCTAATGTTGCTAACCGAGTTGATCTCTTCACTGGACCAATTAATAAATACAGACAAGCGGTTATGAAACTGGTCTACTCTTAAAACACATTGTACTTTTACGTTTGTATCTTGTTAGATTAATCCTCTCCTTTTCTGTATTTGTTTTGTAATACAGTGTCCCGGCTTAACCGAATAAATAAATAAATAGTTGGTCTAAGGATTTTTATTCGTTTATAGAAAATCAGAAAGTGCAAAGTTATATGAATGCACGTAATGATAACACGTAAGATTCTCTACAACATTTTATATGAAAAACAATTTTCCACCGAGGTTCTACTTTTTTAATTATATTCTCAAAAGTACGAATTTGCTAATGAATCTATAGCTAACGATAAAAGCTACCCTACTGTTCATACAGCGTGAACGTATAACGCGAACCAACGTACAGTTAACGAATTCTCCAATTTTTTTACATACCTGAAATATTTGAAACAATTGACTGTTATTTCGACGCACAAAGTAAAAATATTTTTATGGACAAAAATGGAATTGAGAGAAAGCAAGGACATTTTTTAAATAAAATAATCAAGTTGCGTGGCAATCAGACGCTAGTTCAAACCGAGAAGAATTTCATAAGGCAAATTTCATCCACTTAAGTTACTTTTCAGGGAATAAAACTGCAAAAATCCTGTTCAGACAAACTTCCAGAAAAGTTCCTCCTCTTTGAAACATGGTTCGTGTTGAATACAGTTTTTACGATGGAGATTAAACCATGCTGTATATTTTAAAAAGAATGAAATATACATTGTCTGACAAGTTCTTTAATAAAATATTTTAATCACCTTTAACATCGAGTTTACACTGGTATTAGAGTGACGTTGAACATTAATGCTCCTCTCCCTTAACACCAATTAAATTCTGAAACTATATGCACAACTCTGAAATCAATATATCTGACAGCAATAATTAATTAATTAATTAAAACAGCTGATATAATGAATATTTCAAGTCTTAACGCTTAACTTCTTTAGAGAAAGTTAAATCTAAGCATACATTTGAGGTGGAGGACGTGTAGGGTGTTATTAAAGCACTCGGTGTTTTATTACTTCGACAGTGTTTACCAATGATGATTTGTACGCGTCGTTTTTGGTCGGACCACGTAAAACCTGACGCACGTCGAACTCACGCGATGTCGATACCGAACGAACTGAACTCGATACTAACTCGATGTAAAATGAATCTAACTGACTCTCCGAGCTTTTCCACGTTTCCCTTTTTATATGTGCCGAGGTCCTCGGAAAAGAAAGTTTTCTTCCAAGGTGGGGATGGAAAAAGCCGTAGGCCGTGAAACAATAAATTTTCCTGGAAGGCTCATAGGTTTTTTAGTAAGTTCCAGGGTTTATTCTTTGACGTCCTGGCCTCGGACGTCGTCTCGCAAGCGATGCGGTCAACACATGCGTTTCAACCCTGCAACTTTCTCTACGGCCATGGGTCGCTACATATTTTTTTGTATATTTATATTTTCTTTTTGATTTTTGTTTTCTTTCTTGTACATCGACTATTCACTGCTGTAACATCTTTTTTTTACCCTGTAACATAGAAATTCTGTCCGTGATAATAAATAAATAAACGAACAAATAAACATTACTGTTATATAATATAATAATTTTTACAAGTTTGAAACGTAGTATTTCCAACGAGGAATCTAACGAACAAGTTTCAAACATGGTATTTCTAAAAGTACTGTATGCAAATTTGATTGTTCTTCTGAAACAGAACGAAACCTCTTTCCTTTTCTGAGAAGAATTTACATTTTAAAACACCGTGATTATCGTAATATGCATAATGTTATTGTTAATTTTACAACTTTCGATTCGTTATGCAGATGGCGACAGAAAAATGTATGCGCACGTTAAGAAACGTTATCTATGGACTTTTACGAAGTTGAATTAACATACAGATCCTTCTTTTGTTAAAACGTGTATTCGTTCTTTTGACCCTCTCTGTATATACAGTGGCTAGAGAAAGTATTGGTATGTATATTCTATATTTCCAATAAAGCATCCTTTTACTTTCATAGTATCAAATTTTTATATTCACATGGAAGTATTATTAAATAATGCAAAATTTTAGTTAATTAGTATGTAAATGCCGTAATAAATAGCTCGTTTATCATTTGTTATGTATCAATTGTTATATATCAAACATATATATGTATATATGTATATATACCTAGGAACATAGGGAGAAAATATTGTTCGTTTTGAACAAACATAAAATGTTGGGTTTGGCCAGCTTCTCGCTGCAAATATTCCATCGTGGACGTTTAAGATTGTTCTATGATATCCGTCTTCGCTCAAACTAGCGTTCACATCTGGATACTGAACTAACAAGATGCTACCAAATCCGCCGCATAATAACGTACACTAGGGCTGAGGATATCTTCGCTCCTCAGGGACGCGGCCTAAATTTCATTCTGCTAACTTGTTTTACACTCTGCTACAAAGTACAACAGAATTACAGAGCGAAACATATAACTTCGTTAAACAGCAGAGTTTCGTTGCACGGCAAATCCTTCTTCCGTTTAGCCGACGCCCTTACATTTGAATCGATGCGATTGTTAGTTTGATTAAATGAGTTAAAACCGACGGAGAATTAAACGTGCATACAGTCAGTCTCAATAGTGTGCATACACCTATCGAATTTGTGCATCCGATTTACCAATAAACTAAAAGTGTTCTCTGTGAAAATTACTATGAATCTATTTCTAGACGAAACTAAAAAGATTACTAATTACATAGAAATAATTAAATACCTACGACACTTTATGTGCACGATTTCTTAAGAAAGATCTTAATTGGATACCTAAAAGAGGTATTCTGCTACAGAATGTGTTCCTTTCAAGCCTTTTTTACCATTTTTGAACAAAGGAATTATCCTTCTCCGCCAACATTTTACGCATAGGTATATTTCTTCATCTTAGTGACATTTACAATCTCATAAGAAAGCCAATAATGAAACTTGGTGATATTGCGAAGCCTCGCTTGTTATCTTTAGCTTGTTAGCTTTATTTAAAAAAATCTTCTCGCGACGTTCGTGTTTCCGCGTATTTTGCCTGTCGAGGATAAGAAAACCAAAAAATATTTGATCAGAATTAGTTTGACTACGATAGCCACTAGAACGAAGGGAAAAAATCGCTAACTAAAAGCACCACTGTACTTTGAAGTTGAACTATCAATCCTTCTTCGATCTTCGCCACCTAATAAATTGGAAAAATATTCATTTTGATTCTGGTACGGACTACAACGATGTACAACGAAGACGCGAGAGAAATTTCGATCCAATCGGCCAAGTAGATCTTGAAATATCGTGGATGTCGATTCGAAAAACTTAGATTCGAGGAAAATGTGTTTAAAGTTTTTCGTATCACTGTTTTAATACCACTGAACATCCTATTTTTTAAACGTATTTTCTTCCAGGAAACGTATGTCCTTCCAGGAAATGCGAAAGATTCGTTCCTTTCGAAGGTGTATAACAGAATATTCCTTTATTCTATTAAAACGATCAATGACACGAAGAAAATAAGGATGATTTACAACGAATACAATTTTTACTCATAACGTATCCGTTTTATGTCCAACATTTAGACGTCATCGGACAAAGTAAGATTGTAATTTCGCGAACCACAGTGAATTGCTCTTTGATCGCTCCATCCCCTTTAAAGAGCGTAATTGGCTTTCGGTTGAAAAACAAGACCGTTTCTGGCTATTGGAACAGCCGTGATGTAACTTGAACGGCGACAAATTTTCCATAATTAAAATGAGAGTGATACTCCGACGGTCGAGCGGATTACCTAACGATCTTGAAACTTTGATCTCGGCTCGCGTTCATCCATCCATCAGGTTGGAAAGAGACGCGGTTGAACGAAGAAGAAGGAGCGCGCGGGATCCGAGCTTCCTCGAACGTGCTTCCATCCCGTAGCCACCCCCAGGAGCCCTTGGCCTCTGCAAAGCTCCTGCCACCTGCTATCCCCTGGCTCGCCTGCGACGCGTCAATATTCGCCGACCACCCACCGAATACGACCTACCTCCCCGGTGCAGCTCTGTGCGGATACACGCGCAGGCGCGGTCTCGATCCTTCGACCTTCCGGCTAACGCCACGCCGAGCCGTGCGACCTTAAGCCCGGTCCACGCTTGCACATACTTTTTTATATATACGTAGTTGCGGACAATTTGCATTTGTTTTCCGCGGAACATCCACGGACAACGGGGGAGAAGATTCAGGTCCACGGAGACTCCACGGATGGAAACTTGGTTCGCACTGACGGACGATCGTCGGCTGACGTGCGTTTGCAGTCAACCTATATCTATACGTCGTTCAGGCAAAGCACCGTAAAATTCACGTAAACGGACAAGCATTTTGCTTTCTTTCAAAATGAAAAACAAGAGATAACGTCTACTGGCAAATGTAGGGACATGGGCTTTTATCTCGTTTGGGAAGCAACGATTCTGCTGTGCGATGGTGAGACAAGGAAAGGCGGAAGTAGAAAATTTAAGAATACATACTGCTTGTCGAAATTACCACGAAATCAGGTACCACATCTTCGGAAATATGTCGCAAAGAATTGTTCGGAAATCGAACAAAGGTCAACTTCATTTTTTTTTAATGCAACTATATATACCTTTTAATACATCGATCACTCTATATATCTATATATAGGATCATTAAATTCTGATTTTCTGTTGAATATTAACAACCAAACTCAGGTAGTATTTCATCGTAGAGCAGTTTTTCCTCATTATAATGTTAATTATCTGTATTTATGTGATAACTTACTTGAAAAGTGGGCGTACATATTTATTGTTTAAAAGTCAGCATTCAAAAAGTTTAAGGTATCTTCTTCGTGCTTGAGGGGGACTGTCCGCTTGGCGATAATCATATTTCCGATGATCATTTTCAACGCATCCTCGACTCATCGACACCGAGGTATACCCTGGCACACTCCTAGCGAAGAAACGATATTTCCTGCAGGCAGTTAGGTAATTTTAGTTAGTTTAGCAGTTTCGATCTTTTGACGATCGCCGGCGGAAAATATATACGGACGATGTCTGTCGGTGTAGGTGCGCCTTAAAGGTCCGACTATCATCGCAGACACGTATTTTCCTCGGATACGCCTTGGAGTACTAAAGTCTTGTGCACGACAAGTTCGTCTATTCAAATAATATATTTGATTACGCGTTATTCAAATAACATAATTGAAAAATCTTTCTTTGAATGATATATTATCCTTAAATTGCAGATTTTTATGCGTTTCAGGAAAATTAGAGGTGCAAAATTGCAGCGAAAGCTCGCAGTATGAAAAAGTACATAAAACGTCCAAAGTATGTAATATTGTGCTCTATGTGCAACATAGTGCTCTATGTAATATTTCATACGTAAAACAATTTTCTACCGAGATTTTATTTTTTTTAATTAGATTCTCAAAAATATGAATTTACATAAATAATTTTTTAAAATGGTTGTGCGTTAGTTCGTTCGAGCACGAAATGGTTTTCCCTAAATTATTTCATTAGCCGACAATCCAGCTGTGTGTGCGTAGCAAGTGCCACGAGGTTATTAGTGCGATGAATATTTGGCTGCCAAATTTTTTATCTTATTCTCTTATTTTCTATTTGAAACAACCTGCCAAATTTCCACCAGGACGAGTTGCGGGAAATCTATGGAGCTATAAAAAAGAGTTTCTATTTGAATGAAGTTTTGTTTAAACCATTCCTTAAGTACGTACTTTCTGATCCCTTTATATCAACATCTTGAACTGCTCCGAAATACAGATTTCCCTAGAGCGTCTCGCGCTTGCAAACACACACTATTCGATATTTAAAGAATTTCCATAGAGAAATAGAGACGCTCGAAGATTATTCAAACACGAAGAAAATTTTTTTTAAATATAACGCTATACTGCCGCTGTCTGCGCTATCTTGTGGAGAGATTCTTCCCATTTGCTGCAACGATAAATATGGATGTCTTCTTGCCGAAATGTTTGAAGCAAGAACAATTTTGCTGCAGCAAGCGTGGTTACATTACGAAGATTCACGGACTCTAAATTTAAGCATTTATCGTGGTCGAATAGAAGTTCGTTCGTTCGCATAAATAACAAGTAATCTGATCACAACCTCTTATGTCGGATTATTTGTTATTTTATTTGAATGATTTAATTAACTGAGACAAGAAATTACTTGGAAATTAATTATTTCAATTCATACAAAATAAAGTTACTTTCTCTGTGTTGCTTTTAAAATAAGAATAATAAATACATTATCTCAAATTTTAATTGTTTTATTTTATTCCAAATAAAATGCGTCAAAGTTTCGTACGCAAGTAATGATCCTCTCAAGAACAACGCGTTATATGTATCGAAAAGTAGTCGCTAATAACTCTGGCAATTAGCATTACCTTGAATAATAAAATGAAAAAGAAAAACATTTCGACGGTCCTTGAGCTCGTTTCTTCTTCCTGCTCGATCTAGAATCTAGAAAATCCCACCAACTTCTAAAATGAAATACAATATTTAACACGAGTAGAGGGATCTCGTTTAATACCCTTACGATACGTTCTTATGCTTCTCACGATCTACTTACATTTTGCGCGCGACTGTATACCGCTGACAAGTCTTTGGGAACCGTGCTACTTCTTTCAAACGTGAAAAATGCGATCAATAAAGGATAAAAGTAATCGATATAAAATATGGTAGACTCGAATCGTAGAATATTTTTCTTTTTCTGTGTACTATATTGATGTTAATTAAATGATAGCTTATAGTTCAGAAAAATACCGTAACATATAGAGTGACTGTACCTAATATGGAACAGCACCTAATACGAGACACTAATATTTCGGCAAGTACCTGATTATGAATTCTTTGATGAATCAAATACTTTGATCAAACAATTTCCTTCATTTTAAAATAAACTTTGAATTTTACTAAAAAATTTGGATTACTCGTTCGTGCATTTAGTATTATGCCAGTGTTGTCTGTAAACAAGAGAAAAAGGTCTAAAAAGATCTTCCTTTTTGCTAACTCTATCTTGTAAAAGATATGATACGTCTATCGTCTATTTCACGTTATTTGAATTTAAAACAAGAATATTATTATTGTTATTATTATTATTATTATTATTATATTATATGTTATCGTTATGCACATACACATACATGTATGATACTTTTATTTCAAATATACTACCGTTTAATCAATCTTCTTAATTAATTTCAAAATTGTGAAACAATTATCATGAAATTGTTCGTATCTTCGATCGAACAAATTTACGATATAATTACAAAAACAAAGAGATAAAAGAAGAAATAAAACAATAGACGGAAGGTGTCAGCAACGGAAAGTAATGGAAATGGCGATTTGCGTCAAACCGTGTTTAAACGCTATACGTGTTAAAATACCGGATTATATACTATCAATGGATATGGAATTGCAGTCAATATACAGGGGTGACATAAATTGCGTGCTACGAAACAAAAATATCGCATTATCTCAATTTTGCGACTATCCTGTATAACGATTTGTATCGTTGTCCACTCTTTGGAGGATAGTTTATCGCACCGTCAAGAATTGAAATCAAACGATTTAGCCCGTCATGCTCTTTTCATCGTTATACCTAACGCCGACCTAACCCCAAACTTATTTCCCTTCTTTTTAATTGGTTTTAACGTTGCTTTAAAATCATTGACTAAAATTCGATAATTCGACGATTGGATCTTGCCCGAAGACGCGGCGTTTTTCCATTATGAGATGCATCGTTCGCCTGATAGCTTAAATAGCTAGCTTAAAAAGCAACGGCGAATATTTTGTTCGGTCAACTTGCTATACTAGTTTTTAAATAAACTGAGCCTCGATGAAAGATTTAAATTACTCGTTTGTACACCTGATCCATATAGCGTATGAAACTGGTACTTGCTTTTTTAAAATTTCAAATTTCTCTTCTTTTTCTATTATCTTGCTCCTCGTCAAGTAACGACGATATTATTGCCATTCCTCTAATAGTAAATTTCGACATATTTGTAAAATGGGCGATAATTGGGAATATGGTGTCATGTGTCGCCGACGCGTGGATAGCGGAACCTCGTTGTGTCGGTGCTGCGCTGCTAAATGGTCCACACTTGTGAATATGTCGATGCTGGTCCGATGTTGGTCAGATGCTGGTCAGGCGTTGTGCTGTTGCATGGGTGGCGACCTTCGAGATAGAAACACATTAGTATCGCGTCACGTGAAATCACATGCTTCGTCGTGCTTCCACGATGACATCTGAAAAGTGTGAACCGGTGTATTTCATGTATGTCGTGCATGGTTGTATGGATTTACGTTGTATGATAGCGCGTGAGATCGCCTGACATGATAGTAACATGTTTCCATTGGCATATACGATTTTCCGTTTCATTTTCTTGAAACATCGAAGATCTTTTTGTTCATTGGAATAAGAATAAAAGTAAGAGAAATTGTGGTGTAGCTGCAACGGACTGTCTGTGGAATCGTCAGCAGTTGGAATATGCGTGGCATTTTCTATTGCTTTAGTCTGATGTTGTTATCTATAGTTCTAAAGAATAATCAAGAAAATATCATCAATATGGATAACGGTAAACTCTTACGATGGAACGTCGATGATATTAATAAAAAGGTACGTTTTACTGAACTATCAATCGCAACTAAGTTAGAAGCGGTCGCGGAAACAGCAAATTATTCTCACCAGACTTAGAATTGGGCACACTAAACCGACACACTCTCCTCTTATAACCAAAAATGAACGAAATAAATGCAATTGCTGTAACTGCATGTTGCGTGTGGATTCTTTTTCTTAATTGTAGTAACGTTTCCCGGTGCAAAATTAAATTTGCTCGTCCAAATAAGATTCGGGCGTATCAAAGTCACGAAAAACATTGAGAAAATCTTTCTTTATTTTCTCAAAGATATTCATCTATATCGCCAATTACGATATCGTAAACTACGGATTTAGTTTCAAGATAGACTGTATCATATTAATTTAGCTTTAGGTTAATTGCATTGTATTGTACGGCAATTTTATCGTGTGTGCTATGTAATACATACAAAATGTATAAATACCATTATTTATATTTGTGACTTGCCTTACTTTTGTTAATCCTTGTGACCTTGAATAGAATAAATTTAATAAAAGTAAGATTCTAGATATAAAAATTCAAGGATCATAGCAAAGTTAAAAGCGGCACCTTCGATAAGATGTACACGGAAAGTCACGTTGAAAATTTAGTAAATCCTTCGAGGATAGGAATACAAGGATGACGAAGGGACGAGTGCGAGAAGGAGACACGACGAGGTAAATAAAAGAGAAGAAAGGAAGGGTCGTTACGACGTGTTATTAGCTAAAAGCATCCCCATAGCGACGCGAGCATAAATAGGCGAACGCGTGGCGTAAAAGTAAATTAAGGAAGTTGGTACAATGTTGCGATGTTATATACACGACGTTATGCCACGAAGCTTGTGTAATCTTTCACGTTTACACGAAACTGCTGCCTCTGGAACGGCGGTTAACCAAACGATACTGCCGAAACAGAAATTCTTCCGTGGCAACCGTTCACCTCGTAGAGAAAACTCGAATTCCTTTGTAGCGAAACCGACCGGAGTACAAACAACACGACCGGTTAACTATACCCGTGGAAACTTTGAAGTAGGAAGGTCTTTTCAAACGTGTTACTTCCGACGACAGCTTGTTTCCCTCCGACAGAAAATTACGGAAAATAAATTCTCGTTCCGTATCGATCACCGAGTAATGCGACTCGGTGTTATTAACTGGCAAATTAAACGTCATCGAATAATGCGCGAGTATACATTTTTCAAAATTCGTATAATATTAACTTACCTATGTTTTTTATCGTTAATTTGTATTCCTGATACTCCGTATCGTTCCAATCAATTTTCAATTTCCAATTAATGCAACAAGCGCGTGAGGATTTCCGGATAAATTTCGTGCCTTTAAGATATATATACTCACTTTTCATTGTCATCATACACTTTTTTGAAACCATTAGTGCTAATGATTTAATGCAAAAACGTGCTATCTTTTGAAATGAACGTTGCTGAATTACGATTAATCTTCCTTCTGATATAATTTATTAATTTATTCATTCCACGCCATCTATTCTTGTTTAAGCGCTGTCGGTGCCATAATTATATTTCCTATTCTAAAAATTATCTTCGTCATGGTCGTCAATATGTATTTATTTTGTCTACGTCGTTGTTTCAACAATTCTACTTCGACTACCGTTTGTTCTTATCGTCTACGTTTGTTTCTAGTCTTTACAAGGGAACTTTGAATAAGACAGTTCAACAATGGGAGATTAAGATGATAATATGCCATTTATGATATTCAAAAGTGTTTTTTGTTTTGTTGTTCTGTTTGTTAAACGATACAAACGAGAACTAATCGAAAGAGAACATCATTCCGACTCAAATGAATTAAATCTAGTATTGGTACAGAAAGTATTAAACGAGGCAGTCAAGAGAAAGTTTAAAGAGTAAGTAAGGGAAAACACGGTAATTTTACAAAGCTGAATTATAATTGACAAGAGAGATAAATGTACAATATAATTTAATATAATATAACGGACGAATGTTTAGTACAGAAAAAATCTTAAACCACAAATTTTACTTACGATTATATACGTAACTACCAATTTTAAACTTTCTCCTGCTCGCCACTGTATATAAAAAAGTTGATAATTACCTTGATTCAAGTGTAATATAAGATATTATTATTATTAGAACCAAAATTAGTTATCTATCCCAAGTTAGCTATTTATTTGTAGGTATAAATATGTATTTTACATATACAAGGTGTCCCATCTAACTCTGCCATCCTTAATTATTCTCTTACTCGCCATAATACTAAAAAACGTTTCAAACAAAAGTTATATGGTAACGGGGGGAACATGCTGTGCTTTTATCGAACACAAGTTTCCAGTGTTTCAAAAACGTCTAAATGTCTACAGGGATATGTAATAAGAAATGAGAATATCCGTTTAGTTATTTTAATGTCATCTTTACTGAACGTTTCGTGCTCATCGCACGGTCAAATAGATAAAAGCACGGTATGTCCCCCTCGATACCACGCAATTTTGTTTAAAACATTCTTTTGTATCGTGACAAATAAGAGAGTACTTAGAGGCGACAGAGTTAGGTGGCACACTATATGTGTTAATAAATTTGCTACCAAAGAATTGAATTTAACAGGGAAAAGTAGTCAAATACAGAATAATTTTTAAAGATGTATTTTTAAAGATCCGACAAATGAATATCTATGAAACAGCTATAGATTGTGTCACTCGTTAAGCTTCGTACCGTACACGTAGGGGTTCATCAGTCGGGCGGATGTTAAAATATCGTGCCAGGATCGTTTTACTTTTTTACTGGTTTTTTACTGGAAAAGTTTCGATGGTGTATAAATTTGACGTGTCTTTTCGTATTTGTTATTATTTTGCTATATTTGTGCTCCTTGTCGTTGCTAGCATACTTATCTGTGATACTCGGAGGTATTTACGAGCTGAATATCACGTTTTTAATTTTGTAAAATTCCAAATATAGACACCCAGTAGCGGTCCAATTATACAATATCCCAATATTTGAGTTATTTTTTTTTTTATAGGTCGTTTTACTTATAAGATAGCAGAACATCCTCTCCGAGCACGAGGAAAAATCAATAAGAAAGAAAACTATGGGACGAGAAAGAGATGGCTGGAGCAGCCATAAAAACGGTTCGAGAAAAGAAAATGGGCTACCTTTAAGCATCAAACCACTTTAGCGTAGTCACGAGTGTACTGCTGCAGAGTTTGATACCCGGACTTGCGACTATTGTAAATAGCTGCATCTTGCAATTATTAAAACGTGTGCTTTTGTTACGATCAAGAAGAAAGAAAATATTTTTCGTTTGTCTTTTAATTTTCATAGTACCCGACGTCGGTATTCCATATTTGGGTGTCTATTCCGCACTGGGTATGATTTCCATCTTTTTAATTTCGATCCAGTATCGAAAATCGTTCATAGCGTTGAAAGTGTAAAAATGGTCCGGAATTGAGCGTAGATATATGATCGAATATCCATAAAAATTTTTATTTGTCGTGATTGATTTTGTGAGAATGACGTTGGAAAAACGAAATGATATTCCATATTTGGCTACTTTCCTCTAATATTGAAAAGGAACCGTAGAAAATCTATTCGTGGATGTTTCATAAAAGCGTTGATAGCGTAGCTTTTGCAGCGAATAAAAAAGAAGAAACGCATCCCTGTTGCTACGACTATTCCCATATCGCAGAAAAGTGCATTCGATAGGCAAATGTACTCGCCGAGCGCAGAAACCTGCGCTTAGGTTCACTTCACTCCCCACCCCCTTTCCGCGGCTACCGCCAACCGCCCCCTTTTACTCTCCCCGGAGTTCGCTATTCCTGTCGTGTATCCGCGCTTCGTCGGCTGCCGCTGTCAGCATCGTCGTCGTCGTCGCCGTCGTCGCCGTCGTTGACGTGACCGTAACGACTCGTGCGAAAAAGTTCGGTCGTCGATGCGTACTCGAGTGGTCCAAGTTCGGTTAAAATTGGTCCAAATTCGGTTAAAGTCGGTCCTATACGCTTGTTAACGTATTAAGGTTAGGAACACTTGGAATATTTTTCGCGAGTTCCAAAGAGATATTTTGTCAAATTTCAAAGTTATCGTTCGGTGGTTATCTTTCTAGTGAATACGTTATTTCCTCCTGGCAATCGTTTTTGCATTTGACAAGATCCTGATCGGTGTTTCGATTCTTCCAGTTATTGTTAAGTCTCGGATTTTTCTGAACACGATTCCTTGGACTATTGTCACGTGGCGAATGTGAAGAAGAAACGTCATCGCATGGCCAGCCCAAGGTAAGCAACTTCAAGATCGTTTTAACACGTTCAATTAATCTTTTCCTTTTTCGATGTTATTAACGTTAATAAGGTCGAAAACGTGGAAACGCATTAACTAATACTACGTAAATCTTGATCGATCGAATTAGTAAATTAAGTATTATTAACAAATTCTTATTATTTTCTAAATTTTTAACAATACGATTTATATAGATACATTTTTGAAAGAAGGTTAAATCAGCTGTATATATTCGATTAATCAAGCAGTAATGCTTACGAATCAAAATTATTTAGAATAGAAAGAATTATCTGAATTTCTTCCATAACCTATTCGTGATTGAGAAACTAGTATATTAAGAAAACTAGTCATTACACAAAAAGAAATCAATTTATAAATTACTCTTTGTACTTAGTAATTTCTATAATATTTATCGACTGTTAAATATCTCTTGTTAGTTTTATAGAAATTTCAACGAATCTACTTTATCAAATTATCTTTGTGTTTATTAAGACGCTTAGCTACATACGAGATGGACATAGTTTCCTAAAAAATTACAAACTTTATCGATTACAAGTTCATCGTAGAGCACTTTTATGGTATATGAAAATTTATATGGTTATTAATAAATTTAAATTAAGAAATTAATGTCGCCTTTGTAAAGGACAATTTATTCAAGTAAGAAAATTAATTTATTAACTATTCAAAAGTAGTCTCAGTTTGATAAGGTGAAATACAGGATTATAAGATATGACAGTGATATATAATGATATACAAAATATAATAACTATTGTTTCCTCAATTTTGCAATGACAAGTAGATTGATTGTCCCCTTTCATTCGATGTTCCTGACGAATATAACTAAATTATCATCAGGCCCCTTTATTCCACGTGTCCAATGATTCGTCGAAGTGACGATCGAAAGAGCACATGACGCAAAAAGATACTTCCTCGCCAAATAATGATTTATCGAAACAAAATGAGTTATTCGTGCATATAATAGACGCATCTTAACTTAATATTCCTCGTTACTTTTTATTTTCCCTTGCTATTAGCGAGTTGGATATTTTTCTTGTAAGAACTTAAATTTTTATTTTGATCGGTGAAGGAAACACACAAAAAAAAAAAAAAAAAAAAAAACAGCCAATTACGTAACCAACGTTAGCGTTAGTTTCATATCATAATCTTTTTCGTATCACTTGTTTGTCAAAACTTAAATTTCTATTTTAGTCGAGGAAGAAAATACAGAACGAGTAGTCAATTATGCAACTGACGTTAATGTTAATTTCATACCATTAACTTTGCTCACAAGACTAACGTTAATACTATATTTATACGTGTTATTGCGTGCAATGCTATTGATACTATTGTAAGTACACTATTCCCACTCCTTTCTGTAATCTAACGATATAATAGCCTGCTATGTACGTACTTTGCGCCAATAGAGATTTTATCAAAGGCACGCGATTTTATCTGTTCAAAGTTCCATTTTAAGTTACTGTTACCTAACAACGTGATACAAATTTCTAAGCGAAGAATGTACAAAAATAACTACTAAAAGTTAGAATATCTTATTGCTGAAAACGACATATAACACGAAAATTAATATAATACGAAATGTAATATGAGAAGCTCGAAAATTATATGAAATGGTTTTACTCTATACTTACTCTAAATTTTGGTCTTACTCTAAATTTCTCTACGCGTTTAAAATTATGTAAATATTGCTTTACGACATAATATAATATAAACCTTGCTAAATATGTCTATAAAAATAAACTTTTTACAGAGAATTAAAAAACTGTATCAAACGGTGTATAACAAAATATATAGTTCCATTTTAACAAATAAAGATCACCTGGAGATCTCGAAAACATCTTCAACACACCTACAAATTTGGTGATGATCATAAGACGCCCCCCTTGAAGCACAAATTTTATTTGAGACATTTTTTCGAATAACGTATAGTTTAGGGACCGATTAAAATGAGACACTCTGTAGAAATTAGGCGTATCAACGAATAACCCAAATTTTTCAGTGAATCTCAGAGTTTATTTCGTCAGAATTATTAATCGTCAGATCACTGACAAAGAATAACGTTCTGTGAAACTGCTTCATGACAACGTTAGACCATACACTGGTTCTGCAACAAAAGACACCATGAAGAGTCTTGATTGGGACATCTTGTAACGGCCAGTTTACTCGCTAATACAAAAATATCCTGACGATGAGATCTTGTCCAAAGACACGACATTTTTCCATGATGGAATTCATCTCTTGCCATACAGTAGCGTTCATTTTTGCGTGCGTCGCTATCGCCACCAATTCTTGGAAATAGGACCTCGGAATGAGTCTCGAGCACACCGAATGAGATAAAGCGTCGAATGAAACTTGACACGGATCCTCGTCGATTGTTCCGGTCGCATATCGATTGATGCTCGAGCCCGTGTTCCCACGTATCGGTATATCAGTATGTCACTCACACTCGCTCCTTTTCCTTGCTTTTGTTGTATTCGCAGAATATCACTTGCCCGAATAAGCGTCCCGATTTGGTCCCAACTGCGGATATTAAAATGGGCATTACTACAGACGACTTACAGTGGCAGAAAGCAACGGTGGATGTTCTGATCGAACATTTGGCCGTACTTTTTCTTTAAATAAGCTTTGAGTTTGACCGAAACGTTTGGCTTATTCGTTCGATAATTCGTAATAAACCACTGGCATTGTACAATTTTACTGAAAAATGAAATATCGTGAGGAGTCAAGATAGTATACAAAAGTGGGAATTTCGGTCACTTCTTCGATATCAAACGCTCTTTCAAGCACTTGTTGTACTTCCTAGAGACCATCGAGCCACTCAAGGTCAATTGATGCCTTTAACATAAGCTTCAAAGAGCGCGTTGGAGAAATGCTCTCTTCACGTACGGCACAGTGTTCGTTGGTTCGTTCGATTCGAAGTCGCTCTTTCTCGCAGCTTGGCCACTTTCATCCGGATGCATCTGGGAACGAGCTATTAATATATAAACCTTATTTCGGTCCGCAATGTGTTTACAAGTTCGAACTGCTCGTACGCGCGTTTAACGGAAGTGCGGTGAATCAGCTTGATATCCAGCCGAACCAAGCGTCCTGTGAACTGTGAAAGGCAAAATACTTTGACTAAAAACACGCAACGATATGTAAGATTCGGAAGAGCGAAATTGAAGTCACTTTTACATTATGCAAGTAGCTTTAAACGTAAAACAGATATCTTACTACATACAGGATGTCCACAAATTCTCCCCGTTTAAAGAAACTGACAAACGATAGATGATGTAAAATAAAAAATTGGAACATTTTCCTTGTTGTTTCTTATGTTCTGATTACGATGAGCGGCTTTGCTTTGACCCAAAGTCACTTAAAAGTAGCGTATTGAACTCGACTTTTCTTTGTTCCTTTTCTTTTTGTCATAATGGAACAAAAAATGGCACACCATTTTTAAATGGCGAGTGACAGAGCGACCTTCAAATAACCTCGGAAAGTTCGAACGAAAACTTTTTATTTGCATCATAATCTACGTTAAAAACAATAAAAAGAACGTTCTTATATTTTTTTCGTATCATCTAGTGGAGAGGTGGGATGAAAGGATCGATCTGTTGGCGACAATAGCTTTTTCACTCTGAAGCGCTATTCATGTATGTGCAATCGTATACAGACTCAAATCGTTATTGTTTCAAGCATAATAGTAACGCGCGATTGAATTTTTTTTTTTTTTTTGTTAGAAGTAAAATTTTTGATAGTTTGTCGAAACTTGTTGCGAAATACTTTTGTTAGCGACCAATTTCTTCGGTAATATTTATTTAAAAATGGTAACGCAAAATGTCTGGATCATGAAATATGTTTTCGTTAATTTTAATTAATGGAAGAACTATATTTTGCTTTTATTATCCCCCATCGAAGAATCAAATTAATTAAATAATGAAACGGGGCAACGGTATCGGATTTGCGTTTGATTAAATATCAGATAATAGAAAATGAAAGCTTTTTAAAAGTTTTTGTACCTCTACATTCGTTATTCATTTATACATGCTTAAAAAACTACGAGTTTCATTTTCACTGTTACTTACTATGAAAATGCAGAAAATATAAAAGAGTATAAAATTAATGCTTTTAAAACAATGCTCTTGTTTAAAATTCAAATGAAAAGTTGAAATTGTGATGTAAAATAAAAAGCTACTTATTTTTTGCCTCTTTTTAAAATAAATTGGACACACGAAGGAAGGCAGCGTTGGTAGCTCCACGATATTCATGCAGCCATCTCTAGCTCTTGATGTATCGCAGCTATCGTTCGTTAGCTTGGTCCTGAGAATACAAACACAAACCAAATTCTGCGTCGTCATCTAATTCCGATTCAGAACTGTCTTCCTTGTCAGTTTGCTCCATTTCCGAATGTCCATAAGATGCTTTTGTTTTCGACGACGTACCTCGTGTTAGGAACATCTTGGGTTCGGAAAAAGAAGTTAACTTGTTACGAGAACGGTTTTTTAATGATTCGTATAGACGATAACGCAATTAGTTGATAATACAAAGACTCGAAGCCAATAAAGAAAATGGTCAAATAATTTACTTTTAATGTTGCGCAAACCTTCTTTGTAAATGAATATAAAAACTCGCTACAGAAGAGAACATAATGGTATATTACTGAAACGATCGCGTTTAATTCGCGTAAATTAAAATCGCATGCGGACGATGTTGTCATTGGTTATAGTGGTTCTAAACCCTACTTCAGTGGCATTCCACTTCTTTGTAAAAATACAATGGAATTTCGTACGAAGCACGTGTCTCATATTCAGTGACGTTGCTCCACCGATCGCTTTTATCCAGAAATTATTATATTTCTACTATTATATTTATATCGATAAAATTTAGGAACATTAATACTTAAACATTTATAGCTAATAATGAAACAATTTGAAGTTCAGCCAAATTTAATATAGATAACGTCAAGATAGGATTAATAGTTTTAGTTTAATGAATATTAAAATAAGATTAAGAGCTTTGGACGAATATTGTTCGCAATACGGAAGAAAATCTCTTTCCATCGTTTAAACAGGATTTAGTCTCGTTTAACCACATGAAATAGTTTCTACCGCTTAGTGGATGAATGGTGCTTCAATTTTGTAATATATTTGTAGTTTATCCTTTCAACGACGACAATGTGTATGTGTGTAATAACGATGTTAATGATCTCTTCTGTAAGATAAATGCTATATAATTACATTTGGTCACATACTACATACTACCTTTGCGACGATAAAACTAATTAACCACCGCAACGAATTTTCAATGAACGTGACTCACGAAGGTAATACTCTCTAATGAACATAATTCTGACAATACTCGCGCGTAATTCTACAAAGTTATTAATAGTAACGTATCAAAGTAGATGTTGAAATTTTTTGATGTTTCAAATCTTTAATCGTTCCATTATGCAGCAATTTGTTTCAACTAAAAAATCAAAGCAACGTTTAAAAGTCTAATATTAACTCGACAAAATTATTCATTCAGCGAACAATGGCAATTAGCGAAGTTTCCGACGTATTGTGGTATTGTCACATCGTTGAGAATTTCGCCAAATAGATTACGATTTATAATTTTTGTAATTATGCTGGAAAGTTTTGAAACACCTGTTATAAGATAACTTTAGTCCGCCAAAATTTAATTCATAATAAATAATACGTTACTTGTAAAGAACTTGTCGAATAGTATTCCAAGATTCGTTATCGACGCTATATTTTTCAAGCAAAGATTAATATAAATAAATTTTAATAGCAGATGTTTAATTATTTATTTATTACGTTTAGGCGTGCGCTTGTTACTATCTCAAAAATGTATAA
This sequence comes from Bombus pascuorum, assembly GCF_905332965.1. NCBI lineage: Eukaryota > Metazoa > Arthropoda > Insecta > Hymenoptera > Apidae > Bombus > Bombus pascuorum. Next base: position 356,518 of record NC_083494.1, read on the forward strand.
GCGACTTTAAAACGCTTAAAATTACTAAAATTCGTGTTGTTACTTGCTTATTTATAGCCTGTAAATGTACGAGGATAAATGTCTGCCAGTGTAGACTAAGCTTGACGTAGGATTCTGATTCCTGCATCGATACAAGTTGCTTCCGGTGTCGATTTGCCGATACCAAACTACATACATTGTACCATGCATCATGGAACCTAAAGTTTGATTCACACTAGCAATCATGGTACGGTCGGATCACGTCGAATCAGACACCGGTGAAAATCTCTTACATGTAACGTGATAGCATTCACAATAGGCGGATCGGTCAAGTTAAATGGAAATCTCTTGACCGATGCCTGATTTGACGTGATCTGACCGTGATCGCTATTCTGAACCGGGCTTTAGCAAGAATACCTCCGTAAAATCCTAGAGTTTGATTGATCGTGAATCGTACTTTCGACATTCAGCGTAAATCGGGCTTAAGTGTTGATGCATACATCGTAATATGTTTCAGCGCGTATAAGCAGCTTTAGTTTCAATGCACTTTTCACGAAATAGTACAATCTTTTATTATCTTCCTCCGCACATATATTTTTAATTACTGGAATAGTTATATACCACATTTAATTATTTACAATAGTAGAAATCTAATATAAGAGAAATTCAACTAATTAATAATAGCAATATATACGAATAAATTACATAAGCAGATGTACATGTATATAAAATATGTTATACGTGATATAATTATACGTGTGTCGTACAGATTGCATTAGCAAATTAGTAAGTTAATTTAATCTTGCTTTAGACCAATGTAAATATTTGCATTAAGCAGTTCTTTTAACATTTTCTTTTCAACTGGATTAAATCTAATTTATTTTTTTTTTATTTTTTTTTTTTTTGAATTATGTATGTAATTATTAATATAGTTAAGCAAGGAATTACGATGTATTAATTAAAAGGATAGTAGGCTATTCAAAATAATTAACGCAATTAAAAAACGCAACATAAAGTTCTAATGTAAAAAAAGATACTAACTGATAAAACTAAAACGTAATGAGCATAGTTTCAATGCACACGAAAAAGGAGGTCGAGTTTTATGCGCATATTTATTATTCTAAGTGCTTCTACGATGCTAAACTTTTCATGTTACTTAGTAAAATGTTTATAATCGTATATAACGTTGTACGAGTTACAAGTTACTGTATCTACACGCTCTCATCTCTTTTTATCGTTGTACTTAATTTACTGCTATATCATTACATTGATATCGAGTAGTTTATTAATAAGGGTTATTATAGTTCCTAGTTTCCAAACTATTTCGCAAAACCTCTAATCAACTATAATTTTATTCTCATAAGTGAAAGAAAAATTCTACGGTTATACAGCTGAGGCTTAATTTACGTTACTAACTTTATACTACTAATAACAATTAGGCATTAAGCTGCAGATTTAGTGTACGATATGTAAAGATTCTTTGAAGAAGCGAAGCACTTTAAGGTAAACAAAATTTCGGTTAAAATTATGTTATTATATTATTTCAATATAACAGTTATTGTTGCGTTGTAGCTAGACATTATTATTATTATTATTATTATTATTATTATTATTATTATTATTATTATTATTACTATTAGCCTGTTTTGTACGATTTCATATTTTTACCGACATAATTGAAGCGATAGAACTTCTATAAAAATTTATTTCACCCATTAACTCTATTATAGCATCTACTTCGCTTTTAATATTTTCGTATATCACATATACTTTTACGTACAATTTCTGCTTTTCGATTTTTCATAAATGCATGAAAATCCGCAGTTTAGTTATTATTACACGTTCCATTTATTACGTCATATTTGTAAAAATAAGAAAGGATAAGCGTAACCGAAAATAATTGGCAATGATATTGAAATCTGCATATATACATATAAAATATGATCGTAAAGAATACAATAACTAGATTTTCAATTAAGAAGGAACTAATTACGTTAACATCGATGAGAAAGTACTATGTAGGTACTTCTGGTAGTGTAGAGTAATTGATAAGAGGCTGGAGAGAAACGCAGTGTATGTCATTCGAGTTCGAAGGAAACGTTTCACGCGTATACATCGCAGCTTGAGTGCGGATGATGAAAACAGGCCTGACCAACGGCTCTCTGTTTGCAACATGGTAAAAGGTACGGAGAGCGTGGTTGCGTAATACCGCCTTATTGCTCGGCGAAGGAGAAAGTCGGCTTCACGACGTCTGCACGCTCTCTTATGTACTTATACACGCATACACACATACATGAACGTTCATCGTTCGTAAACCGGTCAGATCCGATAGAATCGGACTTACGGAGACCACGATAAAATGGCAAACATTGTGCAACATGCAAATTTCAAATTTCATTTTTCAATTAAATTTCTATCGTTCAGGTATTACAGAGAAGGTGATGTTTTTACCGTTTAACCAAAATTTTCTATCATCCGGAATGCTTCGAGCTTAACCATAACTTCATCTTTTTCGAAAGTTTAACATACAGAGCACAAAAGCGTAAATACCATGACACTGTTGAGGCAGTTGATCAAACTTTTAATCAATTAAATAGTTAATTAAACTTAGATACTACGTTAAATATCGTATCAAAGATCGCATCAAAATGCTCGCATATTTGTTTAAATATTATATCAAATGTGAATTGTATCGATATTATATCAATAATTATAATAACATGTTAATAAAATAAAAACAACACCCACGAAGCCTCCCTTCTTGCTAGTCGAGATCTCGATTATCCGAGATAGGTTCGTTCCTTCGTTCCACGTCACGTCGGATAATCGACTCTACTGTATTTGCAGCGCGACAACATCCTTCAAAAGTAGAACACGCTGAATCATATTCTTCACGCGTGTCTGAGATTCCCCCTCTAGGGAGAAATTTCCTGGCTGTCTGTACTTTTTACGAGCGCACGCTAACGAACAATTATTCAGAAAAGGACATAACGGCGACTTCGCATTATAATATACGGCATTTTTGGTTGTCAAAATTACCGATATTACGTACTTTGCGTTACCTTTATTCAAAAACGGCGAGATGAAGACTGAATATATTCAAACTTTCATTGTAGGGTACAAAGTTACTCGAGCTGTTGCAGATGCGTAATCGCAAAATATATTTCACAAGAGAACGTTCAAAATAACTTTTGCAAAATTACGATTATCATATTACATGGAAAGATTATCCATGAGAAACAAAAAGCACGTCGATTCGTTAAAATCGATGTATCAATCGCTACGTATATCGCGTTTAGTTACCCACACAGACAGAGAACGCTCTGTCGTGCCGTAATTACTAATTACTCTGTATTCAGTCTCTCGTGCAGACAATTATGAAAGCCGCCGTCATAGCACGAGAAAACTGCCCTTTCCCACGAAACTCACTCATTAGTAGATGCCTTTTCTCTGTTGACCGGAATTCTGGAATTTGTAGCTCTAGATTCGATCTTGTTACAGCAAAATATAGTGCCCGCCGACTGCCTTCAGACTTGCTCCACTCGATTCACGACAGTTTTAGCAGATCGCGATTACGATTAAATTATACACCGATGGACTGCTTCGTTTGCGTTCAATTTTTTCTGCCAGTTTTTAGTTAACCATGATGTTACCATATACCTACGGTGGATCACGAAATTATTCGAACAGTTGGAAACAGTTTTGTCCTATAAATCTTACACGCGACATTTCGAAATCTCATTAGCTCTAGAACGAGACGCGACTATCGGTGCGGTACTTGTAAAGTTTGCAACGAATCCGTAAATGTATATAAAAGTTGGAAAATATTTATCGGAAACGTATAGTTTGCAGAGATCGACAAAGTATTGGAACGATCAATTGCAGTCGAACCTTCGACATACGAACCAACCCTTTTTTAATATCATAAACATTTCAAAATAAGACGTAACTTTATCGTCACTTTCATTGTAATCTTCTTTCGAATATATTCCTCCACGTTACAAAACTTTTTCGTACAATGTATATCTAGATACTGGCATTCCTACGTTGCTGATTTATTATCATCGCTATACGCCAGAACATAGATATTTATTTTTCGATACCATTAGTCTTTTTACTTCTTCAAACACTTGAATAATCTTCAATTACGTTATTCCAAATACGTTGTTATTCTATGTATTATATATTCCAAAAATGTTATTCATAAAGCTGATATGTGCCGAAGCAGATCGTATTGGACATTTACTGTAGCCTTGTCGAAGGACGATACTTGTAAACACATTGGCACGTAACATCCGAAACAGTTCTTTTATTATTGATCTTGTACGATCTTGACAGTCATCGTATGGAACGTGGATGAATTTCTCTCGACACACGATTTCATATAATATAAAAAAGCGTACATGTTTCTTTTAAAAGTATTGCAAATATATAAAAAATGATGCACGCTATCGTATCGATTATAAAAAAAACTGTAAAACTTTTATTTTTTCCTAACGCATCCCATTTACAAGAAAAAGTTGGCTAATAATAGCGTGAATACCCCATATATATATTCGGATTGGTTTCAAATTTTTCTATTACAATCACGGTAGTCGTGTCTCGTTACGGTGCCAACAAAATATGAAAAGGTGGTTCGCGAACCACTGTGAATGACAAAGAACTTTAATTACGTATAAAAGGGTAAATTAACGAGTTATCGACGTTTTCGTTAACGTTTTACACAATCGGCAATCGTCGAAAACAAATACAGCCTGAAAAGAGGAAAAGTAAACTATTACTTAACGTCAGCTCATTTGTTGCATGTACACATCGTTTTCAGATTCTCGCGATAAAGAAGATTTTCACTTTCGAATTCACTTGGCGATACGAAACGCGCTGATAGGGTGCGAACCTTAATATTACTTTTATGCAAATATAAAAGGAGGGAAAACATTACTTTCTCGTATTAAATCGAGCTGAAATTATTCGAACGTATCATACTATCGCGAGTGAATCTCCGTACAACGCGTTTCTAAAGGAATTTAAATTACGTACATCTACATGTATACGATTATACAATTCGTGGGATAGTTAGTTAGTAAATTCAAGCAGACAACACAGACACTCGATCATCCTTTGAAAAATAAATATAAATAAGAATGCAAAAATAGTTATAAAAACTATGTACGTAGTATTTTCTCCTATGTAACATAATATTTATTTAATAAAAATTGGATGCTTTTCACTGTTTTTATTTCCTAGTTATTTTATTACAAACGTGTTTCAGTCGCATGACTTTTTTTTTTTATTGCAAAAGACTAAATGAAGTAAAATTTATTCGAGTTTCTCAATAAATGTAGCGAGCAGGTGTTTTAATAATTAATTTTTTAATCCAATCTCGTCAATTTCGTGTCAAAATTTTTCATTTAATCGAATAGCCTGGAAATGCATACGTTATTGTTATTGCTTCGTACGAATTCATAAAAAATTTAGTTGCCTGGCCACATGGTGATACGTTATTATTGTTATTACTAAATGAATTATTCTTATCCGATGTTTCATACATACCAAAAATGTTTGAATTATTGTTTTCAAAATTACATGAACCACATACTACAATGACGACTTGTAGCATGACTATGCGAGCATGAAATGTTCGCTTAAATTCTTTTCATTTTCCATGGGTATGAATTGTGTCGAAAAGTATGTTGCGTATTTGCAATGTATTTTCTATAATATTGGAGGCCGGTTTACGCTTTTTTATTTTATAAATTTTTTGTTTGAAATAGTATTGGAAGTTCTTTGGTATATTTTTTCACAGCGGTATAGCGAATAGTGAAAAAATTCATGTCATTTTCTCTTGCTTAAGCTTATTGATGGCTATTCTACGATCAAAACCACACATTACGTTAAAAGTCTTTTAAAAGCGTCGTTCCAGTGAACGTACTGGCCTCCTAAATACTACCTTAGCGATACTGGTCTTGAAAATGTAGAGTGAAAATGTAGGGTAGAGGAAATGTGTAAGGTTAGTTTCGCAAAATCTAAAACGAGAGTATTTTAGAAACAAGACATCGAAGATATTGTCTGTCGACGGTAAAGTGTGTCAATTCCAACGAAACGTAATGCCATTAATAGACCTATTACGATAAAAAGTAAAAGCATACATACTTATTTCGTCCGAATAAAGGTGACTCCATGTACTATGACCTAATAGTGATAATAATATGTATTCGTAACATTTTACGCTATTTATGTCTGCTATACATGTTGCTTCATAACACGTGGAACCAACCTCGATGCTTGGGAATACAAAAACAAGCAAAAGAATTCGTACAAACGCGTGTCCTGTCTGACCTTGTTTCGCAGCTATAGCCACATTTGTGTTTCGATAATTCGCAACTTTTTAGCTTCGTAGAAGTTGATGGAAATGGCTCGGTCTGCATTATGCGACGTACAGCTGGTCGCACATCGAAAGATGGCAAATTTTTTTGACGCTATTTCGACCACTTTCTACGAAGATAAGCTGTCGCGGATTATCGTGACACGAAAGTAGCTGTAACTTTGAAACAAGGTCAAATAGGACACACGTTTGTATGAACTTTTTTCATTGGCTCTGCGTCTCCTGTCCACTGCTGAAGTGGGTCGCGCATATTGTGAAACATCCTGTGTATTAGAAACGTTAATGTCGAGAAACGAAGTGAAACGAAAAGAAGTGCGCCAACATTTGTAGAAGTTGGTCGAAGAGAAAATTTCCGGGACGAAATTTCAGGCAATAGCGTCGGAGCGATGCAAGACACGTTTGAGTATACACAGTATATATAGTACATCGATGTTATAACCTAACAATGATGGTAGGTGTATACTCTGAATATTCTACGTTACATATGCCTCATACATTAGAGACGTTAATGTCCGAGAAACGAACTGAAAGAAAAGAAAGTGCGAAAAGATTTTTGGAAGCTGATCGAAGAGAAAATATCTGGGTCAAAATATCAGATGGCAAACTCAAGGGAATGTGGAACGAGAAGGTGTGAAAAGGGAAGAAGGAATGGTATAACCTAGTATATAACGACAGTATTTATTCGTAATGTTCCGCGTTATCTACGTCTGGCGTACATTAGAAGTGTTAATATATTGGAAAAACGAAAAGAAGCGCGAGAACATTTTTAGAAGTTGATCGAAGAGAAAATTTCCGGGTCGAAATGTCAGGCGGCATACTCGAGGGAATGCGATACACGTTTGCGCGTATGTAGTAATATGCAGCGTACCTACGTGTACATACCGTTCATTTCGCAAGTGTACGGTAATGCAGGCGTCGTGTCGGTGCATCCGAGAAGGAACAACCGGTTAGCTTTGTCTCAGCGATGTCTAGCGGGGCGGTCGTAATAGCTGCTGTTATAGCGCGTGACATAAGGCCGGGGCTGGCTTCGTCGTAAAGATTGCATTTTCTCATGAAAGCCGGATGAATCACGTCGTGAGAGTGAGCGCGCGCACACCGATCCACCTCTTCTGCTCTTCTTTCCTCCTCCGCTATTTTCCACTTCTCTTCTCTCAGCCTCATCTCGATCTTGTGATCCGAGCCGCCGCGTTTCGCTACAGAAAGTAATAAGATTTCGCTGTTGCCCTCACGAGCGCTCTTTCTCGACCAGAAATCGCTGGGTGTATCGTGAGAAAGAGACTACTACCGTTCTTTACGAAACGTCAAAGCGAATCCTCATAGTCTGCGACCAGTTTCAACGTGTCGTTCCTATTTCGTTGCTATTCAATCTAATTCTATCGTGCTAATTTATTTGCACTCGTATACGAAGCGTCTCGGTGGTCGGATCGATCAATTTCGATTCTTATAGCTTCAAGTATACCGATAATGACCAATTTTTTAAAAACAAATAAATTACCCTACTGTTGCGTCAGTATTTAGATACTTTCAAATTATCGCAAGCATGTATATGAAATATACTTCGTGTACTTCTAGTTCAATCTAATTTTCGCCTCTGATCTTCTCTCTTCATGATCTTCATAATATAGAGTTCGTTTATTGTTCATTTATTCATTTACTCGGCTATTGTTCGTCCGTCCATCGATACAAGAAGATGACATAGATAATAGCAAATTCCAAGGTAAATTAAATATAATCATATTTGCAACATCGTCCCTTTCCTCCGCTGTTCGATTTATGGAACTGATCGGCGTAGTTTCTGAACGAGTCATACGTTCATCCATCACGTAAATCAATTATACAGCATCTTGATTGAGCAACTTTCAAGCACGCAGATATCGTTCTACCCTTTCGAAAGCAAAATCTACCATCCAGTATTTACATTACAACTATCGCATATCTGCTTTAACACTTTCACAACGAGTATCGCGTATGCGATTTAGCTGCCAGTGACTATAATAGCGTACGAGCTACATGAAAATTATTGTAAAATAAAATGCGGAACATTGAGAAAAAGTAGAGGCGCGGTAAAATGATTAAAAAATATAAAGTTAAACGAAAACCCAATAGAATTTCGTAGAAAGAAGAAGAAACTTTTACACAAAATATCACGTACCAAACAAGGCTGCATTTTTATTAAAAATTTCATGTTTCAATTGTAAACGTGAGAGAAAGGTGAAAAATATTACGCATTATTTTCGAGCAAGTAAAAAATTCGAATGTTACGTAGCCTCGTCTTCTTTAAGCGTTCTTTTATCAGGTTCAATGTTTCATTTTCATAACCAAGTCAAATTTTTATAATCATACGAAAGTACTACCAAGTGATACAAAATTTACTATATTTAATCAATTAGTATGTAAACGCTATAATAAATACAATGGTGCGCCAACGCCCTTTATGACCACTGTAGTTGAAGATTTTGATTGCATTTATTTAATAGCAGTTATAACTTCAATACCGATTAATAATAATTATACCAAATAATATGTGTAGTTTCTAGGAGAAATAAAACATAACTTACGATGCGGCAATGTCGCAGAAGCAATAAATGCAAATTTTTAACGAGTTTAATCGTTGTTCAATGGTTGCAGTTTCTTCTATTTTTGAACTTTCGCTCGGGAATTTGGAACACGTCATAATTTCAAAAGAAATGGCTTACTTATGTAAAAAATATTTGTTTGATATTATCGTTTCTTTTTATCTTATTATTATCGTTCTCGTGTTAGGCTTTCGCCCATTGCAAGCGAGATACTATTCTAATTAAAAAAGTACATAAAAAGCATATAGGTAGATATTTGATATGGTCGAAAAATTCATAAAATGGTTTTTTACTGTCGTCTCAGCAACTGTGCGGCGACCTGGTTGAGGAAATGCAGGTTATAGTCTTATCTATAAAGAGATTAAATTTCACGATCCAGCGATAAGCCGCTCGCTTATGGTAATGTCTTTAGTATGCCCATGTTTCTTCCGGCTGTCACACGTCTAGAAAACGCTTGGTGATCTTTTTAAAAACTAACGCATTAATGCGAAATTTCTCGTAAAACTCGGAAGAGAGATGTTCGAAAAAGTCGAAGTGGCTGACATGCTAGAAGAAGCACACGGACAGAATGCTGTGAAGCCACCGACTATTTACAAATGGGTGAAAGGTTTCAAGAAGGAAGAGAAAACGTGGCAGATCAACACCGTGTAATGCTATTAATCTCGTTTTAAATTTTCTACAGTTTTTGCGGATTAGTATTATTCTGCAAATTCAGTTTCAGTATCGTCCGTATCGAAGTGAAAACGTTCTACATCGAAGACGTCTATATCTTTGACAATTCTATCGTTACAGTTCAAATTGTCGTAAAGATTTAAACAATCCGCTGGAACGAGGTGCCTGGTTTCTTGTAAATTTCTAAGTCTGCGTCTGATATAGGGTTACCATTTGGCTATGACATCGACAGAAAACGAACATCGCTGAAAATGTCAGCAACGTTAAAATATTTGCTCGATGAAAATCATTATCGATAAAGTTGCAAAGAATTTATTTTTAAATTCTGTCATACAAAACGTTCTTTTCGTATGAGAACGCGGTCGATGAGAGACAAAGTTGTTCTTGGATGGAAAGATAATTAAAATAATTTGTATACATCTCATCATCGTTGCGCTATTCGTCATCTGGTATGGAACGTAATAAGGTTCCGTTGTTATAAGCGATACTTTAGCGAATGGTATCCTGAGGAAAGAGTTGCCAGTATATTGAAATTAGCTTCTCAAGGAAACAGTAAACTGACCTTATTTCGTGAATTCTTTTCTTCGGGGCAAAATCGAAAGCTACAAAGCGAAGATACACTTTCAGCGAAACAACTTCTTTGTTAACTTTCCAAGTTAATTCGTACGAAATGGGTTTTCTGATTCAGCAGTCATTCCGTATGTCAGCCAATTATATAAGTATTACGTGCATTGACATACAATAGCAATTGTACAAACTTATTATATACGTATATCAAAGCAAGACTAACGAGTCTGCCACACTTTTATACTATGTCACAGTATCGATGTATTATTTTGTCGACACTGAAATCAAATATAAATTTTCGTGAAGTAAATTCGTAATATTCGTAACCTTATATGTGTATTCCATTCGTTGATTTTCTTGAATCATTTGAGTATGAATGTAACTTGAGTACGAAGGAATATATAAAAACTTATAAAAGAAAGAAATGGATTTGTTCTTTATTAAATCAATTTACCAATTAGAGAATTTTCATAAAACTTTTACGCGACTTAGCCTTGAAGCGAGTAATACAAATTTGTTTAACGACAAAATTACAATCTGTGAATATCGCGAGAAGCAAATTCCTTAGGCAGCTACGTCTCACGATGCATAAAGTGAATCGAGGAACAGACGATAAATTGAAATGATTCATTTCCATCAGATAGTAGGATACGTCCCTTCGTGGTTACTGCCAGCGCAAATTCCACAGTACTTACTAATACGATTTACAATTAGAAGAAAATTTCTCATAAGATAAGCACAGCTGTACAAGAAGCAAGCAATTGCTTTTAAGCTATTTCGTAGAGTCTAAGCAAATATTTACGAATATTCGTACGAATGTACGTGCAGACAAGATGCACACTATGACGAGATGTAAAATGTTTATTTCAAATCAAGAGGAATTCCTCGAGGATGGAACGAAGCGTATAGAAATGCGAAAATTTTTATTTGGAATATTTAACCCTCGGTAACTGCATACCGCCTCCTTTTCCACCAGTAATTTTAAGTAATTTTTCATTTTCTCCGTACTTGTGTGTAAATCTTGCTCTGCTTAAAAAAGTTAAGGCAACCTGTAACAATAAAAACAATTAGACGATATTCTAGAAACTTGGAAGAGTATTCAAGAGTTTTGAGGGATTTTGTAAACCGCAAAAACCTAAAGGAAACTGTATAGATTTAAACGACTCGGTACGTAGACGACGTCAGCAGAAAAGTAAGGCTGCAGCCGGAGGACTAATTAACTTACTAAATATAAGATGAACGCAAACGTAATTAAACACGATAAATATAATAATTCATTCAACACGATAAATAAATATTTTCATAATAATATTGCAAGGATTATCGTTTCTATCATGGGAGAAATTTTTCCTTCCAATTTCGAGTTACGTGTATTTCCCCTCGTTTTCTCTCTGTTTTCTGCTGCTCTGTACTTTATTTCAAAAGTACGATTAACTAACATTAACACCTGAAAATGTTACTTCGCTGTAATTAAAATTTCATGTAAATGTTGCTCAGCAAAGTTGCACGGTTGTATAAGGATCAACGTGTAGAACGATACTTTTATTGAAATAAAAATGTTAACTTTGTTCTTTTACACCGGGAAGCTGGCTGTACTCGGTTAGAGAACGGATTTTGCACCAGCGCGGTTCTTGTCTCTTAAAATTTCCTACGAAAATAATTATAACTAAAAATAACAGTGACGATCTCCCAGAAACCATTTACGACTCTCTTGGGGGTCGTAACCCATGGGTTAGTGGTTCAAGGTTTGTTCTTCGTACAAGTTGAACCTCATATATTTTAGACGTTACTTATATATACGATTCGTAGACAGCAGCATAAATATAATTCATAAACAAACAAGGAAGTGTGTACTTTGCGGTACGTCGTATATCTTAATCGTAAAATAATGATTTACTTGTAAATCATCCGACAAACAAGGAAAAATGTACTCTCGACAAAGTTCGTGTTTAAAGTTATCATCTACGAAAAATGTTGATACGGGAAATTTGACCTGTTGGACATTCGCTAAGATGTTCTAGCTCTAAATTATCTGCGCGTGACTCACCAATAGCGACGACTGGATGTTTGCTTTCTAATTTTCGTCTAATCTGGTCAGCGATCTGCGAGGACAACCGATTAGTACGTTGTGCGAGTCGTTTCTTACGTTTCATTGCATTTGTCTTAATTTCCTTTTCAACAGTTGATATTTTTAGATCTTTCCGTAGGTCTTCGTTCCTGATGTGCCGCAGGGCAACCGTTCCGAGTAGAATCGATTGCAGTGATTTAAATTTAGCGACTTTAACCCTTTGCCGCTGTTCTCCACAGGGCTAATGACCACGATAAATGATTCACATTTTCGTAGAATAAGCAACACGATGTTTAACTCGTCTCCTCTTATACAAGACAACAAATACAGAGATAGTACTGTGTCTAAATATTAATGTGACTAACTGTATATGTCATGAGATTAGTAAGCGAGCAACAGTTGTACTACAAAGCTGTGTAATTATAGTTGTTTCGAAATGAAGATATATGTGTACTAGCATGACGTATCTCGCAATTACCATTAGAACTACAACGCCGGTCAAAACCATTGGTTCTACAATTTTATAAATGTGCCAACCCTCGTTTAGAAATTATGACCCCACACGGATTAAAAATATTAAGAATGTACTACATAACACGGAATTACATAACATGAAATTTCTTTCGTAAGAAAATGATAAATCAATAAACATAAAAATATTCTATCGTTACGTATTTCTTAAAGACTGGTCATCTTGATTCGTTTTGATCTAAATAGCCTTTGTCTCGACTGTCGGTAGTTGCAGTATTAGCAATACTAAGCAGCTTTATTCGCCGATACGGTTTTTCTTAGAACATTGGAGTTTGAAGCTCGTTGAAAAACATAAACAAGAGAACACCTGTGTAGGAAAGAAAATATGACGAATATAAGCAGGTTTTACGCAGCATTTTCGTTTTACATTCACTCAAATACTATTAAGTTTATATTAGATTGTCCGAGAAGTGTCTTTTCTTTACAGACACGTCTTTTACAACGACGCATCTTTATACGAACATGAAACCTAATCTGTCGAACGTTGTGATCTTAATTTCGATGAAACAAAATGGATCATACGTAATGCGATAAAATAATATAAAACGAAAAATGTTTTGCATCCGTTATTTCCTTCTAAAACGAAAGAAACTTTTCGGACGACCTAGTAGAAGGCTTAAAATGAGAGACGTTGCTTTACGCTTAATCTCCGTACTTTCTACGTCTATGGATCTATCTTGCTAAAATTTAGCTGGAGAATAGATTAACCGATCTAAAAAAATCTCTAAACTTTAATACCTCTTGACGTCTTCATATCTCCGACGTCGTCGACTCCTTTTATAGTCGTTCGTCTATTAAAATCAGATATCCGACGGTAATTAAAAATCCATTAATCCAGGTTGTTCGCGTGCAAGAAATCCTAGATGGGAAGAATAAAACGCCACGTGACTCGCTACTAAATGGCAGATTCGAAACGCTTGAAATTGCTATATGATTTGTTAATTGACCATGAGAGAATCGAATTAACTCGTCGTAGTTGCCAATGTTTCTTTTATAATAGTTTATTTACGTCGATATGTCGAATTTTTTACATTTGTTATATTTGAAAATATTTTTCGAACATATACTGGATACATAATTGTTGTTGGCAATACATTACTATCCTGATTCAAAAACAAGTCTCGTATCGTCGAAAACGAAAACACATCATAAATTTTTGCGGACGGAAAATCGCCACGTGTTTTCCCCGCTGGACAAAAAAGTACGTGTAAAAAAAGCACGCATGTCATTGCCTAGGCAATATTGCAAACTTTTTTGCGTTATATATACTCTACGACATCGAGTGTACGCTGGTCAATATAGTAAAACTGTTTTCGTAATGAGTTGGAATCGATGTGAGTTGCTTAACAAGTGACTGCCACGGAAACCAATATATTTTCCCCTGAGAGCCAAAATATATTGAAAAATACTACACCATAACGTTCAATTTTTGCAAAATATTGTATTCCATTTAAACGTTGTTTAAAATTTATTAGTCCACGAAATTTGTCCGACTTCGATCATCCTGAAAAATTTAGTAACGTGTTACTGAATAACGAGTTACCGATAAAACATAAACAAATATAAACATACCATAGTATAACCTATATAAAAATCTCTTTAGTTTCTAAACTGTACCCAATTAGTCTTTCGATTGTGTAACGAACACCGTCTTTCTTTTTGCGCTGTTGTTCAATTTACAGCAATTAGCATCGTAGCCGAGTGATCAGATGACGGATCGTAATTAGATCTGATACTTGTGCAATGTTGAGAGAAATTTGGAATTTTTCTATCGCAAAATATGGAAACGATTTTTTATTCGGACAGGAATACGATGTTTTCCATTTAATAAGTACCAGCTTATGGGAAGCAAAGAACAGAAAGTTTTTTATAGTACCGTAATTAACGTATGGAAATACTTGGAGAAAATCAAGTACTCTATATAATACAAAAAGTAAGTCGACATCTACCTAATCTAACGACGACATCGTTAAAATTTCGATGAAATTTATATTACCACGTTCGATTACGTGTCTATAGATATTCAAAGTAGCACTCTGTATCTCATAAAAAAAATAGATATTCGCGTTAGAAAAAGGTGCATTGAAAATGATATTAACTGTTGATAACAGAAATGTGCCGAAAGGAGAGTTTCAGTTTGAACGCGGACAGTGTAATATACGAGCTGCATCTACGTAATATTCACAATGGTGCGATTCTTTTTGAATGTATCTTTCACCCTCTCTGCTCTCGATCGCATTCCACATTATGTATCGGTGAAACTAGGTTATCACTAAGGCTACCCGTTTCATATGCGCATAGGTGCATATCAATCTTTAAATTTCGTAACGCATATGTAAGTACAGTCAGTTACGAAAGACTACGTACATCTATCAAATTTTCTGTATCCGATCCATCAAAGAAAGTAAAAACTTACTTTGCCACAAAATTATTTTATACTTACGTATCGATACAATTATCGTTCGCGTATTTCTAAAACGACTTACAAAAATTAAGACATTTATCTGATAAAAATCTTGGAGCGAAATTAGACCAGAAATTAAAAATTTTTTAATATTTTCAACACCAAGGGAATAGCAGGACATTGTTGATGCGTATGTGGGACAGACAGCCCGCTATTTTTCATAATTTCATATAGGTATAGCAGATGTATGTATATGATTTTTGGATAATTATGAACAGAAGGAAGCCTCAACGTCCTTTCGCGCACAATTATCAATTTTTGTAACGATGTATTTTGTATTTTCTTACTTCTTTTTTCTTGATAAAGATGAGAGTAAACGATCGTTACGTTTTAACAATACCTGTCTTAATGCGTGAACAAAATTCATCGAGCTAAAGATTTCGCTACAAATATCTTACGTTTAAGGAGCGTACATAGATTTTTGTAACTGACTGTAAGTGCTACTCCATCGGTCGAACAGGTCGTTGACCCGCCATTCTGATTCGAAAAATTATCATAAGGAACTTTCTTTGTTTGGACGTAACGGTCGCTAATAATCTGCTATGTCCATTGTATTTTGGAGAAAGATGATTTCAAATTTAGAACAATTTCAAACAAGTCTGACAAAATTCAAGGAAGGATACTTAAAAGAAAATCATTATCGATGAAAAACACATCGACGATCGGATGGAATTTGCTCGGTAATATATCATATAAAATGGTGGGAAGAGCTATGTTTTCAGATGAGAGAAGATTTACGTTCCGCGGATCTAATGGTTGGTCGTATTATTTTCATGACTTCGGAAAAGGTGTATAATAATATGAGACTAGACGCAAAACGGTAGGAGGAGGTATATATGTAATAAAATATGGGCAACGTGGCATTACCGTATATTTTGCATCTTTATGATTCCATATTACCAAAAACAGACGGACGAAAAAGGCAGGTGAATTTCGATACCGATAGTTGCAAGCAGTTTAGAGCGTTCTATATACTTTTAGCGATAATTTATTTATTTCTAACAATTGAACCTACTTTCTGCCATGTTTTGAGCATCGGTAGATAAGCAACTATTCTTAATCGCTTTAAATGTCGTCAGTTGGGTAATTTTTTAAGGTATTTACACGCTTACGAGACTAATTTGGGACTTTTCAAACTGTCCTTTTTGATTCGAGGAGAAGAAAGAATTAATATTTTATCTAAATGGAATAGAGGGCCTGCTATTTGGCTTGACAACAACGAACATGTGCAAATAGACGCGACCCATTTTGCCACGTGTACGGGACAAGACAGGACATGATCGTTATCTCGAAAAATTCTTTTTTTGTACTTTTTATGTCAAGTTTGAGAATTTCATTTTAACATATTTCTTATATACAGTAATTAATTTCGATAGAAAATAATGTCAGGATGTGATAAGGAAGATTAAATCAATCGTATAATATTATACGTATATATGTAATAGTAATATATGTAGGTAAAATTATTTTTAATAAATAATAAGCGATATAGGTATTAATGTCTTAAAAATCAAACATCGTAATACGAAAGAACGAAAGAAATCATCGCCAACAGAGGATTAGGATTCCTAGAATGTTCAAACCGATGTGCGACGATAGAATATTCATAGGAACATGCAAGTACAGATTTAATATACGCGAAATACAAAGTATCACTTTAGATCGACCAAACAGTTTATTCGTCTCCGGCTGAACGTTTGAAACTGACGAGGTGTTGTGCAACAGTTGACATCTCGGGGAAATTTCTACGGAGACTAGACGAGGCTAAACGATGATACTTTGAGACGTAGACATGCTTGAAATTCTCTCGCGAGCCAAGCAGGTCGGTCTGTAGGGAGCATCAAAGATTTCTCCACTCTCTGCTTTAGTTGTTACTTTTTCTCGGAATCTCTTCGGCCTGGCTCGTCTCTCGTATCCCAGACGTCTCTAGTAGAACGTTTGCCTCTGTCACGTTTGTCCCTGCGGTTCTGACATTAACGCCACATAGCGAACTTGTAGCGTCAAGGTCAATATTGTTGCTCGACACGATTTTACCTCTAGCGCGTTGTACAAAGTTGTCGTTGATACAACATTATCCCATCGACGAATCGAACTGTTAAGAATTCTTTTCGCGATACCTAAACGGATACAAGGGAACTAACTATTGCTTGCCACGTTCGTTCGTCGTACGGAATTAGTTGCGAAGAAGTAAGCGACCAGATCGCGCACTTTCACGCGTTTAGGGGAAGTTTTTAAGCGCAAACACGCATACAATGAACTTACGCATAGAGAGAGTTACGTTTCGTCGAATGAAATGCACTTTGGTCGTTCTTACCATCGCAATTTGTTCAAAGCGCAAACGTTGTTGTAGACGTCTGATCCTCGATGCTCTATTAAATCAAGTTTGTTAATGTTAATGTTCCTACGAATCAACGAATTCATTTCTCAAGTCAGATCTCATATGGACTCATCCGAAGATCGTGGTATTATGGTTCGGTTAAATTCATTTTGACATCGTCTACGATGCTACGAAATCAAAGATACATCGTGCTATTGAAAAAGTCAAGGTGATCTTATAGGAAGAAACATTTTTTGGCGATTTCAAGTATTGCAACTTGTATCGGGTTCAAGACGGATAAAAATAAACTTCCGCTTGAAACATTTTTTGTTACGTTATCGGAACTGCTTCGAAAATCGTACACACCATTTCGCTGAACACCCCGTATAAAATGTATAAATTTTACAAAGATACGTTTCGACTATCCTTGTCCCACCTCCAACACATTCTCAACTCGTCGACACCGAAGTATATTCGGATACCTGGCACACTCCTAGTGGACAAACGACATTGCCCGCAGACAGTCCTACTTACATCTTTTGGCGACTGTCAGCGGACAATGTATGCGGACGATATATGTCAGTGTAAACGCGGCTTAATGCATAAAACTACCGGCAGCGTCTAGCACTCGACAGTAGTCAAACGATGCGTAAATCCACTGAAGCTCTAGGATGCTATTTTATCGTTAGCCGAAATCGTAACGATCGAGTGTGCAACTTGTTAACACAACGCGACAGGAACTATAACAACTGCTATCGCATTGCTCGAAAAGATATTCCATTCTCCGTTTGATAAACGCCAGGCGACTGCAGAAGGCAAACCGTGCAGCTTGGAGAGGAACGAGGAAGCTTGCATTAATAAAGCGAAGCTTATACCAGCGACTTGTATTTATAGATCAACTTGCAAGTAAGCCACGTTAGTCGCGTTCAATTACACGCCTTCCGCGTTGTTTCGATACGCTTATGCTCGTTTAATCTCCGCTTTTCATAAGGCCGGTCGTTATATGCCCTTGTTGGATTTCTTATAAAAATGCGGAACCTTCGTAACAAGGAAACTACGATACCTTGGTCGGTATTTGGCGATGGTAATCGGACCATGCGATTTATCGATAGAAAAAAGATTTTTCTACCATAGAATAACGTAATTATCAGACTGTGAGTTTCCAGTACCAAGTTGCAGTTACGGGGAATTTTTTCGTGTATAAATACACAGGATGCACGTAAAATCCAAAAATATTTCAAATATTCAAAGTAGAGTATACTCGTTATGATGTTTAGCGTGTAGAACGATCTGCCTCGTAGCTCCTATTTTTTAACTACATTTTCAAAAATATGAAATACATTTTCAAATGCAAGAATAAATAAAATATTTTAAATTACGTCAAACTGTAATGTCGGCAGTTGATATAAATCTTTTATCTCCACGTTTATCTCGTATAGCTTTTTTAAATATTGGCCTGCAAATAAGAGACGCGTATTTTTGGCGCTATAAAAATGTTCTCGAATCTAATGTATATCGTTAAATTTTCATTATAAAAATTCTTGAAAATGAATATTTGTAACCGATGCTCTCAATCGAGAAACAATTTGGTAGAAAATTCCTCCCTATAAAAATAAAAGCATCGTGGTGTCCAATTATTTTTGTAAAAAACAATATGAAATTCTGTATTTGTCAATGTTTGACGGATGCACGGAAGTTGAAAAATAGTTTGTTCGAAAATATTATTCTCCCGACGAATCTAAAGTTATTAATATTCTTCGAACAAAGGTACAAGAATTTGCTTTAATTTTTCACTTAAACCAAAGTTATTGGTATTATCGACAGCTTAAAATATAAAACTTCGTTACTTTCCCTCTGATATTGTGCAGGGTTATCGGTTTCCATTTTCGACTCGTCTTAAACAAGTTGGTACTCCAATACATAGAACGTAGATAGATGTAAATAGGTTAGATCTTCTATTTGCTGTCGAGCAATTTCTCACATTGTTAAGTGCAGAACATCTTGATATTCGACATCTGTATGTTACTTCCGAAGGATCAAGTATCCAATTAAATGGTAACTTCTTTGGTGATTTTCGAATTGGAAACAACCATCGAAGATACTTTTGCGATTGACGAGAACCGATAAAAATCACTTTTGACGACAACCTATAAGATAAAATAATTTTCCAAGTTAAATGTCCTCGTTATAGTTGAAACTCGCACACGTGCCAGAAATTCAACGAAGAGGTGTCTACAAGCTCGTATTTGGATGTAAAGTTATAATTAGACTGCGGATATTTATGCAAATGCATATTTTTTATATTGCATACATTTTGCATATATCACGTAAAAGAGATACGACCGAACGTGTTACGCTTTTCCTACTTTTCCTACGGAAGATATTCCGTAGATACTTTTCGTCTGTCATTTCCTTGCGACAACCTATGTTATAACTTGTTATAATTTGCATAATCGGTAGACTGCTGATTTTTATGCATTTACAAGGAATTTAAACATGCAAAAATACGCAGAATGCAGAAAATATGCAAAAGTGTATAAAATATTCAAAGTACGCTACTCGTTACAACGTTCGCATTTTCTACCTAGGTCCCTTTCTTTCAACTGTGTTCTATAAAACTATAAATTTGCATAAATATCCGCGGTATAACTATCACTTTATATTTTACAGATAGCTTATTCGATATAATTCGAGTTAATAAATTCTTGATGCCTACAAATTAATTTCATCGTACAAGAGATACCGTTTCACGGTAGAAAATCTCGAGTACGCGATTATTATACAATTCTATCGCAAATTAAAGTAGCATACGAAAAATAGCTAGTTCTTTGTAAATCTACCTGTAATATTCCTAATATATGTAATATTCGTATACATGCAGAACACCTTTTTAACGTATCGTTTTTGTATATTCGGATACGTTTTATCTGCATAAAAGAAAGCAGAATTCTAAACAAGGAACTCGAAAATTTATGAATATATTCGCGTATACGTTTGTACAAATTCCTTTTACAACTTTCTAACGTTCGCTTCGCCCCTACAATTATGCTTCTTGGTAAATCGTACGTAGATCGTGTTTTTTATTCTTTCGAAATAATTATATTCCGGCAAAATCAGCCAATAACAAGCAAAGAGACGAAAAGGAATATATCAGGCAACGTGAATGGCTATTGTATATATATCGAAACGAAAAGAAGGTGAATGCGAGTGAAAAAGAATGACAAATTGCTACTGTAAATTTCGCATATTGGAACGCAACCCTCTAAACCCTCTTATAGGAAATGCCACGGTCTAATGCACTTGACGAGAACTGATAGTGGTCGGAGGAATAACGGCGTGCTCGTTCACCCATGTAGTAGCAGCTACTTGTAGAGTAGTCGGTGCTCAAACTATCTACTCTGAACTTTCGAGTGCCTAGTCAAGCGCCCGTGTATCAGTGGCGTGTTTGTGAGACTATGCAAGCGTTTGTCCGTACGAGGGCGAAACTGAAAGATGCCTGAGAACCGGTAATGATAGACAACAGATACACAGAACGTGAGGAAGAAAGAGAGAGGCCGAGGAGAGGAAAAGCATGTGCTGCTGTAAGCGCGGTATGATAATAAAAAAGATTTTCTCAGAAAAGTATAAAAATAATACAATACGGAAATTACAGTTAGCTTCTGTGAATTAATTTGTTCGATAAGATAACTAACTGTACGGTAAATACATACAGGGTGATCTAATGTGTAATAATCTAGTATGTATTGAGGTTGAACGTGAATGTGAATGCGAAATCCATGTAAATCGTTCGCGTTTCACAGCCAGCAGACAAAAATTAGTAAAATACATACAAATATTTCCTGCGTAGATGCATCGAATAAGTTGTCGTTTTTTTTTTTTTCTTTTAGATTAATATAATTGATCTAAAAACTGAAGATAGCGAGGGCTTGGGTCGTAGGATTCGACGATCGTGTTGTTATTTTATACTAATTGTCCGAAATAAATTAAATTCTCATCGGTTAGCAAAAGATAAACTCGCGATACAGGACGGTTCAATCGGTGTGAAATTTCATCGATCGACTTTTCACGCGATGAAGCGACATTCGTGAGCATTCATGCTAATTTTACGATTTCGCGATAACAACGAAAGGAGGTTTATAACGAGATGAAAGCCAATTTGTTTCATGAGACGCGTGCTTGCTTTCAACGAACCCTTATCAGTTTTGGAGTTGGTGATTTATGTATTAATGTCAAGTGCCAATTAAGTAATTTTTTAATTTACCACAAGGTACGTGATTTTCTACGAAATGCTCCGACAAATTTGAAATGCTCGTACTCGGTTAGAAGTAAAGCAGATTCTAAATGACTGCAAAAATTGGAAAAATATTTTTAAAATGTAATAAATCGTCCAAAGAGAAACGGAAAATTATTTGGAAGATACATGATTTTATCCCTTTATGAGACACGGTGAACATTTTGGTGTTTGGTTAGAAGCGATAAAAATGAAAAATAATTATCGAAAGGTGATTGCACGCTAAATAAAATTCCTAAATAAAAAGTTGAAAGTGGGTTTTAGATTCGGTTCAAGTTCAGTTGCACCGCGGAATTAAAAGTATTTAGAATTGTCTGCGACGTATTTTCAATGACATTTTATCGTTATATCTTTTTAAATAGCTCTTTTCAGTAGCATATTGCCCTGATTTAACACGCAATACGAAATGGAAAACAGGATTATGAAATAAAAACTTGTCAACGTTCGAATCTCCGCAATTAATTATTTTCTACTGATTGCAGCATCGAGTATTTTGCAGTATCGCAGTATTACCGATTGAATTATTTTCTACTGCAAGTATCCGCATCACGTTATAACGAAACAATCGCGTTATAAAAACAAATTTAAAATAATAATTAAGCTTTCACGAATGTTCATTACGATACTTTATCAAAAACGAACAACTAAGAGAATAAATTATTTTATCGGGTAAAGAGATTTTAAGGTACAGAAACGGTCATCGCATTAAAACGTATAATTAAATAGAGAATTTGTTTCAACGTTTTTGCAAATCGATTGCACATATTATCGAGAACTGTCGGCTGATGTCGAAGGCAATGTAATTAAAGAACATTAACCAAATTCCAAAGCAATCGGGATTAAACGATGGATAAGAATTGCCTTGTGATTTCCCAAATGTCAACGTTTAATTGACCGACCGAAGCGATGCTGTTTTATCTCCCTTTATCGCTTTATCTCGCTCAATGAAGTAGCAAAAAAAAAAAAAAAAAAGGCAATAAAACAACAGAGAATACTTCATGGAAACAGCTAATTCGTTCGAAATTACGTAAACCGTTACGTGAAAAATTTAGAGTCGTTTTTAAAACGTTTCGAAGCGAAGCATTTCGCTTTATCGAAAGAGACTGCAAATTGAAAAAAGATTATCAGAAATATGCCGTGACGCTGAACATATCACTTAAAAGGGAAAAGGGCATCTGTTAATGTTACGTTCGGATACTAAAACGTCCGGAATAAGGTGTTTGTAGCATGGACCGCCTTTTTTACAATTTCCCTCAAATTTTGACGATATTTTATAGGCGATTCGACTTTAGACTTAAACATTAAACTAGCCTTACCGAAATGGAGATATTCACCTTCGAAACTGAAAGTTTCAACGCGTGATCCCTATAATAAACCGCCGTAGAAATGACTTTGATTAATTACGAATAAACCGTTCTTGCAAAATTGTTAAAAAACTAATATGTTGCGTAAAATGGCTAGAAGGATCCTTTTCTAAAGAGCGATTTTCCACTCACCTCGCTGTTTTCGAATAGAAGCAATATCGGTAAGGTTCGCGCGCAAAATGCCACATTTGTAACGCAAAGTTGCCATTCTATTTGTTTCTCAATGTTTCTATTGATTTATTCAGAATCGCACCCACCGCTCAGGGTTATCGGCAACTATAGTTGTATTTCACGCGATTTCACTTATGCGATATTAGGGTTAGATAAGATTAGAGTTAAACTAGCATGTTGTTGTTTGCTCGTAAATATGTACTGTATTTATATTGTATCAACGTGTTTTAAATTTTATTTATAAGCGTGTTTATAAATCGATAACGCGTATCGGTCGTAGTAGATTTTACCAAAGTCGTTATTTTTCTGCGACTAAATCGGTAGGGAAGGGTTTGTGCCTTTTGAAAACTGTTGGAGTCGTTTCGTTTGTACCTTCTCATTCAGGGTCGTCTCGAGTTTGCTCGGAACGCCACGTGCCTGCCTTTCGTTTTGAAATTTTCGCCACTCGATCGGTAGACGTTTACCAACGATTTTTGTGTACACTTTGTAACCTTTCTTTTGTATGATTTTTACGCTACCTTGGTTCTTCTTTCGCGATTAGGTGGACACGGGCAAAGTCCATTTCTGAATTGTTAGGTAGTATGGACAGGTAGAAAGTAAGAAGACGGGCAAGAAATTTCTTCCTAGAAAAGGGAATATCTCAGTCGCGCAGGAAGAATATAGCTTTACTATCGAGAGATATGGTGGAGCTACGAATACGTTAAGAAGATAAAGCAGCAAACAGAGGGGAAAAGATAATGTAACCTCGAGACAAGGCTGGAAATAAAGTTCGACCGGTAAGTCGGTCAGAAACACAGGAAATGCAATTAGAGAAACGTGGCCATGAAATTCCGAGAGGAGGAAAGCCGGTGGAATGAAAGGCGATGCTAGTGAGAAGCCTGCTGGAGGCCGAAGGTAGTGAGAGGATTTTTCAAAGACTTTCCTGCGAAAAGGAAGCGGCAACACGTTTGGAGCAATAGGTTCGGCTTAACCGCAACCGGATGAAATGGTTACATGCGATGGAGAGGTTTGCCCCGTACGGTCAGAATCGAACGTAATCCAATACTTTAGTTTCACAGTTGCTGCCAGACCGCTTCCTCTTTATTCGCCGGATCTCTCAGGAAAGTCACGATCAAACTCGCAGGAAATTGATTTTCTTTTTGTCAACCGTCTACGCTTTTATCGTGTTACTTTATTAATTATTATTTTAATTTATTATTCTACACGTTTATTTCACAGACTTGTAGAATACGAGGGCTAAACCGAAGAAAGCAGCGTAATTTATTAGCGTTATATGAATGGTAGGTAAATAGCATAGGATTTAAGGTAATACATGTGCTAGGATCAGGTTAGGTTGATAAAATATAGACAAGGTAGAAGTAAAATTCGAGTGATAAAGGTTTAGAGTAGGTAACGTTGTAGGTGCGTTTCGGTTATGACTGTTGCAGTTATGGTTGTGCATGCATATATTTATTTGCACATATTAGATTTTCAGATTGGAATGTTGCGTTGCCTTTCGTTTTGAAATTTTCGCCACTCATTTAGTACATGTTTTACAGCGCAAGGCTGCCCTCGGACAGCTCAATATCAATACCGTATATTGTCAACATTTCAAAGTTCACAACTAAGGCGATCAATATGTATTGTCAATACGATATTGTCAATATTTATCGACTGCATTCTCGTTGAGAAGCTTCAAATATTGACAATATTCGTCGTCTGATATGTCCTAAGTTCATTTATCAAAAAATTTAGGAAACGACGAATTTACATATACTTGTATAGCCAGCTTCTTATTTGTAAACAAATGCTTGTAGGATACATCGTAGATACCAAAAAACAAAGTTTTCAAGAGGACAGGAAAATTTATTTACATATGCTACGATATTCGCATTGGTATGCAAAACATTTTCCAATAAAAGAACACGATCTCTTAACTTTGGCATTGGCAATGTTTTCTACAAGTATTCTTCGATTTATTTAAATCTCGGAATATTCGTTTGCTTTAATAGATCGCAATTTCGTTAACAAAAGAAATTATGTAATCGTTTATTTTAGAAGCGATGCAACTCCATTTTCTATAGTTTGTAACTCGTCCAAATAATCATTGAAATTAAACGACGGTATTTTGTATTTCCTGTTTTTATTTATAAACGAAAGCATGGAACATAGTTTTGAAACATAGTTCTGAAATAATTAATATTTAATTAATTATACGATTTACTAATCTTGAAAGCAGTGTGCAGATCCATTTATAACTCTGAATAAAGATATCGATCTAATTAATTCTCAAAAAAGATATTCGCGTAATGAATTCGCACTTAAACACGTAGAAGCGTGGATAAACCAAGTAGACCTTATTAGGATTTTTCAATGGAAATGCAAGCGCTTCGATATGCGGAAACATAGAAAAAATGGACTTACACCACTTTCAAGACGAACGGTCCATATTCCTTGGGATTTTCATTTTGCTTCGTTAACGCGGCAACATGCAAGTTTTCTGATAACGTGCCTGTTCGATCGAAGCGGAAACGAAAGAAAATAAAATTTCATTGCGAAAAAGATGCCTTTTAGAAACCTTTTAGCTTAAACTTCGAAGCTGCGTGATAATCTCAGATGTTCACGCTGCAACCAGGCTAATGAAAAGATAAATTATAAATACTCCGCTGTTAATGTGTTCTAGAAATAATAGTAAGACTTCTTTTTATCAAGTGGTTCCCGTTAAAATCTTTGCTATTATGTATCGAATTAAAACATCGTTTCCTGTTGCTTTATTATACATGCCACAATACGATCCGATAACGCGAAATTCTTGATCGAGCGCAGATTTAAACCTTGACATTTGACAAACTTAACATGTATCTTCGATGTATCTTACATACGTGTTAAATTTACTTCGATTTGATAAAAACTCCAGTTAGTTTACTCCAATCTACTCAAGTTTGATCAAATTTAGTTAAAATGAAATTATGTAAAAATATTGTGAGAATATACTTTGTATACCGAATATTTCGTTTGATATTCTATTTTCACGTAACACATGCTGGAGGAGAAAGTCGTGCAGTGTAGCGTGCAGTACCAACCAAAGTTAGTTCTCGCTTCCACTGCGAAATATTAACATTATGCTTGCGCAAATAAATTAACGATACAGTTCCGTGTAACATGTT
Source organism: Bombus pascuorum (assembly GCF_905332965.1). NCBI lineage: Eukaryota > Metazoa > Arthropoda > Insecta > Hymenoptera > Apidae > Bombus > Bombus pascuorum. The sequence goes on from NC_083494.1 coordinate 383,046, forward strand.
GTACCATATGGTTTCAAAGCATTGAACGTTTTACGGTGATATTCGACCAGTAAAAGCTCTTTTTCAGTACCGATCCTTCGTTTTTTTGAAGTAATTAAACGATTCTTTTGTTACGTACGTATACAGGGAATTATATTATTCATCGGAATACTAACGATAATAAAAATTTGAGAATAAATAGAGGATATTGTACAATAATTTCTCCAATTCCTTTGAAAACTTAATCTCCTAATTCTAGAAATAAATCTATTTAAATATAAAATAATTACTAGAATTAATAAAGTTAAAAAATGTGCCTTTCGTCTTTAAAAATTGGTTTTGAATAAAAGTATTCTATTTTAACGTTTAAAATTCTACTACTTATCGACATTACCAGTCCCTTACGATTAAACCTAAATATGTAATGGCTAGATCACGGATTTTTACGCAAATTTATATTTCTACGAACATGGTTGAAGAAATCAAATTGAAATAGAAACTCGTTCTACTTGCTAGAGATAATAAACTTCGGAAGTAGTCTACCTTGGACATTTTATACACTTCTGCATATTATATGCATTCTATGAGTTTGTACGCCTTTAAACGTCTCATAAATTTGAAAAAAGGTTAAAGTCTACCAATAACAAATTAACCGGCAGATAGCAAATAATCAACTTTTAACTAAATATCAATTCTTCTTATAGTAACAGCCTATTTATTAATTTCAACCGGTTGGCCTTGAAACGGACTTGGCTACATTGCTTCGTATCTCATACTACATTCTTCTAACCTACGATCCGTATCCAGATACTTGAGTTTGATCGCTCGTGTTGCTAATTATCACAGTTCTTATCGCTAGCTCTTGCTACATTGCAGTTGCCAATAGCTTGGTTCCCCCTAGTTTTCGCTTCTAACAGAGACTTCTCTGCTCCACTATACTGCATTTTCTTTGTACTCTGGCTTGTGGTTCTTTTCGATTCGAGTTTTATCTGTTTATCGCCTACTCGATTGAACTATGGTTAAGCGAACGAAAAATTAGAGTAAATGCCAACGAAAGCAAATGTATCGGCTTCGCTCTAAGGAAAGGTATTCCTCCTTCGACGTCATTCAACAACGCTACGATATCGCAAGTTACAACGCTTACCTATCCAGGAATGCATCTAGACTCTCGCTTAATATGGAAACGCTGATCGTACGATGGAACATGATCAAAAACGGAGATTTATTCTGGCTCTCTGGTAGACACTTCAAACTAAATATACGAAAGGAGCTCCTAACTTACAAAACAATTATTAACAGAATTCCATTGTACTCGTCGGTAATCGGTTTAATAGCTTTTTTTACTCATTCAGGCTCTCGGAGTCGATAAGTTCTAGAGCTGAAAGCGTACTCGTGGAATCAGTGTAGATAACGTGCTGGTTACTTTGATCGTTGACTTTCTCGATGTCCTCTAGTTAGGCCACACAAGAAAGGATTGAAAAGAATTCGAGCAATTTGAACCTGTATCTCCTTCGGTGTACACACCGTGGAACACTGTGAAACACCGTGGAACGGTGTATACACTTCAGCTCCTCGTTGTATTTGTAATCCGTCAAAATATAAGATTAAGCGATCTGGATACAGCCGTGTTTTTTTAATGAGAAATCTGATTTGTTTAGGGTATTTCTGTATCGTTCGTTTCTACATTCGACATTCGATGTTTTCTTAGCGTAAACGCGATATGTTTCCACTTGGATGTTAAATTTGAAATTCGCTGCAAATACCAAAGTATGAAAGTGCAATATCGTTAGAAATTCAAAGTTTGACGGATCTTGAACTTCGAATTGTGTAGAAACACCTCACCGAGTAGGTACTGCACATTTATCATAGTCTAAGAAATACGTTGGTGATTAAAATTATCTAATACATGTCAACAAGCAAGTAAAGAAACAAATAAAAAAGATATCGCACTGCCGGTAGTTCAAGGACGAAGGAAATAAATGACAGTTGCGTGTCTTCCACGTGTTTGGCGCTGTTTATTTGTTTATGTTAATCGAGCAAGAGCGAGAGTCGTCCATCATTTCCGAAGAATTTGCAGCTTTTCGAGATAAACGCATCTCGAAACGCATTCTATTTTGGATAATTATATGTTACGCTCGTCCCTGCTGTCATGGTAATTACAAATTTACAGCTTTTCCTAACCGAAACGTTATTGCTGGGGCACCCTGTGTACGTAGGTACATATATACTATATGCACGTATTTACTTATTGGTTATTAAAATTAATTAAATCCAGTTTGCGTGATCGGGTGAGTACGAATTGACGTGCTGACGTAGTTACATCGATGTATTGTAATAATCGAAACCTGAGAATACAATGAGAGCACGAAGAGTCGATACTTTAGCGGCTAACAAAAATGACGTGTGTATGACGTGTATTACGATAATTTATAATTATATTTCAATTGCGTGCGAATACAACGTTTCACGATAATATTATTATAAAGATAAAAATTAGATTATATTCACGATCTCGTACTAATGTGTAACACAATGTCATTGGATGAGACATCAACAAACTCAAACATATTAGATACTTCACTTTCGTTGCGATCCAAAATACTAGAAAAAGTAATATACGCCCGACTAAAACCAATAACAGAGAAGGAAAAATTAATACCAGATCACCAATTCGGATTCAGAAACAAACACTCCACTATAGAGCAAATGCACAGGCTCGTCAACGAAATAATAGTAGCACTAGAAAACAAACAATACTGTACAGCCCTCTTTATGGACATAGAGAAAGCATTTGACAAAGTAAACCACGGAAGCCTACTACAAACAATCAAGAAACAATTCCCGGAGCAAATATACCAATTAACAAAATCATATCTAAGCAGCAGAACCTTCGTAATAAAAATCAAGGACGCATACTCCGAAGTCAAAGACATCAAGGCAGGGGTTCCGTAAGGAAGCGTCCTAGGACCCATATTATACACACTATACACAGCCAACATTCCAACAACTACCAATAGCAAAATATTGATATCTGCGGACGACACAGCCGTGCTAGTCAGGTACACTAACCCTGTAACAGCAGCCACAATGCTACAAGAGCACATCACAAAAATAGAAAAGTGGCTACAAGACAAACAAATTAAAATTAACCCTGACAAATACAACTACATCACATTCACACTGAGAAAACAGATAACACCAAACATCTTCCTGAACGGCACGCAAATAACACAAACAAGGCAAGTCAAATACCTAGGACTCCACATAGATACACAATTCACATGGAAACAGCATATCAAATCAATAATAGACAAAATACAGACAGCAAGGAGACAAATGCACTGGCTAACAAGTCGAAAATCCAAATTAGGCACAGAAAACAAATTAAAAATATACAAAACAATCATAAAACAAATCTGGACGTACGGAATTCCACTATGGGGAATAGCAGCAAGGAGCCATATAAAATTGAGACAATACAAGCTAAAATTCTTAGAACGATAGTAAATGCCCTGTGGTACGTTAGAAACGAGGACATTCGGAAAGACCCGGGAATACCAACGGTCAAGGAGGAGATTAGCAGATTTGCAAGAAGATACAGAGAAAGAATAGCAACGCACCCGAATCGACTGGTAGCGGAAACGATCATCACGACAATCATTGAAAGAAGATTAAGAAAGAAACACCCAACAGATCTCATAAAGGTTATAATCTAGCAAACACGAAAATGGTACCCCGCTGGGGGTAGCCACGCACATGCTATATTTTTATTTTTATCTTTTTTTATTCGCTAAGATATAATATTGTACCAAATGTCTTTCTGGACAAATTGTAAAAATTTAAATAAATAAACTAGAAAAAAAAACTTTCGTTGCGAAATATGTTAGAAATATTTCTTATGAATAAAAAATTGTAAAATGTGATATTTTTATATTTAAACGAGTACACGGAAGGGAAACTATAGAATTTATCGAATATATCGGTGTCGAATGTATATTTGCATTCGAAACAGCAATTTTAAATTACTCAATTGTTACGAAATTTTAGTAAAATTCCGTTTATTGCAACAAAATTTTGTAATTGACTCTCGCTTTAAAAAAAGCTACGGTAACCGTGTGAATAAAAAAGCATGGATTCGAATAGTAGCATTGTAAGTACATACATTAATACGAGATGCATTTATTGACTGAAAACATGACCAGATACAGTATCAATGACTGTCTAATACATATGTTCATCTACATATACATGCGTATATTTGTAAACTGTTCTGGTAATTAGCTGCATATACGATTTTCCTCGATGATTCTGCCCATATCCCTTCGTACTCGTCGAATATATCCAACTCGATAAATAATATAATAATAAAACAGATATGTAACTAAATAACCATCGGATTACGAATATAAAAATCTAATTTTTAATGTAATGTTTAAATACATCAAAGATGAACAGCGATTGAAACGTCATATAGTAGAACTCCGTTTATCCAAACCCCGTTTATTCGAACGAAATTTCGACTATCGTCCGATTAACTGAATTTATGCTTCTTGAATTCGTTTATACGAATGTGAGCGAACGAAGAATAATAGATAAGAAGAGTAATTGCGAGTTCCTGTTACACCAATTCCGATTAATCGTACAAACTCTTTGTACAAGTTTGACAAGTTCGCATAAATGAAGTTTCCTTGTAAATACGATATAATTATTCGTAAGTTACGAATTTTTGGACTTATGTTTATGATATATTGTACGTGAAAGATATGATTACGAAATACCTATTCTTGATACATATCGCCTAATGGTACGTCACTTGCTTTGTTGTCTCGCATATTATTTAAGTTATTTTTTACCTTGTAGATAGTGGAAAATTTTAAAAATATGCTAGACATTTCATAGAAACAGGTGAACGGTTTATAATAAAAGAAACATTAATTCTGGACTTTTTAATAATCATACGATTGCAGTACTGTATTAGGAGTTATGTTACCTTTAAAAAATGTAGCGAAAAGCGTCCCTGTTGCACCAAATACCAGTAAGCGTGGTAATATTACTTACAGCCGGTAGTGTGTACATACAAAATATTTTCGTCCGTGATTTTCAACAGAAAAACATGAAAATCGCCCGCGGCTGAAGAATTAATTCGGATATGGGATTCTTAAGCGCGTATGTCGAAAGGATGTGCAACTAAATATTATACAATGCACATTTGAATAGTTAAATATGCCTTGCCATGATACTTTATATAAATCATTATAACCATCTTTATTTAAATAATTAAATGATTACTTGGATAGAGAATCATTTATTATTGCGAGTTCAAATAAAAAAGAGAAATAAATTACGTTATTTACGAATAAAGAATTATTTTGCAGTTACTATTTTTATTTATTTTTACTTGTCATTTGTCGAGCGTTGAACAAATTTATTTTTTGCAACTTTTAATAATATCCGTCAGCCACGAAGAATACGCGAAAGTCCGAATAGACTTTCGGACAAGTTATCCGAAAAACGAATAGTTTTAAAATTAAAAATGTGATTTGTCTATTGAAAAATAAGCGTATTAAGTTAACGATTTTTTCATTGTACAAAGTAAAATTTGTTTGCCAACTAAATCCAAATGAAAGAATAAAATTTCATTTGCAAATAAGAAATAACAAATAAATTATCGTTAACATCCGTTTAAACGATTTTTATTCAAATAAGAAACTTTATTCTTACTCGCAACTAGGATATTATTTTAATTTCTTATCGATTATTTAATAGGTGAAGAAAATTTTGTCCAATGCTCGTTGACGTAGCCAACACAGACAATAACAGCTGACAAGATTAAGGTAGATAAACTTCGTTTAGAATGGAATCTATATGTCGTAGACGGCGTGCAAACATGCTGCCAAGTGTGACGCAGGTGTGTACCATAGTTGTTACACGTGCATCAAGATGATGTCATTACTAGTACTTATTTTTCCACTAATATTTCCATGTTTGGCGTTCTGTAACGACGTAGATACTTGCGCGATATCGATACGATTGAAATTCATTCCTCTGCTCTCGCAATCTCTATACATATTTCCAACAGTCGTTGAAAGAGAGATAAAACTAATTTGATATATATGTCCGGGTCTTTGAAACCTTATACTTTCTTCAAAGGACGTTTCTCGTTCTAGTCTAGATACCGTTTCTAAAAAATTTAGTCCAATCAAAAATAAAGCTAGCGTTATAACGTAAATTTCAGTTCGTTTGTTCGGAGCAGATCTGAAACTGAAGGGAAACTGAATGATCTATATCGAAAACACAGTATATTATGCCGTATGCGTATAGAACTTAGTCTGGAATTTTGGGAAAAGTTTGATTTATTATGTTGCTTCCACGTGGCTTAAACCGGCGGTACCAAACCGGAGGTACCAAACCGGAGGTATCCTTGAAAACTCGACACCCAACGTTGTCCCTTGCACGTCCGAATTATATACCCAAGCCAACAGCCAGAATACCTTCCACGCCTCTTCAGATTCCAACCTAAACAATCGGCCACCCTCGTTGAGGACGGAATGGTTCGTGCCGTTTGGGACTTGGACCGGAGGATTGTGTCTGGATAAGAATTTCCTTCCAAGAACCATTTCTCGAAAGATCTCTTGAAAAGGGATTTCCTTGTAACGGTTGTCAAAGATATCGCGTTAAGCGCACATCCTGCTACCAGTGGTAGCGGTCGTTTCGAACTTCACTCGCGCGCAGTTCTCTCCGCTGTATCCACATTCTGGACTACATTTGGCAGCGCAAGATACTTTAGTAAGAAATCTTTCTCCATCTTTTACGGTTAACGACGTATGCGGTCAAAGTCGCCGAGGATATTGGCGATGGACAAAGATATTTCTGCAAGAATGAGAATAACCACCTCGCGCAACCGCCAATGTTTTAAACATTAAAAGATATAAACACACGTAGATACTGACCGTATGCATATTTATATGTTTAAAATTTATTTTTTACCAGCTACAATAATACGATGATAAAATTTAACGACCACCAAATATTCCACTATTACTGAAAAATCGTCGACGACGTTGAAACGCTCGAAAAAAATGACCTTGAAGGGAAACCATGAACCACGATATTCGTAGTTCTAAACCAAACAACCTCGTACCTTCTTTCGTATCTACGAAAATAACGGAAATATTCGAGCTGATAGGATAAACGAAACACTCTGTATAATTGTTCCTCAGCATCCGCAAGTTCGCTTCGAATTTACAGCAATACCATCTTGCGCCGTTGAAAAATAACGATGAAAAGAAAATGATATTCGTTACGTTACATTTACCGCGACGCAAGAAGTTAAAAATGAAACTGCGTGTATATTTGTATAGGATTGCGACCCTAACGATGGTAGGGCATAGTTAGGTTAGGTTAGGTTGGGTCTTTTTCCATGGAATTTTGAACAACGATCCTCCCTCGCCACGGACGACGTATCTCAAGGTCAAGAACGTTGGAGACGAGGTCCTCTTTTGCGCATAATTGACAGATTTCTCTTTTACAACCTCTGACAACCTACCATTTATTTCATTTACGAACATTTGACAAACTTCTTTGACACTTTGGTAAGTTAATACGACGATACTCCTCCCATCGGAAAGTATCTGAAATTAATAACGTTAATGCGGGCGTTCAAAACTCGATTTATACCGCGCGTCGCCCGGTAGCAATTCTCATCAAAGTTATAGCACCCGAAACAGTGGGTGACTGAAATTGTGGAAAGGTCGACAATAACTTTTACTGCGTACGAAATCTTACATGGGGCGCCCTTGGATACGAACCGTCTAACGACAGTGTCGTAAATGTTTTTACTCGAATGGAACCATGCTGATAGGGGAAGGACGCATAAATCGTCCGTTGATCAGTGGCAAGAGTAGTTCGCATTCCGTTGCGTAACCTTTGGATCATTTGCAATTCCGAAGCTTTCACTTGTTAGAGAAAGCAAATAAATTAAGGCAACGGCAGTAGTAAAACTTTCTGAAAGGCACAGTTGCGAACGAAGAAAAGTAGGTGCGCGAGATCCTGAAAATGTCGAGGGAAGCCGATGTTTGGATCGGGTTGGGTCGGGTCGGGTCCCGAAAGTATTTCCAGACTCGAGAATATCGGGCTTCTCGACGATGTCGAGAACGCCAGGCCGCATCAAATAACAAAAAATATGTACATTTGAGGATAACACGACAGCCAAATAGCAAATGCAGCGTTACAAAACCGCGGTGCAAAGATGGAAACGCGGCTTGCAAATAAAACAATAAAGACAAACCCAGATAAGTGCAATTTCATAATTCTTACACTACGAAAACACGACACTGCGCGTATAAAGCTAAACGACGACGACTAAAAATCGACAGGATACCATATCGAAAATATGAAACTCCAAAGTCGCAAAACGTGTAACGGCTAACCAGTGACAAGTTCAAAGCGAGTCTAGAAAATAAAATGCGAATGAACCGAGTAATAACGAGACCTATTTGGACCTACGGAGTACGATTACAAAAAGCTATGTAGCCAAGATGGAAGCATTCCGAGTAAAATCCAGGATAGATGCACCATGGTATCTCAAAAACGAGGATATACGAAAAGCTTTAAAAATATTATGTGTGCCCGAAGGAATGGTAAAGTACACTAAAAGATAACGAAAAAGACCCCTTTTTAAAAATAGAAAAACACCCCAATCTGCTAACAGCAAAAGTTGACGACAAACTAAACAGAAGACGGCTAAAGAAACAACATCCTTTGGGCTTAACCGCGTCATAAAACATTTGCGGGAAAGAAAAATCTCGAATGTCGTTCGAGCGAGGATCGAGAAAAAAAATTTCATTTCGAAACTGGCTTTATTGATACGACAATGTTACGAAATGGATAGACATTGCAGAGCAAGCAGCGGTGGTAAAGACAGAAATTTTTCATTTTATACACGCCACATGTGTCTTAAATGTAGTTCGTGTCGTAAATCGTAAATGTCATACATGTGTCGTAAATGACGTAATATCTGGAATGAAAATATATATATGACGTGTTTCTATCCTATAAAACGTGTTTTAAATTTAATTTATTAACGCCGATTTATTAATATCGTAATTCTGATCGAAAAAGGATTAAATTAAATCGAGCTACGTCGATGAAAAATTTAAAGAAATACATATGGAATAATAGATACGGTTCGACACGCATAACGTGATCTCGAAAACGACATATAATACATGCGTTTACGACGTATCGAAAGTGCATTTACGATATAGTGTAAAATACGTTCTCGCTTCTGACAGCTAAGTCTCATAGAAAGAAGACTAAACAGAAAACGCGCCACTGACCTCGTTAAAGAAATAAAATAGTCAAACTCGAAGATGGTATCACGCTGGGGGTAGCCATCCACGTATTATTTAGCGATTTAAAGTTAAATGATAAAAAAAAAGTACTTCCGACAGCTAATTCCGAAACGCGATTCGATTTCTCGAAGTTTTCGAGAATCGTGACTTTGTATTACATACTTCGTTATTATCGTATTATTCGTAGCTGTATAACGATCGTGTATTTTTGGATATACGCAGCGTACTCCGTTTCATGACATTTTTGAAATTTAGCGCCAAAGCAGTAAATCGATACGTACCTTTATAATTTCGTGAAACGAAATGACAAGTATATTTGACAGCTCTTGCGTCACGTCTACTAATTGCTCTTGTTAAATAGAATTGCGTTTTCTAAAAATACAGTAAAATTATACTAGAATGAAATCTTTCAAACTGTCTTTCGTCCGTTACCGTGTATTTCAGAAAGAAAATTGGTTTGTCAACCCACTTTTCGACTATAACGATCAATTTTAATGACCGTCTCGATAAAGGCGGGCAAGAAAAAAGAGGAGAAAAGGGTATGAAATGGAAACGCGAGCGGTACTCGAGTAAAAAGCAGTAATGGAACGGTTCTAATTGTTCGGTTAGTTTCACAGTTTGTAGAGCGGCGTCCGTGGCGCGTACACCTGTTCGAAACGGAAACGAAGGGAAGAATCTCGAAAAAGCCTTCGGGACATGGTTTACTGTTGGCGCGGACCTCGACAGTCGGCTGGCAGACTGTCGCGGCCAGGGTCAACCACTTGTAGGATCCTGGCAACTGCAGCGGACTACAACCGCAAAACGCCTAGCTTGGAATACCAGCCGCGCGTGCACACTACTCCACACGCAAGAAGATGCGGAGACGCGGCCACATGCATCTCGCACAGACACACGCGGATACAGCGGAGATGATCTCGAATCGAAATTCCTTGAGCGTCGCGCCAAAATTCCGCACGAACGTAGTCCTTTGTTTCACTGTCAATGATCGCGTGACTTCTTGTCTCGTTGATCTACTACGTTTATACGCCTCTTAATTACGCTTCAATCGCCAATGAAACACGCTTTCGTTCGTCTAACTCTGCCAGGGTCCTCGATCCAAGTACCCGCTTAAGGTTTTTCGGACAGAAGCCACCCTTGTATCATAAAATTCGCATTCTAATCTTATTTTCTAACTGAAGGATCGAGGAAACGTAACGATACGTTGCTATATCTTTTGTAATGCCTTTCGTGCCAAAAAAGCTGATGCGTTCTATCAAAGTTATTTATTTATTTATTTATAGCAAGTTGTACATACATGGTAATAGCTTTTGACACACAGATTTTTGCCACTCGTGTCTTTTTTCCAATCTCTTGGTTTAATACATATGCGCATCTGCCCCTTTTTTGCGAACTGTTGCATCTTCGACCGACGCACGTTGGAGGTTTTGACGTATTTATAACGCTCCAACATACCCTTGCAGCTTTCATCCGCGCTTAATATTCTTCGTCGTGTAATACAATTTCGCATCGACGCGTTCCCTGAATTTTCTACGAATGCGCGTCTTCTCCTCAAAGATGCCCGTTTCCTCGTGGCTTTCACTTTAGAACGTACAATATACGCATTCGATGCTGGTACCTGCAGCACCTTGGAAAAGCTATTACCTGCCAAGTATTATGATTTTAGACAAGAATGAAGCTATCGTAGTGTTATTTCGGTATAATATATATCGATACAACGATCGGCCAACATTTCGAAACGTTTCACTCTCATAATTGATTTCCATCATTAACCTGTGTTTTAATTTTTATGGACAAAATCAACCACTCTAAACAAATCTACCATTTTTATACGATCAAACGTTATTACTGGATACGATAACCGTTTTTTATTCCCTTTATCAAATGTTCCCAATTGTCGAGTACAATCAATTATATTTCCTTAAAGGGATTAAAAAGAATCGCGCGCAGAAATCCGATTCAGTTATCGGCAATCGCTGGAATCTTCTATGTGTTCTATGTGCCGTTGTATGTGTATACGTGTAATGTGTCGGCATGCGAGCACGAGTAAACAAAAGGAGCGGTAAGAAGCCTCTTACCAAGATGCCTCTTGGTAAGTTTGTGTAACAGTTTTTAGCAAGTACGTTTGTTTATTCTACCTAGGTGTGTTCTGGCGTATCTTGTAATTTTTTCTTCGACTGTGGGAACTTTTAACGTTTTCTTTATATCGTCGTTTCTGACAATTCTAACAAACCACGACGCGTTTTCAATTTCCTTTTTCTTGCGTTTGATTTGGCCGCGGTGCCTCGGGTTCGTAAACCTTTCATATAAGTTTAATAAACTTTAATAGTGGTTTAATGATGATTCAACTGTGGTTTAATAACGTGCAGATATAGGTTTAATAATGATTTTATACGTATATTAATAATTTGACGTTTCTGCGCCATTTCGAGCGTCTCGTTTCAAACCGGTACATTGAGTTTATAGTAATTTCTGTTTGTCTCGTTCTCTCTGGAACGATTTCGTTCCAGTTTAATTCGTTATCGAAACGAAGGTCCGAGATATCTAACAGGATTTGTTTATGCGACTGAAAATTTGTAAAGACCGACTTTGGGAGTTGCTTTTAGCTACTATAATTGATTTATATTTTTATAGAAGAAGCAACGCGATGTTTAAATCACTTCGAAATCGGTCGACGATAGATTTTGGCTCCATCCCGTCTCGTACAGACCGACGAGTACACGCATAGTACTATGTTTGAAGACGGATGTGAATGACTGTGTGTACATTTGTATTCAACTTAGGAACGATTAGCGGCCGTAAATGAGCATCGTATTTCAAGGTCATTGGATATTTCCAGTCCGGAGAAATAGATATGTCCTCGACTAGATAACCTTTAGAAACACGTGAGACATCACCGTGCGTGTAATCGGCGTACAAGAGAAAGCTGCTTTCGAGGCCGTGCAAGACAAGAGTTGGGTCGTCGCATTGCGGAAATTTCAGGAGCGCATAAATTACGAATGTTAATCCAATTTCCACGCGTGTACACCGTATCATGTAAGAAATCGCAATCCATCGTAATTTGTACAGGCACGTACTCACGGAAGCATACTCTTTTGCCACGGAAATACGTACGTAAAGGTTACGTGATCGCAATATCGCAACGCCTTCGCAACGATTGTTCCCGCGGGTACTTTACCAGCAATTATGAAACGATGATTCCTGAGCGTGAGCCAAGTAAGTAAATGTACAAAGTGCTGCACGTAACGCGACTCCGCTATTTTTCTGTCATTTCCAGCCATTCGACGAAATATGTTTTGAACGGTACTTTAAAGGTGTTAACGAGAACACAATTATGAACCAACCATAAACTTCGATATATATTTGAAATTTCATCGATACGATGAATTTCATACCAACGCTATTATTCTTTGCTAGGGATAAATAAGATCTGAGATATTAAAAGTTACGACGTTCTAATTATTTCAAATTATTTCTTTTCTTTTTGTTAAATATACTAGACAGAGTGACACGATATGAAAACGTAATATACGTATGAAAGCTAACTAACCAGAAAACGTATTTGTTATCATACGTCGCGTTTGACGGTAAGCGTATTTTAACGAAATATCGAACTGTGTTGTAAAAACGTATTTTTCATTTATAGTTGATAGAAATTGAGAGAACAAGTTCCGCCGACCTAAGTAAGGGATAGAAATATCATAAAAGGAAAAGCGAGTTGAGGATATTTTCCTAACTGATAATCCTGGGTTAACGATGAGCCCTCGATAAGAAAGGATAAACCCAACGGGACTTTTCCTCGAAGAAACAAAGTGGACATGAAATTTTACGATAATAGTTAAAACAAATTTTACGCGTTAATATTGCTTCAACCTTATATCGATTCGGTTGGCGTATCAATGAAGCTATTTTTATCGACAAACGTCATCGAGTTTCCATTAATTTATTCCTTTAACCAGTTGTAATATTTATCTTTCTTAGTATTACACGCGCAATTTTTATACAAATTTTATAATTAAGAAATACGTATTATAAAAACTGACGATTGCAAGAATTCTATCTTTTAAACAAATGCGTAAAATCAAGGAGGCATTAACGTTCCATCACCGTCTGCTAGTGTTAAAATACGAATCGCAAATGATTCGTAAATTTTTGATTTCAAAGCTAATATTTTTTATTTTCCCACATTATACGATTTCTTTAATTTCGTTTTCATTTCGTTCCGATAAGAAATTTTATACGACGCGATTCTTAACTACAATCGACAACGACTCTTATTATTATCATTTATCAACTTCCAATACTCATTTTTTAAACGTTATTACTAATCCGATAAGGCAGTATATCTGTAATTACAAAGGAATCTGTAAAAATCATACGAATAAGAGCACAGATTCGAATGGCAACGCGGTAAATACATACATAAATATGAGACGCATTTGTTGACCGAGAACATGACCAAATACAGTAGCCATTTGTCCAATACATATACCACGAACATATATTTGTAAACTGTGCAGATAATTAGCTGCATGTACGATTCTCCTAAATGAATTCTGTCAATATTCCTTTGTGGTTATCGAATGTGTTTATCTCGATAATTAATACAACGACGAAACGCTAAATAGCCATCCGATTACGAAAACAAAGATCTACTTAAAAGTTAGAAAGACGAATAATGACTAAAATGTCATACAGTGGGATTCCGTTAATCCGAACTACATTTATTGGAACGAAATTTTAATCGATTAAACGATTCGCTCGATTAACTGTATTTTTGCTGCTTGAATTCTCTTGTCCAAACGTGTGCACCTATTACACGAGCGTAAAACAATAAGTAACGTGTAAAATCGTCGAGTTGCTATTATACGAATTTCAATTATAAACTGTTCGTCCCTCGACAAATCCGCGTAAATACAATTTCACCGCAAAGGTAAATGTTAAAACATGAAAATGGAATAGGTAACTTTTTATGAGTTTACATTCCACTCTAATCTGAGCGAAGAATTAGTCTTCGTGAAAATATGTATTTACCTCCTACGCTAGAGATTACTTGGTTCCCTTGTTAGTCCAAGTTATTCGTTTCACTCGTCCGTGTAATTTATTTCGACGATATCGAGAGGCTTTGAAGCAACGAAAATCAAAAGTAATCAGAAAAATTCACGTTATACGATGATCGAAAAATATCCGCGCGGAATTTATACAGCGGTGGAAAATTATACTATTTGCTCTAATTAATGTAGGATAATAAACGAATGATATCGTTGCGAGTGTGGCTGTTTCGTGTGCCAAGCGAGGCTCGTATTACACGGAAATCCGAAACCAAGAACTTTCAACCTGACGCTGGACGTCTGTTCCATTGACGAAGCTACGACTCGCTCAGAGATGGATAAACGAAGAAAAGAGAAAGATAGAACCGGAAAATGCGAGTACGCGTGGTTAAACGCGGTCTACAGCTGACGTTCTCGATATCTTCCAAATTCGAATATCCTCTATTCATATTTTCATCACGCACTCTCTGTTCCTTTTACATCCTTCGTTTAAATGTTCCAATTCGAGGAGTGGAAGTAAATAGGCTGTGAAAACTAAAGTTTCATGGATGCATAATATTTTTATTTTATTTTATGGATGTACAATATTTTTATTTGAATATTCCAACCTGTTAATCAGCGGCTATAAGAATTTTACACTTTAAAGAATAATACGAAGGATGATAACGTAGTTCGTTGATCTATTACGTAATTTCCTTGAAAAGACTGTAAGTGTCAGGACAGATTTTCTTACTTGATGGAATAATTAAAACAGATTTATCGACGCACATGTTCAAACACGAGGATGGAGGCTCCGCTGACATACGATCGATACAACATAGATCGTACGAATTGTTGAAAACTGAATGAACCGCATCGTTTATTTTAAAAATCCGTTTTTAAAAACCGTTTATTATTTTTTTTTTATTTTATTTTGGTTTTTTCCAATTTGTCCTTATGGACATTTAGTAAAGTGTTATATCTTATTGGTGAAAAAAAAATAAAATAAAAATAAATATAGCATGTGGGTGGCTACCCTCAGCGGGGTGCCAGCTTCGTTTTTTCTAAGTTATATCTTTTATGATCATTTATTTTTCAAGGTGAAGTCCGTAGAGGTATGAAACATGTAACGCGCATTATAGCACATAGAACAACCACAAGTATAACCAACCAAAATAAGTTACACGTTTTGAGTTTATAAAAAATTTCGTTTTACGTAATTCTGATAAGCAATAAAGCATTCGGTTTGACCGATAAAGTCTATAAATTTAGTTACGACGTGACGCACGATCAATCTTTATCGAGGTGGACATTCGAGCTGGAAAATAAACGGTTATAAAATCGCTTGTCCCATTACACGCTTACGTATCACCTGATTAACATGTGATTACAGAATTACATGTGAACAGCCGCGATAAGACTCGGCTAATGTCGGTTGCGGGTATGTGTGAATCTTAATTACGGCGTATGTGGAATAGGAAAATAAAATAAAACGCGTATTGCTTCCAACTACGATCGATTAAATACATTTATAAAATCGAACACAGATAATGATGTTTTTCAAACGTTACAACTTTTGCTTCGACGTATTGGAGCACGAAACTAAAATAAAGTACGTATATCTCTAATTATCTAATTGATTGATTAAATAAAAAACTCGAAAACAGACATGTAATTGTATCTTTCAAATTGTATCCACGCTAATATTCTATGCATTTTATCTTTCTTCTATATGTGGCTTAGAATCGAAAGCTTATATGATCGACTTTATATATTTATATAATTTATCGTATATTACATTTTTCTATATTTATGTCCACGTATCGTTCACTTGCTGGAACAACGATATAACTGAAAATTTGTATTTTTGAGTTATTGGTACGGAAGAAGCGGTTGCTTCTTGTGCTTGTTATGGGTAAAGTGCGAACTTTAAAATATTTATCATACGGAGGCAGTTGTGGTACTGCATCGTCACGAAACTATAACAGTTCAGAGCACCGAAGCTCGTTTTCCTTAAAATCGAGATTTTTGGAATTACTGGAAAAATTGTTTCAAATAGAACCTACTTTATTACTCGAGGGGAACGTCTCGCGATAGTCACGAATGTTATCCAGATGGACGGGACTTTGAGATTTCAGGGTGACCTGCTTTTTTCAATGGAAACATACATTTTCGATACATTTTCCAATTCTCTACAAAAGAGTATTAAAGTGCTTTGATCGAAGAACGACGAGTTCAAGAAAGTATTTTAACTTCAATCTCGTTGAACTTATCGTGTGAAAAACAAGGAAAGATAAGACTGTGCTTTTATGTTTACGTTTCCCTTGTCTTTCGTACGCTCGATACGATTTGATAAAATTAACGTTGAAATATCTTTCGAACCGAGCATTTTCATATACAATTACCTCGATACTATTTTGTAGAGAACTTTGTAGAAAACTAAAAGATACACGGAACGGTGTATAAAAGAGATGCATACTTCCATTTAAAGAAACGAAGGTCACCTTGGGATCTCGAGAACGCCCGCGCCTAGACAAATCCGATGGTCATCGTAAGACGTCGCCCTTGAGACAGAACAAGTTTTATTTGACATACTTCTTCCAACAGCGTATTTGGCAAATATTTACGTGGATCGATGAACATCATACACCCTGTATATGTGTATATGTATATATAGGCCATTTCCATTATCACGTGCTTTTATATCGAACATACTCTGGGAACAAATATGAAATGCGAGCATATCCGGACGATTATTGTCCTCCGAACCTCTTTCGTCCCTCTATTTTTTCCTCTCTCATATTCTATCTCTTTCTTTCTCTTTATTGTATCTTTGGTCTTGTCTCTCCCTCGCTCGTAAGAAGCAAGGCCCTGCACCTCGGTCTTCGCATTCTTCACCGAACCACAGGTACATAATGATATAGAATCAATAAGAGTTAATTTTGAAATTATTTCGAAATTATACTTCTCCCAGTCAATTTTTATCTTTCTATTTTTGCCTAACTATCTGCTTTTGACTGTGAAATTGTCTCGGGAAACTGAATAAGATATTTTGACACGTCTCGTGCAAATATCCTTATTGTTAGCTTGTAACACGCACTGCGTATCTTAACCATCCGTCTGCATATCGGGTCGTTTTCGACTAATAATTTTAAACGATCTATCGTCGTTTCCGTATTTTTGTTTAAATTTTACTTTGCTCGAAAAGATTAAAGTAACGTGTAGTAACAAACGTTGATATTCCGAAAACTTTGAAAAGTACTCGAGAATTTTGTGGAATTTTTTAAAACACAAAAGCCTAAAAAGGTCTGTACGAATTTAAGCGATTCGTTACGCAGACGTCGCGTACCTAACATCGAACAATATGCATTTTATTATATGTATTTTCGTTCTACGATTACTATTAAAAATAAATTTGTCGATTGCAACGGGAGAGAAAATTTGTTGATTTGTCGGCTGAATATCACATACTACGTTACACATAAACTTTTATCCTACATGTACTTTACTGAGATAACAAATAATATGACGATACAATAAATAATAGCAAATAGTAAACGATCATTTACTAAAATGCGATTAAATGCAATTTTGCTGGCTCTTCGATACGAAGCAACCGTTGTAACGTTTTGGCAATTTCAAAGTTCATCTTCGAACTGCGATACAGCTCTTTTTTTCTTAAACTCGTCTCTGCGAAAAGTAAATGTAATCATGCTTCTTTTCAAAATTAATTCTCTTTGACAAATTAATTCCCCGGTGAAGTATATAAATCGGCGTATTACGCTTGAACGTACAAGAATAAAAATTAAAAGATAACGCTCATTGGTGAAAAGATATTTCTTGGGTGATGCACGGTGGATGATCGAAGCAGAGGCGAAAAGAGCAAAGAAGAAAGGATGAGGCAGGTAAACCAGTTTCTTCTCGCTCACGGGTCCATCGGCTTAGATCCTGCTGTTTCGCGTCTACCCTCGATTCAGGGCTTCCCATGGTTGATTCGAGCCTCTATCCTTAACCCATGGCACGTCTAACGGTCTTCTATTGTCCCCGGCGAAACCCCAATGGCGGTCAGGAGGGGTTCCGAGGCCCAGCGACGGTTCTGGTACTCTGCCAATCAGAAAACCAAAGTTCGACCGCCTCGAAAATTTTCCACAACGTTTTCTTAAGTCATTCTACTCCCTCTCTTTTGTGACGAACTACGACCGTGCTACACGTCGAGAAAAAGAGAAACGGAATCTCACGATCTCGCCGTCGATCGTTGCAGGCAGTCGATGAGGTTCTTTCGATTCGATGGGAAAACTAAACTAATGGCTGCCATTGTGGTAGCTTTGCGGTAAAGCTGCTGACGACAGAATCGAATATTTTGGAGCGTCGCAAGAGGGTGAAAGTTCCCGAGGAATTTACTCGAGGTTGAAAGAAAAGATACTAATTGAGGTTTCTCTGGAGTTTGAGAAATAGGTGTCATTGCAATTTCGTTGTACCGTGTCGGACGAGGGTTACGTTTGACAAAACTGGTATGGGAGAAAAAAAGTTTCCTTCCTGTACAAGAAAAATATCCATGGCGCTGTTGAAGGCACAAGATAAATCGACTAGGTTGTATAATTGCGATGAACGAGTGGAACGCTAAGTTCGCTGATTAAATACTTTCGATCTTTTCAATTTTCCTAAAAAGAGCATATAGCTTTATCTTTTATTTTTTAAAGAAAGAAATATTTATAAATGAGAAAATTATAAAAGACGTATCGTATCAGTCGATTTAAAATGTTTGCAGTTTATAGGGGAAAATCACACTTTTCATCAAAGTAATTAAAAAGGATCTTTGGAAATTGCTGTTTATTCATTTTTCGCCTTTATACTATCAACAAACACAGGTAAGCACAGACTTCGCAATGAGCACGAGAACTTGATATTTGCAACATTCGAAGGATCTTTAAACTTAAAGTTAGTCGTGCCTACGATTAATTATACGCTCAACCTCTCTTTTCACATTCATATACCACTGACTGCGCTTCGCTGCACTTTAAAAGGCAATTCGCACTTGGATATATTCAAAGCGAATATTTATTTTTTAACGACGTTTAAATTGCCAGCCATAAGTATTAGGATTTACACATTTACTAAGAAGCTGTAATAAATTTTATTTCGTATAACATTTTAGATTAAAAGATACATATACTGTATGTGTAATAACATTTATAATAAAATACATAACTAGAAAATAAAAGCGACGAAAAGCATTTAATTTACACTATGCGTACGTTAGCTGATCTATTAATAGTTATGCTCGTCGGTATTTGGCAGATCGATAAAACGAGAGTTTGACGATACGGAATTTAACAAATATTTCAAACGTAACGCTATCGATAAGGAGACGTTCAACGATAGATATAGCAATGTGTGACCAGGCAGACTGCGGCCGACAAAGATGCACCGTGGCGAAAGTGTAGAGTCGATGTATACGTGTATACGCCTATCCATAAGTGTTTGGCTATTGACAGATAACGATAAATCCGAGGAATGATTATAAACTTGTTGAAACCTTTAAGAATTATTATCTAGCTTGAAATTTGTCTGTACAAAAATAACTGCGGATTATGAAAGATCGTAAATTTGGTATCGTAATAAAATTTTCGACGAGTTTCGAATTGAGAGATTAAAACGTTCACTGCAGATTCCATTTTCATTTCCTACGATGCTACGCGATCTACGCTAACAAATAATACGCATACGATACTTTACTCTATGTTTACTTTATGTACGCACGAAACTCGAGCACGTGTAATACACAATGAACATACACGGTTAATTCATCATGCTCGTCTAGCTTTCGCAAGAGTTTTTACGAATCCTTGCGTCATTATCCCACGTAAATACATACAAAGTCGAATTTACTGGACGATGTTTCCTGATAACGTCAACCAATTAGCATCTGTTACACGAAGTGAACGAGAGTGTACGTGCAATACAGAAGAGATACGAAAGAGAAACTAGGAAGGAAGAAAGGCAAGAAGGGTGAATCCACGGACGAGAGAAGAGAAACGAGAAAGAGCATAGAGGGACTGATGACCGAGGATCAGCGACGCGAGGAATATCCAAAAAGGGTTAAGGTATGAGAGAAACGAGACGGAAGGGGGCGAGAAAAGGGATCGGCGAGTAGCAGAGAGAAAGAAAGGAAGAGAGAAAGATGAATGACTTACTTGTCGGTGCGATAAGGATAAAAATAAAGAAGCTATTCGCGAAAGGAAACAGAAGAGAACGACGGGAAGAAAGAAGGGAGACGAGAATGAGGAGAAGGAGGAGGCCGTCCGGGTGACGAGAAAAGAGAGGAAAGGAAGAAACGGACTGGTGCTCTTGTACTGCAGCCGTACGAGACTTCCACGAATCGGGACCTCCACAGTCTTCTTTACCAGTCTGTTGCTCAGAGTCGAGGAAGCCCGCGGTATAGGCCTCAACTCACAGACGATATTATGGTTTAACTTCAAATTATTGTTCTCCTTATACGGTGACCCATCGTATATCACGGCACAGGCTGTTTAATCTTACCAAAGGAGTCGACCTCGACTCCTCCGGGATGTGTCAGTGCCCTAACGCATTTCCAGGACTTTCCACGCTACTATACACGTATCTTTAATAACGGACTGGATGAAAGAAAGCTTGTCCTTCCACTTCCATAAGCGAAACCGATCTTGCAATTGTTTTTAGATTTCAACGCAACCTATCCGAGATATCTTCTTTTCCCTTTCAACTTTACGCTCGAGGTAAAAGGAAATTTAATTTGTAAATATTAATAACTTTCGTACTAAAAATCTTCTATCACATATGTTACATTTATTCATTGCCCCTAATAAATGCATATCTGCATTACGTAAAATTGTAATGTCTTTTTATACCTTTTAGTCTATAAACTTTCTTCTGGTCGTCATTATAGCGATATAGTTCGTGCTTCTGTTGTTACTTTGTAACAGATATCGATATCGATATAGATTTGTAATAGTGTATGTTTCGATCAATTTTGCACATCTTGGCACGCAATAAGATCGCAATTACGGTTTCTGAATTACGTTAAAGTCGTCGAATCCTTCTATGGTTATTGATCGAAGCATCGTCGCGTTTTTTTTTTTTTTTTTTATATGAAGTTAATAGAATTAACGTAGGATCGCCGATCTGCATCAAGGATAAATCCCTGACAAGGTCAAAACCAGTTTTGGTCATCTTCCAAAAGAAAAGTAGTCGCGTCGTAACAAGGCTTTTCCATAACCAGTTTTACTTGGCCCAGATACGCTGTTGATACATTAATCCTCCGTTCTAAGTGCACAGAATCCTCAAACTTTTCGTATTTCTATACACCTCCGTCATTGGGATAATTTTGAACAGACATAGAGAAATAAATAGTATTTTTAGTATCGTTCTGGCTACATCTTCGCTGAGGCAGTTTTTGTTGATCCTGTTTTAGGATCTCGTTTTGTTTGGTTAGGAGTACTTCGATGCTTACATTTCCATATTACGTCCTTATAACCTTGGTGAACGAGAGTTTTTCTCAGCCTTTGCTAGCAACGTCTCCACCGAACTCTATTTAACGTCCTTTTTACTGTTTCATTTTCAAAGTTACGCGCTCGCGATCTAATAATACATGTCATAAAAACATTAATTGCAGTGTTAATTGGTACTATCCTTCCTATCCTTGTTACTAGCAATTAATATCACATTGTCCTAAGCGAAAGTACGCTATCATAGTACTGTAGGCAAATTGCTCTAATTCTCAGTGCATCGTGTATCAAGTAACGTTCTCTTTTTACACCCTCTTCAGTGTTCGCTTTCATAATTATAATTAATTAGCCTGCTGTTTTTATTTGCCTAGATTTCTCATCTAAGTTCACTAAACACTGATCGGTATTTTATTATTATTATTTTATGATACGTTCGATTGATTCTAGCTGTTCCTCTCACAGTTTGGCTTAGTTCTTCTTTATTTACATATCGCGATACTTCATTTATTCCGCTGATTGTCCATTGTTTTCTTCCTGCAAGCCTTGTTTATGTTTTGGCTTCTTTCGAATTTAATTGGAGGATTCATTTCTGTATACCGTTCTCTATTTACTTTGCCTATAATACAGCGCTTCGTAATACAAAGTCGTTTTAGTCTGGTTTATTCCACGTTTTAAAATTAAAACACATCTTGTTAAATTAAGTAGATCCTTTTCGACGATAAAGTTAATCTCGTGTTATAAAATTCTCAAAAATTGGCTCAAATACCCTTCAAAGTTTCCTCTCTCCGGTAAAACAATCATTACATATTATTACGTAATATTAGCAACGTTAAATGTTAAATACTCCGATCGAAAACAGGAATGTAGAATAAAGAGTATTAATTGTACCAGCAAAGAAGAGAATTGATTACCATCTGCTCGTATAGAGACGCTGTAGTGCTTCCTTGATCATAGTCGTTTCACCTTTGTGGTTTCCGGGGATAGAAATTTTACGTACTGAATAACTTCCGGCCTCTTACGTAGTCAATGTGCACTATACGATACACGTACTCTCATCGAGGAAATTATTACACAGTTTCGATTTACAATCCAACGCAGCTATCACATATAATTTCTTTCATAACGTAGCAAGTTAGTAAATGACAGTGAGATATATATTATGATGATCATTTTTGCAATAATTTTTAAATATCCTAAATATACGATAATTATAAATATGTAAAATAATTGTAAAATTCTCTTGCCTCTACTATACAGACGCTTGTATTTGATGTAAGCTTTCTTGGTATAAATTTTGCATCGTAGTAACATTTATTCGAAATTTTCACGCGGATGTTGCTTGTACAAAAAAGAACCGGGATTGTGATTTGCTACACGTCTAATTCTTTTTATTTCCAGATGAAACGATATAAACGTATATAATGAAGGATAATAATTTTTCTCTTAAACCGTAAGACGCGATTAACACCAATATTGGTAGAAAATATATCAACAAAACCGTAATACATTTTTTCGCAACTCAGACTACCATGTATTTAAAGATTGAAATTTCCCCTTTACAATGATTCCTTAAAAGTTGCTGTATGATTTTTTGCCCTTATTTTATTGCCCTTAAAAAGAGTGCTGCTAGCATTAGAATAACAACAAGGTATGTACTCGGACCACGAGAAGGTTATACCTCGTCGGACTTGTACATCGTGTCTTTAAAATACAGTGGCTACAAAAAGTAACTGTACGTAACCTTATTTTCCAAAGAAGCGTTTTTCATTTTCATAGTATCACGTTCTTGAACTCATATGAAAATACGTACTACCGAATAATATGAAACTTGATATTAACTTGGACTTAATTGATCAAGATACAAATGCTATGATAAATATCTACCTACGATAGCTCATCCGCAATATGTGAGACTATACTGTACATACATAAACACGTAAACGTACCGTACCAAATACACATACCAAACGCACGCATTCAACATGCATGCTGAATACACACGTATAAAGAAGACGTCAAGCATACACACTAAAGGTACACGTTAAACACATTCACCGAGGGTACACATTAAACATATGCACGTAAGGTACAAGTCTTGTTGTGCAATTTCTTCGAGGTGTACTTCGAGTTATTTTACCGCTGGAGGCATATTTTTTATTATAAATGCAATAAAAAATAAAACACCACTTTTAAGCGATCGTTGTAAAGAAAAGGTTTTATCCTTAAAATACATATTTGAGCCGGGAACTTGAGCCGCGAACAAAAGTTAACCAAAGTGCTGGATATAAGTAATTGATTTTGCAAAATTTCCAACAAAACGTTCAGTTTTGCTCCCTTACCTAATTTTCTCGTACGACAGTATCCTTGAGAAATATGAACTTGGCCAAGTGAAGAGGCTGTGTTTTTCAAACTGAATTTAGATTGATTATCGCGCGACTAATTTGTAGGCAACTATAACAAGTCAAGGATCGATAATTCCCCATAGAAATAGTAACAAAGTACTCTATTTTGTCGTAAAGATACACTTATTTCCTTCTCACGTACTAATTTTACATCGTAACATTTGTCGTATTTAAAAATGGTAAAGAAATTAATATAATATGATAAAATGAAAATACTTATATAACGAACATTCACCGGCATCTATTCACGAAACAATCCCACGCACGTAGAATACGTCATATTCTACGAATACTAAGAATACAAATTTTTATTGTAATGCTATATTTATGTAATTTCAATTAGTCGATTGTGGTTCGCTTTTATACCCCACGATACTAACCTCTTTTCTCGATCAGAACCTTTCACCACGAGAACACGGATTCGGATTACGATACAGAGTTATATTTATGACATCACGAGGCCGAACGAGTGCTGCAAATGAAAGTTGCAGGATTACTCTTACTCTCGCCTGGCGCGAAAGGAAAACCCGTTTATTATGTGTCGTACCAACACCGATCAACGATTCTTGTATTCTGAAATCTTGTTTCACTCTCTAATGTCTTTATTCTGTTTGTATTTGTTATTTCTTTCAGCCTTCAGCCGGAACACAAACTGAACAATTATTACTTTCTATTGATTATATAAATTTAATTATTATTAACTATTTATTCCTCTTCCTAAAAAAATATATATATATATAAATGTAAAAGTATAACATAAACGAAACCAATTTGTTACTACAGACTTTTAGAAAAATAAGATAGCAGTTTACTAGTAATATATTAATCGTAGGTGTAGATTAGGGGTAGGTTAAATTAATGAATTTAGAGCTAAGGTAGAAATAAGGTTTGTATTATAAAATTCAAATATTATACGTGTAATATGTGTATGGGTTATGGTCGCATATGCGTATGTATATGGATATATATGGATTTTACTATATTTGTTAGTATGATGTATGGCAATATTGTATGGCCAATATCTGCTCACACATATTCGTACAAACTGATTCGCGCTATAATGGATATATGTTAGAACACTTTTAAACACAGTATGGTATATTTCATCGATACTATATAGCATTTGTATCGTAACGTAAATTCGGAAATATTTGACGTAAGCAAAATTGTCGATTTTGGATTTAGATTGATTGACCGTATATAAATTGAATTCCAAATAATTATTTAAGTATCGTGTTCCTCGGTAACTTCGTTGTATATGTATGGTCTTTACTTGACCTAATTTCAATCAATTAAATCGTCTTTCGTTTAAAAGAGTAGCCTTTATACATTTAGATATCTAAAATATGTTACTATATTTGATATTAAGTATTTCAATTCTTCTCAAAGAGAAGACATTTTGAGAAACATTCTTACTTTATATCTTTATAGTCATTGTATTTGTATACAAATATTTCTACCATATAAGTACTTGTTTTATTTCAATATCTGTAGTTACAACCGGCATATTTTCGTAATTATTATTGTTAAAAGAACAGTTTTACTATTTGAATAGTAGCTTTGTATATTAAATAAGAAAATATAAAAATAATGATCCATAGTAGATTAAAAATATAATTATATTTAAGCAATCGAATCGTTTCTTGAAATCTCGCGTTTATATATATTTTCGCACCGTAGCTCCGTATTTATCGAGATACGTACCTGGTCGAACAACGACGAAGTTACACGAGTCCGACACGAGAGTTTGCGAGTAACATCGAGTCGCACGTAGCGTGAAACGAAGTCTGATATGTAATTTAACGACTAAAATGTATATTATACGCGTACAATATCGTTCATCGGTTTGTTAGACGACACGAGATAATAGTTTGTAGCGATCTAAAGTTGAAAAACGTGAATTAAAAGAAATATACATTTGTGTATTTGAACCGGCAAAAACCTAACCTACAAGCATATCGCATTCAAACTACCGGTTCGTTTGACAACTGTTGTAACACAATACATAAGGTAAGACTCAGATCATTGATTTTAACGTCTTAACAGCATATCAACGCGTATCTAAATATATCTTATGTTCGAACAGTCTGTGATTTACTAACGCTTATTAGTATTACACGTTAAAATGTCAAAAATGAACGTGCAGTTGTATTTTGCGGAATTTGATTTTATGAAATATAATAGAAATGTACGTTCAAATATGTTCATTTCGTTCGATGTAAATTTCACCGTTCCCAAAACAATCTGGTGTTCGCATCTCTTGTTAAAGCCCAGTGATCGAGTAATTGAACAGCGGAAGTGCATCGACGGTTAAGGCGTGATTGGGCGATTGTTTTCGCTCCGGAAATACGTCAATTGCAATTCCACGGTAAAACCGCGATTTATTGTTTCACGCTTCATGTTCGTAAAATGTGCAACACATATGTGTCACACTGATTGAGAGTATTTAAATGTAAAACGAAAATATGGAATCAATTTGATCACAATAATTATGAATCTATGAACGTAATGTGAAACTTACGATCCTTTTTACGAACGTATTTTTGCTGGAACATCGTACACCATAGCCGATGCTAAGGATAAATGGAATCTGGAAAAAATGAAATTGTTTCGAACTCAAAATCTACGACAGACGAGATTCATCGATTTTACTAATGTTTTATCCGTATATTACGAGCCTATAATACGAAATGTACATTAAATCGGTACGAGATTGAAAAGCGCAAGTTACGAAAATTTTAGTCAATATTCGATCGTATCATTTTACTTCGAACAATTGTAGAAACTTTAACGCTCTTTCCACTGATCTTCTATTTCTTTTTATTCGCAGGTACGTATCATATTTTCTGTAATTTTCGAAAGTTTTACCGTCTATTACCGGAAGAGAGCGAGATAGAAGTAGCGATCGAAGACAACGATGCCGGTGAGTAGAATTTCCATTAATGAATTCTGGAAGCATCGCGCGGCGATGGCGTCAGACGCCTCTTCGTTTTCTCGTTTTTATTTTCTTTTTGTTGGAATCCCACGACGGTCTGCCGCGGATGGTGACTGGTCGTTCGTTCGAGGAAATGGACAAAAAATTTTAATTTCTTCAGCATGTGCGCCGGAGGTGACGGATCAGGGCGATAAACGTTCCTCTCGTTATTCTCGTCAGCTTTTAGCCTCGTGTACATGTCCAGAAGCAAAAAACGTTCGATTCTCTGAAGCTCTATCTCTCGGTTCTCCCTTACACAGTTGTTGTGCTTTTATGTAGTCTACCGTAGCCGTGAAATTTGTTTCGATAAAAAATAACCACATGCTGGCTTTTTCCACCGGAATGTTCACGAGGATAGTCATATTTAAAAGAATCCATTATACATATACAATGTATATACTTCATCTTAATGATAACTCAATATAGTAAGCATTATATCAGTCTAGTGAAAATCAAGTATAAACAAATTAAAATTATCACACAAAGGGGAAACATAAAAATTAATTAAAGACGTGAATTTAATTAAACAGCCCTGTGAATAAATTAAAAGTAGAATATAATATTGGGCGTTAGTTGAAGATATTTAAAGTATGTGTATACACGTAGAACAATTGACAAATTGGTTTTAAATTCTTAATAATTCTAGTCAAAATAATCACATATTTCCCTACTATGGGTTCATTCCTTTAAAAAAATATCGATGCATAAAGTACGTGATAAGAAGTCTATAAATATTTCCATTATCATATCGTTTTATAATTCGTTCAGTAATTTTTAAGTCACTGTTAGGAATTTGTTGCAGTATTGATTAGTAAAATTTTTTAAAACGGACTATGCTGAGAAACATTGGAGAACGTTACATATATAGCTTTTGTCAAAAATATTTAAATTTGTAAATTTTAACTTATCCTGCCATCGAAGAAAAAATCTACGAAGCTAGTCGAAGTAACGATTACAAAAATAAGGATAAAATTATGATCGGTTTTCGAAAAAATCGAATACGTCTATTGAGTGACGACTAAGTAAGATACGGTTTGCCGAGCGATATATATATATATACATAATAACGGTTATCACGTTTATATACAATGTCTCCGGTAACAGTTACGAGTTAGCAAGTTCAAGGGCGCATAAAGAAGATATTTTACTAGATAAATTTTATTACAGAATGGTTGAAATTATTATCCTCGCTGCTATATGTAAAGCTATGCTCATCAAATTATGCATGTATTCTCGTTAGTACGTTTAACTCTGTAAATCTTCGAGTGCGTGATTAATATTTTGTACTAGTTGAGCAGTTGTTTGGAATATCAACGTATTTGCCAAAATCGTGTTTCGGACGTTCAAAGTTGAAATTTTCTTTCATTTATAGAAATTGTCAACAGCAGAAACGTCATTATAAACGTCTGATCTAACTGATCCGAGCTATTAAATTGATATTAAAATTTTTGAACTAAAGGACAGAGTATGAGATCGTTGAACTCGTCTTTACATCAGTTATACTTCTATTTAATCAAAAATACATCATGCCATCTAAAAAAGGTCAAGTTGATCTTGATTACTTATAGAAAGAAGTATTTTTCTGGCGATTTTAAATATTTCAATTTGTAGTTAGTTCAAAACGTATTAACTTTTGTTTGAAACACTTTTTGGTCACAGTATCGAAAGTACTTGAAAAATGTACACCCATTTCGCTGAACAACCTGTAGAATGGTGACATCGAAAAAAAGGACGATTATTTTGCTTCCAACGAAAAATGACAAAGCTTTCAAAAGAGGATTATGGACTCCCTTCTTCCGAATACCGAGTTTTCTCATTATATTACTGCATTGAAAGTAATTACGCGTGTGCAAATCTCATAAAACGCATATTTATGTAGATGTAAAGAAAAGTTCTTGAGAGGAAGATTATATTTGTAGCTTAATTAATTCGATGTCAAATTATGCCAATAATGGAAGAAATATTTATAAAACCACTTGTGTATTAAAATTTATTTGTCAATAATTTCTTGTAATTAATTAATTACGCATTAATATTGAACGCGAATTCACAATGCATTACGCATCCCAGTTATCGATACTATTAAAGCTACGAAAGATAGATTTAAAGAAATACACGATTACTTCAAAGTATCAAGATGGAAATTGGTAAAAATTCTCCGTCGACATTTCAAAGAGAAATGTTCTTTTTCCGTTTAACTCTTTTGTATCTGAGAGAATTATTGCAGCAGAACATTGGTAATTTAGAGGCATCTATAATAAAGTTCGTAAATCATGAAAATGCGGTAATTGGAAAAAGAGAATATCTTGGAAACGTCCGTAGTCCGAAGAGTTGTTCAACTTTATCGATTTAAACTCTCAATGTCTTTACTATAAACT
The DNA here is from genome assembly GCF_905332965.1 of Bombus pascuorum. Lineage (NCBI taxonomy): Eukaryota > Metazoa > Arthropoda > Insecta > Hymenoptera > Apidae > Bombus > Bombus pascuorum. The sequence continues at coordinate 412,643 of NC_083494.1, forward strand.
ATAGTTTTAATATTACGATCTTGCAAGTAGAATTTACATATCGTGGACGGTATGCTGTGAAACAAGATTGTATTAAATATGCCGTACATTTTTGGAAAACATGTCAAAGTTTACGAAATGAAAAACCTCGATTCTCGTCGTTTCAATCAGAATTTACTGTAAATTGCAATTTGTAATTTCTAGTAGTTTCTTAGCTATAGCGAATACGCCAAATTGTGGGTAGGTAGTTCATTTTGGTGCATTCATTTGCATGTATTGAGATAGTGCCTGTTCGCCTGTACATCGCTGTCGTGGTTTATCTTATTTACATCAGCTGGTAGCAAGACTAACATGTAAATAAGACACTAAACAAAGTCGTGTAATATTGTGTATAAACACGATGGCCATTGTATGTCCCTTAATAAACGGTATCTTGCTATATTTTAGTCGTATATAGTACATATCGCATATGCATGCAGCGGACTTTTAAACCCAATTTTCTCGAAAACTGAATTTTCCATAAGAAAATCTTATTCCATATTTTTTTCTTCTTGTCTCGCGAGAAACTGTTTCGCCCCCGTTCCTATATAACTTGCAGCATCCTGTATAAAGAATTATGTTCAATATTGTTTATGCACCTCGAATCGTGTATATGCAGTGGCTCAGGAAAGTATTCGAATGAAATATCATAAACGTAAAACAAGAGGGATAAGACAAATTTTAAATTATAATAAATTTTAGTTACGGTATAGGAGTTAATATCTTGGTTAACTTCTTAAAGACCAAGCAATGGTTTCTTATAACGTTATAATACGTCAATTCTTGTTATGTTTCATAAAATCGTAAAATACAGTTGGAGGAAACAGCGACGAGAAAAATATCGAAGAAATCTTTCGAATTCTCTTTCGTAGCCACAAGAGTACTTTCCTGACGTTCTTCCTCGTGTGTGTATTTCGAAAAAGAATATAATAATATACATTTATATAATTGTATATAATTTATAATATTGCTATATTAATAGCAATATTAATAAATTGACGTTATTACTGATGGCAACAATGAAATTAAATGTAATTTCATTAAAGATCTATGGATCGCAAATCTTTTTAGCTACTAAATCGTACAACTTGTTTAGCAGATTTAATTCGGTAAGATTTAATTACATTCCTTTCGTTCCTTCTACCATTTTAACTCTATTTTTAAAGTCTCCAATACTTCAAAATGTCGAGGAATATCATCATTGCCATTATATTGATGTTCCAGTTCGTTATTCGAAGCACAGAGGAACATCAGTACCGTGGTCGATCGACGAAGTTTCATCACATTGAAACCATTCTATCATGCCGGTGTTATCGCAATCACCGTTCTTGGTATTGCGTGCGATGCAGAAAGAGTTTCTTCCACATCTGTCGTCGTATTATCTTCCACTTCTTTCTGTATCGTGTCTTCGGTGTAACTCGCTAGTTTTTACCAAGCCCTTTTTAGTACCAGCCAAGCATATGCCAGCGCGTAACAGCGATCTTTTAAATATCATTGCTTGTAAAGTTGCGTCGCCTTTTCGCCAGTAGTATCGTTGATCGTCAATAAAAATTATCACGGAGTATTGCAGCTTTCATGTGCGAAAACTATTCCAATAATGGAGCAGTTGGGATAATCGTGGTTCTACTGTACTTTGGCAATCTATGCAAAGTATATGTATCCAACAAATGTGTTCTAGCTCCTTTATATACATTTTCAGATGCGTTTTGAATTTTATCAATATAATCAGGATAGTCGTGTCTCGTTACAGTACTAATGAGATTTTTAAATGTTCTGTATGATAGGTGCATAAAAAATTTGTAGCAGTGTTGGAATACTTTCGCGAGCCGCTGTACAGACCAACGAAAAAAGACTGACGAAAATAAAAAGAATGTTAAAGAGAAAACGCAAAATTCAGGGTCATTCGATGTTCGTTGAAATTACGCAAAGCTTGTCTATAATGGTTATTCGGCAGAACGAATTACACAAGAAATTGGAGCTCACGGACAACGCAACAAAGCGTTGTAACCTTGGTTTGTTTTCACCGCAAGAAAAATCGTCAAAGCAACGCGGACACTCTCACTCTCACCATGCGATAGACCTGTCTCTTTCGGGGGCTAATTATAATTTGACTCTTTTATGACTCCTTTTATGTATATGATCTGATACATATATTATATATACTATACCATATTATGTTATATTATATTATACTCTACTATATATTTTATATATATATATAATAGTACAGTATAATATATATAGTAAAATGTACCCAATGGAAAGAACGTATATGCAATATATATATATATATATATTTTTTTGCACTGGGTATATTTTATTTCTGCTTTTTGTTTCAGAATGTTGTGCCTTATGAAATATTGTGTAATTAATGTTATAGTGGTATAATTAGTATTATTTGAAATATTGCTTAGTCTTTGTAGGTTGGTATTATTCAGCAAATACGGTTTCGATACCATTCATGTCAAAAGTTTTCTACACTGAAATGTTTTATATCTTCAACGATCCTATTGTCACTGTTCAGACGATCGTAAAAATGTAAACAATCTACTATTTTTATTAGTGATTCTATATTTATGGACATATCTTCGTCCTTGATATTCTTCAAGATTATTTTATTGTTTAGAATCTATTTATATTACATAAAATACTATTACATAAAATAATATCGTGAAAAACCAACTATTTTTTTCTGTTGTTTATTATTACTATTCTTGCCTATTACGAGCGTAGATAATAAGCAAGTTTTACAGATATAAGTAGCAATTAAAGTAACAATGTTACAAAAATATACGAGTACATATATAATTAACAGTCTTTCTTTGATATAGTGTTGATTGGTGCTATCCTTCCGAGTCTCATTTCTATCCTTATTACTAGCAATTAATATCGCATTGTGCCAAGCGAAGGTATGCTATGATAGTACTCCAGGTAAATTGCTCTAATTCTCATCGCACCGTGTACGAAGTAGTGCTGTCTTTTTACAATCTCTTCAGTGTTCGCCTTCATAATTGTAATTAATTAACCTGCTGTTTTCATTTGTCTAGATTTCTGATTTAAGTACACTGGTCACTCTCTTAGGGTGTGCTCCATTGATTCTAGCTTTTCTTGTCACATTTTGACCTAGTTCTTCTTCATTTACATATTATGATACTTCGTTTATTTCGCTGATATGCCATTGTTTCCTTCCTGCCAGCCTCGTTTGTGCTTTGGCTTCTCCTTTGAATTTAATTGGAAGGCTCATTTCTATATACTCTGTTTACTCCGCTTAGCTCTTTTGTAATGGGTGTTGTTGCGTGAGGAACTTACTGCTTTTCTTATGAGATCCTTTTAAAATATTACTTTTTATAATATTTTTCAATGTTTATATTGTCTATATTTTTATATTTTAGTTTATAATTTTAATATAGTTTATATTTTTCAGGTTTCAGTTTTCACGATATTTATCAATTTTCATTTTTCACAATGTCTTTTAACTTTTGCCAAGCGGTCTAAAAGTAAACAGGAGATCGTGTCAATAAATGTTTAAAAAAAAGACTTAGAAAATTAACATTTCACGTATATTACCGAAGCATGCAATACCGTGAACGTTGAAAAATATAATTGTGCGGTTAACTGTACGGTTGCTATGTTATACGAAGATTATTAGCAGTGGATTTACAAGTATAGCGGATTGCATAGGGAGGATGCGTTCAATCGCCTCAAGAATTTAACGAGCCGATCTTCTACCTGAGTAAATCATAACGATTCGTTCACCGATTACCTACAAAATTTGTTTTAGAGATTATATATATAGAATAGGATATAAAAAGACAAATTGAATTAATTGATTTTCCGATGACGATAGATAATGACTAATAAGTCCCATTGAGATACGGTAACTAGCTCAACAGAAAATAGATGATCATTCGTCAGTTTGTTAATAATATCTTATCGTGAGTTTTACATGCACATCTACCGTTTATGTATATCTTTCCGTTTTAAAGAATTATAAACAAAAGCATATTTAATTAATAAATTAAATATAATACTATCGGTAAAGTATTAAATACAAGTTTCATTAAAATTGCTTCGCCTTTTCGGTGAAATAATACGTGAAGTGTGCAATTTGAAACTTTCTCGTGAAGACCGAACTGAGCCGTGCGTTCTTTAATATTTAAAATTCTGCGATATTTAAATTTCTCATATTTAACTCCTGTTTTACCTTTTGTGAACCTGTGATTGTATAAAACGTTGCATGCCATATAACCATTATAGTATGCAACGATTATTGTACAATCTTTTAAATAGGACTCTTTATATAATTTAAAAAATGTAACGGCAGTGAAATTTACCCACGCGTTGCAGTTGATCTTCGTTCGTCCTTTATTCGTTCATTCTTTCGACTATATCGACGTACTATTGTAATTTTTCAGATTCTGCTGATAAATCGATCGAAGTTTGAAATTTAGCAGATCTGAGCTACAACCAGATTATCGCTAGGTGAGAATAATGGCCAACGATACGTTGGCCGAGTTCGTATGCATATGTATGTGCAGTGTGTCATAACGAACGAACTGCACTAAGTCTAGAAACAGAATTAACGTAAGATACTTGCGTTTGAAGTAATTATGAAGTGCGAAGAGGATCAGAGTAATCGGAGATATTATTAGCTCGAAGACGTAAGCAGATAAGACATTTTCTTCGTTGCAACCGTCGACTGCGATGTTCGAAAGGGACGACTTTGAATCTCAAATTGCAATAGCGTCCGATTCCACTGACTAGCAAAAATACCAAATCGAAATACAATCTGATAACGGTTCTTTATTAAAATAGAATTGCATTCTAGACACTCGAATAATTTCAAATATTTTGTTAACGTATTAATCGACAAGAGCAAAACCGAATTGGAAACCATTATAACACTTGCATAGGGTTGTCAGCTGGTGAACGTGTCGTTGGTCGCTGTTCGCATCTAGCAACAATTATTGTTTCAATTATTGACTATTTACCGAACAATTATTTCGTTGATGGATCGGTATTTGAAGAACATGATCAAGCGTAACGCATGGATAGATCGAGCCGCTACCGCTTTTTCCGCTCTTAAATGTCCTGCAAGAATTTTTCGATGACAAGCAGACCTCTAAAAGTGGCCATTTTTTAACCTTTTCCCTTCCTATATTTTTACCTCAATCTCGATAGGAATAAATTTAAAGAATCAATGGAATTCGTCGACATGTTTTCTTGGTATTTAAATAAATGCAAAGTATAAAATAAATCGAAGGGAAGTGGAAGGCGTACAAGTAACGATTGAAAGTGAAAGTTACGTAATTATCGGCTAGCTGAATGGCATTTCTATTGCTTCTTTCTCTCGTTTCTGTGCGTGCAACGTTCTGAACTTCTCGCTATGGGAATAATATGTAACCTGGATGTTAAAATTAGACGGGAAGCTTATAACGGTGCGTGCACCCTCGTTACGGCGCTTCGCATTGTGCAACTAGAAACTCAGGATTAGCTTTATTAACGGATTCATTTACTGATATTATCATTTGCATAGCCTAATTCCTATGCTGGGTGATCGTGACTTCTATCGATTTTCACTGATTAAAATTATCAAATAGACGTTGAATTCAATTCATACAAATAAAACGAAGTTCTATTTTCCTCGGCTGTACGTAAATATGCTTTTAGTTGCATAATTGTCGTATAAATAAAGTGAAATTTCTTCTTCTTCTATTTTCTGCAGCTGCGTGTAAGGATATCGGTTCTTGAAATAAACATTCTTATCATTTAATTCTCTCTTTGAGGCGCATAACTGGTTACACAATTGTCATATAAATAAAGTGAAGTTTCTTCTTCTTCTTCTATTTCTTCCCTGACTGTGTTGTAAAGATATCGATTCTTATAACAAACATTCGTATTATTTAATTCTATATGTTCTAGGTTGCATAATTGTTTGTTACGAGATCGTTTCAAATTTAACTAGTAGGAGAAATGTGTGCTTCGAATGGTTAATCGAAAGAACACCCAGTATAAGGAACGCAGACGACTCTTGGCCCATGGGCTGGGAGGCCAGCTGCTTCCCTAACGAAAAAATACAAGTCAGCTGTTTTCCGGTGTGGCACACGCCAACACGATTACACTCGATTCCAACCAGACGCCTCGATCGACGGGAGGATTATCATCGATAAAGCAACTAAGCGAAAGATCAGTGAGTCGTCTTTTCGATTATCGATTACCCATCTTCCACGGACTAAGTACGTACTCGATACTTTACCTTATCTTTCAATGAGTAGCCCAAAATCGAGAGGATTTTTCGCTCGTTTTTGGTCCCACGATTTTGCAACTGACTTAGTTTACTAATATACATACTAATTCGGTAATTAGCCGAGTTCAAGTATACCTTTCGAAGACAGAGCGCCGTATAAAAAACTTGTGTCCTATATTTTCTTCGTATGGTTTCACGGGGAATCGTCTTATGCCCGCTTGCACATGTTATACTGGGCTGTATAACGGGCTCTGTATTAACGTAAAATTATAGTCAGTATCTTGTTAAAAAAAGACAGAGTTGACTTTGCTCGGCAAATATGCGTATGCGCCTGCAGCTGTTGCTTTTCCGAAGAATCAGCTGTTTCCTGATACGTATGTTTCAAGTCGTCGTACAATTATGGGAAACCAAGTATTTTCACCGATACAAATAAGCTAAATTGCAAATCACCAAACTGCTATAAATTGGAAATAGAAAAGTTGGTTTCTAAATGGAAAACGTAAAAGAATATTTATATTAATCGAATAATTTTTTTTGTGCAATTTCATCAATCTTTTGAAGCGATAATAATTCTACTATTTAATTGAGAGGTGGATGAATAAATGGATATTAATATTTATTGGCTATTTAACCGTAACGATAAGGAAAAGATGCATTTAGTTTAAAAGAAATTTCTGGGTATAATAATAGTAAATGGAAACAAAAGTTAACTTATCGTCAGTAAAATCTAACTAATGATTTTACAGCTACTTGCATAATTTATAAAATACACAGTAAGGTACGAATTATTCTACCTCAAAAAGATTCGAATTATATATTCCGTTTCTAATTAGAATTTGCAATTTCATTAACATGCTGTGATTTATATTATCTATTATATTTTCATCAATGTTTCACGCTCCACCTTTACGATATAATAAAGAACAGTATATCTTAATAAAATTCAATTAATACGATATTTTATCGTTTTGGTAATTTGGGAAAGTTGCTACAGCTTCGATAAAGATACTTTATTATACGGAAATTCTACTCGTAATGGAAAAGTTTGAATTATTTATTGTTTGGATAATAAAGAACAGACATTTTTTGAGTAATAATATACGTATAGGAGGTACCTTGCACCTGTGTACAGTTGAAGTATATCCCGCGTGATACACCAAATTTTTAACGAACAAAAGGTCTTTATGAATTTATTCAAACGTATCGTTACAGAATAGATTCACTTTGCTCAGATACAGTTAATACGAAAATAGAATATTTAAATTGCAGAATGAATGTAACAAGTTTTGAGAATAAGCCCTTACTCGCTTGTAACTATCTGATAACGAATACTTACGTCATTCAGTTTTCATATCAGGGTACTCCAGTAAAGGAAACATGTGGTCGCGTGGAAAAAACGCAGTTACATTATAATATTTTCCGCAAACGGTTTCAAATTTTGCATCGATGTAAATCGTGCGATTAGTGAAAAATTATTTGCACATACATATATGTAGATATATCATTTGTATATAAATATAAATATAAAATAAATATAGAATATTTTGAAATATCATTAGCACCGTAACGAGATATCCTGATCGTATGTGTAAAATTTTAAACGGATCTGAAAATGTGCATAGAAGTACAAGATATTTGTTAGAAGCATATACTTGGCAAAAGTTCGTCAAAGTATTTGAACAATCAATTATTCGCTGTATTAGCAACGCAGAATACGTAGCGAGATCATTTTCAGCACCAATTGCACGTTTAAGACCGCTACTCTCTTTGTATACTAAATTTTTGCAAAGTATATGTTTCCAATAAATATCTCGCAACTTGTACATATATAAATTTTCAAATTTTACTATTATAATCGCTATAATTACTAAACCGCGCATATTTATGCTAAATGATATTTCTATAAATTAAAACAAATTAAGAAAAAGAAAGTAAGCAGAGAATCTGCTTATCCGAGCAACTAAATATTACGATAAATACTCTATTTTGAATACCTTGGAATACTTTGGTGAATGAATAATCACTGTGTAGATTTTTACACAGACGTATAACGGGTATGTCACATACTTTTATCACGAAATTAATCCAGTTAATCTGATACACTTTTTTTAGCAGAGATTCGACTCGTTACTTGTTGGAATTTCTCATCCTTTTCCATGTACAAACTGAGAACCTCTGGTCTTTGTATTCATTTGCTGGGAACGGAATGGAACGAAACGGAACATAACCATAAAGCAGAGAAAATACATAGGTTATGGTCGTTGCACGTAACGTCTCTCGCTTCCAAAGCAGGCGCGCCTTGTTGCTCCCTTGTGGTTAAACGCTATCGTATTTCTTTCGTCAGCTTGGTTGCAAAAATTTGGTTGATTTTTCGTCGTTTCACAGCCGACGAGTTAAGGGAGAAACATCGACAATGGGTTATAGCTTTAATTGGTTTGAGGAAACTTGGGAATATGATACCATCGCCGAGTAAGAAACTATAAAAGTTGGAAATATTGAAAATCCACGTAAAGAGAAAGTGGTGCAAACTGGAATAAACGTACAACGACGATTCGTATGGAGAAATAAAACTGTTGGTCGTGGTAACTACTTTTCGTTTAGCTTTGTCACAGTTGTAAAACTAGAGTAAAATGAAGAAGGTAGATAGTAGTAGGTACAGATATTGCGAGAAAATAAGCGATAATGAAATAAGTGAAACGCTGATCAATAGGAATAATACGACGATAAATAAGGTTTTCGTTGCTCGAGTCTCGTATAAATTTTATGTGTTGGGAAGTAAAGTTAGGGGTTGTTATATATTTATTGATACGTTGTCATATTGATCGTTATGTTATTTATTAGGAATAACGTTTAGCGTGAAACAGAAGGAAAGAATAAAATAATATCAATAGGAATATGTTGCGATACTGAATGAAAATAATTTAACAAAGTTAAATTTCAATTGAATTAAATTAAATAATCGCGTACATAGTAGTACAAAGGAGATTTTTATTACAGCGGAGCTTTTTAAATTAATCTTACAAATATTTCGTATATATGCGCAATTTTATTATCTATAATTGAAAAACGTTTGATAATCGTATAAAATATATTGCGTTTTGTTACGCAAACAAGCGTCAGCGAAGGAAATCTTAACGAACAAATAACGCATCTCATTGTCAGATTATCGCAACCGATAGATTGCGAGACAACAGGGACTTATCGATCCGTGAAAGACTGCATATGTCGCATCATAGGTTATGGTATAGATAAGCTCTGTTCTGATAATTGGATACTATTTCACGATATCGTTTCTATACTTCACCTTTAAACTTCCACACGATCTATAGGTGCCGGTAGCACCTACTTGTATTTATTACTTGAAATAATAATAAATTAACTTTATAAATGTATTGAATTGTATCGTACTATTTTTCTTAGATTATTTACAATATTAAAAATCATACCAATATTGTAGTGCTTATTTTTCTCATTGAAATGTTTTCATATTTTAATAGCTTTTTGATAAATAGTCACCTTGTCCCTGATTTATTCTGTACATATTAGGCGTTACTTTTAAAGAATACGAACAATCGTCTCTTAAAATTATTGTTAAAAACAGCGATAGCGTCTTTCGGGATTTTGCCATATTCACCGAATGAAAGCAAACATGTAATACGTTTAGCAAATAAAAAGTTGTGAATCGACTAATTCCACGCTCGCTAAGTAAACTCAGCTTGTCGTGAGCTCGTACATTCTCAATTACATATTCGCGAATATTAGTAAAATAACGAAGAAATCTGATATTAGACTTTATTAATTGCTGAAGACCAATTTTTTAATATTATCGATGTTTGCTATATTTAAAAGTATTCTGTTTGAAAAATATTTATAATTCCATTGCTGTTTAGCTACTTCAATGAATTCCGAAGATTTTTTAGACAATAAATTCGATTTAATCGCTCCTTTAAAGCAAAGATATAAAAACTGTTGATTTGCTTTTATATTCTTCCGCACATTTATTAGATCACAATCTCTATGTACATAATTATTGTCTGAAATTCATGAGATTTTACGGAACTCATTTTGATCAATACGTATTTTACGATATTTGTATTACGCTGATTCAATATAACTCAACTAGTAGACACGGAGGCTTCGAAATTACGATGTATCCGCTAATTCCACAAGTACACGATCCCAAATATGTATAATTATGAATAGCTATAAATGAAATGACAGGACAGGCATTCCTTAAATCCTATGAAAGCTAATGACACTTAAGCTAAGTACGCGACGAATATCTTTCAACCGATGTCGGATCGGATTCGCGCACCCGCCTTGATGACCGCGAGTTGATGGCATGGTGAAACGCGCGAGGAGAATATCGACGTGCAGTTAGGTATGTTCGATTCTGACTCGATCCTTCAAAAATTCAATTCTTTCGGTTAAAGAATCAGAATCGATTCTTTACTGTCGGTTTTTCAGCGAATCGACTTTTTTTTTATTGCGAAGGAAGATTTCTCACCGTAGCAATGCGGTAATTCTTCTTATGCCAAAGATTCGATACGAATATCTTTTTCTATTCCCAATTATATTCCGAAACGATTGAATCTGCATGTAACAGATAATAGTAATAATGATAATACTCCAAGCTTATTCGGAGTTTAGCATTTATAGAATCTAAAAGGATAGGGATTTAAATCGGTAAAGTTACACATCTATGACTTTGGTGTAAGATACAAGATAACGATATATATATATATATACGTAATCCATACGTATATTCATAAAAGATTGAGAAGCTTGAAATATTGACAGTATTATTGATTGTCTCACCCTAAGAATCAATCTTTAACAATCCTATAAAATTATACATACATACATATTTATGATTTTCAGATCGATTCTTAACAATTATTATTGATTGTCTGAGGGCTCCGTAGGAATCAATCAAAAACCAAAAAAAAAAAATTATACATATATACATATGTATTTACGATTTTTAAATCTATTCGTCGTTGTTCGGTTCTCATGGTGCAGCTCAGAATCGATCGAGAATCGACTCTTTTTAAGCGAATCGAACATCCCCAGTCTGTGCAAACTGTGCAGAATGCCGCTCGGCATCCCGAAAGGTAATACAAGGGGGGTAGGAACGAGTGGTAGTAGTGGTTGTATTTGTCACCCCCTCCGCCTCCAAGTCTGCTTTGTCGAAGAGAGACGCCGCCGACGCCGTCGACGCCACCGACGCCGCCGCCGCCACCACCACCTCCACCACCTCCACCACTACCACCACCTCCACCACCATCAACCTCCGCCAACCTCCGCCACCGCCGCCACCACCACCAACCCCACCACTCCACTACCACCACCAACACTATCATCATCACCACCACCACCGTCGATACCACCACCGACGCTACCATCACCTCCGCCTCCGCCATCGCCATCGTTACCAACGTCGGGACGCCGTGTGTGACCGTCGCTGTCGTTTCAGTTACTAACGGACCGTGTGATCGTTCGCATTGCAGGCTGTGAAGCGCGAGAATTGTGCGAGAGAGAGAGAGAGAGAGAGAGAGAGAGAGCGAGAGAAAGAGAAAGAAAAAAGAAAAATAAAGAGGTGAGATAGGAATCGTAGCGAGCGGGGAACATAAGAAAGAACCGTCGTGCATAGAAGGAGGAGAAAGAAATAAAAGTGGAAAAGGAAGGTGAAAAATAGAGAGGAAGAGTCGAGCGAGAGGGAAAGGGGAAGGGAAAAAAGGGAGAGAAAGAGAGAAAGTACGTTGCGAGCCATGCTGCATGGTCTCGCCTGAACAAAGGAAGGCTCCCTCAACCCGAGGGTCGTTTCCGATCGACGAACCGTCGGTCCCCCTTCGTTTGCCTTCGGCGCGCCTCGTGCGGTGTGTCTAGTAAAGGCAGCAAACGGTCAGTAACGCAGCAGCGGCCGAGCCGTAAGGAACGAAGAACGGAAGAAGCAGACTACTACGAACATTGAAAGAAAAAGCGTGCATCGGTGCACCGGCTTGCCGGTGAAAACAAAGAAAACAGGCAAACGGCGAAATAATATCGTGCTCGCCTTGCCGGAAGTTAGTTGGCCACGATTTCGCTTTTAAGTGGAGAAAGTGGAGGAAATTTCCTGTTCCTATCAAAATCTTTTTTACCGAAATCGGCTCGGTTTTGTGTACGTTGCAAAGTCGTTCTCGCGTATCGTTTCGCTGGAAATCAACGCCGAAACTCGACCTAAGTGCTAAACAAATACGGCGTTGTTCGCGCGTGTGTATTTCTCAAGGTGCTCTCGTTCTCGCGTTCCGAAGCCTGTGGGTCGAACGACAATCTCGAACGGCGACGGACAAAAATTGGATTTTCCGTTGGCAGTTTTGTGCTCGCGTAGTTAACCTAACCGGCAACCTAACCTAACGACCGTTGTGTAAGGGGGGTAGGCGCGCAATTATCCGCGATTAATCGTTACGCGTACGTGTCGAGAAACCGATCTTGATGCGCGTGTCACTTGAGCGTGCTAAATGGTGGAACAGAGTAGCTGAATAAGAACGAAAGTGACTACGAGAGATAGATCTTTCCTCGATTATAGTACGCCGGCTCTTCGTTTCCCTTTATTTTTCCTCCTTGCTACGTTTTTGTGTGACATGTGCCACCAGTACACGGTGCATGCTTGAATCGAAGGATTCTCTGATCGCAAAGCAGTATTCTTCCGTTCGACTACGTACGGATTATCCTCGTATTTACGGTGAGTACGTATCTTTTATTGGACTAGTAAAATGTAAACATTTACGAAAGTATTCGAACGCTAAACACACTCTTTTTTCTCAATACATTTTTGAAATCTCGTTGCTACTATAATAGGACACGACCATCGTGATTAGAAACATTCGAATGCAATCCGAAGATGTACATAGACTTTACGAGACGTTTATGGAACCATATTATTAATGAAAAATTAGTATACAGCGTGAATAATAATTTTAAACATACAATTAATAATAATACAGCGAATGAATCAAACGCTTCGGTGATCTTTTCTCAAGCGTATTCCTTCAATAAATATCTCGTAATTTTTATATATAGTTTCAAATCTGCTTCGAATTTAATCTGCTTTCAAAATGTAATATCATCAAGATAGTCGCGTCTTGTTACGTTTTCAAATTTTGTACGATATTTATATAATAAGTTTCTAGGACTGTTCGAATATTTTCCCAAGCTACTGTGTATACATTAGTACGACGATCGTAACTGTGTCAAACGAAAAACTCGGAAAATATTTTGAGCGGATTACCTTGTAAACAGTTATTTCTTTTCTGCGCACTTTGAGATACTATGGCGTTCTCGTTACGTGTTTGTTGATTTGTTTCCATTAAAGCGAGAGAGAAGCAAAGATTAGAAATATTCGAGAATAACCTTGCTACGGTAGGATCATCGAGACAAATGGTAATTTACGTTACTTACTATTAGGCAGAAAAAGTTCTGTTTATTATTTTTTCTTTTATCTTACGTGCCAATTACGAAATCACATGTATTGCAAACATTTCACGTATTTTTAGTTGCGATATAAATACTTGGAAAGATCGTAGCACTCTGAATTCTTTCGTTATTGCAAATGGTACCTCTTTCCGAATCTGAGAAACAATTTGATATAAAACCGAGTGGTTCAAAAATGGCTGAAATTATTCATTTATTTTTCGTAAAATCTGAAGGAAAAATAATAGCAATTAACGTATGCTTGTATCAGATATTCCGTGAATGTTGCGAACGTTGAAACATTACGAATTTAAATATTAAAAATAGTGGAGATTCTGGTATTTCTAAAATAAGAAACAAGTAATTGCAAATCGGAGCAAATTGGTAGAGATAGAAAATATCGATTGTTTGGGAATATTCTTCTTTATGACAATGTAGCTGGTAATTTAAGAACTCTGTTCGTGTGTAACGTTATCGTTTCATTTATGAAATCGCTTTCACGATATTACCTCCATATAGAATTACGATCATTGTTTTGTAAAACGATCTGCTATTGTCGAATGTCACGTTCGTGTACGAGACAAAATAAAACTCTTGTCGTTTCTATGTCATTTGGAAAATTGATCACGTCGCAAAGTTATGCATACTACTGGATACGTTATCATGTAGCAAGCAGAGCTTAATTAGACGTTGCAACGATTGAAAAATACGCGATGTTTATCGTCTGCTGGTGACAGGGGATAATTACTCAAAAGTATAATCATTAATTATATACTTTGACGCGATAATGTGAAAATTCGGTAATCTTATGATCCGATCGATTTAATCGTTCAAAACCTTGTTAAGCAAATTGATTTTAAATCAATCAGTAAATTATTAATCTCTTAATAATGGATTACTTTGCGTGCAAAAGTATATTACAATGTTCGATACGTACGAAATTACTTAAATGTAGCAATACACGCATCGATACATATAACGCTCGTTGCGCTGTTTTACATGCTCTTGTATTTGTTAAGTATTGTTTTACATCGATGTTATAACGTAACAAAATTATATCATTAAAGTACAACATATGTGGATTGATCGTTAAATTCATTTGTAATTAAACACTATGATGTTTAATATTCAGCAATTATGTCTATATAAACGGACAATGACTATCGTTACTTCAATGTGCAAGTTATAAATACGAAACCAAAGCGAACATTCATTATTCCTCCCGTGCTTAAATTATGCTGTTAATAGATTTTCCCATTTTTAAGAAGTACAATATGTTTGCGATATTCTTATTTGTTATAAATCATTATTTATAATTCTTGAAGCTATTCTGTATCGTATTCTGGTACGCTGACTCGTTACTTTTTTTTTATTGGCCTTATCGATATTTATCTGAAGACGATGTAATTTTCAACAACTGTTCCTCCCTTTAAGTATAATAATATTGACAGTGATTAAAAAGTATTAAATGAATTGCAGCTGTCGCCATTATCTTCGTAGTACGTACGTAATTGGGATTACGTTAAAAACGCGGAAAGCAGGAATAAATGTTCTTAGAGGTTTTCGCGAAACTCTGATTTTATACTTATGCCCTCGAGTGTCTCGCTCAAATCGATGATTCATTCGCGAATGAAATAACGCACGTTCGCCGACGGAGGCCGCGCGTATTTATTTCTTTCGTTTTCGACACAACGAGGTTTCTGTCAGTGAACGACTGAACAGTACCTACTGTTGAGAAATATTAGAAGGAGCTATAATATTAGGATGAAACAAAACCGAACGGCGGTCGAAACAAACACCTCGAACAAAGCCAATTTGTTTATAATGAGAATATTATTTAAATTCTAATATCTCTGTTATCGTTTTTGTTCTGTAAATTTCATTAGCTCTGTCGATGTAACAAACCGTAATTGCTTCGTTTTGTTTAAAAAGGCTGCTACGGTGCTCGTTAACGACCCACGTTACTATATTTTTTCGCATGAATTTTATGGACTAAAAAAATTCAAGAATATGAACGATTTGGATAACGTTAACAGAAAAAAAGTTTGCGAATAGAATATGGTCGGCCCGCCATCGGTTGCTCGCAGATAGAAATGACGGTTAAACGTAGGGAAAATCCGCTTTTCCCATTCCAGATAAAAGATGGTTTTACGTGCTTGAACAATAACCCTGAGGAATTTCTCGACCTAAAAGATGTTTTGTAGCAACGAAGGGCCTTGACGGTAAAGTAAAAGTGCTTTGTTTTATGGCAATTCCTTGAGATTATTGGATTCTGTTTAAATATATTTTTACAGCCGATGACCGTCTTGACCGAGGGATGGGTTCTCCTATATGCCAAGGTTACGGGACTTGACAGAATTTATTTTGCAAAAATTAAATACTACCTACGTATAGTACGTTTCGATCTATCGCTACTAGCACGTTGAATCTTATAAACTGTGAACAATTTAAACGAAATAATACATTGCTACAAGTAGGTAACATATACTGTACGATGCTGGAATATGGGAAAACGGTAATGGAAGTCGATCGTTTGCATCTGTAAATGATCGTGATTCTTGTAAAACGAAAGGGAATTCTTGATAAGCCCGTCGAGCCTATAGAATCGTTTCATTCATAACACGGGGATATACGCTACATAACATTGCAGTGAGTCATTTTTACGTGATTCCGCGTAAATATACTTTACACGAGATAACTGTATGTCACGTCGCGTTCAACGTACATGTATATGTACTGTTATAATTTATCCTCATAGATAATCATAAGTCACGACACGATGCAAAGAACGAATTAAAATCTAATTAATAATCAATTTTTACGATATTCGTTTTTAATTAATGTTAGATTTATACGCTTGTTAATATATAACATTATATAACAGTAATATAAAAGCGAGTGAGTTTTCTAAATTTTTCTTAAATTAGCTCGTTGCCCATACGGAACTGGATCTTTTTGAGATATAGATAGTTTTGAAATACAAATGAAATTCCTTTTTATCTCAGTTCTTCCAACAAGTTTTATAAAAATTAAAACTATATTCTGTAATAAAATTTTAATCGAATATAAATATAATCTCTGGTCGATCGAATCTTCGGTATATCGTCGTATTAATTCAATCGGTTGTAAACTGATGCTACGTGTAATATAGTATACAAAGTTTGAGATCAATAAGTACCTACAGTATTGTTTTTCTCAACGTGTCGTTGCGATTAATGTATTGTCGCTAATGCGTTACGTAAGCACGTTTAATCAGTTTCCGTTTCATTAGAGATTCGTTGAACTAGCCGAGGAAATGTTTAATCCATCAATGAATATGCTACAACCGGAATATCGGTATTTCGTTTATAAAGAATTACTCTTGTTGGTAATTTTCTCTCTTAGTTTGTTCGCTCGTTTACAACTAATTTTTACCCACAGGAAATCGTACATCGTTGTACAAAGTATTCTAAAATTGATCGTTTGATCGCTTTAAACTTTGAAGATTGCTAAACTTGTATATAAATAAATTTGACAAGTAAGCCCATATTGAAAGAAACAAATAATCCTCTAAGCTGGGAAGGATTCTGGTAAATGATCAAGCTAATCGATCAAACATTGTCGATCAATTTAATATCGTCACGAAGAAGTTTTATTCCATGCTAAAGACAGTGGCCATAAAGAGTTTTGTGCATACTCTTATCTTCCCATGAAACGTTCCTTTCTGTCAGCTGTTACATTACATTTTCATAATATTAACATAATATTTGTATCATTATATTGATATTTATATATGGGAAAGATACTTTCATATGGAGATATACATGTAAATACAATATACATATAGATATATATACAAATAGATATAAATATTCTAGTGCATGTGTTCTATGCACTAGGATAAAAAGAAGTAATGTGCCACAACGCAACAAAATACCAATATGAGGTAGTAAGAAACATACAATGTAAGAATATGATATTGTGTAAACAGCTGAGGATAAATGTAACAACATCCTCGTAATAGGTTGTGGACCTAAAGCATAAATAAATTAATATTATTATTATCGTTATTATCATATATTAGTATTTGTATATTGTGTTCATATTAATAATAGCAGAGAAATGTGATAAATACAAAGGTGTACAAACACTGTATATATAACCACTGTATATATTCGATACTCGTCAACCGGTGAAGACCTTTTTCGTGATAAAAGAACTCTCGTCTATTACCGAACGATCAATTACACTTTGTGAAAATTTAATATAAAGTCTTGTCAACTCGTAAATTTTATTTCTCGATACGCTCTAGAAATTCATAGATCACATAAAGTGTCTGAAAACAGTTGGTTCGTTAGGAAGTGTTTTATATGTATTCGTGAATACGAAATAGGTATGTAGTTGCGAATAATTAGCGCATCCATTATATACGCTTGTCTCTAATCATCGATCGTCTTGTTTTAGCACAGGATTGAATCGTTAGGATATTATATAACGTACACGAAATTGGTATGTATTCTAACATTGACGCGAAACGTATCTCTGCGAATGGTACGAAATAATTTTGCACATCGTAAGTGCCATTACGTTTACGATAGTTATACGATTGTCATTCGAATTGAAAATTTGGAATCGCAGAAATAGATGAAACGTCCAAAACGGTATAGTATATTATACTCGATGGCTGAAACATGTCTGTGCTTAGGTACCACTTACTCGTTTGCGTTTATAAAAATACGAATTTGCATAAAGGTCTGCTTACAGTTAGAGTAAAATACCGGAGGACTTGATCGTAGGAAACAGAAAACAATTTATAACAATCGTCGATAATATTCTACAGATCTATAAATTAATAAATTTGTAATGTTGACGCGTAACGTTATTGAATTTTTCTAATTAGATATTTATAAAAATACAACATGGAAACATGCCGGTTTCGGTAAAAAGACAGAGGAAATACAGTCGTATTTTAAATCTTGGAAATTTTCGCCTCTGTTCGCAGCTTTTTTGACAGTTCGAAGAAATCTGTAGCATAACGATCTTTTCAGTTTCTTCTAGACCTTTACCTTCAGAAAGTGAGTTGCATTCCTGAATGACGCGTGAAATATTTGGGCCCGAGTTTCCAGGCCTGCTCTGTTACGAGACAAACCGGTTTTCCTCAGAGCCGAACGATCATTTTCCCAAAGAGTACGACGTACGTTAGAAATGCATGATTTGAAAGCTGCATTCTTCCTCGTAGCACGTATTTCCTTCTTGTACGGTCGAAGATTTATAAACATTTATTTGTATCGTTTTTTACCATCTTCTTGCTATCGTCGAAAGCTTTAGTGCAGCAATTCATCTCGTCCAAGTCACGTAATATTTTCGAGATTACAAGGAAAATGTTTGAAATATCGAAATCACCAAGGTCATAACGATAAAAGTATGCATGAACGTATCTTTTAATAAAACTGATAGATCACAGATTTACGTAAGAGCAAAGAAAGGATACCTTAATTGAAAAGAGCTATTATTTTCGTGAAAACTGTAACTGAGATGCTTCTTTTATAAAAATCAGGGGCGGAATGAAATTTATTATTTAGTTTACTCGTAGTTTATTACTTTGTTTAATCATAGTTTTGAACAGCAATTTCTTTCGCTATCTTCTCTGTTTCTACAAAACAGTTACAAAACGAAGTAATCTACCGAAAAATTTATCTCGTAAATTTTTGCACAAATAGGAAATTTCTTTTTTTTTATATGCCTCCAATTTCTTAAATAGTGCTGGTTAAAAATATAATTTCATCTCTTATATTTTATCCTAAAAATCTGTTAAAAAGTATGATCCTTTGGAACTTTCACCCATGGAATATAAGATTACAAGATAAATTTTACTACAGAGTTAGTGTCGACGCACAAAGTTCATTTAAAATAGAAAAGAAAAGATCTAGAAAAGTTAAAAGCCGAACGAAGAACTTGTAAAACGTAATACGATATGTAAATATTTGTAAAAGTTTACAGTTTTACTCGACCCTTGATAAGACTGGAATGCTTAATTCCAGAGATGCATCGGTTGAGACCCACTGCCTTAACGTGTTGGATAAATAATATAAAACATCGGAAATGCTTCAACTGTGCTAATTAGTTTCCGGTTTTCGACGATTAAAGGACGAAACAGAAAGTGTAATTAAAAGTTGAAGTTATATTCGCGCTCCGGTAAACGATCCTACGCGTAATGTAAGTCTTCAAAGAAGTGAAATCAAAGTTCCGGATTTATGTAAGTGGCTGAAATTTATTATCGACCATTGCAGAGCAAGCAGCGTGTAGTTACGGCCAAAGTAATCGATCTCAACAAAATTACGATAGAACATCGTTTATTAATATAATTTTAACGAGTAAAAAACATGCGCATATTACAAATCTGGAGAATAATTTTCATAACAAAGATGCGATATCTACATGGCTTTATGAAAATATTGGCAAATATCTAAAAGATGACAAAAATCTAATAAGATTTATCCAATATCCAGGAGAGAAAGCCACTTTTCAAATTAATTATTTCGATATTTTAACTATACTAATGCCCAGTGGAGTTTCCTTTTGATTTTATTACGACTCGAAGCCGTCGTCTCGTTGAATTTATCAGATCGACGAATACTTTAATGAAATATTTTTCCACTCTTCGAAAAGAACTCTCTTTAAATCATTCCTCGATGAAATATTCCGGTTCCGTAATTATCGTTTCAGGTCGTCTCGTGTATTTTCAATAACGTTTATATCGGCGGATCGTACATTTTTAGGTGTTTCAGAACATTATACGCGTTTCACGCTCGCGTATTAGTGACATCATGCTTTGGATAGTCATCTACCGTCAGGGTGAAATAATTATCTTTTAAGCCCATTTGTTCTGAACTTTGAAGCAGACTATTTTCGAAAATATCTATGTACAATGTACAGTTTATGCTACGAAGCTGTCGTAAAGTGTTTCTCCGGAATGGCTGAAAACTTTTCTTTGCATTTACGATAAAAAAAACAAGCGAACCTAATCAATGTGAAAATAACAAAAGTTACTATGTCGTGAATACGCGGTATGTCATCGGACATCCGTAATAATCTCGACACCGAGCGATCAAAAGAAGAAAAACACGCAAAAGGCAATGATATTTATTTGAAGAATGAGAAAATTGTACAACATGCATATAATAGGTATAAAGGTTATTTATACTTATAATTGTCCGAGACTCGATTGAAAATACCGATGACATACGCGTGTCGTCATCGGCCATGCGGCGAGATACCCGATGATACTGCATGGCATTATGCTATGACGTCGGTTACGAATGCATTAATAGAATAAACGTCTGTCTATAATATACAGTTAGATGTATTCGAATATATTGGATGATATAAAGGATATTTCTCTTTCTATTTCTACGTTGCAACTGTAAAAATCGTTTTATCCTCTCGCTGTATGTACGCGTGCGTCGTATTTTATTGGCTGCGCATTTTACAAGTTTAATCAGAGTGCTTACTCCTTAATGGCAAAGTTACACAGTCGGATAGAAACGCACGAGCTTTCGAATCTCGGGATTTCGATCTGCCGTTCCACGTGTTTTAGGAAACGCTTTTTACGCACGTTGACCGAAACAAAAATTCGGAGTAAGAGAAACCGGCACGGTTTCGCATAACACGGTTTCGCAGGATAGATACGCTCACCATGGCGTATCTAATTAACGAGATTACCTCGCACGGAACCCGTTTCTGTAGCGATCGATCCTTATTTAGGAGCGACATGGTGTGGACGGGCCTTAGGCAGCGAAAGTAAACGGTTGTCACTGCACTGCTGCTACACTGCACTGCTACACCGCACTGCTGCACCGGCGAACAGTTGCCTGGGCTTATCTGCTCACTCACAGAGACGAAAGTGTCTCGCTATCGTGCTTGAAAGCGCGCGTATATAGACTTGTACCGGCGAGCTGTTGTTGTATCTTACGTAACCTCGTACAGACAGTAAGAAAGCCAATTACGTTTCGTTGTACTCGTGCGAGATCATTGGGCTAGCGTGCGTATTAGCACGGGTTATATTAATCGCGATTCGATCCCACTAGACTGTGGGAAAGTTACCACGGTTACGTGCTCTAACTACTTACATATCTCTGACGTTGATCGCGTCTACTTGGAAGCGCATTCTCGCTGAAGCCTCTTGGCTTTCAATTCCTTGGTTTATTTCTCCAAGATTATATACATACGAGCCGCTTGCAACCAGACATCCAAAGTAACAGTTATTTCGAGCACTTTACGTAAAA
The DNA here is from genome assembly GCF_905332965.1 of Bombus pascuorum. Classification (NCBI taxonomy): domain Eukaryota; kingdom Metazoa; phylum Arthropoda; class Insecta; order Hymenoptera; family Apidae; genus Bombus; species Bombus pascuorum. Next base: position 434,624 of record NC_083494.1, read on the forward strand.
AAGTCGTCGAGTAGACATTTTTACTCGAATGGAAATCGTCGGTTTATGGATAAGCGAGAAGGAAATTTTTCGAAGAACGAAATCATTGGAAAATATCAATTTGTAATTGTTCCGATCGTGAATAATCGTCGATGATGCAAATTTAGTCTTAGCCAGTAACTATCCATATGCTTCATTCGGATAACGTCGATCGTTATTAACTTTACCAATAATTGATATTCATCGACAACGTAAAAAAACTTGTCCGATCAAGTAAATTAATTATTACGAGGAGTTCTAGCTTTTTCATTTCATTTCATTTATTTTGCGTCGTTTTGCCGTACTACCAATTACGTATGTAAATACATTTTCATAAAAGATGCGATAAAAAAATTAATATTGGGTTTTAATATAAATTGTCCTGTTTTTACGTTTGTGACAAGAATACGTGATATACGATGTGTAGAGAAACAGGGTGAATTTATGTTACAATCTGAATTTAAAATTAAAATTTAACAACCTTAAATTGCAATTGTTACAAATTTGTAGGTATATATTTTAATAGAAAATTTAGAAAAACACCAACAATTGAAAAAAGATTGGAAACTTACGCTTATTCAATTTAAAAAATAAAAAAGGAATGATAGTTTTGGACGTGTGACGGAGATTTGGCACTCGATGACAATTTGCTTACCGTAATTATTTTTTACGCTTTCGCTGATCGTCAGTTCGTATCATCGGAATAGAGGTTCTCTGCTCCCGTGAGAGTGAAATGCCAAAGTGAAAGGGTATGTCTTCCCATGCGTGCTGTTACCTCATAACTCGTTCTGTCGCTCGTAACGTGACTTCAAACCGAAGCAAGGCTGTTCCCACATCGAATCACCTATAATATTCGTATAATATTTGAATTCATTTGCGTCTTTTACGTTGCCAAACGAAATGCTTTAACGCGAGGTAAACTCTTATGACGTGACGCATTTCCATATCATTCCAGTTGAATGATCGATTCCTTCGGTTTTCCATAAGAAACAGAAATATTTCTGCACTTTCAACTTTCCCACGAGTACGTAAAAATCTGCGCCCTATTGATAATTGGGATTAATTTATAATTTCGAATTATTCCGTTGTATGTGTTTAATGATTGTTAAAAATAGTAACGACGTATAAACGATGAATAAACATAACGAAATATCTGTTGATAACACGAAATATCCAAAAGCTTTTTATCTATAATGTATGTATATTAATGTGTGTGAATTAATCTTATTGATCGATCGATCTCATTAATAGATCTTCATTTATTTACGGGAATGTTTCAAAAAACCAGAACGCACGTAATACGCAAAGATATATAAAATATTGCAAATATAGTACTTCTCGTAATATTTAATGCATGAAATAAATATCTGCTCGAGTTTAATTTTTTGTGTCGCGTCCGTAAAAATACGAGTTTGCGTAAAAATCTGCGATCCGACTGTTGAATTTACGCGAGCGGTAAATCTGGCGCAGAAATATGAAAAATCGCACGTATTACCTATCTGTAGGTAACTTTTTTCCATTGTCCTAGATAAGTACGTGTAAAGTCTACCTGCGTACTTTTTACTTGCCATTTAGAACTATCGCGGTCATTTTCCTTTTACCTGTCGTGCAAAAGTATTACGTGCGAAAGCGTCGCGGTACGTCATATGCGACGATGCGATTCGAACTTCCGCGTAACTACTGCACCATAAACCGACTCGTTCGACGATTTCCGCGTGTTACAAATGTTACTCGGAAGAAATATGTCTCTACGCTCATCGTACGTTCGTTTAAAAGTCGTGCGTAGCCTTAGATTTGCGAATACACCGTATCGATAATACATTCCATACGGGTGGATCGATATTCCGTGGAAGTTCTGTTTGTGAAACAGCATTTGCTCCGTTATATAAGTCGACTACTTATGTATGTTATCAACAAAAAGTATTAAAATGGTTTACAACGATTAGGTACAGGCTGGCCAAATATATAGCTAACAGATTTTCATTGTCAATAATATTTAGGGTGCCCCCAGACAATCAATAATATTATCAATATTTCAAGGTCCTCGATGGAAATCTATAGCGTGAGAACAGCCTTAGAGAAAATTAAAGACAACGATCTTTTTAATACAAGTTATTTATTAACAGAGAAAAGTAACCAAGTATGAAATACCTATTACGGTGCTCGACTATGGTGTTATATTTTGATAGGAAACAAACAAAAAATAGTTTTATTCTTCTTATCTTGTTGTTCTTTGGTGGTAAAATTAGATTTTAGAAGAATTATGTAAAAACATAGTTATTTACGCTAGTGGCTATTTACGCAAGTATCAAACTCTGCTACAGCACTTTTGTGACTATTCGAAAGTGGTTTGCCGCTTTGATGTACTCCACTTTTTTTTCTCGAATCCTTTTTATGGCTCGAGTCGTCTCTTTTTCTTTATACCGCGAGAAGATATCCTGATATCCGATAAAGAAAACAATATATAGAGAAAAAAGTAATCCAAATATAAAGTATCGGAGATTTCGGCCACTACTCGGTGTCTATATTTGGAATTTTACAAAGTCACAAGTACGATGTTCAGCTCGTAAATACTTACGGGTATCAGAGACAAGTATGTCAGCAACAAGAAAAACCACAAATAATTGTGATAATAATACGAATAAGAAATACGAGCGTGAAATTTACACAACGTTGAAAGTTTTCAAACAGCAACAAAGTAATAGGAATCTGCCACGACATTAACGTTCGCTCGGCCGATGAATCACAACGTGAGCGCGGTATCAGATTCAGTAAGTGTCTACAGTCTACAGTCGTTTGTGAGATATTTCATCATCTATCAGATTTTTACAAACAGCACTGTGCCATGTTAGGTATACCGTTTCATATTTGACTACTTTCTTCTACTTGGAGGTTATGCGTGTAATGTAATGTCAGAAATATCTCAATTGCATTTTTCGTTATATTTTCATACGTTTCGAAAGGTATGTTCCATCTATCGACAGGCACTCAGCTTTTAAAGAAAAACCTGTAAGAGACAATACTATGCGGTTAAATTAGGTCATCTAATTGCCCAGATAATATCGGATTAAATGTTTTAACACCGTTTAAATGTTCTGAATCCGTGTAACGCTCCATGATTATTTTGCCACGCATTCGTAAAACAATTGCCAAAGCGGAATACAAGATAACGCATTGTTCCAGAATGACAGGTACTTTTAAGAATAGAATATTTGTTTGACTTTGTTACGTATCGTTTTGTAGCTTCCGAAGGCAGTCGGAGAAGTGGTTTGTTTTCTTATTTCATAAATAGATGTTGTTAGATGTGATGTATTTATTTATTTCAGCCTGATGGCCAAGAGATTGGACTCGATTTCGCATAAAGTAAATATTGTTGGATAAGAAGGTTTCACGGTATTTTTATAACGATAAATATGGCATAAAAGTATGTAATAGCATAATTTGATGATGATAAAGATGTAGATGGAAGAGAATTTATTTGAAACACTTTTGACAACGATACTTATGCGCACGTTAAAAGATACGATACAGGCATTAATATTTCGTGATACAACTTCATTTCTGCTTGAAAGGGGATGCCGCTTTCATCATGATGTTCACTGGTCATTGTCTATTCTTTCTGAAATTATTATCTCGAGATAACACTTATCGAAAGACGTTGTATTAATTGACAATTAATTAGCAAGGACAGAATTCGACGAATTTGTACTGTTACGATACCGTTACGTAACGAGAAATTAAAATACACGGCATTCGTTTTATTCGCATAATCTTGCTTCTCTCGGAATGCAACGTAAAAGCTTTATTCTAAATCTCTTATTAATAAACTTGTCATTTAGTTTATTTCTTCTTTTATCTTCGATTATATAGATACAATTTGAAGATCTTAACTGGAACTATTATACAATGTTGGTAGAAGCAAGTATCCGAACGGTAATTAGTCGATAAGAATTAACAATCGATACACTAATCATCGTGTTATTTGTGATAACGTATACGTTAACTTATCGCTAAAAAACATGGAAAACATCTACAAAATCATTTTGAAACACGTACCGCGAACATTTGCAAGATAAAATATCTGGTACGAGCAGTGACACGCGGTTTGCCGACAATTTTGTACGTGTCCGACGATTCGAATGCCTTTCCTTCCTTCAAATTTCTACGTGGCGCGATCTACGACATTTGTCTTAACTTTCATTTCCTCGTAACGTAATCTCGGAATTCGGCATTAACCAGACGCGTCTTGGTTAAAAAGTGAAAGTAACCATGCTCGGATTAACCGTCTCTCCCTGCTACCTGTCCTTCGTGTCCTGTCTAGTTTCACTGTTCACGCGAATGGGATCGGTTCGTACGAAAGCCAAAGGAACGTAATTTTACGGCTAACGGTGACGTGAACTAGGTTAAGGACGGCACACCGAACTCAGAGTGTGCGTCGATCGATTAATTACGAACCGGTCCTTTTTAATCGAACAACCTGTATTGGCGAGATGCCTATAAAAGAATGTAAACTCAGTGTGCTTATTATGAGCGTATTATGCGCGTATTTGCGCATATATTTATTACACCTCGGTTCCTACCGTGTATAGCGGGTATTTAACATGGTCGAAAAAATAATCAACCAAAACCTAGTTTCTAAAAACATGTTATCTTAAATCAATATTCACATACGTACAAAAAAAAAATAATATTCGTCCGTTTGTATTTGTCCAACCAAAGCTTTCATTTGTCCATCTCACAAAAGGAAAGTAGCGACCGAATTAAAAAATTTCACTTCAACGTCCAACGAACTTTTTTTTTTTCGTTGATTTTAACGTAGCACGTGATCGTCCGTGCTGGTCCAACCTAAATTTCAAAATGAAATCATTCTGCTTAAAAACCAATGAGAAAGTTCACGGGGATGCCGATGGCAGATTTTTTAATTTGATCGAAATTTTAGATCGAAAGGCGGACAACCGAACATCGTCTGATCTTTGTAAAATTTTGCAGTTGGGATAGCAACATTGCAAACCTTCTTAACTCATTTACTCATGACGTACGTGCATATGTCTTATCGACAAATATGTCAGAGTGTGTACTCGTTACAGTCACAGACATAGCTCGCCGCTCGACTTGTTTGCTTTCCTTAGCCTTTGCTATCTGCGATTTCAAAATACTATATTTTATATTAAGAAATATACATAGGTACATTGTCGTAACATAACATTGTCTCAACATCGTCTCAACATTGTCTACCTAACAGCGTTCGTTGTATATTTAGTAAATAAACGATTGTAATTCTTGTTGCCACTTCTCGTCTATTCCTTCAAACTTCGAGCAAACATTTGGTAATCATCTTTTATCAATTTTTCTTCGTTTTAGTAGCATTCAGTTTCGTATTGTTGTTTCTATTGCTTGTTGAGTTGCTATGACGTAGGAATATATACAACAAAAGGAAAACTTCACTTTTTCTATCCAACTAAATAATTTTAGATATGAGACAAAGAATAGGCGAGACTATTGTGTCTCAAACTACGCTTTTGAATTCTGCGGTTCTGTTTTGATTGATTTTAAGTAGAGCTCTCGCTACCCGGGTATCAGAGTACCCATTGTTACTCGAACTGCCGTTCAAGAACCCGAGTACTCGAGCATCCGAGTTCGACTTTTCTTTCACGATTACTCAAATACATACAAAGCTTTTCTCACGCGTTTGAATTTAGATCAAAGAGATCATCTTTAATCGAATTTATCAACACGATAAGACCTTGTTGATCAGGCTCCGATCAACCGCAAGAATGTAACATCTGGAAGAAAAACGCTTATCCGGAGAACGCTAGATCTCTCAATGTTTGATACATATTTTGATGCGAATGGACGTTGCGCGAGATGTTTTCTTTCTCGTCTTTCGTTCTTTAACGTCGCATCGACAACACGCTCGTTAAGCCACGGTTTTCTTTATGTCCATATCCCGTGCGTCTGTCGATTCAATAAATTTCAAGAGGGTTGTCCCTACTTCGTCTCGAATTGAATATTCCCTGGAGTTTCTTGGCGATTTCGAATCTGTTCGTATAATTTTCTGCATTTTAGAATCATGTGGCTTTTTTAACAGCTTCCTCGTTCTCTGATATGCTTGGTGACAGGGAATCCAGGTGATAGCGATTGTACATCCTACATTGGATATTTCCGTGTGTAGTTCTTGTATACTTGAGATTACTTCGTTTTCGTTCTTCAGATTTTGTGTCGCTGTAATTACACTCAAGGAGATACGGTGCAATTTTTCATTTGCTGATCGTTGAAGAGTTTGAGCGCTTCGAGGATCGTTGTTGCTTCTGCATTGAAAATGCTCGACACGTGGTGTATACCGAATTGGATTTTTGCCTGAGCAAAAATTAAACTTTCCCCTCAATTTATTACGCTGTTCATATTGTTTGGCGGATTTACTATTGTTCTCGCAGCGCCATAGTTTCTGCATTCCATTATGACACGGTTCGTATCACGTTGATACGTTACGTTATTCGCAGCTTGCTGGCTCTTATTTATTATAAATAAGTATTATTGAATATTTTAGTTGGGTATAGAGGATGTTCTCATGATTATTAGAGGCGAGGACCAAACGTTTGAGAATTAACAGTCGAGAATTTTTTATCGCAGTTGTTTATACGTTCCTTTCGTTTCTAATGGCGTTTACGTAATTTCATTTTATCGATTGCTCGGCTCGCTGATACATACCCATTCATTATACATCCTCGTAACGTTTTGTCAATCCTCGTGTCCAAATTTACCACCTTGACATACTTTCTCTTCATTATGTTTCTTCTCTTTGTTCTTGTCACATTAACCCGAACTTATTGTTCGTTTCTAACGGTCATTTCATCCTCGTTTAAAATTCTGACTCGCAATAAATTCACCAGTGTCGAGCTACTTAAGTCAGTTACATAAACGCGTGGTATACTAATTTAGAAGAACCTGTTTTTCAGACAATAATCTCACAACTCTCTATAGCCAACATTATCGAATTATCTAAGAAAACTCTACATCTGGTCTTTCAGTTTCCTCAAGGACTGAAGCCATCGACAGCGTATAGACAAAAGACTGGGACGACAGACAGACCAAGGCAGACCATAAACGGTAGACAGGCGACGATGGCTTCGGGGCTTTCGGTCATTGGATAACACTGCTAGCACGCGAATCTGGACCATCTCAAATTATATTCCTATTTGTATTTACGCTTCTGTATTAAAGTATTTTTTCTACCTTACAATTTATTCACGCGTTCCTTTGTTCACACATCTAATAACCTCAACAGAATACAATAAGATAATGTAACTAGGATAACGATTACTCTCCGCTATCGTTACTATTAATAGGATTATATTCGGTTTGTAGTATTTGTCTGTAACGTTGTAGTAACTTTGACGACGAAAGAATTCCATTTTCTCTGTTCGAACTTGGAAAGCACGTTTTAATGTCAACCGTACTCAGGAATAAGAACAAAGACATAATTTGATAACTTTCTAAGGTTAATATAATAAATTGATAGGCTACGATAAAATATTTCAGGAAATTGTTCGGTTACGCGTGAGAGAAAGATGTGCATAGCTATGATTCTGCGGTAACAAAATAAATATTATCCAACACGTTGCTACGTTGATTATTCTTACGATTGCCAATCAATCATACTTTATAGTCGGTATATGTATAGTTAGTCGTGATAGTGCAGCAGTGCCCGGGATATATGACCAAAACTTTGTCCGGATATATGGTCAGGAGTTTGGGTGATGAGGTTGGAGATCCTCACCAATTCCTGGAGCTACTCGCTCGAGGCAAGCCCCGGCATTATTTATGAACGACGTAACTCAATCCGATATCGAATTACGGAATTACCAGGGAGAAGAAAATATTTGTTTTTATTTTTTTACTATATCGTTACGAGATGACGGCTTAGTCGGATTATTGAGATTCGCGCAACCAGAGCGATACCAAACCTGATCGTATTTGACGAATAATTTTTAATTAAACCAAAGAAATATGTAATACGCGATTGGGAGTAAAAAACGGCTCAGGCTCGACGGTTCCGCGTTAAGCTCACCTATTCTGTCTCACTCTCACTAGTTGCTTCTCACTTCTATCTCCGATGTACGCACGGTAGAGCGAACACGAGTCAGATAATTTGGCCCGATTCTTGGAAAGTTACCATTCCGGATATAGCGAGACTAACAGGAAAAGAAAAAATAAAGTAAAATAACCTACGCGACACAAGCTGTTCCATAGAGGATCACAAAAATTTAGCGAGACGTATGCGTTTCAACAGGATCAAAAGATGAGATAAAGAAAAGTAAGATAAAACTGGGAAATGTGCGAGTCCGATCTTTACCGATGTTATTTACCGTTCGTATATTTGGCGTGCCTATATCTATATGGATCAGTGTACTCTTCGTCATCGACTCTGAAAGGGTAACGGGACACGAGCGAATCGCTGCTTGGTTGCGTGGTGTGCGTTCTTGCGTCACTCCTATCCGCGTATTTGCAATTGTATTACATAGTATCAAGATTGGGATATTTATTCGCAGGAAAGTCACACGTCACGAGTTTGATCCGGATCGCAATGATTCGTGGCTGGTTCGCAAACAACTGTAGCTTGATGATCGCACCTACCATAAAAACCACTTTCTATGGATACACAAACGAGCCTAGTTAGTCTTTCGCGTTTGAAAAGTTCCAGTACCACTTTTTCTCACAGCTTTTGTCACTCGTACGCCTGCCTACTTGCTATTCGCGTTTCCACGTTTCAATCCGCAGCTCGCACTCGAGCGTCGGTTAATCCTCGCTTCTCTTCCCCGTTTCTCTTAACGAACGATCACTTTGCAATTTCTACCAACCGTCTATAAAACCCTTTCAGCTTATTTCTTCTATAATAACCAATTTCTCTGTGCGGAATTTTAACAATATTTCGTCAAGTCGAGCTGTACAATCAAGATGCAAATATTATGCGATGCCAACTTCTATTCAAATTGAAGGTTCGTTATCGCTCAAAAGTACACCTCCGTGCAGAGATATTACAACACCGTGGGAACATAAGCAGACACGAACGAACATGAAAAATGACCAAAATCTTTCGGAACGATTGTTCTACTTGAAAGAATAAGTCATAGAAGATCTACAAAACGTCAGATACGAAGGGACAAAGTTTATCATTTAAGGACATTATTTGATGATTCAGCTTGTTTGTTTGTTCAGCTGCAAGTTCTTTCATCGTCGTAGAGAAATTACCATGATTCATTTTGCTAATAGCGTTTACAACCAGTCAATACCTTGACGAACGGTGCGATCAGATCTTAAACAAACAATTTACATTTCGTATTGTACCGTTGATTTAACAAAAAAGTAGTAGGAATCGTTTCGGATTATTAATTTGTCGTTAATTCGTGTATTTAGATCAGCGTTCGGAAAATTATGCTATAATGAACTCATACGTATGCACTCGACGTTGTGATAATAACCTCATCGATTTTATGTAATAGAATTAGTTTTCTTCTCCTCTGTGTATACTTGTCGCGTCTTTGATCACCATTTTGATCAATTTTTCACATTCGTATTATTACTAATTTGCTGCTTGGTCGAAGAGACTCGGTTCTGGATGTAAAATAGATGATCAGAACGAAAATATTACTACTGTATTTTTTGCTGTCTGGTTCCATGCATGCTACAGAGAATCTTATAATTCTCTGTATTATTATGTCAGATTTTGAGTAGATTTCTGGGAGCGACCCGTCCGATCATCTTCAATCTCTTCAGTGGAATTCAGTAGGATTAAAAAACTGTCAAGTTCTAATTATTACGATTTACTGCATTGCTTTACCAAATTTTTGATTCTCCCATATATTGGCTCGTAACCTTACGCGAATTTTAAGATTCTAATCGATTAATTATTTTCTTGATATTTTACACATTTTAAAACTTATTTTTATAAACGAGAGCGAATATTCATATTTATAGAACAGCTCGGGTAATCCTTGAAAGTACAACATTCAAAAGGACAATGGCGTTATCTGTTTATTAACGATAACGGAAATAATAATTAAGTAAGTAAAAAGCACGTTCGTTAAATGGAAAGTTACGGCGCAAAGTTGTCGATAAACGACAATTGCCTTTCTCGTTGATCAGAGTAGGTGAGATATACAGCTGTTTAAATAGTACGTACGCCAAAGATTATTATTAATCGTAAGCTGTATAAATATAATAAAAATCCCTCGTTTGCTCCAACAACGACGTAACTCAAAAGTTCAAACTTTTGAGAACAAGTTGTTCCTTGTGCTTTCTACCGGTAGGGTTCTATAAGTAAACTTGGAAGGTACACCATGTGAGAAGAGTTGTGTCGCTAATGCATCATCACGCAGCCATCACGGTTGAGAACGTTCAAACTCGCTTTTCCTGAAACCGTGATCTTTGAGTCGTGTCATTGTCGGAGCGAATGGGCAAAATGTGCTATCTAACTGACGTTTCTAATTAGCTAAAGTTTCTTACAAAACGGTAAATGCATAAGATACAAACATTTACCAAAGAAACTAAAAACCTGCTTTGTCATCAAATTATTTATACTTGCATATCGATACAATTATTATTGACGTATTTTGTAAAAGACATTGGAGGTTTAATAAAGACGAAAGCGGATAAATCGTGTTTTCACCAGCGTGTGTCTCGATACGTCAACAAATTAATGGAGCTAACGTGTTTACTATAATATTTTAAATGTAGGAATTGTCTGTAGATTTTTCCCACCGATTGTATTCATAAATTGTGCATATAGTTACATACGTGTACATACGCGTTTCTATAAAATCGATGTTGTTTGTCCAATATAAAATGCAAACATAATGAATATGTTATTCTACAGATTACACGAAACTGAGTAATTAGCGTTTCATGGTGCTGTTTTAATTATCACGTTCATTGGTATTCGAGTATTACAAAGTATGTATACGTAATGTTATGTCACCCAAGCATACGTATACCGTATACATATACAGGGTGTCTTATTTCGATCGCCTCGCGCAAATATCTCCTAAAGTATATATAGCATTTGAAAAAATCTTTCAAATAGAAGATTCGTCCAAGCGGAGGCGCCTTGGAGGTCTCGAGGCGACCTCGGTTCCTTTTTCTTTCGAATTGTACATCTTTTATACGCTGCGTTACCTTTCCTTGGACTTTCATGGGACAAGCTTTACAAAATTACGGTTAAAATATCTTGTAAGCTATTCATTATTCGGTCCAACTACCTTAATACCTTTCCGTAGAGATTTAAAAATTCCATCGAACGTTGTATAAAAAGGTTACCTGAAATACCAAAGGCGCGTCCACCTACATAAAATTTGTGACCATCGAAAGACATGTACCTTCAAACAACGTAACTTTCGTTTAAAAATGTTATTTTTGATCAACGAATCGAATAATAATTATTTTCTCGAACGACGAATAGTTTAGGAGATAACTGGGCGAATTAACACGAGACACCCTGTATATACGTCTATCCGTGTGACGAATGTTTTCGGAAAATGAAACACTGGAAATCATCGGTCGGTGATTCGACGAAGTCATAAAGCGCAATCTTGTGTGTCGCGCCGTATCGATGAATCGTAAATCAAATTGCATTAGAAGCGGAAAATCTGTGTCGAGGAGAAGTGACGTTTGTGCACGTGGCGTGTCATTGTTTCAGACTATGTTACAGCTACCAAATCCTTTCCAGCTAAATTGGCCATTGACATCGTTTTTATATAGTTTTTGTTATTTTCCTGGAGATAATTTACAATTTGTTTGTACAGAGATAGTCACGCGTAACTTTGTCAATTGCTGCTAATCGCAAGTCGTAAACGTAATCTCGCAGTTTTACAACTATTCAAATCACCAAGGATTTTTATAGTCTCGGTGTTTAGTTTACGATCGAAATACAATATGTATTATTTTCGTGACATTACACGTTCGAGTATTTTGTTTTGTTTCGTCGCTACGAATAGACGTGTACGTGATTGTTAATTGAAACAACGTTTGCCGCTGCAAGAAGGAAATACATGTATAATATATTAAACTATTAATAGAATATAACATTTATATTGGAATTCTGTTTACTCCACGTTCGTAACCAGAATTGTTGACGAAAAAAGTATTTGAATTTTTCTCTTTTCGAATCTATATGTCGTGCGTTGTGTTTTAATATCTTTTTAAATATTTAAAAGATTACATTTTTTTATAGATATATTAATGCAATCGATCGTTTTAAACCTATGGCTTAAGTTTCTTTTATAACGTATAAAGTGATATAAAAATGTGTGACGCTCTGTTCAACAAAAATTCCGTTGACCTCCGAAATCTCTCGCAACTCTGGTTGCCAAAAGTTATTTGAGTTACACAATATCTCCTTCAAACATATACCAAGTGACTACTGTATTAACGATTTTTTTTATTTCACTTCTTGCCAGGATATTTCATTGTCTTTCGCCACAATCTGATTTACACGAGAACGAAAGTATATCGAATTTGTTATATTTTTCGTACCGCATACGGTATGACGTAATATTATAATACGATAAACGTTTAGTACCAAATAACTTGGTTAATTGCATGGTAAATATAAAAACGCGAACAGGTCTGAATTTTGAATGATAGGAATTTCAATTTCCTCCATTTGTATATGCTTTAAGGAATTACAATTTAAGAAAAACAATCCTGCGATGTATTTGTATGATTATTATGAAAGCGATAATTTTTGTTCGACTCATTCGCCAAAGTTGAATCCAGAACAATGTTTGGGTAATTTAACAACAATGCATAATTAAATCCTATTGACTTGTTAAATAATACATCGAATATGTCGCGTGTATGAAATAAGCCGCGCAAAAGGCAGCAACGTTATGCGGACAGTATGACGAAGATATTTCTAATTTAATACCACGTACAGTATATGCAATGCGAAAGTAAAGACGATAGATGATAGATAAATGGAATGTTGCCGACAATGTAACTTTCGGTATATAAAATGTCACTGTTCTATGCATTCTTCGCTATCGTTAATCTTCGTTTAATCGATAAAAGGATACTCGCGTTTTACTTTATCGTCGATCTCAATTCCCGTAGCAAGTCGTGTAGACACAATGCTATATTACGAATCGAAATTATTACGGATGTTTCGTGTTATCGATACACGGCGTTTTTGTGTCGATTAGTTTAGTTATCTTCGGAAGGAAGTTGTCGCTGTGCAATATTTCAAAAGAGCAGAAATATTTTATCGAGCAATACGTTGATTTTTAATATCGAGATAGAAAGACCGATATGTAATTGCCGTAAATGTAACATTTCGTTCGCGATTTTTTCCAATCAACGTTTATCATCGAATTCAATTTTCTAGCAGCGAGCGTCTCCGTGAAAGAGAATCGTAAAGATTCGCTCGATATCATCGTGGTTATTTCTTCTATCGGAACTGTGCGGTTGTACAAAGTATAAAGAAATGGACGTACTTGTAACATTATGACAAATCATTGGTTGGCTTTTAACGAGTTGAGTAGGATAATACGTCGACATCTTGTAAATGGAATATTTTTGTCGGAAATTTTCTTGTTCGAAGCATAATAGACGTATCTGTACCAAAGGTAGTTCCGTAATACCTAAGAACTAGAAAGAAATGCAGCGTTAATGTAGCAAAAGTTTTAAAAAGCAGAAATTGGTTTTATCTAGCAAACGACATAATTGGTGTTACACCGTTGCATATTTTATATACTTTTGCACATTACGCGAGTTCTGTTTATTTTTGCACTCTACAATTTTCCATGAATTCCCGCAGCCTATTTATAACATTCTGATAAAAACATTTGTGACAGTAGGAAAAATCGTATTTTCCGATCGTTATAAAATCCATTAGCCACGGATTTCGAAAGAGCTAAATCTGGGAATAAAGTTGGCTGGTTTGTTCAGCGCAGTTCAGTACTGATCTAGCATTATCACCGGATGTGGCATTCGTGTTTCCGAAGTCCTTGTTTCGTTATTATCAATTGGGCCATACGCATGGCTACGATGTGTCATAGCATCTTTAAATCGCCAACAACCTCGTTGCGTTACGTGACTTGTTCAAATATATTACACTGTACTAAAATATTAAAATATACGACTAGCTGTCACATTAACGATCGTGGAAATACCACAGCGAACGCTTCATCGGTTATAAGCAAGTTGTACAAGTTGCTTAACGTTTGTGCGCGTCCAATATTTTGTTTCTAACAAAAGTAAACTCTGCTCGATGACGCAATATTATTTCCATAGTGGAAGGATATTATAAAAAATAGATTAGACAGCTCAATTAAATGTTAAAGGTGGCCCAAGCAGACTCGGTGTTTGCTTTTCCTCTTTGCTTTCGATTTATGTATTTTGGAGAGATTTATTCTGAATATAATGTCGCTTCGTCTGTTTACATTTTTTTATCGAAACGTTTACGATGTTGAAAGTATGTCAACAAATCTTTTCGATTCGATATCGCTGCTATTTTTCGAACAGTCGCTACGCGACGATTTAACCGGGTTTGGATGGCCCAACGTGACTACCGAGATTCGTGAAAGAGATGTAGTTACAATTCAATTAGCTTGACTCTCGTCCCCAAATTGTTACTACGCGTTAATGAGATCAATCGCGAAGAACATTTCGATAACGCAACGTTGTACAAGTTTTTAAGTTTGATCGATCGTTTAATCGATCGAAACGTTCGTTCAACTACTTTCACGATGCATTTTCGCAAAGTTGCGATAAAGTTCTTAACACCTCGGATAATACGGAATTTCAGTCGAATCACTCCGATCGCCGAGACTTGGCTGTATCGTAGGAAACGTTTAGAAAATTATTGTCGGTCGCAGAGCGCCAATTTTAAACTTTGTACCGCTGGTCGCAATATATATCTATGGCTGACAATGTTTGGCCAGTCTCGCGAGAATCGGTCGAAACGCTACCATCTGTTTTTTCTTAGAGAAAATAATTTATACGGTCGAACGCGTGATCGAGGTTCCTAACGAGAGATGTGTCGTTAAAACAAGAAACCAGGCGGTACATCTCGTATCTTTTATGGTGTCGCGTCATGCATGGTCGTTCGCGGATCAGCACTACGATGGAATTCGACGATTCCGCCGGCGTGATGTCATTTTCTTCTTGGAAGTTACAATCATTTCTGGTCCGAACGACCTAGCCGTGAAGTATAAGCCCCTCGCTACTCGGAATTATTTTCTCAAAGTAAGCGATTGTTCTTCTTCGCTCGACTCGAGCGTTGAATTTTCCAAGGAGAGAGGAAATTGATACAACGGTCGGTCACTGTCTGTTGAAATAGATGCAACGCGTTCTTGTAATAAAATTCTTCTCAGCGTCTAATAAAATAAAACACAATCTGTTAATCTTCTAATATATCGTTTTATAAGAGCGATAGGACCTTTCTCTTTCCTCTTTGAATTTTTCTACTTCTAATTTTACCAGTTTTCTAATTTTAATTTTACCAAAATTTGTTCCGTTTGATTTGGTTTAAGAAAATATTTAACGCGAAATTGCAACGAGATCATGCATATATCAATAGTAATATTTTGCTCATTTTGTTCAAGCTTGAGATATCTTTTAGCGATAAAAAATAAAAGTGGGTCGAAAATGGATTGAAACTAACATAGTCAAATGAAACCAACGTGTTTAGAACGTAATCTGAAGTTTTTACAAAAGTCTGCATCGCGGTGTTTCCATTTTTATTTCAAGGAAAACGCCGACTACAATCTAATTTTAAACGTTGTTTCACACGTTGTTACGAGACGATTAATTGTATGGTGAAGTTTTATCAAGTTTCATCCTCCTTGTTAAACAGTATTTAAACCGCGCATTCCCGACAGTGGATAAGAGAAGACGAGAGCCAGTCGCTCGTCATTCAATTCGAATCTTTCAGACCAGAGCGTAGATCTTTTTGTTATTAAGTTTTATTACGCTCTTAGCGTGTCCTGCGTCAGCGAATAAGGCAGAGAAATTGGAGAAACAAATACGTAGAACGTGTTCGCTCTACGATCTTTTTTCTTTTCGCTCATTCAGGATATTACGATCAATTTTCGTTTAAGCGGATGTTTAAGCAATTTTATATTCTCGCGAATGTAATTAAGCAAGAGGAATGTAAATAGAAATTTGTTCAATCCACCAAACATCGTGATAAATGCTTTGCTTCAAATATTTTATATGTATTTTTGCATATTATGTGCATCCTGTAGATTTTTGAAATCTAAAAGTTAACAAAAATGTATAAACATTGTTATCCAATTAAGTAAATTAGGCTGGCGTATTACATTAGGGCGAGGAGCGATCTCAAGTTACTTAACAGTTGGCTTTCGCGTGACCGAATGTTCTATTTGAACTGAATCTATCGTGTACCCTTAGATTTTAGGAGTAGCGTCTGTTTAGTCTACGGATGCGACCTGTATCGACCAACAATTGGGAATTCGTGTGTTCCATAAAGATATAATTGATAGGCGATTGCACTTGCGAATAAAAAGAAATATATATGAAATTTTATTATGCATATATGTAAATATTAACCTTACAGAACACACATTGGGCATAAGATAGTACCTATGCTAATAGTGTTTTATGTTCTGAAATATGTATACGTTTCTTTAACTACATTTCGTTACTAAAATACTTTAAACCGTTAATATCGATGGAAAATATTCCTTGGGATCTTGACGATTAGCTTCCACGTGAAAACTGATAAAATAATAATCGGACCGAGAAGATGGAGATAATAGACCTGTCGGGTTAGATACAGTTTTAATGGAAAACCGAACTCATTGTTAGTAAATCGCAAAGGAATTTAGTTCGATCGCCGCGAGTCACGTCAAAGGCAATCTTTTAAAAAATAACGGACATAATTGGGATTTTATAGCGAGTTCTCTATCTCAATTATTGCAATATTTTTTAACCGATAAAAGGTTGAACGATATGGTGTACACAAAAGCAGAGTAGAATGAATTGTTCGATCCAAATCCTTGCAGAAAGAAAAAAAGTATTGAAAATGGAATTAAAATGGTAGTTTGGAGAAGTGGGAAAATGTCATGGAAAACAACGGTCATTGACTTAAAATAAACGTAGATATTAATTTTTGGAAATGTACGATTCGGATACATAATCCAAATTTGTTTCAAGATTTCATGTATCGTCGACATGTTGCCATTGGAAACATTTTGCTCGGTGGAGTTCCAACACAAACCCAAAAAACCAATCTACAAGTATCGCTAATGGCAATAGATAAAGCCCGTATTCGTCACCGTGTTTTTCACGAATTCCAACAAGAAAAACGTACGCGAATCGATCGATCGCTCTCTCGGTCAGGATATTTTATCGTACGATGTGCGAGAGCAACGCTCTGGACGCCTACGAAAGTGCAATAACGATGATTTGGGACAACTACTGGTCGAGAATTCAGCACGGACGCAAAAACAACTTGCGAAGCAGTTAGGAGTAACACAACAAGACCATTTTAAATCGCCTACGCGGGATGAGAACGATTCTGAAAGAAGGAAGGTGGTGGGTGTTCTGCGAAATTGCTGCACGATATCGTCAGATCACACGTTGCTTCTGATAAAAAGACATTGCACTGGGTCTTGGATGAGAAACTACGTAACACACGGCATGTTCACCTGACGTTTCTTCGTCGGACTATTACGACCTGTTTCTGTCGATGCAACACGGTTTGTCGGATACGCACCTTCGTTCGATCGACGAAGCGCAGAAGAAATGGCTGGACAACTCGATCGTGGCAAATGACACGGCATTCCTTCGAAGTGGAATTCATCGACTGTCTGATCGATGGCTTAATAGAATTGGCTTGTTTCATACAAGATAATAGCTATTATTTTGAACAAAATATCCGCCTCGTCTTTTTTTTTTTTTTTTAAATAAACCTCAAATTTCCGCGAGGAGCTTGGGTTATTCGTTTGTATACCTAATACATTATACGTAGGAATAAGATTTCAAATTACAGATCATTTTAGCGCGCAAGGGGTGACCCTTAAGTGGGCTAATTGCCTAATAGCACGAAAAACACACAGTCTCCTCGTGTCATGGTCGTATCGCAACAGGAAGCGGAAGGGACTGCTGTTGGCTTGTGTCTACATACTGAACGTGTATACGTGTTTGTGTGTCGTATGCTGGGTATCTCAATCACAAAATTATCGTTATCGCTATCTGTTGGTTCATTCGGCAAGTCGCAGCAGACGGTAAAGGAAAGTGTCTGGAGCGATAAGAGAGTTCTTCTGCTCAATTGCCATTGGAAAAGATGAAGCGATAGGAAAGTAGTGTTGACGAAGTAAATTAAGAACCTACTATATATAGGTGCAAATTTATCTAGAATAAATCAACTGATCAACTTAGCGGACCGTTTATTTATATATATATGTGTGTATGTATATTCCGCCGAATGCAGACTTTCGCGGGAAGGAAATTCGATAAAGTTCTTTTTGACTTTTCTTTCGAATACTTCAACGTATCTTGCAGATTGTCATTTAACGACATCCGAGATGTACGTATGAGATGTTACATATAGCGAAATGAACTCGAATGTTCTTCCTTTCGTACTCCTTCGAGACACATCTTTGTAAGTCTCAATTTTCTAGCGTAATGATTTGTTCGAAAAGATTTGTTCTCTTACGATAAAAAAAAAAAATCGTTTTTGCAAGTAAAGCGAGGTATCTACGCAGTACGTATTAAACCACTACCACTTGTTGAGATATACGTATACATTATAAATACTTTGTTTCCTTCGTCGTTCGCAGAAGAATGTTGCAAGTTTATATCGATCCTTTACGTAGTAAAAATACTTCATCGGCTAGTGATAATTTATTTTCATCAGAAAATTACACGAACCACGCAAAATGTTAGACACGACATTTTACGAGCAGTTGAACGCATATCGCTGCATTCGTAAAATATTTTTAAAATATTTCTTCAAACCATTTGATATTTAATTTTCCGCTATTTTTTCTTTTTTTTTTTTTTTTAATTACGATCACGAAGGAAGACCGAGTCGTTACAATTTTGTAATCCGTGTTGCACACGTTCGCATTACATAAGCACGACGTTGCATATTGACAAATCAGGCCAGTTATGGCTCGGCTTAATTAAGTTAATTAATTGTTGATTGCATTTCATTCCGGAGTAGGCGGCCGTATTTTTATAGAGACTAGATTAAACATTAGTTTATCAGTGTGATAATCGTTTTTAACACTGTACAAATAATTTAAAGAGAGATCAGTGAGCTATAGATTGACTTGGAGTAATTTCGTTTGACGCTAGTAGAAAATAATCGTCGATAAATCGATTAATGTATGAAACGTTGCGTTTTATTCTCGTCTTCGGTCGACGAAAAATCTAATAAACGCAGTCGCTGTTATTGAAAAATTATTCACAGTAGAAAAATGTGTTAAGCGTATTGTTATATAATATCGAACGTAAATTGTTATGTACCTTGAAAAGTATAGCTGAGCGGCAGTTATACGTGTAGGATAAGAATGTTCAGAATGTTAACCTTGACGGCATGTTTCAAAGACATCGGGATCGGTGAGGCGTCCCCTATTCTGCATAATTACCAATATTTTATGATAGTAATGAATAATACATATATTCGTGAAACAGGATATGGTTGATCGCAACTAACGCAACACTTTAAGGCTCTATTATCGCGATCTTTTTATTGAAATGTAATTTCGGCCTGTCTGCGCTCGTAAATTAAGTACTCCGTGCCTATACGTATAAGTCATTCGGTATTTCATGCATTTATAGGGAATTTAAAGTTGCGCATGATTTGTAAAATTATATAAAACATTTCACAGCAGAATACTTACTTGATTATAGTATTTACTAAATGTAGATTCTCCTTTTTTACTTAGTAACAATTCGCAGTCCAGTCATCATTGCCCGTTTTTACCAAAATGTTTGTCAAGTTTCTAATAGCATTCGACACAATTGAATTTGTATATAGAGAAGTTGCCTCAAAATTCAAAATTATTACGATTCGTAAGGTTATGCCGATTACGTAATAAAATTAACGCACGACGTTATGTTTAAATATTTCTTATGTATCTACATCTAAACTCGCAATCTCGTTTGGTTATCACGATCCTCCTATCACGAAAACGATGACAGTTGCAATATGAATAAAGAGGAAACCACCGACAGATGCAAGAGAATAAATGGCACTTGCGCTTTACAAAAAATACCTTTCCTGTCGTTATAAACTTTCCATCGTTCAACAGTTTTGAATAAACTGCGGACTTTTTATGCAAATTTATATCTTTATGGGCATAATCGTTAAAGAAATGAAACTTACCGAATAAGCAGTATTCCTTCAACATTTTATACTTGTATACTTTTGTGTATTATATGCATTCTGCGGAACTTGTGACGAGTTGGGTTCTCTCGGAGGTTCCCAACTATCTCGTGCATCTCACGAGATATCCCTGTAATCTTTGTCTATTTTGTTGTCTCACGAGTAACCCGGGTATCTCGTCAATCGGAGGTCTGGGTCGGGCTATCCGAATGTACATACATGTCGACTTTGTCGGACCCGACTGAGTCGGTACGACTTCGTAGCAAACGACTGCGTGGCAGGAGTCGAGGGTAGTACGAACGCGAAAGAATTTCCTCGAAGAAACGACCGGTTCGAAAATAATCCGAGTTTTCCTTTCAAATTATTTTTGTAAAGCGACAACCAGAATTGCCGTAGGTCGGGCGATACCACCACGCTTGTGCACACCATGTCTTATCTATGTAAGGAGGTGACGTCATATACGACCAATGCGATGCTCTACGACAGATTAGTATCATCTATCCGGCAGATGTTTAAGTCACTATCGCAACGACCAAAATTAGTACCGCTTTTGCCTAAATAAATCTCAGATTGTCATTTTTATTTGACGATAATCACTCGTTTTATTTTCGGACCGTTTATCTCTTCAAAGAGATTCTTTCAGATTCCTACTCCTTTTGATCTCCATTCTTCCTCACGCACACAGCTATACGTATAAGTCGTACACATAAAAAGCTACTCAAAACCTGTACCGATTACGTCTATGTACGTTTGTATTTGTATTAATCTCTGGCTCGACCTGGAATTAAATCTTCGAAGTAATCAACGTAATTACTCTTATTTTATACGAAGAAACAACTCGAGCGAATCGTTAGCAAGATGACATCGTCTCTGTCGTTTTACTTCTTCTTCTCGCGTTTCAATTCCTTTTTTATTACTTTCTTTTCTAGCATTCTATATTTTTGTCGCTGTTATCCATCAGCTCCAGCACCGAACGTTCCTGCACCGAGCTGTTTTCTCTTGTTACTTGGCATATTGTCATCACCCGTCATGCGGATTCTCTTTATGTATATCCTACACGTCCTTCGCTCTTGATTCATCCAACGTCCACTGGTCTTCCATTCGTTTTCTGATTGAAGCCTTGCCAACATCTTTAGTTCCTTCCTCTGCTTTACTTTCCTCTGGTAGGTGCTTTGGCGTTCGAATCGTATATTTTGCTCCAATTTCTTTCGTACTCGCTTTACAGAAACTTTTTCGTGATTTCCTTTCATGATTTTGTTCGCCCGTAAAAGTTGGCGGCGTGTTAAAGCGTTTAGGATTTCCTTGCTTCTTTCTCTCTTTTTTCACGCGCTAGGAACGCTTATCTTCTACCAATTGGCGTCGTATTTCAAGGATTAAATTTCATACTCGCAGTTCTCTCGCATCATCCGTTTCATTGCATCGCTCGAGTGAAGCGAATTCGCAAATTTAGAACTCGTTACACACATGTTTCCCTTGCTATCGGTTTTTTAACTTACAAAACGTGGCACATTCCACGAACGTAGAATCTTTTTAATCGGCATCGGCATAACTTTATCTTGGTTCTTTTTCTCATTGCTACGTTTATCTTTGTTTTATTTTCACTGCAATGTTCGTAATTGAGATTACGTAATAAACGCTTAAACACTTGTTATAGTCTCATTAGACCGTGTCAAATGTCGCATCAATCGTTATCGTTATTTTTACCTCTTTGTGTTATTTTTAGTGGAATTTTCTGAATTGGAGTTACGTTAAGTACGTAATATTAATTCTAACGTTCGTTTCGTTTCATTTGTCTTTTTCTTTTAACGCGCGATACTTTTTCCTATCCCTGTTGATCGGTTAATCGCAGTTTTGGATTTATTGTATTATGCATCGTCGAGATGCAGTAACTTGGACTCTATGACATTGATTTGCGCGATGATGAAATTAGTTTGACGGTTCGTGCAATCTGGTGATCCATGTGGACGCTGGTTAACGAATTACAAACACGTAATTTGCGTAACCGTTTAATCTTGCGTTTCCTCTCCAATCTTTCGCTACGTCATCGACTTGACAGTTCTATGGCCTGATGCAATTTATAACGAACACTTTTCTTTTTCAATTTTTCCCATCAGCCACTTTGCGCTATTCTTGCCCGCGCACCTGCAGGTTTTACGAGCTCGCGTCACTCGCTCGCGTCATTAGCTCGCTCTCAGGCCTCCGTTTTCTTTTCTCATTTTTATTCTCACTTTCGCATAGCAAACAGACTCTATGTATGGATTTATTGCTCTCGTGATATCGTTATCACGAATTTAGAAATTGTTTTTCTCGACGCAATATTCGATTAGATATTCTTCGTTTGATTTAAAAAATAGTTTTATTTCGATTACTTCTACCTCATCCGATATACGTGCCACGTGTTCGGTTTAAATATACCTGTATTTACACGATATTAATTAATTATGAAGTCGATGTTACATTTCAGTAACTAATATTGAGTACATAATGGCTAATCAAAATCGCGAAAGGAATATGCAAAAAAATGACCATTTTTGGATCTCCTTGCGAACGAAGAATTCTCGCAAGACGTTTAAGAGCATCTCTCGAGCAACAAAATACTATTAGAACTTGTCCCAAATGCGATAGGAAAGTCGAAAAGAAAGGAGAGCAAGGATGAAAAAGTTGGGCTGTCAAATTTAATCGTACGTTACGTTCGATCTTCGTTTTTTCCAAATTCTGACTCAGCTACCACGGAATAATTATTCACCGACGCATATCGACGTACTAATTCTACGGAAATTGTGCTGATAAGTCGATGGACGTTTGGAGCAAATCCGACCACCGGATTATCGCTAGGTGAGAACAATGGGCAACAACGCGCTCGCCAAGTTATATCCGTATATGTATATACTCAGTGTCACGAACGAACTGCACTCGGTCTAGAAATAGAATTAACGTAAAATGCCCAAGTTTGAAGTAATTGCGAAGCGCGAGGAGCAGATCGGAGATAATCAGAATTGTTATATCGTTAGTTGGAGGACGTAAATTGACGAGACTTTTCTCTATCGCACCTGTTAGCTTGGAAATTTGGAATGGGAACTTGGAATATTAAATTACGGTATCGTCCGACTTCGTTGGCCAGAAAAAATATCAAATCGGAATACGACCGAACAATGTCTCTCTGATTAAAATAAAATTGCATTCTAGGCACTCGAATAATTTCAAATATTTTGTACGCGTATTAATCGGCAAGAGGAAAAGAAAACTTGATCGAAAGCCATTATAGCGTATGCATGTCGTGTAAAGTTGATGAATGCGTCGTTAGTCATTGTTCGCATGGAGCAACGATCGTGTGATATTTGGCATTTGCTTGGAAATTCGAAGTTTCGATCGAATCGCGAGCAAAATTCCTGAAAAATTATTTCGTTGGCGGATCGATATGCGAAGAAGACGAAGATCGAGTGTAACGCATGGCTAACACAAATTTCTGATAAACGGTATCAAGGAGAATAACCCAAGAAGGTGCAAAAGTGGCCACTTTTTAAACATTCTCCTTTCGTTTCGATATTTCATCGATCGAGGTCAAGGCAGTACTTGTTGAATCACTGTACGGTTGACCTGTAGGTTAGTCACTGCGTTGCAGCAGATTGAGTTGTACGT
The DNA here is from genome assembly GCF_905332965.1 of Bombus pascuorum. Classification (NCBI taxonomy): domain Eukaryota; kingdom Metazoa; phylum Arthropoda; class Insecta; order Hymenoptera; family Apidae; genus Bombus; species Bombus pascuorum. The sequence goes on from NC_083494.1 coordinate 458,634, forward strand.
TATTGATTTTCTTTTAGTTTCATCAAATGGTGTAATATGTAATTTAAATACGAAGCTCAGTGTATTATACACCAGAAAGGCGAAAGAAAGGTATGTTGGCGATTCGTACAAATATTCGATTGATAAAATTTGCAAATCGAACGCAATGTTCGAAGAAAATCCTTAGAATTTGCAAATTGTTCGTACTGACTTCCAGTGGCAAATAATTTATGAAACTAATATTTCTTTTTGAAATATCGAATATCGATTATGTAGCTGGTAAAAATGTTGACTGCATGAAAAATGGCGTTGACAAGTTTGCCTCCCGAAAGGCTGGTGTATGCCCCTAAAATAATTTAAGGCCGCCGTAATTAGAGTCGAAACATGACATGTATTTTCCTGTTTCATTTTTTCAATCGTTCCTTTAAAGAGTTTCCAGCGGTATTCTCTGTGTACGTAGAAAGAAGCCGTGTAAATATTATCGTGTCACCCTAGAATCGCAATATTGTCAAATGACTGTGCAACGAATTGAAACGTCGATCACGCCTCGTTGAAGTCGTCTCTCCTTGTCATCAACAGGTTTCCTTGACACGTCACTTATTCTATTTTATCTTATCGTGCCGCTGGCAAATATTTTCTTGCTTTGTACACTCTTTATTGCAGGTATTCGTATGGAACGATTGCCCAGAAATAATTTTCTGTTATTTTCTGAAACCATCTGCTTACCTTAGCGACTACGTACAATTATGTGAAATCCAAAGATACATAAATACATAGAATGCACGCGATAAGCAGAAACATATGAAATATACAAAGTATAGCTCTCTTTATGATATTTAATGGGTAAAAGTTCTCGCTTAGGTCCTATTCTTTCTATCGTAGTGGTATACTTTATTTTTCAGCTTCTCAGCCAAAAGGAATTCGGTTTACGATTATTTTTCTTCCTGCCTGGTATTCTCATCTGATCGTCTCACAAACTTATTTCGCTCTAATTTTACTATTACCTACCCTACCGTTTATCATCTATCGAACTATTAACTATCAGTAGTAATAGTAGTAGAAGAAGAAAGTAAATGGAATGCCACGCTATTTTTCGAATGAAAAAAAAGCGAAGAAAGATTTCTGTGGGTACTACATCGTATATTTACGCTCAACTTAGGATCACTTTTGTACCTTTAACGCTATGAGCGATTTCCAATAGCGAAGTAATATTAGAAAGACAAAAATTGTACCTAATATGGAACGAGTACAAAAATATGGAGCACTAACGTTAGGTGCTACATTTTTATAGAAAACAAACAAAAGATAGTTCTTTTTATTTTCTTCTTTCGTGGTAATAAAGCCACATTTTAAAAGAATTGTATCGTAAAATAGCTACTTACGGTAGTCGCAAATCCAGATATCGAATTCAGTAGCCACACATTCGTGACCACTCGAAAGTGCTTTGCTGTTTCGAGGCAGCCCATTTTCTTTTCTCGAATCATTTTTATGACTCGAGCCATCGTTTCGCCTTCCCACAGTTTTCTTTTTCGTCGATTTCGCTTCCTGCTGAAAGGGAACATCCTGGTATCTTATAAATAAAACAACCTATAAAAAGAAAGTAACGCAAACACGGAATATCGCATAATTCGAACACTACAGGATGTGCATATTTGTAATTTTAAATAGTTGAAAACGCGATATTCAGCTCGTAAATACTTAGGAGTATCACAGGCAAGTACGTCGGCAACGAGAAAAGGCATACCAATAATTATGGTAAAATAATATTAAAAAAAAAAAAAGAACAGGCCAAACTGACACACACCAAGTAAAACAATCCTGCTACGACGTCGACGCGCGCTCGGCCGATTTATTTGGCAAATTCATCGAGAATCTTTCCATAACAGTTTCCCAGTGCACTTACTAAAACGTAGACGAGCATTATTGTAAAATACAAAAACTAAACACTCGTCTTTTTAGTCTATATATAGACATATATATAGCTCGGAACGAGAGGAAAACATTTAACCTATTTCTTTAATGAAAAACTAAAAATTTACATATTAATGATTTTGGTATAAAAGAGACGATACGTTGACGTTATTTAGAAAACGTTGAATACGTATCTGCGCTATATTTGTATAATATCGTAGATACAGCGGTGGACAAAAGAAAGTTTATGAAATATAAGCGCGGCCTCAGACCATCGATATAAATTGTCAATATTTCAAGGTTCTCGACTAAAAGGATCAACATGCATCGTCAATATTTATTGAAAAACGGCATTTTCGTTGAGAACCTTGAAATATTGGTAATGGAACGAGAATCCGTTTAAATTGCGATAACCATCGTGGCCATGAATCCCGAAACAGCGCAACAAGTCCATCGATCGGTATTTCGAAAAAATCGATCTCTCTTGTTCATCTTCTTTCGTTCGTTATTGATTTCGTTGATATCTGCTTTGAGCCTCATCGAGTAATTTATTATTACCGTACTTTTATTTTAAAAAGTAGTATTAAACCAAAAGAAACGTATTCTCGCTGTCCGAGTAGTTATCGTTTCCTTATTTAAATTTTTCGATAGATCCATATTTCTGTAGTAAGTTTTCACGAACGACGTTTTAGATTCACCGATGACAATTAGAATTTTTTTATTTCCTGGCACATTGCACCGAATCTCGTCATTATGATCCCGTTTTATGCACCGAAGGTTGAAATCGATGTTTCCTTCGAATTGGAACGACCGCGCGATTAGTCGACACTTGAACGTGCTTGCAGTTATAATATCTTTTCTGTATTCAAAAACCGCGCCTTTCAAGGATTTGTGATAGTTTATACACCACTGTCTTTGGAAAACACGCAAAGGATGACATTTTTCATTGTTTAAAATGTAACTAGCTAGATCCCAGCTAAATCCGAGTAAACTGAAAACAGCTATGTCGATAGCTCGTATAGCGTCAGCTAATATAGCATGCTAGCAAGACACCATAGTTTTCCGTAACAGATTTACATTCAATAAGATCGGCGAGTAAACGTATCACAGAATGGACGACTGTTGCAAATATGGTAAAAGATAAAATGTATAAAAATTGCTAAAGTTCATATGGTATCAATCTCACACCTTCTATCCGCCTTAATCTTTGCCGAAAAGCGCTAATTGCGAAATATTAAATAGGAATTTAACAATGAGACGGAATGATGGAAACGGCTCGTTAATTTGAAAAATTCTTCGTTAATATACGCAACACAGTTTTCATTCTCCTCTAAATAGAATTATACAGACCCCGAATGATATTTAATTCGTGTAATTTTCGTGTTTTTCAAGTTCCCCTAGCGAAGAGAAAATTTGCTCGTAACTTTGTTCTACAAAATAAACCATAATGCTACGTCTGCTTGGATACGAAAATTCAAGATTTTTCTTACCGATGTACCAGCTGGATGGGCACTAGTAATTTGGCCTCTTTCAAAGCCTGTAAAGTTAGGTTTACACTAGTTGATTATAAAAACGCTGTTTGCATTATTCCAGTTGCAATCCACTGCTGGATAGGATCAGCGGTCTGTGGAATGCTTTTGGAGTTGCGTAGACCCAGTTTAAGATCCGACATATAGTACAATGAATGCAACAGTACGCTGCTAATAAACAAACCAAATTTCGTAAACGAACGCGTAGAGTATATTAATCTGAATTTGAACAACTCGCCGACCACACATTTTCAGCACTAAGCAGAAGATGCACGACATGTAAGACGTGTTTTCCTTATTTTGTTCAACAAATATATGTATGTGAAAAATGGCATTGAAACGTATCAAATCGCAATCAGAGAAACTAACTAAATTATTACGTCTTTTACGCGGTAAACATTTTCACGCTATTTCGATCGTGTGTGTGTGTCTGTATTCGACGCATAGATGTCCACTTCGCCGGAAGTTTCGCTTCGTTGCACCGTTTCCGGTTATCCGTAGGTATCTGAAAATAAATTTATGCTACACGGAGCGTCGTTTCTTAGCTTTTCCAACTGCATATTTATGCTATTGTACCATTCTTGTTCGAGAGACGGGATCGGAGTTTATGTTACTTGGTTGAATTCCAAGCAGATACTTCTATTTTTTCTACGCCTATGAGGATTTTCTTTCTCAACTCGAGCCACCTTGCGATACGTTCTCGCGATTGTCGTAGAAATGGAAAATTTCGAACATTTAGATCAAATAAACGAACGCGTAGAACTCTTCCGATTATTAGAACTATCAACACAACTTCCTTCGCGGTTTTTCTTCGTACTTTCACAGCGGTTTTCACATTGTACTTGATATTTCTTTATTATACAGGCTGTCTCAGCTAAACGAGATCACCGAAGCATCTGTCTTATCTACAATTGCGTGAAAAACATACTAACGGGGGGAGGAGATAAGTATCAGCGACTATAATTACGTGTATTCTATAGATAAATAAATATTTAAATAGTATTTACATTCCTAACACGTTCAAGGCGGAAGGATCTCCACGATCCCTGCGTTCCATATTGAAAAAGATCGAAAACAAGTTTCTTCGTTTGCTTGCCTTTGAAAAATGGCTAAAACATAGGTCGGATTGTTGAAAAGTATATAAATATCGATGCGCTCATCCTCGACTTCCCACTGGACGTATCAAATCGATACAGTTATTTTAGTCAGTGCTGTTAATTGGCAGATAATTATTATTACTCGGTCAAGGAATTGGTCCAGTTTCGTATAAATCTATAGGCTGTTCAAATGATCTACTTCTTTTGGGAAACTTCTTTTATGTCGCGTTCCGTTAGTTGGAAATGACATTTTTATTACTCTGACGCACAATGGAGACGTTTGTACTTGTTCAGTGGGTCGTGGAAAGTATCTTTGTCACCGGTCGTCGTCTTTACCGAGAAATTATATTCGCAGAAGTACAAGTTGGGCTATACGTTGCGCCTTACAGCAAGATAAATCTACCAAGACTAGCGCGATACGTAACTTCGCTTTAATTGGTCGTTGATCCGCGTTGAAATACTTTGTTGGACGTAGCGAATGAGTGAAATATGTTCTACTACTATCTTCGAAGATTATTTATCTGCACTTAGGATGTGATTTACTTCTACAAATTGTATTTGCTTTCTGGTTTTCCTATCTCTCTTACGTTTAGGAAAATATAGTGCGTGCGATGCAACGAAACTCTTATCAATATTTGTAGTAGATTTTAATGTTATACTATACTTTTGCATTTATATTTTTATACGTTTCGATATATCGTCTATGAGGATAAAGAAAATACAAAAGTGTTGGAACATTTTCACCAATATACGAGTCTTTGAAATTTCTGTAGCCCTGCAACGAGACACGGCTATCGTAATTATAATAGCAAGATATGAAATCTATTCGAAATTGTATACAGAGATACAAGAGATTGATCGCAAACATACGCTTGGTGAAAAATTTGCATACAGCGCGAACAGTGGTCTGAAACGCACAATTGGCGCTAAAGATGGTCCGGCTAAATGCAGCGAATAATCGAGCGACCAAATACTTTGCCGATCTCTGCGAAATATGTGCTTGTAATAAATCTGTTGTAACTTGAAAACTATGTTTTCAGACGCGTATCAAATTTTGCAAATATAGTCAAAATATTCGTGTCAATGCTAATGAAGTTTCAAAATGTTTTGCATAACATATACGTAAAGAGTTTCTAGTTAAATTTTAATCGATCGCTGTATTTGAAATATTTCAACGACTGTATGGTCGCTTTTATTTTCAACTCGAAATAACACGGACTTTATTTTTTATTTACAGGTGAGTCCTGCACTGTTGTTGATCGAGGTGCTGCTTCGAAACTATAAGTCTGCGAGAGCCTATATGTGAGATCTACAAGGCTTACGCATTGAGGGTAAAGTATTCCGTTTGTATGTTTACATACGTATATTAAAAACGTGCCGTGTTACAAATCAATAAATGTCTGCTTTACGTCCGTCGGTGTAAACAACACGAATGCCATTTTCACGCGAAAGAGTATCGAAGAGAACAGGAAAATCTGCGTTGAGAACAGCATCACGGCAGAACTCTGTTTGTACGAACCTGTTGGAGGACAGGTAGATTCGTTTATACAATAACAATCCGCTTATTTTTCCCTACCACCTATGATTTTTCGCTCAGTTAGTGGGAATTCGTGTCGCTTCGCATTCATGTAAGAAGATTCCACGAAACGTTTCCTCGACAATGTTGCAAACTCGTATCTGCTGCGGAGCACGAGAGTCACGTAAGGCGTTTACATGTTACCTATTGTTAGGCGTTCGCATAAATTGATCGTGTAAAAATACTAAACGCTAATTTATTTGATTTCAAGTAAAATAAAGAGAACGCAGTGGCATTCGATGCTATAATCTCGCCATTTTTTAGAATTTCAAAGTAACAAAATAAGTTGAAGGAAAGAAAATTAGCTACATCTAAGGAAGAGAAAATACGTACACATATATACGCACACTAACATATACTTACGTTCATACTGTGACGATGCGATGATCCACGTACAACCGATCTTACGTCAACGGCAACAGTACGAGTGATATGGGCATAGTCTACCCGATCGTCTTCTAGCAACGACGAATCGCGTTTCTCCTCAAATTCTTTTCGTTGACCATCCAGTTTGTTACAAATTCGCAGTTTGTTACACTCGCTGTACGTAAAAAAACAGGTACACCTCTTTGATGAAATTCTTACAATATCGACCGAGAAAAGTTGTTCAAACTCGTGCTCGTATTATCTGGCCATTATCGCATAATTACCTTACGTTTCGATATCTTGTAATTTAGTTAATTTGCTGGCGAGTTGTTCAACGTTGTTAACGAACGGTGAAAACGAGCAAGCGATTAACCCTGTTTTGCCGTCGTGATAACGAAGCGTGCATTCGTACCGATAGGTATCGGGAGACAAGGTTGCGTTTCGGTTGATCATTGGCAAATGAGTTCCGCGAGAGAGGATATTTCGTCGAGTAAAAAGTAATAGCCTCGGCGTGCACACACGGACGTTTTATTACGTCAAGCATACGTGCATAGCATATCGCGCAAAGGCGCCTTACTCTCTCGAGTCAGCCATCAATTATTCGATGTGCGCTGCCTTCTCCGGCTGCGTCACTCGCCATGAACGCTTCTTACTCTTCTTAATCACCGTAGGGTAGGTCAGTGCACCTGGCGAAGATTTTACGGCCTTGCTCGACATGCCGTTTAATCGCTGCTGCTTTACGCGCACCCCAGACACTGCAACTCGGACGATCGATTAATCTCGTAACTAACGCCATCCAGCATCCTCTGTCTAGCCAACGAGCCGATGCAAAACGAACTAAGCCTAGCCGAGCCAAACAAATCCACCGTTTTCGATACCACGGCGAAATTAATCGACCTGTGAGTCTTTCGCTTTGTGTCGTTTAATCTTTAATCCAACGCACGATACCCCGTAAATCGCCCCGTAAATCGTTAACAAACGTGTTCGTTGTTTCGAGCAGAAAAATTTGAGAACAATTTTAGCGCTGTAATTGACGCATAAATGGTGCAATCTAGGAAACTGATTTGGGCCGCGGATAATTAGAACTTTTACACAAAGATATACCTATATTCTACGAGAATCTAATTCTTGCTTCTGTTTTTCTAACAAAGACAAACGCTAGTCGCGGTACATTTCAAGAATACGTTACTAATTTGCACGTAAGAGGCATACACTTTCATGATTTTCTCGTTTTCAGTGATGGAATTCTGGAGCGCGTTTCACAACCGTTTAATTCGGCCGACCAATTGATTCGCTCGTTGTCGATATATTCATCGCAGAACGGTAACGTGTCTTGTCTGGATCGAACCACATTTTCTTAGTTGGAGAGCTGCGCAAACAAGCAACAAAGACGAACGCGCGAGAACGTCGATCGGAAATTAGATAGAACGGAGATTCTGTTTATCCGTGGTATAGACGTCTAGGTGGTACACAGCGGCTACTCTCATCGATAAGGATAGGTTATTAAAAAAAGAATAGCCTGGTATAGTTTGACATTTAATTGGGGGCTTCGCAGGCGCTTATTTATGGTGATGCAACTGCAGCGCCTGGAATGCGAGCCATCGATGCTACAGGGCTTGCATGGAGCAAGTAGAGTGGAAGAAATTTCTCTGTGGAACTGAACGATCTGCGGTGTACTCACGCGAACGATATTCGACAGAAATGGGACGTAACTTTCCACATTTGAATGCCGAATTTTGATATCGCTTTGATCGCATCGGCAAACGAGCAAATCTTCGTCCATCTATGAAAAAATCTATAAATAAGGTAACAGAAATCTGATCGCGAATAAAAATTGTAAATTTCCACGATCAGCGAATCTTGTTCGATTATACGTACGTCGTATCGCGGTCTTGCGAGAAAAAGGTGTCGATTCGAAAAGGTGAGTTGTCCAAAAGAAGCGAAAAAGTGTCTTCGAACGTAATTAAATCAGATTCGTGAACGAGAAGGATAATGCTCGTAAAACAGGTTCTGCTTTTTTCATTTTCAGTTCTTCAGTCTGAAAAACCACGTTCGTAGGATACAGTACAGTGCCGCATAAATCGGCAAAAGCGACGTAACTGCTCTCTGGCATCCAAATTACGAAGATAAATGAAAGAGATCTTCGTAATTGGTGGAGGAGCGATAACTGGAAAATTACGTTTTCGAGGTTCTTTCGCTTTCCTCGCAAGGTTGCGACGTGTCCAGATAAATCGATTTTACAGCCTCTTGAATCAACGTAAAGTCGTAGCGAAGTCGTAACGTAACGTAAATGAAAATATTTGTAATAACTTACTATACAACGTGTGCCACGCGACTAGGACAATTTATAGCTCTGAAACGGTAGGAGACAGAAACGGAATTTCATTAAGGAAAACTAAATAGTCTCGAACGAGAGCCCACTGCTGATGATACTTAGCGAACGTCGAATGCTTTTCGTTGTTTTTGTTTCCTAACTGTTTGATCGTAGATAAGTTAATTTATTCGCATCGTACGTACCTCCTATCGCGAAGTAATTATCGAGGACAAATTTCTTAGGCTTTTTGGACTAATGTAACGAATAGGTGTCCAAATATTAATGGCCTGTAGCGTGGATTTATTTTTAGTGGGAAAATTATTGGCGATATCTTTATGCGTTTGTATACAGCGGCGGACAGAAAGAAATTTGTGAAATAAAAGGAGCAAAAGGACAAGAGTAATTTTACAAATTAATTTATATTTAATAAGAGTGATAGATGTACCGCGTATCGCAAAGTAGCTTACCGTTAACGATATGCCAAACAATTTTTAGTACAACGATTACCAAGATTCATAGTGTACCAATTTTTAACTTTCTTTTATCCGCTACTGTATATGTAATAGAAAAATGCAGAAGCTTTTAGTCTTCGTTACGGTGATATTTAAAGTAGAAAACTAGAAAATGTGTGTTTGTGCACGGTAGTTGGAAAGTAATTTCATAATTTTTACAATTCTAATGGAAAGAAGTAATTTCTACAACTTTAATAAGAGGAATTAATTTCTACGAAATACTTCTAGCAACGTATATTTTATAAGATGATTAGTAGAAAAAATAGTATTTTCATTTTTCGATGTTATTTAAAGAAGATCGTCCTTCTATGCGCTATTTAATGCTATTTTAATTCTTGTACAAATAATTACTCGTTCCTCTTCGTGCTTCTTTAAAATAGAACAACAATCGATGCATTTATCCCTATATACGCGGAAAACGAGTCTCTCGAGAGTAGGCAAAATATATGTCAAGTGAGACTTTAAAATGCGTTTTTAAAGAATTGCGACGAGCGTGCAAAGAACGTGCACTAATGGCTATGATGAATTTTAAACAAATGAGCGTTAATAGAAGAAGCGAATTCACGAATTCTTTACTTTCTAATCTTACTTAACGATCTTTTAATCTTTTCTTGGTAATAATAATCGATAAATCGATAGAACGTAGATTTTTATAGATTTTTATGTAGGAAATACACAGATGCGCGTACGCGAAAAATGTACGGAATATTCAAAGTATACCATTTTCTAAAGTACTTGGTGGTGAAACAACTTTTTACCGATCTTCGCTTTATTAATCTTATTCTGAAAAACTGAATTTGCATAAAAATCCAGTCTGATAGACAATATCGATCTCTTCAAAGAAAATCCAATTTTAATTCAATGGAAACATGGAAGCCTCTAAGGATGTTGCTGTCTCCTACATCACCGGAGCTCTTTTTCTTTGCTCGTCTACGGTCGTTTTCTTCGCTCGTCTATAGTCGTTTTCTTCGCTTTCTCCCTCTTCTGCCTCTCCTTCTCTTCCACTTCCTTCTTCTTCTTTTCCCCTGCCTCGCGGCAACTTGGTTGTTGCCCTGCGAACGAACCCTCGGTCATCTTCTTTTTCACCGTTTTGCATTCCCCGGGCCCTGAGAACGCAAAGTCAGCGCACCTACACGATCCTTTTTCCACGTTAGACTTTTGACATACGATTTCCACCCTCTCGTCTTAAGGTACACAGTCGTTCGAAAGTATTCCGACGCTCGCTTATTTCTGACAACATATATTCTAATTACAAAGCTACGCTCCAATCGAACTGCTACATTTGCTTCCTAGGAATCAACGTAGCTGCGCATAATAGTAAAGTAGCCAAATACCATGTCGTTTCTCGGATGTTATTCTTACAAGATGAATCGCGATAAAAAATTTTTATAGGTGTTTGATCGTACATTTACGCTCAACTTACGGCAACTTGTATGTTTTCCACGCTATGAATTTTCAATATCGAAGTAATATTAGAAAGACGGAAACTGTATCCAATATGGGGTAGTTACCCGACTATGGAATATTGGCGTTGGGTACTATATCTTCATAGAAGACAAAAACAAATTTGGTAATAAAATCAAACTTTGAAAGAATTACACGAAAACATAGCTATTTAGAATAGCCGCAATTTCAGCTATCCAGCAGTCTGCAGCAGCACGTTCCTAAATATTTGAAAGTGGTTTGCTGCTCCGAGATAGCCCATTTTCTTCGTCCCATAGTTTTCTTTCGTGTCGATTTTTCCTCGTGCTGCGAGAGCAGCTAACCAGGCAACCTAATTCCTGTCTTTGGTTTATGGTTTGTATAAATTTCAGTTAGGCGTCGGTTTATCCAGCCAACAGCGAACGCTAACACGTACGAAAATAATCAAAAGTTGTTCGGAATCATGCCCCCAGCAATATATTCAAAATCATCGAAACCCAGGGTTGCAGCAGCTTTCTAAACAATTAGCCTATCTTTTTCTTGAATGTTCAACGAATTTCTGTTACGACGTTCAAATTCATTGACAATTCGTTGACAACTTCGAAGAATACGACGTGCGTTCGATTCGGCACACGCTTTTAAGGCCCCTATACACGTTGCAACTTGAACCACGATGCGGCGCCATGCATCAACGCTTGGGCCCTATGCGGACGAGCGACTTTCGTTCGCGCGATATCGCCGCGATCAATACGTCTTTCCTTGTTTTCCCGGTTAAAAACGGACGTATGATTAAGTTTCACGACACATGCTGCAATGTACGTAGTTCGATATCGGAGAATCGGCATCGCAAGCGACTTGTATCGGTGCGCCGATCGGAATCATCGTGTCTTAGTCAATGGACGAGGCACGATTCGTACTCGGATTTCAAGTGTAAACACGTAGCACCGATACGAAATATAATTTACAGCAGAGTTTTATCCAACGGACGTTGAGCAGCAGATTCATCCACAGGCAAATAATTTCTATAATCGCTCGGTTCCCTCGTTCTTGGTTCTTTGAATAACGTGGTATCGAAGGATCCGTTCGTCTCTATTAGCCATCTTGCTGCGCCTCTTTTTAAAGTTTTAATTTTATATCGTTTATAATCGACATTCCTATTATCGGTAATAACAATATCGCAGTTGGGAAATGATCAGACATTTTGGCACACGCCTTTCAGCGTTGGTATCGCGCCACAAACTAGGGGGAATCGGTAATGTGGAGGTAAATCGAAGTTGACGCAGATTTCATGAAACCTAGGTGTCGATGCATGCATCGCAGCATGTTTCGTGTATAGGGGTCTTTAGATTATGCACGGTATCGAAGAGTATGGCTTGCGTACTAGAAATTCCAAAATTATGGAAAAGTACTTGACAATAATTCGTATTGAGCAGTTATCGTAGTCGTTTCGAAAATGGACAAATTTAATGGACAAATTATACGATATAGTGGAGTGAAACTTAATATTTTATATAGCAAAAATGTAATTGACTTGTAAAACGATAATACGGTCTATTGTATAATATAAGGAGTAATTTAATCTGACCAAATATTAAGGCTTTTCAACGAGAATGCGTATATTAAGCTTGGCAAATTAAAGACGGTTATTGTGTGAAAATGCTTTGCTAGGGTCAGCTTTAGGATTAGGTGTTGAATCTTCTTTTCCTACGGTGACTTAAATTGATATCGACGAAAGTATTAAAGAGAACTCGAGTTTCGTTATCAATTAAGTCGTTATCGATGACTAATTGCTGCTGAAAAACGTTCAGATACGAACTTTTTTTGGAGAGATAAGATTGAAGAATCATTTAACCCTCGGTTGATATCGTTATAGGTCATAGGTGGCCACACCAGTTTAGATTAGGTGGCGTAATTTGTTATATTCACGCGGTAGTACTTCCTTATGCCAAAATATCCACTGCTTGCTGCAAACAAACTAAATGAAACGTTTTGCGAATCGTTTTGATTATTAGGAAATAAACGAGACTCTAGTGGAAGATGAAATTTAGCTCATTCGCGTGTAACGTTTTCCGCAGCTTAATAGATGGGTCTACAAAGACTATACACTTGCAGTGGTTCCACTTTTCCAGATCATTTAATTAATAGGCGTGAAAGTATAGGGTCGGTGCGTGAAATACTCAGCCTCGTAAGAATCACCTGATCTCATACCTTTTCAAAGATCATCTTTCGTGACTTTTAATCAGCGTGTGACATAAATATGGAATCGTTGGCGAATAACTGGCACTCGTTGGCTATTTTCTTGGATCCTTGTTGGCTCGTTTGGTCGAAATTTTATACGCGTAGATTTTACTTAATTTATGCATGTAAATTGCATAAAGCATTGTAACAGCCACGAGCCTCGTTACAGCAAAGAATCGCAACTGTATTTATCGTTGCGCGATCTCGCTTCGACGTGTAAAGAAGCCAGAACGTTAAATCAATCGTTTTATCGCTCTCTATTCTTCCAATAAATTTATTGTTCCGATGCAGCCACTCTCACCACTGCAATTATCTTGCGTATCACGCGTACTCTTGCCATCGGTGAATCGCATGCCAACGTGCAGTTACAGATGCTTGAGATCGTGTCACGTGACATAAATGCAACGTGCTTAATACGGTCCACATGCATGCATACACTGCAAGCGGTTTAATCGAACGCCTTGAACATCTCGCGTTGACAGTGTTAAACGCGTACGAACTTACGGGACTGAGCAATCGAATCACACGCCTGTGCAAAACTGACCTACGCTCTATTTGGTTTTCCCCACTTTCCTTTCTCGCTTGTTCGCTGCAAGCCGCTTCCAAGCGAACGCTATTGCGTTTCATTTCATTTCAACACTTCCCCGTATAATGTTACAATCCACGGAACACGGATCCACTTACTTTTGCAAATTGTACTCCGATAGGTCCAATCGCGTAAAAGTGGATATATAGTGACTACAATAGGCATTTGTACCAAATCGTACTTATTTTCCAGTGAAGCGTTCCATTATCGGGTTCCACGTTCCATTTTCATAATTACAAGTATCAAATTTTTGTAATCGCGACGTACTAGAGGCAGGCAGATATTCGGACTTAATTAGTATACACAAAAATATATAAATATTCAGTTGCACGATAAATCAAAGAATGTTATTAATATTTAAATGTTTTCGTAAAAACTATGAATTTATGGAGAAATAGGATAATTAAAACGCTTCTTAATCGTAAATAGACGTTGATGCGCTTTTTTAAGAAAACGCGAACGAAGCTATCTAAACTGGAGAAACTGTCCAACGCTGTCAAGTCGAAAATGATCCGAGGAATGCAGCGGACTTACAACGCATATTCGCCTCCTAGAAAGAGGAAGAAAAATGAACGAACGGTCGGTGAATTTTACAAAAAAAGCTGATAAAGTAATTGAACACTCGACCGTCTTAGGATCTTTCAACCGCTACAATTACAACGAAACAGTCGAGAGGAAGAAACGAGGAACAAGTTGTAACAGCGTTGCCGTCGTTTCACTTTTCACCAAAGAAAATTTGTTTTCGATCGTTTGATCAACGGCTAACGATAATTAAGAGCGGCTGGATAGAGACGCGTGAAGACGCGTGGATTCAGAGTCGAGAATCCGCGAAATGGTATTCATAGATGGAGAAAATAAGGAAGATCGAAGGTCGCAAGGAGGTGAATAGACCTGCAGACGCGTCGCGTGCAGAGAGATAAAACAGCACCTACGCTATACATGCGGGTATTCTAAAAATACAGGTTTATTTTAACCGCGAGAGATGCGCCATGGTCTATCACGAAAACGAGATACACCCACCAACGTTCTAACGGCGTTTGCCATGTGATCGAAACAGCTGGTCGGTTATTTAAAGTTTGATCGTTCGAGTTGGATCGAATGTCTAGACACTTTTCAGATGAAACCCTGTAAAACTCGCTCTAAACGTGTAACTAGCAATGGGATCTGATACACTTGGATCTGCTCCGATTCTCTGCATACACGCGTTGCGCGGTATAACGCGACTCGCTATTTTTCTCCCATTTGTTATCACGCGACGAGAGCTTCGAATCGTATCCGTGTCGAGCGTACTAGAAACGAGGATAAAGAGAATTCCAAAAATATTCTGCTTTCATAGCGAAACCAAGGTCACCTCGGGTAACACAAACAGAATCGTATGTTGTTTATCTCGCGAGACTGTGGCGGATTTTACGACAAAATCAAAAAGCATATTAGCCGATAGTTCTACTAGCTCGATACCAAGTTTGCAGTACTGTTCGCGTGCTTTTTATTTTAACGCTCCTTCAAATTCTGCTCTCTTGCAAAAGTTTGAACGACCTGCTACTGGATCGGAGTGCCTACGACTCTACGGGCAGTTCTGAAATGCATCAGCGAGCGAAATATCGTCGTTTGTTATTGTTTTAAGCCGCTTCCACTGGAAAGATATTACCGACTGGGCTACGGAATTGCGAGGATAATAATTGCGAGAACCGCGAGACTTATAGTTTCGGATGGACTCCGAACCACAAGAATACCTAATATCGAGTATTCGTTTTGCATGTCTCGCGAATCTCGGTAATCTTCGCAGGTCTTTTGAAGGCCTTCGGTGTTTGGATAGATCTTAAAACCTCGATGAGTATTCGATGCTTTACGAGCATTTACTTTGTTGTTCAAGCAGTATCACTGACGCGGAGTATTGGAAAAAGCCTGGAAATTTCGAATTATGACAAATACGAGACTTGCCAAGTTTCGTCGCTTTTGTGTCTGCTGTGTACTCGTCAAGTGGCTACCACTTGTTACGATGCACTCTGTATGTATATATTACAGCTTCGACGCGATTGGGTATCGTCGCTAAATGTTTAACTCGCCACTGTTTCATGGGTTTTTATGTATTTCTAACCCTCGAACGGCAGATGGTTTTAGCAACGCGCAGGGCGGATATCGAGCCCGAACGCACCTGTGGCGAAACGTTGCTCTTAACGTTTTTCCAAACGTGGGATATACGTTAGAATCTCGTTGTATTTACAAAAACATATGTTTTTCCACTTGAAGCGATTGCGACTTGGATGCAACGTGCGTCCTGGTCCGAATGGACTCGACGTTCAATGAAACCAACTGCGCCGAAAAGGCTCCCTAATTGAGTAATACGTCGAAAAGTGGTCACACGTATCTCCGCTTCTATTCGACTCAAACTTTTAAAGTAACTATGGTCCTCTCATTTTCCTTTTATCGCTTAATTATACGACCTTGAATTCTGAACAGTAACGACGTAGAAACTCGTAAACGATTACACGTGCAGTGTTCCTGGACTCGTCAACGTGCACGTGCACGTATGTGGATCGAATCGAGGAAAATTTCTACAGAAGCGCGATTCGATTTTTCGTTACTCGATAACTATGAATATAAATATAAAATCGAATAAAAATTAGTAATGTTATCTATGGCATCGGTACGGTTCATTCGCAAAGAATTTGAAATCTCTTCGTGTATCCATATTTCGGTGTATTTGATTTCGTTTTCCCGTAACCGCAGGTAACAATTTGAATTTCAATGTTCCGCCAGTCTGAATTATTTACATCGTGTTCCGTGAAAATCGCAATTGATCGGCATTAAAAAAGCAAAGGAGGGAAGCATATTAATACGCGTAATAGCGTTTCAACGCAAAATAATCCGTTTAAACTGCTCAGATTTTGCAGCGCAATTCTAATCGTTGTTCAATGGCAACGCTATAGCATTCCTCGTTTGCGGATAATCGTTTCACGAGCATAACGATTAATAAAGTCATACGATATTCCACGACTGCGAGATATTTTAACATCATTTTCTAGGTTAATAAAGATCACGATTAAATGTTATTTCATGTCACGGAATGCAATTGTACGAAACAAAATGTACCATTTTCCATCGAACCTTCTATTCCTGAATAGTCGAAGAGTGCCAATCAACTGTACAATTTAACTTAAACAAAAGGTTGCGAATAATGCGACGTATTTATCATTTATCGACGAACAATTTGACCGACATAGTTGGCTAGGAACTGCCTTGATCGTTGCCGATCCCACAGGCCAGCCCACGCACTCGCTAGTTTCATTTTCTTCATTTTCTATTTGGCCTATCGAAATTCTCCGTTTGCCGATAGAAAGAATAAAGGTTTCTACATAATATAGAATAGGTTGTCCGATGGACGCGCGAATAAAGTCATTGGTTGTCAGTCGAGGACTCTACGGCTATGATATCGTGGTATTTCAGATTAGAAATAAAATTACCCCCTTGCACGAGAAGCGTGCATTCACGCCCGGTGTTTTACATGGGAATGGTTCGAACGTGTCCGAGCTGGTCCGGAAACGCGTGACGTATCGTACAGCCTACCGGTTTACAATGAAGGCAAGGGATTGTGGGTGCTGGTGGTAAGCGTTGCCGAGTGCGCACAGCACGCTGTATAAAAGTACGCTGCTCGTCAGCAAGGATACGTATATCGAACGGCCAAGGATGCCTATTGTCTCTGCCTCTATGTTTCTATAATAGAAACTATGCTTCTTTGAGAAAAAGTTATTAATTTCGTGCTGTCTTTTCAACCGTGTGTTTCTTGCGCGATGTATAGAACGTTGATGAAAATAATTAAAAAAATGAGATTTGTTTCGTTTGCTAAATATTATCCGCTTCGCCTTCCGTATCTTATACTTGTTTCGTATTAAACACATTCCGCAAATTTTTGCACCATTCGTTTTTTTTTTTTTTTTTATAAACGCATTAACACACGCGGTCTAGTGGTGAACGATGCCAACTTTTTACAAACTTGTTTTATTTATACACCTGTGAGGACAGGATTAATACGTTTATTTAGGACATCGTAAACGTTTACGCACGTATTCTACTCGATCTTATTTCTTAAATTACTTATTATTTTAGCGTATACCTGTATTAATCGTAGCATTAAAAGTAGAGTCTTGCTTGAATGTCTAATAATAACATTTTAACGCTTTAAAACGCTTTTTTAAATGTGAGATGAAATTCAGTGGAAAAATATCTTTATTGAATGTACTACGCACGAACCAGTTCTTCTGATTTAATATTGCGGTAGAGTTTTTATCTTAAGATTATTATAACCTACAGATGGTGAATACATGATAGCGCTACGTTAACACAACGAGTACCACTCGTAATCGGTCACTCGCGTTCGCCTCTTCAAATTTTTAAAAAGATTAAAACAAGATTAAAATAAAATAATTTTTATGGACTAAACGATTTTCAACAATGCGAATGACCTAGATATCCTTGTCAGAAAAAGCGCGTAAATATGTGCAATATTTTGCAGAAATGAAACGGTAGGGCGTAGCATATTTCAATTTATTGACTATCAAAGAAAAGCAGAAATTTATTTTCAAAACCTTTCACGTTTCTTGCCTTCCACATACCTCTCGATCTATTTCGCTAGGTAGGTACTTGCTACCTATTAACTATGGTAACTATTTTCCTAGATAGTTTTTACCTTCGTTGAGACACTCGTCATAACGGGACGTCGGTTCTTGTATGTCTGCTTCGTAGAATGGTGGCGCCTAAGGTGGCACCCAGTTGATCGTAATTTCCTGAATTCCAGACTGCTTCAGACACAATTTCGCGGGGAGGGGATCGTAACGTTTATGGGAAACGAATTGGAAGTGACGAAATCGTGCGATACAGCACCGTTTGGAATTTGGCGAGTTACGCTCACGCTGGGTCCCACCTAGCGATGGGATCTAAAACAGTTCGAGTCGCTGCGAATCTGTTTCGCATATGTGACGACAATTTCGAATCGCTTGGAACAGCGTTCGAAGCTTTAGAGCTTTCGGTTCTTGCATCTTAACAGGTCTCGAGTCTTCAAAGTGTCTCGAGTCTTGCTCATGTTGGAAGTCTTGAAAGTCTTGATCATGTTGGAAGCTTGGAGGTCTTGATCGTGTTCTGTCGTCAAATTCTTTGGGCCACTTCGTGCTTGTTTATGTTTCAATAAGATAAGCCGCGTACAGCCTCCATTACGGCCTAAACGTCATTTCCACTCTGAAACTCTCGAGCCAAGAATATCGAATATCCTGCATAACGACTTCGAAGACGATCAAGCCTCGAGAGACTTCAAAGTTCAAAGACTCAAGACCTATCAAGATTCGAGACCGATCCAGACTTTTATCTCGAGTTTTAAGATACGAGAGTCGGTTCGAAGCGATTCAAATTTGCCGCCACGTTCCAAGTCTCTCGTATCCCATTGCTATTAATAGGTAGCGTCGTTCCATACAGCGGGAATAGAGAAACCGATGCCCCGTTGCGACAAGTATCTCAAAAAGTCTAAAACCTACGTAGCAAAGTAGTTCAAGATGCGTAGAATGCGACGAACAAGAAAGGACTTTGAAATAAATTTCATCTTTTTCTTTAAAGGTCACTCGTAATTCATTTGCTGGATACGTCTCGTAAAACATTCGCCCGACAGTCAACCGAATTTTAATCGAGCAGCTGAAAATAACAAAAATATCTTCCAAAAGCACGATAAATACCGTACACTGTGCTCTGTTTATAATTCTCCGTACTTGGCGTCGCACGGATGACTGATTTAGCCTATGACTTGATAAAATTCCTGTCTTTCGAGCTTTCAGTTAACAGAACCATATTATATACGAACTTTTTCTTTCAATTAGCCGGCTTGTCAATTAGCTAGTTCCGCGAAACGCTAGGTGGGCGGGTGTCTGGAGTTTTCTTATCTTGTCTCTTTTTTATGTAGCATTGTTCACGTGCTCGGCGTTGAACGTCGGCGTGTGTGGCGCCAAGCATCGAGACACCCCTTCAAAGAAAGGAGAGAACAAATATACAGCGTCGTCCCCCATTTGTCCCTTTGTCCCTGAGGAAAGACACAAGGCGTTGCTTCTGTATTTGTTATACTTGTCTTCTTTCGTACGATAGGTTTTACAAAATGGGAAGTTAAGACGTCTGTAAAATGTAAAACATTCATAAAATACGAACGCCTCAGGTACTGAAAATCGAACAACAAACGTTCAATACGGATTTTTTAAGCGCTCGTAACCTTATGTCACTTTGCGGTAAAATTTCCGAAAAGGTTGAAGACCATCTTCGATTCATTTCCATTCCTCATTTTTTATGCTTTTGTAAGAATAAGAAATCACTCAAGATATCAAATTTAGCTGAAATTTTTATGCATTTATGGAGAACTAGAAAATACCTAAATGTACAAAATGCATATAATATACAAAAACATTATTATCGTATCAGTAGTATTCGTAAAAATATGGATTTGTAAAAATATCTATAGTTTACCGACAATAGTAGATTGATTCGTAGTACACGTTGAAGTTGTTCATAATGTACGTTCAGAAAGAGCTGTAATAAATAATGCGCATGTAGATCTATGAGTTCCGCCTTCATAAAAGAGACGAGGCAAATGTCCAAAAGTCACAAACGTACATCGAATACAAAAAGTATCGGAACAGCGTTGTATTTATTACACCGTTAACACGCTAATTAATTAGGTTCAAGGAAATTAAATTTCACATTATTCGTTAGTACCCTCGTATCACTACAAACATCTGATGTTACGAAAGTGAAATTTAAAATCCGATGGGGAGAAAACGATTCATTGGAAAGCGAAGGTCTGTGCCAATACTTTTTGTAGCTACTGTACCAATTTATTTTCGTGCTATATGAATTTTTCTTTTATATACATATACAGAGAGATTTAACGTCACGATAAGCTCAAGGTTAGCAGCGAAGGAGTCGGGCGTGCTTAAAATATCATTTCTTTAATGAATTTTAGCAGATCGTGGATTTTATCCTTATCGACAGTGTTGTTGTTAATACACGGCTCCAATTCGTGCCTGACGCGATGTTATACCTCGGCCAGGATGAAATACGATGGACCGTTGCGAATGATACGGCGTTAGACCTTCAACTTGTAAAATACCCGAATGGGACACGTCAGTGGACAAAAATGACTCGGAAACGACGAGACGGATAGCTGGTGAATCGATGAAACAGTTGAGAACCTCGATGCGAGAATCGAACACGCTAAAAGTCCTAAAGAAGAAACCGCTGATCGGACACGACTACGGCATCAAGATGATACCGCCTGCATTATGTATGTCGAAACGAGACTTCTTTATTTTAAATTCTCACATATGCACACGTACGATAATCGAACACCGGCTTCCCCTTTGGAGTATACGTTTTATTATACAGCGTAGTAGCCTAACCTCGAAGGGTATAAAGCTCCTGACTATCTCGTGCATCCGAGTAACCGGGTAACTTTTGTACACTCGGGTGTCTCGGATGCTCGATCGAAATAGCTAGCTCTAGTACGTTGCGTTCCAGAGGCTATCCCTACACCCAGTGTCATTTTCCATACAATCGTAAGATAAAGATAAGCTCGCCGAGTAGCACTGGCCGAAAAGTCGCGTATACGGACGAGGTCATATCGCCATATGGCAGTGACAGTGGCGATGGGAGTACGATCGAGGGAATCTTTTGGCAGCCCAGAGGGTCCTTCGTCGATAGATGCAAATGGGAGATTTTTGTCTGGCCTATTCGGACACGCGAGTGATTGCGACTTGATCTTTACAGAGTCGTTACTTCGCGGGGATTATATGGTACTTTTGGAAGGAGTCAGTGATGTTTTTAAGGTGGAAGAGTGCCGTTAGTCTCCGCTCTCTTTCGCTGCTGCATTAATCGGCCTTTTGAGTCTATAATTAAGTCTTGCATAAAAGAGGTCATAAAATATTCATTCGAATCGCAGAACACGGTGGCCTGTTTAGCGGCCTGATCAAGCTTTTCGTTACCTGGGTCTCTGACGTGGCTTCGAATCCACGTTAGTTTGGTTTTGCCGCGTCTATCGACGATTTTCTGACGGGTTCCGTAAATTTGGAGAATATTTATTATTATTTGTTTTGATCGACTTTCGTTTGCTTCTTACGATCGCCACGCTTAATCTACTTATCATCTACGATATTTTTCATGCTATACCTTTATTATCTCGATTATCGAAGAGCTTAAATTTGTCTTGAGCGCTCCTCTCTCGTGGGACGAACGCTTTTGTTGGCGATGCATGAGAGCGCTGGTTAAAAATACATTGACGTTGCTCGAAAAAAAATTGCATGACACGGAAAAGGGCGGCGATACAAGGGTCATCCATAGAAGGGGCCTCCTGGTAAGAGGAGAAAACGTTCGGGCCTCCTCTACGTTGAAAGGAAGAAGAGAGTGGTCTTTAACATGGACGAGGGGGCACATACGGTCGAAAAAATCTATGAAAATTTATGAGCTGTCTCGAATATCTTATTTCAAAGAATCCTCTGCGTTTCGTTGCAATATATTTATGCATTTAGAGGGAAGATTATAAAAATGTACAAGATACCTTATCTCAGAAATATGAAAAATTCGTTGATTTAAGATCGTTCTTTGACCTTTTTTTTTCATTTTGAAATTAACTTTTTTCCTTGTCAAATTGCCTTGAATTACGTCATCTCTCGTCATCTATTACGTTAATGTCTCAAGAATAAATTTTTACCTCGTCCAAACGCGAGCCGGACGTTTCATTAAACAACAAATTCAAGGATCGTCGCAATGGAAATTTATAAAATAATCGATCGATAAGCTGGATCTAGTTGGACGAGGTAATCAATTTCGTATACAAATGTTTGTCGATTTGCTTTTCCTCGAACTTTTGCGTATCGAACAAACAAACCATATGTTACATCTATGTATATGTCTATCGATTTATATCGACTGTACCTATCCACTTGCACTATTTCAAGGAACATTATACAGTATATTGTGTAATATATTTTATACACACCTTTTTATAGGCGAAGCTATCGCTATCGACGAAAAACAACTTTATCGTATTATTTTTCTTTTCTTCCTTTAAATTGAGTTATTGTACGTTTAACTGTATTGTATAATCTTCCATTTGGATCTAAATATACAAATCAACGCGAGACTTCTGGTGAATACAACCGTTTTATTTCGAGCTTCGGCGGAATCTGATGTTTTAACTTTGTCTACTTTCACAATTTTAATTTGGACGTAACTTTCTTTCCTTTTTTTTTCTTTTTTTTTTTTTTTTTTTTTTTTTTTTGTTAAGTGAACGAATGAAAATTTTGTTTCGGTTAATCAGGAGAAATCGTGGACCAACGAACATTCTGTTTTTTATCGAGATTTATTGCGCGTGTTTCGACGTTTAGAATCGAAGGGAAAAAGTGACAAAGAAATATGTTGCATGACAGAACGAGCGATGTGCATCCAAAAGCCTTTCTCGATTCTATTACAACAAACGTAATAAACATGAATATGTCGATTCCGGGTCTATTAGTTCCCCCTGTCAATCAATCTACGCTAAACTAAATTTAGCTATTGATTTATCCGCAGAACTCGCGAGTCGGCTATTCGTTCGAGCACGAACAAGCTGAAAGTGTGTGTGAATACATATTCGAAAGCAAATAATCTAGTTACTTCTGAATGATAAGTAACGAACGGTCAAATTGAATTATCAGAAACGTATTAAAATTATGGATCGGAGCGATATTGTCGTATAGCACCGATCTGGAGTCGCACTTGATATATAGTAGACAGAGTGCTGCACGTAACTGGAGCCATTTCGATCGCTGCGTAAAAGTAACGATATTAAATAAAAATGTTTCGACTCCTCTGTTCTTCTCCTTCGTTTCGGACTTCTTCCGTTTCACCGCGAGGTGTAGGCCATCGGTTTCTTTTTTTTTTTTTTTTTCACGTTTTATTATAAATTCATATTTGCAATGAGTTGCACTTGAGAGTTTACGTATTCCAGTTCGTTATCAGTCTGTACTTTTAAATCTCTCGCTGTGTCATTTTTCAATACTTTAATAAAATCTTGGAAGCAATCTTTAGTTTGTGATTTGCTTTTGAAAAGGTAAACGTTTCTACCTGGCTCGAGTAATCATCTTTGACAGGTATTTGCAGTTTCTCATTAAAGCTACTCTCCTACCTACATCCTTCGCATAACTTTTGCTTTTCTTAAAAGCTCGTCGATGTACTTTTTCTTTTAAACGCCGCTACGCTTTACTTTCGAGTCTTTCAGATGCGTCTTTTCCTTGTTCGGTACGTCCTTCGCTTTATTAAAGTCTAAAGCATGGTTCATACTAGCGATCAAAGATATGGCCAGATCAGGATCAACAAAATTCGAGGATTTTACCAAGATATTCCCACTAAACGATCAGAAACAATCGAATCGCGTTACAGTTGCTGTTTCGTTTTCATTCGTTCGTTCGAAGAAGGAGCAACGTCGTTTTTCAAGTATATTTTAATTAAAAAAAAAAACGGTTTAATTTATGACGAGGGACGATATTGTATTTTGCGAGATGCGTCGCACTATCTTTCGTAGCCGAGATCATGCAATTTCGTAGGAATTCGATCGAACGCTCGTTCTCCCTGTTTGTTTCCGACTGTTGATCGCTGACAATCCGACGCCACGGTTAATAAATTTTTATTCGACTCGATCGAACCGCTTCCCGCGAATGCTCTCGTTGGATTATGCAAAGGATTTTCAGCGTGTGACTCGATGTGATCCGACCGTACCGTGATCGCCAGTGTGGATCAAGCTTAAGCGTGCAAGTCTTTGGTGCTATTCTTGAAGATTTCCATCTCCCTGCTGTGTCGCTAGACACTTCCCTGAATTAATTGGCTTTATTCTTAGTTTGCATATTTTTTCTTTCCGTTCTCCGTTGACAGCTACTTCCTTTTCTCTACATATTTCGCAGCCTTTTCCATCTTGCAGCATTTTAAAACTTTTCTCAATGCCCAGCCACTTGAAAATAGGTTTTACTCGAGGGAATATATTATGTATATTACGCTGGCGAGGATCTGTCGGTAGTAGAAAATGTACAGCCGCTTAAAGAACAGAATCTGCACTTTCTTTTATACCAAACTTTCGCTGTCTTTTTTCCTTTCTTTCTTTAACGAACGACGATTTGTCGATTCTTCTGTGAAAAAAATTAATCATCTGGAATTACGTGCTCCTTAAAATCATTACTTGCGCAGTAATCGGGCAAATGCCTAAGAACGCTGAAACTGTGAAATTTTATTAAAAAGTTTGCCCGCGAACGAACGAGTGAAACACAATTTCAGAGTCGCGAGAAAACGATGAAAGAGGAAAAGGGGCGAAGCAGGTGTCATCAGAGTAAATAAATGGAAACGAACAAATTTAGAGAAATTTTCTCAAGAGCAAAATTTGTTGGAATCAAATAAATTCGACGCGGCTTTTCCATCCCGCCTCTTGGACTTGTGTTAATTAACGCGTGAAATTAGCGCGCGCAGTTTGTCGATACTCGGAACGTCGAGGAAATTTCGTTCGCCAAACGAAATTCGCGTTGAATTATATCTCAAAAAGCTTAAAAAGAAACAAAAGTTTATTCTACGTCACACTTGCCAACGTTTGTACATATTTGACCACTTCACTTACACGTTGTACGAGCACACCGAAAGCTAAAATTTATTGCAACTTGTAACTACTACGACGATTATAAACGTTTACAACTTATCAGATTTATTTATTTTTTATTTTATTTATTACATCAGATTTATTTATTTTATTTATTTTTTCAGCCTATTTACCACAGGCTGAACAACGTATAGCTGGCTAATTTTATCGTCGATAGTTTGTAAACAAAATAACAACAGTGTGTTAACGCGAGTCGTTTATTAATACGTGGTGTCCGGATATATATGTATAGCCGTGAGTTTGTTCATTCATATGGCTACAGGTTATTCCCATCAAATTCCTGGAACTGCTGAATGGAGGCGAGCCTCGACGTTATCTATGATCCGCATCGACGTAATTCAATCCGATATCGAATTACGGAATTACCCGGAAGAAGAATATTTGTTTTTCTTTTTTTTTTTTCTTTTTTTTTTAAGTATGTTGTTACGAGACGACGACCACCTTAATCGGGTTATCGAGACTCGTACAACCAAAGTGACACCAAACGTGGCTACACTTGACCAGCATTTTTTTGACCAAACTGAAGAGATACGTAATATGTAATGGGGTGTAAGAGAAACGACCTGGCTTTTACGGTATTTTGTTACTCTGTTACTCTCTACCTATTTTATCTCACTTTTGCCTTCCTGCTTCTCGCGCTTGTCTTCGATGCACGCACGATGCACGCACGATACGGCACGGTAGAGTGAACACGAGTCGGATAATTTGGCCCAATTCTCGGAAAGATCTTTTTACAATTTTTAACTAAGCTAAAGAAATATCTAACGTGTGATTAGGAGCAAGAAACGACCCGAGTCTACAGTATCTCAGCACACTCTACCTATTCTGCTTCATTCGCACTGGCTGTTTTTCACTCTTACCCTTGATGCGCTGCACGTCGGAATGAACAAGAGCCGAGTAACGTGGGTCGATCCTCGGAAAATCGTGACGCGAACATTTTTGTACAGAGAATAAGAATTCCACTGGTGTAAAAGAAATATTGGGAGTTTTATTTAACAAAATATCGATGACTTTAAAATATCCTAGAAAAGCGAACTTGAGAAAAAATTCTTTCCATAGCTACGTGTGCTCCTTGAAATATTTTAACTTTGTTCTGGGAAGATTTCTCATACAATTATAAATGAGGTAGATATTAAGGTGATCTCGTTTACCTGAAACATCTTCCGTAGATATATAAAACATTTAGAAATTTAGGTACACGTTACGAACCGGTAGTTCTATTATTAACGATACATCCTGAAAGACTATGCTTACGATTAATCAGACGACGGTCGACAATTAGTTTCGGTAGCTTGTACATATTTTAATTAATGACCGTAATGAGTGAAGAAGTCGGAAAGTCGAGGCCAACAACGAATCGCGAATATGTAAAAGCACGGCGGGTAGTCTTCGAAAACAGATCGTTATCCGTGACTGGGATATAAAAAATATGAAATAGCTATTAAAAAGCGTTCGCACATTCATAAATATTAATGTTCACGAGAACAGTATCATCGTGGATGTACAATGATCGCATTTGACGACGGCGTGCATTTGGAACAGTGTTGGGAAAGTATCGCCATCGTTTGCCCGATGGACAAAATATATAGTGGCCGAATGTAAAATAACTGTTTACGTATCTGCCAAAGTAATTACGCGGAGATAGTTTCATCGTTGGACAAAATGATATTTAAGCCGAAGTAGCTAGCGACGAGTGTATGAATTTATTTAAATCGAAGTGATTAAATTTTAGGATTACTGCTACGTGGGAAAATCTCGCGCACTTTACACCCACATGTATATTGTACAAATCGATGTATACACGTATTCGGTAATGCGTAAATGGTAGAAATGCCAATAACAGCGAGAAGAAAAAAATTTTGTTTGTACAGAAGCTTAAAAAGTAATAACAACAGGCATATACGATATTGCCTTTCGTGGAACGGGAGAAGTAAATGGCAATAGTATGGGAGTTGGGAGGAAGGTAGCAAGAAGATCGTTGTAGTTACTTGTAAGTTAGTTAGTTAATTGTAGCGATAAAGTTACCGATTCGTCTAGGATACGGGTGTTAGGTGTGAGGTTCGCCATATACTTGCCGCTCTTGCTTTCTCATATCTTCTTATACCATGGAACCTTCGGTATCTCAATTAACAGGCAGACGTAACTACTGTCGGGATAGGGGAATTTCCGGAGAATCCGTGTCTCCCTTTATAATTATTATTCTACGTATACCTCGATCAATAATACAAGAATAATTGCAAGGAATACGACGTAATGTCAATGTTATATAATTGTTAAATTACTTAAGAATTCTACGTCAATTTTACTGTCAAATTTTGTCAGTACATTGAATCGTGAGTCCTCTATCCAGGTACTATGAGGTAGACGAGACAGTTGAGAACCTCGATGCGAGAAATCGCTGATCGGACGTCATTACGACATCGAGGTGATAACCGCCTGCATTGTGCGTCTCGATTCGTTTGAAACGAGATTTTTTATTTAGATTCTCACATGTACAGATATAAAATGACGGGGCCGAAGCCGGTTTCTCCGTTGGAGTATTTAAAAGCGACTGCCAACAACGTGGTGCTTTGTATTACGTAAGTAGCCTAACCAATCGCGGGTGGTATCAAACGACTCGACTATCTTGTGCCTTCGGATGACTCGCGAGATAGCCGGGTAGCCGGCTAATTTCGCTACACTTGCATTCTGCGCGTTTACTAATCTTCGGACTCTGCATAAAGTTCTCGGTGTAGTTATTGGTTTTTAATAGCAGGCTGCTAGCTAGCATCGAATCGAAGACGGAAAGCGTCAACTCGTAAACTGTAAGGAAATCTTGTTCCCTTGGACCTTCAAAGTTTGTTCGCATCCGTTCCTCTTGAACGACTCCTTTTTTCCGCGTCTCTTTGTTCCGTTACCTTCACGCTTCGCGCGTATAGACCAACGTTAAAAAGCGCGTACGCGTGAACAAGCGCGAACATAGGAACTCGCGCGTAAGCAGGACATGCAATGCGGGTGAACCAACAACAATGTTCCCTCATGTTTCTGTATTATGTTTCTGTCGTCATTAAGAAAGCCTATGCTCCGCATACTCTCTTCCCTTCTTCCGTTTCACCAAGCAGTATCGCAGAAACGAGCATCGCCGCTCAACGTTGCTTCTTTCTATTTGTTAAACGCTTATGCCCAATCTATCAAACGATATTTAGCAACGATATTCTTAAAAACTAAGAGGATATAGCTCCTGCTTTTCTTACGTGATTTTTGTAACGAATCAGATTCTTCTGTCTTATTTCATTTTGACCAACTTTCGTTTTAATTTTATTCGACTTTCTCTAGCTTTCGGTATACGAATATCGATAACATCGTACTTTCGTCAAGTACTAAACGAATTTTCGTTCGATATAGCATTGCTTTGCAAATCGTTTACTTGTAGTGGTTTATTTACCGCGAGAAAGTGACATTACAAGGAAATTTTTAAAAAATTGTAGCATTCGATATATTTTTCCTTGTCCTTCCACTTACGGAGTTGATCAATGTGTAATCTGATCAATAGAACCGAATAGAGCTTTGAATTTGAAGTTAGAGAAGCTTGAAATTTAACTATCCACCAATAATATTAATTTTATGACATAATAATCGTATTTGGCGATAGGTCTGACTTAATAACGCATTTAAATAGATACTAAGTGCATGTTAAATAAATCGTAGAAATGAGAATTTACGTCAACTAATCTAAAACTTTGCAAACGTTTCCAAACTATCCTATGGCAAATAGCTTATTAACAGGTTATCGGTTTAAAAATTTAGCGCTTGCAGTATCGATGTACCTGGAACCTTTCGCGTTCTACGCGTTTCGAATTGATAAATTACACGCGGATTTATCTGTCATTAATTAGAGATAACAGAGTGTCAATATTTCAAAAGGATATCAGGAGAGCAGTAAAAGAGTCCTCGTACAAAAGAGCTAGCTGGAGCAAGCGGAGAATACTACATAGAAATGAACCTCGCGATTAAATTCGAAAGGACCCTGGCACAAGTAAGATTGGCAGGAAGAAAGCGATAGAAAAGCTATGTAAATGAAGAAGAGCCATGCCAAATATGTGGTAGGAAAACAGCCAAAATTAATCGAACATATCCTGATCAACGTATAACGAACGTGGACCGAAAATATACAAAAATAAAAACAGCGGACAAAAATTATGAAAGCGAACGTCGGACAAGATGGAAAAGGAGAATTAGAATAACTTGGCTAGAGTACTAAACCTAATGCGATAATAATAATAATAATAATAAATGGAGTAAATATTCTTTGAATAGTTAAATGGATATTATAGGATATATTCTGGTTGAAATATCTTTTATTCTTACAGACAAACACTGTTCTATCCTGGACGTGATTCCAGCGTGGAAAATCCCCAGTTTCCTAGCACGATATCGCATTTTCATCCAGCCACAAACCGTACAACTTTCTTGCGAAACTTCCTTTGTCGGTGTATAATCGCTAAACGCGCCACAGGTGTGCGCTTTTCGTCGATGCCTCTTGTAAAGCTTCTTGTCCCTTCGTTTGCTTCCCTTTAATCCTCCTACTGCTCCTTTGTAGCCACGCTCGAAAACACACGATGGTAGTTTAGCGTTGGAATAAAACAATCATTCTTGGATCCTTTGCAGATACAATCGAACCTCTATAAGACTACAACTTTGTTCGTTCCCTTCCGCTCCGCTGCGAAAACTTCCATAGGTCTACGTAAAACTTGCTTTAACTCGAATTATTTGCCGAATGCGTTATTTCGCCTCTGTAGCTCGAGTTTAGGATAGCCAGACCTGTACAGCGTGCCTCCGTAAAATGGAACTTCCGAGGAACCGCCGCCTTTGCGACTCGAAGCGTACAACTATGTCACAGCGATGCGATGTAAAATCGTTTCGATTCTGTATCGTATATTGTGCAAGAATTTTGAGTCGCTTCTAACAGGATTCGGAGCACAAAGGATTCTCGAAAGCCTCGATTCTTGATACGTCTTGAGAATCTTGCTCATCTTGGCAGTCGGTTCTGTCGTCCAAACGACGATGATTTCTTGGGCCGCTTCGTTTTTTACTTACGTCTCAATACGGTAAGCCGCATTAGGGTCGTAGCTGCGAAGTTTGCGTTGTGTTTGCGCCCGAAACATCATTCCCGCTCTCAAACTATCGAGCCAAGAATATAGAATATCCCGTATCAAAAGTTTCAACAGGATCAAGACTTTAAATACTTGAAAGACCTATTGATCCAAGGCTGATCAAGACACGCAAGAGTTTGGAAGTCGAGTCAGGTTTTACAATTCGTCACCGTATACGTATACGGGTTCAAAGCGTTTCAGATCTCGTTATTAGCTGTGTGTCGCAAGATGTCGACAACCGCTAGAATTGTCTCAAATTGTCCAGCATAAGACGACACAAGTTTTGCGTATCCATGGACGGATAGAAAAGGAGGATGAACGAAAGACGAGCGAATCCAAAAACTAATGGAACGACCGAAGAAAATTGAAAAAATAAAAAAGTAATAAAACGTATAGGTCGTAAGCTTTTGCGTATTTTGCAGCAATATGCCATTTTTAACAAGATCTACAAGACGAAAGGAGCGAAGAACAGCTCGTTTTGAAGGGATACTAATTAATTGATAGGCTTAATTGAAATTCTACTCGAGTAAGCAATTCCAGACTTGTTTCTAAAATTAGACATTTCCGTTTGGCTCCCTACTTCATTCTTATGCGTCCCATTGATATGCATCTGCATACACCGCAATCTATACGATCAAAAATTACAAGATGCAACAGTTTCTACATAAATGAGATACCACGTAATTTGTGATCTTTCGATTCGATTAAAAATTATGTCCGCGCGTATTTTCGTCGTTAGTTTCGCGATCTCAATGATTTTGGCATTCCGTAAATTTTCTTCGTAGCGTAGAATTTAGTAAAATTTGATGGATCAGAAATCGTCGCGAAATATATTTGTTGTATCGCAACGAACGCTGCAAGCGATAACAGAAACGGTATATTACCGATTTAACGCGAAAGGAGAGCTATAAATACTATAGTCTGGCAGAAATTTCAAATCTTCTTATCTGCTCCGTCGAGACAAGACTTCCGAAATTTATTTTCCTAGGAAACTTTTCAAAAACTTCCCTAATTTATTTTCGTTAGAAACTTTTCTAATACATCGCGGTCAGGAACGCGGCGTTCGCTTGGTTGGAATTATATGGAGCTACGCTAAATTACCATCGCAACCGGAATTCTTACAATTGTATGGACGTGTTGTTTGAACCGTGCGAATCATCTGACCCACCCACATTACGATACGATTTAACGAGCCGTCGTGTAACGGTTGGCTTAACGATGATTCAGAGACCGGTCAAATGGTGCTTGAACCTTTTCCCTCTTTTTCTTTTCCTCTCTTCTCCTCTACTGCTCCTCGCGGTAATCCTTTCCTCGATCCTTACCTCTCTCTTGACCGACCCTCTCTCCCTCTCTCTCTCTCCCTCCATCTGCCTCTTTCGGTACGCTCGTGTGTCGTATTTTCTCCCTGTCCCTATCTCTTTAAAGTGTCAAGCTCATGAACAAAGCGAGATCCGACGTTATAAACGGAGATGTCCACTATATTACGTCTGTTTTATATAGTTGATCAAAAAATTAACTATTTGCTTCCTCCTCTTATTGCTTTGAACTTTGACCACTCGAAGGGTATTGGATACCGTTGGACCAATAAGATTATTCCGCCTATAAACAGAATGAGCAGAGTAGTAGGAGAATCGGATGGAAATCTCGAACCAGTGCTTGTAGCATAATTAGGCCATTTTGGGAAAAAGCAGTTCTTAAGTTAAACTATGGTCGATAAGTAAGTTCCGACAAAGTTATCCCGTATGCTAGATGATACGCTGGATAAACTAAATTTAGGCGAACGGTAAACGCGGAATGTTGGTAACGTTTAAACTGTGATTTGAACTTTGATAAACTTCTAAACCGTAATTTGGACTTTTCTTTCACGAGTTTCGAGCGCTTTACGTGCTTCCTGTGTTGCGAACATTGCGTCCGCCTTTGACGAAATATCTGCAATCTGTGTGTACTGAAACGATCAGCAGAGACTATAGAACCATATGGCAGGGCTACAAATGGGTCGACCAGGTCGACCGGTGAGAAAATTTAGGAAATTGCTTTGTGTAAATGCTAGAGGTGTGCCAGAACTGGAAAATGTAGGAAACCCCCGCTGCTCGGGGCGGGTCGAGTCCTGAAAGTGTCTCGCAATTCCAGGTTCTTGGCATTCCCGAGAATTTCCGGATTCTGAAGAATTACAAAATTATAATAGATCGTTATACTTGACGATAAAATATTATATCTATCGTAGCTTATATAATTTCCAAATTCTCGAGAATCCTGAAACTCGGTAGGAAATCTCGAATTACGTGATACTTCCGGGAACTCGACCGACCCTGAGAAAAATATTCTTGACTCGATTCGTCCGGATATTTTCGGTTCCTCGCGCACCGTTTTGCATTTTCATTCGGCAAATGCAAATTGGTCGACTAAGAAAGCGGACGGTCGACTAAGTGGCCAAGAAAAGTTGCGAATACAAAAATTTAGTAGCAAATTCTTGTTGCGTTCTGTTCACCACCGATCCAACTTTTTAAATTTTCTCAACTTGGATCGATCGCTTTATCTCGCGCTACTTGCGCACCGGTCGATCAAATTTGCATTTACAGAAAACGATTAGCCGGAACGTCTCGCAATTCGATAGAATTTCTTGCAAGACGACTTACAATTAGTCCGTAGTCGGTCTTCCTGCTAATTCATCTTTATTCTCATATTCGAGATTTCCACCATTAAATTGATTCGTTCAAATGTAAGATAGGAAGTACGCGATGCTTTCTCTTTTGTTCAAAAAACCTGTTATTCTCTTTATGTCCATGGGATTGAACGCGGAGGAATAAGATTTACACTGCCTTTCACAAGCGTTAGGAGATCTGCTGGTTTCGTATCGAGCTTGTCAATTGAGCCATGTTACGCTGAAAGCTACCTACCAACCCTTAGTGATTTAAAATTGTGTTCTAGTTGAAAGACTTTAATTTAAAAAATGGTAGCTAAATTTCTATCGTTAATATCGTCTGATATTCCTCTATATTTTATTTGTTGCTGTGTTTTACAATGATGTTGCGGTGTAATTTCCATCGTTAGTTTTTCGGGGAAAATAAGCTTTTGTGAAATGTCGAATATTGGCGGATATGCGAGAATTAAATAATAGACACGTACCTATGCGGTATAGTTTTGATTTTAATAGGACGGATGACGACACGCCGCTGTTATTCCCAACGAGGCAATTAGAAGCCTGAAATGGAAGTTGGTGATTTTAATAATTGTATAATACGAGAGTCGTTCCATGAGTTGGCAATTTTTTGCCAAACGAAGGTCCCAAAATTATGTCATCCGCGCTGTGTTTTATCAAGTTTTCGTCGTTTTGAGGACTGGATTTTGCAAAACTCGGCGCAGTTAGTCCAAAGGAAACGACCAATCGATCAAAGTTCTATATCGCGCAAGAATACGATCCAATGTATTTAACAAAGATAGAAGAAAAAGATGATAGTATTTCAAAAAACTACTACAAAAGCAATATAGTAAATTACGATAATGATACGTTGACAGGTGAATTGGATAGGGTACTGCAAGAAATAATTATACGAATGTCAAAATTGAACAAATGATGTAGATACACGACGAGTCGTACGCAGACAAGAAGAGAATTAATTTCGCTACGTCAAATTGATGAGATTATTATTACGACCAGACCCCGGGTTCTTACACGTTTATGGAAACTTTAAAAGCACGAAAATGTCGAGTAAACTGTAAAATTCATGGGATGATACAAATCTTCATGAAGCTTCTATTTCTAATTTGTAACATATATTTTCACAAAATTAACAGTTCAATTATGATATTAAATACACGGGTCCCTTAGGTTAAAGGTTTTGCTAATCTCCTTATGAATGCTCCCGTTTACGTATGCTTCCGTAAGTGTTCTGATACTCGTGAACAGAGATATACTTGCGAGCAGTAGCGTACTCGTGATTTGAATAGAAATTCGCGTGGTATAACGTCTGCATCTTGATTCTACAGGTTGACCGATCGAAATGTTGTTAAGATTCCACGGAGAGAAATCGCTTATTATAGTAGGAACAGACTGACAGGATTTTATAGATGGTCGGTAGAAATTGCCAAACGATCGTTCGTTAAGAGAAATGGCGGAGATTAGCGAACGGTGGAGCGTGGACCGTGGATTAAGAGCTGGAAACGCGAATAGCAAATAGGCTGGCATGTTTGTACGTGAAACAGCATCCAAGTTGCCCGGAGAAGGTTGCGCGCGAGTTATCAGGAGAGAATCCGAGGCAGAATCGATTTTCTGTATCGCGTGGCGTTACAGCGACCTTCCGGCATCGCGAAGATCGCCGGGTACAGTGACCCCTAGATACATCCAGTGCACAGGCGGTGTCGGCGTCGTAACATTGCCGCTCGTAAAACCGTTTCACGGCGAAACGAGCGTCACTTCCGGAAAACCGTTCTCTCGCGAGCGTCATGCTCGCACGAGTTCGACGACGCGGAAAGCGTACACCGGACTGTACGATCTTATCCTCGACGGTTCTCACGGTGAACAAATGTTTTCACCTAGCAAACGATTCGCTCCGAGACGCTTGGAAACGTCGCGAGTCAGAAGCTGTTTTGACTTTGAAGTTAATTATTAGCTGTACGAACGAATAATCCGAATTTTTCCACGAATTTCAAGGCTTCTGTAAAAAGAAACGCGAGACGCATCTTTTGTTCGAAAATTACTTTCGAGCGTTCGACGAATTCCACTTGGAAAGAACGCCGTGTCTTTTGACCGGGTTTGATCGAGTCGTACAGCCATTTTTGTATTTAATCGTTGGATAAACCGTGTGCTGCACCGATAGAAACAGGCAAAATAGTTTTGACGGAGCATCGTCGGGTGAATATGCCAGATGCAGACACTCGTCTTCCATCTCTTTGAATCCTTCCCTTCTTCTCTGGGGGAGATTTCAAACTAGCCCGTTGTTACCCCTAGCTGCCTGCGCAACCTGTTTTCCCGTTTTGCGCTGAATCCTCAGCCAGTAGCTTTATCCATAGTTGTTGCACTTTTGCGGGCCTGCACAGAGCGTCGCTCGTCGATCGAGCCGAAATTGCCGCTTTTAAGCCGTTCAAACCAAAATGTACACACATCGTACAAAGCGACGAACCGATCCGTATGCTTTTTTTAGCATCCTTCCATCCATGTTGGAAATCAAGCAGAATACAGCAACGGGTATGCGCTTGTGTTCTTTTTGCCATTTGCACGACAAAGAATTCTGAAAATACTTTGTTCTATGGCAAAACCAAAATCACCTTGGATAACGCAAACTGGGATCATACGATGTTTTTCCCGTGAGATCGCAGGGGATTCTCCGACGGATGCAAAATGCACGTTTCGCGATATTTTGTATCATCTGCACTCGATACTAAATTTATAGTAGTGGAACTGATATTTCACTCGTCGGCATAATATTACTTACATTTCAGAAACAGAGAATTACTATATCACGTAGAGTTGTAGATCCAGCCACTTGAATAACAGCAGATGGTCGAAATTTCAGCAAAGGAGCGGAATAGGCATGCAATTTGAACGAGCGTTAACATAAAGCGTACTATAAACCTGGCGTTGAGTTAATCAAAATATCATGTACTATGCTTTGTGAATTCTTAATAAAGTCCTGTACAATCTCGCGAAAAAGCAACGTACGGTTCGGTTTGCGTCAGCCAAGCTGACCTTGCTTTCGATACGAGAACATAGTATTTTCGGAATATTTTTATCGTCGTTCGTAGTACATCGTTATATTACGGTTGGAAATATTTTTCGTTGCATGACCGCGAATAGTAGAAAAATGGCGAGTGGCGTTACGCGGGATGCCCTATATGTCCGGTATATGGTATAAATAACCAGCCGTGTAGTATTTTTGTGTTGCAACGAGCGCACATAAAACCAAGATTAAAGGAAAGATTTATACGTTGTTTGTTTCGCGATAACTTTTCATCGCCCTGTAAACGAGAAATACGCATTGCCGTGTTGCGTCGAAGGGCGATGCACCGGCAGTTAGCGTTCTCCAGGGGCGGTTAACCCCACCTTCGTCGATCCCACCACCATCGGTGACGGACCCGATCCTCGTCGGAACCCCCTGTCGAAGGGTTGGGGAGGTCGATGCAGTGTTTCCATAGAAACCAGACGCGCCGTCCGCCACCCCTTCCTACAGTGCATTCAACCGAGGGGCTGCAGTCTTGGTTCGAAAACGTATCGTTACTTGCCCAGCAACTCCAGTCATCTTCTCCATAATCCGATTTTTCTTCCTTCAAATTTCTTCTCTCGCACACTTCAAAGCGCTTATATCTCGATCGAAATGTTTACGACGAAAATTTGAAAATACATCGTTAAGCTCCTTGTAATCCCTGATCGTCGATGCTGTATATATTGTAATATTTTTCATGCAAATATATTTCACGATAACGTTTTCTCGATAAATTTCACGGTTCTCGAGATTTCATAAATTTCGGTAATAGTTGCGTTATTTCATCCGAGTGGAACAAGGGTGCGGAAAATGTTCGGGATAGAAATCGTCTTTGTCCGTACAGAGCGATAATCCAATGTTCTTTCTTTCGTACTTATATTTTTCCCTGCACTTGAAAGCACTCGCCTCGATCGAAATATTTACGACGAAAGTTTGAAAATATATCGTTCAACGATGTTCAAGTGCTTTCTACTTTTATACTTTTTATAAGTCGATGCTACACGTACGATGACAATTTTTCACGTCATATATTTCATGGCGATAATTTTTCATAATTTTTAATAATAGAAGAGCGATATGCAGCGCATAGTGTTATTTCGCATAAGTAAGACGAGTAGCGCGGAGAATATTCGCTATAAAACTTTTCTTCACTTCCAAGTATTCATTTCGACTAAAACATCTAGTTGATGCTAAATACGCGATAGTGTTTTGGTAGGAGCGATATGTAGTCTATGCAGTGTTATTTCTAGACTGCGGATTTTTGTGCGTTTGTAGGAAATGTAAGACGACAAAAATGCGCGTAGTACGTGACTATAATGCCGAGTATAATGTCGGGTGGATAAAGTAAATGTTCGAAGAAACGATACGCATGAAACTCTAGTTGTTTCGCACAAGTGGAATAAGAAGCGCAGGAAATGTTCGCGACAGAAGTTCTCTTTATCGATGGGTCGCTAATCGAGCGAGAAAACGTAGTTACCAAGATTCTTCTCGATAAAGGTGCACCAGTCATCTTTCTTTCCTCTTCCTTTTTTACTTTAACGTAATAGCAACAGTATTCCCTATGTAAAGCTAAATATAAAGATATTAAAGATGGATACAAAGTAGCCAAAATCTGCAACGTTTTTACGTTCCGCTTCTATGCGACATGTTTGGCGCGAACCTTGCAGACGTTGCTTTAGGAGGTTGCTTTTGGCGGATGGACACGGCGCTTTTGGTAAAATATAAAATAATTGTTGGGAAGCGATTGGACGATAATCACGCGGTTACACGGCTAACCGCAGGAATAAAACCACGTCCGATACTATATGGCGTGCGTTACGTAGCCGCAATTATGTGTAAAAGGATACGGGAAGAACTGTGCAAACCACCTTGTCGCCTCTCGCGATTTCCTCGATGCACTTAGGCGTGATTGCTAGGTACTGGCTTACAAATGTGGCCCGGCAAGCAGCGATAAGATTTATGGTTCGCCCTTGAGAGCGTTCTTCCTGAAGAGATCCAATCGCCTAGACAGCCGGTAGAATTAATGCCGTTGTCGTGTACACAGACGCTGGTTTACACTGTTGCAGAACGTAGAGAGTCCATGGTACACCACTATCTTCTTCCTCGGAAGCGAAAGAAAATAAGAAAAAAGAAAGCCGAATTACCATTTTACATTATCCGTATTGTCAGTAACTCTGCTTATTTTGTTAACTAGTAGGAGTAAATGCATTTCACGTTTGAAAGATATAAATCTGTTTCTTCTTCGAGGAACCGCAGATTCTTTTCCTTCCCTTCTTGTACGCATCAGAAAAGATTCTCGTGGTATTTTTACTGTTGCGTTGGTTTAAATAACTCGTTTAGATTTGCAAGGGAAACGAAAAAAGACGTTGTTCTTATAAAATAAATATCCAAGTTACAAACACTTTTTACAGTAGCGTTGGTGGTCGATCGAGGTAAAATTTAACCGATATTGTGGAGAAAGAAGATAAATTCGTAATGCTAAATGTCGGCTTTGGTGATAATTCATGCGTCGGGAAGTTGCTTCTCGTGACAGCTTTTCCAGCTATTACCGATAGCCTGTTAGTCACCAAGTTCGGTAATTAGAACTAACCGAAGTCTAATTCGACTCTAATCCGATCTAATCGGATCTAATCGGAATATCTCTCGTGTTAGCGAGCAAGAGCCCGAACAAAACGTAAAACGATTACAACCATCGAGCTCCGTTTGATTGCTCGTATGTATCCTTGAACCGTAACTCGTAATTGCATCAAATAATAAAATGCGTCAGTCGCTGAACGTCCAATATCGTCGAAAATCTGTTACGCGTGTACGTACGAACGGACTGATAGCTTTCGAACGTACGGTTTGTCGAAATAAAAATTTCACAGTTTGAATTCGCTATCTACCTCTTGCCATGGCACGCACCAAATTTCGATCGATTTGCTATTCAGAAGTTTTGAGAATATAATTTAAAAAATAGTACCTCGGTAGAAAATCGTTTCACTTGTCAAGTAATTCGCAAATTTTATCTATTTTCTCGTGTTACGTGCATTCTTCGCGCGTTCGCAATTTCGAATTTTCTACGAATGCATGAAAATCCGTAATCCAGTTACCAAGTGCTATTATTCGAGTATCTAGTTAAAGCTGGCAAGCGTAATCGTGGCAGAGATAACGTTCAGCGGTAAGTGGAAAATGGTGGCGTATAAAGTAGGAAGAGAGTATCGACACGGTCGACGGCTAAGAGATTTTCCCCGTGACTCGCCAGGCTGATTCGAGAGACCTTTCTCGTCCAAGGTCGTAGATCGCAGCGGTCACCGCTATAGGTATTCTTTTCGTCTCTTCTCCCTCTCTCCTTTTCGAGTGACAGCGGCTGTACGAGGAACATGGCGGGGAGTAGGGAGTCAATACACTTGTGGGGTCTATGAGTTGGCAAGCACTGGGAGGGGAAACACGGCGTGGCACGGCTCGGCTCGGCTCGGCTCGGCGTGACCCCTGAACGACGTTCATCGATCGGGGTGCACGCACTCTACCTCCGGCACCGCGCTCTTCTATCCTGCCTCTTCCCTCGCCTCCTTTTCCCTTCCCTTTCAACTTCCCCTTCCCCATTTACCTTCCCCTTATCCTTCCCCTTATTCTTCCCCTTATTCTTCCCCTTATTCTTCCCCTTTCCTAGCCTCTCTGCTTCATTTTCGATTTACAATTTCCAATTGTTACATCCTCCTCCAGGAATTCTCGCTCTCGTAACGCTACAACTATCAAACCAGTCTAAATGAGTAGAATCGCCAAAGAAGGATCTTTAAAAAATGGCCATCTTTGGACTTGTTTGCGAACGAGAAATTCTTGCAGGACATCGAACAAGGAGATGGCAAGAGATGGCGAGATCTCGAACCAGTCGAACGTACGTGTATTCGATGCTTTAGGTCGACGCTGAAACACCCCAAAAGGACCTCGATTTTCGAGAGAACGACACAAATATTAAGCGTCGAACGCGTATATTATCGTTAACATTTATCCGAGATACGAAGGGGAAATGGAAAACGAGAGCAAAGATGAATCTTCGTCTTCTTCGGATATTCGTCCATCCACATTAATCGAAGTTTGAAATCGAACAAGATCGTCGTCGGCTATCGCTCTCGGGTAGGAACAGCTTGATGGTCCTTGGGATTTTGTCGATTCGAAACTTGAATGGATTTGTCAGTAGAATTTTTAAACAACACGTAACGTGGTTGTGCGTGTGTTATCCGAGGTGACGTTAGTTTCGTTACGGAGACAAGGTATTTTTTTATCGTCATTCGACGTGGTCGAGGTACTGTTCGATACCCGTGCGTTACTGTGTTTGCTCGTTATACGCGGTAAATTATGCGCGAGCGAAGCAGTTGTATAAACTTAATTATAATTACATATACAGGTTTAATGAATTGAAGTAGAACGTTCCTCTTTTTAAATATTACTCGTCCCCGAGACTTTCTCGTGACATAATCCATTGAAATAAATTTGCTGGATTACTCGCGATTAAAAGCGAAACAACCATGTTCCATTGTTCTCGAAATACGCCTCTTTTGATATTCACTGTGTTAAATGTAGCCTCTAGCGACCTCGAGTCCGCAAGTGCTTCCCTTAGGAGCATTCACCTTTTATCTTGGGACTCGATCAAAATTCCTGCACGAAGGTACCGCGTACCAGAGAGAAGAGTAGCTAGCCCGACTTCAGAAGCGTTTCCTGGAGCGGCCAGACGCTCTTTGTTCCATCCATTCGGTTATTCGCGCATTTTCCTTCCCTCCTTCCTTGCTTTTGCTTCTTTACCCATCTCGCTTATCCATTGTATGTACAGAGCGTAGAAAAATGCTTTACGCTGGCCGTACTAGGTGCATCTTGCGTCTTCAGTTCGATGGATCGATCTGCCGCGAAATTGAAATTCAAGGTTAAGGCCAATTTTGCGAAAACATTTTATAATAAATTTTCTGCGTTCTTTTCGATCGAATCGTATTCTCCTATCGTTGGAAGACTTCATAGACAGTAGTAGATACGTTAATTGCTTTCTCTATGGAGTATACTTATCCCTATCTGCTTCATAAATATACCAACCTCTTATCACGCATTGCGATAAATACCATACAAGAGCACATAAATATTGTACAACATCTACCATACCCCATACAATGCGAATACTCCACAACGAGTAACGATATAATCATGCGGTGCTAAAGTTTTATAATTTTGCGAGAAATACGAAAGAATTTCGTGCTGGAAATGAGAATGCCAGGTCAACGCATAAAGAATTCGAGGCTTGACGAGATGACGAGATCTCCGACGATCCGAAGATGTAGAAATCCACGAAACATCTTTTTTCATCGAATATCCAAGTTTTATTACAAGATGTTTGTCCTACGATTTTTAAAGAGAACGCGCGAGTTCGATCCGTGGAAAAGCGAATGCGTGGAACACATCGTGTCAACTAGAAGAGACACGACAACCTTCGCATTCGCGACCTTGGACTCGCAGGCTACTGCCTTTTTCCTTTTGCCGTCTCATCTGTCCATCTACCTACCAGCAATCGAGTAAAACAGGACCATCCAGTCGACCGATTTAATTAAAGAGGCGACATTTTTCCGTGATGAATCGTTGGCGAGTCATCTGCAAAGAGTAGAGAGACGAGTGCGTCGGAGTTGACTCGCAAAGACGATTCGACGATTACACAGAAACAACTTCCGGCATGAGCCATTGTGGGCGAGATGTCGATAAATGACAAACGGGTCACGCCGGTGATCGCTATGTTTTTACGTTCGCATTGCGACTGTAGGCCGTTGCGACTGTCGCAACGATCGCTGCTTCAGGATCGTTACGGTAAACGGTTTCGTGCGCAAATTGATCTTGGACGACCAACACCGAGATTCCGTTACCTGCCGACTCGAGTTTTTGCACGAGGATATAATTTTTTTAATCTTCCCACCGGAAATCATTAAATACCGTGTAAATACTACGAATTAACACGTAGTTTGGTAATCTTAAAAAAAACATCTTTGATAGTTCGACGCAGATTTTCTTGCCTTTATCGTCGTTGCGATATCTTTACTTAACGCGTTCCATGCCGATAAGATTATGCTCATTATCATAATGAATTGTACTCGTCCCTAAGATTCTCGATATTCGTAGTACGA
Organism: Bombus pascuorum; assembly: GCF_905332965.1. NCBI lineage: Eukaryota > Metazoa > Arthropoda > Insecta > Hymenoptera > Apidae > Bombus > Bombus pascuorum. The sequence goes on from NC_083494.1 coordinate 500,833, forward strand.
TATAAGCATTTCAACCGGTTAAACGATCGATCGCGATGGATGAAGGTAGGCTATATACATATGTTTATATTTCTCAGAAGAAACGGAATAGAAAGAGGAATAGAATTGATTTCTCGTATATTATAGAAATCGGGAAGTCAGACGAGAAATGGTGGACATTGAACGCAGAATTTTTAATCAGAAGTTTAAAAACATTAATTCTTATAGGCGATACTAGTTTTAGCGTTGAGTAAGACCCACTCTTCAGGATACATATAGACGTAATCAACGCGAACAAATTTATTCGCGAACATTAGCGTACAATGCACGTTTAACGGATCACAGATTCAACGACGTAAATATTAAAATTACATGAAAGATGAAGACAAAAGTACAGAGGATGTTTTACCTAACTCTGCCTCCTTCCTATTCTCTTATTTGTCACGATATAAAAATATGTTTCGAGAGAACGTCAACGTGGTTGGATGCGTTTTAATTTCACCTCTTCAACGACGAAGAGAAAAACACAGGTCACTTCGTTTGGAAAGCTATTAGCTAAAATGTCGGAAGATACGATCTCGATGCCATAGTCTAATTCTCGCGCTAAAATTACAACTTGCGCCATTACGATCGTTCGCGTCATGACAAATAAGAGAGCAATTAAAAGCGGTAATGGCAATCTGTGTGCAGAATGGAAGGAAAAAGTGTTGTTTGTTGAAAGAAAACGCATTGGAAAGTCAGAAGGATAGGTTAAGAAAAGTAAGAAGGCGTAGCTGAGAAAGATTTCTAAAGTAAATCATCGATTTTTGTTAACAGGGATGCCGGTTGACTGAAGATGGCCTCGCCGACACTCTCGCTGGAATCGCGCGCGAATTCCATCGGTTCCCTAGCCTCGCTGTCCCCGCTTACAGTGAGCGGCAGTTCCCCGCCTGCGAGCGACTCTGCGATCTGTGACGTCGATAGCTGCGACCTTTGTCTCGACTCGCAGAAACCTGGAGAGGCACCCTGTCCGCGGTGCCGATTAGGAGGCGCCGGTGGAGTTCGTTGTACCGGTTGCAAGTCCACGGAATCCGACGCTGTAGCTCGTTGCTTCGACTGTGCGAATTTTCTCTGCCCAAACTGCGTGATGGCGCACCAATTTATGCATTGCTTCGAGGGCCATCGCGTGCTCAATCTAGGCGACTCGAAGCTCGAGACGGTGACCACCAGCTCCGCTACCACCGAACTCCCTAAGAACAATCTGGTGATCAATCTTCACGCTAGCGGAAACAGCGAAAAAGTACCTTACTGTCCCCGGCACAAGCAGGAGCAAAAATACTTTTGTCGTACTTGCACGGCGCTAGTCTGCAAAGAGTGCGCCATTTCCGATCATCCTGGCCCGTTGCATGACTGCGCGCACATCTCCGAGGTAGGGACGCAGCAGCTGGAGGCGATGGCACGAGTGGTTCAAGAGTGTAAAGCGAAAGCCGCGGACGTGAGAGCCGCGGTGAAGGCGGCCGACCACGGCTCAGCCCGGCTACAAGTGCAGTATCACAAGGCGCAGAACGAGATCAACGACACTTTCCAGTTCTATCGATCGATGCTGGAAGAACGTAAGCAAGAACTGCTGAAGGAGCTGGAATCGGTCTTCTCCACGAAACAAATATCTCTCGGCGTTGTGTCGCAGAAAGCCAACGACATGGCCGACAAGATGCTGCAGACGTGCGAGTTCGTCGAACGACTGACCAAATACGCCACCGTTACCGAGGTGCTGATGGTGAAGAAGCTTCTCGATTCGAAGCTACAGCTGCTGCTCAGTTACACGCCGGACATTGTCGGTCAGACCGCCGACCTCGAGTTCGTTAGCAATTACCAGGCCATTCAAGTAGGCGTGCGAAACACGTTCGGCTACGTTCGAAGCAACAACGAGAACAACGCCGGACCGATCGGTAAACAGCCACCTATCGCCCGACCGACAGCAATGTCGAACAACGGGAACGGCGGAAGCAACGCAAACGGTGGATCTAGTAGCATCGGTACTTTGGGAGGTTTGCTGCTGGATCGATCTTACAGCAACGGCCTGATATCCTCCGGTTCTACCTGCGCTTCGTCCACGTCGCCATCGTCCTTCGAGTCCAATAGCACGGTGATCACGAAGCGTTTCAGCTCGGCCAACAGCCTAGGCCCGTTCCCCGCCACGATCAGCGATCTCAGTTTGAACGGTATAAACGCGAACCCCTACGAGAAATGGAGCAACGGAGGCAGCGACGCCTTTCCGGTGGTGTCCACGAACGATCACTTTCCAATGGCGACGTCCGTCGTCGTGGCAGCGAACGCCGCGTCCACCGATCCCGTTCTAGACCTGACGTCGAAACTGATGTCCGCCGCGGTGATATTCCCGCCAAAGTCGCAGATCAAGCGACAAAAGATGATCTATCATTGCAAGTTTGGCGAGTTCGGTGTAATGGAAGGACAGTTCACCGAGCCGTCCGGGGTTGCGGTGAACGCGCAGAACGACATTATCGTGGCCGACACGAACAATCATCGGATCCAGATATTCGACAAAGAAGGTAGATTTAAATTCCAATTCGGCGAGTGTGGAAAACGCGACGGTCAGTTGCTGTACCCGAACCGAGTGGCCGTGGTGAAAACGTCCGGCGACATAATCGTTACCGAACGCTCGCCGACCCATCAGATACAGATATACAACCAGTACGGTCAGTTCGTGCGTAAATTTGGAGCGAACATCTTGCAGCATCCGCGCGGTGTAACGGTCGACTCGAAGGGACGCATAGTCGTCGTGGAATGCAAAGTGATGCGCGTGATAATATTCGACCAGACCGGCAACGTGCTGCAGAAGTTCGGATGCTCGAAACACCTGGAGTTTCCAAACGGAGTGGTGGTGAACGACAAGCAGGAGATCTTCATCAGCGACAATCGCGCTCATTGCGTGAAGGTGTTCAATTACGAGGGCGCCTATCTGCGACAGATCGGCGGAGAAGGGATCACCAACTACCCGATCGGGGTAGGGATCAACGCCGTCGGCGAGATACTGATAGCAGACAATCACAATAACTTCAATCTGACCATCTTCACTCAAGACGGTCAACTGGTTTCCGCTCTCGAGAGCAAGGTCAAGCATGCCCAATGTTTCGATGTGGCTTTAATGGACGACGGATCGGTCGTGCTAGCCAGCAAGGATTATCGACTCTACATTTATCGTTACGTACAAGTACCGCCGATCGGCATGTAGACCAGCGACAAATCACGACGCCGACAACGATCGTCTGTCGTCGTTTTCATTGTTGTCGTTGTCGTAGTCGTAGTCGTTGTCGTTTTTATCGCCATCCTTTCGACGGCCACACAGCCACGATCTCATGGATCTTTTTTTACTTACACTTGCCTATCTTCTTCTTCACTCACCTACCATCACCGCTCGCGCTCACTTTACCTATCCATCTTCGCCCGCTCGAACCACCTCACTTCCGTTTACGAAACTCCGATTACGAGACGAAACAACAAGATGCAAGCGTACGCGAGCGAACACGCGTTCACCCGACAGCTGTCGAAATTTCAGACGATGACAGGCCTTATTTACACGGACATGGGCGCGTACGCGCGTGCGACCAAACTGCGCGCCGACTAGACACGATAACCAGCGAACGAGTTGCCTTCTCTGTCGCTTTCGGACAGGCGTGACGTCTTTCACGCGGGTACGCGCTTCGGACGATTAAACGCGACGATTAAACGCGACGATTAAACGCGACGATTCTTCGAACGAGGATTCGAGGGTTTGACGAGAGAAAAAAAGACGGGAAAGAAAAACCGATGCTGAATTTATGGAAACTCGTAGGGCACTCGACAGCGAATGGGCGTTTCGTGACACGCACGCGTGCAAATCTCTTGAAAACGCGTACGCGCACCCATCGGATGCTCGTACGAAATGGAGAAACACAGGCGAGTTTGGAACGCCGATTTTGTTGCGTGCGGAACGTAGCCGCGCGCGCATGAAAAATGGAAAGTCACACGAGACGTGTAGGCGCATACACGCAGAAAAATTACTTGTTAATGTTGTTATAACTGAAAATACTGTTGTTGTTGTTTAGTTGTAGAGCTCGCCGCCGCTAGTCACTCCATCCTCAACCTCACCACTCTTATTACCCTTCAGCCTCTCCCATTTTACTCCCTATCTGTCAGTTCTTGTCGGTTACGTCTCCCTTTTTCCTATGAAAAATACGAAAATACACAGGCCGCGTCTCAGTTTCTGTAACATCGAAACTTTGTCGGTACGTTCCACGCATCTAAACAGGAAAACGATGTTACGTGAACATGGGTCGCTTAAAACTTTGCCGAAAAATTACGACGAAAATACTAGATACTCGCGGTTGCTGGTTGCAACGCGTAAACGTATCATCTCCATCTATTTATGAGAATTACGTTTACGAGATTTCTCTCCGAGATATGGTATAATCGCGCTTAAGTTTCTTGACGATACAAAATCGAGAGTATTCGAAGATATGCGAATCATCGATCTGCCGATTTTGTTCTTATTCTTATTTTCGTTTCGCTTCGCTTCGATAACAAAAAGAAGAAAAAAAAAAAGTATTTTCTCATAATTTTTCAACAAATTTGTTAAGCCATCCATGGTTGTATCGCGTCTATTCCTTATTTAGACATCCAAACGTATCGAATATTTAAAGCTTGGCCGTTAAAAACCCGGGATACCGGATTCGTTCATGCCCTTGTTCACACTTCCCGCTCCATTCTCCTTTCCGTCAATGTCCTTAACAAAAACCGCGAGGTGCGTGTTTCCGAAAACCTCGGATGCGTTATGTTTCTGCATGTATCCTTAGTCGAATATCGTGCTTAACGATTGATCCGGCGAAACTCGGGACTGAAACTCGGCTTAATCGCACTCCACGAACACCTTTGTTCAGTCTCGTTCGTTTTCTTCCAATCCAAAGCGATAGGATTTTTCCATCGACTTCGCCGATTTACGGACGAATCGACGCCTGCGAGAGCTTGTTTCGTCGCTCTCTCTCTCTCTTTTTTCTCCTCTCACATGCATACGTAATTGGAAACTAACGCGGTGTACTGAATCGATGCCTAGACCTTTGCGTTGCCTCGGATTACTCGTTGATCCAAAGAACGACGATGATCGACAGTGTCGATCGGCAACCTTGTCAAGGCTTGTCCGTTCCTTAAGCTTTCGCAAGACCGTGAACTTCGAGGACCTTTCCTGTTTAGCACGGACGGACAATGCTGCATCGACTTTTCCAAATCCTCTTTATCCTTACGTGTCGTTCTCTTTTCCCCCTCTTTTTAAGGTGGTTAAGCATATGTTCTTTTTATATTATATTGTATACATATTTATATGTATGTGTTTCTTCTTTTTTTTTTTTTTTTTTTTTTCATAGTAATGAACGACAACTCCGACGAACATTCGTCTTAAGATACGGTATTTTAAGTACGACAGTGACGACAGTCGAAGTTTTGTTCGCTTAATCGACTCTTCTTACCTTTGTTTCTCGATCGTTTTCCTCGAGAACTTTCCCTTTTGTTTCCTTTTAACGCACCTTTTCATTCGCGTATTACTTTATTTCGTTTGTCTTATTAACCCTGCTCGTTGGAAATAAGACTGTCTCGAAGAAACGCGTTCAACGTAAAATTCGTTGACGACGGACGATTCTTTAACATTTCGCTGGGACTCGAGACACTATCTTGGTCGAAGGTTGAGAAGAGCACGATAGGTCGAAAAGTGGAAGCGCGAGAAGCAGAAAAAGAGAAGCGCGGCAGGGTTAAACACACGCGGATAAGGAACGCGTACGATTTATGTTTCATTTTGACGATGGTGAGGTCGAGAGGCCGCCTGCCTGAAGGACGACGCGAGGCTGCGAAGAGAGCGCGCGTGCGCGCGCGCGCGCGAAAAAGACTGACAACTTGGTTCTTTTCGTTCCTCGGTTCAGCCTTCGTGCAGCCAAATCTTTCGCGTTTCCATGAAATCGACGAAAGCTGGACAGACGCGCCATCTTCTCGTTTAACTTGATCTCCCTCTTCGGGGCAGTCTTTCAAGGACGTTCGATCGACGTCCTCAAGCATGTCCTTGAATATTACGATCGTTCGATGAAAAATGGTAAGAAATGTGTAGAAAACAGCTGTTTCTCAGTCGCTCTCGAACATTTTTATTTCATTTTGCTGAATATAGAACCGTAGTGGTGTTACACTGTAGCGAGTAGCCATAGTGAATCGTAGTGAATCGTAGTGAATCGTAGTGAAACGATATAACGAATCGTTCTCCCGATCCTGTTCCTCTCTGCATCGTTTCATACACACCTTTTCCTTCTCCACGAGAGGAGTGTTGCGATGCAGCCAGAAACGATTCCTTCCTACTCTCTAAATGCACCCGTACCGCCACCATTGCGATCCATCACACCGTTACGATTACCATCACCGTCGTGATCACCACCACTATCACCGATACTATCTGTCACCAATTACTTTCCTCTTTCGAGTATGTTGGTTTCCTTTTCTTTAGTATAATCGATAAAAACGTGTGTTACGCTGGTAACCTTTTTTTAATTTGAATGTATAGTATTAATATATTTTGTTGGATGAATCGACGATGATGGAAACCTCGCGCGAGGTTCCGCCACGCGACTTCATGCATGTTTACTATTACAAATATTATTATTTTTATTATTATTATTATTATTATTATTATTATTATTATTATTGTATGTATGTATGTTTGTATGTATGTACGTACGTATTATTATTATTATTATTATTGTATCATTTCTATGTTTATTCATTATTTAAGCACTGTCAGATGCCGTGAGAGCGTTATAATTCTTGAAGCATATCTTTGACAATGGAATATACCGAAGCATTTTCTGATAACGTGTCATTGGATATGTAACGAGGTTAGCTGGCGTCCCTCGGTGTCGAAAAGTACAAAACTATGAATTACGAGGATCTTCCGAGACGTCGTCAATTTTCTTATTCGGTACGAGCTATTTGCGGGAGTCGTGTACGATCAGGTCGGCCGGAAGTTGTGGAAAGTCTGGAAGTCGGTCTGCAATTTTCGGCATTATCGATCCAGGCGCGATACGACGTTGAATGGAAAATTTGTTGAAGCGATAGTCTTGTTTGTTATATTTCTCTTTAACCGCGATTTGATCGCCGAGTTGATTCAAACGGACGTATCTGGCACGGTAAAATTACTTTTCGCGTCTACCGGCTATTAATTTTACACGCGTCTGAGATAATAAAAACTGTCGCGTCTTCGTTTTCGACGTAGACACACGATCTTGTCGTTTCAAAGGTATCCCATCTTTCTAAAAATTTACTGATCTTTCTATTTTTGGCTTTGCAGCGACACTTACGAAGTAAGCGAATGTTCGTAACTGGACCTAAACTTGAAATTGAAATTAAAAGTTGGAAACATTGTCGCGTTACCTAGTTAGAGAGATGAATCGGACTCGATTTAGGCGACAGTTGCAGATACGTCCTTTTGATACGGCACGGCGGTGCTAGTTTCGTATAATTTCGGATTTCTCGTCCAATTAAATCGATGTCGCCTAATTGCTCGCTCGTGAAATTATTCGTAACGTTCGAGGGTCTCGAATGAAAATCGGAACATTGACAAATTAGATGGAAATAGTTAGATGGTACTTAGAGTTTGCCGATAAACAAATAATACGCGAGTTCGTTCGTATTCTAGTTCATTAAGTTTGATCAGCGAATAGCTTTTTCCTTGAATAGGAAATCGTTAACGTTAAAAATCGTCATATTTTCCTTAGTCTATCTATTTCGTAATTAATTCGTAACAATACATATTAGCAAGTTGTTAATGAAATATTTTTGCGCTGTGAAACAGGTTGTGCCGTCTTGAAACTTGTTAAACTTCTTTCGTATGTGTTTTCATAGCAATCTACGGTGGAATCGTATTAAGGCAACGATCAGCGAGAGGAAGGAGGAAAGTTGTGGAAAGTTGATAGAAGATCCTTGATAATTCGTCGTCGTTATATCGTTTGCTATTCGAATCGAGGTCCTTGTTCGCTCTTAACATCTTCACGCCAGACACGCGCTCGGTCATAACCGACCAACGTTCTTCCACTGAATCGTGCATTTCGGTTGACTCTGCCGCTATCCTCGCACAATTTGTCCGCTTCGATCTCGATCTCGATCTCGATCTCCATCTCGATCTCGCTCTCGCTTCGCCGGACGAAAAACATTTCTTTAACGTTTTGCAAGTTAAAACGTCGTTACCGTTATCAAAACACATAGTTCGATATCTTGTCCGAGTGGCAAGAAGATACTTTGATTGTACTTTTCGTTAGAAAGATAGAATCGGACCGTGAACGAGCGAAGGAGCGCAGCAGGGTGAATTAATTTGTCTCTACTGTTTGTTCGGAGCTACGACACCGTAGAACCGACGGCGCTTCATCGAGTTTTCCTTGTCGAGACTTTTTTGACTCGACGAAAGGAGACGGCGTGACCGAGCTACGCGATCTGTCAGACGGAAGAACAACGAAAGTATCGATTCGATCGGTTATTCGAGCAATTACGATCGGACAGTCAGAGACGGGCTATCGTCGTGTACATCTGCAGTATTCTAGCTAATTCTTCAGCGACGGTATGCTAGACACACGGATAGAAACGGAAGTAAAAAAGAAACAACCACGAAATTAGAAGGAGCATAGAGAGAATCGAGGAAAGGGATAACTGGTTGAGATACATGGAAATTTTCACGTTATTCCGTATTGAATACCTTACTGCCAAAAAATCGTCGAGATTTCCTTTTCGTACGGTTCTTTCGTTTTTCAATTACTTCTCGCCTTTGTATTTCTCGTCTTTCCACCTTTCTCTTTCGGTGAAAACGACGTAGAGTCGAAATAATCGCATCGGACCTTCTTCTTTGCAAGAGACAAAGTACGTAACAATTTATTCCATAAAGATCTGCATCACAATGTATCTGTCCATTAGTATTTAAATCGCGTATTCTTGTTTTGATTCGTAGTTATTAATATTATTACTCGTATTACTATTATTTTTTTATTTTATTATTATTATTATTATTATTGCAATTATTATTATTATTATTATTATTACTATTATTACTATTACCGATTAGTTATTGTATCATTAATATTATTATTACCGCGTATTACAACAGTATGGCTGTAGAGAGAAATGGAAAATCGGAACGAGACGATGCCACCTTGCCAGCTAGCCATCACTACCACTGTTTTTCCCTTCCGTTACTCATAGCATCCTTCGAGAAATACGAACGAAAATGAAAAAAATGGTATACACTTTGATATGCGTTATTTCCAAAGTAAGGATCGAGATGTACATGTATGTGTGTGTGCCTGAGTGTTTTCTCGTATGCGCGCGCTCTTTGCATCCGAAAGAAGCGGTACCGAAGCACATAAGGAAAAACAAACATGCGACTCTCTCCTTTTTTTTTGTACTGGTTTGTTATGTTATTTTTTTTTTTAAACGATACAACCCGATTGTTCTTAATTTAAATTGTAAATCGTATTTTTGTTTGTTTTTTTAGTTATTTTTTGTTGTAAAATGCTTTTTAATAATATTTTCAGTTCACATTACACCGACAACTGTCAGTTCTTTGTCTCACTTTATTTCTTCTTACTCTCGCTCGCTTCTCCGTACCTTCTTTCGTCCCCGAAACACACACCACTTGTGTACCTTTTTTTTTTTTATTTACGCTTCATCGATCCAACCGCCAACTATACGTATAACTATTATACGCGCGATAGAATTTTAACCCTGTTGCGTTCTTTTGCCCCCGTTATAGGCCCGTTTCTATCATCCTAATGTTACTTGCTAATCTCATCCAGTAGCTCTCTATCTTTAATGGCAATACGAAGAAATTGTTGTCGGTATACGTCAGCGCTTCTTAACTTTCTCATCTTTTGCCGTTTCCTATCCTACTTGTAATACATAGAAAAAATGTACGAGATAAAACGATTCTTTGTTACATTTCTAATTTTGTTACTCGTAGTCGCGTGTTGAGACAAAAGTAAATTTATTACACACCGGCGAGATAAACCTGCTCCTTCGTTTTTCCATCGAGAACTAAAGCTTGACTGAATATTCGATATAACGTTTCCCACGGTTAATCGATATTTTTGATTTTACGATTTTACGATCGACAATAATTATCGCTGATCTGCTACAACGACCTAACTAGAAACTCGTGGTTTTTGAGTTGCTCATCTAAGAGAAACGATCGTTCCTTGCGTTTTCTATCGGTAGAGTCGCTATCGTATCGTCGCGAGACTATAACAGTTGAGAACATTCAAACATACGTTTCCCAAAGTCGTGAATTTTGCGTCATTGTTGCAGAAAACGAGCGATATATATAGTAAGAAACGTTATAATCGTGTTTTTAAAATGCTGATATTCTATATCCGTATCGATTGATAACTCGATGAATCCGTTAACGACAGATGGTCGACATCTTTCGTTTCATTGATATGTGACGGGTAACTCCATTACGCGACCCATAAGGATGTGTAAGAAGCCCTGGTATACTTGATCGTTTGTTACATATTCTCTTAAGACGCGAACAATAAAATTAAAGTATAGAAATTGCACGATCGTAGCAGGGTTAATCAAAATTTCGTGAAACATTTACGATTTCATAGCTCTCGCTTTTACCGATACAACCGTCGGTTCACAATTTGTTAAATATTTTGATTATACTTTTTATAAAAATATAATAAATTTTCACAGAATGAAACGCAAGATAATTTATTTTCATTGTCGGAGTTGGACCAATACGAATCGTATCATCGTCGAAGAAGAAACATTTCAAGACCTTTCTGTTTCATTTTTCCATCGAACAAAATATCGCGCGTCACCGCCGCAACATCGGTGCAACGTTATTTTCTACTAGAAATTCGACTCGATCATAGAACTATTCTATCGTATCAAAACATTTGCTTCTTTTGCCTTCTGTGCGATAAACCCCTGCCTATCCCATTCTCTTCTTTCTTTCAGTATCTAAGTTTTAGTTAAATCCTGTAAATAAAGCGAAATACATTCCTCGAAAACTCCAGTAGAAACATTCCATTTTAGTAAGAGATCATTAGTTGATATATATTTTACGATTATAGTTTCTAATATCGTTTAAAAACACGTCTTCGTTACAAAATTCAATTCGCCAGCCGGATCGTGCTGCTCGTTTCTCCTTTTATGAAAATTTGAACGATTCAAAAAATCGGATATTCTCAAGTATCATCGACTGCGTATTTTTGTACAAATTAAAGAAGCGACCCCAAAAACCAGGGTTCTTTTCGTGTACTCCTGGTCCTATAATTTTGATATTGATTTTTGTGCCAATTATTATTCAGTCCCTAACTTTTCGCGTTACGAACATCAGTCCTTGTGTCTTACGAAGATTAAAACATTTTTTGATATTAGACGTTGTTCGATATGATATCCAAGTCGATGAATTTTCTTCGACCTCTCGCGTCTCGGAAACTAACGGTTGGCTCGACTTGAAAATTTGTTGCCACGCGCGTCTCACCGCAAGGAAATATTTAGCTGAAAATTCGGTTCCAAAATTATGGGATTAAAATTGAGTGACCGATAAAATTTGCGATTCTTTGGGTCATTGGCATCGCTTCATTCGTTGACTACTTTATAGCTTTAAATATTTTACATATTTTTGCATATTATACATCGTGTGCGTTCTTGCGCCTTCAAATTTCTCGTAAATGTATAAAAATCCGCAGTCTGATCGCGAGGAAACATTCCTAAACGTCATTATTATGGCGAGAAAAGAGATTTCTTTTTTTTGTATTCGACAAACGAGTCGGAAACTCTTTGAAAGTTAACGATGGAAGGAAAAAAGGAACGAAAACGATACGATTACGACAGAAAGATCGAGCGAGAATTATTTGTAACGAAGACATTGCTTGTGGCATGTACTTAGTATCAGATGTGTGTTTTTTCATTATTTTTTTTCTTTTTTTTTTTGCACGCGACGAATTTCTGCGCGGAATTAGATCTTAAGTTTTCGTTCGTCGTACACGAAGAGAACGACTCGAGAGAACTGCAGGCCTAAATTTAAGAAACCAATAGATGCCAAACGTTATTATCGTTAATATATTCAAGACACGACTTAAACGAACAAACTGAAGGCTAAACCAAGTGAAACTTTTCAACTCATTTGATTTAATTAGGGGAAAGTTCCCTGTATTGGACCGCTTAAGAAGGTACGTCGAAAACTTGTTCATAGCTTTGAGCGGGGAAATTTGAGAACAATTTTACCATTGTAAACGATACACGCATCGGATAAAATAGGTTGAAACGCCATATGGCTAACTGGGAAAAGATATTTTCGAAATAGCGTCGATGATTCGACGCTGGAAGCCTAAATATCCTAAATTGGACCATGCCTACTTTCCTTCATTTTGGATAAGAACTTTATATTTAAAAAAGAATGCTTATATCCTAAGAAAGATAAAGAATAACTCTGAAAACTGATATTTGAAGAAATAATCAGTCGCTGTTAGTACAGCTCGAGCGGACGGACCCATTTCTTACAACGAATCCACTCTTCTACCACAACCGATTCCAAAGATGCAAACAGCCAAACAACAGAAACGCGATCTTCATCCTCTTCGTCCTCCGATTCACTCGAACAATCCTGTACCATAATCTGTTTCTTTTTTGAAACGTAGCGGCTATGACAGTTTCAACGGAAACCAGCTTTTTCTGTTTCTCGAATTCCATTTTAGCCATAACTCGAATATCCTTCTTATCGTCGGATCTACGTTTTCTCGTAACTTTTGGTACATTATATCCCCCAGCTATTTCGTTTAAACCTGCGATATCATTCTTATATGCCGTTACGGCCCCTTTCATAGTTCCTCGTCCCATTTCCCTTTATCTTTCGCACAGTGATTTTTATCCTCAAGAAAAGAAAAACGTCCCATAACTTACTCCGGTCTAACTTGAGAACCATTAGATGCTTCAATTTTAACGTGTACGTGCAATGAAGAAAAACCAGTACGAGTATCGGATAAACGTTGTGATAATATTAAAGATATGATTCTTCTTAAAAAACTATATTCCTAAGAATCCAAAATTTATCTACAAATACAAAAGTTACTGTTTGTATGAACTAGGGACGGAATCGCATCAGCCTACATGAAAATAAAGCATTCGTCGCACCGCAGCTATTATTCATTCTACGGTGTTTTGTTTCAATGCTATTACTAAGCAACGTGTAAACTATAATTTCATAAGACAGCCTCTATGCGAATAAAGACTATGGTCCAATTGAAGAACTGTTGGGTGGTTCGGTTTAACGAACTAATCCAGTTTTAACGTTTACGTGTAATGAACGGAAACTAGTACTCGTATCGGATAAACGCGGCGATAATGTTTAAAGTAACGATAACGTTAAATTAAAACGACCCTCCCATATAAAAAATTATATCCATAAGAATTCACAATTTACCTCGCTCGAAAGTAACGACTTGTATGAAGTAATAAAAGCAGAATTACATCGACCAGCATCGAAACAAAGCAGTCACCGCACTGCAGGCAACAGTGTAAGCGGTAACTGCGTGCGAAAAAATGTCACTCGAGACAATGTCTGTGCGAGTAAAGACTATGGTTCAATTTAGGATCCGGTCCAAGTTGGATCCAACTTTCCCCTATTTTTCAAATAGATAGAATTCAAGATACAAGAAACTCTTTGTTATATAAATCCTAGTTGGATAAATACGCCATATAACTTGCTATTGGCATCATAGTAACGATTACTGGTCAAATGTCCACAAACTTCAACAACGTTGATGAATCCTTTGCTTCGCTCAAAAAGCTGCGTTCCTTTTTTTGCCTATTCTCCTGTCAATTTCGCGTTGCAATTTCTAACACTAAAGCCTGACGCTACAAATACTCCACGTTTCAAAAACGAATATCCAAATTTCCTTGATGCCCTCTGGTCCCATATTCGTACTTAAAAAAAAAAAAAGTGCATTTCTATCGTAAAGGAAGCAGGAATAGATGGTTAAAGTTTCAAATCCATTCAACGATATCGATCTGTCGCGCTGCTACGATGCTTTTCAAATGCCATAAGTTGATCGATACGAGTATTCCTACTTTCCACTGGCTCTGCAAAGGATAAGGATCATCGAACGAGAAGCGAGTGAAATGATTGCGTAAGAGATCGAACGAAGCAGCGAACAGAGATCTGGAAGTAAAAAGCAATTCGCCAGAAACTTCACGATGCTTGGCGGTATCGATTGCCGGAAGTTAATATTAATGAAAAAAAAAAACAAAAATAACGACTTTTTAGATACCTATAGCGGATTGTAGATGTCGCATAATATATATTTTTGTACGTTCGCAATGTGCGTATTTACGGCAATCGCGTCGAATATCGTCGAAGACAGGCAATCACGAGAGGAGAGAGAGAGAGTAAGGGAGAGAGAGAGAGAGAGAAAAAGTTTTCTTTCGTGATAACAACAACAAAAATCGCCACATTCGTGATTCTTCGGGATTCGATCGCGTTATCGGTAGCTTTGTTCCGACGTCTCGTGAACATTCTGTTTCGATCGTTCGGGACAGTCCTGACGACGATTCAGGAAGAATCACGAATACGTGAGCCGGTCGTCGAGAAAGTTAAAAATCTAAAAATCTACCCAGAAAACGTTACCGCGGTGATTCTAATTGATCGCTCGAACTGGAAGAGAGGAGGAGAAATAGAGAAGCGGCAGCGGTGTAAAAAAATCCACTTCGACGAACGACGATTAATTTTCAAACGGTAGTAGCGGCGCGCGGCGACTCTGTACGTAATCAAGGCAAAAAACGAAAAAAGAAAAAAAAGAAAAGAAACAATGAAAGCAAAAAGTTATACTCTCCCCGGGCCCAAGTAACGTTACTTTGTGAGAGAAAAACGAAAAGCTGAGAGACGACTAAAGTGAGATGATGTGAAAGTGACATGTAAACTTGTCTACGAGTGTAAGAGAGAAAGAGAGAGAGAGAGCGAGAGAGAAGAACGAAAGAGACGAAAGAAACGTATGTATGAACGGGTGAATGACAGAAAACGAGAAACAACATCGAGTGAGCCAGATTGTACGATTGGAGAGAGAGAGAGGCACTATTTTTAACTTAAAAAAAAAAAAAACAGTAATTACTCCAAATATTGTTGCATGCTTAGTTATCGTATTATAGTCGGGAACGACGTTTTAACGCTAATGAGGTATAACTGAATTGTAAGAAACGACAAACTGGAAATCGGTCGGACAGCAGCGACGAGAACCTCCGTGTCGCGGCACGATCGATTTTTTTCTTAGACCGTAAGCGGTATACACGTATTAATTACTATTGTACACGTACGTCATTACGATTATTATTATTACTATTATTATTATTATTATTACCATCGTCATCGTTATCATTGTTATCGTCATTACCATTACGCTACCATCGTCGTGGTCATTAATTAATCGCGTGATTGCAATTACCATAACGGTACGTAGATACACGCAGTGTACCCATGGACGATCGACGATCGACGAGGAACATTCTGAGATCGATCGATGAACTTTGAGAAACAAGAACAGCGTTCGAGATACGGTGCCGCGAGACACCTCTGACGTTCATTATTCCATTAAATCTTCGACTATTTATTCGATGTTCTGCTCGGAGAAAGATTTAATCGTTTTCGACTTTAAGGCATAGAACGTAACGTTTTGTTCCGATCGAATCGAGATTCTTTGGTCGAGATTTCAAGGATTATCGAAACTTGGGATACCCAGCTACGGTGATCGTCAGGCTCCAAGACCTGCGGATCACCTGTCGCGATCGGTTAGCAGACGATTGCGAAATTGCCAAATTGGCGACGATGTCTCAAACTTTCAAGTAGGAGTCGTTGAGAATAAGCAGGAACAAATGGAACAGAAGCTCTGGTATTACAGCTTACGATGGTTATTATCAAATATCGGGTAAATGTTGCCAAAATCTACGAGAAAATTATACATCTCCTCTGCGATGAATCGCTGCGATTAACTGGAAGAATCGAGTTATCTAGGAAGAAAGGAATTTCCTCTCGATAATTGTCTCATTTAGTTACGTTGGTACGCGCTCTTTGGTAACGTTATATTCTCGGCGAAACGATCCTCTCTGTAAGCTTATAGACCAACGTGGAGAAATTTTTGGAAAGAAATACAAAATAGATGCGAGTGCAAGATTCCACTCTCGCCTATTCTCAGCGATTCGTAACTTTCGTTCTACCAACGTGGAAAGAGGTACGAAACTAAACTCGTCTTTCCAAGATACGATATAAACCTATCCATTGTAAATTGGGCACAATCCCCGATCCCGAAGGAACCGCTTACGATTTCGAAAGATTGGAGGGGATATTTTTGAACGTGCAGGTATCCGCCAGAGAGATACCAGGCGAAAAAGTTATTCTTGTATTTCGCGGCGATGCAAAGTGTACGAAATTCTTCGACGTTCTTCGGAAAAGAGGAAAATTGGGAACTTACAAATCGTAGGGGCATTCCGTTGCAAAAGCCGTTCTCCTGTATTAAAGAGGTCGCGTTACGTTCGTTGAGTGATAAATAGGCTAACGAAGATTCACGAACGCGCACTATTTTTCAATGATAGAGATATACCTTCGTGACCATAAACTTACTTATGGTGTATGCTGTTGGCACGCGGAATATGGGAAAATTAAGAGAAGAGGATTCTTAGCGAAACGGGCGGATCGAGCGAAAGTACCGAGCAGCCATCGTCGATCCTTCGATGAAACTGACAAATCAAAATATCGTTTTCATTCGCTCGCGCTCTTTTCATCAAAGTTGCCCGACTAACGGGCAAACGATACGATTTTACTACTTTGTTGAACAAACGAGAACGCGGGTTCTCGCAAAGATTCGATAGTTGGCATCGCGTATGCATCCATCGAACGATTTAGGCCTACTGTCCACGAAGCCTCGCTCCATAGAGGCCTAAGTCCGGTCTTATCAGACGCGACGATACGTCTACGGCTTGTTCAGTCTACGAAGCGTCACATCGTGACACGTTTCGTCTCGTCGTTGGAACGTCGAGCGACGAGGAAGACGTTCTCATCGTGCATCGTTGCGTTACACCCACTCCCACTGTTTTCCCCGCACATTCTCGATACAATCGTAGATCGAGGCTCGCGTATCGACCGAAAAATCGCGCGTACGATTAAGATCACGACAAAAACGAGTAACGACGAAGACGGTTCGCTGCTGTTTGCGTGGACAGCTGCGCGTTACACGGCAATGATCGTTGTTGCATCGAATCACGGAGGATCTGATACGCGTCTATGAGGCGACGCTGCGTGGACGGTGAGTCTCGTTGGTAGCCAAGCGGCTGTTGGTTGAACGCCACTCGCCAAACGGGTGGCACGATATTGTTTTCCGAGAATGGAGGAAAATCGGGCAACGAGCTCGTTCGTTCGCCACGACGATGAACTACCGAGCGTCGAGCGGTCGCAGACGAGGTTGCAAAGACGACGAAACCTCTTAGTCGGTCTCTGCGCTCGGTCTTTCCTCGTTGGAAGAAAGTCGAAAGAGAACGAAGATAGTAGGCAGAGGAATGGAGAAGAAGGGTCGATTAGGATAACGTAGGATCCGTTGATTGTACAGCCATGTAGCGCAGTGTGTGTTGTAAGTTAAGGTATATTTTGTAGGATTAAATGTCGATCGTTTCTAACGTAAGTAATACGATAGCTTTGACAGGGGTGAGAATGAGCGCGCGTGCGTTATTATACGTGTTATACGCTAGTAGAGACAAAACGATCTCCAGTATTCCATGATGTGTGTAATTGTGATCGTTAATCACTCCCCGCCCCCCTCCCCCCTGACGATTTTTATTTTTATCAAACGAGACACGATAGAACGGAGGAGAGTCGAAAGGATTATCGAGCAACCGTTTGCCGGTATAATTAATCGCGCTGGTGTCGAACGTTATATAAGGGGTTTTAAAAAGTTTGTGATCGAGAAAGTAGGCTAGCGCACGCGTAGTAGAGATAAAGGTGGAGTAGAAGGAACATCGACGAAACTATACGTATTTACGATACATCCGCAGAGAACCGACTGTTGTTTCATTGGCCAATTTTTCTCGTGCCGCCCACCATCTTGTTATTTACTGTGTCGTAAGTCGTGAATGATAAACAATACGTCTTGTACGATTAAAATATCTAGTCATGGCCTCTCGGTAATTTATTAGTTGACGTTGCATGCAATGGATATTATAGGTCGGACGAAATCGAAGCAGCTCGGTTTCGTCGGAACATCTAAGTCATTGAACGAAGACGTTCACAGGGAGACACGCAATAATACACGTACGAAATAAAAAAAAGATTACGTATGACGTGGCAAATGGAGTAGAAGAAAAGAGAAAGACTGGCAGCAATTTCGTTGATGGTTAGGACACCGTTTTGCTGTTTCGTGTGTCGTTGTGACGTCATCGCCCTCGCTAATTGCCACATTCTCATTCTAATCGCTATTTATTTATATATTTATCTATCTATCTATTTATTTATTTATTTATTTATTTATTTATTTATACATTATTAACATTTACAAGGATCATTATATTACTTCTATCAAATCTCGTATTATTGTCGTTTTTCTCGATCAAATAATTTATTATTATTATCGATACTATTATCGCCAAGGTTCTATCAATGGTATTGCTACTCTTATCACTCTATACACTGTTGCTGGCGATACCTTGGTATCCAGTATCAGCGATACTTTTCAGGCGTCGTTTCATCATTGACACTTTATTGCTCTATTTTTAACATCTTTATCTCAAAAGTCATTATTATTGCCATTATTGATATTGCTATTATTTTATTATTATCACCGTGAATATTTATTTATTTGTGTTTATTTGATATCGATCTGCGATACCTCTTTTTATCGATATCTTTTTTGTACTTATTACACACACACACACACACACATATATATATATATATGTATAAATGTATACGACGATGATTTACGCGTATCATTAACGATTCTCTCGACCATTACCGTGGTTATTAACAAAATCGATGTGGTCATTGTCATCATTATTGCCATTACTTTTGCTAGTCATTGCGGTCGACGTAATTGGATAATGGATGTTGCGATCACACTCGCCAATGATTATATATTAACGTCTTCATTAAAATTTTGCATAAAGTCCTATCCATATCTATTTAATTAATGTCATAAGAATGTCTAATGTACATATATATATATATATATAAAAATATTATATAAAATTATATATTTAATTAATATATATATATCAATATTATAGTATTGTATTACTATTAGTATATTACTATTATTATCATTATTATTATTATTATTATTATTATTATTATTATTGCTACTATTATTACTATTGTCATTATCATTATTATTATTATTATTATCATTGATATTACCATTATTTTATTACTATTATTACTATTATTACATCGCTATTATTATTATTATTATTATTATTATTATTATTATTATTATTATTATCATCATCATCATTATTATTATGACCATCGTCATTATCATCATTATCATCATCATCATCATCATCATCATCATCATTATCATTATCGTCGTCGTCGTCACCGAGATTACAATTATCATTACGATTATCATGATTAATGTATAAATGATCGATGTAGCAGACGTTTATCGTGCAAGTTAAATTTGACTGGGGTGATGTGCACAGACGGGATGCGTTGTTTGATAAGTTACACAAAAAACAGAAAAAAAAGAAAATACGAAAAAATAAGGAGGGAGAAGCGAAGCGAAGTAAAAATAGTTAGGAGACCGCGATCTACGCGGTTATGGTTAACGCGGTTAACTCGGTTGAGGATATATATGTATTTTTTTAAATTTTAACGCTAATGAAAAAAGAAAAAAAAATAAAAAAAAAATAAAGAAAGCAAAGTAGAAAATAAAAGAAACGAGAGCTGTGCGCAAATCGAGTGCGAGGTTGAAAGCACGGGGAGAAGGGGGGGTTGGGGGCGCGACGATTTATGAAATATTTAAAACCTGGGAACACGCAAACACACCGATGTCTATTCGTAAGTTGTACTTACTATTTATTACCATTAATCGACATCGTTATTTTTTGTACGATCGCCATTATCGTTCTTATCGTCATTACTAAACGAAACTTATTACTATACGTATCGATGACGTTGCGTACGAGGCAAAGTACGATCCACGATACTTTTTACCCTTCGACGAGAACGCGGCCGTACATTTTGACGTCCTCCTGCCGCCTTCCGGATGTCCACCGATGACGCGTCGTCGCATGATTCTTTCCGCGGTTTGATAACCGACGGTGTGCATACGTTCGCCAAACGAATCGACCAAACATACTTCTGTTACCAAATACGTATTTGCGAACATTTGCTCGATCGATTCCACGATCGATTTACATATAATATATTCTCTCTTCGTCTTGAGTGTACCAAAGCACCTATTACGCGCACACTACGGAGGATTCCGTCTCAAAAATCGTCTTTGCCCGATCGCGAGCAAAATTTTTGCTCGTACCAGCTAATCTTTTTCTAACTCTTCGAGACATCGATCATTCCTGGATATTTGAGAGGAAACGCGCGAAAAAGTGGAAAGCTTTGTTTCGTAAACGCGTAGCTTTCGTCCCATCGATCAATCCGTGCGAGATGTGACAATTTTTGGGCCGGTATTCCTTCCTTATTTTTCTGTAAAGTTAACGATAATAAAAGCATTTATTTTCGAAAAATTATCTCTGTTGACTGTTCTTATTGAAATGATATATATCGATACGAGTGCGAACGATCTAATCATCAGGTTCATTTTTGTTCGTTGACACGTTTCATCCGAAAAGCTTGAAATTAGCTGGAGAAAAATTATTAAGATGGACCAAAACAATTATATCGTAAGATTATTTGTTCTTTCGTTGCTATTACTATTACCGCTACTGTTACTACATACTACTACCACTACTATTGCTACTGTCCTGTCATTATCGCCATTATTATGATTTCTAGCGTAAAGTATTCATTACGATACGTGAAAGATTAGTCGCAGGAAACGAAGACTGTTAAAATATAAGTGACAAACAAATGGTACAAGAAATAACGAGAAAGGAAAATACTTGTCTTATCGCACACCCTTCGTTTTCTCTTTACGCTGGATAAGTTAACGTCGGTACGTTACGGGTTTCTTACGAAAGTTAGGAAAATCCGAGACAAGAAAGCAGCAGAAACTTCCAAAGAAGAAACGAATCGTTTAACGAGAAACAATTTTCTTTTACCAGAGCAATAACACCTCGATAGCGTGTAATATACGTAGATGTAACAAATGGCAATGACAGCTCGTCGCAAACATTCCAAACAAGATAACATTTGTATTGGGTTGGCCAAAAAGTCTCCTCGTTTTTTTTTTTTTTTTTTTTCTAAGCAAATTCAAATATTAATTCCATTCGTTTTGCAACTGAAACTATATTATACGATTCGTCTCTATTTTCTACCAACCTCTGCACCTTTCGGCCAATTTCCTAAGATTTCACTTTCGAAAACTTTGAAATTTCCAAATTTTCTCCTCTGCGAACTAAAATTGGCACGTGCAACTATCCCTAGCATCTTCGCCACACGCTCTATGTATCCGTTTTCATATTTGCACAATCCGCAGCAAGATCAACAGGATAGGACCTATCAACTCGCGTTCTATGCATTTTTCCATCGTTAAATTCCTCATAATCGGATAAAAAGCCATCTTAACCCTTCGAAACAAGCGGTGAACTTTATCAACTTTGGTAATATTTTTCTTTCTTTTACGTGTACATTTGCTAAAACGAAGAAGATTGATTTCCGAGTTTATTTTTTCTCCTATATTCGGATAAAAATATAAGCAACTATACTGTATTCCCAGGGCTGCAAGAGGTGGAGTCTTTTAAGAGTTACCTTTCATATGGAAAATTCTGTTTCCTTTTTATCGAACAACGGCTTTAAGCCACGACGACGCTTCGAAACTGGAAGCCCGATTGATTGGACGGTTCATAATGCTTGATCTTAAACCTAACGTGCAGCCTTGTACCTTAGAAAAGAAAGCGTTCACGCCTAAAGAGACGTTAATGTCATCTACAGACAGAAACGAGAAAATTTTTTGGCCAAGCTAATAATCGACTAATACTGTTGGCAAGTGATTAGCAGACTGAATATTTCTGTTACGCGTTTGATTATTATCATTCGATCGTTATTCGAGTTGACTCTCCGATCTCGTCTATATTCAAGTTGTAAGACTGCGTTTAAAACTGAACACGCGTATTAACGTCCTGAATATCGTTGCTGTTAAATATATAATATATCATAGTGAACCTCTATTGCGCATAAAACACGCTAGATTCTGTTAACGATAACTCGATCGAATTATTTGTAAAACGAACAATGGACACGATCGATCCTTGTGTTAACGAAATTTCGTACGGTTCACAAATGAAATTGTTCTTGTGGTAGTGAAGGGAAAGCGACGTCGGGGAGAAGCAAGCTGAGTACGTTATATTTCAGGGTGTAGAAATACGCTTATTAATGTACGATCGACTATACCATTTGCTCTAGAATTCGGTGAAAGTTTGTTATAGAATTGGAGTGTATGGGTTTGCGAAATGTACAAGGCAGTTACGGTTAATTGCTATCAGTGTACTTCTTGTAATCGACACTATTCTCTTTCTCATAAAATACTGATATTTTTATAATCGCTTTTATTATAGCCTAAGTGTGCAGAAATTAAATAAATATTGAAAATCAGGATTTTGTTTATTCATTTCTATTATATACGTTCATTCATCTCTTTCGTTTCGTTTATGCCGCGGTCTTTGTCTTCTTACGTTTGAACGTACGATCTAGTTTCCGACGAACGTTCGCGAAATATCTAAACAACGTCTGGCAAAAAGTTTCTCATAAGACAGAGTACCGTGAAACTGGCTAAAAATATTTATTTCATACGCTATTGTTATTATATATCATTGAAGCTAATGGGATAACAGAAAAATGACGACTTGGTATAAAGTAACAACGACGTGTCGGAAATTGTTATTCGCGATCGAAAGGAAACAAGAGAAGGACGAGTGTTACGTGGAAAAAGTATTTTGCTCGATGTAAAAGTCTTGGGAAAAACTGGTTGACCAAATTCGTTAATTTTTCATTTACGAAGAAATGACGTGAATTCTGTCACGTTTTATTGTGTGCGTATGATTGCTATAATATGTCGTGGCATTGAAGAAATCGTGGATGATATTTCTTCCCACGAAAACCTTGTACCTTGTTTCGCAGTTCGTATAAACCAGCGCTTCCTAAACTTTTTTCCATTCGCGATTATCACGCGATCTTTACGGTAATATACGTAAAAGAAGAACATAAAATAAATATACATACAAGTTACACACAATTACGTACGTACAAAGAAGTTCAATTTCAAACAATTCTTCGTTCTATTTATAATTTTTGTTACTTATTACCATTTATGAGGACAAATCGAAGCATAACAATGGCTTTAAAGGTGCCCAATGGTTTTTCGTAGTAAGACGGATCCGAGTTCTAACGAAGTTTATTAACCTTGATCTAATTGGCCTAATCCCATATCGTTGTTTAGTCGTCGCTTAACTGTAGGATGTGAAGCAAACGTTTCTGCAAGCACGCGTTTCTCGTGTTAGGCTGGCGCGAGTTCGTTCGTCGATATAATTCAAGACCACACGTGTCAACCGTTTCACGACAAGAATTGGCGCAACTTGGATGGAATGTTCTATCCCATCCGCCATATCCTCATCCTTGCACGCTCAAACTATCGCTTATCCCACGCGTTATAGAACTACCTCGACGATCAGAGCTTGGCTTGTTTGGAAGACTGTTAAAACGGACGTTGAGACGTTTCTTTTACAACAGAATGGTACCGAAACACTAAAATGTCCCGATCTAAGTCCCATCGAGGATTTATCGACAGAATCGAAGAAACTGATGGACGACGAAAAGCGAGAAAGATATCTTTAGCCAATTTCGCGTTAGTCTGATCGAAAGCTTTTTGCACTCCGATATTACCATGGATATTCCGTTACTATTCGAAAATGCCGGATCATTCCACTAGTCCATACTGCCGTACGAGTTAACGTTGCTGTCATGTCTGGTAGTTTCGATCAAAAGCGAATCTTTTCGCGATTTATAGGAGAATTTGGTTTTGCCGGGCGAACATAGCTGGATATAGTTTTGAAAGCTTATCGGTGGATGTTCAAGCGATTAAATAGGAGGAGGGCATCAAATGTTCGAAAAGCTGTACGAAAACGCTAGAACTGATCAGACGATGAATCGTTGAGAGCACAATCGACGAAGCGAAGCTTCGTTTTTTTTTTGAAGAGGATCGTTGTTAAAATTCATTCTTCTCTTCTAATGCGAGATTTTTTTATACGTATTCCCTGTAAATCCAATTGTTATACGACCCCACCTCGGCTTCCTTCGTTTTCCTTTTTTCTTTGTTTCCTTTTCGAGCAAGTTCAATAAGGGGATGTCTTCGAAGCTTGTTACACGAAGAGAGGGAAAATGTAAAATATAAGTATCTTCATGTCAATTACTCTAGGGAACATCAAAGACGAGGGTCATACCAAAATACCCTTGCACTACTGAGAAAATCTTTTATTCCAGAAGTGTTTTTTCTACCACCTGACGTATTTTCTAACGTGCATCCACTTATAAAAATCATTCGTCCACTGCTTCTGCTTCTTCTTGACAGAGAGAAAGAGAAAGAGAGAGAGAGAGAGAGAGAGAATGAGAGAGAGATCAAAGGAAAGAAGATTGAAAGAGTAAAAATAAAAGTATACGTGTATATTATACTTACACGCACGTATGCGTATAAAGAGAATGTGTGTGCGCGCGCGTGTGTGTGTGCATGAGTTTGAGCGCGCGTGTGCATGTGCGTCTGAGTATGCGTGTAAACGTATGTAACTGAGCGTGCGTGCGAATCGAAGAACGATGAAGGGATTCCTCAGTTTCGGGCATTGCTCACAATTTTTAGATTCGCATTTACAAAAAAACAATGTTTCGAACTTCAGTTGCCACTTGACAAGATCCTAGAACGTTTAAGTTGGATTTGCATGAGTCCAGTCGCTGGATTGGTTTGACTGGATATTGGTCGATGTCATTATTCCAGATATCTCTTTCGAATCATTGAAAATGGTCAAGGCAATTACCTGTGACCTAGTGACTGTAATGGCAATGGATACACTCTGTATTACACATCAGTGCCGAATATCGAACTGTCTAGATGATCGAGTAACGCCTTGAGTGTTGTATTCTCGATGATGGGATAAACGCTGGGTTGAGAAAATAGACTTTCGATGCGGTAGTTTGGCCACGTTATTTCCTGAAATGGCGACATTGTACTCGAGTGTGAATGAAACGAAGAAACACCGTTCGCATTATTTCAGGTACAATTCGGTGTTGGATTGGATCACGGAACTGGAATGCTACTGAACCAATGTAAATCCAGCTTTATAATTCAGTGATATCACTAGACCTGCGGATTTTTATGCAATCATGGGATATTTCAAAGTGCAGGAACACACAGAGTGCACATTTAAAAAATATCCAAAGCAATATAGTAGCAAGTCAAACATATTTCTGCTTGGTTTTCAGCTTTTCAGTTGCGATCACAGTAACTTGAATTTGCATAAATATTCGCAGCCTAGATATTACTATTGTTTTCGTCACGAATACGCATATTCAGACTAACTACGTTTCGAAACATACTTTGTTTTTCTATTTGACGGTAGTGATGTGTGTGCGTTGTGAGGTATAGCGTTTATGTCCCAACAATTTAATAAGAATATTTATGCGAACGTGGAAATTGATCATGGAATTATTAAACTATGCTTAAACAATGGAAAAGGAAACAGAAGTAATTGCAAGTCGTTTCAGTCGAATATAGTCTACGAATACCCGAACCGAAAGTATGTAACTGATTCTTTGACGAAAGGGTACAAACGTTGAGCGTAAAACGTTAAATATTCCTGTTGATGCATTCGAGAAAAATTTGTAGATACTTCCTACTGCGGTTTTGTAGTTTGTTTTTGCCTTTTTATTGACCTGACATCTGTTGAATATTCAACGTAAAAGATATAAATAGAGACGGAGCTCTCAAGAAAACCTTCGTTTTTCTGTAAAAAATTATACGCATTCTTTACCATGCTGTCACCTTAATGTCGTAAAAATTACTCTTTCTCAATCCAATAGTGGGCGTAAGCAAACAAGTAGTAACGAACAGAGAATGCAAATTTTAATTACAAAAGAGCGAATATCCTTCCTTCTGAGAATCAATTTTCTTTTAGGACATCTACATAGATTCTAATCTATTAAAAATTGTTCTTCACGTAAACGAGTAAATATACAAACGTATTAATCCTTTCCTTAAAAGATTTCGTTTTTGATACTTGATATTTTTATCTTGTGTGCAAATACATTTAACACACTTTTCAAACGTACTAAACAAGTACTGTATAAAAAGAATACTAAACGAGAGTATATTCTTGATAGATTGCTAGAATTTGTATAAATATCAGGTATTCGAATTGTATAAATAAAACGTAGAAATTCAGTAATACTTTTTTTTTATTTATACATTTTTGGGGATTTTTGGGAGATTGAAGATTCCAAAAATCTATATAATACACATACCTTGCAAAAATATAGGAAATAAATAAATATAGGAAATAAATAAATATAGGAAATAGATAAATAGGAAACGTGCAAAGTAGAGTGTCGTTACGATGTATTAGTAGATCAAACAAATTTTTATTCAAGTTGCATTTCTTCAATTACATTGGTAAAAATATAAAATTGTATAAACATCTGCAGTCTAAATACGACATTTAAGTAAAGATACAGCGCCCGTAACATGTGGTATTTATCTTATCTACCTAAATATAAGATAAATCGTCGTTTCGAATGGTAAAACGAATATCATTGCCTTGAATCGTACTTGTTTTCTCCACCGATATCTTTTTTACGTTTTACTCGTCTTTCTCCATTTTTGTCTACGAAATGGGTCGTGTCGCTGAAACGAATGGAAATCCACGCAAAATTGGAAATTATTGCCCTTCTGTTTATTTTTCTACTTAAGTTACAATTTATATTCGTTGCATTTTACGTTATTGCTATAGCGTTATTCTTTATTTATTCATCGAACTTTTAAACAAACTAATAAAACTTGTAGTCGATGCAATTTCTGTCCGCGCGAGGATCACCGAAGATTAATACGAGATACAAACGGAGTTTGATTAAAACATTCTGTTTCAAACGAAAATCGATTAATAGATCGATTAATAGAGTTCGAACGGAACGACCGATTGATACTTACAATGTTGCGTTTGTTCCGTTGATATTACTTTACCCTTAAAAGAGCAATATTCATCGAGATGTGTCAACGTTCAAACTTTAGTGCACATTTTTCTATAAAAATGTCTTATTTGCCTTAAAGAACGCAGACCTTTCAAAAGTACATATCGCGTGAAAAATTTCAGTCGCAGTCTCTATTTCGCGATGATCAGTTAAGAAAATCAGTTTTCCAATTAGTAACAAACCGAATGAAATATAAAAATCCATCGAGACTCTCTATTCGAAACGATAGGAAAACCTATGGTATAGAGGGTTCAAATTATTGTATTATTATATAAAAAGACTAAATCACCTATCAAGTTTTTACTAATAATCAATTTATAATTTGTTAAAAATAATTATCCAATCTTGGATAATGAATATTTTTTTACTATATTGATTAACTTGCTAATAACGCAAAAATTTTGTTCGTCCGTATAATTTCGATTAAAATATAAATAAATAAACGACGAAAGGCACAGAGAACTAGTGAAAGACTCTTTTTCTCTTTCCGAGAGAGGCACCTCTCAACTTTTAACTTTCTTACGCGATTAGGCTATTTTCACTTCCTATATAAACCTATATTCGTATCCGACATACGGTATATAATGTACAAATAATGGTCATAATAACAACAGTATCAACAATAATAATAATAATGATAGCGAAGATGTATCACTATATTAACAATAGGAACGTTAACGGCGAGCTATATTTAACTTGGCGTATAAATACAAATACATATGAATATACGGCATGAATATCTTGTTTATTAATTTCAACTAATTCACGCGTTATTTTAAGGGGTATATATCTGTAAATAAAAAATTGTCCATGACTTACGCATCACTCATGATCGTTAATTTTTTAAGCTATCGATGTTTAAACTTGAACACTGGGCCATAAAAAGCATATATCGAACCGCTATACTCAAACTCGTTCACCAAACTTCGACTTGTCGATTTGTTTCCAAGTCTTTCACTTCGGAGAACTAAGATTTTCTCTGAATTACTTCTAAATTATTTTGTTTGAAAAGAAAATTTAACTTCTAAACCCTTTTCCCGATCGAATTTAAAAACTTTTGTCCTTTTGCTCTCGTGCAAAAGATATCCCAAACGTAACTGAGACGAACGTTGGGATCGTAAAACTGCAATTTGAAATTTTCAACGTATATGTGTAATGTGTATGTTGCGCTTGAAAAATATTCATCAAATTCCACATACAATGTAACTATGACGATCAAGAAACTCTCGTTAGCAAAAAAATTAGCAAATAGCTGCGACTGATGCCGTGCTCATCGTCGTTAACGAGGATTCGCACTGTAGCAGTATCGATGATATAAATGCATATCAACTGATTCGTCGTGCGGGTCGTACGAAGGTTCGTTTGCGAGCTGATAATTTTCTATATATCATATTTATTATATGATAAAAAAAAATCATATAAAAACTCAACGTATAATTAATAGACTGCGAATATTCATGCTACTTCATATTTTTACGAATATAATTTAGGAGATGGATCTATTTGGAGGATGTTTTCAAGCTATTAAATATTATAACGAGTACTTTAAGTGTCTTGGATATTTTATTTCGCTTATTATATACATTATACGCGCTTTGTTGCTCCAAATGTTTCATAAATACACAGAATGCATACAGTGTACGAATAGTAAGAACAGCGAGTATTCAGGAAAGTTCGAGGTTTATTTTTAAAAAGCGAAGCAAGTTTTTCATTCGAGATAATCATCGCCGTTTTCTATAAGTTTAAGCCATCTTTCAGGCAGTCGATAAATTCCACTTTGCAAGAATTCCGTGTCCTTTGATCAAGGATCAAGTCGTCCAGCCATTTCTGTATTTCATCTGATCGAAAGTGCATATTCGACAAGCTGTGCCGCATCGACCGAAACAGTTGATAGACTAACGAAGCAATGTCAGGTAAATATGCCGAATGCTGTGTAACCTACCATCCAAGACTCATTGCGATGTCGTTTGCATCAAAAGCAACGCGTGGCCTGGCGTTGTTATCACTTCGCAGCAATTTCACAGAACATCCATCTTCCTTCTTTCTGAATCTTTCCCATTCCGCGTAGGCGTTCGAAATGCTTTGTTGCGTCATCTCTAACTGTCTCACAAGCTGTTTTTGCATTTGTATCGAATTCACAGCCGGCAGTTCCTCCGAATAGATCATGTTGCCGCTTTTAAACTCTTCAAAACGAATCGTTGTTGGAATTCGTAAAGAATACAGTGACGAATATGCACTTTGTCCGTTGCCGTTATCGACGCTTATGAACGGACTGTGTTTCTTGTTACGTCGGAACATGCAGTAAACGAAATGTTCCCAATAGCAACGATACGCAACAAAACGCAAAAGGACGGCGAGATAGATTACATTGTTTCAATAGCATTCATAAAAATGCGAATTCGCATAAATGTCCGCACTCTATTAAACAAATTGTATCAAAACGAGTTTCCAAAATTGATCGTATCAAAAAATCGGAGTCTACAATTTCAGTTTACTTTTGTGAATCGACTCATATACGTTGCTACGTCGTACACCTGTATATCCTGCACACTATGACTACATTTTATACTAAAAATATTACGTGTTTCTATGTACATTAAGTGTATAGCGTATTTTATTCGATATTAGACATGACGTTAGCATATAGCTATCTCGAGAAAAGAAAATGTACACGATAAATTGAATTTAACGGTTAAGTAGTCTAGTTAGATCTAGTAGCGTTTATGGGACTAGTATCGGCCAGAATGAAAGTAGCAGAACACCGTGTTTACGATACGTGGATTTTCCCATTGATTGTCAGTCACGTACCACGATAATTATCGGATAGAAATTTTTGATGTTTGACAAACATAAAATGTTACTAAAACACGAATGCTCGACGCGAGTCGAGTGTTTGTCATTTATCATAGTTTTTGACATCTCTTTCAACCAATTGTTGTCTCAGTACACTTCGATATCTAGCGAGCAAGCATTAAAAAACTTATTAAGAGTAAGGAATATGCCGTATTGATACGATAATAAGGTTAGCAATGTGTTTTAGCGTTAGTAGTAAGGGGCTGTTAATCCGTTAGTTTAATTGCACCAGATAAAAAAAAAAAAATATCAAATAGTGGAGAACGAATGAAAGTAATTTAAACTGTAATTGAACACCAATATTGTAACGATACAAAGTCTTGTTGACTAAAATTGTAAGGCCATAGCTTTATCTCGCAGAACTCGTAGACTAGTAAGACTCGATCGTTACGATCGCACGATGAGATAACTTGCACTGTTAATAACGCACGAACACCTGGTAATCGTGTCGCGAGAGTTGGGCGTTGTTCTCTTTTCTGAAACCTTTTTAACAAATAACCGCTGACTAGCTAAAATACAGTCGCGACTAATCGATAATGGCAAATTAACGATGAATTCTAATTCTCAGATGGTACATACGTATGTATATCTATATCTTCAACAGACACGGTCGTTTCTTTACACGATTTTTTATTCGCCGCTGCATTAAACTGCGTCTTCGCTGAATCGATAACGAGGTACTTTCTTTTTCCCGTTGCCTATCGTTGCTGTATGTTTCAAATAATACGCAACAAACATCAATTTGTAGGAACATTTTGCCCATACCGAAGTAACATAAATAGAGGAATATTTCAGCTTCGTTTCGATGTTAAAGCGACTCTTGTTCCTAGCAACGAGTATGCACTATGCTCATTCTGTTCATTTATCGCAACAATGACACAACTCGAAAATCACGATTTTACTAGTAGTTTAGTAGTAGTAGACGCTGAACAACAACTAGCAACGCTTTCAAGAAGCACGGAAAATCAGCGGAGTCGCTTCCGCGAGGACGCAGCTTTGTCGTACTTTGTCCTATTTTACGCAACACTACCACGCATTTACTTTTACGCCCAAATTAGTAAACCGCTAATCTAAATTATTTCCAACTTAGGCAGAGTCGGAACCAGTTGGGAAATACGACAGAAACTGTTTCAGCACGCTAGAATAAGATATATTCGTATAAATGTGTATACGACGAATATGACCTCGTGTTCGAGCAACAGCTTGTTTCGTGTTGTAATAGTCGTCCGCCTACGTTCGGAGAAATTGCTCGAAGAGACCAGATTCGATAGAAACGTGAATAGATCTCATCGTGCATTGACCAACCTATTCGAACAGCTCGCGCAGATTCGTCGGTAGCTTTGGTTGTCGCGTCAACGAAGAGTTTCGACATTGTCAACCAAAGTTTTATAAACAAGATATTTTAAATGTTTCGTAACTAATAACAGAATGTATCCAGTCGATCAAGAAATAAGACCAGCACCAGCTATGCGTTTGCCAAAAAATGGTTGATCCTAGTAATGTCTAGCATGGCGAAGTAAGCTTCAACTCGAAAACAAAGTCACATCGAGCACACGTTTATTTTCTTATTACTTTAGTGTGCCGAATCAGTCTCTGCCGTGGTTCCCACATACTCTGGTTCAGCCTGATGCCAGAGCTAATTAACCCTTTCAAAGTTTGTAATTTCTTCCCTGCTGAAAATATGACTGTATGCTTCGCTGATCGCGTTTAGAGCTCCTTGTTTACGATAGATTTCAATTCTGACTATACTATGATATAATTGACAATGCAAGTCTATTGTTCCATCGCGTTTCACCGGTCAAAGACAAAGATCTAATTGCAACGCGCAGCTTTCGGAAGATTTATCTCTTCCATGTCAAGAGTGGCACTTGCCAGGCATCGACGATGTCTTGAGATTGTTTGTCCGCGTTGTCGATATCTCCGATTATTATCGATTTGAAAGAAAACTGAAGGGTATCGACACGATAACGATATTTCACGACAGCCGTCACGTATGTTATATTACCGAATAAAATTGCACCCATGCTCCTGTTAAAAGAGGTTCGTGTTAATTTTTACATGCTCAGTGCGATTCCGATTTGCACGTCAAAGGACTAAAAACGATCTTGTGTAATAACTGAAAAGTTTAATCGAACGTTGTCATTTGATATAATACGAGCCTCTCGGAAGCCAACTCTACTTAGCATTCGACAGTCTCGAGAAAGAAATCCTACTTTCATAAATTTATTTCTTACAAGGAGATAGCAGCACAAATAATTGTAAATTGAAAGCAATGTTTCTAATTGTCATCCCTCTATGCATTTTAATTTAGGGAGTTGATCGGTATGGCTTCTGAGCGACTCAACGTATGCGAACTCAAAGTCATTTTAGAAGATTAGACATTTTGTAATTCATATTGCGTCAACGAGAAATCGATAGAAACTTGTAAAGCGTTCGATATAGTTTCCGTTCAACGATCTAACATCGATGATAGTATTCGGACGAAATTTATTTGAGATCGATCAACGCGTTTAACAGCAACGAAAGACAACAGTTTTCTCAAACAATTTTCAACCTTTTACCGAATCCAACAATAAATCTTACTACTTTGTTAATTTTCCTCTCGAGCCAGTTGAATCGTTATTAACGCGATTATTCACAAAATTCTCTTTCGTAAATTATTCTAACAAATAAACGCAAACGATATTTCCACTCGATAATTTCAGTATCGATGTTTATAATTATATACGCGAGATAGCTGATATTGTCATTAAATGATGTTGTAGGAGAAATTGATGCAGCTTTCGCGTCGTAAATATCAATTCTTTTATATACCATAAACTAACACAAAATAATACCAAAATGTTTAGATACGTTTAACGTTCATTTATCCCAGACGACATTATTGAAAATAAAATTGCTCTCATTTTAGTAAGCTAGAGGAATCTTTAACGTTTCAAGAAGATTTGACGAAAACTTAAACGAACGCTCATGCACACCAATAAGAGCTTTTTCGTATCTTCTTCCAATCTGAGATATTCTTTAACAGTAGAAACATGCAAATACACGAGTCTATATCGATGTTGAAAATGCAGCAAGATTGGCACTTTATTATTTATATATGGTTTTTCTAAACGGTTAATTAAAAGCATTGGTGCATTTCAAACGAAATGGCAACGAAATTGAAAAATTCATACTACGAAGAACCTCTTTTAATCGTGAGTCGTGTTTATTAAGCGATCTTAATGAGCAAATCAAATAAACTGTAATAACCAGTTAGAAGTCCGAAAACTAATTAGATATTAGGTGGCTTCGTTCTTAGAACGACCACAGTCACGTGTGTAGATTAGCAATAGTGAATCGTAGAATTAGACTCTTGTATCGCAAGTAACCTTCCCTTTGAGTTTAAAACGAATTCGTCGATTCCATTCATACATATTTCAAACGAATTCGGATATGTTCACAAAAAATTCGATTTGTGGACGAGAAGGATTGAAAAAGATCGGTGTATAAACTTCAAATACTATTTTGGATGCATTTAAACGTATAATATCGTCGATACTAGTAAACGTATTTTCGAAAATTTAACGCGTCGATTTCGTTGTTGAATATGTCGGTTGCCGTATTGTCGCCACTTACACAAATGAGGGAACGTAATTCCAGTAATTCGATGAAAGCTATACGAGAAAATAAGCAAAGA
Organism: Bombus pascuorum; assembly: GCF_905332965.1. Classification (NCBI taxonomy): domain Eukaryota; kingdom Metazoa; phylum Arthropoda; class Insecta; order Hymenoptera; family Apidae; genus Bombus; species Bombus pascuorum. Next base: position 534,783 of record NC_083494.1, read on the forward strand.
TGCGAAGAAAATGTCAGTAGACAGAATGATAATATTAGCGCAGTTGATGACTAGTGCGTTAATCAGTTTTAAACAGATATTCATTTAGAAGACTGTCATAACAGAAGCCCATTATTCGCATCTCCAGTAGTGGATAATAGTTTAACGTTTCGCTGTCTGGTCACGTGTCTTAGAATCGCATGGGGTTTGTCAAATCCTATACGGAAAACGCCTATAATCTACATTGTTAATGCTGATTCTCTAAATTAAAAATCAGTTCTCACGAGAATTTGGTGCACAACTCTGGCAGCCCGCACACGATAGAGAAACATTTTTGCGCAACAACTCGCTGGAAGGAAACTGGGATTCGGCTACAAACAGCTAGAGTACACTGCATATATAAACTCATTGTCAGCTACAGGAAAGTACAAAATTCGCACGATTGAAGTAGGAACATTTAAAGCTGTGTCCGGTTGAAGTTTAAGACGATTACCTTTTTGATAAATTGTCGCACTATATTCCACTTACCAAATAACCAACAGTTCCCAATAGCTGGCTATTGAGTTTCACCCTATCACATCCTATTTAATTTCATCGGAAAGTAACACCTTCTGTCAATCTTGTACCGTACGGTGCTTACACGCTTCTGTGAAAACAATCAAACGGCTTCTGATTTTTACGACTGAGTATAAATTGGATTCTTCCGAGGCCAAAATCACGAAGACGTCGTACAACGGTCCTTGCGTTAACAGCGCTCAAGTCATTTGTAGCGCAGGTTTCATTTTGAATATCAATTTCAGTAGTCCAACAACGATTCTTTTCGAATAAACAGTGGATGGTATATCTCTGCTAAAATTTCTCGAGGTCACTTTTTCGTTTGTAATAATAGCATCGGCATTTTCTAAATTTAAGCTGTGCGTGCTCACAAACTGTCTCACATTTTCCGATAATATTTGCTACTTTGACAAATATTTCCTCTCCTTGCATAGTGATACGATAATTTTTCTATCTTCTGGACGTACGTTGCTGGCTTCATTCGTTTAAATTTAGCGATTCTTGTTACAAATTTAATATGTTATGTTGCATAGTCTTATCATCAAGTGTAGTTCAATTAATTTAAAGTCGCAAACTGATACAACTGATACAGCATCGAAGGTTTCATGCTCATCGTTCCAAGTATCGTTCGTGCTTTGTGTAATTGTGAGGACAAGTATAAAAACTGTTAGTTATTTGGTATCAGTGATATAGTACGATATACTGTCAACAACATAATCGTCTTACACTTTTGTCCGCTACTGTAATTACTAGACGTGGATTTTTATGCTATTTCATATACGACGAGAACTAAAGAAAACGAAACTTACATAGTAATTTGTTTCGCCTGCTAAACATTACGACGAGTACTTCTTATATATTCGTATATTCAATCATATCTCATACATTTTTGTATATTATATGCAATCTGTGGCTCTCTGCGCCTTTAAATTTGCCATAGATGCATAAAAATACCCGCTCTAGCAATTACACATATCTAATACGTACACATACGTATACTTATCGTAGTTGTACTAGAAGAATTTCTGTACTTCTGCGCTTCTTTGCATCTCAGACTAATCAGATATTTCATTTGAAGGGAATTTATAAAATCAAAATAATATTTCGATAGAAAAATGACGCGACTCAAACGTACAATATCTGTACCGAGCACAAACATGTGAAAGCTGCATTTCCGTCTTCCTTTTCGAATTTAAAAGTCCTTTTTTTCGACACACGCACACATATACGTATTAACACAGTGAATGCACATTGATAAACGATACGGTAGAACTCCATTTATCCAAACTGACGTCATGGCAATGCCCAATTCGTGGAATATGTTCCTGGACTCTTTTATCAGACTCCAGACAACGTGACGTACAGATTATACGAATAAAGGTTTTTGCCTTGGCAGTTATGAATTCCAGCTTAGTAAAATCTAGTTACGTGAAAAGTCGTAAGCATTCCCTTACGCAAACAAATATTTTCCACTCTGCGTTACCGTATATCGATCGGAGGAAGTACATGTAATTCATAGTCGCAATCGTGCGTTGCAAATCATAAATTTTTCAAAATTTCAATGTTCGTATCTACACAGGCTCTTTCAAGGATACGTGGCCAAACTTTAAGAGAAAGTTATATGAACGTGGATCCGAAAAACGCTTTCGATTATTTCAAACGAAAACATCTGCGCGATTTGTAGTACGTACGAAATTCGTTCGATCTGATCATTCTCGAAGTACAAGTTTATCGAACTTTTCTACAATGTTTTATTAACATCCGATTCACGTAACATTTTTAATTCTCATTTGAAACAATGAATTAACTACAGTTTTGGTCTCGTTATCGGTTTTCGGATACAATTTATTTGTAGACTGCGGATTTTCCTCAACAGAATTGAAGGAATTGGACTTGTGCAGGGATTTGTTTCACCCGCTGAATATTACAACGAGTATTATACTTTAGATACATTCTATACATCTTTGCGCTTTTAAGTTTTACCGATTTGACAAATCAGAGAAACCACGCGGAACCATAAATACATCGTTTCATAGTAGAAGAAGTACAGCTACCTATCCTAACGGCATTCTGCCACTAACGGCTGATAGAATTCTCGCAAGTTTCAAATAGACTCGATCGACTGCTCTATAGCGAATATCTACAGTGACAGTTTGACGAAATGAAATTTTCGTCACCAAACGATATGGAAATCTTTGCGTAAAGATCAGACAACGGTAGTGTTAGGAGCTACATCCAAATGTCCACGTTCCTCTACATTGGAACAGTGTGAATTCGGCTTAAATCTCATTGACATTGTACACCAAGTGAACGGATAACTACCACCGTTACGCTAGTTTTGAAAAATACTACGACAAATTCGATATCGATTTATCCCTAAAAAATGTCGCCAAATTTTATCTGCTGCCTAATAGAGCAAATTTAACATCATATCAATGCTACATATTTGTTTCAATTGTGTGTAATATTTTTGTTTCGGATATTCAGATATCATGTACGTTGTTTTTGACTATTCTGAAGTAGAAAGAGGCATCTATCTGATTCATAAACGAAGTTGGATCTTCCTTCGTTTCCGCGATAATAATTTACACGTGCAGAAAGATAAAGATACATAACTAAGGTTTATGGACTAATTCTAAGAAAACTATCTTGGTCTAAAACGCGTCTCGCTGTGATTTTCTTTAAACTCATCCTCGGGGAAATTTCTCGTATTAATCCTCGCGTTGACGGAGTTTGCAACAAGTCAACGCAATCTTTCGTTACCCTTATTTTCTTGCAGCTTTAAAAAAAAAAAGCTTTTGTTAAACGATTATGGTGAAGCGATCGCTTTCATATCGCGAAAACCTTGCAAACGTAAATCTATTTAATCGAAAATACGAAAGTAATTTGTCCAATATTGACGTCAGGATCGCCGATTATTGTAATCAAAAATTTCGTTCATTAGTGATTGAAGTATTCCATAAATAATTATATTTGTGTACTACTTTTTTATAGTATTTAATTTTTTTAAACAACTGCAAACTTGCGCACAAGAAAAACAAATAACTCGTCCCATCTCTCGTATGAATTTTAGTAGATCGAAAAAATCTAATCAAATTGTATACGAAAACGTTGTTAACATTGAAGAAATAATAACACTCGTGTTTGAAAAATATATATTTTTTAACAAGTATTCTCTATTGAAAATCAACGCATTGTTTATACTTTATTCACGCTTTATTGATACTACATAAAACATAAGTACGACCAAGCTTACGCAAAGTATACAAAAAACGAAGATATTTGATCAAGAAATTCATTTGCGAGAAAAGATTGCGTATTTCTATTTGATATGCAAAAGAAAATCGAAGCTATCGTTGTTCCGAATAACAAATTTAAATATTCACATTCGAAGACTTTGTTGAAAATTAGCCGGAAATAGTACGTAACGCGTAATAAGGGAAAAGACGAGGATATGGAAAACGACGCTTAGAATGATCACAGAAATTTGAGCAATTCGAACGACTCTAAAATGAAACACTTCATTCCGAGACATCCACGAGCCAAAACGGTTAACTTCATTTTTTGAAATTTTTGAAGCTTTTGAAATTTTAGTGCCAAAGTAGTCGATCGATGCTTACCCTGCATAATTTTACCAATTGTCTCTACTTTTTGTTTCGCGGTGTTAACCGACTTGGCAAATGAGCAAAGTGAATTTTAAATTAAAACTAATCGATATACTATCCAAGTCTTAGGTCCGCTGTTCACGAAGCGTAAAGGTGCCCTCGGATATTCAATAATATTGTCAATATTTGAAGCTTTTCGACGAAAATGCAGTTTGTCGATAAATATTGACAATATTGTATTGACAGTATATATTGATCCTTTTAGTTGAGAATCTTGAAATATTGACAATATAGATTGATAATCCGAGGGCACACCAGCCCAGTCTACGAAGCTCAATAAGATACATTTTGTCTTATCGTTGAAGCGTCGAGCGACGAGCAAGACGCTTCCACTCTATACCGCTATATTCGTTTATAACTGCAACGTATATCTTGCTACTGACAATGTCAACGCCAGTCGTCGTGACGAAAACGCGTGGCGACAAAAGCGGTTCGCTGCCGTTTCGTGGACATATGCACTCTACAATGGCCACTGCACGGAAGTGTATTGTTATCGTCATTGCGCCTAAGGCCGAATTTGCACTGCTACTGCAAAGTGAAACTGTATAAATTCGGCATGAGACCCATGCGCGCACTAACGACAACTTGTCGTCCACGAAAAGGACATCCGCCTGTATGGACATGTTCACACTTGACGACGCGACTGCAGCACGACTTTTTTCTTATTAGAAGAAAGAGAGATCGAGCTTCGATCGATGCGAGCGAGGGCGACAAACCTGTCCGGCGACAAATTGTCACTAGCGCGCGTATAACCGAAAGTTTAGTTTACGTTGGTTCAGTCGCTGAATCGATTACATTCCAGCGATTTGACTGGGAATCGCCGAATGTCTACATTATCCCAGTCTTTTCAAACCGTTCAGAGTGGCAGACTATAACGATCGATGCTTGAGTCAGCGCTAGATATTGAGTCGCTTAACTCTGGAATGTTGCGTTCTCGATGGTGGTGGTGATCACCGGATTGAAAAAGTATACCTTCGATGCAGTCATTCGACTGGGTTACTTGCTCGAATGACACCATCGAACTGGACCGAGAACACCGTTTACGTTATTTCAATTGCAATCCGGTGCTGCAGTTTGCATCGCAATGGACTGCTCTTTGACCCAGCTTAACGCCCCCTGCAGACGAGCTACCCCGCTAATTTCCCGCCACGTTTACGCGTTCAACTTTTAGCCCGGTGCAGTCGAGCGATTTGCGTTAATTCGCCGCCGCGTTTTGCGTTAATTTACCGCCGTGTTTTGCACTCTCGTGTAAACTGCTTCGTATAAATCTATGCTATCCTGCATCGCGGCGGTTGTCGGTGACACTGCCCCGAACCGCTCGTCCGCACCAGGCCTAATACGCGCCTATGAACAGCGTACGAGAGTACGCTTCGCGCACAGTGGACCTGACTCGCGACCGAAACCATACTTCTCCCTCTCCCATGTATCATCCACTGTTTTAGCAGCAGTAAAATGGAAAAAGAAAGAAAGTCGTGTCAGATTGGATCGGTGGACGTATTTTAGAATTAGGGAATGGCAAGGTCTGTTGTTTGTAACGGCGATACACGGAGGGGAAGGAAACCATCAGGAAATAATTCATCGACAGCACTGATCTAAAATACAATGATATACGAGCAGATCATATACAGTGGCTTACGGAGTATTCGAACGCTGCTAGAAACTTTTTATGCGTGTGTTACACAAAACGTTTTGAAGTTTCTTTAGCGCTGCAACGAGACGCGATTATCGTGACTATCAGACTGCGGATTTTTATGCAAATTCATATTTTTGAAAAGACAATGTAACAGGTATGATAGACAGCGCTATACTTTGGATATTTTATATATTTTTTTTATACTTTTTGGGTGTACTTGCATTTTCTAATTTTCTATAAACGCATAGAATCCGTAGTCTGGAGATCATATCGATAAAATTTGAAACGTACCCGAAAATGTACATGAAAGTTACGAGACATTTATTGGAAACATAACGTGATTCCAAAGATCAGCAAAATACTCGAACAGTCAATTATTCGCGATATTAATGTATCGTAATATTTAGTGAGACCAAATTCAGCGATAATTCTACGTTTAAGACTGCTATTCATGCTGTGTACTAATTTTTCACTGAGCGTATGCTTGCAATAAATGTCTTCCATCTATGTATGCATTTTCGGATTGATTACAAATTTTATTATCGTAATGACGACAGAACGATATTTAAAATAGTTTCGCATAATGCACATGATATGTTCATAAAAATTTTCCGTAACTGTTGGAATAATTCCGTGAACCATTGTGAATAAAGGAGAAACGGATAACTTTTAGTTACAACAAATTTTGTATCCGTGTATATAGTACAAATATGTTCAATGAATACAGTATAAACAAGAAACCATTGACACAGTACAAAAGCCGGCGTTCACTGTTGAAACAAAATCGATTTAACGTATTAACACTTTTCGTAAGTGTATATTAACACAATGAACAGCATCGCTTATTATATATTTTTATTATGCACGTGTCGCGTGAGAGCTTCGATAATTTTCGTTGTTATATTGCAATATCATCTTCCCTGTTTGTTGCTAAAATGGGAATGAGCAATATTGATATACGTATGAACAATCATGTTGAAATAATATTTGTCGCCTCGTAAAAGTAACTGTTAATATTCATATCTGTTACTCTAGTAGTTAAAAAAGAATCGCGCATTCGTAACGTGGTAAGGATATTATAGCCTGTTAAGCAGTTGAATTTCACAGCAAATTGAAGATTAATCTCCGTCGTTAAATTCGTGAAAATATAGAAAGTCGAGCGTATACTAAGTTTGAAATATTTGTTTGACATTGACAATGAGAATGACGTCGAAAAAGATTGGATAATTATACAGAAAAGGGCACGCCTCACCAATTTCCATCACCTTCGAATATGTTATAGAGAACGACATTCTGAGTAACTTTTATTATATTCCTTGTTATTATTACGTATCATAGTTTGTTATATTATATTCGTAAGAAATAACATATTGGTAAAATACCGACGAAATAAAAATTCAGCAACGTACCCGGCATAATGACGCTTTTTGTTCGTTCTGGAGTCGGTGCTCGCATTTTTATATAGTCCAATCTAAACTCGATCCGTTGACGAGACAGAAGACCAGCATTTCCAATATTGTGTAAATAAAAAAGAAAGATTTGAGTTTTCCAATTATACGTCAAAGTATATTAGGTACCGTATGTGTTCTTTCCTTCCATATTTTATACGAAATTGTCCAAATTGTCTAGATCGGACTACGTAGCGTAAAAATGTGACCACCTATATGTCAAAATGAAGCGTGGTGGAAACTAAATTTGATCGAAGTGTTTTAATTAGGGCCGAGCGGTGGTAACACGTACAAGAAAAAATTGCTCAGAATGTTGATCTTGGCAATATATTTCAAGATCGTTGAAACCAACGAGATACGTGTCCTTTTTCGTATACTTACCAAAAGTTAGGAAAAACAGAGTGTATTCGTGCTTCGATTACTGTCAGTTACAAACCAATCGATTTTCCAAATCACACTGTTAATTTTACACGCGATGTAACGTCGTAGATTTTTTTTTTTATCCTCTGACACAATTAGAAAAGTTAGCGTTCAAGCTGATTAGATTAGAAAATGTCCATCGTAGACCTAATAAGGTGAGAGAAGACACAAAGGAACTTGTCAAATGTTTAAGTAATATTAAAGTCAGTGAATTTGAAATCATTCTACTTTCGACACGTATGTAAAATTTCCTTTCAAGACGAATAACGATTTGATTTTATCATCGATCGTTCGCATCAAGATTGAATGCTTGATCTTGCAAAATATGACGTGACACACGCGTAAAGGTTCTTGCGCCATCCTGACGAAACAAAAGAAGGACATGCGGTGTAATAATTCCAGTTGCAACTTCCACCATACAATGTACAATTATGGTAGAACAAAATTTTGGTTTTAAGATAAAGCATAAGTAATATTACTGTTTCACTGGAAGAAAAGTTCAAATTTCACTAGATACATGCTGTCGAAGCAACCGATGTCGACCGGAACAATGTTGGAACAACACGATGAGAAGGTAACAAAGAAATTTTACCAACGCGTACCCTTTTAACTCTTCCGTACGTTAATTTCGATAGGCAAGTGAAATACAGTTCTGAAATGGATCAGAGGGCACATACATATATTTTTACAACATTTTAATACATACTATTCCCTTCGGTGTGCAACTACACGTGAAAAACGATTTTTAATCGAGACGCGAAACTAAGAATCTTGAAATTCCATTGATCAATAAAATGAATAGCGACAAGTGAGATACCTTTCTATTCATATTTTATCGTGGGCAACAAGAAGAAGATAAAGCTGTAGTGTGAGAAATAAGGGAAGAAAGAGAGAAAGAGAGAAAGAGAGAAAGAGAGAGAGAGAGAAAGGGAGAAAATGTGAAAACTGTGTTAGCGTGAGAGTTGGGAGACGCGTGAATGCCATAGATGTTACCATTTACGCATACTTATCAAATAGTTATGTAATTTTTTTAAAGCAAGACTTTGATGCTCCAGCGAATATGGGGGGAGGGAAGCAAATATTAACATTTAATCGATAACAAAAAAAAGAAAAAAAAAAAGAAAAGAGAAAAAAAAGCCAATTGATTCTAACTCTATTCTATCTCTATATTCTTCTACCAATTATATTTTTCTAATTATATTTGTACGTTGAATTGTAAACTGCAATCGACCAAGCGCTCTTTCGTGCTTGTGAAAGACTAGAAAGAGACAAAGAAATAAAAAGACGAGGAAGGGCTTGCCGACAAGAAGACAGGCGAGGATGAGTGTATGGATTTTAAGATAAACGTGTATGCTTGAGACAAAAAAAAAAAAAAGAAGAATTACGTAACGCTGTAGGGAAAAACACGACAGAAAGCGACTCGTGTTATTTTTTTAACGTTGAAATTACGTTGCTCGTTTCTCCATGTGTATCTAGTCTATTTTTCTTATCGATCCTAATTTGTCGAGCGTTCGACGCGAACGCGTGTATCATTAAGAAGAAAGACGAAAAAGGAAAAAAAAATGTAAAAAATAAAAAAAAAAAAGGAGATTGTGAAAAGTAAGCGAGTGGTAAAAATTAAAGATATCACGTTCGAATAAAATTAACTGTAACGTACGCGTATGATTAGAGCATAGGGTATTTAATGCCGAGTTATTAATTGATATCTCCGTACACGGCACGTATTAAATATCTTGTACTATGTTTGCACAAACTTCGATTAAAATCGAATTTATTCGGCTCGTATTAAAGTTTTTGAGCGTTGAGCTTTGTTTACGATGTCCGACGCGATTCACTTTATCCGATTTGTTTCTACATATCGTAACCAATCTTATTATAGTACTATGGTTCTCAGTGAATACATCGACGTCTTTTACGGTTTGGTGAAATCCTGTATGATTCTTTTTCCATCCGTAAGAGTGATACACGAAATTTAATTCAAAAGTAACTACTAAACTAAAACGCTAACGCTAACTTTTTAACAAATTCATAATGACAGTCTATGAAAAGATATTTACACGAGTCAATGATACTTTTGAACGAATAAAGTGAGATTTAAAGATGGTTGAAGACGCGAGTCACAACTATCTTGTTTCGTGCTTTTCAGTTAGAAGAATAAACTGTAAAACGCCTTTACGGAGCATTGATAATAAAACATCGTAAGAAGGTAAATGTAAAAAATCTTGCACACTTGACCTAGGCCTACTAACACGATTCGTAAAACCCGTGAGCGTGCGTAATATCCTTACGATAAACTTTTTACGTTTATACCCATACACCGACAAAAGACCGTCTTATTTGTTGATATTAAATTTCGAGGTTTTTATTTTATCGACCCTAAAAACATATACATATTTAGAAACTTATCGAACAATATGTAGCAATAATAACATAAAACGAATAATAATATTGAAAAAAAACTGAAAGGAATAATCAAACGTAATTATTTTGATGCCATTTGTTTTGTAAAAAGATTTTCTATTTTTCTATATGGATTCACTGTTCTCGCAAAAACGTTGTGCTTCGTAATCTGAAAAAAAAATTACTGTTGATCGTTATCGAGAAGCTTATTGTTTTCTACTCGAAAAAGATGTTAAAAAGTAACTCTGAGAACCATCCTCTACGGGGTACCATTTTTTAATGGCACGTTAAAGCGAAAAGAAGAAGAAAAATGGAGAAACAGGTTCTACGTCCATCCTCAAAATCTCAATCTCGCAGCTTTAGGCGAACCGCAGAATTGTTTTGAATAGTTTTCGAGAACTGCGATGCACTTGTTACGATTGACGTTGCACGAAGAAAGCCATTGCAAGTGAAAGTTTGCCGATTAACGAACAGAAAGATGCACAGCCGATGCTGGGCGCACCGAAACCAATTCATTATCAATCGAAAATATTATACAACCGTATTAATTGGGACGAAGATATCCCGCGACATGGTAATCAACAGCACAGACAATTCTTTTTGTATCGTGTATATCTGACGTTGTTAAGTCTTAGTGTAAAATATCGGCCAAAAGATGCACACACATCGCTACACGATCGCCATCGAGCGAATAAACCTATTTTGTATACACAGGAACAAGTAACCTAATCACGAGCACACACGTACACACCAGGTACACGATACTTACACATACGTTATAAACATTTCTCGTGATCTCGTCGTTTCTTTGAGACTACCTAGTTTGTTAATCGATTATGAGCATTCCATGTATCGATCGAGTAACGGGAAATAATCAAAAACAAGTGAAACTTACAGTAGCGGACAGAAGAAAGTTGAAATATATTGCCGTATGCACGTATTAGGAACCTTTGTGTTAGATATTTTCCATTACGTTTGCTGACAGTCGCGTCTCATATATTTATTCGTTTCTTTCGTCGAGTACAGTTCTGCTTCGTAAAATTATGATATTTTTCGTACCACTTGTATTTAAACTTGCTTTTGTCCGCTGTCGTACGCGGGAGCAGGTTACACTGAGAAATCATATATACAACATTAATACATACATGAAACTATATAAAGTATTTACACGATACTTATATACTTATATACATATGAAGAACACGCGCGTACACGCATACGTTTTCGTGCGTGCACACATATGCATGTGTGTGCGCGTGCAGGTGTGCGTAGGTGTTTTTATATATATATTACATTGTGCGCATACACACGCGTGCGCGTTCACATATATACACGTATACACGTACATGTAATACATATATGAAAATATATGTAACGTATATTCAATAGTATCAAAAACAAATACAAGAGTAGAGTATAAGTTGATCGTGACTACTTCAAGGAATCAAATTTGAATTATGACTATAAACGGGAATAGGGGATTGAGACGGGCAAAGGGGATGAAGATAGAACACAAAGAGAAAGGCGAAAACCGAGGCCCACTGTCCACGAAGCGTCGCTTCGTAGAAGCCTAACCGTAATTTATTAGACGCGACGATACGTCTACGCCTTGTCTAGTCTACGAAGCGTACAACAAACAGGCTTGCGGGAGAGATTACCCCTACTCCCATTGCCACTCTCGATACAATCGTAAAGGTAAGGTCGCGTATTGACCGAAAAATCACGTAAGCAGTGACAGGTGGCAATGGCAGGTACGATTAAAAAAACCGTCTGGTAGCTCTGTCGACAAGATACATTTTGCGTACATATGAAAGCGTACTTACTGTTAAAGCGCCTGTATACGTTGAAACATGGTGCGGTGCACGCATCCAGCGTTACCAGATCGAGAGAATTAAGGGAAAAGTTGCCTCTGTTAAGTGAACTTGTGACGTTACGAGTCATTCTGTATACAACGTTCCAGACGAAACTCATGTCACGTGGCACAAACGACGTACTGTAGAGTGGCAGTGGGAAGTAACGTGACGTCGTGTATTCCCTCGATCGAGGGAATCGTCTGGCATCGACGCTTAGGTTTCACGATATTATGTTACGATGTATGTAGTTCGGTATCCCGTCTTATTTGGCGAGCAAGGCCTGATTGGGACGCAGGTTCCAACGCGTAGAGGATGGCACCGATACCGAACGTAGTTTACAGTAGAGTCTCCAATAGACGTTGAAAAGCAGAGCTGTCCGTACGCAAATAATCTCTATAGTCGCTCGGTTCGTACGTTTCTAATGCTTTTAATAACGTGGAATCGGAATCTGTTTCTCTCAAAACTGATGAAACAATGATTAATCGAACTTGTACATCTGTAACCTTCGATCACTTTATTTCTGTTGCGTTTCTTACAATAATACTTTATTGGTTGACCGCTTAAAACTGACTGTCTAACGAGTTTACTAGCGCGTAAGTGTACTGTTTATTGCTGGATGGCGTTATTGTCTCTGTCTCAACGTTTTTTGTAATTGACATACCTCCTATTATCGATAATAATACAGGACGTTGAAAAACGATCAGGCATTTTGACTCGCGTGTTTCAACGTTACCATCGTACCATAAATTGTGGAAAATCGGTAACGCGATGACAAACTGAAACTGGTGCAAATTTACCTAGATGTCCTAGATGTCGCCAGTGTCGGTGCATGCATCGCAACATGTTTCAACGTGTATAGAGGCCTTTAGCCTATGCAGCGACGCTTTGTGGACTGGAGGCCTAAGAAATCAGAGGAGGGAAAGAAATAGATAGTGTAAGGTTGCGGAAACGCAAAGAGATCAGCAAGTTACGAGTAATATAATAATAACGACGATATTGTAAACGATTAAGAGAGAGTCAAAGAGGTATGGACGGATGCGCGATTTCAGCCGTTAAAACGAATCGACTTTTACAAACTTCTCAGAACAAACGAATAAGATTTGGGTAAATATGGGTAAGTGAAAAATACAAAACTTTTCTTCTACGTCGTAGACGAGTGAAAATTTCCCAGTGATCTATGCACTTTACATTCGCGCATCCACGAAACGTTTACCCCTTTGAACGCAAATTCACGTTTGTTTGGTTTTTATTGTCAGAAGTTTCTATTTTTTCATACTATGGTAAGGAACGATAATATTTACTATTAAATATGTATGTACGTGTGAATGTGTGAGTAATATGCAGGAGCTGCACAAGAATGAGAAATGGCGAGAAAGAGTCCGAAAGGGGCAAGGATAAGAAAAGAAGGGAGATGGGAAGAGTGAATTAAGACGAAGAGGAGGAGGAACAGTATTGGAGTTAACGATGAAGTTTAACGACTATTGAATGAATTGTTTGCTATCTTGTCCGCATGTTAAATGCTGTTGGTAATATCGATAGATATTAATTAATATTATCAATTGGTAGATTGCGGATTTTTTATGCATTTGAAGATACAAAAGTACACAGAATTCATATAAAATACAAATATTCAAAATATAGTACTCGTTATGATATTCAGTAGGCGAAATAGATCTTTGCTTAGATTCCATTTCTTTTGTTTGTGTCTATAAAAATATGAATTTGCATAAAAATTCGCAGTCTGTTAATTAATAACACTAGATGGAACGAGGAGAAAACTCGGAGAAAGGGAGAACAGAATATGCACCAAATTGACATTAAATTGCAAGTCTATAGAATGGGTTGCATATGTACGAAGGACAAACGAAATGTAAGAGGAAAGAATAGGAATGAACGAAAGAGTGAAAGAGAGAGAGAGAGAGAGAGAGAGAGAGAAGGAAAGGATGCAAGTGTGAAAAGAAAGAGGGAGAGAAAGAGAGAGAGAGAGAGAGAGAGCGAACGAAAGGGAAACAATTTTTTTCTTGTTATAAACTAAGTGTGCCTAGTCAATAGAATATATCCAGTCAATTTTAATATTATATATATTATATATATTATATATTATTACGATTATATTATTTAAACTTGATACCGTAATATAATGTGAAACCTATCGGACATGAAAAAATAATGATACGACAATGATTGTGCTGTGTTGTACTACGAAATGTTGGCCTGTGACTATATTTGTAGCTATTATACGTATGTACACGCATAAAAAAATAGATATCACGCGTACGTGCATATATATACATATATAATATGTATATGTTTATATACATGTACGTAAGTTGTGCAACCTTTTTGTGCCGTCGCGAAATATTCCAATGAAAGACTGTCAAAAATCATGAAAACGCTAAACGTTTGTTTGAACTACAATTGACTTTGATATTGGGAAATTGATAAAATCAAAAGTTAAAATTACTATTCAGTAATTTTTTAATTAAGAAACATATTTTCTTATTTCAGATTCCAGCTTACAAGTTATATTCTGTTTAACGATAATAAAATAACATGGCATAACTGTAAAAGTAAACGTTACAATTGAAATCTACTGGTTCGAATGAAACAGATCAACGATTTGGCGATTTAATGATTTTCTGATTCCTGACCGGCAACTTCAGCTGCAACTATTTATATTTCACTGTGAATTCGCTTGTGAATAGAAATTTGGATACGAACGAGGGAGCCAATTGTAAAGACTTCTTTTCGTTTCTACTGATATTTTTAAGGGTAATCGTTTAAAATCGGATGAAAAGTGGATTTTTACACTTTTTGTTTCGATTATGACAAATTCTAGTCTGTAATTTTGCCAATTTGTTTATTTCGATAAGACTCGCATATTCTTTATAATAATCTTACTATCGGTAATAGTTTCTTTATGAGGAATAAAAAGGTTAAAAATAGATCACGTTGATAGGTTCATTTTTTATACTTACCATGATTCCAACGTTCTTATTCCATGTAAACGAGAAATGTACATTAACTTTCAATTCGTGGAATTGTTTTCGTTTCTTGTGGCAGAATCGTTAATAAAAATTGAAAAATAGCAAAATGTAAAAGCAAAACGTAAATGAAATGTTTCAACTTTCATTTTTGTTTTAAAGGGAAACTGGATATTTATGTAGAAAAGGGGATCTCAACTCCAATAACTTTGATCCTGAGATATACATATATTATGAAAGGGAAGATCCTGAATGACATGTATTTACTTCGTCCGAAGCGTGGGACGATCGTGGTTTAAAAGTTGTTTTCTAGTGTTTTTAATTCCACCATAAAATTTCACACGCATTTACATATATTTTGAGTATACTAGATTTTTAAGAAAATGTGAAAACGTTCTTTGGACCCAGATTAAAATGAATACCCGTTTAATCTCCGCAGGAATCATACTGCAGCTTTGCGGACGACAGCAAGACGACACAATATCGAATAGAAGAGGCAATAAAAATTCGAAACGGTGCGTCACAAGAGAACGAATGGAAACGTGAATTTCGGGGAATAACCCTTGAAGACGAATCGTTTCATCCGACGTGTTCTCTTGAAAAATCTATTCGGTAATGCTTTCGTCCTACTTGCGAGAATAGCGACGGAACGAAAAACGCTACTGCGAATATTAAATAACAATATGAAAAAGGAATGTTGATAAAGGAAGTGATGGAAAGAGAAAAGATAGCGAGCAAATAGAGAGCAAAGGAGAAGGAGAAAGAGAGAAAGAGAGAGAGAGAGAGAGAGAAGTTTTAAAAAAATAAAAACGGGAAGAAAAAAAGAGTACACGCTGAGCGAAAATTATTTTTTCTAATAAAAAGTCGTCTCACTCTCCCTCTACCCTGTTGCACGTGAAATTGATATTGTTAACAATTGGCTTTTAAAGAATGTTACAGAAAGAAGAAAGATGGCAGATCAACAGAATGAAATGGGGATAAAAGCAGAAAGAACGAATGAAAGAATGATGAATATGTATGCGTATGTGTGCAAGCATGTATAAGAATAGAAGAATGAAAGAATGCGAACGAAAGAAAGAAAGACTAATTGGGTCATATCAAGGTTGGTTATGGAGTAAGGAGGCTATTTATTTAAAATGTAACTAAATGGTCTGTTTTAATGTGTCACGGGCTACACGTACTGTACTATAATATCTAACAATAAAGTATTTTGTTTGCTTCAAAAACACCAACGTGTTCTTTTTCATTGAATCATTTCAAGCTTAGAATATCGTATCGTTTCATGCCTTGTTCCAGCGCCTCTTAAACATTTTCCATTCGCGAAAACATTATGCGGACTCAGTTATAATGTTATATATTAAAAGGTACATTAAATAAATATACAAACAAAACATTAATTGGTAATGAATCGAGGAATTTTAATTTTAAACAATTTTTTATTATATTTATAATTTCGTTACTTATTACCATTTATTAGGAGAAACTCAAAACGTATTGACAAGGTAAATGTGCTTGTTTATTTTTCCATAGAGAATTAAATCTTGACTAAATATTTAGTTATATATAATATATAATAAGCGAAAGAATTATTGATAAAAAGTAAAGAAGGTGAGAGCATTTTAAAGATTTGATGCTCGTTAGTATCTTTTTTTTTTAACAACACTGCATTTATTTTGTTACATCTTTATTTTTTTAAACATAATTTTATATTTTTTTTACACGATTTCTCTATTACAGGTATTGTGACTATTGCAAGATATTGATTGTAAGTATGGTTCTAATAGTAAGATACGTAACTCGTACGATGTATTAGGAGTACATACATTTTCAATTTAAGGGATTAAAACATAAAAAAGTCTAAGCAAATACATTGCGAGTATCAGGAAGACAAAATTATCCATAAAATTAATTTTTTAATTAGATACTGAAACGAAAAATTAAAAAATATTAGATATTAAAAGAAGAAAGAGACGAGAATAGAAGAGAAGGGATTAAATTAAAACGTAAGTATAGAATGAATTAATACAATGAATATGTTATAATATTATGTACATTTTTAATGGGGTATTATAACATATACGTATCTATACGTGTGCGTATTTGTGTTTTTGTTCTTTCATTTACGAATAATTTAACTCCATGTATAATTTATCAATTTTTCATATAAAATTTTCCCAACATGCGGAATATTGATGATTGAAGACTATTGCAGATTCATAAAATTGAAGATTGCTGCGGATTGAGCGACCAAAATTCTCTTCACATCTTCTTGGGAATGATATTTGTTAATCGATATATAAAATTCATCTAATTAAGTACATTTTCACAACCATAAAATAAGATTTAATAGATAAACAAACTTCGTATCATTATACACAAAATATTAACGTGTATAACAGTAGCTTTGTACTAAAGTAATAGGGAAATAATATGTAAGTATAGAAAGGATAAAATATAATGGTAATGGGCGCAAGCAAAAAGTTCGTATAGTGGAACATTTGGATAATAGATTTTGGAACTGTATCTTGAAAGAAATGATAATAATATTGTACGCGAAGTATACAATGACAAGTTAATCTCAATTAAATCGTACGTCAAGAAGTTAAGCTCGTATGAAAAGAGCGCTCGAGTTTGATTTTGATTTATGATTCGCTCTGAGAGATAATTGATAAAGCACCGATTTAATCTACTGTTATACACGTTCGGTTAGCTAGGCTTAAAACTTTTAATTAATGTATGATAATGCCTTAGGATCGGCATATTGAACCACTAAATTGTGAAAGATTTTGCGCGATTGTTTAATCAACCCTTTCATACCTCTGCAATTCAATGAACTCGTCATCTTCTCGCTTATACCACTACTAGTTTTATAATATCGATTATTATATAAATTAAATTTTTATTCAAAAAAATTTGGTTAACGCGCAGATTATTTTCCTATTTCCAATTTTTATTCCAGATTCCTGCGAACTTAATTATATGTAGATACGGACTTAGACTGCGTTACCTTCTACGTCGATATTGTTCAAAATATTTCATACTTCTTATATCACGTGCGAAATTCTTCATTTTCGACCTGTGCAAAAATAATCTTGTATTATAATTTTCCGTGTTTTTACTGGTATTCCGCTATTGTTTACTTTACTCGTGTTTCTCATATAATATGCGAAATTTTGTAAAATATACGAAACTACGATAAAAGTAAAACTGCAATAAAAGTATTTCAAACTCTACAATGTTTCCACAAAATTATCGTTTAAAGTTTATCCACGAACAACTTTCTGTAGAAATATCTTTCAGTAGGAAAATGATTTCTCCTTTCTTTACGATTCAATTGTTATTGCTAGTTTATAAACTTGATAACAACTACTCGTAACTTTCTTTCTTTAAAAAAGAAAAATGGAAACTTTCTAAAGAGATGATTTTTATTAATTTATACTTATACATACAGCGAATAAAATGCCGCTGTACGTGTTTACTTTTATATAAAATTACGCGTCTGTGTATGTTATATATCCAGCAAAACATATTCCCTACTAAAAGTTTCTATTAAAAATTTAAACAATCGATAACTCCTTTGTTGCTAGCCAGAATCTATATCTGCGATCATATACAGGGTGTTTCATTTTTAACGACTCACACAAATATCTCGAAATCTACACATTATTCGAAAAAGTGTTTCAAATAAAACTTACTTTTGTAATGTCACGAATCTTATCTTTGTGGACGTGCCTTTGAGATTTCAAGGTGAACTTCGTTTTCTTTTTTTAAATAGAGCTATATATCGTTCGATGCAATTTGATAATTCTCTGCGAAAAAGGATTAACGTACTTGGGTCAAAAAATGATTAGTTAGAAAAAGATATATTAGCTTTGATTTCGTAAAACTCGATATGAGAGAGGAAAGTATAAAAGACGAGTAATCAGACACATTCAAGCTACTTAATTTCCTCGTGCAAACGAAACAAGATGATTTTGAACAATTTGTGTAAACCAGTATGAATCAGTGTAGAAGATAATTTGAAATAAATGATTATCATCGAATAGCTTGAATGGATCTGATTACTTGCGTTTCGTACTACTTTCCCCTTTATATCTCGAAAAAGAAGACGAATCGACCCATGAAATATATAAGATCTTTTACTCAAAATGTCTCTCAAATCTCTTCCAAACATGTTGACTAGGTTTACCGGTTGAGATCTGGAACAGCCTGTACATGGTACATCTGAACTCGAAAAATATTGGTTCAGCTAACTAAATTGCATGCTTACATATAACATGTAAAATAAAGAGTTTGAAATTAATAAAAAATACATAACAAATAAATAAATATTTATATTCTTATTCTTATATTTCTTATATGTATTTCCGATAGATATAATTGTCCAATTAATTACATACCATCCACCGATGAAATACATATAAAATAATTTTTTAAATTCTCTCGTTTGATATTACAATTTCCTTCCTCCCACCATCTTACGCTTCTTTCCTTTTTCAATCCTCTCATGGATATCTTATATCCTCGACCAGCGCTCATCCTCCTCTCTCATAGCTTTTATAATCTCTGGTTTCTCTCCCACCACATCGCTCTCTGTTACCCCCTATCTATTTTTTTCTATCTTGTCTCTCCCCTTTCCTTCGCCTCTCCTTTCCGTTCTTTATGTCTACAACGCTCCGTTCCTTTTTACGTATAACCTGTCTTCGTCGCTCCTCATTTCCCCTATTTCACCATAAAATACACCCTCGAAGAGCCGACATTGCAGAGTTGAACGTCGACATAGGGGAGTCCCGGCTTCCCTACTGTTCCTCGTCTCTCGTCGTCTCTCCTCGTTGCCCCTTCCGCTCGCCCTTTCTCCCTCTCTCCTGGCTGGCCTCTTCTCTCCTACTCTGATATTAATTTCTCTCTCGCTTCGGCAATGTCTCTGGCCACGATTCCACCCCTCGCAAAGCGACGCGATCGATGGAGCGTCGCCCGCGGTGAGTAACCCGTCGACGGGTTCTCCTGCTTGCCGAGTAACACGCGCATGTATTCAGTCCAGGCAGACGTATACGTATACTATAATACAAGCAAAGGTATCAGGCTTCAAAGGGCGAGAAACGAGCGAAAGTAAAAAGAAAAAGAAGAAGGCGTTACCAATGGAATCACTTACCAATTTTATCACTCAAATTGTGGAATATCGTAGTCGCGCGTTCGACAATGTACAATTAGTCGCAGTAATATTTGGGCACAATACCGTCGCTGTACTTATTGTTTTGCGTAAGAGAAAATAATTTATATCGTGTTGTTTATTCTACGAGAATATGAACCGTTTATCGTAGCTTGAAAATATCCTACATATGAAAATGTCTTCCTAAGGATGCCTTCGGACAATCAATAATATCGCCAATATATCAAAGTTCTCAGTGAAAATAAGGTTTGTCGATAAATATTAACAATCCATATTGATCCTTTTAATTGAGAATCTTGAAATATTGACAATATACTTGGTGGTCTGGCGCTCTAAGGAGGGCACTCCAAGATCCACTGTCCACGAAGCTTCGTTCCATAAAAGCCTAAGCATGGTCTATTAGACACGACGATATGTCTACGCCGATGTTCAGTCTACGAAACGTACACTAAGGTACGTTTTACCTCGTTATTAGACCAGGGATTTTTTATGCAATTGTGAGAAATTTGAAGATACAAAAATGCATGAGATGCACATAATACGTAAAAATATATAAGATATTCAAAGTACAGTACTTCTTGTAGTACTTAATGGATAAAACAGATCTCTATCTGGATCCTGTGTTTTATCGTATTCGTGAAAATGTGAATTTGCATCAGAAATCCGCGGTCTATTCGTTATTCGTTATTAAAACGTCGAGCGACGAGTAAAACCTTTTTCACCCTGTATCGCTGCATTCGTTTATAGCTACAACATACGCCTCGCTACTGACAATGTTAGCGACAGCCGTCGTGATGAAAACGCGTAGCGACGAACACCGTTTGCTGCTGTTTCATGGACAGGTGCACATTACTTCACGATAAACACTGCATGGAAGCGTACTTAGTACTTGCTCTTAGCATCAACGCGTCTAATACGTCTATGAAGCGACTCTTCGTGAACAGTGGACCTAAAAATAACGTTTAAGTCGATTAAGGAATCTTTAAACATCGTGTTATTTATTCTGCGAGAATATGTACCATCTATCGTAGCTCGAAAATACACAATTAGTTTCTTTTCTAAACGATAATAATTAATTATACAATAAATTCTTTAAAAAAAGAAAAATTGTTACCTTTGTTTCTTAAATTCGATGCAGTCTATTCCTTTATGCCTTCTAATAATATCTGCTGCATTTAATTGCAAGTTGTCTTTTATCGACTAGATTCATTCCTTTCCGTGATATGTTAAATCTCTTGATGTGTTAAAAAATATTGGTGTTAGTTTCTTCTGGCGTCGATTATACAAAAGAATTGCAGAAAATAAATCTGTTTCACTCTCTGTTTCATTCTGTGGTCAGAATATTAACGTGACGTAAAAGTGAGATAAGTTTTTCGTTAAAAATCTACTGTACCGCTAAATGTCACTGTTACGAAGAAATTGTTTACGTATTTTCAAGATACAACAAATGGTCCATATCCTCGTAAAATAAGCTATACGATATTTAAATCATCTTTTCTTATACAATGCAACAAATACAGAGATAACACCTTACATATGTATATCGCAAGAAAATGATTCTCAAAATTTTGACGAGAAGAATTTATCTAACATTACTTGTCTCGTGTTTCATATTTGGCAGTTGTCTCATGTTCGTTTTAAAAAAACTTTTATCACGTTATATGTATATGTAATCGTTAGAGTTGAACCTTGTAACAGCTACATCAATCGTCGTAATTAACTAATGCACGTAATTAGCGTTAGGTTTAATTATATTTCTGAAT
The DNA here is from genome assembly GCF_905332965.1 of Bombus pascuorum. Taxonomy (NCBI): domain Eukaryota; kingdom Metazoa; phylum Arthropoda; class Insecta; order Hymenoptera; family Apidae; genus Bombus; species Bombus pascuorum. The sequence goes on from NC_083494.1 coordinate 556,653, forward strand.
TTAATGACATTAGGTGGTAATGACAAAATCCGCAATCGCTTAATTGCCAGGCCAATAATACATTGAAATTTAGAAATATAAATGATTTGATAAATTTAAAACAATATCATCGATTATAAGGTAATGACAAAGATCAATAAAGTTTCCTTAGTTATTTCAAACCAATAGTTTCAATTTTATCCATCACTACCTCTATATTTACATAATGTTTAAAATTTACTTCATTTTATTTGAATGCACGAGAATGTTACTATTATTTTGAATGTAAATAATCGTATATAATGAATTCTTTTTATAAACACGGAATTCTCAAAAAATTGAAAGATAAAGATTATAGTTGCCTACATTTGTCAATTTCTATTTTAACCATATGGATAACCCCAATTTTAATACATCCATAGAACATAAACATCGTACCTGGTTATATGAATGATTCTATATTCGTTTCAACATTGATATCACAAGTTTAATAAATACGAATCATAATTATTTCATTCACTTAGGTATAAATTTCCTTTTTGGCGTAATCTTTGTACTCATTATTAATTCCGATTGGTTCAAACAAAATTTAATTTGTCACTTGATTTTGAAATAAACAAAATTTAATAATTTAATAAAGTCGTTCCAAAATGTTAAATACAACTTTTTAAATCTTCTTCTTCGTAATAAATTTTAATTATCAATTCTTTTTAATTTATAAAAGGAGTTACATTTCCTACTACAAAATCTAGAGAGATAATAAAGAGATAACTTCAGGCTTAAAGTGACGTAAGTAACTAGAATAACTAGAATAGCATGTTACAAGCGCGCTACAAGTTTAGGATGAACAATTTATATTACCTGATATTACTGATGTTTTGAGGAAGAAAAGTTTCGAAATGTCAACAATGACGAGAGTAGCGTTTCTCCAACGATGGGGTGAGTAGCTCTCTTATGCTACAATTACTCACATTAATATTCGGATATTATCTCTTTATTTGTTACTTCGTATAAGAGAGGATGATCTTGTTGTTTATTTTACAAGAATATATACCATTTATTGTAGCTTGAAAATACGTAAACAATTTCTTCCTAAAAATAATATTTCATAGTACAATAGGTCTTTAACGAAAAATTGTCTTACTTTCACATCATACTAACATTCTAACATTTGTTTACATTCTGTAATCTGGCAATTCTTGGGAACAATTTGAATGCAAAATAGATTTATTTTGTATAATTGTTTTGTATAATGAACGCCAGGAAAAATTAATATCGATATTTTTTAATACATCGGAAGACTTAACATGTTATGAAAAGGAAAGAATAATAGGTGATAAAAGATAACTTGTAACTTATAGATAAATGAATAAAAGCTATGCAGAAGTTGCACAATTATTAGTATTAATTGCAACAGATATTAGGAGACACAAAGAACAAGACTGCGTTGAGTTTAAGGAACAAAGAAGACAACCTCTTTTTTGTCAAAAGTCTATTGTATAATTAAATGTTATTGTTTAGAAAGAAATTGTGAATATATTTTCAAGGTATAGTAATTGGTACATATTTTCATAGAATAAACAACATGATTTTTAAAAGAAACAAATACTGAAATCAGTGCTGTGTCTGAATATTACCGCGAGTAATTGTTTATGAGAAAGAAATTTTAGGAAAACAAGATTGCTTTAATTAAAATAAACTTTCATTTGCAGGAAAGTATTGGAAGAATCTTTATATAGATTATAAAGAATCAGCATTAGGTGCTGCTAAAGATTGTAAAGAACATCCTGTTAGAACATCTATTTATTTTTCTCGTGCGTACATTTATGTTTCATTAACGAACGATAATAATTTTAACAATATTGGTTAAGCACAAAAAATTATTAGTGTATATATTAAAAATTGTTCTTATTATTTTTGACATACTAAAAACTTTATTTAATTAGTTTTAGGATCGTGTGTATATCTGCACAGGCATAATCCAGATGAGTGTTCCTTCAAAGAACATTTATTACAAAATACCATGAAAATAATGCAAGTGGGAGAAGCTATACGTAATCCAATCTCTGAACAATATGTACAATGGTTAGGTCAATGTTACAATGAAGGAATTGTGCGGCGGATGAATTTAGGTATAGTTAGTTTAATCTGGTTAGATGACTATGACAAAATGTGTTCCTTGTACAAAGCTGCTTGTCCTTACTTAAAAACACGATATCTAACCTTTTATCAAAGAGTGGTAGATATTGGATTTTTAGATAAATGGTGGATCTTAGAGAATAAAATGGAAGATTACGATGTAAATGAAGCACAATTTAGTGATGTAAAATATAAATAAACATAAAAATGAAAAAAAAGTTATTTATTTTACAAAAAATAAAAATACGAATTTACAATAACAAATATAATCCAACAGCACAACGATATACCATCTCACTATTATTTGTTTCTGCATTTAATAACATAAATTTAAGTAATTTATTTTTATCTTACTCTCTTGAAACCAGAAAATAATTTTATATATTAATGATTAAAACACAAATTGAAAAACACAATCCTTTATTAAAAATATTTATAAATACTAAAATTTGGTATCAAAATATAAAACATCTTTTATCACATTGTACATAATTATTAATGCGAAGTTTAATTTGTTTAATTTGCATCTTTTGAGTACATTATTTTCAAGTATAAATATGCTTACTTCAATGTGTATGTATATGCATACGTGTCAAATATATATGTAAACCTTTATTTAATAAAATTACTCCTTTAAAAAATTGCATGAGTATTTTGGTTTGTACTTTTCTTTTTTTAACCGTTTTGTATTAATTGCACCTCCTGAACTCTTTGCAAAGCTTTAAATATATGTTATTTTGTTTTCTTTTACTTAACACTATATATTGATCTAAACTTTGGTAGGAAAAATAGTAACTTTTATTTATATATAACACTAAAGTCAATTCTTCCTCTGGCTATGCCTCTGTAAAGCTCTTAAGTTTCTGAAATTAAGAAATTGATATATGTAAATTATCATTACTATAACCAATATTATAATGACTTACCTCGAACATAAATAATAGCTGTACGACAAGGAATGTAAATCATCATATTATTTGAATAATTAGAAAATGGCTCTGGTTTGGTAAAATGTTGTACATTAGTATCAACACGATTTTCCCCACCAAAATCTTTATCATCACTACATAATAGAACCTTATAAGTTCCTGCATTTTTTACTCCAATAGTATAATCAGGAAATGATTTGATTGGATGAAAATTAAACACAAATATAAGTTCTGCTCGATCAAAAACAATTACTTTGTCCTCTTCGTGTTTCCAACTTACATATGCCTATAAAAAGCACAGGAGTTTTATCACTAGAGTTAATATACATAAATATTTTTATTTAAACCTTACAGGGCCTGCATGCAACCATCCATATTTTTCTTCAAGAGTATTTATAGTACGATCCCAATTATTCATAAATTTGTATTTTAGTAACTCATCATCTACTAAATTCCACTGTCTCCTAGCATAATGGTAACTATCTGCATTGCCAGCTCGTGGAAAATCCAACCATTCCGGATGTCCAAACTCATTACCTAGCAGTTTATATATTTAGAAATATATAACTCTAAATTATTAAAAGTTACAATTACAAAAATATGTTTTTAAAACTAACCCATAAAATTTAAGTAACCTTCACCTCCCAATCCGTGTGTAATTAATGTGATAAGATTATGAAGAGCAATTCCACGACTTATGATTGGGTTAGGTGGACTCGTTATACTCATATGCGTGTACATTTCTTTGTCCATAAGCCAAAATGCAATTGTTTTATCACCTACAAGAGCTTGATCATGAGATTCTGAATAAGCCACTGTTTTTTCCATCCATCTTCGATTACTTAATGCCCAACAAATATCTCCAATACTCCAATCTTCATCTTTCACCTCTTTTAAAAGTTTAATCCATTTATCAGGAATAGCCATAGCTAATCTATAATCAAATCCTATGCCGCCTTCAGTAATTGGCCTTTAATATTTAGAGAAAAAAAAAGAAAACATTAGTAATTAATTTATGAAAAATTTATGCTGAAAGAAAAACTTATTTAACATTGCAATCTTAAAACATTTTATACCTGCAAACCCCAGGCATTCCACTAACATCTTCAGCTATTGTAACAATTTCTGGATACAAACAATGCAGCATATGATTTGCAAGCATTAAATATACTACACCTTCAACATCAACATTAAGACCATAATATTCGTCATAGTGGCCACTAAAACCTTGCCCAAATCCTCTTGAATGATATAACATTGATGTAACTCCATCGAATCTACAAAATTTAATATTATGAGTACTTACAATGTAAATACTATATGATAAAATGACATTTTAGTGAATTTAAAGTGTAAGCAAATACCTAAATCCATCAAAATTATATTCCTCAATGTACCAACGTAAGTTGGAAAGTAAAAATCGCAACACTTCGTATTCTCCATAATTAAAAAGTCGACTGTCCCAAAGCGGATGTTGACCACGATTACCAGTATGGAAGAAACAAGCGTCGGTACCATCGAACATATTTAATCCATCTAATGTATTCTTTGATGCATGTGACTGCACCATGTCCAATAAAACATATAAACCATGTTGATGTGCTGTATCTATTAACTGCTTTAATTCTTCTGGTGTACCATAACGAGATGAAGCAGCATAAAATGAAGTCACCTTATTAAATTTAATTAAATATATTGTTATGAAATTTAACATTCACATATATTAGTTTTATAAACAAACCTTTTAAGATTATCCACGATAGGTACACACCTGATATCCAAAACTTGCATAATAGGCATGCTCCATAATAGCCATCAATTGAATAGTATTATAGCCTTGTCTTACAATGCGAGGAATTATTTTTTCAGCAAATTCTAAATATGTGCCAACTTTCAATTCTTGAGTGGCAATACCAACATGACATTCATATATTCTGAGACTTACTGGCTTTTTTGGTTTGGAATATTTAAATTTATAAACCTGAATAAAAATATGTCACTTTGAGGTCTTAATATATACTATGAAATTAATTGAAAATAATGTAAACTTCTAGTTGTATAAAGTAATTATATACATATTTATGTACATATATATACATTTTCAGATGATGGATGCCATATACGTTGTTTATATGTAACACTTTCTGCTCGATTTTGTGTAACATATGTAGCCCAAGGGCTTAATCGTTCCAATAATTCATTGTTATGATCTTTTACAATTATTTTGACTTCTGAAAGATGTTTTATAGGGCAACTACCATCAGCATTAGGAGGTAAATGTAATTCCCATTTACCATAATCCAATTTTTTGTATGAATTAGCTGTCTTATTCCAACCATCTGCAAACAAAAATATAAAAATATTATAATGTTTAAAATACTTTTGTTTCATATATATTTTATGCTATATATTATTACATAAGAATTATGTATTATATTGTGAATTGCTAAAGAAGATAAACTTAAAAAGATAAGATAAAATTCACACATTATTTAATACCCAACAAAAATATTAGAACCTATAATAGATATAAGCCATATTTGAAAATCTGTAAACAGAAAATTTTCAAGCATATCCTATATCTTAAGATTTTAAGACCAATAAATAAGTTTTATTTTATATGATATATATATATATATATCATTAAAAAAACATAAGTATTTTTAAGCTCTAAATGAACCATAACATTCAATTTTGAAATATATATATAATACATATAGTACAAAACTTTCTCTGATTTTTATAAAAATTAATCTGTTATCAAACATTTGCTATCCAATCTCATTTTTTAATTAGAATTATATTAGTATTATAAATAAATAAAAAATGCATTAATTCACTGGATTATACACAAACAAATATATCACGTTATATCTTTTAAAATAAATACAATGATACAATTGAATACAGTGATATTTAATAATTAACACATTAAATGTTCAATTACTTTGACATGACTTTTTATCTAAGCTTCATGGGCCACAGTATTATAATTGCATCATATATGATTATTATGCATCGATTGATTATATTCTAAAGCATTTCATGATCAAATTTTCTTCTATACAAAATAACTACAATCAGTGGACTGTTGGCGGCCTATGCAATATTCAATATGTTAATTATATTCTATATTAATTAATTGAATAAGCTGTTTTTATTACATTTGCTTTTTTATAATTTTGTATTAGTTTCACATAATTTATAGTTTTAATCTACTTACTGAAATCTCCCATTAAAAATAATTCTTGTGCACCTGGTGCCCATTCTTTAGCAATAACACTATTGTCTTCTTTTATATGAATTCCAAAAGTTTTATAACCTTCTGAAAATTTATCCAAAGTGCCATCGCCGGTTTCCACTTTTTCTACATAGTCTTTAAATAAAGCATATCTGGTAAAAAAAATTATTGTACATATAAACACTTTTTGATGTCATTTAGATATTACTTTATCCTGAATTAGCTTAATTGTATCTAAATCTATACATATCCAAAGCAGACATTTACATATGTTTAAAAATGTACATAATACCTTTTGCGAATCTCATTTTCATAAGGTTTTAGGTATGGATCTCTTTCCAATAAAGCATTTATTTCTGGAACTTCGACTTCAGAAGGATCCATACTTGACCATTTTCCTCCCATATTTATCTTTTTTAAATAAATTTATTAGAAAATAAATAGCGATCAACTTGAAGTATAACGAGACCTTATACTTCACTCAAATTCAAATAACACTTCAAGGTGACCCTCAGTATAATTCTATCGATCGAATCTCTACCGGCCAAAAAAAAATACAATTTTATAAAGTATGTATTTGCAATGAAACGACTTTTAAGAGTGGAAGCTTTACGATTTAATGATGTCTATCAGATATGGCGAATAATTTACTATAATTGGCGCTAATTTCAAATTTTTATCATTTGTTATACAGTACATAATGTATGATATTAGAAATGATCCAAATCATTTCTTCCTACTTTAAATTTTCTAAGCATTTAATATATTATAATTCGACCGCAAATTTGTATGCAAATTCATATTTTTGAGAATATAATTAAAAAAGTGGGATCGCAGTGGAAAATTGTCTCATTTGCCAAGTGTCATAGAAAGTGATATACCATCACCCCGCAAAGTAAATTAATGTTCCCGCCAAAAATTTAGATCTGAAATTGTTAACTTACTTTCCGAAGGGACTGTATGTAAGTACTATATACTTTGGATATTCTATATCTATATTTTTTTCATATTGTATGCAGTCTATGTAATTATAATATTTATGAAGAATAACAACAAACAATAATACATAATTTATATATATGATAATTTTCATCATTATTGTAATCATTATTATTGTATACTATTAACATTTACATCTATATTTGTAAATTAGATTATACAAATCACAATACTAATAAAGTAATTAAAACATGTAGAAACAAGACAGGTTATACATTAAAGATGATTATTACAATCAATATTTATTTACAAATTTCTCCTCTTACTTGTCATATATGTAAATAAATTAGTGCATATTATATATTTTCTAAATTTTTATTCATAGTGCTTTGATAACTTTTATAGTCTAAATATCAATGTACATTTCAAAGAGTAAAATGAACAATACATTTATTTTTATATAAGAAACACTAATATTACAATAATTAAATTAATTAAATATCCTCAAAGAACTATAATAAAGGAGGTTAATTAAAGAAAAAGTGGATTAAACTTATTTGATACATTATTATTAATTTCCTTAATTCAAAAATTTAGGACATCATTTGTAAAACATATAAGAATAAATAAACATTATTAAACATAATGAAGTACTAAATTTTAAGAAGATTTAGAAATTACAAACATTGAACGTTTTTAAACTTTGGTCCATCATTTGTTTGACTAAATAATCAAAATTCACTTAAAAGGGAAGAAAAACACGATTTCTTAAATTATTAAATAAAATATATATAAATAAATGGTATGAGTAATAATAAAAAGAATAATTCGTAGTTCTTAATATTCACTCTTTCACACATAAAAACATTAAAATAATGAGTGATTGTTTCGTGGAACAATTAAATGACTTCTTTGTAGTGCTAAATTATTTAAAAAAATAATAATTAAAAAAGGCGAATGTTTTAAAGGTCAATAACCTTTTTAATAACTTTATCGAAGTTAAGGTTTTTAATTATCATACTACGATAAATGCAAGGGTTTATTAAATTCGCTGAAATTAATTGGCGCCCGGCTAAATATTTGAATTCTTGCCTTATTACTGTTGCAATAACCTTTTTTCTAGAAAGTTATTTGTTAGTGAACCTTCTGTCTGGAATTTTGCTTGGTAACATAATTTGTAGAATTATTTAGTGGTGTACTATCAATGGAGTTATCTGAAATATCTTCACTGCTGCTACTACGAATATCACCTTCCATCTGAAAAATTTCAAGTATAAATTAAAATTCTGAAACATTTTACAATTACATTTAATTTATATGGTATCAAAAAGTGCAAAACTTACTTGGCCGGCATAGAAAGCGTTGTATGCGATTTTAAGAATTAAATATGTCCAGATCATGTGAAGGAATAACAATAAAATTAGCAAAGAATTGAAAATATAATATGCTGGGAACATAGGTACTATTTTAGGTGCCTTTATCGATGTGCTGTAATTTAATTAACGATTTAATGTAACATGAACAAATTTTAATTGTACGGAAATATATTAGAAATTAAAATTATCAGAACATACCTATAAATTATCCAAAATGGATAAACACCAATACGTGTGATAATCCATAGGACTGTAAAAATGACAAATATACAATCACATAATTTCTGGTAGTTAGCATACTTAGCCATTTTTGCAGCCTAAAAAAAAAAAATATATATATATATATATTTTCCACGTACATATCAAATTTGTCATATCAATATTACATACCAGCAGTTTGAACAAGGCATACTTACTTCTAGAAAAATATCTGCACAATCATGCACTAATAAGACCAATGAACCAATTCTGGTTAAGTTTCCAACCCATGAAAAGCACATTAATACAATAGTAGCTATATGGTGAATGAACATTTGCCAAAAATCTTTTCTTTTTACATCAAAAAATTGAGAAAAACTTAGAGACCAGTAAAAGGCCATTGATATCATATAGTACCACCATATATCATTTGAAACTGGATGATATGGATAATTATAATAACAGTGATTTATGTCCCACAACCATGGCTTGTTCCATAAAATAATTAGTCCATATAGAAATGAGTATATGTAATATAAACATCGCCAGCTGTAACAGAAGAATAGATTATACTAAATATTTAAAGATAAATATATATAGACATAGTATGAATTTCAATGCAAAATTAACTTTATCATATTATTAACTTTTATATAAACGAAAAATTAAGAAGTATATTTCGTTTTTTATATTTCACTCTAAAAATCTAACCTGTTTTCACAAAATTTTGTAAGTGTTGATGGCTTATCCTGAGTACGTCTTAATCGCAACCATCTTTCTACTTGTCGTTCAGACCAATCTAATTGTTTAGCCAGTGCCAGGATCTTAAAATATATCCACATATTACAAAAAACCCCATAACATTTAATTTCTCAGTTGCTTTGATTTAGATTACATGAATCTGTTTGAAGAAATTAATATTGAACACACAATTTAGAACTGGACAAATTTTTTATGCTCTCAATATAATTGTTGTTTAATATCATGGTGTATTGTAGTATTGAATATCAACATTGATTTACTATAATTACTATTTACCATAACTTTTTATTAAATGTTTCTAAACTATTTTTCTCTTTATATATTAACTGAATAAAATGGATAATGACAAAATATTCATTAATTAAATTTTACTATTCAAATAGTTATGAATATTTCTATAATAAAATATGCAAATAAAATAGATTGAAATAACATATTTACAATTAAATTTTTACTTGGATAAGAACCAGCACAAAAGATATTTGACACAGTAATAAAAGCAACATTATTACATAATGCATACTACATGACAAGAATAGAAATAGAAAGATCACACTTTGAATTAGGGGTAATGAAAAGAGCAATACGTTGCTGGGACATGGTAGCACAGATGAACATAGATTTCAGAGAAAATGCTGTGAGAAACTGAAGATAATGGAGAAAGAGGTACCAGAAGAAAAGGGGAAGCGAATCACCCAACTATGGCGTAAACTATAGCAATTTGGACATGGAAATAACAACACATTATAGGAAACAGAGGAAAGCAACATATAACAAACAATAATAGAAAATACATCCAAAATACTATAGGAAGATGACAATGTATACAGAAATCAGACGAATCATGTTGAGAAGAATAATAAATAATAACAATGGAAACAAAAAAAGCAAATATGGGAATTAGCAAACTTCATAAAGAAAAGCACGAAGTTAGAAGGTTTCTGCTTAGATGAATAGAACGACCAAAGAAGAACAATCAAAACAAGAACAAAATATCAAAGACTGACACATAGAAGTTTTGTAGTAATCTGTACATTAAATTAAGATATAAATATATTTAAACAGATAGTGAATTAAGATTTAGCTTTAAGGAATAAACCGTGATTGAAACAAAATGTATCAAGCATGCACATATATAGAAAGATTATAATAGGCATTATTATGGATTATAATAGCCTCAATACAATAAACAAATACAATACAATTCATTTTTATTTATTGAAATTTTATTAATGACATCAAGAAAGCAGTTAATTTAATGCATGCTTACCTGTTTATGTTTAATTTTTCTGCTACGATAGGCTTTTTCTAATATTTCATTTGGTGTAGCTTTTTTTGTTCTTGTATTTTTTATACCAAGGGACTTACCAATGGGCGCAAAACAGTACCTACAAAAAGATTAGTAAAGCATGTAATTTCAATTAATTGAGTTGATGTAAGAGTTTAGAATGTCCTTGCATAGTATCATGTGATCTTTTCCTATGTAATACACATTATTATAACATGTCAAAGATTATGCGTGTACTATAATTTAGCTTACATTGAAAGTTTAATGAAATACTTAAAAAATGAAATTCCAATAATAAAGAATTTCAAAAGATATAAAATATAAATATTTACTTAAATACGCTATAACCTTAGTTCAATTACAAATTTGATATATTATTACAAAAGAATAGAGTGATTACCTTTCTAGGGCATATCTAATTATTAAAAGAACAAATGCCATAGGCAGAGGATAAATTAAATGTTGATAGTCTGCATATTTATTATCCGAATTTGGTTTGATATCTTCCCACGTTATATTAGGCGGTAACCAAACATCAGTTGACCAAAAAGCCGACGATACATTCCTTAATATATCCATTATTAGAATTCCTGCAATTGTTGATCTATATTTTAATTCCAGTAAATATTCACTAAATGTTATAAAACCGAAATAATTAAAGGAATACATACTTAATCTGCTTTAATAAAGGAAACTTCAACTACCTTCCTGTGCTTGTACGCCACCGCTCGAAGATTGAGCCTGTAGCTTCAATCTCCAATACACGCGTAACTTAGTTTTCCTTTTGACTCTTATTTCTGTTCTTGTTTTCAAATAAACAGATAAATTATCATTATCTTTTTTCCACAAAATTCTTACTCAAAATCGATTATTCGAATTCATATCTATTTTCATTGCACAGTTATCATTTACGAATACTAAATGTACATTAGACGTGTGTGTAATCATTCTGATAACAAACATTTTATGGATAACCTCGTTTTTAATACCAGTAGAAAAGTAGTAATAATGAATATAAGATTTTAATTTTTCTTAAGAAATATCAAAGTTTGTCATAAAAAATAAAAAAATTACTAAGATTATAATATATATTTTTATGAATTATTTATGCATTACTTTGTTATGGTTTTATATATATACATATGTACATATCACGATTGACATACGAAGTATTATTTACGAAATTTTATAATCTATCTGTATCGAATTATGTATTTTAATATTTAAAGCAGACATTAAAAATTAATCTGTATTTATTGTCAGTTTCGGATTATCACAGTGCCGTATTGAGGAAAACTAATACCTTAAACTTAAACTTACAATTACCTAAGATCTTATATTAAATATACATTACTATAAATTAATTGTCGTTTCAATAAAATTATGCATAAATTATTTGTAATTGTAAAAAATTGAAAAATATTGTTTAAACTAGCATGGTTACATAATTTTGTAGATAAGTATAATATTTAAAGTAAATAATTACATTTAAGAAAAAATTTCGTTCGATAACTTATAATTTTAAAACGTACGAAACATACGTAGGTAAATACATCTTTTTATCATTAATATTTGCAGATGTAGTATAGAAAAAATATTTTAAGGTTTTTATACAAAACCTTAACTTTTATATTTGTCTTATCAAACAAATGCAGTAACGCTTTAGTTGGGAGAATATACTTATATTCTTTACACGTATCTTTATATTTTTTATGTATAATAACAAAGTTTCTCAATGTTCAGTTGACCTAAAAAATGAAAGTAATAATAAACTATAGTGATATATTCATTATTCAGGGAATTACTACTACGATACTTTTTATGTTTTGTATTTTAAATAGGCACATATTTTCAGTTAATTTCTACTGGTTTATAAATATAAAAACATTCTTTTATAATGGATGGTAGTATAGATACAAGGCATTACTTATATAGATAACAATATTAGAAAGCAAACAGCACATATCTAGTTACTTCGTGTATCTTTAAAAGTTTATTTTATTCTTACAGTAAAAGCGATTACTCTGAATACTGATTTCCTTTATCGAAAAATATTATTGTGCGCATTTGCGATTAACAGGATATTGTTTCAATAAACGTCTAATTATACGTTGATAGATACGAGCGTTCTTTCTTTCGTGAGGCTTTAAAAATTCTCGCTTTGCTTTGTCAACCTTTATTGTTTTTCGTTTAATACCTGGTGTATGGACTAAAAAGGCACCATCAAGTATAATTAGTCGATAATGTAAAAGACACATCTCGAACATCTATAAGAAAATATTGAAAATTAATATAACACGTTTCTTACATAATTTATTATTATCTACAAAATTTATTATTCATATGACATTCTGTTTTAAAAATCTACCATTATGAAACTACTCATAATAACAATAATAGTAATAATAATAATAATAATAATAATAATAATACATATGTGCATAAAATTTTATAGAACAAATATAATTCTATTAGTATTTTATTTCTAAATAAATGTAAATCTGTCGAATACGCGCAATACCTGACTCATTTTATCTTGTCTGCCTTCCCAAGACATTTCTTCAGCATAAAAGGGATCATTTTGCGTTCCTATGTATACAGGCTCCCATCTATGATGTGGATATTCCCTTTTCGTAATAATAAGAGGTTTCACTTTACCTGGATCAGGTCTAATTAACCATCTACTAAGTCCAGGGAACTTTTGACAATGTGAACAAAGAAATCTATAAACCAGGAATTCTCTGTAAAATCTTTTGTATCTTCTCATTTATGGTTATATAGTGGCTAAAAGAAATATTTGTACACACTTTTATATTCTAACGAAACGTTCTTTTCTTAAGTTCTACGTTTCATTTACGTAATATCAAATTTTGATGACAATCATATGAAAATATGTATCATTAAGTGATACAAAATTTATTATAATTGGACCTAGTTAACAAACACAGTAGTGTACAAATACTTTTTTCTTTTTTTTTCTTGTTGCCAGTGTATATAATGTAATACATGTTAATATATATAAAATTCAAACAACCTTCCAATATAAATTTTGTAAAATCATTTTCGCACAGTTGTAATTATTTTTACAAACCTGTGAAAATAAACGGCTAGACCAGCCTTCGTTGCTGAGAGCAATTCCTTTTTTGTCAATGGTGGCACTTCGTTTGATTCTATCTCAAATACTGGTACCACGAAGACCATTCTGCCTTTTGGTGTTTTTTCCCGAACAATTTCCATAAAGCCGGATGCTAATCTTTGGCTAGGTAATAATTCGATATCGGTTACTAGAACACGAGTCGTGTTTGCTTGAATTCTGGCTACATTTCTGGCTACGTTAATAGGATAAATCATGCTTCTTCGTTTCCTTTCTGTTCCTCCATCTCCTTTTTGAAGATCGGTTGCCGCACAGTCACCACGAATTCGAGTAATCTGTCCTAAAGCTGGTGGGCGACTCGCCGGAAATACCAAATGAACAGAAACCTGTGAAAGTGCATACGTTAAAACTGTATTTAATACTTCCATGTACTTACGTGTGTATTCATCTCTATATTTAACGCATATAATCTTATATAGATACGATGCGATATATTTTAGTAATTAAAAAAACTACTTAAATGTACTTATGTTTACTCACGTGTTTTATAGAAATTATTTAGAAACAATGTAATTTACTTTACTCAATTTATACAATTTTTAAGGTAGAGGAAATTTAAAATCTTGCATTTCACTTTAAAGAGCATAATTTTTATAAAACATGATTAGCAGTATTTCTGACCGTGACAGTAGAAAATTATAGCATGCTGTTAATTTAATTACGTAGAGTAGGGGACAGAAATAAGTGGACAGGCAGTGTGATAGGTATCAATGAATTTTCCTTAAAGACAGTTTGTTTACACAAAAGTGTAAATGTTAATTTTAAATCAACTAAACTAACTAAATAATCTATATACCATAAGGATATATAACAAGTAAAATCTAAGTACTAAAATCTAAGTAATACTAGCACTGGTTCGACGATACCTACTTCTTTTATCTATCCACGTATCTTTGTCCCAGATTGGATTTTTTTAGAAACGGTTGCTTTCGTATCGCAAGCAAAGTAGTTGGCGATGACTAAATTAAAATTGAACGAAAATTTGAGATAGTCGCGATGGAGAATAGATTTGGACATGCGGTATGCATATAATGCCTGAAATTCAATCATACTACTAGCGACCTGTTTTGAGAGCGAGTGCATAGGGAAACCTTGTACATTTCAGGTTCGCATCGACAGGCCCGATCGAGGAGAGCAACGGCGATACCAGCGTCGAGGCCAGGCGTGAAAACGGCCAGGCTTAATGGACCCTCCCATCTCCGAGCTAATTCCACGATTCCATAGACTTGATCTGCAGTGGCGTGCGTGCAGAGGGTCACCTGAGGCAGCTTGTTCCTCTCCTCGGTTCCGCGCAATACAAACGGTAGAATTCTGTAGGGGCTCTTCTCACCGATTTCGGGGCTCCAGGTGACTTTGGATGCCGGATACGAGAGCATATTCGGCAGGCCATGGTACCATCTGCAGAAACTTTTGTTCCTAGGTTGCAGACCTGCCATGTACATGCCAGCTACGAAAGCAAGTGCTCCAGTCTGTACATCTTGCTGAAAACTTGAATAAGTCTTTGGTATTAAGATATCGCTAGTACCGATCACCAATATCGGTAAATCGAATCCACGATCGATCAAGAGACGACCAATCAGGAGAAAGAAGAACATTAAACTCAACCAGATTAGGAACTTTCGACCAGAGCAACGCATTGTTGTTAAAGAGACGATTTTCCATGTTCTAAACGCGGTAAATTCATTGAACTGAGATGTACTTGGGCACTGCTGTTGCCGTTCAGGCAAGACGAGGCCGTCAATTTTGGATCAATACAGCGCAGGCGTGCCTACCTTCGATACAATTCGCCAGAATTTAAACCTACGAAAACAAAAACTTCAGCTTAAATTCACAAAAAAACTCGGCTCAAATTTTTAGTAATCGCTATAAAATAAATGGCAACTAAAACGACGACTGGACTGTACCATTTCATTTTTTATGGCTATTGCATTAAATGTATTTGTATGGGTATAGGTATTGTAATAAAATTATTATATTAATTTATATACATACATGTGATGTTGTACAATAGAAAAAAACGTTTGTGTACCTGCATGTATACATACGTATATTATGAGATGTACCTGCCTAATGTATATTGTACTTCGTAATATCGTAGAATATAGCTAGCAGGATTATATGTAAGCTATTTAAAGTTATTATTAGTGATTTAATGCCATCAACAGATCGTTATTGTCTTGTTTGTTATGGAGAATTTCAAGGTTGCTTTCATCCAGCGTTTGTACTATGGTATTATAGCGATGAGACATTTTTTTGCGGTTCATTAACAATGATCAACTTTCCAGTAAAACTCTATGTAGACGACGATGCCGTTGTCTAAAGACCTATCGCACAGATACAGATTTAACAATTTAGCGTGAATTAAATATCTGATATTTCATTGTGCATACAGACCGAAATCTTATCTAGGTGGAAATTCCTTTCAAGGTATGGTATAGATGGTTGACTAGGTGATAATCGTTGACGTTTACCTTTGGGATTATCCTATTAGGAATGTTGTTTATTTTACGTTGCCACTAGCGATCCAATGAGAAAATAAAATACAGTTCTTAAACAAGCCTCGTACTTAAACAAAAATATTCACTCGCTGCATGCGGTTGATCGCCAATAAGACGTGGGAAACCGATTTTAATGTACGGGGTGTATCTTAATACGTGGGACACACTTTTAAAGTGAGCAGGAATCACGAAAACAATGGAAAAAGTTTGTATCAACGCGTGTCCTATTTGATCTTGTATCAAAGTTAGTAGCCACTTTAGTGTTTTAGTAATCCACAACTGTTTGCCTTCATATTTCACATATTTCATTTTTCACACAGGTACTTTTGTGGTCTTGAATGACTGTGGTCATTGAAATCGCCTTGAGAGTGGCTACGATGGTAGCTGTTCAAAAATACGTAGTTGCATTTAAACAAATGACGGCGAACTTCAAATATTCTAAGCGCATCCACCGGATAAAACGTTTTGACAGCCATACTATGGCCCCCTTGGAACCAAATAATTTTTGTTTCAAACATTGCTCTTTATCTGCAAAATTAAAACAAGTGACTCACCCTGTAGAGCTATTAAAGCGATAGTTCTGTCGCTAGTGACTCGTGGCCTAAATCTGTCTAAATGTCTCCGCTAAATTTTACCGTTTCAAATACCGCTCCAAATTTTATCAATATAATCACGATGGTTGTGTTTTATGGGAGTGCTAATGAAATATTAAAATGTTTTGTATAATGTACACATCAAAATTTTGTACAGGCGTTATGAATCAGTGTATCTACTGTAAATTATTCATATATCGTTAGGTCAACATCCGACAATGACCTACCGTGATGTATCTTACCGGAGAAAACAAGGAATGCGATGAAATTTGGCTAATATCTTCGTGATTTATTCCAAGGTTGCGTTCTAATTTTAGTGTATCGATAGGGAATTTACGTTACTACATCCTTCACCGTAGCATGCAATGCGCCAAATCTACGAAATGCAATTCGGAGCCAGTAGTCTGTAAATTGTTCGAAGGAGTATACGGATCGTCTCGTCTTGATTCCTAAACATCGTAATTTTGAAGTTCAACTTTATATTCCTTCCATTCTCTTTCATTTGTGATGTACCATCCGCGTTTATTATGTGTGGTCGTGCCTACATATTGATGCGTGGACTTTTATTCAATGGTCGTACGTGTATATAGTAAGTACATGAGTAGATTTAAAGAAGACATAATCACCGGTTTGATAAATATGTACACATATATTATATGACCTTTAAGTGCGGCTTTATCAGCTTTGTTTTTCTGTTATCACACAGCTCCTTTTTTTAAACGTTTACTTTGAGATTACATTTACATCACAAACGCGAAGGAAAAGGAGCATGCATTCGATATCTAGGAAAATAGAAACATAAGTATTATTTATAATTTTTAAGCATGCAGCATCGTAGATATACTACGACTGACCTATAGTACATTCGAGTGGTTTGAACTTAGTATTCTTTAAACAGAGGTTGAACAAATAATTCTATACATTTCTTAACTATATTTGAAGTATAATATAATAAGTATAATTATATGAGAGTTAAAAAGTGAAAGAACATATAAATAATATAACTCTTATTTTTGTAAATTCGTTTGACACGATTATTCAACGAAATATGTATGTGAAAAAATAATATCAACGATTACAGATAGAAAATATGCTAAAATAAATCATTTGTAACGGATAGTTAAATATCGAAAATTAATTTAATAAATCTTTAAACTTTTCATTATATTATACTTACTATTAATACGTTATATAAGTTTTTATTACGATCATACAGGGTGACATAGAAATTAGATTTTGTTATTTCGCTCTTCCGAACGGTGAAAAAAGATTATAGTATAAATATCAATAAACTTGGCCAAGTTGCCGAATAGTTACCTTCTTACTGATTTTGATGCCCTCGAAATATGTTGTCAAAATTATACATATATAGGGTGGTTGGTTCTAGTTTCCGTATTATGCACAAAAGTATGTCATAGCGACGCATAAGGAATGGAAAGAGTAACAAATATTCCAACCACTGAATTGAGGATGAAAGAGGGAGGGTAGTGGTAGTACAGGGTAGTAAAGAAGTGGGCTATCGAAGTAGTGGGGAGGTTTACCATTTTTTCATTCGACAACGGAAGATTCGCAACCTGCAAATTCTAAAAATTAAGAAACTTTGGGGATATGTGGAGAAAATACAGAAATGTATTAAGCAAATTTTTTCTTCTGTTCAAATTCGCTTTAAGGGGGTGAAATTGACCTCTGAAAATCCAGTGATTTTTCTCCTATCTCTTCCTCTCTTAGTTCGCTAGAAATTTAGCAGTATTTTAATAATTGTTATAGCAATATCTATAGCAATCTTTTAATAAGTGATATCTCTAACCTACATAAAATACATTTTCCCTTTTTCTCTTCCAACCAGTAACGATTTCCCTGTCTACAGGCCTCTGGCTGCCTCCTTTTCCTTCATTCTCTAGATATTTCGCTTAACCCACTATTCTTACGTACATATTATACCTACTATAGTACCTACTATTATATTTGGCATTCCAAATTCTATTATATTGCATCTTGACCTTGTAACTCTTTGTTCCTTTCCGTCAGAACCTTAATTATATCAATCTCCTGCTGTCTTGGATTTTCTACACCTAGCTGGCTGCGATCACTTCTCTAAAGGCATTCTTCTCTTGCTCTGCTACTTTCTGTTCTTCTAATTTTCCTTTCTTTTTCTTTTACGTATCCTTCACCTAATAATCCACCTACACCTCTTTTTATACTCTCTTCATATCTCAAAGCTCTTGCCTCTGCTCGAAGCCCAGCCTTCTCCTTCTCTCTGAGCTTTGCCTGGTATTATATACTTAGGTGTGCATCTAGACCTAGCACCGCCTCAAGTAACTTTATCTAGCATAATTAAATAATTAAATTTTCATAAGTAATCGACTAGAGGAGATAAATAGAATATATAGATAAAATATATAAAGAAAATAAATAGAATCAAAATGGTTACTATTCATATTTTGAACTAACGCAGAAATTTGTTTTCATTATTTCAGATGTTGTTGCAATTGTAAGTCATAAATGAATTAGAAAATTTTCTAATATTACATGCATTAATAAGATGTTAAGGACAAATTATAATAATATTATATGAAATAAAAACATAAAATAAGCTATAACTCTTACGTAAATTTTACAAAGACAATACGTATAATGATGGCCACGAAATGGAACGAACATTCCTATCATTATCTCTTTTAAATACAACTAGAAATAAATAAAAAATAAAACTTGAAAATATCAAAAGTATCAAAAGATGCTCGAATTTAAATCCATTAAATATAAAATGCCACTATCAAACAGTTTCTTCTTGTACAAATATATCTTACGAACCAGTTTCAACCCAAAACTTCTTTGTTCCTCCGTAAACATTCTTTATAAATTAAATTTATCCATACTGAAAGGTCATGGATAAATAGTTATGAAATGGAAACGATTGCATCACCAGTGCAGTAGTTATATGTGTAAAGAAAGAAGTTACACATGCCTGCGTTACCTTGATACATTGATGTAAAACCAACAAAGGACTAGGTTAAAGAAAGAAATCGCTATTGATGATAGCATTGTACTTCATAAGCAAAGGAACCTTGACCTTTGTCAATGGACGTGCCCCTTTTCCCAGCACCGCCAATCCTTGGGGGTGTTGCGACGCCCGTTAGTGATGTTATAGACGTTGCGAAGTTGACACCTGTTTCGCTGTCCGCTGTTACATGCGCTCGTAAACAACATGCCGGGAAGAAAATGCACAGGGCGATCAAGATCCACAAAATACGACATTCTGCCCATAGGAACGTAATACATCCGAAATCGAAGGACGAGATCGGACGTCGCGTTACCGAGTTTCACATAACGATGACCGAACAGCAGAGGCACAACCAGAATGAAGACGACAACGATGTAGTTTTTGCAATAGGTATGACTAATTTTCGACAAGTGTTTTAACATCGTATGATAACGTATTAAAGATATTTGCATTTATGTATCATTGATTAAATTTGAACAAAGTTTGTCAAGATTATTTGATCACATGAGCATATCGTGTACAGGGATTGAACAAAATAATGGGAGCACCTCTTATACGTTATATACATATTATGCATGCATATATACATATATTTTATTTTCTCCGACTCCTGTATATTCGAGTAAACGTTATTGGAAAATATATTATTTTCAAAATGAATTCTTTAGAATGTCTAGACGTAGAGACGTGTATCTTATATAAATTATATAACAGTTTAGCTCTTCACGGTCCTGTGATCTTCACATTTTTTTTTATGTTTCCTTCTTAGCTTCAGTTTTAAATACACCTCGTACAATAACTTACACAAGTCGATATATTAACTTAATTTGACAAAGATATGTCAATGTAAGTATGTTGAAACGCAAAAAGATATTTAAATTACGAACCAGTTAGAACATATGTGTGTATATGAAACGAGAAATAGTGATCATTCTACGTGTAAATCTAGTGCTAATCACATAGTTTTATATTATGTTGTGAAATATTTATTTGCTCTTTTGATATGTGTACGTTTAGGTTTACTACTACTATCTCTACACTTAGTTACTCGTTAATTGATTATTTAATAATAGATGGAAGCTAATTATACTTATATTTAATAGAGTCATTTATTAGAGACAAACCGAATTTAAACGACGATAGATAATAATAATAATAATTCCTAAGGTATAATCATTCTTTATAATAGTTCAAAATTGTACACTTTTTTACATAAGACATATAAAAATGTTTATATGAACATATAAAACACACGAAGCATAAATTTGCAACAATACTAAATAAAATAATAAAAGGAAGAGAAAGTAAAATTAAAATAAAACAATCCATTTTGGCGATAGTTTTAGAATATTTCTAAGCTGCCCTAATTATTTTATGACAAAATCTTTATCTTTATTTCTATGCCTTCAAGCTCGTTTATATATATATACACGTATACTATACAAT
The DNA here is from genome assembly GCF_905332965.1 of Bombus pascuorum. NCBI lineage: Eukaryota > Metazoa > Arthropoda > Insecta > Hymenoptera > Apidae > Bombus > Bombus pascuorum. Next base: position 578,199 of record NC_083494.1, read on the forward strand.
ACTTTTAAATAATACTATAGAATTTGCAGAATTGTACAGGAGTATAAGTTTGATGACTATATCACCGGTTGGATGTATATGCTATTTCTGGTTTCATTAATAATAACGCGTTAAGAAGAACTAAATCAATACGTAAGGAAAAACCGAATGTAGGACAGTGGAACGCACTATAGAGTTTAAAATTGGAAGTTAAGCCTAAGAAAATTTAGATGAGTTTCAAGATGCGTATATACTGTACTGTACTATATAATTGTAATTCAAATTAAAGAAATATATTGACAATATGCACAGTAAATTCAACGAAGTAATAGCATTTCATGCATTACAGGAACATATCTATGTACATATACAGGATCGAATCGAATAACATGTATGTATAGGCTATAGCCAAGCGAGCATATGACAATTCCTTATAAAAAATAAGGAGAAAATATCGAATAACATTTTTTCGTTCGAAGCTTAATTTCTGAGAAAATCGAGTTTGAAAATTTGTCTAGGACGCTTGATCGTGACTAATTACCAATTGGGTAAGAGTGAACAATCAAAAAGAGATTATTATACGTGCAAAAATAAGTAAAAATACTTTCCATTTAAGGTTTCATTCCCAAGAAAATGAAGTTTGATTGTCGCTGCTTGGCACAACATTGATAGTGGCACAACCCGAAAAATATATATTTTAGAGAAGAGTTTTTTTCAAATTTACAAAGAAATCTTCGCGAGTCGTTTCAACGATATTATAAGGCTGACTTAATACAACATATGCGACTATTCGCGAAAACAGTATAACTTTCCACTTGTTGCAAAACGACTGAAGATGAGACAGTGTTGTAAAATTAAGGCCAGGTTGATAACAGCATAAGTAATAATTTTTCTCTATGACGCAAAACCGATAGAGTTGTAAATATTTACCGTTTTACACGATAAAAATAGAAACACAGTGTAGTCTGAAATTTGTTGAATTATGCCACTATCAATGCCAAGCAACGATATGCTTAATTAAGAACAGGCCTGGTACACGCGCATGATATATTTTCAAATTTATTTTTCTCGAAAACAAAGAATCTTGTGAAAAATTTGTTCCACTTATTTTCGACTTATTTTCATGTATAGGATAATTTCCTGTCGATTGTTTCCTCATACTCGGTGATCAGCCAAGTTCAAGTATAAGCTAGTCAAATCTTCTTCTTATTTTTTCATAAGAAATCATCTCACGCCCACCTGTACATGTTATTGTGCCAGACCTTGTATTCTTAAAGATTTACGAGGCTCGTCGTTATTAGAGACAACGTTATATTTAACTATAATGATCTTGAGCAAAGAAAATATATTTCCTTTTTATCGTCATTTTTTGTCATCTACGTAATACATTATAAAGCAAGAAAATCATTTTTAAAGGTTGCATTAAATTATTATAGTATTATTGCAGTAATAATTTGTTCTATTATTCTTAGATACACCTACGACAGTTTCGGAAGACATCTCTCCGCGATACAAAACGACCGCAAATTCCGAAAAACCGACGAAATCAATTGCTATTCAAACAACAGTTGGACTACCATTGCGACTCAGGGTTTTACCATCCGTTAAAGATATCGTCGAAGAAGAAGATGTAGCTTCGTCAAATGTAAAAGGATTTTCGAAAATATGGAGACATATTAGATTTCTAGGAAGATTATCACTCTCGTTGTTTGGTAAAAATACATTGATATCTCTTCTTTCGCTCATAATTTACGATTGCTATTAAAAAATAGTGTATTGAAGATACTTTTCATAAAATATACATATAGTGGCTCATGAAAGTATTCGAACACTTACCATACAATATTTTTATGAATACCGTTTTTGTCCCCACAAAACTAAACTTATAATACTAAAATTTCAAATCAATCCGAAAATGGATATAGAAGTCACAAGACATTTACCGCCAAACGTACATTTAGTGCGAAATTAGTATATAGCACGACTAGTAGTCTTAAATATTCAGTTACGGTAGAACTCTACTTATCCGAACTCCAATTACTGGAAAGAAACTTTAGTTAAGTTAGTAATTTAGTCGATTAACTGAACTCTTACTGGTTGAAATCACTTATTTGAAGAGCTCCTATTATGTGAACAAAGAATAATAGGTACTGGGGAAAAGTGTTGAACTTCTTTAATAGAAGTCCAATTATAGAGGAGTTATCAAACAAGAACAGAGTTGCAGAAACTAAAGGTCGAAGTTTTACTCGTATAAGTGCTAAGGATGGTCTCGCTACATAACGTGTTCTATGAATATAACGCATAATTGACTGTTGAAAACTTTGTTGATCTTTGGGAAACGTACGCTTCCAATAAATATCTTGTAACCTCTGTTACATTTTCAGATCCGATTTTCAGACTCGAGGTAGGAGTAATAATCGAGGTCGAGTCTCGTTACAGTGCTAATGAGATTTTCAAATATTTCACATAGTATTCAGGGTGTAACAGAACGTGTGAGACTCACAATGAGAGAAGTTCATATAAACGCATGCTCTGTCTTCGTTTATGAGATATAAGGAATTTTGCATACAGTGAAAATTCTATTGATGATGTTAACATATTAAGGTTCGGAATGGAACAAGCTTTTCGGCAAATTCAGGAATCATTCAGAACTTAATAAGATCCATGACAAGACGTTTACAGGATTGCCTCGAAATGCAACGTGGTCATTTTCTGTGAAGGTAATTAATAGGGGTGTGCGCATACCCAAAGTTGCTGGTACCCGAGGCTTGGATCTGGTCTGCTCTTTTTAATTTTACAATCGGATTTTCTGCCCTTAGATTTAGAATGATTTCCACATTTAACTATAAGAAATAATACGAAATATTGGGAGTACGCAGATGTTACAAACTTTGGGGATCACGACACAATCTCGAGTAGAATTCTCGACCCCATTCGAACTCGAAATATCGAGTACCCGCGCACCTCTAATAATTAGATAACACAAAATAAAAACAAAAAATTCGTTATATCGCATAAACTAATACATATATATATATATGGATTTTTTCCATTGTTCTTAGTTGTACAATGAGCTCTCGAAGCGAAGCTTTTCAAATCGAAGCTTTTAGGAGTGTTTGAATATTTTCATAATTTAAGGAGTGATTCTTGACGCCGAAATAAGAATAAGAAAGTAATTTGTCTTTATTGATAATTAAAAATAGACCAAAATATCCTTGCACGCGAGTAAACCTCCTCGTACGAACGAAAGGAGGTCAGCCTAAGGGGCGTAGAGTGATTTATTGAAAAAAATGATTCTCATATCGGCAAACAATTTTAATATGTAATTCGCTTTTACTATTTTTAGTTAACAAACGTGGTTTACGTATTATAGGATTAACGTGGTTACTTACCATTTGGGCAATTGCTGGTGCAGTGGCTTTTTGTGTCATTGAGGGACCACGGGAACGTGAGCAAGTTGTAAAATTGAAGGATATGCAGAAAGATTTAGCAGTTGGCTTAGCGACGGAATTGAGACAGTTGCGTACAGAAAAAGAAGAGGACGTAGAACCGCTTTGGAGTAACAAAGTGCACCAATATGTAGAAAAACACGAAAAGTTGCTATTGATGGCAGTTAGTTCTGGATATGGCGAAAGTGGAAATAGTGGACAACTTTGGACGTTCCCGGGTTGTATCTTATTTGCGCTTTCACTTCTCACCACTCTTGGTAATTGAAATATCGTTTCTGTAGCAAATAAATGCTTCTTAATTATTGCGATAAATATAAAAAAGAAAAAATACAAACGGTATCAGTTTCAAGCGCAGGATTTTAATATGCACATTGTATTGTTTCTTTAAATAATTAGTGTAAAATGTAACATTAGCAAACTTAGGAGAGATAACGAATAGACTGCGTATTTTTATAGAAATTTATATTTTTGAGAATATAATTGATAAAATTAAATCTCGGTACAAAATTGTTCTACCTAACAAGTATTATGGAAAGCATTATACATTGAATAGCTTACGTGTCTTTCATGCTATGTATATTTTGTGTAATTTTACACTTTCTAATTTCCTATAAGTTCGCAAAAATACGCAGTCTGATAACGAATCTTTCGAAAAATATAATCGGGCGCTTACTTTTATTTATTCTATACTGTTTTTAGATGCTTAAGCAACATAGTTACGTATAAGCACATATATTTTTTTTATTTTTGCCAATTTGTAATATGCTTCTATTTCTGTTAGGTTTTGGTGCCCCGGTTCCACGAACGACAGCTGGTCGAACAGTAACTGTTATTTTTGCAGCAATTGGTATACCTGCACATTTTCTTTTAGTTATGAATCTTGGTCTTCTGTTAGCAGTACGATTACAAAGATATGCTATATCGAGGATACTTGAAGGATATGAGCAAACAGAGCTAAGTTATACACCGCCAGTACCAAAATGGGTTAAGGTAGTGCCCTTCGTTTGTGTAGGTAATTATAAAATCATAATGCCCATGTATATACGCTTATAATATTCGTATAATTTTTCTATGAGATTGGTTAATATAACGTTATCACGATTAGTGATCTGAAAAAGTAAAAACCTGGAGTAAATTTATATGTCTGTTAACTTTACACGACTAATTACAAACAGAACAGTTTTAGGGGATCCCATTGAAACCATTGACACAGATTTTGTCGATTATTATTCACTGACACCAAATTTGATCGACTCCAGATTTCATAGACCACAGCTTTTGCTGACGACAGCTTCGATTGACTGGCAGTATTAGCACAGGGAAGTAAGAGAGAACTTTTACTTAGATAGACTTTATGCTACAGATGATTGATAGCCTGCCACCTTACGGTGTACGAATTAAGGAACCAATCCAAACCCAATATCGAACACAAACTGTTTAGCAATTAAATAAGTTTTGGTTTATAAATTTCAATTTATTTGCGATAAGTTTGAACGTAATTTCAACACAAATCGATATCAAGTTCGTGGTTTGTGTTAAATTTGAGTTAGCATTTTTAACCCGACCGCGATCGGCCACCGATTTTATCCGCAACAATAAACTTACGTGCATAAGTGAAAATTCGCTTTTATTTGCATGTATTGATACTGACAGTCATACCGCCAAACATAATAATTCAGTTGAAGCTGTTGTTGATATAGTCTGGTGTCGGACAACTGTGGTGTTGGGCAAGTCTGATGCTGGTAAAATTTAGTATCAGTAAATATGTCATCGGTGATTTCAATGGGATTTGTTTTAGGGGTCTTTGAAGTCATAAAATCTGATTCAAGTATTATTTTTTACTAGGATAAAAATATGCCCTTACCAGGCATGTTTCATATTAAAAAAGCAAAACTTTGCCAATTGATTTAGAATATGGCTTTAAGTAAATAATGTAATGTACAGGGTGAAATAAAATTAAGGACAATAAAAATTACCACTCGGAATAACTCGTTATTGTCGCAGAGATAGTACTATATTCGAATATTAATGTGAGTAACTATACATTATTTTCAATTACAGCCACTTACTATCTGCTGGGAGTCTTATGTTTTGGAGTAGCTAGATCCAGGCCAATTGCAGCAAGTGTTCTATTTCCTTTAGATTTTACTGCTGCTGGTGGTCTTTCAACAATAGTTGGCTATGTGCGAGTATTATACGGTCTTTACTTGGAAGGTGCAGTCACTATTGCTGCTATTGCGGTTGCGGTTTTGGGTGTATCAACTACTCAGAACTTGACCAATATTGGTCTCAAATATGGTTTATTAATCGAAGCTTAGTATTTTCAATAAACGTTTTATATTTCGAATATATAACTATCTTAAAGATAATTTGTCATAAAGCTGTTTCGTTGTAATGCATATTTCACTGAATTGCATTAAATTATACATATCAGTAAAATGTAGTTTCAAGATCGATAATTTTCAGAATAAAATTTTATAAGAAATTATAAATATATAAAACACAATAGAATTCTATGTTCCACATTTACACCATATGTTTTAATTACAAAGTATATATTATAAATAACAAAATTCTACAGCTATAACAGCATAATTTATTAACGTTCGTTAGGTAATACGAAATACGACATCGGCATAAAACGAATAAAATAATTGAATATATACATACATATATACAATACCACATACGTCATAAACTCCAGAATCGATAAAATTATTTCATGAATATTTTATATAATATTTATATAAATACTTTTAAATTATGTAAATATTTAATATCTCTGGTTAGGAATATCCAATAAATTAACATTCTTCGTAGGCAGCAGGTGTAATAAAACACATTCTGCGTCAATTAGTAAAAATCTTTAATTACTACGAATATTTACTACACTCTATTTTCACATGCATAAAGATATCATTGTACATACAGTAAATATTAATATATGACAAGGATAATGAAAATTTTGATATGAAAACATATAATTAGAAACATATAGTTAGAAACCATTTTATCAAAAATGATTAACATAAACATCTATCTATCTCTTTCAATCAATAAATTTTCTTCCATTCTGTTGTACTTAGATTCAAAAAATTCAATATTGATATTTACAAAATCATATTTATCGTGTAACTTTCTAATATGACTATACTATACTTGCCATATTAAAAAATCATGTATATGTATATATATATATCTGTATTACTTGAACCTTAAACAATTGATTACTGAAGAAATTATTTGAAGTAAAGTACTGATTTAAAATTATAATATGGACATTATCTATAATCTATCATTATATATTGTTTATATTTTACACATACTTCTGCATTTGTAATCATTGTAGTTAAACTAAATTAATAAATTAAATTTATACTTTATAGTTTTGTTTCATTTGCGCTAAATTAATGTATACCAAACGTAGTGAAATGAAATTCAAGATATTAAAATTAATAATAAAATGTTAAACATATAAATTTGTTTTGGATAGTATGGTATGAAATGAAGGATATAGTGATAAAATATAAGTAGAAATATGACAGTTTGCATAGTTTATTACACAAGTAATATAACTATAATTATCTATTAATTCTGATACTTCGGTAACTATTAATCTTTGTATAAATACATTTGCAAAAGTACATTCACAAGCTATGTTAATCAAATAAACAATATTCCCAATATATAATTACGTTTGAAAAAGTGGATTACAGTCAATTTGTTTGAAATTTAAGTAATATTTATAATATCGATGCATCAGAATCTTTTACATGATAATAACATTTATATTTCTTATTTAACTGCTTCTAGTGATGCTGCAAATAATTTTTTAGTCATTGAATTTAAGATACTTTTCGTTTTCTCATTGCGTCAACATCTTCATTTATCGAACTACTGCTTTTCATTCCAGTATTATTTTGAGATTTATCTTCTCGACCTTCGCATTCAGAAGACCCAGAGTTTATATGAGAAATATCCTTATCACCTAATGCTATTCGTATGGATTCTACCAAATCCAAAGGACCAGTATAACTTTGTTTAGTTCCTGTAAGTAAAACAAATATAATAGAGTAGAATTTCTCAGAATAATCTACATTAAAAGATCACACATTATTATGAACTTATTATAAAATAATATTTGCGTTTCATCCTAAAGATTCACTCACCCAAGTTTTACCCAAATATTGCTTTCTTGATTTTGCTAAGAAGACCATCATTTTCATTATTTGGTTCACTTTGTGTATTCTGTCTCGCTTGAGTTTTTATCTTTGGACCTGCCAAAAAAGTATATATATTCTCAAGATAAAAGAACTTGTAAAGTAAAGAAAGTACGGAGATATATAAAACTTGTTTGATTATTACGTTATTTGTTATACAGTCTGTTAACATTCTTTTAGTCTTCAAAAACATATTTAATTAATATGAAACGCTAATGAAACGCATATATAAATTTTTACATCATTTATTTAATTAGCAAGGCCAGGTACACATGGAAACTCAAGCGACACACAAATCTAATCTTATACTTGATTTTACGAGAAACAAAAATTATTGAAAAAATTCTATTCGGAATATTCATAACTTCAAAATTGTTACTAAGTTTAATTTATTATATAAAGAAGAAAAAAGAAGACAAAACACAAATATGTTATTAACTTTTCTCTACTTCTGTAATATACTGTTCCCAATATTATGATTCGTCATGTTTATCCTTACCATCTGTTTTATATGTTATGCTATATATAGTTCCAGGTGTATCATCTTCAAGTTCAGCATAAGCTTGGAGTAATGCCAATTGTTTATTAGTTAATTTTGTAGGTACAACAATTTTAATTTGTACATAATGGTCTCCATGTCCTGTGCCATTTACTTTTTTCATTCCTTTATTATTAAGTCGAATTTTAGTATGGGACGAAGTGCCAGGCCGAATTTGTATAGTATGATCTTCATAAATGCCTTCTATTCTTATGGTACCACCCAGTACTGCTTGTGATAACGAAATTTGCGCATCCGTATGTACGTCTGGACCATCTCTTCGAAAGTATTTCGATTTTTCCACACGGAATGTTATAAATATTTCTTTACTACCAACAGTCATCCGAATAGTTTGACCATCTTCAACACCAGCTGGTACTGGGACTGTTATTTTCCTGCGTTGCACCTATTAAAATATTTTATTGTCAAACAATTGTAACATACAGAAATATTTATTAAAAACAAAAATTTACTTAATTTTAATTAACACAAAAATGTATTTGTACCGTTTGTCCTTTTGCTTGACATTCCGAGCATGGATATTTAATGAACATTCTGCTACCATGACAATAACGACAAGTAGATCTCATTACAAAAGGGCCAGTACTAATTGTTTCCATTCCAGTTCCATTGCAATATTGGCACCTAACTGCTTTCGTTCCTGGTTCACATCGTGACCCTGAACATTTTGGACACTGATCTACTACATTTAACTCAATATCTTTATTCACTCCTCTGGCAGCTTGAGAAAATGTTAAATTCATAACAACCTAAAAATCAGAGAAACAACACTTGTAAATAGTTAATATATCAAAATGTATAACATAATAGTATCCCACAAAGAAACAACTTTATCAGGATATTTGAATCAAAAAGGTGATATGTGCAATGAATCTGATTCATTTGTTTTGAGATATTCATTGCTTATTTTACTTCAGCAACATTAGAAATTAAGCTTATAATTCTGAGACACTCTGTATATATATGTACATATATACAGTAGAATCCACCTTATCTAAACATCCATAATCCGAATACTCTAATATCCGAAAGTAATATTTTCCAGTAACGGATGCCTCTTTTTGTTTCAAATATGTACATATTTTATTAGCCACTAGTTCAAATATAATGTATTTTTTTTTTTATTCGGTCGAGTGAATTGTGATTACAAGAATTTAGTATGCAGCTAATAACGTTCTAACTATCGAAATAAAATACGACGTAATTAAATAACTCGAAAGTGCTAATAACTCGTAAGTGCAACAGAATTAGTAAAAATATATAATGTTGGAAAAGCCACGGACCCAGACATTAAAAATCAAAAACATGATATTAAAAATTATTCAAAGCACATTGATTCCTCTGGTGCTGGCAACAATAGAAAAATCTTAAATATACTAATGTAATGAAATGATTCCATCGCAATAAACACGATAATAACAACGATTTTCCACAAATGATCACAGCAAACAAAAGTGGTGATGAAGAGATGCTTTCTCATGCTGAAGCATTTGTAATGTTTGGAAAGGGGCTTTAACGATTTGACATATAGGAAGAATGTAACTCTATGCAGTTATTTATGTTGAAAAAATTATGTGATTTTAGCAGCCAGAAAGATATGGAATCTACAAATAGTTGAAGAAACTATCAATTAATCTCAGTTTGTATTTGAATAAATGAAATTTCGTATTAGGAAAGTGATTGTTCTATCACCCAAAAATTCCATTATCTAAACAGTTTTGTGACCCTATTAGTTGAAATAAGGAGGCTCTACTCTACATATAAAAGTACCTCTTGAGCAGCTCCAAAACCAAACTTTGATTCTTGATAATCTTCAAAATCATTAAAGATATTACTTTGAAATCCAGCTTCTCCAAATATCTTTCTAAATAATTCTTCCGGGTTGATGGATGATCTGAATTGCCAACCTTCGGTAAAATCTCCAGTATGGCCACCACCACCACCACGACCCTGTCCCATCCCCATTTGTTCTGATGTGGCTCCCCACGTGTCATACTCTTTTCTTTTCTGATCATCACTTAATACTTCGTATGCTTCTGAAACTTCTTGAAACTTTCTACTTGCATCAGGATCTCCTTTATTTGTATCAGGATGATACTTTTTAGCAAGCTGATAGTAAGCCTTTTTAATATCCTTTGCAGCAGCATTCTTAGATACACCCAATATTTCATAATAATTACGTTTTAATAGATTGCATGTTGTATGTATTCCTCTTTGAACTTTGGATAAATTTTCTATCATATCTGCAATTATATTTAATAAATAATATTTTATGTTAGAAAGAATTTTTCTAAATATAATAATAATAATAGTAAAAAAGATACATATACAAACATATTGGTAATGCATGTATATCTACTTTTCGTTGTGATTATTTCTCTAAATAAGATATTAATGAACTACTTAAAAATTATAAAATATATTTTTAATAAATTTGTATAATTAATAAAATAAATCATATAATAAGCAACTGATACAGTTGTCTTAGAATTCTATCAGTCTTAGAATCAAAGGTAGAAAGCTTAAAGAATATAAAGGATTAAAAGTAGAATATGATTTATAATAAATATGGGATATACAAAAGTTGGGCAAAAGGTTTAAGAACATGTAATGTACTCAAATTAATTAAAAAGACTTTAATAAAGATTGGTTCAAGATCCGTTAGTGTTGGAGTTATGAGATGCTTAACATATAGAAGTACAATATATAATAAATTAGGTGCTGTATTAAATGAGTTGATACAATGAATCGTGAAATGTTAGATGTCAAACTGCGCATGCTACTATGACAAAACATGCCATACTGTATGTTGAAATAAATGGAAGATATATTGAATATATGCTGTTGAGTTAATGTCTTATTGACAAAAACATTTTATAATTCCAAAATTAATGGTTTTTGGATCAATGATTATTAGGATATTTTTGTTTGTTTTGATGAGTACTACATATTTTTAAAGATTTACTCCAGCTTTTCTATACACCCTGTATAAGATAATTTATTTACTTTAAAATTTTGTTAACATAGTTAATAACTTTGACACGTTAGCATAAAATTAACAGATATTTATATTAATATGTTAGAACAAAATTTAAAGAACAAAAGTCTATCTGAGATACTACTATAAACAATTGTTAGGAGTAAAAACGAAAGGCATGTGTTGTGAAGTTTCAGGTTATATTTTACTTCGAAAGTTTACTCATTAGAATAGCAAGTAAGAAGACAAGGCATTCATGATATTATATATAATTAAAAATAGAACATTTTTTCAAAATACCAAGATATATCTAATATGTCAACAAATTCAAAATAAAATATGTATTATAAATTTAGTGTGATGTAATCTGCGTGATATTCGTGATCAAACGTATACATTACATTTTCCTGATTTTTTCGAGTTCCAACTGCCGACACTCAATGCTACTGTTGTAATAGATCGATGACACGTGCTACATCTTTGCACAATACCACATGGCAATTTATTTAATTTATTATTGCTGATTAAATTAATAGTTTTTGGTCGGAAAACGATTGCAAGTCCTTTGCCGGTCGCCATATTGCATAAAAGACGCATGGCTGTATTATCACGTGACACATTGGGACTATAGCATGTTTTCTGGAAGTTATATTAATACCAGATTTAAGAAATTTAACAATTTGAGAGACCTGATAAATTATTTTTGGTTCCTTATTATTTGTTATTAAAATATTATATGTTAATGAAATATTTGTTGTAAATTAATCCTTATTTATATCTTTTATTTTAAATTAAGTTTGCATGGACAATGCTTCCATCCTCTGCTTTCAGCAATAGTACATATACACGAAAGTATTCGAACTATAATTTATAAATAAAATGGACACAAATTCTACGGTATAGTAGACATTTTTGAAATTGCTGTATTTATTATGGATAGACAACAAGTAAGGATAATTTTATTGAAATCAACATCAAAAAAATCTAACACAAATTCGAGTTGGAAAAATGTTACTAGATCTAATGACAAATCATACGTTACAAAAGTATCCAAACTATACGCTTAATATCAAATAATAGCAGCATTAATTGTAATATTAAAAGGTTCGATACAAAGTTGAGGCTCCAGTATAGTATCCAGGATGCAAAATATTGAGCTAGAATAACATTTTTAAAGCTGGGATCACACGAATGTTGGTACGATGTCTGTTACTACTCACAACCAGTCGAACACCGTTTCGTGCACCAACGCATGTATCAATACCGCATACGAACGTTGCAACTACATGAATGTCATTTCGTACAGACCTATGAAGCACAGTCGTGTATATGTATCATTCATAAGTCTGATAACCTCTACTGGAGGTATGGGAGGCTTAATAACAGGACGATGTTGATCAATTTGCTGATAGTAAGCGCTTTGATCCACTTGTTAGGATTTATAATGCAGCGCAATCTTGTGCCTGCAACGTACAATACTACTGTATTATGTCAATAAATTCATGTATGTATATATATATATATATGCTTAGTCGGTAAGCGGGCTGTAGCATGGTTGTCTGGTAAAACTCTTTGCAATTGTGTATATAAATAAAACATTTTTAAAGATCTAAAACACATATCATATTTTTTGAGATCTAATTGCTTATACGTAACATTTTTACATAGAATGCATTTACCAATTAACATTAAATTAAAGTTTACTGTGAAAATTAATTCAGACAAGTGTTCGTTCGCTTTCCGCTCGCATTTCTCCCGTTTACGTACGTTCCCACGTGTTTCCTCCCATATGCGCGCGTTTCTTCACCACTTCACCAGTTTCCGCTCGGTCAAATTGAAAATTGTCTTGCAATCATTTAGATTAGTGAACGAGATTTTATTCGAATCTTTTCGTCAACTACGATCCTTAATATCTTGGATGAACTGAAGTACGCGACATTTAAACCAACCTGAAACCTATAGCTACCAATCGATATTCTTTATTTTTCATTGAATTGCATGCGTTCGAGGCGTACTTTGATTAACTGGTATAGGTGAATCTGTTAAATACTTTCATCAGTCTTTATAGCGCCAAATGAATTTACTTTTAATTAATATTATTCAAAAATGATTATCGTATTCTTGTATTTCATTTTTTATACTGTAAGACAAGTGAAATTAATATTTCTTTTGTGTGTTGCAGGTTTACTTTTGTTGCAATATCAGGAAACTACGACAGAAAGCACAGAACTTTTATCACGTCAATAAAAGTAGCTGTAGTTAGTTCTAAATAGTTGTAATTAGCTATAATTCATTACATCCCGTGTTTTGTAATTATGTTTAAGATTTACAATTGTATTTATATTATAACAAGTGCTATAAATTATTAATTCCTGAAATATGGTATGGAATGCAACTATTAATTTATAGGTATAAAGACACGTTTGCACAATAATTATATTGTAAAAATAAGTATAAATTATACATGATTAAAACCAGAATTAAGCTGTATTTCTTAATATGTTCTACGTAATACAGATAGTTAGGTACGTTATTCACTATTGAATTAACAGTAATTGTAAAGATTATTGTATAATTTATTTTAATTCAATGAATGAATAGGTTTTCTAAAGCGAATGTCTTATCATTGATCCTTAATTTCGTCCACCTCGCCTCATTTTATTCTCTTATCATTTTCACAAGTTAAAATAAGGGAAACGTCAAAAAATTAAAAAAATTTCACAAATGTAAATAAAAAAAACCAATGTATGTAAACACTAAAAAATTCAGAGAATTTAAGGACATTTCTTGAAATTTTGGCAAGTATAGCAATATGATGTCTTTTTTTGGAATTTTGGTGATACCTGGAATATGAGGTCATTTTCAAGCCGAAATTATGTCACCTTTTATGCTGTTATGTTCTCCTGATACAAACTCGCAAAGTCGATCGAAAAATATGGACGGGTTAAGAATTTCACAATGAAATTCTGCCATCTCCTATGATATCATGTTTTCCTAACATAAAATTGTAAAAACTAAGAAAAAAAAAAAAAAAAGGTTAACTTCTTTTCGTTAGTTTATTAATTGAAAGACTTAGAAATTATTATTATATTATTATTATACAGGTGTCAGGATATTTATGAGACGAAAATCAAGAATTAAAAAACTGCGTTTTCGGCTTTGTTTTTTAGTTATTAACAATTAAAAATCGTCCAAAATGGCCCTGCACACGAGCAAACCTCCTTACACGAACAAGAAGAGGTCGATCTAAGCAGCGGGGCTTCTGTCTGAAACATTTTTTCGTATCATTCATATTTTTCGAGATATTTGAGCGTTTCCAGCTGAACAAGACATACCGTATTTTTCAAATAATAAGTCGCAGTATGGTTGACCAAAAGTAATTTATTTTTCTTCTTTAAAAACTCGATGTGAAATGAATTCTACATATGTGATAAGTATAATATGTAAAACTACATACTACTATATTCATAATTTTGTACAGTTTTTACACGATTAACATAATATAATTATATTGTGTATAATAGCGTGTTTAGTTAACTATTGTGTATATCCCCTGTACCGATTTCTTTACAAGTGTGTATGTCTAACTCTTATATCGTTCTTTAACCATACATGTATTTATGTCACGTAAAAGTCATTAGATATTTACACATATACAGATTAATTCAATTCCGTATATTCTCAGACCTTTCGATCAATCCTTTCAGCTGCCATTATGTGCATCTTTGTAATTTGTATAATAAGAGATATATGTATGTATGTGTGTTCGTTTCGCGAGAACGAGCCATCGTATCTTAGTATATTGTTTAACAACTAAAGAATTCCCTAGTAAATAATGTAGTAGAAATTATGCATCCAAAAAACTAAAACACGTTTATGAAAAGAAATGACTACAGATTTTAATAACCAATTGGTTTTCCGTAATAACTTACGGTTAAAAGGGAATTAATAATGTCTTTGTAACAGATAGGTAAATCAGACAAATGAAAAAGTACATTTTGGAAATTATAGGTAAATGAAATTGATTAAAAATAATGATACCATCCTAGATAATTATGTTTATACAATGTATATCGTACACGTATGTATTAAGAGGGCAATGAAATAGAACCTACATATTTACCTACATATACATATACTATACGCTGTATAATTACGCGTACATTATGAAATCTTTTGTTCCAGATAAATAGCGAATATTAGAGTATTAACTTATTCAATATTGTATTCAGAAGAGAAGTAATAACGTTAAGGAAGAAATATTTTAAAGAAGAATGAGTAGAAACTTATAAATATTGAATTATAATTGAAATAACATTCGATTAAACTTTTTGATTATACTTGATAATACCATAAGAGTGCCGTTAGTCTATCAAAATGTATACGTATATGTATGTATGTATATTGTCAATATTTCAAGGTTCTCGACTAAAAGGATATATATATGTATATTGCCAATACAATATTGTCAATATTTATTGACAAACCACATTTTCCTTGAGAACCTTCTAATGTTGACGATATTATTGATTGTTTGACGGCACCCTAACAATCTCACAATCGGTACATTACATCTTAGATAAAATAAGAGATTGAATAATGTAGGCTATTGCATTCAATAATACCTCAGTGTATTCGATTTCTATTATTTTCTTCTTAAAAGAAATAACTAACAGCCTATCGCATCTCAATTCAGTGTT
The DNA here is from genome assembly GCF_905332965.1 of Bombus pascuorum. NCBI lineage: Eukaryota > Metazoa > Arthropoda > Insecta > Hymenoptera > Apidae > Bombus > Bombus pascuorum. The sequence goes on from NC_083494.1 coordinate 594,083, forward strand.
TTATCGAACTAATTTTTAATAATATTTAAATATTAAAATAAACTATATTTCTCTCTGTTAAGTATCAACATTTATTTTACTTCGTACTTTTTCAACATTATATCTGTATTATTGTAATGTAATACAAATTTATCGATAAATATACTATGGATAACTTGATCTTACAAGCAACTCCTTTCGTATAAAACAAACTTGGATATCGTGTTTCTCTCTTACGTGTATTTACATCGATGATGATTGCTGTACATATATCGACATAAAGAGAATCATTTATACGTATGTATTTCCGGTTACCTTCCACTCGTTCTCAAAATAAATTTAATTAAGAAACAAAATTAAGTGCAATTAAATGGGATCAGAGCTGTGTATCCTATATTTATCCTCTACCTAATGAAAATAATCGTAAATAACGTCTATAGATTGATTAACCATAGTGATTTATGACGAATAGACTAAAGGCACCTCAAAGTCCACAATATTTTATGTTTAGCACCTGTGTCGTTTCATTTTATACGAAGCTTCTTCATTTGGATACAATCGTAAAAGTCTTCTCGCTTTTCCAAAACCAAATATATACATGTATATCGTTATTGTAAGTACATGCATCAATTCGATGCTATACGTATACACCTTGTTATATATTTTACGAAACATAAAAATCTTTTCTCGAAACAAAATAAGACTTGATTATTGACGAGTGTTTATAAAATATAAGCTGATAGGTATAAATTTGAAAGTGCTTTCTGTGAAAATAATTATTTATATATATATGTATATCATATAGTGGCATACACATGATCATACATTATCTAAAACTATATATGAAAGTATTTAAATTTAACTGTTACTGATAATAATAATGTTACTATAAGAACCTGTATTTTAAATATAATTCAATAATGAAATGTAACATACCTCTTAAACAAACATCGTATCTTCATCCTTTTGTAGTTACTCTGCACCAAAGTTTTAAATTAGTCTAGACAATGTGCACTTTCTATAGTTGTAAATATTTCGTTCTTATAAATGCAAAAATGTAATCGTCGATACAATAAAGTACTTAGTTTCAGTGCAACAAAATCACTATGATACATATAAGTGAGAAGACTTTTGCAATTATTTGCAAATATCTAATAATTTATGACAGAGTGAAGTAAATATTTTGTTGTTATTTCAATTTGGTCCAATTTGAAAGACGACTATAGATTAAGTACGCCTTTAACAAGTTTTCCTTTAGTACGTGTAATAACATAAAGCATAGCAAAACGAACAATAATTTGTTTTCAGTTTCTTTTCGGTCCAATTATTATGTTGATAATATACAGAGTGGTACAGAACATGCAGAACCCACTTCAAGAACCGATTATACATCTAAAAACAATGAAAAACATTCATATATATGTATGCTCCGTCTGTCTTTCTTTATAAGATAGAACGAATTTTGTAACCAGAGCAAACTCTATTAAAAATATTGAAATACTAAAGTTTAGAACTAAGTTTTTCAACAAATTAGAGGAAGCATCAGGAACCATTCAGATTGCATCCAAATCCATGACAAGACGTCTACTGGTTTGGCTTGAAATGCTATGTGGTGATTCTCAGCATCTTCTATAAAGGTAATTAGATAACACAAAATAAAAATAAAAAGTACGTTCTATCTGATAAACAAAGACAGATAGTTCATATGTCCGCACGGGTTTCTTTTTCTTTTAGGTGTACAATCAGCTTCCAAAGTGGTTCCCACATGTTCTGTAATACCCTGTATATAATATAGATTCTCAAAATTCTTCCATAAGTAAAATTTATGGAAATTTAATCAGTGTGGGATCAATAGAATATGTTGTCATTCTTTTTATAATAATTACTATAAATTACTTTTTATATGCCTGTCAGTGGTATGGATACTTAGATACACTTACATAAATTAAAACACGAGAAGAAATGAGAAGAAATATAATGTTAATTACAAGTTTTATTCTATATATCTGTAAATAAAATAATTTCATTTACGACTAATTAGAAAAGAACAAAATATTATAAAGTCGATGGAATTATTTACTCCTTCTGACTTGTGTCTTTTTTGTTTGTTACGTCTTTCTTATCTAAAATATTATTCTAATAAAATTATTTAAAGGTCATCGGTAAATAGGGTTTGAAAAACATCGTTGATGTATTTTTAAAGCATTAATAAAATACTGTTTGTAAAACGTAATATAAAAAACATGACTAAATGCTGCTGTAATTCAACACTAGAGAACTATCAGATGTTTTGTAACATTAAGATTTATTGTTATATATTATAATTGTGACTCGACATAGGTGCGTTGCAAAACAATTGAAATCGTTCAATATTAAACTTAAATAAGAATAGAACAAAGAAATCACCACGTGACACAAGCATGTAAAAAATATTTTTAATGTTAGAGTCTGAGGATCTTAAAATCTGAAATTTTTTGAAAACAAACTAGTACATTAATATTGTGTATGAATTTAGCATATCATATAAATAAATATATATATAACTTAATGTGATATTCTTAATAATAACCGATGTGTAAATGTTACTAATATTATTATTCATACTGCAATACATGTAAGATGATATCAAATAACTTAAAATTAAAGAAAATATTCGCAATATGGAGCTTTGAAATAATAACGTAATCAGTACTGTAGACACTGATATGTGAAAAATAAAAGAACGAGAAAGAATATAAAGAAATATTACAAAATAATATGTTTGTTATCATAAACGGCAGACTCTTTATAGCGTAAAGTATTTTAAAGATAACATATACACAAACTACTCTAGATATTTTATAAAATATGATGTATTTGAAATTTTAAGTTTTTACTCGATAGATTTTGTTTCATAAGTATTACAACCAAAAACCAGACAATGCATTTAAAATTATTTGAAGAAACACTAGTAAAATATATTGCATAATATTGTTCTTTTTTATGTTTTACTGGAAAATAAAGTTTGCAAATGAAAGCAGCGATCGAAAATTCTGCAGTATTCAACGATTAAATAGAATACTTCTTTGAAACTTAGAGAAAATTTAAAATTAAATAAAACAAAAAGATGCGCAAACATGATCATTGAATGATGCAGATGTTATACTTGTATCAATAATGATTGTAAAATTTGTTAAATTAGAATGCTATTTTGTAGAAAATTTATTATTTTAATGAAAGGATTTTTTTATCCGAGAAGAATATACAAATCATACGAACGTTCTTTTGTTTTCTACTGCTTTATCAATACTAAGTGTAAACTGAAATTTTCCAAAAGTTAATATCTATATAAATAATTTTTAATTTTAGACATAAATAAAGTTGAATAGGCCAATTATAATTTTTGTAGAACAGAATATATTAACTTATACGAATATTGATTTTTTACAACAGTTTCTACTGTTAAATAATGTTCTGTATGCACAAATCTACACGATCATTTACCGGCACTTTACCCAGAAAGGTAAGTTCTTGTTTTTATACATTTAACCGAGTGCGGAAAGTATATTATGATTTGTTGTTGCAACAGTTCGCTGTATCAATTGTTAATCATTAATTAAAGTAAATATTATTTGTATGTATATGACACAGTAAGACTACTTATACATACATATCGAGCGTGTTATACAAGCTCATCTTCGTCGAGTTTGTCGCATAAATAAAAATTCTTTAAATATAAAAAATTAGCACTTAATATAGTTTCGCTGGCAATACATTACGATAATTAGACTTATCGTGACAGAGACATAAAAATACGCGTGTAATTTTGTTAATGTACAGCTTTTGGTAGAACGTTATATTTTTTTCATTTAATAACCACTACATAAGATATAGTTTCTCTTTTTACCATTAAAATGAATTTTAAGTAATTTACACGTTAGAACAATCCTTTCCTTAGACCGGTTATCAAGTTTCACTCTTTAGTATATTTGTTTAAACAAGGAAAGTAAAATTTTAAAGTAAATCAATATCTTCAACTTGTAGAGAATGTTCAATGTAACTATAAATAATTTACATTTCTATCTTCTTTTCCAACTATTCATATATACATATACACACGCACGTACGCGCCCGCACATACACATATACACGTATGCACGCATATAAGCGCATGCAACTGTACATGCAGTATGTGCATATAAACATGCACAAAATCATACGCATACACACACCCATACACATAAACATGCGCGTAGCCCTCACACGCACATACGTACATACATTTATATGTACATATGTTCACAGTTCAGATAAGATTTGTTGCACAAATCTTCGGTTTTAATGTATTAATCTATGTACAATGTACGGCACTAACGTGCCGATCGAATTTCTGATCACAAATTTGTACAAATTTCTTTTGTACATATATCGTATTGGTCAACTATTCTATATATATTTATTTAATCTTCTTTTCACTCTCAACAGTATATGAGACGCTCAAGGATTTTATAGTAAAATAACTTTTGCCATTCAATTTTAGAAAGTGCTTTTAGACGATAATACTACTTTTACAGTTTCAATTTTCTTGCTAGGGCTAAGGCGTGTAGAATTGCATGGAAATGATGACGTAGCAAATTTTCAATTAGTAATAGTTCTAACTGGTCTTTGCGTAAAATGCAGCAATTATTTCTACTTTGATGACGTCTGATATATTTTTATGATACTTCTTATTTTGGTAAGCGTCTCATATTTCTGTAAATTCGGACATACAATATAAATGTACTATACCCAAATCAGTTAGAATCCACACACATAATATTATCGGCATATGAGCTCGACCGTGCGGACTGTTATGTCTAGTAAGCAGATTGTACTATAGCTTAAGATAATTTTCACCTTTTCACGTCGATACGACGGTATTTGTCGTTGTTGTCTGAGCCACTGTTGTCACTGTTATCAGACTTAATGTTGTGCCGAGAGTACTCTCCTCTGTTGTTGTTGTTGTCGGTGTTGTCACAACGTCTTTTTCTATACATGTCTTTTTTGGCTCCTTATGTTCTTCGGACGAACTCGACTTTCTTTTGTGATTTGAACTCGATGAATGAGAACGACTCGATGCTGCGTCATCCTTCGATGAACGACTGCTGGATGACCTTTTCTGTCCATCCCTTCCATGACTGTGGTGCCCGTCCCTCCTTTTTTCCAATTTCCTATCGCCATCTTTACTATCCGTTCGGTCGGTACTTTTACTAGAAATGTTACAATCTTTGGGCAGTGAGATAATTTTCAATGAATCTTCTTTGCTAGTAGTTTCTGCTGTTTTGTTCTCCGATTTGTTACACGAAGGACTTCGATGATGATGTCTCTTATGATCTCTGTCACGCCTATCTCGATCTCTTCTGTCTTTATGCCGCTGATTTCTAGAACCTTTATCATCTCTATGCTTTCTTCTAGATTCTGGGTATGCTGCATGCGCCTCGGGTGCTAATTTAGATGAATTTTCATCGCTGCTAACGTTCCTATTATTGTGCCTTTCGGTTTCTGTTAACGGAGATGTAGAGATTATTGAGGAAGAATTTGTTATTTTCGTCGTTGGTAATGGATTTTCTTCACACGTGTTACCACTAGTTAATATACAAACTTTTTCATTTTTTGATCTTTCCTTTGCTTCATCTTCAGCCGTTTCGATTAGCGCTTTTATTGCATTTTCAGTTGCACATTCCATTTTCGATGTGAATGCCAATGTAGTTTCTATCTCCAACAATTGACAGTATAGTTCTATTTTTGTCTTATCATCCTTATACTTCTGTTCAGCGATTTCAAAACTTTCCTTATGAATTTTTTCCAGAATTTCCTTGGAAGCTTCTGCAACACCTGTTCGTAAAGATTGACAGACTTCCTCTACGTCAGTCTTTGATTTATATATTGCAATTTCTAAAGCTTTATCAACAACTTCTGTTGCGTAAGTTGTCGCTATTAACTGTCGTTGTGTTAACACAGTTGGCTCGAGAATAACGGTGTTACAATCAGAATTTTCATGTTCCAAAGAAACCTCTGGCGGGCACAATCGTCTCTTACCTTCTTTCGACGAAGATCCTGAAATATTGAATTTATTCGCCGATTTAGGTTCTGTGATATTTGAAATGCTTTCCTTGCTCGATGTAGTATTAGTGCTGGATCGACTGTGATGACTTCGATTATGATCTAATTTATGACTACTACAATCATATTTTTTCTTCTCCCCACAATGACTACTGCTGCTGCTGCTGCTACTACTGCTACTGCCACTACTGTGTGAATGATGACTGGATTTTTCATTAGATCGACGACGATCTTCGTGTCTCCTTTCAGATCTTTTATCATCTCTCTTTCCATTGTTTTGTTTTTGTTCTATTGTACTAGTTTTTGCAGGCTTATTGTTAAAAAGATCGGCACAATTATCATTATTTTCTATAGAATCTTTCCTCTTACTTGAAATGGAAGAATGTCTTGTATGGTCTCTGCTCTTACGATCTTCTTTACGTTTTCCATGATGGTCTGATTTCTTCAAATTCCCTTGATATTCAGCAGCTCTTTCTTTTGCCTTTTTTTCTTCCAGCGAATCAACAGAATGTTTTTGTTCTACACGTTGACGATTTGTATTTTCTTTTTGTTCATCTCCTATATTTACAGTTTCCAGTGGCTTCTTCTCCTTTATTCGGTGCTCATTTCCTACACGTCCATGCCTAACACTTGAATTGTGTTGTGATTCTTGATAATACTGTTTTAATCTAACATGCCATGCTATACTTGAAACTGCGGAAACCGTTCTAAACTGATGAATTATATTACGCGGTAAAAAGTAAATATCATTATCATACAAATTTATTCTAGCATAACGAATACCCTGTCTACGTAATTGATTTAATTTGGCGTCTTCAACCCATTGTACACATTGTGATATCGGTGGTTCATGAAGATCTAATTGTAATTTTTCGACTAGTTCAGGAAAATCACCAGCATAGAAAGCTACAACATCTTTCGTAATTCTGTTATATTCCGAAGGTTGTCCACCATGAACAGCTTTCAATATACCAACTGCTGCTGTTGTCATCCTATCTAATCCATGACCAACATGATCAGCATGTGCCTTGGTACGGTCTTCAAACATATATTCACGAGCTTCACTAAGGCGTGGCAAATACTGTAGATTTCGTAACTCATTAATGCCCGTTCTGCGCCGTTTATAAGGACTTTTATTTATATCGGCTGTTGGAACTAATTGTTCACCTGGTCTGATCCATAAAATTGGACCATCATTTGATTCTTCAGGAGTATCCATCTTTACAATAGATAATGGACCCCAAGGCATAGTCTAAAGTAAAAAGGTAAAGACTTAATAAGTTATTTATATAGACATAAATTCATCTTTCGTGGAAATATGCATTTCTTGTCTTTTCTTTTCTAACAAAATATTCTTTCTTGGCTGTTCTATGATTGAGTAATATCTATAAATGCTTCATTGAGAATTATTGTAAATAATTCCTACTGCATTTAATCTATAAGTTATTATATATTATAATCTTTTGGATTTCTAGTTTTTTTTAAATGAAAATTTTGTCTCTTGGCATAATTGTATATTTATATGATTTATTCTTTCTCTAATATAAACTTAAATAAATAATTATTTTAATTATTTGTCCCTACAAATAAATTATATTGATACTCCATTATATTGATACATCAAAATTTTTAGGATATTTTTAAATTTATATTATAATGTACAATATGGAAAGAAACAAACTAATATTTCAGAATCAAATACCCCATACTATATATCTATAGCCTACGTTTAATAAAAATATGTATTATTAAATCGATAAAAATTTGTGAGCATGTACTAATGTATATTGGAGATATTAGACACATTTAAAATTTTATATTTTTTAGAGTTAAAAAAAAAAATACTTCATCAAAATTGCTCATTTAACCAATGATAGAACATTAAATGTTCTTGAAAAAAGTTATAGTTCAAAAATACTTGTACTATCTTACATATATCTAGTAAAGAATCAAAAGTTGCTTTTTTCACCAGTTTATAAATTCACAGATAATGACCAATACTTTTAAAGAAAGATCAAAATAATCAATAAATGTTTTCATCTTTGTATCATTTAGTTATTAAAACTATCTATAATACAGATCACAGGTTCATACAGATCACAGATTAGCAATATAATCATATATCGGAAATATATCAATATATTCGTAATTGTTGTACAAATCGTTGTAAAATAATTATAATATCAATGTTATACATCATAACTTTATATAGTATAACATAAGAATATATTTAGTAATTTTATATTTGAAACCATGTTTTCCAAAAACTACCTATATGTAAACAATAAAAAAAAATATATTCTATTTCTTTAATAAATCTAATTATTTATTTCGTTTAAAATATAGAACCAATACTTACCAATTTTAAAAATGTATTCTCTTCTAATTTCTGTAGAAGATCTGGGAAATATCCGCCAACTTCTTCATGAACAGTTCCTACAAGACTTATTTGGTGGAGAGGTCCATATCTAACAGTACCATTACTATAAGCTTTACACACTTGTTCTTTGTACTGTACCATAGTTGTAGTTTCTATATCGCTGCTTCTCCCTAATACACCATTTTTAACAGTCAATGTAGGATAATTATCTGCCATGTAATCCAAGAGATCAGGAAGATATGCTGCAGCATTGTGCACTATTCCCATAACATGATACGCATTACCATTTTCATCCTCTCCAAAAACTACCTATAATATTGAATTTTTTTATTTATATTTTGTTACATTATATAACGTACAACTTATATTAGTTTATATTCTCTGCATCATTCCAAATCAATTTTAATAGACCATATTAATCAATCATACGTTATTTTAAAATAATTATTAAACATTGAAGTAATATTAAAATACAATTATTTTAGACAATTATATTGATTTATATTAGCAATTTTCAACTATTATTAATATAACTTTTTAACTCGTATTTATATTTACGTACTTTAAAATATTCTTGAGCTAATTCCTCTAGTTGTTCTTGAGATAATGTATCAATTTCATCTTGATACATATGCACAACAGTTGCACCACCATTAGGATAAGTCTCTATGTGAATGAATTTCTTGTACTTTAGGCCCTCCAATAACTCACTTTTAACTGGTGTATTGTGAAGCATTTTGTAATTTTTTGTTTGCAAATTTAACCTGAGATTTTCATTTGTAGATTTTGAAAATGGATGAGACATTGGCTTACTGCTTAATGAAACTATACTACGATCTCGTTTACATTGTACACCAATATTTGCTCGTTTTATTTTACTACGTTTATAACATCGTGAGCAATAACGTCGTTCGCTATGTTCTTTACTTCGTTTCTCTCTTGAAGATGAGTATGATTTAGAATGGGAACTCGAAGAAGTAGTGCCAATACAATTTACTGATTTATCATGAGACAATGCAGCATCTGTTCGACCAACTATTGTTGTAGCTATGCTATCACCAGTCCAATCTGATTTAATTATGCCTAATTGCTCTTGAGAATCTGTCAATTCTGTTTTTACTTCAATAAGCTCTAATTTTACATCTCTGTGAATTGTATCCATCTCATTATCTGTTTTTTCTTCTTCGATCGATTTTATTTGCATAACAGGAACTTCTTCAACTTTCTCCAATTGTCCACAAAATGAGTAAGAAAGATTTTTACAAACTTTAGCAGTTAAATTACTTCTGTTCTCCGAGTCATACTTTGCTGTATCCATTACAACAGTCGAGGTCATAATTGGCGATGTCATACTACTAGGAAGTGTTGTATTTGGACTGTTTGGGCTATCAGAAACTCTTGGAGGATAGTCTGGACTTCTTGGGCTACTAATCACTTCTCCATTACTTTGAGGGCTTTCCCCTAACTGAGGTGTATTACCATGTTCAAAATTTACACATCCTTCTAGTTTTGTTGACAATGTGTGTAGTCCACCAGATACTGTTGTATCCTTACTACATGCTAAGTCAACCTAACAAATAATTATAGATTCTGATTAATAACAACTCAAAAAGCTTTTGTTATTTATCACTTCCGTATAAATTTCATAAATATAAACAAATATACATACATGAATAGCATGCTGAACTGGTTCAATTAAAGTTTTTACTAATTCATTGTTGCAATGATCTGAATTTCCTATAATACACACATACACATAACATTTATTTCATAATATAAACTTAATCTTTTAACTTGATTAATAATTTAATATATACATGTTTATCTTTTATGTAGAAAAATAAATGTTTTGTTTTCATAAAATATAACAAGAATATATTTTAAGTCATACAACGAAAATGTATTTTTAGTATCTAATACTTATTAATAAATATTATTAAATCAATTACAGTTATATATAAATATTTACTCTTTTTTTTATATTGTCGTAATAACCTATTAAAATAACTATAAACAATAGTTCCACTGACATAAATATCAACACAATTTTTACATCACACGACCCTTTTTAGTATATCAATTTTTTAAATAAAATCAATATATCAGTTCATGTATTCATATAACATCTAACATAGTTAAATATGATATTACCGTCTGGTTGTTCAGAAATACAGGTAACAGTATCCAGATCATTCCTTTGATTGGACATGCTGTGTGATTCCAAGGAAGGCGTACGTAATTCAGTATTAATGGGAATTTTAAAACTAATACGTTCCTCCACATCACCAGAAGAGCTCATGAAATTCACGTTTCTTCGTAATTCGTTCCCTTCCGTGTTTGTATTAAACGATGACGCTGTAGAGAAAATCGTGGGCGTCCTAATTGAATGTAGAGCTAAATCGTCCGAAAATTCGTTTGTCTCTTTGATAACACTATTCCACGTTGTTCTCGACACTTTTACACTGTTTGTTTCTGCTTGTAATGGGTCAAATACTTGCTGAATCGTATTATTTACATCACATCGTTCGTTTGACACGATACCTGCACCACTTTCAGATGCCATCTTGATTCTGTGAGCGACGTCCTGAACATAACGATACTACGCAACATTTGATTGGATACTTCTTAGCCGCCTTTTGAATAGACCTTATTCTATTCGTCTGAAATCGGATAAAGAGTAGGGGTAAGACCAGTAGATATAGAGGTACTATGAACATTTTTATTCATTGGAATCTTCGATCCCCAATCTTATTTTCTCTGCGATTTTTTGATTATAAAGAACTATATATTGCTCATAATTCTCACTTGCATTGTATAATAATCAGCATTTGAATATAAAATACTGCCTGCATTTTGAAATAATTCACATTTGTTATGAATATATGGTCTTACCGGCAAGTTAAAAATCATTTTTACATTTGAATAATTTGAATTTTAGCAAGTTATAATTTTGTAGTTTTTAATCTAAACCGATAATTATTTTCTCTGAAGATTGGTATAAATTTTGAAATAAGACGTAGGAATATCGATAATATATTGTATTATATGATATAGGAACTTAAATAAAAAAAAAAGAAGAAAAACTATAATAAAATATAATTACACAACGAATTGTACAATATTTTCTTTTGAAACAAAAAATATTGGGAAGGAATAACTTTGAATAAGAAATATTCTCTTTTAAACTTTTTTGTTGCAAAAGATTATAGATATTATATACATTTATATTTCAGTAAAATAAACGTTCATCAAAATAATTAATTAATTACTATGAAACATTTCAATCGATATAACTCTTCTAAATGTGAATAAAGAAAAAGATGTGTACATACCTTGCCATTTCTACTTCAGACTAAAATTTAAAATTAAACTAGTTGCCGCTAGTAATAAGTACATCTGGTAAGTATATATTTAAGTAAGTCACCATTTTCCTGTTAATCGACAGCTATCCTTAGAATTACATGTTCGATGGCGATGCTGATATGTTTTATATATCCTCTCTGGTTTTATAAGTTAGTGAATATTGATTTAATATAATCATAAATAGCAATATAGTTGCTAAAAATATAATTAATTATCAATATCTAATGATGTTCTCTTTATCTTTGTATATGATCGTATGCTTCATCTAATTAAGGATACAGCAATTACGAATTGTTTTTAATTAAATTAACATTTATATAAGTTACTCTATTTAGATTTAGTTATTTTAACAAGAAAACATTCAATCCGTAAAAAACATAATTTTAAATGTAAACATAATTTTATTTTATAATGTAGTATAGTGTATAAAAGATAACAAACAACTTAATAGTAAAACATACATGTATAAAAAGATATAGAACATTTGTAAGATTGCAAAAATTATATATGTATGTATAACACAGAGGATTTTAAGACAAGTAAACTAATTATGAACTAAACCAAATTAGTTTGATAATTTTTCAACTTTGTATCTACTGTTCGTACCTACTTGTTTACATTAACAAGATTAATATATAAGACTATCAAATTTAAATCTTGGTTAATATTCATTCTATAGACTTTTAAGTATATAACATACTTTATTCAATTTTTGATAAGCATTGCTTCTATAATACAGTAAAAATTATTTGCATGAATTATATAATTATCATGTACAAAAATTTATATACATTGATCTTTTGCAAGATGAATTTTAATTTTTTGTAACATTAAAAAATGTTTTAATACAGTATAATTTTATGTTTTTCTTAATTACAGTTCATTTACTTGGAAATCTGTTCATAGTATTACAAATACATTATTATTATTATTATATCATTACTAGTTTCTTAATTAAATATTAATATAAAACTATAAAGTACAATATATTAATTATGTAATTATTTTTTGTAATTGATTCTAATCTTGACTTCATAAGTTCATTTCTATCATATTTATAATGTTCAATCTAACAAAAAAAAAAAAAAAAAAAAAATATATATATATTTGAATTATGAATAACAAAGTTCAATATATTATTTTTTGTTTTTTTTTTTCATATGATATTAAAATTAACCCTAACAACTTCTAAAGTTTTCTGTTACTCACCTATAAAAACTTCTGAATTTATCATTTAATATTTGAACAAAACGAGAATTAGATAGCAATGAGATAGAATTTAACTTAGTCATATACATTTGGAACAATAAATAATGAATGTAATACTTAAATCGTAATATTTCATTTGACTAAGTTTTTGTTCTTATCACATTGAGACCCAACCATGCAATTATATTTTGTAATACCATCTTTACGTATAATAATTAAATTCTAATGCAAAGAATCGTTATAGGTGATAGAAATTAAATTGTATGATACATATTTATTTATCAATATTTTTATTGTCAACAGAACAGATAGATCTACTCGTTTTAATGATTTTTATCAGTCTATAAAATGAGTAAATCTATCCATGTAGGTATCAATGTGGTAAGCAATGCTGTTTATTTCTATAAAAAATATATTTTATATTGTACACCATGCATCTAAGTTTCACAATTATTTGGAAACCATAAACACATAAAATTTCTTATTTACAAAACAAAGGACAAGTTGTAGAAATAGTCAGAGTTGTAAGGGTTAATATTATAAGTGCAAAACAATCAGCAAATTCTTTTACAATTACAGTTACTGTGGTTCATAGTTATGGGATGATTTGAATTCAGTAAATATGTATAGGTGAAAAAATGTACAAAATATATTATGCAGATCTTCCTGCTTCAAGAAAAGAAAATAGAATCTTCGCGACTGATTTTTAAATGTTACATTATCAGTTTTAACACGTTGATTGCTATACATAAAATATGTTATCTATATTTGTATTTTTACTGTTTTCATATTAATTTTTCATACTATTAAAGTTTATAATTTTAGTCCTTGAGAAGAAACATATTCTTTTTTATAAATTTTCAGGAAATTTGTAAACATGATATAAATATAGAAATAATTCTTGTAAACATCTATATAGAAAATTAGGCATCTCATTGATATAATATGATTTAATTAACTCATTCTGTACATAAAAATTTTGTATATTATACATAAAAATATACGAAATTCAAAAAGTACAAACGTCATTTATCTAATTATCTAAATAACAGATGGTTTGCTATGAAAACCATAATCAATATCAAACTATATAAGATCAAAGATATCTTTAAGAATATTTTTACTAACAATTAGTTTCTATATTAATAATTTAATGTATGAAAAAAAAGAAAATATAAAATGAAGTCCGTCTGTAACATATTATTAAGTTCAGTTATTTTTCTTAAATAATTAATTGAATTAATATAGATATAAATGAAATATAATAAATATTTGTAATAATATCTAAATTTTGTATCTTTTTCTAAAATAAAAAGATCAAAAGGATTCTGAACAAACTTGGATATAGTGATCACAAGAAAATATCTCTAACATAGTTTCAAATGTATTGAAAATACCACTTATTAATTATTTTCGAATTCAACAAATAAAGTGAAGCTTAGTCCAGAAATAAACTGAGTGAAAATTTATTTTACTAGAAGTTTAAACTTGTTCGAAAATTGAATTATTGTTCTATAATTTGTATCATTTTGAAATTGTATCAAATTAATTATAGCTGTACATATATTACATTGTATATTCTACTAGTATAATATAAATATTGTATATTTCTTTCATCACAAAAAGAATATAATTATTGCAAAAAATTAATATTATATGATCTTATCACTTTTTCAATTAGCTATCAACGTGTTAAAATTAAACCATAAATTTATATTAATGATCACAAAAGATAACATTTTCTAATTCAACTGGATTGCACTATCTTTCATTTTTTTGCTCTGTTTCTTTACAGTCTTAACCTTCACTATAGTTTTCCCAGACTTTCCCTTGATTGGTAGAGATTTTTCTTTTAATGATTTCATTTGTAACTTCACTTCTGCTTTTGATAATTTCTTGCTTTTTATACTCTTTAAACCAAGCTTGCTGTCTTTTTTAACTTTGGTAGTAGTTTGAATCCCTATACCGGATCTTATACAAGACCCGGGTAGCTTGTACTAGGCAGCAACTTTCACCTTTTTCTTCCTCTTTTTCTTCTTTTTATCGTGATGAAGTTCTTGTTTTTTGGCTATACAGGTGCGACAGTACCAATCCTCGTTGTCAGCTGGTGGTACTTGCATACCAACACACACCCTATATAATTGAGAATATGTAAATTAAGCACACACACAGAAAACAAAAATCAACTAAATCTAGAGGCAAAAAAGAATTTTTAAGCTTCAATTATATCATTTCATCATCATCTATATTGTAAAGGTAATTGTACTTTGTTATGTTTTCTAAAAAGCAAAGGATAAAGAAAGAAAACAACAAAGCATTAACAAGATAAAACGTGAGGAAAAAAGTGGAATTTATTCGAGAAACAAAGGGTAAAAAAAGTAATTAAAAAAAAGAAGTTAAAATAACATAATGTAAATATAGTGATATTAAAAACTCATACTTAAGTTGTAGTTAAGAAAATAATTTAATAATTAAAATTTTTTATTTCTAGTAGATATGTAATTTTTCTATTTTTAATATGTTCTCTAAAAAAGTGATCTGTTATGGCTTTTTTGTATTTCAATTTACATAACATTTTTATAATATAAAAAGAAGTGCTAAAGGATACATAATATTAGAATTGTTTATATTTTTATGTGTTTTAGTCAATTTGTAAAAAGAAAGGTAAAGATATGTTCATTTATATTACAAAACAGCTTTTCTTAAAGATTTATGGCATAGCTCCAAATAATTATTGTTTTATCAACATTTACTTACCAATGATACCATGCATCACAATCATCACAACCAACCATAGGTGATCCATCATCTTGGTTACCACATGCAGGACAGAACCAAACTTTATGACCACCTTGATCCTGAAAAACTCATATGACGATAAAAATACAACATACTTCTCTTTTATGATGTTTGGATATACCAACCCATCTTTTGTATTTTGTTAACGTGTTAACAATATGTTACTAAAAAGATATGTAATGTACATTAAACTCTTAACATATTTAAGGATTGTATCGTATTGTTTATACTGTAATTAGAAAATTGAGGAATTGATAAAAAATATGTGACTAAAGGTACTCAGTAGATGATAAAATTGTTATAATTCAAAATTAATGAAAACTTTTTATATAATTTATATATATATATATATATATATATATATATATAAAATAAAAAATATAATATAACAATTGTATATAATACCTATTATAATCTGAATAACAATATTGATGTTATGTATGTATACATATATACGCATTTATATATAATTTTATAATGTTATATATGTAAATACATAACATCTTTAGTAAGCTGAGATATAAATAAAAAGAGATCAAAAGTTGAATGAAACTGAAATATTTGTGAATTAAAGCAGATACATAATTATGATTATTAACATTTATAAACTGATGAAATATCTGTTACGAAAATTAATTAAAATTTTTCATAACAAAACCAATACCTTGAAAATAAAACAGAATTTATATAATTACTATACCACATACATATATTTATATCTATCATTAAATGCAATTTATGATTCAAAAGAATAATGTATGCTGATGAGTTATGAATAATGTATGCATGTAATGTACATGAATGTAAGTAGGGAAGGAATAACACATTTACACAAAAGTTAAGGTGCTGGTCTGCGGTAATTAAACAAATTTTCACTGGGCCCACAAATATATTTTATAATAAATGCTCATTTGCAATTTATATTTCAATTATCCAGGAACCAAGTTCTCATTAATTTAGAAAAAAATTATTTAACATTTCAGGTGCATATATTTTATTAGAATTAGATATTTATCATATTTAATACTGAAAGTTTAATTATATTCAAAATGCTTATTGTCAGATATATTTGCATGTCTACCCTTATTTGAATCTAATCTATTTAATAATAATTTTTTGTTTCTATATTAAAAAGTAGTACCTATAATAGACAATAAATAAGAAGTCAAACATGAACAATGCACATACAAAGTGAATCATCAAATTTTAGGACCAAAAATGTCTCTATTGTCTTTAATGATAGGAGAAAATATTTAAGTAAGGGAATATTTGTTACAGAAGGCTAAATATTATGATAGAAATTTTTTTTTAAAAGCTATGCTTTTTAAGATATGATATATTTTTGTTTCTACAACATTAAAGTTGATAGAAAGAAAAATTAATTCATATATAATTTGTGGCTTTCTGGATAGCCTGAAGAGTAATTTTTATAAAAGATAATCTATAATGTAGAAACATAATGTACATTTCTTTCAAGATACTTTTCATATCTTAAAAATTTGACTTGTTAAAATAGATGAATAAATATTAAACATAGAACACTAGAAAAGTTTATGAGTTAAATATGATTTTCAATGATATTTCAATTATTATTAGCTATCAGTTATTAATATGAAAAATTTCTTAATATCTACACACACTGTTTCTACTTTAGACTGTATTTCTTAAGAATTATTCTCTAATAAATGACCCAAACATCAACATTATGATTTTTTATAATAATATCTGCTTTTTCATAACAAACTCTCCTATCTAAAACATTTTCTTTCTAACACTAAAAATATAGAAGAAATTTTAGATTTTTATGTTAGATAACTCATCCTGTATAAGACAATGCAATGTATAAACATCAAGATATATGTTGTATGTTTATTATATGTTATTATATTATATGTTATTAATATATTGGTTGCATTAAACTCTTTTTACATAAATTAATCTAAATAAAAGATAATGAAGACTCATTTAAAATATTCTAAACTGATAATTTTAATAAGTAAAGTTTCTGTGTATATTGGTTTCTATATAAATAGAAATCTTGTATGTTTTATTGTTTTACATAATTCAATTTGTAATAGTTATATATTTCTATCTTTCTTCATATAGTTTTACATAAAGTTATCTAAATGTACAAATATTCTTATATATTAATATCAGCTGTAATATTTATTTGTTTATAAATATTAAAAAGCTTTCTTTTATAGAGCCACATATAAATATATAAATAAATAGATAGATATAGAGAGAGAATGAGAAAAGGAGAAAAACAATATCTTATTATATAAGTTTGATTAGCATATATAATCTGTAATGTAAGAGAAAAATCATTCTATTTTCAATATCAAATAATTTTACATAAAATAATTTTTAATAAACTTTTATTTATCCAGTTAATAAAGTTTTATTTATCAAGTTTTTAAATTTAATTCAAATGCTTTTTTCACACTCAATTGTAATTATATTTAACATGAAAATTATAAATTAAATGTGTATATAAATAAAATTATGAATTATATATATATATTAATATGTTTAAATCACATATATTATTGTTATAAAATATATACGAAGTTTTTTATATTATAAATATATATTCTTTTTATGTTCATTTATCTATGTATATAGTTACATAAGTTGTAATTGTTATTAAAGGCAGTTTCAAGAAATTTTATAATAGGAATTTCAGAACAGTAAATGTTTTCATATTAAAAGTTGAAAACTTTTCTAACATCATAACCATGATAGATTCAGGCATAAGCTAAAGACAACGCACAAACCCATATTTCGATAAAATTGACACAGATAGAAAATAGATGATACTTTATAAGGAGTATCTAATGACTTTTGTTTAGAATGGGAATGTACTCACCACAGTAGTGGTTGGTGTTGGGGGCAGCGCAATCCTGCCATTTTCTTTGTCTTCCTTAGCATCATCCTTTTTAAGAGCTGCATCTGCTTTCGTCTCTGTGCCGTTAAAACCGTTCGTTATATTCCTAACTGTTCTGCATGCTATGCTTAATAACGACATGCAAGTTGCATGCAATCAACCAATCCTTTGCTATTTCGTAAACTATTTTATATTTCCCCTTTTCTGTATTATAATAGTTATTCATTCAGTTTTAAGAAACTATAAAGTATTTTGTTCATTAGTGTACTTTTCCTCTTCTAAAATTAAATTTCTTGTGATAGAAACTTTTTATTATCAATTTAAAGATTGTTTGTTATCTTTAAATAAATTCTTCAATTAAATTTGCTCATAAAAAGGTATTTATATACTTTTTATAATTTTAGCAAAATAAATTAAAATCATGAGTATATAATCTATTTTTTAAAAATTATAGAGTTATATATAGTTAAGTTATACATTATTATTTCTCTAATGAAAGAGAAGGAATAAATAAGAATAAAAAATAACAGTAAATATATTAAATACTGGACTTTTTGTAACTTTAAATTACATTTTACTTTTGTGCAAATAATAAATTGTTTCATAATTTGCTGGCCCCTGTATTTCTCTAAAAATAGGAGATTAATATAGTATTGTCAATTATTTACTCATTTTATTCATATTTATTGCATCAAGTATATTGTCTCCATATCATTTATTTTATCAACTTTTATGCAAGGAAGTATAATACTACTTTTACATCTTTAGATGTTTTAACATTGCATGTCATATAGAAACTGTAACTGAATTATATTATAATATTTCTGTTAATTTATTGTATTTTAAATGTTCTAATGTAGGATAACACATATTATAGTATAATGCATACATAGATATGAACTACCAAAAAATTAAATTAAAAGTACTTTTTTTCTCTTTTGCCTATAATCATTTCAAAAAAACTATTTAAAAAAATTATTTAAATAAATTTAACCAATTGTATCTAATATCAATTCTTCCAAATGCAATATAAAATATCTATTTTATATTGAAAGAACAAAAGAATTACCGAATTAAAAATGTTTAGTTATATATAATATATAATATATATATATATATATATATATATATATATATATATATATATATCAATATGTGTGTGTGTGTATATATATTGATTTAATACTTTATAATAACCTATTCTTTTAAATTGAATATATTTTTAATGCAATGTATATAAATATATAAAAATATTTTTTAAAATTCATAAGCGTCTGTATTAACTTTCTTCAGTATTCAATATCTTATTATTATTCCTGTACATTATGTATATAAATAAGATATTAAAATTTAAAAAGTAAAGCATAATGTATTTTATTATTACTTGGTCATATATAGAATGCTCCTAAACACTCACCTTAAAAAAACCTAGTTAAAAAACATAGAATACTATGTTTAATGTTTTCTTTTTCTTATAAAAAATGCTGAGCAAAAAGATTACTGGAAATATATATTTGTAAATATATTAAATCTTCCTTCTTAAAAGATTAAGAAGGAAGGTTGAGAAACTTTATATATTATACTTCTTGAATGTCACGCATAAGGTCTAAAATTATTACATTTGATAACATGTAATAAAATATAAAATTAATAAAACATAATAAATCAACCTGAATGTTCAAACCTAATCTATAGATTATTGCATTTGAAACAAAATTGAATATTGCATTTAGAACAATCTAATGATTTTTTAAAAATTTAATTTTACCATGTTTTTGGATAGAAACTTTTGAATCCATCTTTATGAAGTTGTACAAGAATATTCCTTTCTCCATTAAGATCAATTTATTTAAGCTACATGAAATATACCAGATGTGCATTTGCATTGCAGAAGAAAATACTAAAAGAAAAATAATAATAAAAAGAAAAGAAAGTTTAAAAATCCATTTCAATAGCAGTGTAAGATCAGAAAGGTCTTAGAACTTAGTTTCCTTTAAATTAGTCATTTATAAAATTTGTGGCTATTTAATAATACTTATTATTAAAATATTTTATCATTGAAAAAATGAGAATGGATATTATCAAAATATCTAATGGAATTAAGTTCTGAGACTTCTTTCAATACAAAAGATTCCACCTAATTGAATGTGATAGAAGTGCTAAAATTTGAAATAATCAAGTATATTGGTAATCACAACATGAAATACGTAACAATTCTAATGTAGGCTATAAAGTTGTTCTACATACACACTTTAGAGACAAATGAATCTATACAACAAAGCAGGCCAAATGAAAATTATACCGTCACCGCAAGTCATGAATGCATAGAAAGTAAAAAATGAAATATTGGGAAGCTGGGTTGTTGGATGGAGTGAAAATGGTATCAATGAATTGAATTAATCTTTGCATAAAAAATAATCAGCTATATACGTAAAAAATGATCGAGACATTTTATATCTACATGAAATGTTTGATTGAAATTTAAATAAATTATCTGATATATTCATATTTGAAGTATGTATAAAAAAGCAAGAATGTTTAAATATTATAGCAATATTAATCTAAACAAAACTATGAATGATTATAATTAATAAATAATCAATATAATGAAGGAGGGCTGTCATCTCAGCTTACTATACGAGATTTATTATAAAATAAAATCTTTTTCTCTTCTGTACCATTGTTTATCATTAATCCAAATCGATTTCTTGTGTATGTACATATACTATTTTATAGTATGCTACATCCTTATGTTACACATATATTTTATATTTTAATATATGCCATAACAAATATCTTAACCCCTTGCGGACTACCGCAGTATATATGCGTTCTGCGTAAACCATCAATTTGGCCGAGTAACTCATGTATGCGTTTGACGAAAACAGATACAGCCGAAAGACTCATATATATATTCCACGTAAACGCGTTCGGCGAATACAATTGATAGAAGTAAAAGCTCATGTGTCTTATTTTACTTATCCTGTGGAGAATTTGTGTATGTCCATATGTCTAAAATTTGACATTTATGAACGAAAAGCGCGTCTAAGCAGAAATGAGCACTGGCAATTTTAAATGACTATCGCGGTAACAGCTCGGCCCCACGGCACGGTTGACTTCGAACCGTGCCGTCTGCAAAGGGTTAATTTGTATGTATATAAGAAGCAATAAATTTAATAAAAAATATAACTATTTTTATTAACACATTTAATAAATTTATATCAACAAAAAAAAAGGAAAACACGATTTATATCTCTACTATTTCAACTATAAACGATATGTTAAAATCGATCATAAAAATTTAAGAAAATAATGATTAAAAATGGTTATAATATTATTTCTTTTGAATGTGTAAGTTGTGACAGCCCTATTATGATTTAATTGTAATTTTATAAAAGGTATTTGATTCTTAACATATTTGAAATATTCTGAAATATTTGAAAACGTAATTAAATGTTATACTTAAAAATATAACATTTTTATATATTTGAAGTATATGATTATCATATAAAAACGTACTTACAAAATAATATGGTGGTGGTTGTTGTTGCGTCAGAGGAGGTGGGAGCTTAGGAGCAGGATCAAATTGAGATGGAGGAGTCTCTCTTTGAGGTAAGGCTTTGAAGAGAGATTTCTTTGCTCGAGGAACTGTTGCAAGTGGCACACTAGTAAGATTGGCAGAGAAAGTATCTGTAGGAAGAGCAGGGCTTCCATCTAACGTTCCCTCCTCTGTTTTCTTACTTGCCGACTTTTGCTTTGGCGGTCGCGTTACTAATGCTGATATTTTCGCCAACTCGGGACTTGGTTCTCGTTTCGTCTCATCCTCAGGCTTCTTCAGCAATGTCTTTATAGTTCTATAACACATTTCCCTAATAATAATGTATGCGTTATTAAATACAATGCGTGTATTCAACATTAACGCATAATATGATTCTTCATACAACAAGAAAATAAACACAAAGAAACAACCTTATAATAGTACAATAAGAAAGCAAAACACATGAATTAAAATCATCACAAAAAAAAGTAGTAACTTATTAAAGCTAAAAGAAGAAGATTAAAATTATCTGTGAACTTACATTTTCTTCATTGGAGCAGCATCAGGAGTTGGGGGTCTTGGAGAAGCTGTACCTAATTTTAGTGTTATTTTTGGTACAGCTTCTGAACTTTTATCTTCTTTCTATAATAAAAAGAAATTAAAATATTAGTCTTAATTTCAAATTATCTCACAAAAAATAATAGAAAAAAAGGCAGTAGAAATATTTATAAAAAGTGACTTTTCTACCTCTTTCTCTTTTCGCTTATCTTTTTTTTCTTTCTTTTCTTTGATTTTATCCAGCTTTTCCTTTTTATCCATTTTATCCCTTTTTTCTTTTATTTTCTCCCCTTTCTCTTTGTGCTTTTCTTTCTTATCTTTCTTCTTTTTTAATTTATCTTTTTTTTCTTTCTTATGTTCCTTTGATTTCTGAAAATAAAATTTATATGTAATAATTATTTAATAATAAAACTGATATATATATATATATATATATCTTTTTATAAATTATTTCGAGAAAATATTATTTTAAGTTTTAATATTTCACATTATCAGTTTACTTCCAATAAAACATTAGATCTTATTTCTTTCCGAATTTTTATTTTTAATAGAAATTATTATACAATAAAGTGTATAATTGGTGAAATTCCATCAATTGAAATGAATTTATAGCTGATCATATCATATTTGAGTAATTTTTAAAATGTTCATTCGACCTCAAATGACCGAGTATCGTTTATTTTAACTTATGTATTTGTATTTTTAATCCAAAGTTCGACTATTCAATAATTAGAAGTTATTTTGAAAAATCTTTCTTTTCAATGTTAATCACACATATCAGATTGTTCTTTATTGTATTCGGAGAATTTGATTCTAAATATAATTTAGTTTTACCGCTATAAGAACTTATTTTTTCATTAGAAAATTTCAAATAAATCTTGCAATTCTCTTTCTTTATCTTTAGTCTAGAGAAATTATTATATTCTTTGACATTTTTTTACAACATACATATTTTATGTATACAGTTAATTTGGAAATTAACATCTCAATAAAGTACTAAAGTAAGTACTAAAAATTTACAAAATAAACATAATGTGTTAGAAAATAACTTGTACTTTGTTCTTTTCCTTTTTTGTTTGAATCAATGATTTTAATATAACTCATAATTATACATTCAGATATGTGATTCACATAACTAAAAATGGCTTAATATACTGAAAACTGTTTGATAAATTTGAATTATTCTTGTTTTAGCTCTTTGTAACCTGTGTATCTAGGCATATCTTTTATTTCTTTACTTGTTTTCTCGTACAATGTGAAGACTGAACTTTAAAAAAACACATTTTTAGAAAATTTGGAGTTTGTATAATGTAGTGCTGTATAATCACCTATAATGTCTTTGTGTCCTTTTAGAGCAGACATCTGAACTTGTTAAACTTACGATGTTCCTTCAAACGGGGACAGCTGAGTGCAAAGGGTCAAATATGTGTTAGATTTGATTTATTCTACTAGGAGTTAAACCAGTTGGAAAATATCTTGTTAACATCTTTTTTTTATGTAAATTTTTGAGTTAATGCATTAAAAAATCCCCGCAATTTATCAAGTTTGAAACCAAAATGATTAAAAAATCAATCACCTAGTTCTCCAAATGTTATTTATATGAATATTTACATATAACAAATGTATAAATAGTAAACGCATTGACTTTTATATGTTAACATTGCGATAATTGTTAAAACTGAAAAAATTTAAATAACTAGTAAAATAAAAAATTACCTTATCATTTTTATCCTGTTTCTCAATTTTGGGACTTTTTGAAGATAATAACGGCACAATAGGTACTGGTTTAGGGTACATATTTGGTGCTGCAAGTGCAGATGATAAAGGCGGTGCAACGGTACTCGTAGGAACTGGTGGAGGTATCTCTTTGTCCTGTTTAACCGCCTTTGGTTTATCTCCTTTTTCTCTTTCCGTTTTTTCGTGTTTTGTCATTGGAAGCGTTGCTTCAGTAGAGGAAGGTGTTGAAGGAAGCTTTTCCCGATCGAGAGATTTGGTTTTTTGTAAAGTGGAGAAATCTTCAGATTTTGGTGGTAAATTTAAAAAGCGAGGTGGTAATGGTAAATTTGACATTGCCGGATGAGCGCCACTACTACCTCTTCCTATAGGTAATGGAAATCTAGGAAACATTGGATGAGGTATTAAACCAGGCGCTGAAGGAAATGTTGAGAAAAAAGGAAATGGAAGGGTCGGTGGAAAACTTGGTTCTTTGGAAATCTGAGGTTCAGGTGCCTGTGGTGTTTTCGGTCGATCTAGTATATCCTGTTCTGGCGCATCGTTGATAATCTTTGTCTGAAAAACGGTAATCGCATATCGGCGATGTCTTTCAGCGTCTTCTTCAAGCAATTAATAGTGCTCGCATACACGTACACGCACGCGTGCACTTGTGTTAATATCATATAATGCTATTTCTAAATAAAAGTCAACCTACCTTTTTTGGACTAACGCAATGCTTTGGGCTTCTTGATTTCAATTCCTTTTTTTTATTAATCTTTTCTTTTCTCTTCCTTTTATGATCTGTAGGTGTTGTGGGCATGTTCAATTCCGGAGTTCTTGGTGTACTGGGAGTTCCTGGTGGTGACATATCATCAAACATGTAAACGTCTGATCCTGGACTTTGTAAACCAATTAGTTCTCCTCCATCTGGTTGAAGGTGGACGTCTGGCGTATGTGGAGTCTTTTTTTCTTCTCGTTTCACATCAGTATCATTACGCAATGCTTGTTTATCTATATTTTCATCAATAACTAAACCAGGTGAACTTTCTCTTGAATCAAGTTCTTTGTATTTATGTTGTTCTGATATGTCTTTTTCTTTATCCTCTCGTGGTTTTGAAATCTTTTTAAAAATGTTCAATTTTTGCTTATCTGGCTCTGATGGAAGTTTATCAATAGTGTCCTCTTTTTTTTCATTAGATGGTGGGGATCTACCAGTAACGTCGACTAATTTTTCTGGTTTTGTCTTTGGTTGTATACTTTTTTGTAATTTTGGACTAATAGCTGTTTTAGGTGATACTAATTTAGGAGTAGATGGTCTGTTTGATGAACTTGGCATAGTACTTTGTAATTTCCCACCTACTGACTTTAAAGGTTTTAATTTAGCTAATTCTTTCATACCAGCCAACTTTTTAATTTTATTATCGTCTATCTTATCTGGTTTAAATAATTCCTTAGCGCGATTCTTTTTCTTATTTTCTTTATCAAGTTTACAATCTTCTAATCCTTTCTTTATAATCTTTTTCGGTTTTTTATCATACTTTAATTCAGGAGGTACCATAGGGTAAGAACTAGGCTGTGACGAGTCTGAACAAGTTTGATGTGGGGTTCTTGCTTCAGGTAGTTTTCCTTCTCGAGCAGGTGATAAAAAACCTGAAGTAGTCATCATGACGCTATGTATTTCACGTAATGGTCTACCTTCTTCCAGTACTTTTATACGCTTTGTTATAGGGCTTTCAAATGAGACAGGATCTCCTGGTCGCTTAAATACTACTTGTGGTGACATCCTATGAGGAGATACATTTATAGAACTGTTACTTGATGTCCCATTATTCAATGTTAAGTCAGATGTTCCATTTAATAAATTTTCTGCTTTTTCTGCTATATATTCGTCTGTAAAATAATGTAAACAATATGTAAAATAATAAAATACCATTATAATTGTATAATTTTCTGTTTATTAAAATTATTTGAGATCATTAGTTAAATTGATATTTATTTTTCTACAAGAAATTGAGATACTTAATATTCAATATTTTTATTAGCAATAGTTTGTATGTTAGGTGTAAGCATATCTTAATATACATATAAATTTGACAAAATCTCTTTTTACGTGAACAATTGCTTCATACATCATTGATCACAATAATTGTTTATAGATATACTAACTTTTCTAATAAAGCAGTGTAAACTAAAATAATATTCTATCCTTATATTTCCATTACATTATGATCATCTCCAATAAAAATAAAATTTTATGTAATAAAAAAAAGTCTGTCTTATTATATATATAAGAATCTAAATATTTCTTATATTGCTTAAGTTATTCATCATTGTAGCAGTAAAATAAGATATATTTTATCAAGATAGATCGTACAAAGAATTACAATCTACATTTATGCAATATTTGACAGTTTTGATGAAATTCTTTCCAAATTTTCATATTTAAAAAAACAAAACATTTGAAACATTGGGTTGTAAATAGTATAATAAATAACAGTAATAGTAATAAATAATATAAATAATTTTGATCAAATAAAGAAAAATATTGAGTTTAACCAAACTTACTTATGTTACAACCCAATATATAAGCAAAATAAATTTCTTTATGTTCATTTCAATGCTTTAGCTTTACTTAAAAGCTTTCTTTGGTACAATCAATATATGTAGTTGAAATAACTTGTTGTGTTTTTAAAAGGTTATCCTACATTTCAGAAATACTTTATTAGGAGCTTTATCTGGGGTTAAACAATAACATTGATATGAATATAAAATATTTTGATATTCAGCTTTAAAACATTATATGTGTATTTATATGCAAGTAATAATTTACCTTCAGTATCAGGAAACATGGCTGGTAAATGTTCATGTACATGTACGGGCCTTGTTACAACTTCCCGGCTTCCAGGTTTCAAAAAATTCAAATGATTTTCACGTTGAATTGGAAATTTTGGTACTGTTACTGGACATGGGACAGAATCTACATTTTTTATATATTCTGTTAACTCTTGTATATCGATATTCATATGCTGAAATGCTAAACCCAAATCATCAAGATTTGCTTCTGTTCTTCCCACTGAAAAAACATTTAATATTATACTTAAAATGAAACTACGATAGTTTAATTTTAATATACTACGTAATTATTTATAAAGCCTATTTTATATTGTTTAAAACTTCAATTAAATCTTTGTAATATTTTAAAAATGCTTACAGATTTCTGCATATTGATGAGTAAGTCTTGAAATTTGTAAAATATATTCTTGCATAAGATCAACCATAAATTCTAATGGTGTAGAATTGATCGAATGCCATCCAATCGTTTGACAAATTTGAGCAACCACCATTTTTAAGACACTCCTACTATATTCTATTGACATTTTCAACTGAAAAAAATAATACAAAATTATTAATTATAATGGAAAGTAGCAAAAATCGATAACTGAAAGAACATTGCTAGAATTTTATAGTTTAATACAGATATGTGTCATCT
The DNA here is from genome assembly GCF_905332965.1 of Bombus pascuorum. Lineage (NCBI taxonomy): Eukaryota > Metazoa > Arthropoda > Insecta > Hymenoptera > Apidae > Bombus > Bombus pascuorum. Next base: position 622,080 of record NC_083494.1, read on the forward strand.
TTTAATAAAATAGTGAGATTCAATAAATTATTTTCATTAGATGTAAAAATGGTATAATATGAAATTTTGCTTTCACTCACCAATGTAAAAGAAATTATATAAGTTCTAATTCTTTCGTTTATTAATATAAAATATCTACATATATTTCTATTCTAATACACAGCTTCATTTAACACTTCGATGTTAAGTCATGCATTTCATTTTGATAATGATATACATTTCATTTATAATATACGTAACACAATGAATGTAGAACGAAATACGTTATTATTGCTTTCACATCTTTTAAATGTATTTTTGCTTCTTTATAACCATTGATGCATATTATACACCATATACGATAATGGCGGATAATTTCTTTAGTCATAGAAGTAAAAAAGATAGCGTCGTCTTAGATGTGTTTGACTCATTTTTGTTAAAGTATAAAATCTAACCAGACGCGAGTATTAAAAATGTTCTATCATTATTATTACATTACTTGTTACATACATTTACATTGATTTTATTATACGAATATAATTTTATGTAACCACAAATTAATTCCATAACAAATTTGACAAAAAAAGATATGATTTTTACCAAAAGCTATTTTCTTTATTACAAAAGAAATATCAAGATGTTATATTCCATATTTATTCACTTTTATTCAAATCACAAGATAATATCATCAATCATAATACATATATATGTATTTCGATATTTATTAAATCCACAGACTAATAAATAGAGAGATGGCTCTGTTGTAAGTGTAACTAGGTACAGAGATACGTACCTTACATACTCTAATACCACGGCGAATATATATATCTAGTACAATTTCACTCAGAATGGGAATTTCAGTCTTTTTTATAAAGTAATATATGTAAATGTAAACAAAATTTTTACTCGGTAATATAGCATAATATATTTATCTATATTTTTTGCACAATGAAAAAATAAAATTGAATCGTTAGTCCCGTCGTTCCATTAAACAATACATTTGTAGTAATAATTATTTATTCTTAGTAAGTATTCTTAAGTATTCTTTGTTTTAAAGTTGCACAACTTTTTAGAATTTCTACATCAAATCTATAACATTAAATGTTTTATTAAATATTTTATAGATGTATTAGGTATCTATTAGATGTTTTATTACGTATTTAAGATTTTATTGCTTTAATTTCAGCTATATGTATAAAATTAATAATGTGCAAACAATTTTTTACCATATAATAAATTCATAGTGTGTGTTAATAAATCATTGGTTAGTTTCAAAATAAAATTAATTAATTACTTTTATATTAAAGGATAACTATAATTATATTAAAACTACATATATATCGCAATATGAAAGAATTACTTGATAAATAATAATTTGTACATCATTCAATAAATAGAAACGAATAATTGCTGCAATAATAATCTCAATCCAGAAAGAAAATTTTAAGGTAATACATATATGTATGTAAGAAATATATGTTACTTATGTAAGTAATATCAGATACCTAGTATTAATATTATATATGTATGATTAGTGAAATAATGTTTTGCAAATATTTTGGATCGATGAAGCGACTTTTGTCTGCGTGATATCACTGCGATCATATGTCTGCCTTCGTTGTTGTTTACTAGAGTAAATAAAGATATATGAATGCAGCGATATTGCGTAAATAAAAGTTGCTCATATATCGATAGTATAAAAGAAACCGTCCGAAAATTGAGTCGCGAACAATCAACATGGAAGACAAGAAGTTCACATTCTGCGCATGCGTGATATGCTATGAATGTTTTAAACAAAGACAGGATTCTCTACCCATCTCTATCTATCTCGCAAGAACAAGAACTTTGTTGTCTCACATGTTGATTTGTCACAAATCAATTTTCGGACAGTTTTCCCTAGCTAGTGTTACAACCCATTTATATGATCATAGTCAAGATTATGGACATAGAGATATCGTATGAACCGATCATAAACTTCACGGACAGTTGCAAAGTGTGAAGCCACTTACGGAGAGCGGGAAACAAAGTCATATGGTACTTTGGGGCCGCATTGCTTATTGGTTCGAGCATAAACGTGCAAAATAATGTTCATGACAAAATTTTTTCATCAACATTATTATTTATTACATATACAACTGTTGGTCCTTAAATAAGATTCGTTTATTAAATACAGTTCGCATACTTATTGATGAGATTATAAATTTCAATATGGCGGATTAATATTGTGTTTACATGTGGCGATGCTGTATCGTTGCATATAATTCCTATTTCCGCCGCAACAGATTGTGGAAGACGTAAGAAACACTAATTTTTTTCCAGATTGATATGTCAGAACCTGAAACACAAAGCTGCATAAAGTCCCGTCTACTGTCACGTCTACCCTGTCCTTATTCAATGAAAGTATACCCATGTTGCGATAATGCCAGCATATATATTTATAAAAAGTAAAAACCCAAATATTGTCGGAAATCACAATAAAGGATTTATTTAGCGACAAATCAAAGTAAATCCGAAGAAAAATATGGGAATGGGAAGGAAATTGATGTCAGAAAGTCATTTGCCCTCAGAGAGAAATTTCGAACGAAACAGTTCGCAGGACACTAAGAAAAGAAGAATATAATGGTAGAGTTCCATAAAAGAAGCCGATTTTTAAGGTAAATGAACAGAAACGTATAGAATTTGCAAAAGTGTTTATAAATCGTGATCATAGTTTTTGGAAATGAATCTCCAATGAATTTCCGATGAAACTGAAATTAACTTATTTGAACGAAATAGAAAGAAACAAATTGTATGGAGACAGCCTAATACCGAAGTATCATAGATATATATATATATATATAGTAGAAATACATGCCTAATAATCAACCACGGAGAAGGATCTTTTATGTTACGGGGATGTATTATGTGGAGGAGGATCATTCGTTAACATATACGAATAAAGTATATACATCTATTATTGAATATATATGTTCGTATTCAGTTTCCCGCCAATTTTCATTACCAACATAGGTGTGCGCTCAGTTTTGTAAGTAACCGTAAACCATACGAAATTTTGTGTTCAAATAATTAACATCGTCGTTGTTTCATACGTTCAAAATAGTGATGAGAATTGAAAATCTCGCCGATAGTAGTATCATACGCTTTTTGAATGCTGAAAACGTTCGTCATCCTTTCCAACACTTTAAATAGAAGGTATTGAAGGATCGTGCCTACACTTGGCTTATAACAGGTAGGTACACCCTAGACTTGGCTCCGAATGAGTATCATATTTTTTTAAAAGATTTATTATTAGAGTTTTTAGTACGTTGACGTTTCACAGGGAACGATGATTTAATCCTACTGCGTTCTTTGAATCATTTTAGATCCAACAACCCCTATTTCGTAACATAATATTCTGTGGATAGATGAATATGAGTTTTTAAACAATGGTGTAGACCAGTGACTTTTGTGTGTCATATAAAAATTTCGGTATGACCTTGACATTTTATCGAAGGAAAAATTTTTTGGAAATTTTTTATATTGCAATTTGCAAGCACTGTAATGGGATATCGTAATAATAATAATAAAATTCGAAATCCGAAATGCACAAGTTGCAAGACACTTTTTGTAAACATACACTTAGTGAAACTTAGTATACAACACGAATAGCAGTCTTAAGCATAGAATTAGTACTAAAGATGGTCTCACTAAATATTGCTTATTAATATAGAGAACAATTGACTGTTAATTTACTTTGATGATTCTTGCGAAGTATATACTTCCAATAAATATCGCGTAACTTCAAATAAATTTCTAGATGCTTTTCAAATTTAACCAACATAGTCCTGTCTCGTTATAGTGCTAATGAGATTTCAAAATAGTTTGTACGATATACGCGTAAAGGGTCTAAATGTGTTTGAATACTTCTCTGATCTATTGTTATATTCTAAATCATTAGAAGAATCGATCAAATTATCTTTATAGGAAAATTTGAAGGTAAAGTTCTCACTGCTCGTTACAAAATTATTTAGATCGTATAACAGGACATTGAAAGCGAGTGCCGCCCTGTACACATGTATACGCCTAGTCTGCTTTTCTTCTGACCGATTACCTTTCCCACGGCGGCTTACAGGAACATAACCGCGTTTATATTACAGTCTGTCGTGCGCATTTAGTCACAGGCGAGCGTGCACATACACGGGCAAACTTTAACATACGGTTCACTATGAGAAATTCTCATTGCGAGGGCGATTGTCTGTTGCAATCATGAAACATCGCCACTGATCCAGTTTGAAAATCAAACCTGTAGAATCTCTATACACGATTAAATCGATTAAATAATTTTTATTAGAATGCGCGCACGCGTTTCTTTCCATTCGAATCAACGAGTTTCGTTTAATTTGTGCAGATCTATTTATGTAATTAAACATATTCACATATCTGCCAACTTAGCAATTCTGATAGCGAGTACATGCCTTTTCAATGTTTTACACACGTACCCCTCTAATATGATATATTGTGGGAACAAAAATTATACAAGTTCATTATTAGATTAGCTTTATAATGTACTTGAATTTGTGATATTGTACTTGATTATAATATTACCCTTGACTTTGATAACATTCACTGTTAGTCTTCGAATATTCGTAGAACCAATGATTACATCAATTACCTATATATTTTTTAATGTTATTTAATAATATGCATAACATAACATAAAATTACAATTAAAAATAATTGTCATGATCTGTTTTAATTTTATAAATATATTTTTCTATTTACTATATGGATATAGATATATGGATATGATCGACAGGAGCAGATTTACTGCTTTTGATAATTGTAATTCAGTGTCGTAAGATTATGATGTTTCTTTTTACCTCTTACCTTTTGAACTTTGATTTGTTCACCATTATTTAATTCTATCGATTTATAAATACATACATACATTGTATCGTAAGTAGACCGTGGATATTCATACATTTATGAAACATTGAAATGTGCAAAAATGTATAAAAGATCTATAATGTGCAAGAATATATGAAATATACAAAGTAAGGTACTTTTTATAGCAGTTAGGGGATGAAGAGAATTTTTATTTAGGTCCCACTTCTTTAATGACATAAACGAAAATTTAAATTTGCATAATATCCTCTAAGAAATGTTATTTGACTGTTATTTTATCTTCTTATGTAATTATTTGTAATAATAGCAACTGATAATATCAAAGTAATATTAATTATTTTATTAGCAATATTTATTTATTGGGACATTTATATATTTTTAAATTCTTAAATGTGTCAGTCAGAATAATAGTAGCAGTGTATCTCCAATTTTATTAAAATCAAAATCATACCACATACATGTTCAAGACAATTAAAAAGTATCGGTATAACAATTAAGTATCTCCATATATACTATTTTTACCGTATTAAAAAAGATGATGTACTTTTACATTAAATATATGCAACATTAGTGGGAGTTACACAACCATTATTTTGGATCACTCAAATAATACTTACGATTATATTTACGTGGATATATATTACTGTAATAAGTGGCCTTATTAAAATCAAATTAAATACGTACGTACATCTAAATAGGGATATATAAAATAATCTAATATATCTTATATGTCTAGTCGCTTTTGCGGTCAGTCTTGGTTGTTTATTCTTGTTTATTCACGTTTATTCAAGTTTACTTATATTTTTAAACAGTGTCCCAAGTTTAGTAGATTTTAATACCCGGTGATTTGCTCTCGAATTTCTTACATTCACCGTATTGCGCTCACCTAAGCGTACGGAACGTCGTGCTTTCCTTTCGATCAACTTCTTTGCTATGTACAATGTATCTTATATTACTAATTTGTGTTTACATCAATTTTAGAATCAATTTTCAAAAAGCATCCCTTTAGAGAATCACGATATGATTAATTGTAGCTGTAAAAATAATAATTCTACATTTGCAATCAATTGAGCTATTTACCCACATAGCTGTTGTTTGAGACAGTCAAACAGATTAATTTTGAATTATATTTTATCATGATTTGATTTGTTAACTTTTTTTGTATTAAGAGTCTATTTGTTACTCGTAGTAAATAATTCAGATAAGAATTTATTTTGTTTGTTGGATGAAATGAGCAAATCATTATCAATCGGTACAACTAATTATCAGTGCGCAATGTCTTTCTGCATACTAATCTCTGGATATAATATTTTTAAATAAATCCATCTTGAAAGTGCTTAAAATTATATACGCAGATGTAATTTCTATTTGTTTCTAATTATTATGGTAAATTCTTAAAAGCGTCTTATATAATCCATCATTGTCCTGTCGTATCGTACAAATGATATTAAACTTATTTGATATGATTATGAATAGTAGAAATTATATGAAATTGTAGAGATATAAGGAGATGAATGGAAAAATAGAAAAGGAAAAACATGCTACAAAAGGATACAAATTAAATTGAAGATTATAACGTCGATTAAACAGCTATTAATGATCTTGGCTATTATAAGACTCATATATGTATATACGCAAAGTAAGAAAGTAAAATACTTTTTATAATTTATAATACCCAGTAGCGGAATAAATTTCCATTTCTTTAGTGTCAATAAAAGTAAACATCCGTAGCCTATTTATACTGTGGTATATCGCACTGTTAAAATTCCTTTGAATTCTGATATGTATTCAATAATCTTATCTGAGTTTCTTTTTCACACTGTAACTTTCAAATGCTATGAATATGAAGTAGCTGCATCTGCAAGTCAGTATGCAGAATTCATTGTTAGCAGTAAAATAAGTAAGAATGTCTATAAAATCGACGTGCATTAATGTCTTTGTTTCCTGAAGTTCGTGTACCAGCGATGTGCACCTAGAAACAGTTCGTCGCAGAAAAGTGGTAACAACCCCACCTGGTTTTCTCGGGTGCGGCCTTTCCCCTTCGTCTATAAAGCCACTAGGAATCTACTTCTGCCGAACATTCACTCGGCGCTTCGTCACTCATTTGTTCACCATGTGGCTGCTTATCCTCGCAGGTGAGTATGCTACGTCATGCATTTCATGGGACAAGGACGAGTATTTTGGTGCTCATTCTAACTTGTGATTATTAGTACGTTTTTGTGCAGACTATTTAAAAGATCGGTCGAAAGAAAAGAAAGAAAAGTAGGGGAGAACAGTGCGTGCTACGAGATTGATATATTTAATCATGTGTGATTTTATGAATATTAAATTTGTTGGGTATATATAAGTGCGTTTGGCGTTTCAACGCGTGGTAAATGCTTTTATTTCAAACACGTTCAACAAATTTGTTACAAATTTATTTGAAAATTACTTTCTCAATTTTATTTTCATTGCATAAATTCTAAATTAAATCTTGCGATAAGATACCGATATAAAATATACAAATAATTCTACACAAAAATGTAACAAAGCAGGTTTATTTACGAGGATTTTGTGACAGTGTCTCACTTTTCTCGCTCTTTAGATTACATAGTTCTCATTAAGTATAAAATTTGATATCATTAATGAAACATAGACGATTGTGATTTAAGTATATATTTCTCTTTAACAATGCTCTTTTTACTCGTATAATTTATATCTTGAGCAAAAGTCGCATCAAGTTATATCAGTTCGGACTGTTCTTTAAAATTAGGAGCAGGCAGCAACACTTTCCTTGATTCTCCGGATAAACTGCGCACGTACGGTAGTGCATTCGTATTAGAAACTTGCTTCCCGAACAACTCGGTTACTTTCGCGTTCCAACTTATACAAATGTGTAGAATGTTGTCCACACAGTGAGACGAAAAATTTTATTTCCTGCATACTAGTCTTTGGATATAACATTTCTAAATAAATCAAACTAGAAAACTAATAATCTCTATTTGTTTTTAACGGCTGTCGTAAATTTCTAAGAAAGTCTTATAAAATCTATCATTGTATCATACGAATGATATTAAATTTATTTGATATGATCACGAATGGTTTATCGTAGAAATAATGAATGGAAAAGTAGAAAAGGAAAAACATGCTACAAAAGCATACAATTAAATTGAAGATCATAATGTCGTTTAAACAACTGTTAATAGTCTTGGCTATTATTAGACTAATATATAACCATTATTATAATTAATTTAACTAACTAATCAGAGATTTGTCGAAGGTCTAATTTTGTGTCTTAATCTTCTTTTTCTACAAAAATGTTTTATTTCGTTATTATAATTGTGAATATTGTAAATTATATATATTCGTAACAATTGTATCATTTTGGTATGAAAATTTTATCGTGTATGAATATACGTATTTGTATACTTTCTCTACGTGTGCATGCGCGCGTTTACCGTGACATACCTACATAGTAATTATATTCGACACAGACCTGAACGAAATTTATTTGAAATATTTTTTTTTAAAATAAATTATTTCTTTTAGAATAAATACAAATTTTAAGCAATGCTACTCAATCATTTGACAATTAATGTATTGTAATCAATGTTGTGTCTTTTTTGTTACGTGTCTTAATTAGAAGAATTAAAAATTAATCGAACGTTTATGACAGTAATAAATTAGGAAATTGTCTGGTTTTAAGAAATGTGATGATGTTATTTCTTAACGGGAAATTAAAAAATTGTTTTCAAAATAACATTCGAAATGATTTTTGAATAATAAGTCAAAATCATTAAATTAAATGGAAAGCAATTAACTTAACACTAGACTGCTTAGACTTATGAATATAATAATTAAAAAAAAAAAAAAAATGGGAACTAAGATCTTAACCACTAAATACCCTAAAGAGTACTATACTTTGTGTTTCACGTACTTTTACATATTATGGGCTTTCTAGACATTTTTGTATTTTTAAATCTCTCATAAATGCATATAACTCCGCGGATTAATAATTACTATTCAACTGTGGTGAAACTTTTACCATGCATATTTACCAAGCTTTTGTTGTTCGAGACTTCCGGGTGTAAGCTGGATCTACTAGGTATTATATTACATCGGGGTTAAACGATACGATGTCGTTTGACTCTTATAATCTTTAAATGCAAATTACTGCTACACCATGTGCTGTGTAAAATGGTAATTTAAATAAGAAGCGAGTGGCTCCGAGGAAGCCACAGTTTGGCGCAAGTACCTTTTCTGTACACGGACGCGTAGAGGTCATACGAAGATAAAATATATTCTTTTTAAATGATATTATATATTTTTTAATGCGTTTTAATTTAATTTTAATCTATGCAGCTCGTTGTCCTCCCTCGAAAAAGTACTTAGTCTATTCATACCGAAAGACTATTAGTTTAGCAAATATTTTAGCTTTGATTCGTCACATTTAACGCTTGAATATTGCATCGTGTTTTTCTTTCTCTTTCATACGTTAAATTTAACAAATTAAAGTTAAATTATATATCTTTTTTTAGAGAGTAGCGAGCTTTATCGATCGCTGCATTTAAAGAAACGTATATCACCTTCATATAATTTCTACGTGTCCGTCTATGAAAAAGCTATTTAACCAGATTGTCACTTCGAAACCATTCACTTCTTATCTGAACTATTTTTTTATACGACGCATAGTGTACCAGTAATTTGCGTTTACGAGATTAAGACCGGTCAACCTGTACATATGTGTAATTTTCAGTGGACGTGGACACAGTCCACGTTCGAGCCTCGATTAGTGACGATTTGCCATTTAATTTATCTTTATTTCACGTAGCTCTTTCATTACTTATTATTAAATAAAAGGAAAGTACTGGGTAACGATTATTTTGATTGAAACCAAATAACAAATAATTTATCCTATGAAGCGACGTTATGATTAAGCGGCCGGTTATTACGCGGTGCAAAATCCGACAGTCTACCAGTGATAATTGTGTTATACGTTTTAAAATAACGGTGTCAATTTTCATTCAAGAGGGCTGATCACGAAATATTTCACACCTGTATCGTTATACTTTTATATTCTATTTCAGATAAATAAATGTAATTTTTGTACGGAACACTTCATAATATATTGAAACTGTTTCCAAAAATAGATTATTTGTTACGTAACTGTAAAAAATAAGATATTGCTTTGAATTTTCTGAAAATGTTCAGATCAGATTCGAAGTTAGCGAAATAATGTACGCCATGGGAATAATTTAAGTAAGATGACATTATTGTTATGCGTGTGAATCTAATTAACGAGTTACGGCTCGTGTGAAAAGCTTTAAAACGTGCATACACTTAATCCAAATTTTTAATTAATCCCTTATTCTTGTTAGTTAATATATAGAAATTTTTATTGATAAACTAATGGAAAACAGTTATTTTACTACTTATTACTGAATAATTAATGCAAAAGTAGAAATAATTTTTTGCTTTCCATGATATATTTTTTAATAAAAGCGCTTAGTTAGAGAAGAGGTCATAGAAGTATAAAAAAAACATATTTATTATACATACATAAATTAGTGTGACATTATTTTGCGCAATTCTATTGAAAATTTCATTGGTCTTTTACTTTCACATTGAGATTCGAAGTTAAGTCTTATGAAAACATATAATAAATATCTTTTAAATCGCATTCACTCGTAAATGTCCACCACCTTGCGTCTGAAGCAATCAATCATAATGACACTTTCTATTTCAATCATTTCGTGAGAAAACTAGTTGAAAATCTAATAAGGAATATAGCGAATTATAAATAATATAATGCAACATATTAAATTATCCTATTTTATTCTGCGATCTATTGCATTTCTTATTACTAATTACCTACTCTAAATTATTCTAATATAAATATTCAATATCAATGTACTATATGTTTTTAACAAACAAATTTTAAATATAGTAATAATGTAATTAAAATTGGACACAACATTTTACATTCTATATTTTACATTTTATATTCTATATCTGGATAAAAGTCATAATTTTGTAGAACTTATCACCATTGATTCATACATCTTAGAATTAAGGCCAAATAAGTGTTCATTTTTGTGCTTGAATTCCTTATGAAAAGAATAACCAACTGCGATACGACGTACGAAGTGAAGTAATTATAGAATGGAAGGATAAAAATATCTAATGTTAAATTATTTAAAAGCATCGAGTGTCAAAGGTTTTTTAATTTAAAAACTGATAACAGTCATTTTATGATTATTGTATTTAACAAGAAATATAGATTTCTCTATAAAGACGAATACGTGTTTATTCGTTATGAAATGATAGAACAAAAAATTACAAATTATTGTTAAAAATTAGTTATAACATACATATTATATACATTGTATTATTATAATATTAGAGTAAATTATAAACATTTCAAAAGCCATGAAAAGAAAGATATGTTTTTGTTGAGTGAAATTTAATTAAATAACATTATATGATCATTGGTATTTGCTTATTATTCACAAAGAAGAAACTGCAATTAATATATATATATAATTATAATAAAATATAGGATATTTGAAAACTATTTTTCGCTGAAAACAATCCGTAAAACATAATTTTGTCGTTTCTTTTGGAGACGAAAGAACAAAAATATAAAAGTCTTATTAGAAGAAATTATGGAAAGATCGTAATATTATATCTCGCGGTTTGCAATTTTATTTCGAGGTTTCTAAATGATGAACGAGTATAGAGTCAATTAGTCATCATAATGAGACATAAGGATGTACGAACTATCTTGGATCGACAGGTTTCATTGACTTTCTAAGTCATCATTTGATTGCATTGACTTCCGGTAAAGGAAGTCATGCTTCTTGGTTATTTTTATATCTATGTAAATTTAGTTTCCAGCTTAAGGAGAATTTTTAAGGACGATGAATATCTGTTCATAATTAATCGAATACTATTATTATTATTTATTATTTATTTTATTTAAGGTCGGATCAACCATTTTTTATGGTCACTAGCTATCGCGATTAACAAAATGCATAGCAAGAATATACAAAGAAAACGAAGTGTAAGATATAATAAGGCAAGTTGCAAACATTATTAAATAATAGCATTTATACATTTTCAACATATGTGCATATGTATCATATGCAATACAATTACAATACGATACAGTATGGTTAACAGTAATATGATATAGTATATATTAGAATTAAATCGATAGATTGACAACATCATAATTGGTGAGATAAATTAATATGTTTGAGACAATAAATTTTGCAATACTCTTTACGATACAGACATATCTGAATTTCATTTGAAAGAGCGAATTTAATTTTCTGTTGGGAAACGTTATTACAATTAAGACGATAATCTACAGATGGAATAAAGTTATAGCGGTTGCACATTTTTGGCTCGTTTTTAGTCATAAGACGACAACATGCCAGTTTATCGTGTCCAATTCTAAATTTGGTGAGACTAACTTGTCCTTTTCTATTAAAAAGAAGTGCTCGTATTATACGAAACAAGAACATATTGCAGGGAACAAAAAGTAAATAATCTTTTTATAAGTCTACTTGTCTCTGTTCTTGACTGTATAGTACAAAAAGTATAAACTTTTGAAAGTGACCACAGTGGTTGCAAATGCCTCTTTTACGGAAAAAGCCGAGAGTTTCTTTCGTTTATCCAACGGTGCAAAACTCTTAGAAGCAACTCTTTGTTCGAGCAAGGTCATGTCCCAGAAATATTTGAAATGTCTGTGATTTTGTTGAAGCTATTGCTTGCAGGGAGGACAGTATAGTGTCTTCTTGAATGATTTGTTTAAAGACGCGTAGATGCGGACAGTTCAATTTGTAAGAATGTTTTCTCAAAATATACAGGGTGTTTAAAAAATGACTGCAATACTTTAGAAACTTATAGAGTATTCGCCAAGGGGAATAAGAAATGTCCAATCAACACAAGTCTTGTAATTAATTCCTTCGACGTAAGGTCGATTTTTATCATTTGTCAACAGTTGTTGTCGCGAGTATGTTTCTTCATTGTACTTAAAGAAAGAAATCTTCATCAATTTTTATTGGGCAGATTCCTGTCAGTCATATATATGCTTGAAATTTCTTTACATCGGGCATATCTTGATACAGCGAAACTGTTCGGATAATAGAATTTTCGGATAACAGAGCAATCGTTTGCCTGATGTAAAATTTCAGATTGAGATTAGGTTTAGGTAGCTTTAAAGTAGAATTAAAGGTATTTGTAACTATTTGCGACATCCTATCGTAATATTTTGCTTATTTAAATGGTCCTTTCCAATAGATCGAATTTATAATTAAACTTACGCTGCTTGTACTTAAATATTACATATCGAACGCAAACAGTCAGCGTCTTCGTTGAAATTTGCAGGGCTGTGGAAACACAAGGCGTTAATTAAATAAGATTTGTTAACCGGAGGTTGTTACTTAACTGTCTTTCAGTTGAAGACACTCGGCTCATTACTCAACGCGAACAAATTGCTCGCATCCGCGTAATTTCTTGCGTAATAACAAAGGAAAACAAGAGTCAATGCTCAGGTTTCCTTTTTCTTTCTTAGTTGCTTCAAACAAAGATTTTCCAGGGAGAAAAACGTTAAGATCGATCTCAGCTGTAGACAAACTATGGAAACAATTTAGCAATCTTTTCCCAGCCTGGATGCCTAGGTTCACAGTCCTCTATCTCTGACAATGTTCACAACTTTGTGTGAAATAATTAGCGAATGAGACAGAAGCAAGATTAGACTTTGTAGTTTAACTTTTTATTATCCATCCTTATATCAAAATGAAATAATGAATTTTATTTTTCTAAACGCCATTTTATTTTCTGTAAATTCATTACTGTCCACGCCCTTCTGCTTTACATGACTTCCTATTGTCCATTACATCTTACACTTGGACTTAACTTAACTTAAAACTTTCCTATTCTTCATAAAAACGAGTAAAATTGTCTTTAAGCGTTTCTAAAATAAAATGCGTCTGTAGAGATAGTATTTTAATTAATAATTCTTTGTTTTGTTTTAAAAGCATTTTATTTTAGAAGAACACGACTCAATAGGAATCTCAAAGTTGATTTTATTATTAAGCGATAATGAAAGTGCATTCTAACGTTACCATTCCATATGTTTTATCGATCTTTTGATTTTGTATATTATCGTAGATGCTTCCTACGTACGAATTATATTTACCAACAGGAATGAAATGTAATTTTCAAGGCACGTGCCAGTTAATGATACTCACTTTTGTTCTATACATGTATCGGACAATTATATATATATATATATATGTACGATTAAGTGCAATAGTATACTTTCCAGTTTTAAATTCGTATCGTACATCGTCCTTGTGATTCGATACGCAGAGAAAGTTGATTGTAAAAACTGATATTTCTAGAAGTGAAAAGACGTGTATTACCCATTCGTTTGCGCTTTTTCGACTAAGAATTAATACGTGTGATTTAAAGAGGGAAATTATTTATTATTAAGTGAAAAGTTTAGATAAGGCAAAAATAATAAAAATTACACTCTTATAATTAGCATAGTTGAACAGTTTCTAAACCTTTGCGTTTTATGCGCACGAACTATGCAAAATAAAATTCTTAAGTCCATTATGGGACTTAATAGCAGGTATCCTACTCTCCTCCTTGGTAATCGATAATTTTACCAAGTCAATTATAGTAAATATAGCAGATACGGTAAAATAGGAATATAGCAGTTCCAAATCACAAAAATTGTTCGATTAGAATACAGGACTTCGCATTAATCGCGTTTCCTACAGAATCGAACATCCTTTTCCTTTGAATGTCGGTTGAAGTATGTTCCCATATATCTTATTTCTTACTCGTGTTATTTACTTATCATTTTTATCTAACAATTCTCTTATTTTTAATTATTTTTAATTTTTATGTTCAGCATAGTTAAACAGTTTCTAAATCTTTGCGTTTTATGCACACTACCGATGGCGGTCATTTTAGGATATTGAGAAATTTCTTGAAACTTTTGGAACTACAATTCCTGAGTATAGATGGTTTTAAATACGAATAGTCCGTCATAACTCACCTCTTTTTTTTTGCTTATAATTTGGCCAACCCATCGATAACACCTCATTTCGTTTCTACAATTTCATTTCTCTGCTTTTGTCTTTTAATCGCATGTTTGTAACAACAACATATATACAGCATGTTTCGTATAACACGGCCAACCGACTAGGAGACGCTTCTACATGAAAAAATAAGTGGAAAATGTAAAATAAAATTTTGTTGTTCGAAGTATTGTTTTCGAGAAGACTGATTTTGAAAATTCATCAAGTAAATTTGAATATG
Source organism: Bombus pascuorum (assembly GCF_905332965.1). NCBI lineage: Eukaryota > Metazoa > Arthropoda > Insecta > Hymenoptera > Apidae > Bombus > Bombus pascuorum. The sequence continues at coordinate 637,263 of NC_083494.1, forward strand.
GCCAATTCCAGATGACCAAACAAGAGTCAATGACCGACAGAAGGTTGTTCTACGTGTGAAAACGAGTGGAACATGTGCAGTAGAATTTTTATAAGATGCTTTGTACATGAGAAAGATAAATTTGAAAATTCACCGCACTAAATCAATTTTTAACTACGCACGTTTAAACTCGATTTTCTCGAAAACGAAGCCATGGACAAAAATATTCTGCTCTACATTTTCGATGTATTTTGTCACGCAGAATCTCTATCTAGTTGATCACCTCATGTGGGCCACCCTGTATACCGTACAGCTGCAATTACTCCATGCTGTAATCGAAATAATTGTTTCTAATTTTTCATAGTATATATTTACAAAAATAAAGACCGGTTTATAGGCGTATCATAAGATTATTATCATTACATACTTCCACGCAGAAAAAGGATCTAAGAGAAACTTCCTGTAAATTCACTTTCACGGTAACGATTGTTTGACACTGGTCGTCCAAAGCAAGGTCATTGTTTTTCATGTAATGACTATTCAAACGTAACAACTATTTTATTTACTCTGAAATAATTCGAAACATGTTTGACTATGCCTTCAATTATGATATTATATATTTATTTTTCTTATTAATATATTATCTATTTTTGTAAATTTCTTCGTTATGTGTATCATTTGTATTTGTAAAATATTTTGTCTATAATTAGATTCTTTTACTAAGAAGCATTTTACTAATACATTTGACTAATTTAACAATAGAAAGTTTTAATTAGCAAAGTTATTATACGCGAATGGGAAAGTAAAGAATCTATAAGAAATACTAAATTTATAAAATTAAATTAATTCCTTTACAAACAGCCATAAATTCTATTACTTCATATTCAGTAGTTGGTAAATCATTCAAAGCTTTCACGCAAAAATATTAGCCATTTTACGACCCAAAAATGGATGAGGAAATTGATGTTGGATAGCGAATTCAGCAAAACAAATGTGTAACTAAAATGTATTGAGTAGGAAGCATATGAGTCGTTCGTTTGTGAAATTGGTTAGCTCAGCAAAACAAACAGAAGAGAAAATTGAGAACTTATATAAGATAAGCATCAGTCAAGTGCATTGGCACTAAAATTTAAAAAAGTGGACTCAACCTCTTTGTGCACGACCTATATAATGTTTAAGTGACAGTAACGTTCGAGTTACCTTTCAAAGGAAGTAAAAGATCGTAAGATATATATATATACTTACGTGGAAACGACTGGATTTGTAGATTGCGTTGCGTTGGAAAGCTTGGATGACTGAAGACTGAATGTTAAGAATGTGAATGCTTGAAGAATTAATAGAGCATACCTAGTACAGGAATGGTGAAGAAAATTTTGACTTGATATTTACAATCTGAACCTTAGACAGACAAAAAGCGCCTGTACAGTTTGTACCGCGTGTTTTAAAAATATTACAGACTAAATAGGGTTCAACAGGAAGTTTTATTAAATAGATTTAAATCACGACAACTTGGTTCGAAAGCTTGGAACATGACGAGATAATTACAATCCTCGTAAAATCTTATTCTTTTTTCAAAAATTATACACTTTATGACATCTGCTTATTATTATTGATGGAATTTTATCTGGAACAGGCAGGTATAAGATAATCGATGTAAGGATGTTGTAAATTGTTGTTCTAATATATTTATATATATATTTTCTTTTTAGAAATTCAATTCAAGGTAGTACTTTCTACTTCGCGTGAAAAAAGATGTAAGATTAATGCTCGTACGAATTTTATTAGAAAATTACTTCATTTATTAAAAATAGTAAAATTCAATCTTCTTTCGTTTGATTGGAGAAAATTTTCAAGAACAATGAATTTCAATTATCATTCCTTGGATATATTTTCCAATGTATTATTAGGATTACTTTAATCATAATATTATAGCAGCAGATGTACATACGTCGGAAGTAATTTATTATTCGAAGGTAAAAGCAACGAGATCCGGATTGTGAAAGTTCGAAGGATCTCAAGATCGCTGATTGCAAGATATTTTCGATCGTATTTTTTTACTAATAGTCCATCAGTGCTTCAATTATTCAAAATAATTTGATATTTGTCTTTCTACATATGTATTATGTTTATTCTATATTTTATTATATTATACTATACATATACAATGTATTATATTGAATATTCGTTTCGTAGGCACTGAATAATTGAACGATTACTGTACTACGTACAATTAAGACGAATGTTTGTTGATTGTTACATTTTGTTACGAATTCAATTAGCAGAAATGTACATTTTCTTGTGTCATAAATTACAACGTTGATATAGAATTTATTTAATTTACAGAATAAATAACGTACAAGTTCCAAATTATTAGTAACCTTAAGTTCCTTTTCATCATAAATAATTGAAATATTTTTACACTATTAAATTGTTCCGGACTTTCTGTTGAAATATTTCAAGGCTATATTATAATAACGCACATTATATTGATTTATAAATTTATCATTGTATGTACGATACAATGAGAATATCTTTAATATTATATTTTTAGATCGAATCGATGATGTGCACAGAATATAAAGTACAAAAAAATAATGCATAGAGTCGAAACAAAACACTGCGATGCTCAGCTCGTTAATATTTTAATTAGCCTAGAGTTTTTGATTAAATTAGCAATGATGAAAGGTTTTATTAAAGACGTCGAAAGTGAATCTCGTGGGAAAAGTTTCTCAAGACCGCGTAACTTTCTCTGCGTTAGACTGCTTTCCCAACTCCTTTCCGCCTTCAGACTATACATTCTCAGTCAAGCGGAACGACATAAAAGTCACCTGCGAATTCGTCTTCCGCAATTCTATTGAATCGCATTACAAGTAGGTCAAATAATTTTTACCTACTTTGTATATAACTTTACAAAATATTATGTTTAACAGCTTATCGTTATTACCCAATAATTCTTTGGTATCTTATTCCCAATGTGTTCTTCTTGCGTTATTATCATATTGAACTTTTTGGGATGTAAATAGACAGCCTTAAAGTACAAATGTATGTTATTGTTTAATGTATATCGTAAAAGTCTTGTGATCATCTTTGACAATGTAGTCATCGTTGTGGGCAAAAGTTGAGAAACTTCTTAAAAGTAGGATTGTAGCTATTTTTGAAGAAAGAAAGACATGAAAAATTAGAAAGTTCTAAGGGTTTAAAGAAAAATGTATTTTTCTCGGCAGATAAATTGGGTTTATATCGTTTGGAAGAATATTATAAACAAATAATCTTCTTAATTAAATTAATGTATTTTTATTTACCGAGTTATATTAAATCTCTGTTACGTGCCACAAGAAAATTATAATTATACATTATAGCTTAAGAACAGAAAAATTTAAGGTACTGAATTCAAATGCTATATCGAGCTTCTACGATCGAACATTTACGAATACACAATATATTTTAGAAAGTAAAGGTGGAATTACGCTGGCAGAAAACCAAGTCATTTCCACTAATTTACATATTACAATTTTTTAGCAATAAACGTTTTTGTCCCACTGTTTGTTCTTCGTTATTTAATTTGAGAAACGCGAATAATTTGAAGCAATATTTGTCGAACCGAGGCGTAAATGAGGTCACGGAAAGGCGCACATAGTAAACGAACTTTCAATATCGATTTCTTCTAAAACGCAGTTTTCTGAGAGAAAAGAATATTATCGTATACCGGTGTCCTACCTTTTCAGTCAAAGCCACATTATTTCGGGCTATAATACTAGTTCAATGATTCCACTTATTCACAGAACTGTGTGAAAATCTTAGATCGTGTTATTAGAATTATATAATACTGCGTATTTTATTTTTCCCGATGCTTGTGCGCGGTTCTATCTCGTTCACGGATTTGTACATTCTATGATAAATACAGCTCTGACCTAGATGTTAGAACCTAATGCACCACAAGTCTACATGTATATAAGAAAAGTATAGAGAAAAAGAACGAAAGTTACAAGAGAAGTCAGCTTTTTAATTTGTAGAGAATAAAGTGGTACAAAATATAAAATGAGTTTGATAATTTCTTTAAAATATCTTATCGAGATATTAAAATAAGACCGTACAAGACATCGACTATTCCAAATTGATCTCAATATCCGTTTTAAGAATTATAATCTTTTTACTTAAAATATTACATGTACAAGCGAATAACTCACATTCTTCGGAGTTTATTTAATGAAAAATACAGCAAGTTATTCGGTCGAAACGTTCGCCCTTCTTTTCTAAAACGTTATGCCGTTCATCGAGCAAGTAATAAATTCCATCATGGAAAAATACTGTGTTCCTAGACAAGATCCAATCTTCGAGTCATTTTTGTGCCTCACTCGCTAATTAGAAGTGGGTATCGGATAAGGCGTGTTACAAGTGTTGCATCGATCGGAACAGGTAGTAATCCACCGTAGTAATGTCTAGAGTAAGTTACCTGCTGCAAGACGTCCCACACAGGACTTATTATGATGTCTTTTGTCATAGAAGCAGTGCGTGGTCTAACGTTGTCACGCAGCAATTTCACAGAACGTTCTCATTTGTCAGTGTTCTGACGATTGGATCTTGTCCAAAGTCACACCATTTGTCCGTGATGGAATTCATCGCTTGCCTAAATCGCCTTAAACTTAAAAATTGTAGACTTAACATCATAGAAAGCAACGACATACAGTACTTTGATCGATCAGCTTAATTTTTTAAAATAAATCTAGCAAGTTATTGAAAAAGTAACGATTAGATCGTGTACGAGATAGAAGCACGTAGCATTATGTTGATTAATTAAATAATAAAGTAACAAAGCAGTTTCTTTTGGTCCAAGAATTTTGCACAGTGCTGTACCTGCTAAAACAAGATTCTTATTTCGTTATTTAGAAACTGCAATTCATTGCTTTTTGATAGGTCTTTTAACGGTTTCCGGGGCCGAGGAGGCGATTTCAAACACAGCTGAAAAAGCGAAAACCTCCTCTGACAATGCAGGCGACATTGTCATGTTGGAAATCGATGTCAAGGAGCCTGTGAAGAGATCGCCGATTACAGCCACTGCCGAATATGGTGCTCCAGCCAATCAGTACATTCTTCAATCAGCCGATGATACGCAAGAGGTAACGATTGATCATTTCATAATTCATGCTTTAAGTAGCGTTTCACGAAGTATTACCGTCAGTTCGAATATTTCCAATGTTTCATGCCTACTTATTTAATTATGCCAGTTAAGGACATTGATCAAGTGTTACGCGAAAGATTATCCTTGATATTTTGCAAAATCTTTTTACGGACAAGTGTAAAAATATATTAAGAAGAAGTAGAAAGGAAATGGAAGCATATTAACGCTATAGCGTGCGAATGTTGAAATATAGTAAACCCATTCAAGAATTTCACCTCGCGAACAATCACATTAAATAATACCGACGTGTCTGTCTTTGTTATCCTAAAAGAATAAATGTTCCTGGAAACGGGCAACATCATTGCTCTCGGTCAACCGTGACTATTGGCCGCCAATCACCGACGAACGTGGTGAGCGGCTACACAGTGTATAGGCACGGACAGTACACATTTTTCTTTTCCATTAGAACGGTGGGTCCGCCTTCACGAACTAGATATATTGTGTTGCAACCAACAATTGCAATCGATCTAATTCCATTAATGTCGTCACTAGCGACTGTCCTTTTCGTCTTTTGTTAAATCAGCGGCGTATCCTAGACGCGTAGAATCATCCAGTTCTTAGAAAGATCATTACCACGTTAGATATGGTAACTTTAAAATATTTCTTTATAACCATATGTTTGCACGAACTCGTAAATACGTGTAGCCATTAATCGAGGACTATTGCCAAGGTTTTCTACATTATTTTACGTTTCTAAGTTAATTAAATGAAATCGATTCGTTAATGTATCGCGTATACTTCGATTCATTACATAGTTAAATAAATTAGACGTAAAGTATATACTTCGTAATCGCTAATTCTATAATAACGTGTAACAAAATTCAAATTCAAATTTATTTTTATCCTTGGTGCTTCATCCTCTCGATAGGGGCAATATCATTAAGCAAGTAGGGAAATTTTCAGATATTTGATATGAAACAATAAGCGAAAAACTCTAAAACTTGAAAAGTATAATCACGGATGCACCAGAATGATTCATAGTACATTTTCTTAATGGAAAGATAAAAGAGAAGTACGAGGAAGTGGAAACGAAGAAAATGAATCATCGATGTATAACGTTTTAGTTCAGGAGGGAATTTTAAATCTCCTCAACACCTACACTCGCTCACGATCGTTTCGTCGTGCTAAACGCGATCATGCTCTGTTGCATAACTTTTACCTTCTAATCGGTCCGACCAGACAAAACCGGTAATACCACACCCAACGATCGAGAGTATATCCGTCTATAAGTCTTGCAGCCGGTAGACACGCTCTATGTACGTTGCATGGCCTTGTATGCCATTCCCGCGATAAGTTACGTTGAATGAATCTTCACGCTTCTATAGGTTATCGACTCATCTACGATCATCATCTGTTTCATTCATAGAAATATCTTTAGCGATACGTCAGTGTCGATTTTCAATTTAAAATGATTCATCGATTACTAGAAATCATCTGTTTATCAAATCTTTTTTGCAACTTTTATCCTAACTTTTTTAACAGATTGTAAATAGATTGTAAATATTATAAAATTATAAAATTATTCTGTTGCTTGACAAACTCGTTATTTTCAGATTTTTTAATTGTTTAAATTAGGTATCAGATTGAGAAGTGTCTTCTAAACTGATAGAAAACTCTTCGATATTAGTAGTGGTCGGTGATGTTTAAATAGCAAATATAATAGCTTTTACGTATCTTTACTTTGACAGATACTTAATAGTAGACTGATACTTAATATTTTCAAGTTATTCATATGATGCTATCTCTTTTGTTGTTCTTATTGTAATTAATTAATTTTATTTTTGTATCAAAAATTTAATGACTCGGTAAATACCCATGATCGTTTGATTCGTTTAACCCGGAATATAATTATTGAATTATTAGATAATTATAATTATAAAGTAGCATTTTAATATAGAAGATATAGGTATTTTGTTTTTATAAAGCATTTTAAACTTCGATAAAGTGCAATTGAGCTATCGAATGTTCTATTAACGACGATTACATGGGAAAATGTGTGAATTTTTAGCTACCACCGGAGTATTTATCCGTACTACAACAATACGCGCAGGAAGGGCCGCAACACCAAGCGCCACCGCCTCCACGGAGAGTGCAGCCAGCATACGCGAAACAACAGCAAGCTTTGCAGCAAGCTTATTACAACTACCGAAAGCCAACAGTAGTGCCGCCTCGTCCTCGTCCTCAACTTCACCCTCAGGCTCTAGCTCAAGCCGAAATAACTGCGGACATCCAAGCTCAAGTCGATGCTCAAACTCGCACAGACGCCATTCGCACGGCCCGTTTAGGATCGAAAGCTTCCGACGTTCCGGTATATCAAACGTCCTATGCCCAACCAAAATTGGGAACGTTCGAGCAAGAATTACTGCAACTGGTCTCGGCTAATCAAGCCCAAGAATTTAAACTTCTTCCAACACAACCTAAAGGAAGCACATCCGCATATTCCCAGCAATTGGTAAGTTATCCGGCTCAATACGCGAAACCAACCGTGGCAGCACCTCAATTGCCCGAACAGTACCATATTGAAACTTCTCCACCGCGATATCATCAACCACGGCCACAACCACAACCACAGCCACAACCGGCACCTGCTTATCAATCGGTCGAAGAGCCTGCTCACTATCAAGCAGCTCAGCCTGCTGAAGCTTACAATCAGTCGCCACAATACGATTATATCGACGACGATTCATATCGGAAAGCCCTTGAACAGGCCCAAGCTCAAGCTCAAGCTCAGGCGGAGGCACAAGCGTTGTCTTTCCAGAAAATCGCGCAGGCTGCGTACAAAAAGCATCATCAAGATGCGTTGGCGCATATGAGGCTCACGAACGAACGTTACAGGCAACAGTCTGCTCTAGAACAGATTCAACAAGGTGCCCAAGTGAGCGATGCTGGACGTAGTCACTTGCAAGAACAGTTGCATCCAAAAGGTGCAGAGGCTGCTTACAGGGCGAAGTTGAAAGCCCAGATAGCCGCAGAGGCAGCCGAGGCAAGGAAATTGCAGCAAGCGCAAGAATTTAAGGCACACGCTGACGCTATTCGCAAACTCGAAGCTCAGCAGCAAGCTCATCTGAAGGTGCAGGAAGAGGTTCATAATTACGCTCTGAATTTCGAGAAGAATCAAGCGCGCGCTCAGGCTATAGCGCAAGCCCAAGCCGAAGCTCTTTACAAGTCCCAGCTTCAAGCTCGGAATCAGGTTAAAGGCGAAATTTTGGCGATCTCCAAAGGCCAAGTGGAAGCAAAGAAAGTCGATCCAGACTCATCCGTCTATCATTATACTCTTTCAACCACTACCGCCCTTCCTTTCCTTCACAACAGTTATTTTACCAATGATCAATTGCAAAAATACCAAACATCCGGTTCTTCTTACGTTCCTAGATCAGTCCCAAAATCTGATGACGCGAGTCCCGTTATCGAAGCTGCGTCAGCCCACGTGCAACCTGTTATTACGCAACCACGGCAAACTCATAAGTTGAAGCTCCCTTCGTCTTCCCAGTCGGTTTACGTATCCGAATCGGGTTTGCTAAAAAAGTCACCAATTAAGTCGGTAACCATCGAAGAAGTAACCGCCCAGCCGGATCAAATCGGTGTTCATCCGTCATCCGCAGCCAAGGCACGTGCTTTGACGGAAGAAGACTTGTCAGCATTGATTAACGCAGGATACACCGTTACTCCTGTGACGCAGCCTGCCAAAACTATTCACCAAATTTACGCAACCGACAATACATCTGCGGGTAATAATCCGTATTATACGAAGAAACAAAAAGCTCCTCTTACAAGGTCTGAATACGTCACCTACGAAGAGGTGATTCAACGTCCACGCAAGCTCGTTAGAAAAAATAGACCGATTCTGAAGAATAGCGAGAAGGAAGGTGATTTAGGCGAAAAAGTTACTTACTTGGTACCTCTCGAACCGGCTTTCGGCACGAGACAACCTCCGCTCAAACACGAAGAATAATTTCGTTGAAATTACGTGGCTTTTCCTTATCGTTGTGTTGTAAGTCCAGGATAATGTGGCATGTAGTTTAAATACTGTTCTTACAGTTTATCTTTCGTCTTTGATTTTATAACGTAGTAAAAGTTATAAACTTGAGTCGTAATTGGATAGTATTGAAATTATTTATCGAATTTACTTTTATCAAGAAACAATAGTTTTTTTTTTGTAGGACGTATTAATATGTAAGCTTTTAAGTTATGTATGCATTTGCTAAAACACAACTAGGTGTTGATACTTAAAGCAACGTTAATGTCACCTACTGACGAAAGCGAGGAAACTTTTTCGCCAACCCAATGAAATATTTTAATTGATAAACAGTTCGAAATAAGAATTGTAAAATTAAATTTAAAACGTAGCGATAATTTCATTTCTAGATGCAGCGTGAACAGTTCTTCGTGTTTCCCAATCTATATTCTGTTTCCGGTGTCTTTTCCAATCTTATGCATATGCAATACCTCGAGCATGACTAAAACGAATGAAATGTATCTTGAATCTTTCCTGACATATTCGCAGTTTAAAATTCGTTAACAATCAAGTTGAATTCTTGAAATGTAAATTTTATACGTAGCGTTGATCAAGACGAATGGTCAAATTGTATCAAAGCTCTCGAAAAGTAAATACACACACACACACACATATATATATCGTTAATACATTTTTATGGCGCAAACGAGTACATCCTAGAATACCCTTGTACGCGATGTCATTTGCAGGCGGTATGTGCGACGGTGCTGAGTCGAATCATTTTAATTTATACTTATTATATTTGTATATATTAGATTTTTACTGAATAAAATAATTCAGAAATTTTGCTCTGCCATGTATGACATATCTTCTATCCTTCGATTACCCTGTTGTTATTACATCAAATGTTCCTATTCTTCCTATAATAATAATTTTTAAGCAGAAAATTGATAAGTACTGAAATTAATTATTCATTAAAAGAAATCTATTTTTTATTTCCTTACTATTGATTTAAAGATAAAATCGTTGTAAAATTAGTTTTCAAGCTGTAGATATTGATATCTTCGTTATTTGTAGAAATGAACGTTTGTAGGAAACGCTTTGAAGGCAGTGCACCTTCTCTTCTTCTTTGTAATATTTACTTCCTCTCCATTCGTTACAACATACAAAATTTTCTATAATTTTTAATTTCTTTCCTCCACTTGTAATCAGCTGTTGATTTTCATTTCTCTATTTTACGTCTCCTTGCTCCTATCTTCTTTTCCCTGACTAAAAAATCAGGGTAATTTCATTTAACAAATAAACCCCGGGAGACGAGGGTACTTTAAATACAGCGTATGTAACATCAGGAGTTGAATTGGTTCGATCCGAAGCCTTGAGTATCCATGTAAACGTCATCTAGAAGATATCGTCGTTGCTAGAAGATTTATTACGGATCACGTAGGATTAGATTGCTGGAATTTTTTTATGAATATATTACGTACATTATACGAACGATTGTCGTGATTATCATGGATAAAATTGGGACCAATCCGTAAATGTATGTAGAAGTTACGAGACATTTGCTGCGAATATACGCTTAATGAAAAATTAGTATACAGCATGGATAGTAATCTTAAACGTACCATTAACGGTCAAGCTTTAATTATTGTAGCTTATTACTGATCGTTTTTGGAAATCTTCGCAAAGTATCTCCTTTCAATAAATATCTTGCAACTAGCATATACATTTACAGAGCCATTCCAAATTTTACTAATATAACTTGATAGTCGTGTTTCGCTACAGTGCCACTAGAGTTTCAAAATGTCTTGTATCGTACATGGAAAACTTTTAGAAATATTCGAATACTTTCATAAAACACTATACATGTACTTTTATACTGGCCATATCTATGTTTCTTGGTTTTTTTGGTTGATTTGGCTAACGTTATTCATACTTCATTCAAGATGGAAAGTCAAAATAGAACAGCACAGTGAATTTGTGAAAGTCTACGTAAAACAGTATTTCGTATAGCAATTAAACGCTATGTGTACATGTAAAATCAGAATAGTCCTTGCTCGAGTTATGTGGTGCAGGACTTTCTCTCTCTACCTGTGACATAATCTTTTGAGCAGTTGGAGAGTCGGAACTGAACCGCACATTGAAAACTGGAGTAGTTTCGTTTATTATTACGTACAGTACAGACATGTCAAGAATCTGTTGCAACTTTACTACACTTCTGTTGGCCATTCTTTTGGTAACAACGTACACCACTTCTCTACAGGTAAAAATTATTCTTTTATCTTTTGCTTGTTTACATTATTAGCGAATTGAAATGTTTTTAATCAAATTATTCGATATAGATTCGGACGATTATTTTTTCGTTTGACAAAGATGTACATAGCATTAAGAAATCACTATAAAGATTTTCAATTGTACATAAGAAGTGGTGCATTGTAGTATTTATGTATTAAAACAATAATATCTGTTTAAAAGGATAGCAAGTTAATTTACTTAGTAACTTTTATCAGTGGAAAATTTGTGTCTTAAAAAAAATATTCATATTTGTCTATTTTTCATATATTTTATAAAGTAAGTAAATCAAATTTAAAAGTAAAAAGTTGTGAATAAAGATATAGTTGTACGTTTGGATCATTATCGAAAAATGCATAAAGCAATCAGTGATTAATTTTATGACGGGAAACAAGTCCTGAATTCGTATACAAACGTTTAGCATGTAACGTAACTACATTTTATCGAAGAAATTAATTTTATTTTAATTCTATTTACTAATTGTGCCAAAGCATTACCATGTGTTTTATTAAATAGAAAAAAGATGTTTTACATATTTATAAAAGTATCATTGCAATATACATATAAATGATTTTTTAATACACAATTTATACATAATTATGTCGTATATATTACTGTATATTTTTATTACATAAATGAGGAAGAAGCAAGCACGACGAATTATTTTCATACCGATTCTGTTATACCTGTTTAGCATCGAATAGTGGTCGAAGATCTCGATTACAATCATTACAATGAACACCAAAATTTCCAACCAGCGGTAAAGTTTGACAGACCAATTGTCGTGAAGGCTTTTGAGAAGCCAAAGAACCAACAAGATTTTAGCAAAATTCCTGGTATTCCGGGTGTAGACTTTCCTTTGTACCATACCGTACCTCCGACAAGTTTTTCCTGCGCACACGTTCCCTTCGTACCAGGAATGTACGCGAACGTGGAAACCGGTTGTCAGGTAATTTATTTAATTTCATCAATCGTTTTACAATTGATCATTGAAATATTTATATACACACACATATATATAACGCATTATGTAGACGGTGTCCGCGTAACGCGAGGATCAATAGGCTTTTCATGACAAAGCCAGGTCACCTTGGGTAACATAAATAGGACCTTATATTGTCTTTTTTCGTTAGATCGTAGACGGCTATGAAAACAGAGCATTTTCGGATCTTTTTTCATCGTCGTACGTATACTCGACATGCTTGAAGTGCAAAACATTTCTTGTCACATGCCGGCAGATAGCAGAAAAGTGACTCGCGTTACGTAACACATTCTGTATACTGTGTATATGTGTATGTATGGAGACTTTAAGAAAGACAGAAGAATTACTGTTGCAAAAAGCACATCTAAGGAATAAAGTAACTCTCTGTAGCGAAGAGATCATAGAAGAGATGGTTTTATCGATATTTTAGCGAAATTTAATATAGTTGAAAGTCGTGGTACTGTGATCAATAAACCGCAGATATTTATGCAATTTCACATTTTTGCGAACTTGCTAACAACATGGAATCCAAATACATATTTATTTCACACACTAATATTATGACAAATATTTTACGTTCAATATATTTTTTACATATTTTGCGGCCTTATGTTTCGCCAAAGTGCAGATAAAAATCCGCAGTCTGACGATCAATCGTACAAAGTATAAATCTTGCGAATAATAAAATCGATCCGAATCAGTTAAAGGATTTTAAATGACTACTATCCACATATACATACGTACATACATATGAATAGGTTTTTTAGTATATGATAATTGATAATATAAAAGATTTTATACGTACGAATGGTTTCAACGAATAAAAAAGTAATTTGTATAATATATTAGTTGGATTGGATAATTGTGCAGCGTGTCTCAAGAGTTTTTTTATGTGTAAAATTGATGATTAAAGTCATCTAACAAATTGTTCAATTATCTATTTGTTCTTTTTCTTTGTACTTCTTATTCGCTAATGTATCTTGTTAAAAGTCACTTTTGACCGCAATATGTAGTTCCTGCAACAGTTACCCTGAAGGCAATTCTATCGTTTCTATCTAGCTATGCATTCACTTTTTAGCCTTGCCTTATATGTAATCAACTAAAATTTCTTTCTTGTTCAAGGCGGAAACACATCTTTTAATTTGGCCCTAAAAGCGGAACGAATATTGTAATATTTGCGTTTAACCCAAAAATTTATTTTATTTCGATCATACGTGACATCATCCTTTTGTTCGTTCAAACTAAAGTTACCATTACCAGTGCATATGTTAAAAAGTGCATAAAATATTAGTAGATATCAGGAAAGAGATATAATTGGATAGTTAGATTTAAAAAAAGAATTATGAAATTTTACGTGTAAAACTCTTAGGCATATCTTGCCTATGGTAGAGCCTCGCTTATTCCAAATAATAGTTTATAATATTTTATTTTTGCAACATGTTAACTCAAATGATACGTTTGTATTATACCATTACACTATAATGTAAGAAACGCTAAGAAACTTTATTTACGTTTTAGGCATATCACATTTGTCACGATGGTCGCGAAGGTCATCAAGGTGCATCTTTTCTCTGTACTAATGGAACTCTTTTCAATCAACGGGAATTTGCTTGTGATTGGTGGTATAACGTGAATTGTGCTGATGCGCCAGCTTTGTATAGGTATAATCGTATATTTATTCTAATAAATATATTTGTGACGGTAAACATTATAGATATTTACCTCAATGTGAAACGAACACAGATTAAAGCGAGGCTTAGTCAAACTAACTGCTTATAATTTATTCTGATTTGAAGAAGTTAAAAAGTATAATGTCGTATTCTTCGGAGGATTGTCATTTTCATTTCTTTCGTATCCTCGATGCGTTATCTTTGTAAAAAAGAGTAGTCGAAGTATCCTCTGTCCTTGTCCTCTGAAACGGAATTGACGTTAACTGGAATTCCGCGAAATTTTGTATTTTCCAAAAATCTATGATCCTGACAAAGCCAATTAGCGTCAAATAAATCGTAGGAACTTCTCGTCGTACCAAAAATGCGGAAAAAATGTCGAAATTAAATGTTTCACAGCCTCGATGTTTAATAATTCGTTTTATCATTTTGTCAATAATTCTTATGTATTATTACATTTATCGTTTGCAATATTTTAATTTTTATAATTTAGATATTTTCATTTTGTTTGTTTTAGGTTAAATTTAGATCCTTTGAAGAACCCTTATATACCGGAAGAAAGAAAAGAGATAATTCGGAAGCAGAATATGAGAATCGTCGTGTATTAAAATTTCTAATCTATATCCTAAATATAATTTAATGCGTGCCAGTTGTACAAAGAATCACTAAATCTCTGCTGCATGATTTACAGCTTTTAGTAGAAAAATGTTTCTTATAAATGTAATTATTATGGCTATGCGACGTTTTCTTGTATTTTGCTATAGAGATCTTTCTAATGCAAACGAGAAAACGGCGAAGTAAAGTACGAGACATTTTCCAAAATTTGTCACGAATAATTATCGCTTTAGGTTCGCCAGTGTTCTTTCTATCATACATACGTTTCCAGGATTCTTAGTATATTGTAAATTATTTTCTTATAATTATATAAAACGCGTGAAATTTTTTAAAAGAAACACTTTTCTATCTTTAATATTACAATTGTTTTTATTTCACTTTCAGTTAACGCTTCGCCACATTCGGTATTAAAGTTTTCGGAAAATAATACAAAATATAAACGAAGAAACAAGTACAGAATATGATACGAATGACTGCTCTGAGCAGTATGACAATTCAGTTTGAATTAATCTTGCTGTGTTCTAAACTATACATATTTTTTTGCGCATCTTACACTATTATTTCCATATCGTGATATCGTAGATTGTAGATCATTAAACTCGTTTTCACGTCGATTAGGACACTGTATTTTAAAAAAGTGAATGGTAATATACATGCAAAGAACTGATTTTAAAAGAACTTTTCGTTTACCGTAACATGTACATTCTTAAACTGTTCTTATATTTTCTCATTCTATGTAACAGTGAACATAATTTGGACGTTTGTAATAGAGATGGTATATCTACATTTTCTTCATCGTATTAGTTTCGTATATTAATCATAACCGGACTGCGGATATTTATGCAAATTTGTATTTTTATGAAAGCCGTTAAAGAAATGGTACCTGGAAAGCAAAATTTGTTTCACCTACTAGGTATTATCGTAAGCGCTATATTTTAGATGTTTCACATATTTTTGCGTATTATGTGCATTCTGTGCATTTCGGTGCACCTTAAATTTCTCATAAATGCGTAAAAATCCACAGTCTAATTATAACGATTTATAATGGATATCTAAGTTATCATTACCTTTAATTCATTTATATCTATATTGCTATTCTAAGATTATTGAGATTTCGATAGAATTAAACGAATTATTTACACTCTACTGTATTCCACCATTCACAACGTTTCTTTACGTTACTAAATGCTGTTCCCGATGGACAAAGCGAAGAAGTTTTCGACCAACCAGAGCAGTTGTGGAAAACCTAGAAACAAAGAATCATCCGAATAATGTACAGTAATCCGAGTAATGAAAAAATACATACGATTATCAGATGATTCTTTATAAAGAAATAAGGGAGAGATATAGAACATTTTCTTTTCTGAAGCTTATTTTTTAGAAAAAATCGAGTTTGAAAGGAGAATGTAAAAAAATTGTCATTTTTGGAGTCACCTATGAACGAGA
Source organism: Bombus pascuorum (assembly GCF_905332965.1). Classification (NCBI taxonomy): domain Eukaryota; kingdom Metazoa; phylum Arthropoda; class Insecta; order Hymenoptera; family Apidae; genus Bombus; species Bombus pascuorum. The sequence goes on from NC_083494.1 coordinate 653,378, forward strand.
TATTCTTGCAGGACATTTAAGAGCATCTCACAAGAAACAAAAAATGTTTTTTTAATCAAGATTAAATGTAACGAAAGGATAAACGTTCAAATTAATGTTTCTCGAAAACGAAGCCTCATGCAAGAAAATGTATTATCTTCTTATTCTTTCGTAACAGCGAAATCTATTAAACCTTAACTTGGAAAGGAAATTTTTGGAACGAAAAGCGTAATGAGCTATGTACTCACTTGACACTTAGTTTCAACATCGGCAAACATGCCTCTCCTACCATTGCACGTGAAACCAGTTTCTGGAATTTTGGTAAGATTCGTGTACCGAGAAATTGTATCGTCAGTATTCAGCTTGACATTTTGGTACGATGTTGCTTTCGGATTTATTTCGATGTTTTGCAATTCCTGCTTTCGAATACGAGGAGAAAAGTTTTGGTTCCTATTTGCGGCATGAGATCCAACGTGTCTCGAAGATCGCTCATGAAACTTATTTAAAAATCCTTGATAATCGGCGATGATCTGAAAATAAAGAGACCGTTTTTTGTACATTTTCGAAATTGAAACGTTGTCTGATATCCATCTGGAAACAAATTACGAATTTATGGATATGAGATACGACAGACACTTTGAACAGTTTCCTTAGTCATTTATAATTGTGAATAAACTATGTACGTAGGACGTGTTGCTCATTCGCTGCGACAATGATATAACTCAAAATTTGCAGTTTCCGAGTTATTATCTTACGTTGAGCCGAACCCTATAAGTGAGCCATCGAAACTTGCCACACAAGAAGACTTGTGTCGCTATTGGGTTTTTACATTTGCTCCTATTGTTTTGGTTTCAAAAGGAGTGTCGCATCTTGTACTGTCACGATATTGCTGTAAAGACGATGAAAGCTTCTTTCTTCTCTTTTATCATTAATAACGTGATATTTCAACTTACAACTTTATCTATGAAATAATACGCGTGGCTACTGTTAAAATTATTTTAAACGATAACGACACAACATTAAATAAATCTTGATCATTGAGAGTCATAGCTCAGAATGGAGGTAGCTTTAAGGATAAGTTCTTGTATTCGTTATATCAACTTACATGTTTGTGCCATTTCATTGTAATGTTCTGACAAAATTATAACGACCCTAAACGTTCAAACTCATTTTCCCTAAAATTATGCGCTAAACGAGCGATACGTTGATATGACGTTTCTTAGTCCTTTTAATGTTCAGATTCATCTCGTGACATATGAACATGCGTTTATTAGCCACCCTGTACGTTTAACTCTATTACGAGTAGAAGAGGAAATTACGTAAGAGAGAGCGTTTTAGACATATCGATATATGCAACGCGAGTGAGAGTAACATGACTTAACTACTGTTACTGTGAAAGATGCTCATGAGATTCTTGCTTGAAATCTGTTAAGAAAGGAAGAGGCGTAATAGTACGTTATTGGTGCTTCGCTCGTAATTTGCATACCGCGAGTGCAGGTGAGCGTGCACCAGCGAATGTACTATCGACTACAGTTTCATTCGCGTTTCAAATCCAAGATAACTAGATGATCTATCTTCTCGTAGCAGGTAATCCTAGAAAATTGTGGTTGGTTTCAACGAAGTAGGCAAACTAGAATCTCGTGTGTCGATATACGTTCTTCTTTCACAGATTGTGGTTTTGCACTCAAGTTGGTCGAAAAAGATATATCACACACGCACACATATACGTCTTATACAGCCTATAGGCGACCATTATAAATTTTATGATCTCTCATTTTATTCCTTGTTAAAACGCGTAAACGCTGGCTAGCTTCAATTTGCCATTTCTAATTCAATATTTCTATGAATTCAATCGTTTATCGAATTATGCAGGGAAATCATGTAAGACATTTAACTCTTTCTTTTCTTTCCGTGATATGTTAGATAACTTAATGTATCGTCCAAATATTGGTATTACGGTAGAACTGCATTTATATGAACCGCGTCTATCTGAACGAAATTTTAGTCAATGATCGATCGAAGGATAATTCGCATAACAGAGGCTCGTCCATTGTCCCCACTACCTATAACTTTTCGTTCACACAATAGGAGTTCACGTTCAGATAGATGAGTTGAACCAGCAAAAGTTTAGTTTAACAACGATGAAAATCGCTTACACGTATCCCGATGAGAACATCCACGGTAGGCGGTTCGGTCAAGCGAAGTGAAAATCTCTTAACCGGTACCTGACTTGACGTGATCTGACTAAACTGTTGCTAGTTGAATTCATTTATCTGAACGTGAGCTCCTATTATGTGAACAATAACAGATACTTAGTGGGGACAATCGCCGAGCTCCTATTATATAAACTATTTGTTCCCCGACAAATCCAGGCAAACAAAGTTCCACCGTGATTTCTCTCCTGGTATTAATTATACAAAGTAAACCTCATTCGCAGTTCGAACTATTTGTAACAATTGGTAGATCGCAGAACGTACACAAATGTCCAAATATTAATAAATATCCCGTATTTTCGTCGAATAGATAATTATGCACAAAAGAGGGCCTCAACTCTGATTTTGTTAAATTTGAAATACGTTGTGAGCAGAGGGTCTCGAGTAACATGCATTTTGTCCGAGATACGGGGTGATCATGGTTCAAAATGTTGAAGTGATCGCCACTTCTGAGAAAACTCTACATCTGGTCTTCGGTTTCTCAAGCGCTAAGGTCATCGATAGCGCGTAGACAAAAGAATGCGTCGATGACAGACCATAAGCGGTACACGTGCGACGTTGGTTTCGGCGGTTGTTTTAGTCTCAGGGTAACATTGCTAGCGAGAGGATCTGGATCAGCTTACATTGTATTCCACATTTTGTACTTTATTATTCACAATATATATACTTACAATACCTTACAATTTACCCACGCGTTTCTTTAATTCCACATACACCGAATAACCTTAACACAAAAGTTACGACACATTACAAGAAAAAAATGATACCTGTTAAATCACATTTAGTCTAATATAAACGATTAAAAATGAAATTGCATACGCGTTTGCACAGGATTGCGATCGTAATAGTGTAAGATACGATTAAGTTGATCCAAGTTAGATTCCATGGGTGGCTGGAAATTGAGATCTCTTTTTGTGCATAATTACCGTAGAATAAGCAATATAATATTTCAATCGTGCTCGCTTATACGACGCAACAGATACAGAGATAGTGCTGTGTTGGAATAATGGTGACCAACTATACGTAAAAGTAGACGCATAGAATATATACCTGGTGAGAGTTGAAAAGCGCTATGTTGTTGAGAATATAATCGTCGAATGGTTGGTAAATAGAATCCCACTCGTAGCGAATATTCCAAGTTGGTGTAAAAGTTTCTTCTAATAAATTGGCATTAGCAGGAATTACCAAAGGTGTTACGATAGGTTTATAAATTCCAGGTTTCGATGGTGGTACTATAGGTACAAATTGTCTGAAGCTCGTATAAGTTTGTGATTTGGAAAAATCCCGATGCTTGTTAAAGCGATTGTTCGTGTACTCGTGACCATTGAATCGCGAGTATGGCGTACGAATAACGTAAGTTGTGTCGATCGCTTTTGCACGGTTGTAATGAAATCTGCCTTCGGGTGGAACGTATCGTCCGTCCGGTGTCAGGTATACCTGCAAAGACGGAAAGATGCTCTTCAATTAATTTCCATTTAATCAACGAGGTGAATATTAAACGTATTGGTTAGTTTATTAAAGAGACGAGTGATAAAATTGTAATAGTCAATTATATTAAAATCACTTTAAGTACAAGTATAAAGATAATGTATACCGGTCGTAATCGTTGCTCGCTCAATACTATTGTTCAACTATACGCTCGCTACTCGACTATCTGACTCGCTATAATGACTTTCCTAGAGAGCACGTTCGTCTATTTGTATCGACCAGTGTCATTATAAGAAGTTCGAACGTAACGGGTTGACGATTACAAATAACGACGATAATATTTAGTCCGGAGTTCGTTTACCTTTGAATCTGGCAAACCAAAACAACGTTGGTATTCCAAGACACGATAATACGAGTCTCTCCCGATTCATACTTCAAAATTTTTCTTAACTTTCTTAACCTTTTCGCTTTGGCAGTCCAGTCCGCCAAAGTATTGTCAGTGAACGGAAGCGCGCGCCAGAAATGCGCACAGTGTGCGTGGTTACTGTATATACGTTTTCCCAAGTCTTAAATAACAATAATTCTTGTAAGAACCGTATATGAAATATCGTTTCACTGTCAATGGATTTAACAGATTTTTTAGCACGAAACAGTATACGATCGTTTGGATGTTTGAAATTTTGCTGTTGTCGTTTCAACAATGAGTAACTTTTAAGAAGTGATTGATCCAATATGTCAATAAAATCAACAGAAAATGTTCTGCCGATAACGAAAAAATATATTATTGACCACAGGTGGCATTGGTGTATACTAGATATATGGGGTGCCGAATCCAGGATTCGTCGCGTGGTCGCCGCCTATATGCTCGTACCCACAGGTCATCCTGCGCGCGCCGCCTATAAGCGACACCCGAAGCGAAAGGGTTAAACTAAGCATTTTTAAACTAAGCTCCAAGTATCATAATATTTTTGTATAGAATTAAATTTAGAATTAAAAACTGCATCGAACAGTATATAAAAAAGTGTACAGTTTCATTTAGAAAAACGTAAACATTTTTCCGAATACTGTATAATTTAGAAGATATTTGTGTGGATTATCTCGATTCAAATAAAGCAGCTTGTATAATATTTAGCATATAGTAGAGTGCAAAGTGAAATTTGTTTAAAACGTCAAAAATACCACTGACTTGGAAAGTGTTTAACCTACATTTTGTGTATTAACTTGTACATACCTTTATTACTTCTGGCATCGTTTGAACATGCTGAGTATGTTTATGCACACTTCGGGCATCCAAGACCACTCCATCAGGTACTGTAATACCTTCTTTGTTTAATCGATTTAACGCTAAACGATCAGTTCTAAAAGCTTCTTCTGGAATTTTACCTCCTAATGCTGGTAAGACTTGTTCTCTAAATATTTGTCTTTTCCGCTGTAAACATAAAAATTTGTTTGCGTATTAATATTACAAAAATAAAGTTTCTAAGATATTTTACTTTAAAATTACGCCATGAAAAATACGATTGAAATATAAACGATGTTACTATAAGGTTAGTTTGTGATCGTCTTTAGAGCAATATACTTATACATTAAACAAGTATTCAACTGATATAACATTTTTATAAAAAAAAGTTTTATGTACGTATGTAGTATTTTCTAATATTTGTAGTATAGATACCAAGAGTAATATACGATTACCGATAAACTAGTTATATTACCATTTGTAATTAAATCTAATATCGTGTCTGTGTATCTTACCTTTTCTGCAACAACGCATATCATTAGAAACGTGGCGGTAAGTATTAAACGAAACCAATTTTCTTTCTCGATTATTGTCTTCATTCTAATGGAAAATTGGTTGATTTTTTACATAATCAGAAACATTCGATTCAATTTCCTAAAATATTAAAAAAAAACATTTTTTTTATCGATACATAATTATGAAACTCTACTTGTTATTTAATTATAGTTGAGTACACTGCCATTCCAGGTATTGATATGTATTACTTTGATAACAAAATTGTATCACTTTATGAAAGTCATCAAAAATGACATCACACATGCAGTGGAAATAAATGTATTAGTACGTATAGAGGATGCCTAAGCTAAAAAGGATTATCCAACTATCTACCTTGTGTAATGTTGCGTGTAAAAACCTCTCAAGACAAAGCTGTGCTACTTCGAGGGACACGTGAATCGATGAAAAGAATTTTTCCTCAAGTTCGTTTCTTTCGGAAGATTTCAAGGTCATCGGTTTTATTTTTAAAATAGAGATCTACGTATTTGCTTGTCCGATGGATGTGATTTTCTATTCTCTATACAAAAGTAGCAAGGTACCTACGCTGGGAAGTTAGTTTAGAAGATATTTCGATTTTAATTTCATGAAGTGTAGCGGATGAAAGACGAACAAGACAAGTTTTCAGACACAAGTTTTGGTACTGTTGTATGGAAAATAGAAAATCGCGTTAATTGGTAATTATAAGAACATAGAATTAGACGACCTTGAGAAAAAAGATTCTTTCCACTGTTTCCAATGTGCTTAGATCAAAATACAATGATTCTATAAAATTTAAACTACGTATAAAGTCGTGCAGGCGATAGTACTTTACGATTATGCTACACGATGCTCTATATTTGTGCTAAAGTCTATAAACATATCTTGAATAGTTCGTCAACCGCGATGTAGACTGTTACATCAACCTGTAGTAAACGCGATAATAAACAGCAAGTATTATTTTATTAAAATCTATAATAAATGAATAATAATAAAATATATCATTTTATATTAACAGAAATTGAGATATTTCAATACGAGTTTCCGATATGATTACCATCCGCCCCAATACATTTCTACGAACGATGGACCAGCAAGTACCACTTGCTACTCATAAGTATGAATCATATATTCATTGTCGAGAAATCTTCAATTTAACGCGTAATGTTTGTTGCAAAGAGCATCGTAGGATACCCTTATACGTACGTTTAAAAGAATTAAAATTCAGTTAGGCGTGTTAATTTTAACGTGGCTGTTATTAAACTTGAAAGAGGCAAGATTTTAGAGAAAGCTTCAACTTTCAACGAAGGAACATTACGAGATCCGTGCTTATGGAAGAAGAAAGTTTTACATAAACGATAACTGATTGCTTGGAACGATATTCGTGGTTATAAAATGACTTTCACTCTTCAATGGCATAGATAATCGACAATGATGACGAAGATTACATTTTCTATCTGCAAGGTTGTTGCAAATATCCAAGATCGATCTCTGCAAATTTTATATCACTCTTTCTCATAAATTAAATTATACTAATTGCAAATCGATCATGAACTGTAATTTACTATCATATATTGGGTTGACAACTAAGTGATTGTCACTACCACCTAATGACAAAATCAGCAGTCACTTAGTTGCCAAACCAATAGGACAAACCCCACACTAAAATGATGGAAAAATTTGTCAAATTAAACGAAATTGAGCTTCGAACAATGCACGAGGTAATTACGCAAAAGAGGAAACCTCGATTCTAACGACCTTGAGCTTGAAATATACATGGTAGAGGGGAAGGGCACGAGTGACATATTTCATTGTCCGAAGCGTGGGATAGTCATGGTTCATAAGTTATGACAAACGGGAAATGGTACTTGTTACGTACATTTACTTCGATTTGAAATTGAATCTGCATTTGCATAGGATTGCGATCCTAGTAGCGCTAGATTCCCAACTCCTGCACCACAATCGTCTTACGCGCACGTCTCGGACAAAGGGCACGTTACTCGGGACCCTCTTGTCTACAACATATCGGAAAGCCAACAAAATTAGAATTGAATTAAAAATAGACGAGTAGCGGATCAAGGAATTTTTATTGGTGAGGACGAGGGCAGAGCGAAATGGGTACAACGTGCACTTGTCGTTCCTTCGCACAATTTGTAGTAACATGGTTTCTTTCTAGACCTCTTCTGACGATATTCAAGAGACGTTCTAAAGTTTCCTATACACCAGCTAGCACGCTCGCTGAGCGTGCAAGTCGTAAATAGCTTAGCCAATGTACATTAGCGACGCATTAAGTATATAATCGACAAGTTTTTCAGAATGTGACGTAATTTCTTTGTGTAATAGAAATTCGATTATCCAAACAATTTGTCCCCCTATTATTATTAGTTCGAATATGGGAGGTTCTACTGTAATTATTCTGGCTACAGAAGATACTAATTCGAAGCAAAGTGAAGGAATTGAATACTGCTCTGGTACATTCTAGTGGATTTCTTGCTACAAAGTTGAAGAATAATTGAATTACTTTTGCACTTGGGAACTGGATCAACTGCAGGAAGCAAAAAAAAGGTGAAAGTTTCCTTCGCAACGTAGTATTCTTATCTTTTATCAATTGCACCTTGAATGAAGTTGACACAAAGAAATTCAAAGACCGATTAAAAATAGGACGAGGAACAGCAAAATCGAGAAACTACGTACATATACCCCTTTAAATTCTAGTATAATTATCGTTAAAATATACATTTTGCTTTATTATGTTTTCCAATATGTGCGATGTATGGTTATTTAATGTAGACACTCGATTAAATGTAGGCGCTGAGTAACTTTCATGCGTGCACCTTTATACATGTATAGAGGCGTATATGTTCGATTTGCGCAACGAAATGACCACGTGCAAAGTTTGTTAAAAGAAATAAATTCATTTTCTTCTTCTTTAAAAATATCGAAAGGTCAACTATCGAACTTCCGATAATAATCTTTAGCAAATTTTGGAATCTTGGTATTCAACGATTATTAGTACCAGTAATTAGACGAACATCGTTCGATTTAATTTATTCTTCAATGATACGATATTATTCTATGCAATTTTTATGAAATTTAACGACGACATTATAAAAAATAGAACTCTCTTCCATTAACTTTTACACTTTTTAAAACTTCAAAATTTCGCATGCGCCATGAAATAGAAGATAAACTTATAAATAAATACGAACGATTTTTAACATCTGGCTACTGCTTTGTACAAATCATCATATTCTTCGTAGACTGCACTGTGCTACCACCAAACGTCATTTTCTTCGTTTATATCGTTCATGAATGTACCCGCAATATTTTCCTAATTTATTAAGGAATATCGTATGCTAGAGAAAGTCTTCGTTTCAATTGAACGGATGATTTTGTATTTTTGGTCGAGTTAGTGAAAGTAGCTTCGTCTTTAACGCTATTAAGGTCGCCTATCCTTTAATTAATTACGAAATACCATCGCTTCTCAAAGTGAATGAAACACGTTAGCAAATTGTTAAACATTGCGATAAGCAATATGTACTTTTCATAAAGATCTAAGTTTATCCTATCATGTTAGTACTTTTACGTTTTCGTTATTCGTCGTACGCGCGAATCCATTGATGGTCAACTTAAAATTAAGCCAACCGTGTTAGGAGAAGACACGAGGAGAAGGATAAAGAAACGCTAGAAACGTAAAAGGAACAAATCAATGCTTGGGAACGAATAATTAATTTCAATACTGTTCTTTTTCATCTCCTCCCGCCGCCTTCTTCTCTTTAAAGTTACTTTTTAGAAAATATTCCTCGCAACTGTTTAGTTGTACAGAATAGGGAAAAAATGTTTCGACTGATGAATGTTAATATGCAGTTCCATTTGACAAAATAGGCATGCCATCCATTCCAAGAAAACTCAATTAAAAAATTTCTTTTACTCGAGAAGGTTACACCCTGTGAACCATTTGACACGTGAAAAACTTTCGAAATTTACAATAGCTTCGGAGACAACTTGTCACGCTTTATCGCGAACATTCTATATATCTCATGTTATTATATTATTTATGTGGCTACTTTGTTTTCTGAATTTTTTAATGTCGAAATATCGGTACTTTACAGAACAGTCATAATTACAGCAAATATACTCATAATTTTCTTTAGAACGTTCTTCATCGTCTCGTTACCTAATCGAAGTCATTGTATCCCAGTTGAACGGAACTAGGAAACAGCATAATACTACGTAGGAGTCTCATCAAGTATATAACACGGTAAAAAGCCAACATCCGGCCTCTGTGTATTTCTTTATACTTTTCTTCCGAGCTTATGTTAATACGCATAGTATACGAGTAGTTTATACCTATCATTAGAAAAGAAACTACACTTTCGAGTATTTATTTGACTCGTAATCGAGTCTCTTCAGAAGACAAATTAATTAACTCTACTTTTCATTAATTTCTTAATCTCACTACGTAAGTAGTGCGATTGATATTCGATTCTCCAGAAACAAATGACTTATTTTTATAGGTGCGTTCATCGTGACAAGATAACATAAGTAAAATTCATAGAATTGGTCAATGTGACTGCTGAACCGCTTAACTATAACTTATTTATTTATTTATTTGTTTGTTTGTAAACATGAAAAAGAAGAGTCAGTACAAACCAAGTATAGAAAGTGCCGGTAAAATCTTGGAAGTGCATTTACCGGCTATTTAATTTGATTTTTGAAAACTTCACCATGAATAGCAACATGTGGTAATACACAAAACAGTTTGTCGAAAACTAAAAACGATATCGAGATTATCTGACCAGGTGCTATACTTTGCGAATTAAATCGTCGAACCGATGCATACACCACAACTTTCATATGTACACTGCAGCGATCGACGAAGAGACGAAGAGGCTGAACCAAGAATTCGAAGGGTTGTGAAGATGATACTGAACTCGCTTGTAAGAGTTCACCTGATGATATACCTGAGAGAACTGAAGCACGTGATTCGAGTTCAAAGTACTTTCACTGCTAGACTATAATAGTTCTGCAGCTTGTTCCTCTTCTTTCTCTTCTTCCTAATTCGCTTCTTTCTCACACTCACGGGCTCAACAACCTGAAACGGAGATGATCGACGCTGCGGTGATCGATATCCTGGGTCAATGACGATCAACTAGCTGGTTGTCCTCGTAAATAGATAGTTTCTCGTTGGAATTTATTTTACTGAAGGAAAGAGGAGGATAACGTAATAACGATAACGTAATAATAATATAATATATTAATTCGTGTGAATTATTAATGTAACTTTAGATTAAAGTAAATATAAAACAATATATTACGGCAACGGTATGATATTATTATGCAATAGTAAACAACGTTATAATGATAGCTTTCATAGCTTAAAATAAGATACTAATTAATTTTCAAGACGATACATTACAAGTACATATTATACGTACACGTTATTCTTCGTGAAGATGTAGATATGTAATTAGCAATAAAAATATAGATACAAATTTAAGTAACTACTACTTATATAATGATATAAATGTTATATACGCACATTTAACCGTATTTTAACGAAATACAAACTTAATCAAATTTGTGGCTTGGTGCAAAAGGTACCAACGTCAATATTAATAAAGTTGAGATATTAGAATTTAGAGGTTTGTTAAAAAATTCATTGTAGAATAATTTCTAATACAAAAGTTCCTGCTGTTTCAGATTTCTTTTCTAATACGAAAAGAGAGAATTAAAACGTGCTATTCGCTGGTTTTACGTTGACTTTGATACTTTTTCAAAAAGTTATAGTCATTTTTAGATAGAATAGGATTATCGTTTTTTATATAGGGTATTTGCACCTGTTGCACCAAGGTGCAGAGATATAATTAAGTTTTACTCGAAGCAAGCATTTGTTAGTTAATCGTCCCATAAACTATCGTTGCGATAACTTCATCGTTAATTCGTTATCGATAAAAGCATCAAGCGGAGGCGTACTAATACGAATCTTTTCGCATCGTGTACAATCCATACCTTCACAATGTCGAAGAAAGATGTGTATCGCTGCATCGCTGTTCTCCTCTTACTTTGCTATTTCCCACGGTGTGGCGACTTTTCCGTGAAAGGTATTCATGGAAACTGATACGCAAATTCGATTTCATAATGATCCGTAACCGTAAAGTAAGAAACCAATTATTCAAGTAGTCTGATCCAGCCATTGGTAATTTTATATAATGGTCAAACGAGCTATGATAGTCAAGTAGCACAGCGCATAAAGAGTCTTCAGGCTCTTTGATTTATTACAAGTTCTTGTTTTAAATTTCTTTTCCTTTTTTCGTATATTATCCTTGAGTCTTATAGGTCCTGTACAGACGTGAACGTTCGATAAATTGATTTAACGATGTTGCAACTGTAGCACGTATACGTTTATTCCACCGAAGAAACGTCGGTAATAATCGCATAAATGCAATTGTGTTATTTATATTTCATGGAAATTGCGAAGAATTCATAGATAGTCGGAGTAGGAGATCGATTGAACGTTTTCTTCGTAGTCTTCTAGTTTGATCGGATGAAGAATATTATATATATTAATAATAAGCGAACAACTTTATCGATAGCATCATTGACATACTAGAAAATTAATAGTTGTCTTGAGTTCGTGACTACACATATCTCATGCGAGTCGTGATCTCTTAACCGTGAGATAAAACGTAAAATAGCACATAGACTGTTACGAAACTCGAGCATCTGCAGTTTTGTTCTTTCAAGAATTATTATACCCTATCACGCGTTTACTATCCGTTTAATTTTTAAACTATTTTTCCACACTCTAAAAAGTAGCAAGTCTATAAAAATGAATTTTTTCATCATCCTTACCAAAGACAAGTGGTGGAGAAGATGGAAATTAAATCGAAGAAAAGAATTAAGTTCAGAAGAAATGAAATTAATAATTATACGCAAGTTTTGCTTTTTAAATAATTTCTCCGTCTAACAATTGCAATCTTAAAGAGTAATTTATTGTAAATTTTACCAAATAGATATACGGAAGCAATTTTGTTTAAGATAAGAAGTCGTAACAATTATTCAAATGTATGGAGCATGTCGCTAAATAAAAAGATGCTGACGAGAACTGTTCATTGTACCAGATTCGGAAAGAATTACCGCATTCTGGTGAAACTAGGAAGTAAACGAACAATCAGACGCAGTATTGTGAGGAGTAAGATAGCCTTGTCGTAAAAAGATGTTTCTATTCGAGTTTTCATTCTTGTTTATACATACAGCGGCTCACGAAAGTAGAGATGGTGTACACGACTTTTCATAACATCGTAGCTGATATCCAGACGAGCTCAAATCCAGACCTATAATACTATAATCTTCAAACGATTTTCAGTTCAGAAATCATCGGTTCGTTGATTCATCGGAGCATTAGCGTCTCAATTTTGGTTTAAGAATTTTAAATTCATAAAAGATATAACTTAGAAAAAACGAAGCTGGCACCCCGCTGGGGGTAGCCACCCACACGCTATATTTATTTTTATTTTATTTTGTTTTTTCACCAATAAGATATAACACTTCACCAAATGTCCATAAGGACAAATTGTAAAAAACCAAAATAAAATTTAAAAAAAAAAAAAAGAATTTTAAAGTTCGTATCTCGATAGCGGATTTTCCAAGTATAAGCTAGAAAAATATATAATAAAAAATGGAGGTACCTGTTTAAAAATTTTAACATATCTTTCGTAGGAAGCGCTTCGAACGTTTCAATGTCACGCAAAGCTCAAATACCTTGATCTTTTTTTATATCATTCAGGTTCTTTCAAATATTTGAGCAGTTCGAGATAAACCAGACTCACTGTATATGTATTGCATTGAATTTTCCATAAGGATCTAGTAGATATCTAATTAAATACTTGCATAACTATGGAAATACAAATAATTAGTTCTATCGTAAATGGAAATTGCTAAAGTTTCCATAATTTATACGCCAATTAAACGCTCATGTTGTGTATCTAGCTTCACGTTATAATAGTTGTAACGTGTTACAACGGTTGCACCATTATGCAATCTTAGTGCAAGCTTAATACAAAAAGATAAGGTTCGTACTTATATGGACTTTAAATATCACTTTAGATATCAGTGTATTTGTTTATTGTTATCTATTACTTATGTTTTATTCTTCGTAATCTAAACATTCTATTCTTTGTATTAAAAATGTGTAGCGGAAACAGTGAAAGTAGAAGAAAGCACTTAAAGAGATGTTAATTATATCTTTATTAAATGAATAAAATATATGCTGGATGTATATTTTAACTAATATAGTAAGTACAGTTATATTTCCTCCAGTCATCTTTACGATATTTATAATTAATGGAATTTCTAAAATTTTATTTTAAGACCACATTTATAATTTTTTTTTATTAGCGTGCAATCATTTTGATTGTCTATTTAAAAACATGTCTTACGCAAATGACGGAGACAAGCTATAGTCTAATTTCTCATTCCTAGATTTCTCTTCCCTTCTCTAACACATCAAGTTCGTTCACCTATGTACGATCTCATTTTAGACTTACACAGATTTAACATCAACTTAATATAGTCACGAACACGTTTTCAAATCCTCATACATAACGAATATTTTATGGAATATTAAATTTGACCTTTTCCTCGTTATTATTAACCGTATCAGTTAAATCTATATATTTTCGATTAAATATTCTTAAAACTATTATCGATGATCTTTTGAGCTTTTTCTAATAAAAGGGAGCCGATTCGCGATAAAACGAAAATGAAGAACTGAAAATTGCTGTCGAGGCTTTGATGTTATATTTAAAAATTGATCGGAATACTCCTCGAGTTAGACTAACTTCTGTACACGTGTGTATGTAGGGCAATCTAAGCGACGGGGTGTACAGTGATCGTCAAATTCGATGAAACAGCCAATCGCTTGACGTAGAAATATTTTATTGATTATAAGATTAAATTTTATTCCTATAATATTTTGTATTCTAATTTAAATCTAAAACAGCGAACCAAATAATACGAAAAATATTATAAAATTTGTACGTACATACATATAGTGAAAACAAGTATTTTGAAATTGAGCAAATGTTCAGATAACGAACTGTAATTAGGTGGTACTAGCTTGGCAAGGGTACAGAGGGTTTGTACGAATGGGGGTAGAATTTGATCACGACCTTGTTTTAAGGTTTAACATGTAGAATTTTTATTGCACACGAACACGGGTTAACATGTGATGGAAGAATGCGTACATTTACAGATGACCAATATAGACGATGTTCTTGGATAAAAATATAAAATACAACGATAATGTGCGACGAGACGAGAATTCCCTTCCGCGAGTCGATCGCGGACCGATACGACGGAAAATCCAACGGAATTGCTCGTGATGCGAGATTATTCGCGAAACATTTTGTCTTTATTACGTTCTAGGTTTTGTTTTCGGGTTTTTCGAGAAAAACGTACGTGGCTACCTTGATACTTTTCCGTAGAGAATTAAAAATACATCGAATGATATATAAAAAGATTTATACTTCCAGCTAAAGGAACGAAGGTCTCCTTGAATCTCGAAGTAGCGTCCGTTAAACAACGTCTGTGACCATCGCAAGATACGTCCTTCTCGAAACAAGGTAATTTTTATACGAAATACCTTCTCGAATAAAGTATAATTTAGGAGATATCTACGTGGATCGATCGAACCGAGACACCCGGTATATCTTAATTTCCAAAGAGTATATTTCTAGGATATTGCAAATCATGTAAAAAGCATTCGTTTCATTACAAAGTTTAGTGTAATCACCATACAAATACGTCATTGCGATTTGCGCTAGAAAGGATTTAGTTCGCTGATGCGTGACGGTACGTTTGTATAAGTAAATCACGATTTCAATGTAAATGTCAGCGATCGGAACTAAAAAGCATTTGTGATAAAAGATTATTGACGTAATAGACCGCTGTGAGGCAACAAAAAGTAGAAGCAGTTTGGGGGAAGCTTCGGGCAACGAATTATAATATTCGTATTCTAAAAGTTACCCGACAGTAAAAGATCAAGAAGTAATGGGAAAAGTTTGTATTCTTTAGTTACTCGTGTTTACCTTTAAATATTCAGCGAAACTCAAAATTTTAACAATTAATCTTCAAAATAATGAAAAATGTCACGCAATCGATACATTTAATTTTTACATGTACTTATATCGTGAATTTTTTCAAATAAAAATGTACGTCAAACGAGAGAAAGTACCCAAATGATTTTCAGATAGCTCAGTTTATTAACGTATGATATTTTACAATCTTTGCATCAGCGTGAGTTTGGTAAAACTTAGTGGTTTGCAATCAAATCATCTGCCAGCAAAATATTATTTGTCTTATATCATATTAATTAATCGATTGTTTGTCTTAATATTATATTCAGTAGCAACATTAGAGAATCGTTAAATCTTCACTGAACTGAAAATTTTCGCTTCGATCTTTGAATTGTTTTGACTTTTTGAACAAAGTCTCATTTTCTTCTCTATAGTATGGAAAGAGAGAATGAAGAAAAGCGAAGATGGATCTTTCGTTGGACATTTTATAAAACCTGATTTCCAATTTTAAAAACAATTTTATCGTATTTCTTGGACACGTTTGATTTTCTGGGATTCTCGAGGAAACATCCATCTTCATCCTCCTACTCCGTTTTTTTGGTACAAAAGCATCCTCGAAAAAAATGAACTCGGAGAGGTGAGAGCAGGAGGAGCTTCATCTTCGCTGCCAAGTGTCTGTAAACGATAAAAAATCATAAGACCAAAACAATTTTTGAAAGTATCTAGAGCGGCGCGACTTTTACTCGTTCGTGTTTATTTCGATATTCGCATTATAAATTTTTAATTTAAATGTAACGTAGAATAAACGTAAATAATGTAAATATAAAGTGTTTCATGAGAGATAAAGCTACTGAGAATCACAAATCGACATCAATTTTGAATAATTAAAAGAGAAGGCTCGCGTGATTGTAATTAGCATTGCTTTCGTTTGTAAAACAGCGTTATAAAAATAAGTTGTAGCAAAATATGTTAATTATTTCCTCTACTTTGTCGATACATTGTTTTACGTATGTCGATGCTAAAAGATATCAATTCTACGCTTGCTATTTGATTCGCAGTATTATAATTTAGCATAAACTCACTTATATCTAATTAATCGATATAATATTTATATGTTTATAAATTTCTTCAAAGTTGTTATTCCGTTAGCTTCCTCTTGAACCATGCGAGCATCTACAAACAAAGAAAAATAAAACGTTACTGTATGATTTTTTAAAGAATGCAAAGAACGCAGTTAGAACGCATTTACTTATAACTTAAACGGAATACCAAGACCAATTGTTACATTACGTTACAAGAAGTCTGTAAATTTATTACATTTACAAACGTGTACTCCTGGTTTATGTCTCTAACAGAGGAATCGCAAATATGTAACGTCCGGATACATGGGTGATCTCCACCAATTTTCTGGAATTCGTGGCCTCGGCGTTATTTACGATCCACATCGATTCAACCAATTCAAGCCGATATCGAATCGTCGAAATAAGAAAAATGTAATTCTTTTTATTTTTTATTACATAGTTAGGAGGTGGGTTTGGTCGGAATAACAAAACTCGTGCGATGAAGATGATACCGAAGCCGCGACTATATTCGACCAACAATTTTTAGCTAAACGGAAGAAATATGTATCTAGGAGTAAGAAATTGCTTGACTCTACTACTCTGTACCTATCCTGTCTCGCTCGACTACCTACTTTTCACTCTTACCCTTGATGCACGCAAGGCAGAGCGAGCAGGAGTCGGATAATGTGGGTCAATTCTCGGAAAGTCACCTCTCCGGACACATGGCCAAGCACTTTCCCGATTGGCGGCCATTCATCCGGACATTACTGTACAGCATACGTACACACACTCGTTTACGAAAGTATTCGAACACTTACCATAGAAAACAGAAACGTGTACATTATGCGTGTTACATAAAACATTTTAAAGTCTCATGAGCACTGTAATAAGAGACACGACTCGTCGTTGTCGTGATTATATTGGTAAACTTTGGAAACAGGCTGCAAATGCATATAAAAATTGCGAGATATTTATCGTTTATAAGATAAATATACGTTTGGTAAGAAAAGTAGTATACAGAATACATGGCTATCTCAAACATATAGTAAATGTTAAAGATGACCCTACTGAATATCCAGGCTTATTAGCACAATGGATAGTTAAAGATTTCATTCCTTTTGACGATCTCTGTGAAATATATACTTGCCCCAAATATCTTGTAATATCTATATATATTTTCAGATTTATTTCCGTTGAAGTGATCATCACTTTTAAGAAAACTCTACATCTGGTCTTTAGTTCTCAAGCACTGAAGCCATCGGCAGCGCATAGACAAAAGACTGCGTCGAAAGCAAACCATAAACTGTACACAGGCAACGTTGGTTTCAGGGTTTTTCAGTCATAGGGTAACACTGAACTTTGTATTTACACTTTAGTATTCAAAATATATATTTGCTACCTTACAATTTATCCACGCGCTCCTCTGTATTCGCATACATCTAATAACCTCGACAATTTCTAATCGGTTCAGATTTGTGGATTGATACGATCACGATAGTCGGCTCTCGTAAAGGTGTTAATGAAATCTCAAAATGTACTACGCCGTAAATCGTATTACGTGGGTATACAGAGCATCGTATCATAGAGCATGTTGCCGCTTCAACAACGACGCGAAAGAGCATTCGATATACGCCTGGAAGTTTCAAAAGTCCGCGAAATTCTTTGACACGACTATTGCAAGCTCGCATACAGACCATTCCGAACACCTTTTATGAATAGGTAAGCAACCGCGACCATCGAAACGCAGAACTGGCTATAAGTTTGATAGAAGGTCAGATAGTTTCTTCGTCGTTTTCGTGCCCCCTGTCCATTGCCGAATTACGATCGGGATTGCCACTGTCACTGCCATATAGCGATATAATGTTATTGGTGTGCGTGACGTGACGCGAGCTTACTTTACGATCGCATCGAGAGTGGCGGCAAGTAAGAGCGAGAGTGCGGGTTACCTCTCCTCGCGTAAAGGACCCTCCGGCAATTCTTATGATACACCCTATATAAGTGCTGTACTTTCGAATATTTTCTCTGTATATACTTTATATACACGTACGCGATAGTAATTTAGGATTTCTTATTAAATCTTATTAGAATTGAACGTAAATCGCGCAATATCTCGAGACGAATATCGAGCCTATGAAGAAGACGATCAGTTACCTTTTCATGATCCTCATCCTCCGAATATTTTCCAGTCGCCTTTTGTTTCTACTGGCGTTGGCTTTCGCCTCGTTAGCCGCGGCATTTGCCTTAGCAGCTGCTCGATTCGTGTTGGCGAGTTCCTGTTTAGCGGCTCTCAGCTGATTCGACAGTTCCTCGACCCGTCGTTTCGCCGCGTCCACCAATTCTTCCTTGTCTCGTAAAGTTTTTTGAGCTCCATTCGCAGCAGCCTGGGCATTGGCCGCGTTCGCCTTAGCCGTTTGTACTGCGTGCGTCAGCGTCTTTAACTGCGTTGGATCAAAGTAAGCTAGCTTCTTTAATCAGGCTGCCGTTCTCATTTTTACGGTACATTGAAAGTATTTCTTAGTCATCCCGGATAGACAAGTTAGAGGATCGTAAGATTGTGCGCCACTTGCAATAAGAATACAACGAGTCGTGTACGCACGTAGGTAGAAAACTAAGTTACTTCGGAGAACGGCGGCTGGGCGTAAGTACACGCGTATACACGTATATTTACGCGTGTACGTTGAACATGTTGCTAAATACGTTGCATAAAATATATACGTACGTCACGCTCTTTACGATCCTTTTCAAATATTTTATAGCATTTTTGAGAAAATTATCCAGTCGATCGAATAAATTACCGTAAATAAATCAAATTAAAATTACACGAAAGGATTTTTCTCCATAGATGTACCTCGTGTGATTTACTGCGTTTTAACGTAACGTAAATAGACTCGCCTTCCATACGACCTATGTATACCTTTCCCGTTTCGGTTAAGGTTTTTTCCAATTTAATTATACTTTTTTTCATATCGTTCTGCTATTGTAAATAAGAATATAGAAAGTAAACGATAAATAGAAAAATCTATTTCCCTTCGAAAATAAAGTTACTCGGATTCCAATTTACCAAGATATTTCTCAAGCGTATAAAATTCAAGTATATCACCTGATCTTGCGACTGACGCGCTGCTTGCAAAGCTGCGTTAACATTAGCTTGTTCCTGTTCCAAGGATGAGGATTCCTCTTGAACAACCGATTGCGCTTCTCTCACTTCTTCTTGCAACTGATCCACTACGACTTTCTTCCCTGTGAGCGCTTCTTCCGCTGCTTTTGCAGCCTGTACCGCTTTTTCAGCGAGTTGTGTCTTTACCTGCGTATTACCATACGTTTGTACACATGTTCTAATTCTAATTCTAGTAAATAACGAAACGACGACAGAATCAAACTCGCGCTATTTTTCGATCGGTTCCCAGCGCCGGAGTAATGCACGTCTAGGAAACGTTACAGACTACATGTAACACAATTACTTTCACAGATGTTATTTTTAGTTGTTATGTGGGAATTATAGTTGAGCGATTTCGTAGAAAACGCGAGTTCACTCGCACGGCCAGCATGTTTTCGCAACAGAGAATAATGCGAACATTCATAGAATATGCGCATCCTACGTGTGAGAAACAAATCTGACGTAATTGGATTCGTTAGAGACGAGATTTGATTCGAGGCTTGGCGTAATATGGATCTTCTTTTTGTGTCTAACGAGTTGTTGGTTCAAGAAATACGAAAAAGGTAATGAAAACTTGACAAATAGATCGCGCTTCTTCTCTGAAATAAAACAAATTATCGCATATTTGGTTGTTGCATACAGCGACTCGTAAAATTCTTCCAACACGGAATTCTTTTATGAATATACCACGTATCTTTACATTTTTATTAATACAGCTAAAAAGACGAAAGCTATGTTGGAATTCGTTTCATCTACCGAATATTATAATAAACATTTTAATTTGAATATTTTGTTTGCAAATCCGCGGTCTGCCAATAAGACACGACTATCGCGATTACAATGGTAAAATGAATCTAAAAGCGCACGTCGAAGTTCCATACACAGCATAAATAGTCTGAAACATACGATTAGCGCTAAAGGTACTTTCGCTTAAATATCGTGGTTCGTTAATATAACGAATATACCAATATTTAATCATTTTAGCGAATGTTTCCAATAAATATCTTGCGTAACTCCTACGTGCATTCTGAGATCTGTTTCAAGTTGTATCGATATAATCAAGATCGTCCTGTCTGGTTGCAGCGCTTGCGAGATTTCTGAATGTTTCGTATGGAATACATACGTAAGAGGTCTTTGGGAGAGTTCGAGTGTCCGAGTCGCTGTAAGCTTTTCAGAAGCTTTGGATATTAAAGGACGAATCATCTGCTCGACTAAATGAAATATAAACGCGTATTTGAAAAAAAGTAAGTACTTGACGAGCGGCTTGCTGACCAGCGATATTCTGCGCTTCCGAAGCAGCCTTAGCTTCCTGTGCAGCTTTCTGCGCGATGTTACTACTTTTCTCCGGAGTTTTCTTCGAATTGTTTGGATTGTTCGGATTACGCGAACAAGTTGGGTCATCGGCGTAACGAATTTCCCTTTGGTTCTATCGGAAAAATGCGAGTGCCATTAATTACCAGCGATTATCGTGATTTGCATATATACGTGTAAAAATCGATCCACCTTTCAGGATAATTTGGAAACGTAATAACGTGCCACGCGTTGCTCGTTTGTCGCAAGTTATACGCGTAACGTTACTTCTATGTACCGTAATATTTCTTGTAAAAAGAGATTTTTTTATGAATCCTACGTTATTCGTAAATTACACCGTGGTACACGTAGGAGATAAAAATTGCGCGAAATAAATTTAGCGGAATATACGACACGAAGGTTTTCACCGAAGGTTGATTAATGAATTTTCGTTAGAATATAACTGCGCAAAAGAGTGGCTGAACCAAGTGTAAGTGTAAGTGACTAATAAAAAGTATCATTAGGCTTACTAAGGCAACTGGAATCTTATGCACCCTTCCACAGTCAAAATATTCGAACGTCAGCAGTACTAAAATATTACGTTTACTTGGTTAGAAAATAACAGCCAGACCTTCTCGTAACAGTACTCACCGATGTAAAGAACGTAAAAGATGTACATTCTGGAAAGAAAAAATTTAGGTAAATGCCGGATTGTAATTCGTACAAATCATCATATATCTGAATATAAAATTATTTATTTCGAATTAGTATGACGTGTGAAAGCACATTGACCAGAGAAACGAATGAAACGCGATTGTATCGAAGTATCGGATTTGCATATCGAAGAAGGATGAATAGTTATAGTAGTAGATGTAGCGTATCTATGATATATCATCGATATATCATCGGATATTTTTCATTTGACTTTTTGTATCGTATATCAAATATTATAGAGTTTCGATTATTAAAAGAAACACAATTATTATCATCTTTGTGAAAATTACGTACGTAAAAATTTAAAATAAAACACTCTGAACGTTGTACATTCTCAATGGTATTGAAATAAATATTCGTTATCAAAGTCGAGTATCTTTTTACATCTGTGTATACTGGATCGTTTTCGACTAGTAATTTCAAGTAATTTTTCATCCCTCCCATATTTTTGTTAAGCTTTGTTTTGTTCAAAAAATTAAAATATGTCGAAAGAAATTGTTTCGAAACAAGGTAACATGTAGCAATGAAAACTGGTGGATGATATTCCAAAAATTTGGACAAAATACAATTATCGGGCGTATATCAAGTACAGTAGCCCACCTAATATTATAAATAAACTGCTGATATTCATGCAAATTCATATTTGCATGATCACAATTAGAGACATGGAACTTAATCAGCGACCCTTTTTACCTATCATCGTAGACGCTATATTTTGCATAAACGTATTTCGTGTAATTGTGCGTTTGCCAATCTCTCACGAGCGCATAAACGTCCACAGCTTAATTATTAATGTACGATGCTATTTCTTCCTTCCTTTTCGAGTTGTACACTATATATCTGGTATTTGGAATTAGATTAGAACGACTTAAAACGTACGAGTGATATATAGACACGTTACTTATTTTGTAAGAAGCTGATTTCAAAATAAAAAGAAAACGCGGTTTACTACAAATTTGAGCTACGTTATTTCTTTAAAGAAAAGTCATTGTGCACCGTTATTCTCGATATCCTGAACCCCTTCCGTAACTACCGTATTACCATTAGCTCTTGGTACAGGCCTATAAGAGCTACGATAACCAAGTAAGTGGTATCAGTTTATAGTTGTTTCTTCGAGCTGCAACAGCAAGGATTCTGTAAACGTTTGACCGTTTGACCAGTCTTGAATTTTGTGAGTACTAAAAGTTTGTTGACAATTTATCATTTATTTACGTTTTGTAGTTGTCGAGGTAACGAGAGAAAGTTTCTAATAATTTCACTTTTTGAACATTTCGTTCCTTGGCAAGCGTCTGACTCGAACATAAATAGCGTGGGATTAGAATTTATTAAAAAGCTTTTTTAAACATTTACCATACTCCTTCCTTCAATTATTAACTTGTAGCTATTGCGTGTGCTGTTATCCTGCAAATTTAATACATTTTTTAATAAACGATATATATTGCAGTGATGGCAAAAAATTAAAAAATGAAAAAGTTATACAAAATTAGTAATTAATTAATTTCGTACATAAAAATTCGTAATATATAAATTTTCTCATTTTCTGTAATCGATAAAATATTCTACATATTTTTCTACGTATCTTGCGAATAATTTGTAATCTTTGTCCTCGTATTAATCAGTTTTACCACCCCTGGGAACAGCAAAATTTGTTTTACACAGTGTGCCTTCGTTTATTCGTACGCGGAACTATGTCGCGTATCTTCTGAGATTTAGGTCCAATGTAAATTACATTTTATATACATCACTATGTATATGCATCCACAATTTATGTGAAAATAATACTCGATTTAACTGCTTTTAAATATAAACAGTTGGAATAAATTTAAAATAAAGGTAAATATCAAAATATTAAAATACTAAGATTTTACAGAAATTTGTTCAAGAAATTTTGTAAATGATACGAATATCAATTCTCAGAAGTATACTGCGGATGTGTATGCACTTATGGGAAACTTAAAGGTACCAAAGCGTACGAAAACAAATTTCTATTTAGGTTTAATTTTTTTTTTTCTTGTCATTTTGACGAAAGCATGAATTTTCATAAACACATCGCATAAATGACGAAGATAAAATCGAGGGATACCGTGTGTAGAAAATTATAAATAAGCTTCGTTTCAAATGCAGCAGAATCGATCGATCGATATCATTGTTGCGTTGTCTTTCGAACATGTACCACCGGTATCGATTCCTTGACATATTTTCGCAATTTTTAAACATTCCTGGTAGAATTATTCTCACGGCCACGGATGAGTTGTATAATAACTTACATTAAGTACACCTTCGCTTCTATTTGAAATCTAATACTCGTCTACGCGTTCAGTTCAAATATTTCCATTTAATTAACAAAACTATTTAATTATCATTATATAAATATTTTCCTATATATTAAAAACCTTTGTTTCTAAAGCTGTTACGTTCATCAACGTTTAGTAATTTTCTCTTTCGATTTATCAACAAAACTTTTCGAAAATGTTCGTCCTGACAGTACTTGTAGTAACTTATTATACTACTTTATCGCATTACTATCGAAAATCTGTAATTTTACTCGTCGAATACATATTTATCAACGATGATAACGTGTGGTTTAAAATCTTTTTACTAATTTTTTATTACATTTAATACATTGTTGCGGGCATTTAATAAATATCACTGCTTTCTTACTATTTAGAATCGTCTAGAATGAGTATTTTCGTTGTAAATATCTAAATGTACTCATAGTACATTTTTTCAGCTTGAACGAACGTCATTCAAAGTTCTTACGATCACATACAGATAAGGTCTGCTTCCCATTGATTTAATTATGCACTTATGCGCATACATACGTACACGCAGTGCTTTTTAGAGCGTAACGGAACTAGATATTCAATTTTGAACAGCCGTGACTTGCAACAGAGCTGCACCAAAAAAAAAAAAAAGAAAAATATGGGACGTACGTCATGAATAATTAACATTAATCCGAAATATCGTAAAAGGATTTCATTGATACCTCGTAAAGACTGAAGTTACACTGATCATGATTAAAATGTAGCGGACATAAGTCGTCCACGTTACTCTTTAAATACATTCTACTATCGAATGAAATTTTGCTCCGATACGATTACTAATCGTATACTATAGTTACTATACTTATTAACTAAAAGTTTACTACATTACTGTTGCTAAAAGTATACTATACTTACGTCGACTTAAAGAAATGAAAACTATTAAATAATAAATAGCAAATTAAAATAATGCTTTAGTCGTTAGAATTACGAATTAACGAAGATGTGTAAATAAATCGTTTCTCGTTTACCTTATCCGTTTCAGTTTGCACAGTGAAAAGATCGTGAAGCTAATATGATTACTTTTCGATACACAGACCGCAGTTCGTGCTTGCTTCTAAATTTACACGCTTCTCGAACAAATTGTCCGAAAATTGATGTGATTTTGGCGTATTCGTCATAGCTAACATTAATTAACACGTAGTCGACGCTATTAAAAATTACAAATTGCGATTCACAGCAATCTCTCTAACCGAGATGTTAGATCTGCCTCTGTGGAAACAAATTTGTCGAAATAAGAAATAATTTATTTCTATTTTTTATTTGAACTCTCAGATAACGAAAGACACCCTGCTTAAATAATTATTTAAATGAAAATTTATTCAATAACGCCCTATATCGAAGGCGTCCTACATCGAATAAAATATGTATTCTATTTATTTATTCTATTTATTATTTTATACTACATGGGGTTATTTAAGTGAAGATCTATTTGGGACATAAGTTATCGTGGTATTTGTTATTTTATTTGAAATTTAGATATTTGTTACTTGACTTTGCCAGGAAAATAATTTTCCTCCCATCCTCGCATACAACTTTCATTTCGAAATTACAAACGATGTAACGTACCATCGATGGTATTTGATTCTACTGTGATCTTTATACTCGGATGCTCTATATTTTATTTGTATTATTCTTCGTATTTTGAGTTTTATTCGATTTGTATCCAATAGATGTTACGCGTTAAACGCGGTTGATTTTCTTAACAAACGCTCCTCTTCCATCATCGAGTGCATTTAAACCACCGTTTTCTCTTACTACTCTTATCAATGACTATGCAAGTCGATTATTCGATGAGATGTTTAAATTTCAAATTGTACCAAGAGCGAATAATTTATAATAATTATATTATTACCATTATTATATATTATTATATATATATTGTAATAATCTACTCATTGTAACTTATTCGCTCTTAGTATATAGTTATATTCTTACTCTTTACTGATTCTAATTTTATTGCATAGCGATAGAATAATTATTAATAAAATTATCAAACATATGATACTTACGATGCAGAATATTTGTATGAAACTGGATTTATAAGACTCATGGAAATATTATCGAGCTAGTAAAAAAGTTACCCTGCATTATGCACTATCACCGCGGCAAAGCCGTGCTACCAATCTTCTATGACTAATACACGCTAAAATGTGAAAGGCACAAAGGTTTCCAGTGGGAGTGTCCAAAAAAAGGTACATACGCAAGTGTAACAGCTTTGAACCCGAGACAAATGCACTAGTTTAACCAGCGAAACTCAGTGGCATAGTAGCATTATTTTTTGAGGGGAAATTAGTTATATTTGTTGCTATTCCCGCGAATAATGAAATTGTAAGAATTATTTTTCGATTAAATATATCTCTTACCATGTTGCGTTCTCCCATATGTAGATTGCTTTTTTAATTTTACAAAATCTCTCGGCTACGTCGCATAAAGAAACTGATTAAAAGTAGGAAATTGGCACGGTAAATACAAAACATAAATCTTTCTAAATATCGTTAACACGTTGATTGCCACATCGATGAATCTCTGCTACATTTTTTTAAACGATTAAAACAAAATACTTCTGTGTCAAAGTTTGAGAGGGTAAATAACTTTCTACGAAGGAGTATTTAAGCTTTATAGAGAGTGTTATTAATCGAATAGTTACTTTGATAGTACTTTATATTTTGTAGTATCGTTGATGCTTCAACGTGCCTTTTATCGTGATCTCTACGCAATATTCTACTGTTGTAAAATTCAGAGATCGGAGAATTGTCGCGAGAATTTCCCACCGTTATATTCAATTAATCATACTTTTATATCTAAATCAATGTACGTAGTATCAACGTAATAGAGTAAAATATTTATCTTTTATTGTGCAAAATTGTCGAATAATATTTATCGCTTTCACCATAATCGTTAACGATCGATAACTTTTATCACCGTCGATTTGTCATTTTCGAAATATATAGCAATATGTATTATGTTTATGTATGGAAATAAAATTTTCTTCTTACAGATTAAACCTAGGAGAAAGGAGATAATTCGAAACCAAGAATGAAGACGCTGTTGCTGTTATTCGCGTGTATTTGTTTGGCAGAATGTGGTGCGGGAAGAAAGCACGTTCGTGAGCAACAAGCTCAAGGTTACGAATACGAATATGCTCAAGAATCTGCGCTATCTGGCCCCGCACTAGCTGCAGGTCCACTCGCTCATGGTCGTGGACTGCCACATCCAGGGTTCAGCGTTGGTGGTCCTTTAGCTAATATCGCGAAAGGCGCGGCAGAACAAGCTCACACGCAGTTAAATAACCAACGATCCGCGGCCGGACAAGCGGCGTTCGTGGCGAAGAATACCTTAGCGCAAGCTGCTTCGCAGTCAGCGGCTACCGCGGCTGCGGCACTCGCTGGCAAACAGATCGTGGTCCAAGGGCTGGAACAACAATCGAGAGACGCCCACGTAGCGGTAGACGGGGAGAATCTGCAACTGCAACAAGCGGAACGTGCCGCAAACGCGGCAAGGACCACCGCTAAACAAGCGATGCAACAGTTGCAAGTGGTTACAGCGGCCTTAAACGCGGCACAGGCGACGGCTGATCGCGCGGCGCAAGCTGCCGCGGAGTCGGCGGCCGAGTTGGCGGCGCAAACCACCATGCTTGGTCAGGCGAAGGCACGAGCGGAGTCGGTGGACGAGCAACTCACTGCTGCTCGCCTAGATTACGAAACCACTCAAGCGGCCGCTGAGAAAGCTGCGAGCGCAGCCGCAGCCGCGCAAAATAACGCTGCCGCTGCCGCTGCACACGTTGCCGATGCTGCCGCTGATTCTGCGCTTTTGGCTCACCAGCCGATCAATCCCTCTCCGCTCCCGAAACTTCCTCCACCTCGGCACGGTGCTCTCGGAGAACCTGCCGTTCTCGATGCTGGTCTTCACGAACCCAGTGCCCTTCTCGCACCTGGCGCGCTCCACCAAGCTGACGCTCTCCGTTCACCTGCTGCGCTTCACCAAGCGGAAGCTCTCCGTCTTCCCTCCGGACTTCACGAAGCCGCCGCGCTCCAGGAAGCCGCTCTTCGCGCGTCCGGCCTGCTTCACGAAGCTGGTCCAGCACTTCAATCTCCAAGCGGTCTTCATCGCTCAGAGTTGCTTAGCCTAGCCAATGCTTTACCTACCGATAGTTACGATATTAAAGGTTATCGATACTAGATTATTTTGGATTGGACATTTTACACGAATCTAGTACTTGTTACCGTCTTCATTCAAGAATAACGAAATATTATGTTCTGTGTGTCAGACTGTGAAATAAAATATTGTTGAAACGTCAAATATCTTCTGCCTCGCCTCCTCGTCTTTGTCCTGTTAAATCTCTCACTAATTGATTTCCTTTCATCTGTTTCCTCCTCTCCTCCCCTTCGAAATAGTACGAAAATATAAATGTTGTCAAGTTTTTCGAAATAAAACACGACATAGATTTAAGAATATTGGGCAATAACAATCTCCGTTACTTTATTTCCAAATCTAGAGATGTATGAAACAAGAAATAAAGAATTAACGTAAACTAAAAGTTTACTTTCCATACTTTTCCTCCTTCGCGTCTCTTTTTGATTTATTATTATAATTTGTCTTAAAAACCATAATAATAAACGTTCTTTCCATATTTCGCATAATTTTATTTTTCGACAATTGCAGAATTTTTTCTATAAAAAAATAATCCGTAAAAAGTGTGTAAAAATTACTTGTAAACGTGTAACACAAATACGTCGTTATTGTTAATACTCTTAACGATGCAGTCACTTTAGTGGCTCGATAGTCAAGTGTACACCACCCTTTGGTATTAATATAAGAGATCCCGGTTCATAATCCAAAGTAGTTGGTGTGCCTGGTGCGAGTGTCATTTTATTTTTTAACAAAGCATTTATTATAGCAACCTTCGTTTGTACAAGGCCGAATCTTAATCCTAAAATGTAGAAACAACGTGTTTAATACCATGATTCGTCAAAAACAAAGTGATTCATTGCGATTAAAATTTTTTAATTTATTACTAATTGAAAATGTCATTGTCAAGTTGCGTTTTAATTTGACGAGATGGAATTTTCTATCGTTATCATAAATCGAGTAGTTATATTTACTAATCTATATTTACTTATATAATTATATTAAGAAAATACTTTGAAAAATATATTTACCAATACATATTCTTGGTCCTTCGCCAAATGGTAAATATGCATAGGGATGTCTAGCTTTTATATTTTCTTCGGTGAATCGTTCTGGATCAAATTTATCCGGGTTTGGGTATATGTTGGCATCTCGATGAATACCAAAAACGGGTATTGTCACAGCAATTCCTTTAGGTATGACAAATTTCGTTCCCTCCATCGTTGTTTCGTTTGTGCAAATACGATTTAGGACGGTAACCGGAGGATATTTCCGTAATGTTTCTGAAACGAATCGATAAAAATATAAAATTAATTCAAAATAATCAAATATTCGACAAATTTTCAAAATACGGTGCTTTCTATAATTAGTCGATAGATAAAGGCTTTCAATCAATTTTCTATCGAGATTCTACGTTTTTTATTATATTCTCAATAACAGAGATTTGCATAAAAGTTCACGGACCAGTTATACAACACCTTAGAAACGTTTTGATGTTTTAAATTTAATGTTGCACGATTGTTGCTAATAGTGTAGCCACGTACATACCAGAGATCACTTTATGGAGATAAGTCATTTCGTTTACAGCATCGTACGTCAGATCACCACCGTGCTTCTTCAGATGTGTTTGAATTTCCTCGCGTACTTTATTCTGTATATCTTGATGCATCGCTAATTCATACAGGCAGAATGTTACCGTGGTCGAAGATGTTTCGAAACCAGCCAAGTAGAAGACGAAAGCTTGTGCAGCAGCCTCCGTCATTGTCAATTTATTTTCTATTTGTAGCACGACAAAATAATAATTTTGTATTATCGGTGTCTTTAACATCGAAATACTTATCAATACGAAAAGTTATTTAAACGGGAGGATAACTACTTGTAAGATTTGCTGCTTCCGAGTTATCGTCTGCCTCCACATATCCATTTCTCATTAACTGCATCAATAAATTCAAAAAATCTTTTCGTTCGATGTTATTCGATTCTCTATATTCCACAGTTTCTTTGAACACATTTATAAAAAAGTTTGTAACATCCTTATCGGTGTATGGTATGGAGAAGAAATCAAAAACCTGCGGGGCCCATACGATAAGAGCATTCCAAAGAGGCTTCGGATCAAATATCTTCTTTCCCCAATAGCGAAATTCGTTGTCCGGATTCTCCAAGCTATCGCACGTTATTCCAAATGCCGCTGACATGATAATGTCGACGGCGTATCTGAAAAAGCAAGCGTTTGTTGTCAAACCATCGATGGATGAATGATACGCGAGGAACACATACCTTGAAAATACGTCTTTTACATCGATCGTCGATCTTGTCTGTGCCTTTTCTTCCAAATATGTCGCTAAGGTATTTCCAATGTCTTTCATAATCGGAAACATCTGTTTGAGTTTCCCCGCGGTAAAAGTTGGTGTCAATTTTACTCTCAAATTCCTCCACTTTTTTCCAGGTAATTGAAATAGATGTCCGGACAGCGGGTCCGTTTTTTCGTTGCAAAAAAATCCACGATCGTGGAAATTTGTAAACTGTTTTGCCAGTACGTCTCGAATCAAATCAAGATCGTTTATAATCAAAAATGGCTTGTGAAGCATATATATACCAACAAGAGGATGCTGTTTATATCGATGATAAATATCTCCGAAAAACTCGGCTACGAAATAAAACCTTGATGATAGACACTTGTAAATTATGAATAATGCGCGCGTTTTTAACGTCTTTTCGCGTCTCCTTCAAAACGAGACCAACAAATCGTATTAACTATACAAACTGGGAAACGATCACTGAAAACATCGTGTTCCAGTCGATTGTTACCAAACTGCGCTCGATTATATCAAAGTTTACGGACATTGGCTATCCAGAGTCGTTAAATATACTCTTGATACTCTGCTGGGTCAACAACGACTCTTCTTTACCAACAATCTTATTACATCTATACGAAAGATGAAGATGACAAGATGGCGTTCCCGTCGCCACAGTGCATTTCTCAAAAGCCGATAATTTTTAGAAGCTGCAGGCATTGGAGTCGTGTCAACGCCTCGAACATCGTATGCTCTGAAGAACGTATAGCCTGAATTGCCGCGTATAGCAATGGATATTATATCTAACATATCGTTAATGGTTTCGTATTATTCGAAATGTGAAAACACTTTCATAACATTTCGTTTATAACATACATTGCCT
Source organism: Bombus pascuorum (assembly GCF_905332965.1). NCBI lineage: Eukaryota > Metazoa > Arthropoda > Insecta > Hymenoptera > Apidae > Bombus > Bombus pascuorum. The sequence goes on from NC_083494.1 coordinate 684,699, forward strand.
TTTTTACTGTTTCATTTAACAGTAGTTGACATTCTTATAAGATACCGCGTGAAACATGTGTGTGATATGTATATGATCTTCCCTCGATTACTGACCGATCCAAGTCAACTAATATGCAGCTTTTGTACAATTTAATCGTACGAAATCGAAAGGTATACTAATTAGATACAATTTTCGCAGTGATTGCTTCTTTAACGATTTTTATTTTATTGATATTAATAAAATTTCAGTAAACAATTGTATGCGACTAGTAACAACTTTCAAGTAAACTGACTTTTTAATTTAAAATTTAATACCAGCATTTTTCTCGATTTGCTGAGTCGAATTTTAGAGTAAAGTGATTGACGTTAGTTTTATATTTATTCACAGTGATCTTACCTTGTGATCGTTTGCCAATTACAATTGGCATTATATTACCAGTAGGGAAGGTAGGTTCGACATAAAATACTCCTCTTTTCTGCCAAAATTTAAAGATATGTAGTTTGTAATAGATGTACCATCCGGCAATTATAACGCTTGAAATAGCCAAAATATCTGATATTAACCACGTAGCTAATAACATTGTGCTTGATTGTCTGTAACGCAAATATAAACATTATGAAATATCAATAAAATCTGAATTTCTTTCGTCAGTGTATTATTTATATTTTATCGTGTTAATAAGATTTAACAAATTCTTTCGATTGCTAGAATATGTTGAAATATATTTATTATATATATAATATTATAAAGCGATTTAATTCTAATTAAACGATGATTCTATCTGTACAGCTACAAAATAAAACATTTAGACATTTCCTAAGTGCGTGATTTTACATCGTTTATGTTCTCCTTTAAAAATTATTTATTCTCATACTTAGAGAACATTAAGTCGTTCAAATAAACGGACAGATATATTCTTCAAATTTTTGTTATAATTAGAGTCAATTTATTATAATTCACACGCGATGACATTACAAACACTTTTTTTTTTTTTTTCATTCCAGTAGAACATGAATATACCAAGCCTAAAGAAACGTAGCAAACACAAAATTGTTTTATAATTTTTTAATTAAACAATCTTTCATACAAAACTATAAATAGTAATTATTATTTTACAAACACGCAATTCCAAATAACAATACTTAATAAAGAGAATACTCAAGAAAAATTCCTAATAAATTCTTTCCAACCTTGTACGTTATTTTTAAGGAAGAATCGCACTTTATGACAAATAATGATATAAAACAATTTCTACGTTCGTATCGTTGAACGCCTTACTTTACTCTACCTAGGTGTACGAACTTGTATTAAAAAGGAAGCTGTGTTTCGTGTTATATAGAACTTGTAAAGTAATAGTTAACATAAATACATGTTGCATGTATTATATAAGAAATAGAATGTAATGTATCATACATATGATTCGACAATTCTCATCAATTTCTGGTAATTATCTCGATGATGTCACAAACCTAATGCCCCTAATCATATTTTCTAAAATTACGCTTTCGTTTAACAATTTTCACAATCTATATTTATACAGTAGCAATAATGGTAATTTTGTATGAATTTCTAATATAACTTTACATTTCGTTTCATAGATAATTACACTTACGGGAGCTAGTTAGGCTTAGACTTAGTTATTTCCATTAATTGCTATATACACTTACTAAAATATAGAACGGCAATTTTCAAATGTAAACGAAGAAGCACAAGCAATCCTGACATCGTGACATCCATGACAATAAGTTAATAGTAAGACATGCTTTAAGTTGCCAGTTACAATTGCATAGAGTCATTATTTACATATTAGTTATACATCGGCTGATTTGTTTATAACACATGTGTGTATATCGCATGTACGTACATATATAATTAAATTTAAATGCAGACATATCTAATGTAGCATAAAAATTAGTCTTTTATATGAAACAGTTGTAATTATATTTAACAAAACGCTCGATAATTTATCAACGATGTGTTGATAATTGATATGTTGATTAATTGCAACGAAAAATGATGTGTCATGGTTAAGACATACGTAAATAATTATAAGTTGGACACATGGTCTGAAAAAAAACACTTTCATAAAAAGTTAGAACCGTCCGGAAACGATTGCAACGGATAAACAAGAGAGCCGTAAAATTGCAATTCACTGTATCATATCATAAAGTCAGTTTAGGAACGATAATATAGGGTTGTGTTATATATATTTTTGGAAAATTATTTACGCTTAATGTATTGTAAGGAACTCGTACGCGAAACCTTTCATTATTACTTAAATCCTATTAATATATTATTACTGTTACATTCACTCAAAATTGTGTACGTACATACAGCGGATGACGGACAAAAGAAATTTGATTAGATTAAAAAAACAGCATGAATTTACAAAATCGATTTATCTACACATACATGTATATAATAATACTATTAAATACTAATCCTTACAATAAATTTTGAATTTATGTAAAAAAAAAAATATTCGAGTTTGCTATTGATTTTCCTCAATAGATATGTATGACGTTTGAATTTTCGGATATACCAGTATACCATCTAGACTGGTTGCCTAGATCGTAGTTTATTAATAATAACATTCTGTATCTCTCCTCTCACTTCCAATTTTTCGATTGGAGATAAGGATTCCATAAAAGGAAGTAAACTTTTAAAAAACTGGAGATCTGGGTTTTCTTCGCTTTTGTTGTTTATGTCTTTTTTCAATAAGTTTAGCCGCTGTTCCTCTAGCTTTAAAAATTCGATATCTACGTCCCTCCGCTGCTTTTTGTATTTGTATTTAGATTTTTGTGAAAATTTTGAATTTGAGTGAAATCCTGGATCCAAAAATTTGATAGGTGTGGAAGTGGAATATTCCTGCGTACAATTCGAAGTACTTGCAAGATCACTCGTATCTTTGACATTATCATTGGAAACTTCATCAGGTTGTTCCTCGATATTATCATCGCTGATGAACGAATTATCTGGCAAATTACTTCCACCGCGAGTATGAGTTACATAATCCTTGATGAATCCCATCATTTCGAAATAGGGCCATTTGATCTTACATGGGATTGTTGCTTTCGAGTCAGATTTCAAAGGGGGCAGCTTCTGTATGTTTTTCCTATAGCTGTCTTTTAAATTCTTCCATTTCAATTTCGCAACAACTCCTGGAAGCACAAAAATTTGCATTTACTCTCCAAACATCGTATTACATATTTATTATTTTTTGCCAATTTCGTTATGCTGCAGGTATTTAGGAATTGGGATCAGTCTTTCGTTATTTGGCATTCGTTTTTCGAATAAATCAATCGACTGTGTACGATCGTGTCATATGGGACAAATCTATGCATTTGACCTTACGGTGACCTTGAAATCTTCTGTGTTAGATATTACCTAAAAGTGGCTATTTTGGAAACTATTTTGAAAACGGACCGACTATTTTCGAAACATCAAAGAACTGCGATCTTGTGTTTCGACAATGCCATACTAGTAGTAGTATTTATGGAAAATGTCTTTACGTGTCCTTGTGATGTACATCGGGTAACGCTAATGCCGGCGTCACTTTGAATTTTAAAGTTCGTATCTTGATAACGAATAGCGCAAAAGTCGAGTTCGTAGTGCTGTGAAACCCTCTGACAATGAGTATCAGCTACAAAAATATATAATAAAAAATGACGATATATATGTTTAAAAATTTTAACATGTTCTTCACAGGAGGTTTCGATGTCACCGCAAGATCGAATATACGAGTATTTTCGAAATATTTAATTTACTCGAGATAATTCGAACACGCTGCATATGTCTAAACTCACAATGGAACATTTAAAAAATGATATTAATGGCTTTTACAATCGGTGAAAATTTCCCAACTGTATTGAGTACATCGATGTTTTCCATTATAAATTAGATGTCCGTCAAACTCCGGTTCTTATTATTTCAATTATTTGCGCTATCATTTTATTATATCGCAAGGTGTCAACAAAAAATTTATAACGATCGAAGTTGGTAGTAGGAGTAAGCAAAGAGATGGAAGCATTTTTATCACGTCAACCCTCTTCCGTCTTTTGGAACAAGACAAATTTAACGCTTCATCCCTTCAAGCTTTCTAACATCGTTCTTTTAAATTTTAACCGAAAACTGAGCGTATCCCGTAAAAAATAATACCTCCTGCGACCATATCCACGAAGAGCATCGACTTCGTAAAGAGAAAACTTTAATAAACCACTCTCGATAACAAGGAAATGAATTGAACGTGCATTCGGTATTCTCCATAGTATATCGTGTCTTTTGACTAAAGATATACAAACTTCACTACATAAAGCAATCATTTTTATCAAATGTGTTTGTATATTATACATTTTATCCGAAAAAGAGACAGAGATAATGATTTAGACTACATTCGAGTGACAACGAAGTTAAATGAAGGAAATAGTGATGATAATCCTGTACCGGATGATGGCAGATGCAGTAATAAATACAGATCAACAGCTTAAAATAAAAAAATATGCGCACATCTATTTGAATGGAATCGATAGGTGCTAGTAGCTATCGAAATGCTGTAGTATAAGATATGTAGTATAATTTTCAATCTTTTTTTCCTTCGAATTCTCCACTTCATATTTCTTTACATTTAATTTAAAAATATATACGTGTATATTATACGTATTAATTAAGATATCTTATAGGAATTCTTATATGAGCTTCACAATTATTTTTCTTCAATAGAACACTTAATTTAGAAGATATCCCTATTCTCTTTATATACCCAATTCGTTATATGTATACGAATGAAAGAAAAACTATAAATATTACAATTTATGTCAGTACAGTTGATATCTTTGAACGTGCCTTTTTTTAAAGCTGCTCAAAAAAGCTCACGCCTTTTGTACGTCTCCATCAATCATCCATTACCTAGAAAACGAGTCCAGTAAACGCCATCTGCAGTTAGACTCGATTACTGTTAAAACCCTTGACCTCGATCGTACAGAAAGTGGCGAATGGTAGAAACGGTCAAAGGAGCGACAACAAGGCGGCAGAAAATAAATCAAACTCATAGACAGACATATGTACGATCGCATTAAAATAATTCGTTATATGAAATAAGTCATACACGGCTTAACGCGGCAACGCTCTGCCGCTCATTCGCTGTATTGCTTATTTCATATGGCTCGGTGTAGACGAGTAACGTTTTATCGTACAACACCGTTGCGATGTCGTTGAAAGAACAGAAAAATAAAGTTCTTCTGTCTCACAAAAGAAGAATACATACACAGGTATTTTCTTGTTGTTCCAACCTGCCCCACCGCTGCGGCGATTTGCCGCAAACGGCTCGTCTGAAGTTGACCTTAGTAGTAGTAGCAGTAACAAATGTACAAAACAACTAAAAATGTATATTCTGTATTATTCACTTTGCATTGAATAGCAAGTCAGAAGACTTGCATATGCAATCCTAAACGAGATTTTCGTGGAAATCATTTATTTAGGTTCGTAAAGTATGATATAAAGATAAACAGATCAATGGCTAGTAAACATGTAATGTAAACAGATCGCCAAGCGGCAAACGGAACGGTGAACGTTTGGTTATATTTGTGAATGTATCACAGATTCACACATATGGACAGAATTCAATTTGCTAGTACTGGGAGTTTTTTACGAATATCTAGAAAACTAAATGAGTGCGACATTTTCGTACAAGGAAGTTATTCAAAATGTCGATTTTCACAATATATTTAAAAATCATCGAAATCGGTTGAGTTATTAATCTACAAGTGTATCCATTAATAATTATGTTGCTAATTTAATTATGTAACAATATAAGAATAGAATAAACATTTTACCTGTACAATTACACTGCTTTCCTACTTCTTCCCATATCATGTCTGTGATAGACTTATTTTTATAATCTTTATGATTATCTTGCCATAAAATCGGCCTAGATTGCACTTCAGTTATTAAACATTCGATATCGAAATGATTCTTCATACTCGTCATTACTACTTATTTGCTGCTTAGATAGTTACTAAAATAACAAACATAATAGTGGAAAACAGATCGACAAAAATTGGTCCCCTCTCTGCCGCTCACTGTTACCGCGTTGTCGCTCATCGTTAGTTGCTGCGTATGGCCTATGTCACATAAATTTGTGGTAGCCTCTCAACCAACTTCGCAGATTGCCCGTAACGACGCCACTTCACAGTACAGTGCATGGGTTTATAGCGACAGTCGATATCCAAAATCTAATACTCTCTCACTACGCGAAACAGCAGAAATCTACCTTAATTTTGCCTAGTCCGCTAAATTACCACCATAGAAAACATTGCTTAACTGTAAATTTGATTTTAATTTAATCGGAAAAATCTCATCGATATGATATAAAAATTTTTACGCAAAAAATGTTGCAATTTAAGAAATTATACTATTATATTACGAACTATTAAGCTTCCAAATCTCATCAAAAAGAAATTTCAATAGAGATTCACGTGTTACAAATCCCAATAACTACAATAATCTGCCAAATAAGGTCACTATTGAAAACATCTTTTCCAGGAACTTGTCGACTTGAACCGTACACGCTCGACGTTACCGACGAGTCTTTTTTGTTTAACGCTAAGGATAAGAAAATATGTTCCAACGAAAAATAGAATTGTTTTTCTTCTCCTTTCTAATTTATAATTTTTATAAACGTTCACATGTAGCTATTCCATTCGAAACCGCATAATTTCGAATACATCGACAACAATGATTTATTCGAATCAACTGTTGTTCAAAGCAATTCGAACTAAGTTGGTTTAGTATGTTCATCCACCATTATAGAAAAGTAATTTTTTATCCTCCTTTATTAAAAATATTTTAAATATATAATAAACAATTATAGAGTATTAAACTTAGTTATAAAAATGACATTTACATGTTTTAGAAAGAATTATTTTCCCCTACTCAGTAGGTCTTTCCATTATCTTTCTTTTTCTCTAAAGTCTTTTTTTAAAATTAATACTGTGGTCTTTTAGCTTCATTTTTATAAGGATATGGATTATCTCTCAAACAACTGTTGAGCAACTGCCGGAGAAACGTACTCTGTGGAGTTAACTAAGGAGTCAATATTTAAAGTATAGAATTGTAATTTTCAAATTTGATTTTAAACGAACGAGCATGCGCAAATTCATAAAATAAATAAAGATTAGAGACGATGTTTCAGTTGAATCATGACACGAAGTTAGTAACAGCCTCTAGGTTCTACAACTACAACGACATTAATGTATGAATTATTTAGATTAAATGTGTTATTTATATATTAGATTACTTATTTATAATACATGTCTTTATTATATATAATTAATATTAATTTTACTTAATATCAATAGAAAGATTAATATTAACAGAATAAAATTAGTCTCTTATAAAAAGAGTTGTAATTGTTAACTTTATATATATTTAACAAAATTTATTAAGATTGCAATTCGATCCTCTTGAAACTATGCGAATTTAAAAATTATTATTAAACAAAATCTATTCAGTTTGTTATAACCAAGTTTCTTATCATAGAGTCGTGTAGTACGAGATCAATAAGTTGGAAGGTTTCGTGACGAAACTTTCGTCAGAGTATGAGGTCGAGTTGATTCAGAAAGTTTTTAATCTTGTGGTTGTAGGTTTTGTTAATCAGTGTGCTATCAAAATATATTGTTTTGTGCGTAGGTAACACTGCGTCTATAACGAAATAATGAGATGTGTAATATCTTGAAAAATTCATGAATTAATGAATAAGGAAATATATGCTGCTGTTCATATTACATTAGTGAAAATGTCACATATATATGAATGATTAGAGTATCTTACTAATTTATACTTTAATAACTTCAAAGAGATAAAAGTTAATTCGTATATTTTGCAAGAGAGAGAGAGAGAGAGAGAGAGAGTAACTGATTTCTCAATTTCCATAATTTCGACGAAAGATGATGTGTTATAGCCGAAACGTTCGTGAATCATTATAAGTTGGAAATACTGTAAAGATCATTGAAAAAATAGTTCAATAAAAAATGAGTTCCGTCTGGAAACGATTACAACGGGTAAACAAGAGAGCCGCGAAATTTCAATTCACCGTGTCGTATCATGAAGTCAGTTTAGAAACGACAACAAAATGGTGAGTGTTATATATATATTTTTTCAACATTACTAACATGAATCAATATTTATCATAAGTGTTTCTTTTTTGTGCTTAATATATCGTAAGGAACACGTACACGAAACATTTCATTATTACATAAAATGCTATTAATATATTGTTATTCAAAACTTTGTATATACATGTATCCACAAATTTATTTGAAAAGGAATTATCATACTAAATTAGAACATTGCAGAAAAAGTGTAATATTCTGTCATTTCACACAAGCATATGTGCTTACACAATATAACTGGTTTAAGATATTAAATATCCATTATAAATAAATAAATAAATACTTATGACTCTGTGACAATATTTATAGTAAACAACAATGTGAAAAAATAATTGATAAAATATAACTCTTATTATTAATTATAGCTTTATCTCTATAGCATATTTATGTATATAACATATTTTAGCTGTTTTGTATAGAAGATATATGATGCATACAAATATTATTAGAAACTATTTTATATTACATAAACATACATAAATACGCCAGAAACTATATTCTAACATTATATAGGAAACCAAACAAACTAAGTGTTGTATGGACAAGACGTAGTAGAAGAGTTAGTTCAGAACCACTAGATTGGGAACCTAGCTTAAGTGACCCACTAAAAGGTGTTATTAGTTGGGCAGTTCCTGATAATCATACAGTTTCTGTAACTTTGTTTAAAGATCCAAGGACCCATGAATTGGAAGATAAAGATTGGACATTTGTCATCGAAGATGTAAGAAAGAATAAATACAGACATTTGCAAATATTATTATGTTAAATATGGATTAATACATTAATATAATACAACTAGGTTTCTTCTACTGGTAAAAGACGACATGTAGCTGCAACAAATATAAATATGAAAAAATATGCGACATTAGAATCTAGTCAACAACAGCTTAAATTGGATTTGAAGCCAACATCAAAAAAGATTGTTAGTGCTGCACTAGAATGTACTTTATCTTGTGTTTTCTTAAGAGAAGGAAAAGCAACGTAAGAAAATGTTTTTTAAGGTTTGATTTATAGTTAATTAAATTTAATATTCATTATAATTTTCAATCAGGGATGAAGATATGCAGAGTATGGCCAGTTTGATGTCAGTTAATAACAATAGCGATATTGCACCTTTAGATGATTTTGATAATGAAGATATACCGGAAGACGTTGAAGAAATATCTGGAAAAAACATTGATGAAATTTTAGATATCTCTGCTCAGCTTGACTTAATGACAAGTAGTCTTACTGAAAGTGAATTGCCTAGTACTCCAATAAGCGGTATGAATCAAATATTAAATACTTGTTTTGTGCAGAGAAAAGATGACTAGTCAAAGGAATGGGAGTCTGATCAGTTGTTTCTGATAGACCCAATTATATGGATAAGCTCTCATTGGCTGAAAATGTCACTTATACAAATAAAACAATGTAGCAACGCTTGACATTGAATGATAGAGAGTAGTATCTCCTTTATCCTTGTACCATTCTCCTAGTAATCTTTTCAACTTTGTAGAATATACACAATGTACCATTAATTCATATCTTAATCATAATGCACATTTTGCAGTGGCAAGTTTATCAAAAGATGATACTACTCCTGTAAATGATAGTGATCACATCATGCGTGATGTTAGTCTATCAGGTATTGGCGATTCTTTCAAAGAAAAATCACCCTTAAAGGATACTATTACTGTTGAAAACAAGTATGTTAATAATTAATCAGAAAAATTAAGATTCATTGTTCCACAATTTAATATTTTTAATAAATGTTTCATTACTATTGCAGTAAAAATATTGAACATAGTACACTAGTAAGATTACCACTACAACCACTAGAACTAAAAAAGAATGATGCCAATATTCCTAGATTAAAAGAAATTACTCCGGGTCAGGATTTATTGGAATGGTGTAAAGAGGTAACTAAAGATTATACTGGTGTAAAAGTTACCAATCTTACAACATCTTGGAGGAATGGAATGGCATTTTGTTCAATAATACACCATTTCAGACCAGATCTTATGTATGTATTAGAAAATGCATCTCGAAATGTCTTAATAATATTAAATATAATAATACAAAAATATAAAATAGCTTAATAATATTAAAGATCAATAGAATGATTTTTTACAAATGAATAGTTTAAAATTACATTTCATTGTAAATTATTTATTTTTAATTTTAATAAAAATAATACTACACTGTTTTCTGATAAGTATTTTAATAATAATTTTCAGAGACATAGATTCACTATTACCACATGATGTAAAGGGTAACTGTAAGAAAGCATTTGATGCTGGAGAAGCTCTTGGTATACCTAGAGTAATAGAACCAGCAGATATGGATATACTAACTGTACCTGATAAATTAGCTGTAATGACTTACTTGTATCAATTGAGAGCACATTTTACTGGTCATGAATTAGAGGTATTTAACAAATTTCATTGATGTCTTATTTTTCTGTATTTATAATTAACTTTTTTAATTATATTGTCCATAAATCCAAAGGAGTAGTTGTTTATATATATCTAATTTGATTTTAATATGAAGCAATCTGTCAAAAAAAGATATGATCTGTTCAATTGTACTAAACAGAAGTTTAAATCCCTTTCTACAGGGATTTAATTTGAGCCTTTTACTGCCTTTTTAAGAATGTCCATTTGAATTTAATTCTGCTCTCAATATCTCTTATAGTATTTTTTCTTTCTTCTTTTTTTACAGAATTAAATTATCATCTTTGCTATTATTTGTTTTTTATTTGTTTTTGTTTTTTTTATTTGTTTTCCATTTTTATAGAAAAATTACATAAAATCAAATTTATTCATTCTGAATAAAATAACAACATTGAATTCTGTAAATACTCTTTAATGTACTGAATCACAAGGATCTTCAATTCTGTCTCCAATACATACATTAATCATGATCTCTCATTCTATATTTAAAATTACTTCTTTATTGAGCAAATATAAAGTTAGCAAATGTAACGTTACTCCATCATGATTTTTCATATAATTACACTTGCAAATTTATAAAATAAAAAACATTTATACACACACACACACACACACATGTATGTATTTATTTATTATGTTAATTTTCTGTACACAAAGTATACTATGCATTTGTGATCAAGTTATGCATATAATTTATTAAATATCTAGAAAGTCACATGTACAGTATAAAAACTATTGTACACTTCTTCAGAAAAAAAATTATTTCATATTTTCAGGTACATCAGATAGGTAAAACTACAGATGAATCATCTTACATGATTGGAAGATTTAATACAGACAATAATTCAGATGTAAGTGTGCAACTGTTTGGTCAGGAAATAATTAATTTACGTAAAAAAGATCAAATGGAACATAAAAATAATAAAACTGATAGCAACAGACGGTATGTCTTTATTATACTATTAATATTTTTAATTTTTTTGAAATATTAGGAAAGACAATAAAGATACAATATTTTTCTCTAGATCAAATCCATTTGATAATAAGAAAGAGGACATTAATATTGATTCCTTAAAAAATAAGTTGCATCTAAGTTTGAATATGGAAAATCAAGATCATGATCAATGCAATAAGGATAAATCACCATCAAGTGTTAAGGATGTTAAAGATATTATACTAGCAAGTTCAAAAAGTATTCTGGAGAAAGTATTGTCACCAACTAAAGAAAAGTACTCATCTAGAGAAAAGGTATATAAGTAAATTTATAATGGATAAATAATTTCTATGTATTGTTATGTTACATTTATATGTCACCGTTATAAATAACTATTTTTTAAATGAGTGATAAGGAGGTATTTTGTGATTGACATCATTTTATTATTAATTATATACACAGAGTAAATCTCCACCAAGAATATCACAAGCACAGCAACGCCCTATATTAATGACTCGTCGACAATTAACAGATCCTTTTGGGTCTGATGAAGAAGAGGAAAATATTCAAATAATTGATGAAAAGTGGTCTCAATCAATCTCAATTAACAAATCAGAAACATCAATGTATAATGTTAGTATTTTTGAATTGTTTAAGTATCTGAATTTTATATAGCTACATAATTGAGTTTATATTATCTCCTTTATACACTACATTAGCAATTCATCTTTGTTTATTTTTTTTATGTAATCTCAAAGTATTAGGACTTCCCAACAACTTCTTATAATGTATATCAAATGCAAAAACTGTTTCGAAATTTTTAGTTTCATCTTTCTTAAAAATAAAAGCTTTGTGTGTAATACTGTCGTATTTTTATACATAAGAGGAGAGATATTTAGGTATAATATATCAGGTTTTCTGTACGTCGGGATAGAGTTACAGCTTCGAAATAGTTGGAAGTGATAGAATTGATGACATTCAGTAATAGGTCATAGTTCAATACGTCGTATAGCACAAAAGTCTGTTTTGAAATTGGAGATGTTTCAAAGAGCAACTTTATTTTTGAATGGAATCGTCAATCTTTTTATATACTGATTGGTGTACAAAATTTTTAATGAAAAAGTATTAAACTACTTTTCTTTGGAAATAGTTAGTTATAAAGATATCTTATCTATAATTTTAAAGCAGTATTTGAATTCACGTGTCTACACTTGTACTGCTTTTTTTTATTTTGAAAGTAGTATAAATGTGAGTATAGTGAGTATAGAAAATGGTATAGATGTAGTATAAATTCTTGTTTTGAAATGTTTATTCATTTCAAAATATTTTAATTATAATACTTTAATAAAACGATTAACAACTGCCAAAAACTAACAACCGCTTTAAATAATATAAAATACTAGTGACTCTGGTTAATGAGATTTTACGCTTTGATATAAATGTGTAAATTTCGCTTATGCAATATGGCGAGGATATTTTTCGGCGGTATTATGTCCACTCATTTAAGAATCACATATTACGCTAAAAATTTACAAAGATCACAATGACTTATAAAGTTAATTATTGTTAGACAGAAGTTCATGAAAGATGGTCGTATTTCCATCTGCTCATTTGCATTTCCAGTAAATTGCACTTATTATTCATACCAAAGTACGAAAAATGTCCACACATCAAAATGTATTTATTTATGCTACGCTCAGATGTATTATTTGCTCAACATATTTTATGCTCATATATGTTTATATGTATATTTTGCATGTAAATATATTTAAATACATGGGTATGAAAAATTTACATATTTAGTATTTATAATAAATTACATATATATATATATGTATATGTATATATACATGCATATTGTATGTGAATGTTGATTTGCAGATTATATTCTTAATGTAAATCATAACATTTAAAGTAGGATAAATTTTCAATAGTTTAGTAATTGAACTAACTTTATTTATCTTCTTTTTGTAGGATTCAGTTAATGTTTGTGAAAGGGGTAATCGTACTGAATATCAGAGTGTATCATCACCACAAGGAGAACAACGTTCTCAACATGTAATTACTTTCTTCATACTTACCAATTTTTTTTGTAGTGTCACAACTAATTTACTATTTTTCTTTCTTTTTTTTTTTTTTTTTTTATATTAGCCATTAGTCAGTCGACATGACGAATTAAGAGAACGTGCCAGGCAACTATTAGAGCAGGCTAGGAATCATACAAAGTCAACTGGCCTTATTTCCACTGCTGCTTATCCTATTGAGGTTTTGTTTTTTTTCAGTGTTATTATTTTGTGTAGAATAGTTGTGTACATTCATTTAGTTTCATACCTTTTACACTAATTTTGTCATTTCTAATCAGATTGTCCTTTGAATTAAGAAACATTTTATTTTATAACATTTAATTTATAGAGCCAAAATGATGATGAAAGACAGCAACAATTACGTGAAAGAGCAAGACGTTTAATAGCGGAAGTAAAAATGGGTGTTAATGTTACTTCAAATCAAATTAATGATGACAATAATAGTGAGAGACGATCGATAGATGATCAGAATAATAGTCCAAGACGTAGTATCACACCGTCTACTCCAGGTGACAAATTTAGTACAAAGGTAGGTAATTATTTTGTTCAAAATTTAATACTTCTGTATTTAAATATGTATGTATAGAGTAAAAATTATTAAATGATTTGAATTCTAATGCTCTTACTCCATCAATGAATAGAAATTTATGTTCTTTACATCACTCATGACAAAGCACAACTTTTAATATTTATTATAAGAGATATAAATTTATATACAATAAATATTTCAGTCTGAGTATAATGGAAACACTCTAGGAACTTCGAATGTAATAGATGCAGAGAAAAAAACTGGTTCTCCTCTATTCTCGTTCTCTAAGATAATAGAGAGAATTTCACCAGATAAAACTAGCCCTGATGGTACTTCATATACACTCAGAGGGGTATGGTTTAAATTAATTTATTTTGAATTAAGTTAAGTTAGAATTAAAGTTAATTAAGTTAGAATTAAATTAAAATTAATTAAGTTAGAATCAAATCTTATGAATCATTTCATACATAGCTGGGAAAAGATATGACATCATATATTCAAAATGAATTAGAAGCATTAGAAAGAGAACAAACTCAAATAGATATTCAAGCTGGTAAACTTGAGAAGCAACTTCGAGCTGCAATGGAAAGCGATAATGAGGATGAAACAGAAAGACTAATGTCTCTTTGGTTTACGCTTGTCAATAAAAAAAATGCATTATTGAGAAGGCAAATGCAATTGAATATATTGTAAGTAATTATGTCTTTGGTATTTTATTAATCATCTTGAATACTGTTTGGATATTTGTTGTATTGTTCTTTTATCATTTGTAATATACTTTAGAGAAAAAGAAGATGATCTAGAGCGACGTTTTGAATTGTTAAATCGTGAATTGAGAAGCATATTAGCAGTAGAAGAGTGGAGAAAAACTCCTGAACAAAAAATGAGAGAAAATTTACTGTTAGAAGAATTAGTTTCAATAGTAAATAAAAGAGATGAATTAGTTCATCATCTTGATACACAAGAAAGAGCGTAAGTATAGAAGGTTAATTTATATTTAAATTCTATTAAAATTACATAATATAATAAGTATAATATAATTAATAGACATTAAAAGTTGATTTTATGGATTGTTTTTTCTGTGAATGTTATGTTACATTTTGTTTTATTATTATTATATTTTAGTATTGAAGATGATGACGAAATAGAGCGAAACTTATCTAGAGCTGGATTAGCTCAAAGAAATAAAAATTGTATGATACAATGAAAGAGTAATTTTATTCCTGTCAATACGACGAAAGTGACAAGTAAGTATTCTTAAATATTACAGACATTTTTTAATTAAAAAATGGATAATACAAAATCTTTCCCAAACAACAGTTAAGTGATCTTTAACTAAAAATAATTTTAGGTACGATTCGTTTTGCTGTGGGGTTGCCAAAGAAAACACATAATAAAATTTTTCTCAAAGATGATAAAATCGAGAATTTTATAATCTGTAAAACATTAATATTTAAAAACTTATTTTATACTATGAACTGTATACAAGTTGTACACAACCCGTGTTTTATATTTATACAAATTTATTAAGTACTGCATAAACAAAATGCTACTTTTTGTAGTAGTTTTAGGTTCAAAATAAAAACCGGTCCGTCGAAGAAATACATAAGATCAATGAAGCCTATTACGAGGTTGCAAAGATTATATGTAAAAAGAATATGTTGCTAGAAAAAATGAATTTTGGTTATAGTTCGATTTATTTGTGATTCTAATGTCTTATTATAAAGGCAATAGTAGAAAAATACGG
This sequence comes from Bombus pascuorum, assembly GCF_905332965.1. Taxonomy (NCBI): domain Eukaryota; kingdom Metazoa; phylum Arthropoda; class Insecta; order Hymenoptera; family Apidae; genus Bombus; species Bombus pascuorum. The sequence goes on from NC_083494.1 coordinate 700,575, forward strand.
TACGTATAAAACTGCTAATTTAAAGAAGGTGCTTGAATCTCGATAAATGACGAAAGAATATAAAAAGAAATGTTGCAACATATAATGTCATATCTGCAATTAAGCAGTATTAAATAATACATAAGTAACTTGAAAAGTTACATATAAAGATACATATGTCACTTGAGGAAGAAGAAAGAAATTAGTTATTACAAAATAGTATGGAAAATTTTGTGAAAGATTTTAATGGATTATGTCTATTTTGTGCCATATAAAAATATCCTAATTTTTTTATTCAAGTAATCGTTTATTTGCCTATGAAATATTTGTCATTTTAGCATTGTATAATATGCAATTATGAATAGAAAGTATCATATTCATTATTAATTCCTGGGTTCCATATTAATGATATATGAGGCCTAATTAATTTTGTACATTCATGGATACATAAAATATTATCGTATATTTCTTTTCCTCAAAAGTAATGAAATGAATTATACAATAATTATTATTTCAAAATTTTATTTCTATTAAATATGCTTTTCCAGATTCATTGATATTTTAATTAATGTTAAATAAAATAACCAAAAATTAAATTGCCAAAAATTCATAATTCATTCACAAACTTAAGGACAAACATAGGACAATTAATATGCATATTCCATTTATCTATAGCTTTGATTACGTAACGCGTAATTTTAGCAATGTATTTTATGTGTATATACAGGGTATCTTACACAACTGGGACAAGCTGTATTCTTAAAACAGAGGAACATGAAAGAGTATGTTATAAACGAAAATTAAATACTCTGTTAGATGCTGCAAATATTTCTATATTGCCTCAATAAGTTAGTCTACTTGAAAAGTGCTTTTCAAGAGGAAATTCTGTTGTCTTGTAATGCAATTGTCTTGTGAATTGTAATAAATTATGTTCTTCAGGAACATATTTATAATAGCAAAAGTTGGTTATATTGAATGTGCATTGGAAAAAGGATTTATTAATGAGCGTCAAAAAAATTGAAGAAATAATGTTATATAGAGGCAATAATGAGTAAATTGCTTAAACGTTAAAATTGACATTGATTTAAAGATAAAAACCAAGTAACTTACAGACTGGGTCAGTGGTATTTCAAAATGTGCTGGAAGGATCCGAGGATTTTGAGGATCATTTTATAAGATCCTGATCTCAAATGAACGAAAGTATTTATGTCCTAAATCTATTAGTTTAAAGATTTTTTCAATTTTATGTTTATTGAATATTTTTGTGTATCATAACATTGCTATTATAGAAAACAGCTCAACTATCTCATTAATTACTTTATGAAAAAATATTTTACAATGTTCAATATGAACAATTGGTTCATGTTTATAGATACATAATAATGGTATATTACTACATCTGCTATATACAGAAATAATAAAGAAAATTGAAAATTGAAATAATTTTTGGAACATAATTAACTTAATATTTTTTTATAAAGAAAAATTAGATTGATATCCATAAGGTATAAAATGCTATATAAAAGGGCATAATTGCACTTTTCAAGTGTACAAATGTATAAAAGTACATATAAATAGTGTAGAAATATATGATATTTTTTAGTATCATTCTATTTTCTTTTTTAATATGAATTTTTATTTTCAACTGTTCTGAGGTTCTTAATCATAGACTTAAACAGCTCTTCTTAATCATAGACTTAAACAGCTCTTCTTAATCATAGAGGAGACAGCTTATCTCAATTGTATATTCGTTTATGTTTCAAAACTAGATAAGAAATTTTAAGTTTGTACTTAGTAATCTGCTACATGTACACAATAGCGAAAGCATTGTATCAACTGGTAGAAAGTCATTCCTTATACAAAAATAAATCGAAAATGTTGAATAGAACCTTTTTATTCAAGATTTGATTTCTTTCTTGAATCTAATAATATGTGCAAAATTTCGCAGACAGTTTATATAGAAACAATAGGAACTATAGCATCAAAATGGATTTTCTTGACAATTAATGTAATTTTATTCTACATTTTTGATTTATTTTTACATAAAAAATAACCTTCTATCTACTTAATAGTTCCTTCAGCCCTGCCCTGTATACATATATACACACACACACACATGTAATAAAATGGATTTATTTAATTAATTTTTTAAAAGAATTTCTATAATTAATTTTTCATTAATGTCATTAATATGGCTACTAAGAAACTGTAACATCAGAGATTAAGTAAAGAATAAGTATGCAATGTGCATATAACATAATTCTTTTGCCTTGCAATATAAAATTTATTTTTATTTAACAATTTTATAATATACATATAAAAGTAATACTCAAGAAGCACTAAGCAACTGTTACTTTACAAAGTAAAGAAATCTAAGCTAATAAAACTTAGTTAACATAATATAATGGGATTGGTGCAGGCATATCATACTCAATGTAACTGCCATAATCGATCATCAAATACATAGAAAGCAATGCTTTCATGAAATATGCACATATAAAATAGAATGTGCTTCATGTTCCATAAATTCAGTTTGGTGGTAAAAAGTACTGAATTTTACTTTTGATGTTAATATGTATGCAAACCAGATACATTTGATTTCAGTAATAACATATAAAAAATAATGAAAAAAAATTTAAATAAGCTAAGAATCGTTTTTGTTAACTTTCATGCGTTTCTAATCCTTATATAGTGAATGTTATTGTACATAATAAAGCTTTACAATATTTTAAAATAATGAAAATTTTTCAATATTCTTGGTAATTGTTAGGACATATATATAACGCAAAACGTACCGAAAAATATCAAACTGCAATATTGAAACGTGACTGTTAAATTTTCTTTACTTTACTGTATCTATTCTAATACTAATTTATCGAATATCGTAACAGAAAATGTCCGATTTATATGACTAATGTAGCAATAATTTATTTCAATGTCTGAAAATATTTATATCTGCACGTGAGAGCGGTAAATTGTGTATATACAGGATTAATAATTATAAGACATGTGTATGTATCACAGAGTTGTGAATATGCAGCGTATCTCGTAATAATTATTTAATCAATATTGAATTAATAGTTCAATAAATAACATATTCTTAAGGCGATTGATATAATTAAATTAGTACAGTGTATATGTTTATTTTAAAATATAAAATTGGAACAGTGAAATATTTAAATTAACACATTGCGCACGGCGCTATACGCGCTTAACGCGCTCCCAGGCTCTCTTAGCGCGCACATTTTTTATCGACACAGATCTATCGATGTACTGACTATACTGACTGATTGTTTTTACATCCTTGGAATGTCAACATTCAGTTTTTTTGCTAATCATTTGTCACAAGAACGCAAGGCTTTATTATCCTGGTAACATAACAAAAACATTGGTTTCTGTTTGCTAAGTCATCGAATTGCTAAATCGAAAAAACATGAAAATATGAAAACATTGAAAACATAAAAAGATATCTCGTGACCCGTACGCAATGTGTTAAGAAATGAAGTTACAATGTTATAAAATTCTCTCTTTCTCTCTTTCTTTTTCTTTTTGTACTTATATTAAATTAAGTGCAATATATCTTTAATCGAAATATTATAATTATATTCGTTGCTTAATTTCGAGATACTTTGTATATATGTTCCAACATAAAAACGTTTTCATATTTGTATCGTTATGTAATGTTGTACTAAAGTAACTTTAATTTATTTTATTCGTTACTATTAAAAAATACTGACTACAATATATTAAAGTTATAAAAGCAATGATACAATTTGTATCGTTATGTAATGTTGTACTAAAGTAATTTTAATTTATTTTATTCGTTACTATTAAAAAATACTGACTACAATATATTAAAGTTATAAAAGCAATGACAATTCTTGCCAATATAATATGGAAAAAAGTTGATTAACTTGTAAATTATTTCATGTGAAAAGTCAAATGTGTAGCATGTCAAAACACAGTAGTTCTCCATAAATAAAAAGAAATAAAGCACTACGACAAAACATAAGGAAACATTTTTATAATATTTATTATACAGCCTTTCCATACAACTGGAATTATATAATATGTGAATTGATGTGATACTTGGAATGATAATAAGCAAAGCTTACATGTTTAGGTTTAATTTTTACCTTTATTTTTAATTTTTATGGATAATTTCATAGAACATAGTATAATTAAAGTAAAAAAGTAAAGATATAATTTTTAAAAACGAATTTGGCAGTAAAGGCAGCTTTTAAGAGCGAAATATACATTTGAAATGGTGGGAACCTGCAATAGTAATATTTCTAATTTTAGAAAATAAATATCTACTTGTTTACATTTTTTACATATACTGCTTGATGAGCAAAAAGGAAGTTAGAAATACGTCTATACTTTCCAAATCGCACAGCGTCACCGGTGTAAGATCGTTATGAGATCATGATCCTCGTATGTAAAGGACTAACTCTATATTCTGAAATAAATCCTTATAATTCGATAATAAATAATTAATACGTAATAACATAATTGTAACGCTTATGAAAATTTGGCTAAATAATTTTCTAATCCAACAGTATATCTTAGACAACAAATAATCTAGTTACCATATCTCACCTGTTATATATGTTAAAAAAATAGCCTCGAAGTCTGGCGTTCGTCCGGTATTGTTGACGTTTTTTCCATCAGGACCTTGTCCTCAAGGACTGCTCCAGACGAGCATACTAATTGGATTTTGCGCTCGGTAATTAGCCAATCAGCATCTCCACTCGAACTCTAGATTTTGCCGAACTCTCGATCGAGACGAGTCGATGGTAGAACTGCTTGGTCTATCGAAGAGCAAGCATCTTTTCGGAGAGAAATCGTTTCATTGACAAATAAAACGCGCTTTACTTTTCGCTTATGTTGAATTTGAAAATTGTCTCGAGATGCAGTACCGTTATAACAATATTATTTGACTCATTAATTTATTAATTATTAATTGCAATTAATTTACCAAATAATTAAAGCTGTCCTTAGTAACAAATTGTATATAATATTTTATGCTTTCTTATAGATTTCTTCCAGCCTGCGTTTCCTCCATGGGACTCGACGATTCTAATTTGATGGCTTCGTCGCTTCACGAAAACTTCCCTTGAACCGTGATGATATCAATGACACAATATTCGTCCCATCTAAACGTAAGTCGCATGCATTTTTGTTTCTTTGGACATGCGAATCATATCGCAGAATAAAAGGTCCGATTCGACACGGGTGACTGGTTATATTACGTAGAATTTTTGATTTTTGGTTAGGTGTTTATTATACCCGTGGCTAGTAATATTTTCTTGTCTCTGCTTTATTTATTAGTTGATATAAAATCTTGATATAAAACCTCAAAACCTGTGGTTTCTTTATATAAAATACAGACATTTATATCTTAAATCTTAAATTTTATTATATTTTAAAATATTAAAAGATACTTGAAGTGACCATCTTCTTGATCCCGACTTCACGCTATATTTTCTTGCCACTTGGTCTGCTGTATCTACCCTAAATTTTGTTTTATTATAAAATTCGACCGTTTCAGGTAAGCTCTTTTCGCTTTTTCCAATTTTGCCTGTTTTATGTTTTAAGCTCAGAATAAAAACTTTCTTTTTCGGCTTACTTTTATAAATTGTCAGTGTAATCTCATTTGATCGACCGATACAAAAGCGAGCCACGGTATCCTTCGTTTTACAAATTTTTGGGAGTTTTCTTTTGTTTCCGCGTATTGTGCCAACTAGTGTGGTTCTTTAGGCGAATAATTTACATGCCAGTGACAAACTTGTAAAAAAATTGTCGGTCGTTACAGTACTTCCTTCATACTATACGGTTCAATAAGTTTGGGTACCACAAATTCACACAGAGGTTGCGATGATGCTCGTTTTTCGTTCTTTCCTAAATAAGGAAATCCATTTGCAACAATCGAATCTAAAGCCAAATAATTGGTTTGCGTTATTGACCGGAACATCTTAATTTCTTCAGACATTTCAGTTCTATCGAAAGTTCTATCGAAGTTCTATCAAAATGTAAGTGAAGATCTTGACAACACTTTAATAAATATTCATCATCTAAATTCCCAATCTCATTCATGTATAGAAAACCAAAAATATTTTGGTGGTTTTCATATCTACCGTTTTACTAATTTTTCAGCCCCTTTTAAGTATTTCTGTGCACAATCTCTATCCTTGCTAGCTGTAACGATTCTTAAAAAAATATATTTCTGTGTATAAAATTTCCTGTTACAAAAATGAATAAAATCACGTGGTAAAAAACATTTACTGCAAGATAGGATAAACTACATGTTTCGTTAGTTTGTATATAGTTGAAACATTTTTCTGTTCTTGCTCACTTTACTGAAATTTTAACATTTGGCGCGAAATTAATTTAATAATAACAAATTCAAATTCTCAACTAGTTATATGTATTGGATTTCATTTGTATGACTGTCTGCTACGTGATTTCAGTTAGGGTTAATTTTAACTTAAAAGAGGGGAAATAATTTTTGGTAATGTCCTTTTGCTATAAATATATGAACGTGATTCCTATCGATTTTATTGCATCGTGACACTGTGAGAGTGAGGATCTGGATCAACATAAATTTATACATGATACTTAAAGCTATAAGTATAAATATATTTATATCAATATATTTTTCTATTACAAATTCATCAGTCAACCTCAACAGATTTCTGGTGGATGGTGTAGAGGGTTAATAAAATGTGAACGAAAGATTGCTGTTGCAACCCGTCAAATATATTTCGAATAAATTGAATAAGTTAATAAATATAAATATAAATATAAATACTGTCGAGAGACGCTCGTACAAACGTCGCTAAGACTGTGTATGATCGCTCGTGAATAAGTCGATAACTCAACAACTCCGTTAATTACTGTTAATAATCCGTATGATAACTCGTGAAACTCGAATGATAACTGATTTACTCGCGATCGCGTCCATTTATCTATAGTGGGCGGGGGAGAGTCGGAAAATTCAAATTCGCCTTTGATCGACGGTTGCACGTAGCGGCGACCGTTCGTTCGTTTTGCCCGATTACGTTTCGTGTCTCAAGGCGGTATCAATGTCCCGGGGCAAAACAACAACACGAGTCGCTCTCGATTTTCATCGTCCTCTGACTCGTGTACCGCTACAGATTTGTCAAATGTATCGTATGGAGGACAAAGCGACGTTAACGGAGGAACACCGCTTCGCGTCTTTCTTCGTCCTTCGTACGATAGATCTGACAAATTAAGGTTAAGATACGTCTTAAATCAATAGTTTTTGGCATAAAAAATAAGGTTGATACTTCCTGTATAAGAAAATTATAAGAAAAATAAACGTGTCCCTTCGAACCAAACAAATATCGTTAAAGACATCTTTTTGATAAATTTAGTTAAAAAATATCTTGTGTATTATTGATTTAATTCTGGGGTTTTATGATGGGATATTGAGAAACGATATATTATTATATATATTATTTTAACTGTTATACTATATTTATTGTTATATTATTATTATTATATTATATTATTATTTATTATTATATTATTATTTATTTTTATATTATATTAATATAATAATAAATACAGTATAACAGTTAAAATAATGTAGTACATCTGCAAACTACTTGTTTGTTTCGGTTTTAAATGCATTAAGAAGTGTACAAAAACTAATTTTTGTTAAAACGTTAAGGTTTTAAACGTTAACCAATTACATTATATGTATTATTCATAAGAGTTTATGTATATAAAATTTACTGGAAAACTAGTTCAATCATACGTTAAGCGTGATAATGAGAAAATTATACCTTGTCCTTTTTGTTTAAGTTGTACTGGTTTTTATGCAGATTTTAACGATAACATTAATGATTTTTAGAATTATTTTCATTTCAACTACTTATCACCTCTGAGACGCAGCCTTCAATACAAACATGAAAAACGCAGGAAGATTATCCAAGAAACAGGTATTTCCACGGTGATGATGGAAATAAGCGATTACAAACAATTTGGCCACAGTCCTCTTACGTATCTGAAAGTCAAGAGAGATTATTAGTGGCACATGAGAAAGAATCGACTGGTGCGATCAGTATGGCAGATCGCACATACACAGTCCACATAATTGTTGCTTCTTCCAACAACGATGAACTTGATTGTCATCGAGCAGTTTGATACAAGGTATGGAAACAAGTTTCACCAAACAGTCACAGATGACAACAAACGATCCGAAGATGACCAGTCGACGATCAACTGATATATAGAATAACGTTAAAAAAAATAGATTCTTTGACATGAATACCGCTATGGGGGACAGCAGAAATGAGCCACCATTAAAAATACCAACGGTCAAGGAAGAAATCGGTAATGACGCAGAAAAATACAAGGAAAGAACGACAATACCCCCAAACCAACTGGCTGCTGAAGAGAGCAAAACTCTCGTAGAAAGATTACATTCGCGGATGACAGGGCTGTACTAGTTAGGCGCTAATCTAGAAACAACCGTCACATTACTACAAGAACACATTACAAAACTAAAAAGGTGGCTACAAGATAAACAAATAAAAGCAAACCCCAGTAAATGCAAGCATATTACATTTACACACATAACAGCCAAGAAATATCCAATTAAATAGTTTGCACATAACACAAAGAAGACAAATTAAATACCTGGGACTCCACTTAGGTACACAACTTACGTGGATATTTGGGCGTAAAGAATACCGCTATGGGGGACAGCAGCAATGAGCCACTATTAAAAATATCAACGGTCAAGGAAAAAATCGGCGGATACGCGCAAGAACACAAGGAAAGAACGACAACACTCCCAAACCAGTTGGCTGCTGAAGAAAGCAAAAGTCTCATAGAAGGAAGACTAAAAAGGAAATACTCCCACTAAATTCACTAAAAAAATAAAATAGTCAAACTCGAAGATAGTATCCCTCTGGAGATATAAAGTATTTGGGCAAGTTTCAGACGCTTCGCTTTAATGTACAAGTGTCGCATTATGTTTTTATAGTCGCGTTATTTCAGTAATTGATATTAACAGCGACGAAGGAATTCTTGTAAGGATTAACGGAAGATTTGTTACGCGAATGATACAATATAAATGAGACAACGATTCATTTATGACTCGTTAAGTCGCTCGAAAAGTAACTGCGATAATGCTTGAGTTTTCTGAAGAGAAAAATAAAGTTACCGTTGGTTTAACTTTAGGGAAAAACTTGACTCAAGAGCTCAAAAGTAGTCATCGTGGTTCGCGTGACCTCACCGACAACTCTATCTTTCATCTTGAAAGAAGTTACCGATCTAAACAGTGGAGAGGTCATAATCTGTAAACATATTTCTATTGAAGGAGGAAGAAAAAGGAAGGCACTTTGGGGTTGAATCTTGGAATTGCCGTTGCACGCGGGTCAAGTCCGAAAACGGCGTTAGACGCAGAACTAATAAAAGCTGCTGTTCCCTTATTTAATAGCCGAAAAGCATTTAATTCTCTAATTTTTCCCTAAACGAATAAAGCTACATGTGAAAGTGAAATAACCAAATACAAACCATTCCGAGAAAAGAAAAAGAATGAAGGATTTGAAGAGTCTCTTCGTTCCCCGGATCGCTTTCTTCGGATCACGTTCAGAAAAATTGTTAATCTAATTGTTAACAACTTTGGAATACGATTCTTTGTTTTGTTGGCAAAATGTCTCTTGAAGTAGTTGACTTTGATGATCTTTCAGTGGAAAGCAACAAGATATTTGAAAAAACATAATAATTTTGTGAGATTATAAATTACAAGGCCAAAAGTTTAGGTCGCTGCAAAAACCAGTACCATCGGTACATAAGTACGAAGGAATAACATTTATCAAATATATAATAAAGCGGCGTACAATACATGCAGTACCGGTACATCGGATAAAAATTAATGAAATGTAATTTGTTAACGTAGAAGTAAAGTTTAAACAAGCACGCTCGAGCGTATAATCGAAAGCGTGGATTAACTTCATTATTTACATTTAACATTTAAAACCGAATATAATATGTAGTTACAGTGCGTTACATTTAAATTTAATAATATACATATATATATATATATATATTTATTTATTACATTACATTATATTATATATAATATATATAATATATACTTATAGGTGGTTTCGTGCACATTTGGTACACGCCGAGTTTCTGTCGCAATAGTTTTTTGTGTGTCCGTATTATTGACACCGTATGCATCGCGGTATGTCCTTCCTATAACAAGGTGGCTCAAATATTGTGTTTAATATTTAAAGTGACAGTTTTTTTTTCCAGTCGTTTTACCATAAAATTCGCGATAAACATACTAGTAGTCGTAGCACACGAACTTGACCCGAACCCAACACGAATGTCAGAAAATAATATACCAAATGCATATTGTAAGTACGTAAATACTAAAAATAACGTAGGTGTAATAAATAAGATGCAATTTTTAACGCTGTTTGCGAGGAGTGTAACGAATGAAATGGAACTTGTATTCTGTAATACGATAAAGGAGTTTTTAGTAGAAATTAAAATAAGCTATAGACATTTCTGTTTATTATATTTCATTATCATCATAAATTATTCATCTGTTTGATGTTACATCTATATCAGAACACGTATGATACAATTCATCATTTCTTGAGTTCACTCTCGAGTAACGACAAATTCGCAGCAAGAAAGCAGTGCAATACCACTACAAATCCTTTTAAAGAATTAGAATGTGGTGGATTTCAACTCAGAGATATCTTCATAAGTTTGAAGTTGTGGAGCATAACATACCACAAAGCGATATAGCTGTGTAAAGTGTGGAATTCAATGTGAAAAACGATGATGTAAAGATGATGAAGTAATTAAGTAATAAATAAAGAACAGTCAAATTCGGAACAGACTATCAAATAAATCAACGGCAAGACATTTTTAAAATATCAGAGTATCGCGGATTTACATTCTTTGAAAGAATTTGTGGTGATTCATCCATCCGTAATTTGTGCTCCGTCGCTTTCTTGCTGTGAATTTGTTGCTTCTATCTAAAAAGATTTATGCGCAAATTAGCGTTAGGGATTGTGTGAATTCGAAAGAAGGGAAGAAGAAGGAGATTCGTGTACCTGATTATCATATCCATAAGATCGACATTTGCACCATTTCCCACAGCAATTTATACAACTACATCGCATTGTGGTACGTTCTGTTCCATAACAACAAACTTACGAAGATACATCTGTGTTTAAATCCACCACACTCTGATTTTTTAAAAGGATTAACGATAATCGAATTGCCGTAGTTTTTTAGCTTCAGCTTCGCCGGCTATTGAATGCGTCTTTAATATCGATAGTAACGACTACGCGTATTAGTTTTTTTTTTTCTTACAGGTGTCGGCAATCCCGCGGACGACACATAGCGCGTCGACAGTACCTCTTCTCGGGAACTCTCAGGAAGAGTTCCTGGCTCAGGTTCCTCTCGACGAGGGCTTTGATGTTCCCACACCTTGGTCGACACTGGCAGAGTACCAATAAGCCTCAACGAGGTAGAGAGAAGGGGATCCTTCCTAGATTTGGGGAAGACCGCCACTGTAGCCACCTTTCAAATTTTTGGTATTTTACCCGTTCTATTTATATCGTTGAACATGTTTAGGAGTTTCCCGAATCTTTGCTCCACTACTAATTTCGATATTTGCCCAGGTACCCCATCCACGTCAGCAGTTTTTCCGGAGTTTAATCGTCTGACGGCCTTCTTCACTTCATCCCGCTATACTACGATGCTGAGCGCTTTATTCTCGTTGCTGCCATGGGTCATTTCACCACCGATTTCATCAACCCGTGGGACAGGCTTCGTCTGGAAAAGCGTGCCTCAAGGATTTTCGCCACTCCGCAGACACGAAGATTTTTTGGTGGTACTCTCCTGCCCATTCTAGCCATCGCGGTCCAGTAAAGTCTCCCTTAAGAATGGTCTCAGTCAAGGGTAGCGCAAAAATGTTTCTCCTCTACTTTTTAGGCTAACTTTAGCTATTTTCCTGCATCCTTAAACCTTTCGCTTCAGGTGCCGCGTATAAGCAGCGACCGCGCGACGTTTCCTGGGCTCGGCAGCCCATATATCAGGCATACACCAATGCCAGTGAATAATATATTTTTTCGTTATCGGCAGAACATTTTCAATTGATTTTACTGATATATTGGATCAATCACTTCTTAAAAGTTACTCATTTTTGAAACGACAACAATAAAATTTCAAACATCCAAACTATCGTATACTGTTTCGTGCTAAAAAATCTGTTCAATGCTTTGGTAGTGAAACGATATTTCATATACGGTTCTTACAAGAATTATTGTTATTTAAGCCTTGGGAAAACGTATATACAGTAACCACGCACACTGTGCGCATTTCTGGCGCGTGCTTCCGTGACAGTACTTTAGCGGACTGAACTGCCGAAGCGAAAGGGTTAAAGGTTCTAGTTTGTCAGCATTATTGGAATTATTTATTCTTACCCCTTGGATCTTTCTTCTACATAGCATTGTTTTTACCCTCAGTGCGGATAGGTCTCCGTTCCACCAGTAGTTTGCACCCTTCCTCTCACCAAGGAGAACGTCTTTTGTAGTTTTGCAGCACTTGTTTTTCAAGACTCTCTTTAAACAAATCTCCGTGTACCTTCTCGTCTACCATAGCGTTGTCAATTACTTTCTCAAGTTCTTCGTTAAATTTAAGGATAAAATTATCTGGGTCGATGCCCTTCATAGAATATTTAAAGCGACAGCTTTTTCTTCAAAAGTTTTACCATAAAATTCGCGATAAACATACTGGTGGTCGTAGCACACGAACTTGATCCGAACCCAACCAGAATCTCGCAAAATAATATGCCAAATGCATATTGTAAATATGTAAATACTAAAAATAACGTAGGTGTAATAAATGAGATGCAATTTTTAACGCTGTTTGCGAGAAGTGTAACGAATGAAATGGAACTTGTATTCTGTAATACGATAAAGGAGTTTTTAGTAGAAATTAAAATAAGCTATAGACATTTCTGTTTATTATATTTCATTATCATAATAAATTATTCATCTGTTTGATGTTACATCTATATCAGAACACGTATGATACAATTCATCATTTCTTGAGTTCACACCGGCATAGGTTTTTGTTGAGTTTAAAATAGGGCAGGCAGTTATCTTCGTCATAAGCATTGTTCTTTGTGCTGTCGAGGAAACAGAAAGGCATCTCGTTCCAGCAATCTGGACGCATTGAAAACTATATACACAGAAAGACAAGTAATTAGAATCGTAAAGCTGCATTAAATGTATCTTATAAATGTAAAATTTATATGGTAATTTTGCAACAAACGAACCGTATCTCAAAACAGTTTCGAATAATACTTTTAACATCCAAGTAAAAGGTTAGAACGACACTCTTAATGTCTAAATGAATGCTCGAATTGTATGAATATTATATCGTACAACCATTAAAATACAAAGAGTTATTTTAGCATAAAATACGAATTAACAATTTATATTACATCTTACAACTTTACCTTAAAATTTTCTAATATTTAGGCTAATTTTTTGCACATGAATGAACTTGTGGAAGTAAGTCGTTCGTTTCTTAAGAATTGAAAATATTAATTGCGTACGAGCATAACGAAATTAAGAAATTAGTAAAAAGAAGACTCGATTAGTTTGATTTCCAAGAGGCTGACATGAAACACCGCAAACACGATTATGTGTGTAAACGGAATTGGTTTAATCGTAAGTTAGGTATTGATGTTTTGAAATAGAGAAGATTAGATATGCTAGGAAAGGTATATATCTTTTCACACTTGGTAAAAACAATTATTAAACGTTACAAAAATACGATTAGTTGTAGAGCTAATTGAAAAAAACGTATTCTCAACAACAAGTGTGAAAGATTACATATTATATACAGTAGATTAAGTGGGATTTATTAAAATACTTTATAATAACAGTTTCTATCGTTGTAACATATTATCTATTATCCTACACTGTATATTAAATCGATCACGATTATTCGTTTTTTCGTTTTCTTAGGAAAATGTTATTTTTCGCGAACACAGACAGTATAAAATCCTGAAAGGTGTTTCAAGAACGTAAAAAAATCTAGCAAAGAATCGTAAGTAGCGATATGGGTGTTTAAAATGTTACACGAACAAAAATACAATGCATCGCACATTTACCGTATTTCTAATTAATTCTACTACTATTGAGAACAGTTGCGCACGATGCGCACTCTATTTATTGCTCGACCTACTAAAATCCGAAGAGGAAAAATGTTAAAATTCGATTTAACGATCGAAGATAATCGATAATAGATATCGTTAGAAACTAGGCACAAGGATAATACATATAATTATAGCTCTTTATAGGTTTTGCAGGCTTCTCTAAATTAAGACACTAGAAATGAACGATATTAATAAACGATACATTTCATATTCATGTGGCACGTAATTTAACGCCTTTGTGAAGTATAAAGCATTAAAAAGCATAGAAAACGATATTACCTGACAATGATCGTAAATTAGCACCATTTTGGACGTCGACACACAAGTGTTAACATTTTTATAATAATGGCGGCCAAAGTCGCATGGAAGTTTGATATGCAATTCGTTGGCAAATCTAATCGAGAAACTCGAATGATCGTGTGTCTCGTCGACTTCTGTCACAGGTCCATTGCTGTGTACCAATGCTGCAATAGTTGCGTTCAACTGGGCCTGATCATAGTGAGTATATCCATTGCTGGCAAGGATTCCTGGCACAGCAATGCCCATGACTAACAGCATCGAGACCAGGAACATCATGATCAAGTGTGCACTTAACTTTCCAAACATCGTGTCACTCGGTCTGTCACTCAACAACTTATTTCTAGTTTTTCCGTGTTATATATGTATTGTAGTTATTACTTATCGCCATGATAAACTACGTATCTTTGTTCATTGAGCGGCGATATCATTTTTTAGGTTTTCTTTCTGCTTTCTTAACGACAGCATTGTAAAATTATCTATCAAACGTTAAGTTTCGTCTGTTATCATATTTTATTAGTCGATAAAAATTCTTTCTCAATTGCGGAAATGACAGATAGATGTCGTAAACAAAGATTAAAATAAATCTTTTCGGTAAAATAATAGTATAATAGTTTAATCTATTTCATCATCTGTCTATCGTTTCAGACCGAGCATCTGATTTTTACTATTTAGCTGTATTTTCTTTGTAATGTACACACTCTGATTCCAGTAACTCTAAGTCACGCCGATATTTACTTGACGTCTCGATTAATTTCATCTTATGATCTAACTATTGCTTATAAGTGATTCATTCGACGCTACGAAAAGAAGAGATTCGAAAATTTCAGTGCAAGTATTCTTCGAACCGTAAAACAAATGCTGCATAAAAACAAACGGTACTTAGGTCTGATTTGTATGGAATTTTGACGCAAATGCAACACGGTCGAGTTAAATTGCATTTCCTTCGTCACTGAAATTATTTATGTACAAGATTATTCAAACTCTACTTGTAAATAGGTACTCGTAATAGGAACATTTTAAACAATTTGTAAGAAAAAAAACAATTAATACGCGATCTATTGTGTAATTGCAATCATCGCTATTTTGCAGAAACGAACAACGCTAGACTGCAGATTTTGATACAATTTCATATTTTTGATAGCTCAACTAAAGAAACGGAACACCTGCATAAAGATTTTCCATTAATGCATGAACATCCGCTATCTAGTTATCATATATGTATTTTCAATCTCATGAATTAATTTCCAACATTTGATTTAATTGAAAAAGTAATTCTGATTCGTTAAAGCTAAGTACAATTAAACATTTTTACGAATTACAGATAAATACCGATTAATTTCGTTAAATGAAATTTTTCAAGATACACGATTTATATTATGTATATGTGTTTTTAGCACGGTTCTTGTAATTATTGGAAATATTTGAAATATCTACGAATGAAAGTCTACGGCTCTCTACTTTCTACTACTACAAATGAGCGTCTAAGTCGATGTAAGTATGTATTTACTTTGAAGATGAAAAATCTCACAATTGCTGTATCGTTTTCAGCGCGTTAAGTGTAACAGCGCGTAAAAGTGCCACCTGTTACTGACTTTATCGGCGCGACACCGTTAGAGACGATGACATTGGTTACGAGCTCACGTGCCTACATCTTTACTGCTAGAACTTTTCATTCATCGATTCCTTCAGATACCTACTCTTACAGTCATACGGTGTATTCGTGTCAAAAGTATCTCAATTAATATTATAAGTACTTAAATAAACGAGGCATACGAATCAAACATATAATAGAGAAGCTGTAGCATTCGTATAAAATACGCAATGAGAAACATTCTTGAACGATTACAAACGAAAAGCGTGGTTCTGAGTAAGTCTGACGTATCATGCTATCATAGCAGTTCTGTGACAGGCGCACTGACTCACCGGCTCTCCAGCTAGTATTTGTCAGACCGTGATACGATCGGGTCTGTTTCGCGATTGTAAACTTTAAATGTTGAAATTTATGTCTCGTGATGATCTATTGTGGTATTTGTGCTTGTATTTGTATAATATGATGCTAGTGAAATTATTTATTGTATTTATGTGAGTGCTTCTTTTGTATATTTTCTTATATCCAAATAGTTGTAAAGAAGAAACAAGCAGGTGTTTATCATTTACCAAGCGCGGTAAGTGTCGAAAACAATTCATATTTACTTTTCCAACCTTGATAATCGTATACATTGTATAACCAAATGCATTGTAATTGTTTATTTATTTCGTCTAAACATTTTATTAATAATGAAATAAATATGGACACAAGATTTTTCTAAGCGAAGGTAAAACTATATAAACATTGTTAAAAACTATTGGTGTTTATATAAATTAGTATTAATAATAAATAAAATGTTATTAACGAAAATAAATTTTCCAAAAAATATGTATCTAAGGTTATAGTAGGATAGTAGACCAAATATAGAATAGATTTATGTATTTCTACAGAAAAAGATTAATTCTTTGTTTTAATGTAAAAAGAAGATTAAGCATAAATGGAAAAAAACAACCATTGAGTAGTTAATTTTATTTCTTCCATATTCTAAATCATCACCGATAAACTTTCTCCATTTTTATATCATACACAAGTCTAAGCATGTATGCTAAGCCTATAAGCTCTCTAATAGTAAATGATTGAAATAATACCACAAGTAGAAGAACTATTTCTAAATTACTATTATATTTGTCTATTTAGTTTATCCTTGAGTTTAAAACTTAGATTGTTTCTCTTTCTGATTTTAAAGAAGCGATAGGAAATTACAAAGAAGAGAATTTAAAAAGAATAAGAGTACGATCCATTAAAACATACAATTGCAGTGAAACATTCCATTACGCTGTTGTAAGTTGTAAGTTATTGTTTCAACGACCAATACTGATAATTTTTAACTAACAGTTGCAATATAATGGTGTTTCAAATAGTCTAAATAACTTAATTTAAGACTACCTATTTTATCACAAATATTAAATACTTAAAATGATATTATACATACATGTATATACAGTTGAAAATAATATAAATAATATCAATGAATTGTGAATGAGATAATTGGAACTCTGGGGCAATATGTTAATAAAATTGTAAAACTCATACAAACTCATACGTAAGTACCTTTATCATATTAGGAATGATTTATGTTGCTCAAACAAGAGTTTAGTAAATATATACTTCAAAATAATTTCATTCATTCATTGTCAGAGGAATAAATAGAGCAAGAGTTTAGTTTCTTGTTAACTAATTGGTTACTAGATTCTATACAAAAATTATAGCGTGAACTTCTTATTTTTCAGTTATTAAGTTTATAAGATATCTATTAGTACGATAAGATAAGTTTGCCTTGATAAGATTATACCCCATTTGTATTGTGATTGCCTTTACCATAGTTTGGTAGAAACTATGCATTTACTACATAAGGAAGTAATTTCTTACATATTTATAGATTTGTATAAATTATATATAGTACCCATTATATTTCCAGTTTTGAATAAATTTTTGGGTAAATGTATTGAAACATTAATAAAGGAGATGTATCTCTTAATTACTAAAATAGTTTGTTGTATGTATAATAATTGTTATTTGCTTTTTAGATTTCAATTCTAACAATTATTGGATTGAAATATTTAATTTATAATTATATTATATTTGATCAAGTTCAAATTAATTCAAATTTATTTTGTATGGTTAGGACTGGATCTTATACAAGACATTGTACTCTTATTAGTTATATCAATATATTATATATAACAGTTATATAAAAAGGTATATTTATATCATTAGAACTGATTACATTATATCATTGAAATGTTAAATAGATTGCAAATTAACAATTACATGTAATCTGTATAGTATATCCTTTGCCAATTGTCTTTTCTCATTGCATACCTCATGACGGATAGGGAAATAAATAAACAAAATTTTTAATAAAATATTTAATGAAAAAATCTATAATATACATATGGGTAGGGTAAAAACATTGCTTGTATACTCCTAGAACTTTCATGGAGATAATTATTTATAAATTGTAATTTATTACTTGGTTGTTTTTTACAGTTTTTTTTTTTTTTTTTTTTTGTTTTCTTACAGATAATCTTATTGAATTTCATTCGATTAAATATAGACTAGATTAATCTTTCTATAATACAATCATTATATAAACAATGTATACCTATAGAATACATGATACGTATATATTTCTTAATTTTCTTACCGTATAACTATAATGCAATACAAAGATATGATTACGCAAATACTTTATATGTATATTATTGCATGTATGATCCAGATGTTATAATTGTTCGGGAAAATTTAAAGTAAACAGTACGAAAGACTTTTTCCCTAAGGGAATAAAATAGTACGTAAAAAATTTTAGCTAATAGAAGAATATTTTGAATAAAAATATCGACTTTTATTTGAGGCATATTACTAAAAAAAAAAAAAAGTAGTAGTAAACGATACGTGTAATTTAATTTAAATTCATTAAATTCATTAAGAATAAATTATATAAAAGCGCAGTTTAATAAGACTTTTGCAGTCATGATTATATCGTTTAAGTTTCCTAATATAGGTAAATGCTTTTTTGTTTTCTATATCAGAACAGGATCTTATTTTGATTATTATAATGAAAAATTATTAAAATTTTTATTCTTATTAGATTAAAATAAATAATAATTTTATATTTGAATATATGAATTTACATGTGTATATATATATGCATATTTTTTTTAGCTTCACATGCAATGTTTAAAACGATGACGAATCATAATTCTTGAAGAAATATTAACAACATTGAAAGACCGGTTATCTGTGTTTAGCACGGTATAATTTGTTACCTTGAACTCAATAAATTGGACGAGGTGGAATATGCCTTGAAAGAAATAATTGTCGCTTAACGTTACTTTGCTATGTAAGAATAGATGCAGTTCGTTCGTCCTTTATTATACGCGGTTACTGGAATATTCTCCCGAAAGATATCTTCGATAAAAACACTTTTAATAAATTTTGTTCTGACAGAAAGAAAAGGAGAACAATTGTGTATATATTTATATAGAAAAGGCAGGTCTCATCGATTCCAACGACTTTGATATACATACGTATGTTATCAAGGTCAGTGTCATAATAATAATCACAATCTCACGTATGTATATATTGCAATAAAAACGTCAACTCGGTAAATGTATACAGTTACTAACTATATAAACTATAGATATAAACAAAAGACAAAGATTAAGCTTGAGTTGGGTAAATTGCCGTAAATGCAGATGTATGTAATTTTGAGCGAATAGAAGCAATGCTGAAACGACGTCCGAAGGGAATTTTGATTTCTGCATCGATACAAGTTGATTCAGATATTCATTCGTCGATACAGATTTATATACATCGTAACACGTATCGTGAAACGTAGATGTCGATGTCTGCTATGCATAGGTGAGCCGTCATCGATGCGTTCGCGTTACGTTTACGTTTTCACGTATCGTGCTCGTTATGTACAGTGGAACTTTGCTTATCCGCACCTCGTTTATACTTTATGCAAACCAGTCTTTGTTTAACTATACTGTTCAGTTATATGAACTCATAACTGAGTCTATTATTCGAACGATCTGTCCCTCCACATGTCCGGATAAACAAAGTTCGACTGTATTTCTCCTTTGATTATTTGAATTATTGAAACAAGCCTACTCAAATATACTTACCAACTGCAAATGCTTCTGTGGATTCTATTGTATTTATGCGTATACAGAACATTAAAAGTATTTCATATAACGTTTTTAAAACTAGAGCTAAAGAACGGTTACATATATATATATGCAGGATGTCCGATTCGAAGCTTTGCACGCAGTTGTCCTCCGAATTATTCATCGTTTCTACATTGTAGCAATCTTTTTGCCTAAAATAAGCAAGTATCAGACGACTTATAGATTGATGATGATACAGAGCGTGATTTCCACTGATCGTTTAATAAATTTTTCAAGGAGTAGCATAAATAAGACATAACAAATTTTCAAACATATGGCCAATGCAGAAAATTTTATTTTTGTTTCAGATGTATCATTGGCAGAGTCAAAATGTTAAAGTTTCCGGAGTGGATGATATGGTTTTGCTCCCGAAAATTACCGAGGATGCTATTACCGAAAATCTTCGAAAAAGATACATGGATGACTATATATTTGTATCCTTAAATAATTGTTATAACAGCAATAATTCTTTATTCTAAGAAATATGTCGTTATACGTATTATATGTATAATTGTAATATATAGTATAATGTAATGTTTAATATATATGTGTTAAAGAATCTTATATTAAGATTACGGTAAAAAATTTAATAATGTACACGTATATAATACACCGAAGCTTCTAGATATTTGTGGAATAAGATGGCCGAGAGGAAATTTATGGTTTTAAGAATACATTATCAATATCAGATATGTAAACTCTTGGTTTAAGGAAGTACGAAAGATTAATAGTATAAAAGATTAAAAGGTTAAAGAAAGAGGTACTATTTTTAAGCAATGATACTTTCAACGGCAAATTTGTATAAGAAAAATTATAATAAACTAGAAAATGGTAAATTAACCCTTTCGTTGCTGAAAACGTCATGAAACGATCTATGTTACTTTGTTACGCTTCTGATTTTAATGTTGCAAATAAGATCATATTAATTTCCTTAATAACTATTAGACATGTATTGGTCCTGTATTAGTATCGATTAATCCTTTTAAGCAAATGCCATATTTTGGAGATAAGGAAATAGAAATTTACCAGGGTGCGGTAAGTAACAAGCAATATTTACGTAGTATCTAAATTATAAACGTCACAGCCGTATAAAGAGATCTTAATTTACGATACTTGTGATTAAATCAATTTTCATCTGTTTCAGGTACCGTATGAAAATCCTCCACATATTTATGGATTAGCAGACAATATGTACAGAAATATGTTAATCGATAAGGAAAATCAATGTGTTATCATCAGGTAAAATATATGTCCTTGCATGAAAATAGTACTTCTAAAACAATTATTTCACTCTATGAGGTTCAAAATATCCCAAGTGCTTAAATTTCCTTAGCTGATTAATAATTAAAAATAATTACAATTTGAGAAGAAAGATAACATATAAAATGAAAAAGGCAATGGACATATCGTTACTTTAGACGAAGATATCGTTTTTGTTGTTTTTATACGTATTTATATGTCCCGTTAATGTTTAATAGTTTATATACATATACGAAGGGTCTATTAGTGCGTTATTGATCGTAGGGAGATCTGTTGTCTGAAAATTTGATACAGCACAGGCCCCAAAACGCTGGCTTGGAGCGCATCAGCTTTTATAGGCTACGACTTACCGTTGCAATCTGCTATTGTAATTCATATGGAAATATCTTTCGCTTAAACAAAATATCAGTAGCATACAGGTGTATAGTAGGTAGCAAGTAGTAGGTAGTAGTTGTACATGAGACTATACTTGATTTATAAAGTAATCCTTTGCGCCAAACGCAATATAAAAAACCTTGGCTAATATCTATAAAGGCAGCTGAAGATATCTTGTTTTCTTCAAGATTATTTCCTATTTCGTTCACTATCCGATGTATTTGCTCCATCTCAGAATATTGCTATCGGAATACAAACTGATACTGTGGAATGAGATTATTATTGTGAATCACAGGTTTTAGTCGTTTCACGATAGAAGAACGTTTGATAATATTGCGAGTAGACAAATTGGTCCTACAAAAATACGAATCATTTATCATAGCTTGGAAATACATAAATAATTCGTTATTAAGAATAACGTTTAAGCGCACGTAGAATAGATTTTTGACAAAACAGTGGTTGCCCTCTTTGTTTCTTAAATTCAATACGGTCTTTATATCTGCTACGATTGATATTAATAATTTTGTAATTTCATTATATAATTTTTTCCTCTTTCTTCGTGACAAATTGTAAGTTGTCTTTTGTCAAAACTAGTATACTTTCCGATTCGTGGCACGTTAAAATAAAATTTCTTAGTATATTATAAAAGTATCGGTGTTAATTGCTTCTAGAGTTAAGTATACAAAATAATTATACATAGAAAGTAAGTCGAATCGTTCGTAAGGATAACGATCTTAAAAATAAGGCAACTTTTTGTTAAAAATCTGTCGTACGATTAAAAATTATCGTTAAGAAGAGATAGCTTAGGTATTTTCAAGCTATATGAATGGTTCGTATTTTCGTAGAATAAATAATCATGATATTTAAATCATTCCCTCTGATACAAAGCAGCAGATACAGAGATAGTGCAATGTACGAATAATAACGTATGTAACTGTGCACTGTACTGATGTACATACAATATGTACTTCGACGTATTCTTCGAAAGTCTAGCAATTTTACCCTCGCAATACTAAATAAACAATAATATTTGTAGTCGGCAGAAAATAATGCGTAATCGAATTATTTTATTTATTTCCATTTTACAGTGGAGAATCAGGTGCTGGTAAAACAGTTTCAGCAAAATACATTATGTCATACATCGCGAAGATTAGTGGTGGTGGTACACACGTGCAAAAAGTAAAAAACGTCATTTTGGAATCTAATCCTCTTTTAGAAGCTTTTGGCAATGCGAAAACTGTGCGGAACAATAACAGTAGCAGATTTGTACGTTTCATTCTAGATTCCTTTTATTTTATTAAGATTATTTATTTTCGTTACTTATTTTATTTATTTTATTTTAGCCATTAGTTTTGTCAATAATTTAATTGAAAATAGAAAATAAATATCCATAGCAAAATAAGCAAGCATTTTTTAAAAATATATTTCTTTCAGGGGAAATATGTAGAAATGCAATTCGGTCCTAGTGGCCAACCAAGCGGGGGAAAGATTTCGAACTTTTTGTTAGAAAAATCGAGAGTCACTTGTTATAATATCGATGAAAGAAATTTTCATGTATTTTATCAACTTGTAACAGGTGCAAACCAGCAAATGAAATGTAAATATCAAATAATCTTTCTTATTTATCGTTGGTAGGAAAATTACAAATTTATTTTTTGTATTTTATTTAATCATATCTCATGTCTCATACAAGGTATTCACTCTAATGATCTGCAAAGTTTTTTTCGTTACGAACCGCAAAAACCTGAATACTTTCCTTTTCTGTTACCGTTTACGGCGTGTGAAATTGTAGAGTTTCCGTTTTAAGATAAGTTATCATTAATTTTGCATCGTATAAAGTACGAATGACTCATCAACGTCTTACGAGAAATAACGAACAAACTATACACGTAGCGTTTGCAACATGTTGCACTAAAAAATTGTTCATTTATTTTTAACGTTATTTTAAGTTGTACGTGTTGATATTTGCTCGTATACCTTTTTCACATCGTATGATAAATTTCCTACGAAGAAAAGATTGGTCAATCGTATATTTTACTCATAAACCGCATTTATAAGTAGAAACTTACAGGAAAGTTACAGGAAACTTTTTGAATTACACATTTCTTTCCACGTATTGTTCGTTAAGCGCAATTAAGAGAGAGATATAACTTGTCTGGGCTGTATGGAGCATTATTTTCACTGCTACAAATTTTTGGTATTACGTGAACAAAAATTGTTAGGCTTTTGGCAATATAATATTTAGAAAGAATCGTGTAACTTTACTTTAGAAAATTTTACGTAATCTTGAATTTTGTCATGAAAAAACACTATTTCAAGAATGTTTACTTCCTGTTATTCGTTTTAATAGAGATCTATTTTTATTAACTACCTTTTTATCGGATTTTTTTATCTTATATTGAACTTTTATATCGGATTACATGACAAAAACATCATGCAGACCGATACAGTGAACACCACATTGTATAGCATGACCTTGACGCGATACAGGCGGAGACAAAAATAAATGGACAGATAGAGCGAAAATAAGTATGAATGAAGTTTCGTTGAATACGTCTGTATAAAAAGAAATCTAAATATTAACTTCAATTATCTATTAAATAAACTATGTACCCTAAGGATGTATAATAAATAAAACTTAATTATATAACAGTAGTGCTAGTTTAATTAAACTTCATTCATACCTACTTCCATCACTTATCTATTTATTTTTATCCGCCACTGAATAGTTGTCGTTTCTATGCTCTATGTATGTAATCTTTTATTTTTCAGCTGAACTTGGATTGGTGGATGTTGATTATTACCACTACCTCAATTATGGCGAAGGGCATAAAGTCGATGACGTAAACGACGTTCATGATTTTGAAGCAACTTTAAAAGGTAAGAATTTGCGTTGCCTATTGTGCGAGTGTTGCAAGGATTGCAGAAACTGAGGTTCAAGGATCATTTAGGTATCCGAGGTTCATGCAATTTTGAGTAATTTAGCGAACAGGTTCTTGATAAAATAACATTACTGTTATGAGATAACGAATTAAAAAGTACATATCGTTGTTTCTAGTACAAAGGTATAAAAGTATAAAAATTCGAAAACGGTCAAATATTTCAAAAACAAAAGTTCTAAAAAAAGAATGTTTCAGACAAAAGTTTTGCTCATAAAAGTTATATCGATTTATTTTATTTATATTATTTACATTGTTTATATTACGGTCGTAATATCCGTTCGACCTTGAATAGATGGATTAAGGTTTTTTAAATGGGATATTTTTAATCAAAATGAACTTTTCATTTTTAAAAGTTTCGCGAATACTATTATTAGCGAAAGGTTTAATGACGATGGATTACAGTGACAAGCACTGTACAAAAATTATTTGTACATAATCCCAATGAAGCGATTTTTCTAGCAGACCCCTGCATCTGCTTTCAGTTTTCATGATATTAATTTTTCGTAAGCGTATGAAACTATACAAGTACTTATTGCACTGTAAGCGATCACAAGTTGAACAATAGTATCGTTGGCTGCAGAGAATTTCACTCCAAATGAGAGGAAGTAGCGAGATTGTTTCCTGGAAAGAGAATCGACATACCTGGAGGAATAGAACGAGAAAATTCTCTTATCTTCTCCAAAAAAATTTCTGAATGGAGTGAATGTCTTAATGAATTACATTTACATTAAGAAAAAGAAAGGAAGAAGAAAAGAATAAAGAACAAGCATATAAATAATATGTATATGTACTGAAGATACTACAATGTAGTCGACCGTAGGTCTTATTTTGAATCGTTAAAAGAATCATATTATATCGCTAGAAGTGCGACTTCTAAAATAAAATGAAAATGATAAAACTTTCAGTTCTCACAATAATACGATAATATCTCGTCCACTGATAACAGTTGCTAGTGTTTAGAAATTTATTATTATTTATTCTTACGTTTACCCTTACCTTAAATTATCGATTGTTATTTTATTCGTTTCAGCATTGAACATAATGGCGATAGGCGATTCCGAAGTAACTGATATTTTCAGACTCGTTGCGGGAATACTTCACATAGGAAATATTCAATTCGTCGAGAACGGAAATTATTCACAAATCGCTGATAAACGATGTAAGTACGGATTAATGAAAAAAGTTATAGTTAAAGATGGAGACCTTGGAAGTTATGACCTTGTTGAAAACAAATTGTTTGCAGAATAATTAAGAAAATAGTCCTCTTTTCTTCGTGTATACATAGTGGCCGAACTGATGATAGTAGTACAGTCGAATTAACATCTTTTCGCATATTTTTACTTACTATCATTAAACCACGGGTGAACCTAATATCATTTCGGTCACCGCACATATGCATACTATATTCTAAATATGTGCAGGAATACGCGAAATACAAGTAAAACAGCAATCTTTAAGTCATTAAAAAGTAGATATTGTGTTAAATATACAGTTATGCATGTATATTTACATATACGTATACCTTATACATGTTCGGTTATCAAAGGCAAATTTCAAGCTATTTAAAATGTATCTTTCTTTCCCAATCAGTGTTATGACTTATATTGTTATTTGTAAAATGTTACTAACGATATAACCAGTAGTTAACGCATTGATGTTTATTTTGAATCCATGAATTCGTGCGATATACGTGTACGAGGCTTGTAACTTTTTTTTCGTTAATTATATTTTCTCTACTTGGAACTTGGAACCGAAAGAATGATAAACGTTTTTAATATAATAGTAATATGCAGTCACGATTGTTATGAAATAGTAGCAAATCATTCTACTCTAAGAAATGAATAGGAAGAAACAAATTTTCAAGTTAAGCTTTATATTATAACGTAATACGAATAAGGTTCTATTTGTCTGTATGTTTTTTGGTGATACCTTTTTGAAAACTTGCAATTTTCTTATATTGCATGTGTCTATGTACAAAAATTTATCAAATGTATTTGGATATGGCTACTTCCGGATCGCACGTGAGAATAAGGGAAAAATGTAGAATAAAATTTGTTTACAAGATGCTTCGTTTCTGAGACAAATAAATTTGAAGATTTATCATACGCGTGTACTGGGTCGATTCTTAATTAAAATGTATGTAGACTTTCGTGACTGTCTATATCTGACTCACTGCATACGATACAATGGGTTAGTTGCTTGGCTGAATAGATTAGATTATTAATACACGAAACGAAACATTTATTACATATCGTCTATATATTTCAGATCTTGATTTTCCATCCCATTTGCTGGAGATTTCAGTAAAGCAGCTATCTCAAAAATTGATATCACGTCAATTTGAATCCAAATGGGGAAGTCAATCTGAGAGCGTTGATGTTACATTAAACGTAGAACAAGCTGTCTATACTCGGGATGCATTGGCGAAGGATATCTATGCTAGACTCTTTGATTATCTGGTTAAAGTAAGTACATATATTTCTACGCTAACAATTTATCAATTAATTAGTTTTTCATGTCTTAGAAATATTTTATCCAATTGAAATCTAAATTTCACACAGTAGTTGTTATATGCGTTTGATTTGTTATAACGTTCATAATCGATTGAATTTTACAATTTTTCAACAAGTACAACATTTAAAATATTATATTTCGTTGGCACGTTATTTAGATTTTATACTATAAAATTTATGGTAATTTTTATAAAAAAAGCGGCAAGTATTTATATCAAAGAATATTTGATATTTAAAGAAATCCTTAGAGCCTCCATTATCAGAATATCTTCCTTGCTCTCTGAACATTCATTCGAACAAACGAAATTTAACATCAGAAAAGTGATAGTTCTATTATTCGAACATTTTCTAGTTCTTTTATTGGTAATACAAATAGTTTTTCATTTCGTAAAGAAACAATGAATTTTATTGCTTTGTTATTATATACTATTAGACTATAAATTTATTTTTGTAGGAGGAAGATTTTAATTTTTAACTTAAGATATTATTTTTTAAGTTTATAACTTTAGTGGAAAATAATTTCCATAATAAATTTACTCTGATCAATTCCGAGCTTAACAAAGGATAACAGTTCGCTACGAATTCATTGACATCTACCTTGCAAATCTGAATATTTTGATGTTACTTGGCATTTCCGTATGTATACGTATTAATTAATTGAAGATTTCGGTTTCAAGAAACAAATACAGTTCTCTAATTTTATGTATATATATTCTACCACTATCTTAGTAAATTTTAATGTCAGAATTTACAAGTAAATTAAAATATTAACTTCTGTATGAGTTACCTTGTATATTAATGTTTGCAGAAAATTAATTCAGCTATGGAAACCAATACCGAGGGTCTTGAAATTGGAATTTTGGATATTTACGGATTTGAGATTTTTGAAAAAAATGGTTTCGAACAATTTTGTATAAATTTTGTGAATGAGAAACTGCAACAGATCTTCATAGAGCTCACTCTAAAGGCAGAACAAGTAAGTACGAATTTTGTTTCAGATTCTTGGTATAGTTTAATAATTTTTTATACTAAACTATATAACTATAACTACAAGTTTAGATAAACTGATTTTTATCGTTGGTGAATGATTTTATAATTTTGTTGAAACTATATTATAATTTTATTATGATTTATAATTAAAATAATTTCAATGTTCATTGATTTTCGCTTATTCGCAGATATTTAAATATTACAATTCATTTGTTAACGTTGCATACGATACACAAGATCTAGAAAAATATATCTTAATTTTCACAAATTACTTTAATTTTCAATTTTCATTAATATTGTACTAAAAGTTCTGAAAGTAACTTTAATAAGTAAAATTGGTTCGGTATAAAGTTGAGGGGTTTCAAGAATCGAAAATTTTAAACTTGCACGATGCACATTCAGCGAGCATAGAAATAAAAGATACAAAAAGTATAAAAATATATAAGATCGAACGTTCGTAAATTAAATCTGTTGGTTAATTTTCATGAAGAGACTTTTCCGTTAATCCATAAAACATCGAAACGATTTTAAAGACTGAATAATGATATTTTGTAGAATATTTTATTAAAATGTATACCTCGTTATGCAAATAAAATTGAGATTCGGTGAAAATTGAATATTTTATAAATAATCGAATAACAGATACGTTAAAGTTCTATTACAGCTTTATTTTTTAATTTTTACTTTATATGATATAATATAATAGCATTTCAATCTATAAATATTGCAATTTTCTTATATAAACTTTTCTTTATAAATATACAAATAGTACATATTGTACATTATCGTTCGTAAGAATAAAATATCGTTCATCGTTCTACGACTATATAACTGAACATAAGATGCTTCGATCGAACGGATATCATCTTTTTTACGAAATCAATAAATCATAGATATAATTTATCAAAAAAACGACTTAATATTAAGGGCTTAAAAAACTTGACCTAAAATTAAATAGATAAAATTACATTAAGATTAAATACATGATCATCGGTGCTTGTACATATATTACAAAATAATTTTTTCATATAATCCATAATTTGGAAGGAAAGATCGATGGCAGATTATGAGCTGCTTATTTGCCAAACCAGTTAACTCCGCAAAATTAAGATAGAGAAAATTGAAACTATATGAGGTAAGCACGAATCAAGTGCTCTGGTACTAACGTTTCAAAAATTTTTAGAAATTGAGTTAAACAATTTGGTCTGTGATCGGTTCATACGTACGTCAGTTTTAACGAAACGTTGGATAGTTGCACATTGTATACATATATATTTATGTCATTGTTGCAGCAGATGAGAGATAGTATATTTTGAAACATGAAATTTTTACTGTTCTTGATTAAAAACTAGATTTTTTGACATTTTATATAAAGCATTATTTATTGTATAAATAAAATCATTCATAAACTTATGTTAAGGAAATTATGCTTGTAATGTTTCTAAAGAAATTATATAATGTACAACTTAAGATTAAAGATAACAGATTCTTTATAAATAGTTGTACAAACTTGAGTGTATATTTATAAATTTGGTTAAGTATATAAATTTTGAAACGAAATTATAGATATTTCTATCTGGCAACATACTTTCAACAATTTTATTTAGACACATTATTTTCTAAGTTGTAACATTTTCTTCAAAATTTTCTATAGAAATTATTTTCTTCAGTTTGACTCTATGCAACAAGTTTATGTATTTACAAATTAAATTCTGTCACTTTCTGCAAGTGAAGATGCAACTTAGTAAATCTGCTGAAAACGTTATCTTTCACAATGATCCTATAAAACATGCACGTAAGATCTTTCTGTATTCCTATTTGGTATAGAAAAATTATCATTGTTCGCAAACTTTGAAAGTATCGTCGAGTATTCGGTGGTTTCGAATGAGATGCAGACGGGGATAAAAATAAGTGAACATAGTGGAAGCAGTTATCGATGAAGTTATCGAACTAGTACTATAAGTTTTATTTATTACATATCCTTATGGTATATAGATTATTGAGTAAGTAATTATTGAAATTAATATTTACACTTTTGTATAAACAAACCATATTTATCGAAATTTTATCGATACCTATTTCCACTATCTGTCCACTTTTTTCGCAAACGGATTCTTTTTTTGTTTACCTTGTTAAAAAAATTGTTTGCGTATTTAAAATAGCATCAAACGTTTGAGAAACTATATTCTGGCAATATATTCGTTCTTTTCAAAGCATATCTTTGAACAGGCGTGGTCTGTGCCATTAATATTCTACTTGGAAATTTGGACGGTGGTGCTGGTATCTGTTTTGGTAACTCGCTGGAAGTCACCATAGAGCTCTCAGTAGTGGAGAGATTATCTAAACCGTAAACTATAGTTAGTCTATTAAGTTTTTTAGCTTTCTTTTTCGAAAGATTTTTACCATATTCACGTTTCGTATTAGTTTGATGGTCAATTTTTTTTAACGGTCGAATTATTTTATTGCGATGAGATGTCCAGTCAGTTTGCTTTTGCAAAGGAGGTGTCACTCTAAGAAATTCTATAGGATCGTGAATAGTAGTCGTTCTAGATGTTACGCCTTTCCGAAAAGAACCGCTATGACCTCGTACGTTTACATAAACCTTTGGTCTGCTATTCTTTAAGTAATAAAGCTTTTCATCGAAACTTTGAAACTTCGACGGATCTGCTAAAACGTGTCTGCCCTCGTTAACCGCGTTTGCTTTGAAGTTCACACTTGAGCCAACATCTCTCACACCAAAAATTGAGCGAGGTAGCACTTCTGGATTTGGATAACTCTCGTTGCGAGCTTCTTCAGATTGTTTCAGCATCGCGTGTATGATATTTTGAAGGCTGGACGCGTCCATTTCGTCTGGACTTTGAAGTTCAATTTCTACAAGACTGAAAAAGAAAAATAGCTTTTTTTTAACTCGGTTCGTGATGTTTTAATATTTGTGAAGGCAATTATGAAAGATAGTATTAAGCGTCAGTTTTCATAAAATAAATTTTCAGAGGCGAAACAAAATGCAGCTACGTGCGTCATTAACGAATGGGATCAAGGATATAAATATTTCGAAGTAATGTTCATTCGTATTAAAACACGATCGAAATCTCCTGTTTACAAACGATAATATACATCTAATATGCTTAATTTCTTTCCTTTGTCATTAATTAATTTTCTTTGTCACAAATTCGTTAACATAATCAATTTTTATTTCGTATGGCTTATATGACAATCTTCATTTACTTTTAATGGTTTTTAATTTTAGCGTTACGAGGACGTAAAATTGCGACGATCCTTTTAACTTTAATCCATAATTCTTTTTGTTTCATAATTTTTCACCATTTTCCCTCCGTATCAAAGTTTACCAAGGATGTGACTAATTTTAAAATTGATAAGACGATGAAGGTCGGAGTGCAGCGTACTAAAAATCAAGTATAAATTGTCCAAACCGATCGTAACGGATCGGTCGTTCAGACGAGCATTAAAATAACAAAATCCATAATTTATAACGACAAAGTAGAGAAGGAATCGGATAGAAAGAGAATAAATCAGGATGAAGCATAATTAATTAAGCAGTATTTTATTCTGCTTTTTCTTTTATTAGGTCTACACGTATGAAAGAAACGATCTCGAATAGTGTCGAGCCAAGTGTATTCAGCATGGACATATGGGTACCATTGAAATCACCGACTCTGTCTTCACCGTCTTCGCCGACGATAGCTTTAACTGACAACAGCGTTACCTGACTGGCGGTATTAGTACTGGCAAATAAGAGAGAAATTTTACTTATGTAGGTTTGTTGCTGTAGACGATCGACGAATTAAGAGAACTGACCCAAACCCGTTACAAGGTACAAGCTGGCTAGCAAATTAAGTAAATTTTGGTTCAATTTCAATTAATTTACCTTTAGTTTGAGCGTAATTTCAACACAAATCAATATCAAGTCCATAGTTTGCGTTAGGTTCGAGATAGCATCTTTGAACCATCGTTAGGTACAGCAATAAAGCTACATAAGTAAAAATCCTCTCTTATTTCCTTGCACTACCGGTTAAAGCGGGTATCGGTGAAGTCTATGTCGATGATTTCAATGGAACCACCAATGATACATAGTCCGCATATGTATTCTATGTATCTTCCTCTTATGAGACACGTCCGAAGAATCGAAAGCACTCTTTTTCTGAAATTATCAAAAATAATGACAAAATTTCTTTCGTTTTACTTTAAGGCCCGCTATCCAGGAAGCGTAAGCGTAGCCTACTAGACGCAGCCATGCGTTTACGTCGATGCTCAGTCTGCGAAGCGTACGGATAAGATACATTTTGTCCCGTTATTAAAATGTCGAGCGACGAGCTCTCATCCTGTATCTCTACGTTTGTTTATGGTTGTAACGTATGTCTCGTTACGTACGATGTTAACGTCAGTCGTTATGACGAAAACGGTGCACATTACATTACTTGACAATGGTCGCTGCATGGAAGCGTACCGTTAGCATCAACGCGTCTATGGAGTGACATTTCATGGACAGTGGGCCTTACTTTGAACCTGAGCTAACATCAGATAATATATATACAGTTATACAGATACATACAGTTTCAGGAAACCTAAACGAGACAAAATTGGTGAAAGGAAGATATCGTAGCGTTGTTAATTTGTATATTCCGTTTGAATTTTCGTCATGTAGACCATGTTGATAGTACGTTGATTATGAAAGTACTTGGTAAACAATGGTTTAATTACACAACGTGTAAAAGATCCAGAATCTTAAATGTACAATTTTCATACAACTTTCCCTATCTTTACATTTACTTCTTACGCAGTCTTGTATATTGGATCCTCTTAAGTCAGTCCTACTTTAGCCACGGATCATAGTAACGTTTTACTAATAATATAGATATCTATAATGACGTATACGATAATTGAATGAATGAATATAATCAAATAGCGTGCATTCAACTGCCACGCCAGAAGCAGACCATATCTAAGGCTGGCGCATACATAGACTTATAGAATTATGGGTTTATACTAAGATGAAATGGGATATTATTTAAAACTAGAACTGTCAATGTCTAAAGTGCAAAATCTATATTAAAGAACTTGTATCAAGATGGAAGATATATGTATGGAAAAGTATATAACGTAAGGAAAAAAAGATTGTTGAAAAAAAGATAGAGAGAGATGATGATTTGTTTCTAATAGGTAGAAAAGCAAAGAGCAATCTCTTCGATTATTTCTATCTGATGATTCAACGGGGTCCATTTTCTTGGCACGGCATCTCTGATCTGTACTTCTTATGTCTATGATTATTATAACACAGTCGAAATCCGGAGAATCGCAAATACGTCAAGTGTACTTTTGTTAAAAAAAATTTATTCGATTCGCTCTAACAACATTGGTTATTTTAATTCTTATTATTTGAAATATGCTTTTATAAGCGGAAGTTGTTTTATCCGAGACTCTTAGTATAACGATAGCGCGTGACTTTATTATCACTTGACATGGAGATGTGACTCTGGGAGAAAGGAAGGAAAGAAGAGAAAGTGAGAGTATTTATGCAGAACAGAAGAAAAGTAAAAATTATAGGAAGTTATAATAGAAATTGTAAATACATAATTAATACCTGTAATCGTTGGTATTAGCATTATTAGCTCTTTCCATCTCAGAACTGTGTGAGAAGCTTGGTAAAGATTTTCCCCCGTAGAATCTTTGGTCATTTCCTTTTCGATCAAAGTGTTGGATATAATTTGGTGAAGAGGGTGGCCTTGGAAGAACCATTGCCGAGAATGATCGCTGTATAAGTGCAAAGAGCACCGTTGCCGTGTAGTAATTTACCGCTGCTAACATTCTGGAATGCCATTTTATATTTTAGAAAAGGAAAGCGTAAAGTCATTTTTCTGTGAATAGTTTACTTCTTAATTACTTTGTTGTACAAATATGTTGCTATCTTCAAGTTAACTATGTATGTACATTTGTTGAGAGTAATTAACGAGAAGAGAACTTTTATGTATATTGTTTATCGTAGCGAGGGTTAAAAGTTAGCAGATCTTCTTTGATTACATAAACGCACATGGTTCAGTGGAATTTCGTTCGCTCTTTAACATGTTACCTATATACATGTATGATATAAATATACATTGCAGTGTTTGCAGCATAATTTTAGTAACCTACATACTAAGTCTTACATTGCCATGTTATAACATATCTGTACCTTGAGTTACCATAACTCATTATATATATTATTATACCTAACTATAACATATTTCCATATATACAGTATACTTAATGGCAAAATATGCCTAATATTATAATATATCTGGATATTCTATAGATATATAGCGATTTCTGTTTATTACAAATATTGTCCACTTTCGCTACAATTATGAGAAACGAAAAAGAGGAGAACGTTAGCGCACCTGGTCACTCACACGAGACAGTATGTAGAAGCGTGTTACAATAAACGCGCAGTGAAAGTTTTACCTGTTCGCAAGAGCAACCTTAAGGAACAGAATGATACAATTTCTCTTGTTTCACTTACGTAAGCCATACGTATACCAAAGTAATATAATATAGTTGTCATAATCGAACAAGGGAGCTCAAAACTATATTTAACAGGAGAATCGATTTAAGTAGATCAGAGTTGAAATTTTATATTTTACATCGATTTTTCTTCCAAAATATCTGCTATCTCTTTAATATATCTTATCTTTCGTAATTCAGCCTAAAGCGTGAACTATTTAAAATATCGAACTGTTATGTTAAATTTTTGTTCGAAGGATATGGAATTTTTGCAAAATCGCGCAGTCGGTTTCTCGCATTGATCGTATTATTTTTAAGAATATAAGAAGAAACAAATGCTAGAGTCAGTTAGTCGTTTTCTTCGAATGAAAAGAGAGTATGAACATTTTTATTTTTACCGTTAAACACGCGTAATATTCATAAAAAGTAAACTTGGAAAAATGATTTATAATTTTTCTCGATCTCGAATCCTGATCTCAAGACTTGAATTTGAAATGTATATTTTGTCCGAAACTGATCAGAACCAGAATTTACGAAATTAGATAAATTTATTTTTCAAATTGTCACGAATCGACCTACCTTTCTCTTTTTCCCAAGTATGAACGTTCAGCTAAGTAAAATAGTGTCTTATAGAACTCGTCTTGTTTCTGTAAGTCGCATGTTATGCGAATATGGAATTACAATCTCCCTTAGATGCGATGATTCGTTCTAATAAACATCGAGTTCTTAGGTTTTATCGTGCGGCTGTGGAAGATAGTGGTTCGATTCTTTTAAACAATCCACTTACCTCGAACCAAGAATAGAACAGAAGATTGAAAATCTACAATTACTTCGAGTTTGTTATATTATAATATCTTTACGCTTATCTTTGTTTTCGTTTTATATTATAATTAGACCTAAGAGTTAAACAAATTCATACTTCTGATTTTTAAAATTGTTTTATCTGACAAGTATTATAGAAAGCACTATATTCTGTTCTATATCTTATATATTCTTCTCATATTACGTGCATTCTGTGTAATTTTTCACTTTCAAACTTTCTGTGAAAAATCTGCAGTCCAACTGTAGTATAGCTATTAGAAAAGATATTCTAAATAATAACTATAGCACATTTAACAAATTTTCGCTCCAATGCTTATCAGAAAAGAGTTGCTTTTTGGTTAAAATAAAAATTTGTATAAGTTTTATGGAAGATGAAGATTACTTTCAATGGTTCTTAGAAACGTTCGACGTTTATAATAATTAACGCTATAATAATTCAAGTAAATAATATCCCTAGTCATAAATTGATACATTGTAACAGTTTTTTATGGTTGATGCTATTAAAATTGTTAATTGTAAATTTTATTGGATACAAACGAACTTTTAAGTAGACTTTTATCTGTAACTAATTAAAGTACTAAAGGAATAAAGATCGTACAAGGATTAGAATAGTATTACTGTACACGATAGAGTAATAACGCCCAATTAACAAATAATAAGTAGATCTGTCCTGAAAAAGCGAACTGGAATCACTGAATGATAAAAAATCGGAACAAAACGCAGCATACGAACACGAAAACACGAAATCCAAAGAATCACAAATATATCGTGTAATCATCGTGAAAGTTTCAAGTCTAAAAAACTGATAGATTTGTGCATCGAGTAAATTTTCCTCTTTTTAACTCTTTGTTACAAAGTGCCGTTTAATATCGAGGAAAATACCGCGCAATAATCTCTGTAATCGTGTCTTACTGTTCGCCTAGCAGAGTAACGGAAAGGTCCTCCTTTCCAAAGAGATCTATGGTCCGACTTGTCAGTGGGTGTGGTTCTTTCGATGTAGGTTCGCGTTAAAGTGGAAACAGGTTCTCTTAAAAAGTGCAAGTGCATTCGTTGCCCTGGTGAACGTACTCGGTTATACTCGGTGAACGTAGGAGTCCACGTGGAGTCGGTCTGTCAAACGATTCAAGTTTCTATCGGCAGTTATGCCCGCATTCGGTCGCTTCCAAGTTTCATTTTCGGTATACCGTACTTTGTACTACTTTTAACTTTTGTTTTAATCGATTATCGTAGTTATTCCCAGCTTGCAACGCTTATTGTCGCTGCGTACTTTAAGAAATTACGTTTCCTTCGAATGCTTCGAATTATAACTTTTCGATTCGATAGGTTGATTCTATGTGCAGGTATACGCGTATTACGTATACTGCGTTTCAAAAGTATACGGACGCTTGCTTACTTTTCACAGAACGTGAATTATTTACAAAACGATGAATGGAAAGACGCAAAGTGGTCTTAATCTTTATTAGAATCGTCATGACACGCAAAAAGATCGGTGCCTGCAGGTGTCAAACGCCATGGGTAGGTTTTATCATTTAATTTCATCATACTCGGTTTGTTTGATCGTTAAGTTATGAACAAGATAAGGAAGGTTCTTCCAAATGGATAGATCAATTGTCGTGATCAAATCTGGCAATGATTAAAACCGATTAACACCCCGATGAATCTGGAAAATATTTAATTTTAGTATGTCATGGATAAATTGATAAGAATCAGTTTATATTTCGTAAAACAGTAAATATCGGTTTTCTTCGTTATTTTGTCATTAATTCGTCCGGTCGTCACATATTTTAATTACATGTACTGTTAACGTAAACCGATTAAAATTTCCACACATTTATGAGCGGAAATCTATATTAATTTGAAATTTATATGAGATAGATTTATTAAAGTTGAACGCACAAAGATATTGCAACGCTACATCACGAGGTATGTTTATTTCTGTGCACTGTTACTTTGCATTAAACCGTGATACCGTGACTTTCTATCAAAAAAAGAAGAAAAAGAAAAGGAAACAATATTTTGGAAATCTCTTACATTGCAATTTATAGCCGATTAAAAACGTGGCGACACGCTGCATAATCATTTTGATATTATCTGTGCGAAAACAATTTAATGTTTCTACCGACTTCTTTAGTCTTCCATTTCCAAATTTCTAGTTTTTCACATTCGTTGTATATCTTTTTATACCGCTCTTTTCGGAAATTCATCTATCGCGCTAAAACAGGATTAGATCGTATTATACTTGAAATAATTTATCTCTTTCTCTTGTTATATTAGTTACAATATATAAATTAGCTCCAACATTTGTATTTGTGTTTTATGGTATGCGCGTTGCGCTTTTAGATCGTTTTATCGAAGTTAGGTGACGCACACTTAAATAATTACAGTTTGACGTTTCGTCTCCGGAAGGAAATCCATTAACTTTTCGATATTGGGAAATGCCATCTACCTTCTATGATTTTTCCAAAGTAAGAAAAATTATAAACTTGTTATTGAAATAACTGAAAAACTGCCTTTAGATACTAGAGTGCTGAAGTAAATTTTTACATATTGTCTTTATTCTTGATTATAGTTTTGCCTGATTGCCTATACACTGTTTTAAAACTTGCAATATACAAAAGCAGTAATTTATGCATCGTAATATCGTTGAGGATAAAGCAAATAATACCAAGACTCGTGTAAAAAGCAAGAAACGTACAACGTTCCAAGTCCTGATCTGGCGCCAGTAATGACTCAAGTACGATCCAATGGAGTTTTATGAAATTTAACGACAGTATTTTAATTAGTTTTACGATTAGTCTTCCTCTTTAATCAATTTCTGACGAGATCGGAGAACACAGGACAAGTGTATCAACAATTATATTTCTTTTACGATTCAAATATTTTATGTGGCGTGCAATACAAAAATACATTCATCAAAAATCAAACTTCAGACATCTAGTTGTATTCTATACTTTCCTCTTACTTTCACATTTAGAACATCGACTATCGATTATCTATCTCTGTATGGACATCAAATCCACTTATTTGACACTTGATTTTCTCGAAAATGAAACGTCCAATGCAACTTTATTATTCTCGATTCTCCTCTTATTTCGAGAGGTACTATTTTTGAGGTTTCTCTGATCTCCACCTTTGTCACGAATTACGGACTACCCTGTGTATCTTTTATTAAAAATTGCGCAAGTTCGTAATCGGGAATGAACAATGTTCCGTAATATTTCGAGATGACGTTCTGTTCGCCACTCCCATTGTCATCAACTGCGTTAGATTCTGGAATTCTTCCATCATTTCCTTTATACAAATACACGAGATTTGTATTTAAGAATAAATCCTTTAGTATCGATTATTTGTAGCATCTAACTTTCCATGGGATCCGAGTTCTCCAATAAGCTCTTCCGTGTTTCATCTTTCACTTCGTAACATCTTCGATTTATTTTTTAACGTAGCAATCGTTTTAAGGCGATCATCCGATAGAATAATTTACACCAGATGTATTCTATGATATTTACTTCTCTGTCGACTATCTGTGTCGAGCCCTAGGTGTTGTGTAAAACCATTAGGAAAATGGTATATATTATATGCGTGATATGCATGTACGCCACGTCTGATTTGTTCTAAAAGTACGATATACAGGGTGTCCCTAATTTAAATGTCGAAACTTTGGGAGTGCGTCGGGGACCGATAAACTAAGAAGAAGAATCCTTCGGAGATTTCCTCGCCCTTGCTCCATTTTGAAGAAAATCGCGACAAAGAAATTTTCCTTTCTACGCTCATTAATTCGTGTTATCGTCTATTTTAACGAAGATACTGTTCAAAATTCTAACAGTGGAGCCTATTTGCAGCTGTGCATTGCTCTGGTGATATTTGATGCACCGCAGCTACGATTCAATCTCGTTCGGATCGGGAACACCCTGTACGTTTCAAGAAATCGTTCAAATTACATACTATTTTTGTTATCCGATAAAATAGACGTGCAATGTCTTTATCTTTCGAGAAATGTTATTCCACCCATATACAGCCGGGAACAAGAATAAGTGGGCAGGTAGCGGAAATAGATATCAATGAAGTTTCATCGAACTACCGCAGTGAAGTTTTATTTATTACACGGTGGGTCCGGTTTATCTGGAAACGCTCAAACATCTCGGAGAGTTAGAAAACTGCAGCCTTGTGTCTCATAACAAAGCCATATCGATATGAATCTGACGATCGCGAAAAGCATCTGTACAATTTCTGTGAAACATCTTTTCGTATCGTTCATATTTTTCCAGATATTTGATCGTTTGCGGATAAGCCGGACACTCTGCGTACGTATAAAGTATGTATAATATCAGATTAAGTATTAACAAGCCCCCTCTTCTCTTCAAGATATTATTCTCAGTGTATTGTTCAATTCTTTTTTTATTATGCTTAAATAAAAAGTGATATTTCGTGCATTATCATTACATGCATCTTTTTTTACTTTAATCGATAAAAATATTTGTTTGACGATGTAGAGTAATTCTCTAAAATAATTCATCCCATCAGTTACTTCTCTGTTTGTCATTTTGCGTTAACAGAATTACACTTTACGTGTAAGTTTGAGATGTTATATATACATCTTTGCATTCAAAATTGAAGCATATCCATATCGCTTTTCTTATACCGATACGTGTGATTCGATAGATTATAGAAGTTAACGATTGAATGTAAAGTAATTGGATCGGTGGTTTTGCGCAACAAGTGCTAATATCGTATTTTTGCAAAAGTCAGTTGGACCCGGCCTTGAGTCTGTAAGCGATTCTGTATTCCGCATAAAAAACTACAAATGGAAATTGCATCTTCAAGCGACTATAATGGAATTTGTACATGCGAATGTCGATATTTTTCATGAAATAAACTTCCTGCGGAAAATACCAAAGTCGATATAATCTCTTTTTGTATTAAGAAAAAAAACTAGAAACAACAGAG
Organism: Bombus pascuorum; assembly: GCF_905332965.1. Taxonomy (NCBI): domain Eukaryota; kingdom Metazoa; phylum Arthropoda; class Insecta; order Hymenoptera; family Apidae; genus Bombus; species Bombus pascuorum. Next base: position 741,191 of record NC_083494.1, read on the forward strand.
ACGCTTGTTCAATTCAGAAATTATTTAAACGCGAATTTTTAAACATATCTTTAATATCGTTAAAATCTCAATTTTTTAAGCACTACAATATCATTGATACTTTTTGCACCAAACCACAGAGAGCACAATCGTTACATTATTGTACTATGTTTGTTACAAAACACTTTGTAATTTGCGTAGCAAATCTATGAATCTATATGATAAATAACGTTAGTCTTCGTTGGAAAAGGGAAAATTTACACGCTCGTGGTTTATGCGTAAAAAGGACAATATATTATCTAGTCGGAAGAAAGTGTCGATAAAATTGGCAATAAACACGGGCGTATCTAACGGTAGTTATCGATGAAATTGATAAGAGATTTTGCTTGGTAAAAGTGGTTTGCGCGTACCTGAAGTAGAATGTTGAAATAGGTCAGCGCGAATACGATCTATTTGGATCAGTCAATGTTGCGGGTGTAGTAGCTGCGGTTGTTCGCAGCTATCTAAAAACTGGTGCACTTTACACCGATAAAAGTTGACCGACATCAAGCGTTATTTCGTTACAACAAATTAAAACTACAAACTTGTATAAACTTGGAAATAACGAATCACTTATGATAACTAAATGTCACTGGATTTCGCATTTTTTAGCATTCTGTATTCATCGGACAATTTGTCGGTCATGATTTGCACGTGAATCTTAACGATGGAAATTCGAAACGGTCCTGTACGATCGAATACGCGTTACACAGATGATGGCTCTGTTTGCACTGCGGCCACGGATCGAGCGAAGGTAATGAAATAGCTAAGTGAAACGTCGCCCTCTCTCTTTCTCTCTTTCTCTCTTTTCCTCTTTCTCTCTTTCTCTCTTTCTCCTCCCTATCTCTTTTTCACTCTATTCGTTACTTTCTCCTTCGTCCTTTCTTTGATTTTCAGTTTCTTTTTATTGATTTCGACTACGATCGTCCCTATAACAATTAGTGTACTATATACTTCGTATTCCCGCAGAATGGCAAAGTTTTAATATATCATAACGTTGATTGGATCCAGGACGATGGAAGAGTGTTATATTTTTAAATATTTTATAACGTTCTAACGTTATAATTCTTATACCGCAACTTTTCCCACTTTCCGTTACAATTTTCGCGTGAATTTTCAAATAGAAAATTATCTGTATTAATAACATTATTACAAAAAATTACTATTAACAGATGGTTAATTTATGCTTATTTTTTCCGTTTAATCAACCACATAACTTTTCAATTGATCATTCTGGCAACGAAATATTTCGATATTTGCAAATAGGTTCTCTTCTCTTTGTATCCCTAATTTGACGATCTCAAAGAGAACCGTCAAGACGTTAGCCTCTTTTCATGTCCAAAAAAGTTTGTGACACGTCCATGCTGTATAATCCCTCGAAAAATGTAAAGTTTCCTTTACGAAGATCGATTTATCGTCCAAACTTATAGTCGCTAATCTACGAGTATAATAATGATTTTTGTACAATATAATTGCTTCTTCAAACGAATAAATTCCGTTTATTATTAATTATACTTTTCTTACTTAACTATACTATGCTTATTAATAATACTTTATTATTATATAATATTACATTGATGATAAAATAACAAATATATAGAAACATATATAATATAAAGGTTTAGAAATATGTAACGGTGATGTATGTGTAATTATTCGTTTAATCGCCTGTGTCAGGGTTCTTTTACACGAAACCATTACATTTAAAGAAGTTCATTAGATTTCATCAGTTTTAAAACGAGGTGGCTAACGGTTTCCTTATCCATGGAAATCTCTTGGTAGAAGTATACGGTTGCACTGTAACGACAAAACGGTTTTATTTTCGACGGTGCAGAAGATGTCACAGGAAATCCTGCCATTCGAAGCTAAGAAATTGGTTAAAATGATTCATTGAGGATTCAACTTTGAGTATCTTTTCATAGATCGCCTTAAAATAACGTTGTTTTCTTTCCGGTCTTGATCCGTTCCGTGCAATGTCCTCCACGCGATATGGATATACGCAAAATATCGAACAAAATTTTAACTGTGCTATTTTATATTTAAATAATGCGCAAGTTTATTTAAAACACTTTTTCGAATAGCCTACAATCTTTTAGGAGATATAATGCGCGGATTAAACTGGTTCCATCTCAAGGAAGACGTCTTACGATGACCACCAGATTTGTCTAAGCGGAGGAGTTGTCGAAATTAGATTTCAAGGTGTTCTTTGCTTTTTTAAATGGAAATATACTTTCCTATACGTCATTCGATACAGTTTTTAATTCTCTACAAAAAAGTATTGAAGTACTAGTATCTAAAAGTATACAGTTTAAAAGATATTCCAATGTTAATTGAATAATTCGGCGCATGAAAGACGAGGGACATAGATAAACATAGAAGAAACTTTACGAGATTAAAGTTAAGATATTAAAATAAAATCTACAAACTAGAGAATTAAAAAGTGCATCGATCATTGTATAAAGAAATGTACATTTCGTTAAAAAAGAAAAGTCAACTTGCAACCTCGATGGCCACCCAGATAACATTCGTAATCATCAGCCAACGTTCTCCTCATTGTTGTTAGTTATTGCTTATTACTACATAAAACTACTACGATAAATTTATGAAATTAATATAAATTATAAATAGACTGGCAATTTCTATGAAAAATTTAAAAGCGCAAGAATACACAGAGCGCTTGTTCCATGCAAAAATGTATAAAATATCGAAAATACAGTGTTCTCCATAGTACGAAGGTCGTGCAAGAAGAATACTCGTTTTAACGTAATATACTTGGGTATTTTGCGATACAACCACCACCCTATTTAACACCTATGGTAACGCGAAACGAGCAATTGCGTGCACTGTATGTTTCTGCAGCAAGTTCACATAATCATAGTTTCATTCACCCGAAAACTCTTCCGATCGTATTATACTAATATAGAAGATCGAAACGTTGTACGTTTGTCCCTCGATCGTGTCTCAAGTATCGAACCGATTCGCTTGAAAATTGGCATAAGAATCGTTGAGATGCCGGATTAGGACATAGGCTATCTACTTTTCCTTAATTCGCAGTCGTATTATTAAAAAATTGAGAAAATTGTTAGGTTTTTAGGTATATTTGCGTGCTACAGGTTCGCGCCCTTATTCGTCTTCAGCCTCTTGACCATCGCTGCACAAATAGCGGGACCATAGCAAGGATATCGATAACGGGTTCTAGATTTTAAACATTTAATGGCATTGTTTGTTCATATATTATTTTATTGTTTTATTATTTATTATTTACTCGAATATTTCGGTTTGCTGTCTCGAATTGCAGACGCGTCTCCTGAGGTAACGAGAGACGGCCGGCCACCACGCTTACCTGTATTGAATTCCAGTACCCATCGTCTCACCAATGATTCCATCATAATCTTATTACCGTAAATTGTCGAGATTCGATGGAGGATTCCTTTCGAACGAAAGTTTTCAGCATTCGTAAAGCGTAGACGCGCGAGAGATCGCGTGGCAATTTTGTCGCTCTCGCTCGCATCCATGGAAACTTCAGTTTCTTCTTCTTCCAATAATGTTATAACGCATATAACGCAACAATATCGTTAGAACTACTAAAGCGATAATTGTGCATGGCCTAAACGTTGTAACGCTACCTGTCCCCTCTTCGGGACAAGTCCCAAATCAAAGTGAAAGTGTTGGAAAGGTTTCTGACGGTCGAACATCGACGATTGAACGCGATCCATGATCCATGATCCAACCATTCAATCTTGTACGATCATTAATTGGTAACGCAGACGCCCAATCCCGTCCAGGAATCGTATTTATGTAATTTATTACATAAACTATAGTTTCCTCGATCGCTATCCAACGACATAACAGAAAAATAGCTATAAGGAGAGATTATCGCCAATTACGAGCACGGAAAGGTTTTAATACGTAATGAGAGAAAAGCATTTTGATTTATTTAATTCCTAATTACAACCGCCCAATATATCAACGTTATTTGTGTCTTTAAAATGACGTATAAAATTCTCTTTAATCTTCTTTAATCTCAACTCGTTTCTCGATGGCCACTTAGATAACATTCGTAACCATCATCCAATATTCTCCTCGTTGTTGTTGGTTATTACGAATTGCTACATAAAACTACGATAAATTTATGAAATTAATATAAATTACAAATAGACTGGCAATTTCTATGCATTTGTGGACAATTTAAAAGCGCAAAAATACACAGAGCGCGTGTTCCATGCAAAAATGTATAAAATGTATAAATTTTCTAGTTTCTGTGCTACGTGATAAGAGATTTGTATCCTGGACGTTAAATGAAATCTAATGAACATTTAAAGCCCGTGATACGCGTTTCGCTTGATTACATGCAGTCGTTGATGCATTTTCTGCGATACTAGCAAATTTATATTCTTCGCTATCCGTATGTGTCTCATCGAATAATAATATATCGCCATTTGTGAAAAGTAGCTACTAGCCAATTCCAAGTGTGAATTAGTAAGTGCGTTGAAACTCCGATGAAAGCTACCCGAAGCCATATAACACGTAACAAAGTTTACTTGATAGAATTTAATGGGAGAGTTATATTAAAGCGGCACGAGACCGCCGTTACAACTAACAGGCGCAAAAATAACACTGTTCGACGAATTTGAACTTTTGAAGAGTTGCTTTTGAAAATAGCTAAATTAGTGTTAAATTTCAGGAAGAATACGTATCGGAAAATATACAATGGACTCCGATAGAGTATTTTAACAATGCGGTTGTCGTCGAGCTTTTGGAAGGTAAACGTCCACCGGGTCTCTTCTTAGTACTTGACGATGTTTGCGCTACTCTTCACGGTGGTAGCGCTGGCGCGGATGCAGACTTGCAAAAGGTAAAGTCCAAACAGTTTATACATGTATACTAATTTTATATAAAACAGTCTTTGCGATAATACTGCTAATTGAAAAATTAGTAACAGTTTTATCATAATACGAATGAGTCATTGCTCGTTGTATATTCGGATATTAAGAATCAATACTCGTATATTGTTTGAATAATCTGGCATTAATGTAAATTCAAATTCCCTTTGTAGGAGATTAATCCATTCGAAAGCGCGACAGTGTCGCGTGGACTGGCTCAAACTGTGTATAATTGATAAACGTAACGAGTCAAATCGCTGGATCAACACACGAATTATTATTGCATCTGCCTCGAACGTTTTACCGTTTCTTCGCGTACCTTTATTCGTCGTTATTTATCGTCTAGCGATGTATATTACTCGATCTCTCTCGATCCCTCCATTTCTTTAATATTTATTGTATTTACAGTTCCTGAACATTTCTACCTTTCAAATTTCTAAATTTTCAGTCGTACGTTACACGGTGTCCATTGATGTCCAATTGCTGTATCCACGTTTCTCATGCTACAAAGTTCACTACTACTTCGAGTAATTCGCTTCAATAATTCTACGTTTTGGATCGAATGGGTTAAACGACTATCAAATGGAAATACCATACAAATTAATAAATATAATAAATATGGAGGATGTGTGTGTGTTTTAAATGACGAGATAACTCAAAGTTGAGAACCGTCATTTAAAACACAACCAACAAGCTGCACACACATCCTCCACATTGGTGACCCCGACGTGATCACTTGATATGGAAAACCGTCAAGTGTATCTAAAATAATTGATAAATAAATAAGTACAGCCTATGTTCGCTAAGACGCTGCTACTAACGCTAAAGACAGTGTGTAAATGACTAATAAGATCGCTGAGATAGCTGACTGATAACTGGTTGATAACTGAACTGTTACGGTCGCGTTCGTTTAGTCATACTGATGGGGGAGAGCCGGAAAATTTGAATTCGAGTTTGCTTGACGGTCGCACGTAGCTGCGACATTGTTTTTCCCGGAGTTTATTTATTGTTACATTATTTGTATCCTTTTCTTTTCTTTTTTCACGTGGAGAAATCCTCATGGACGCTCCGCCACTGCGAGCAGCAGCAGAGCAGTGTCGGACTCTTACCCACTAAAACTCCACGATGGCGTGCCTGCGCGTATGATAGGAATGCTCCGTGATCCCGTTCTTTGCGAATTGCTATCGGTGCATTCCCCACGATCCCTTAATCGAGTCGATCCTAATGTATTGGCACCATCCCCCTGCTGGTCGCGTCCGGTTGAGGGTGGTGGTGGAGCGGCCCTGGGTCGCCTGACCGCCATCCTCCTCCATCGCGTTATCCTACAAGGGTGAGGGTTTCTCTTTCTCTCCCTTTCTGCCTGTTCCTTTGCGAGCATGACCCGCTCGCAGAAGAGGCGGACAGCCTCACATTATTTGTATTCTAACGATATTGATACTCCGAGGCAAGACAGCAACATGATTTGAATTGTCCTCTAGCTCATGTGCCTCTACAGGTACATAAGAAACGACATTAACGCGATGCGTTTCACAATTCGATGATACATAATTAATATTATAAAGGGCCGGATAATTTATTTTCCGAGTTCTCATTAAATTAATGAATTTTTGTACCAATAGAAACTTTATTACATTTATTTACAGAAACTTGCAATTGCGTCCAACAAGCACGAACATTTTCAAAGCACGCAAGACGGATTTGCTATTATGCATTATGCCGGTATAGTTTCGTATTCGGTTGATGGATTCTGCGATAAAAATCGCGATGTACTTTTCTTAGACCTTGTGGAACTAATGCAAACAAGTACGAAGTAAGTCATTGCTATTGTTTTCTTATTAAATTTCTGTCAAGTAAACGTGGAGATCCTACGCTCCTATATTCAATTTTATTTTAGCTTGATCTACTGGCAGGTGTATGTAAAACATCTATATATATTGTGAATTTGCAGTTCTTTGATCCAGAAATTGTATCCGCCAGAATGTCAAACAAATAAAATAAAAACGCTTAGATCCAGACCCACCACTGCGGGTAACAAGATTAGAAATCAAGCAAGTCGATTGGTCAATCAATTGATGAAATGTACACCACATTATATCAGATGCATTAAACCAAACGAGACAAAAAGACCACGAGATTGGGATTCGGTTAGAATAAAGCACCAAGTACGTCCTTTCTCTCATGAAGTTAACGAGACTCTTGTTTTTATTTGTTTGTGCATGTTCGATTTAATAATATCAAGACATACCATTTATTACATATTCCTATTTAAGAAAAGAAAAAGAAATATTGATATATATTTATATAGTGTATTTATACAATAATTTGTTTTTTGATATAAGTTAATTTAACAATTATATAGAAACCTCGAATCTGGGATCCAGCAACTATAAACTTTTTTATTTACGATTAAATATATATTTTAAGTACGGTGTATATATACGTATATATGTATATGTGCAGTAAATTTAAGCATTTTCAAACAACACAAAGTACGTACAATTACATATTTCTCTGATTAATGTTCTGTTTTCATGTTCTATGTCATTTAGGTGGAATATTTAGGTCTAAAAGAAAATATTAGAGTACGTAGGGCTGGTTTTGCATATAGAAGACCGTTCGCCAAATTTTTACGAAGATATGGAATTCTCACGAAAGAAACTTGGCCACGTTGGTCTGGTAATGAAAAGCAGGGAGTCGAATGGATATTAAAAAGCCTCGATATTAATCGATCGCAGTATCAACTTGGAAAAACAAAACTATTTATAAAAGCTCCCGAAAGTGTAAGTTTCGATTTTATTCTAAGATGCAGTAATTATATTGCAATAGTTTAATTAGTGGTGTTCGTAAAGAACGACAAGAATCTTAGGTAAAACAGAGGAAAGAAGTGAAATTCGCTTGTATTATCAGAACCATAAGCAAAAGTCGGTAACGTAGAATACACGTATTAGCGTATTCTGCTTTGACCAAAATTTTACTTATACTCTTTTATTCGTCCACCAGAGTTATCCTAATTATAACCAGATTGTGGATTTTTATGAAAATTGTTTTACCCATCAAGCATTGTAGAAAACACTATATTTTGGATATTTTATATATTTTTTCATATAACGCGCATTCTGCGGAATTTTGCGCTTCCACATTTCCTATATTTTATATAAAAATCCACAGTCTAACTACAACTAATTGTTACGTTACATACTTTTGTATTTGAGTATTTATTTTTCCAAGCACCGGTCAATGTGTCTTTAAATTCCTCGATAATAATGAAAATTGATAGACTCGTCTATACCGACGGAATATCGGTTGGTCGGTACAAAAGCACAGCCTTTGCCGTAGAAATCTAAATACTCGAAAAATTGTTTCGTATAAATCTACGATATAAATGACCAATGTCACTATTGTTTAATAGCTTTTTACGTTAGAGGAAGCAAGAGATCGGAAATATAACATGTACGCTAGAGTAATTCAAAAAGCATTCAAAAAGTACTTTGCTCGAAAGAGGCAAGAACAAGAAAGACAAGAAGCAGCTGATTTGTTGTTTGGTCGGAAAGAACGTAGACGAGCTAGCTTAAACAGACATTTCATGGGTGATTACATCGGATTGGACGACAAACCTCAAATATTAAATTTAATTGGAAGAAGAGAGAAAATTTTTTTTGCTGAAGTTGTGAAAAAGTATGACAGGAGATTCAAGGTACTTGTATAAATCTACGAAAACTAGCTGTTAACAAATATACGTTACGTGTAACGATCTAATGACGGTTCGCAGACGAGTAGAATAAATTTTATTCTAACCAACAAATACTTATACCTTATCGGTCAAGAGCAAATCAAGAAGGGCCCAGAGAAAGGCAAATTGGTAGAAATTATAAAACGGAAATTACCATTCAATCAGATTAGTTATGTATCATTAAGTAAACTTCAAGTAAGTAATTATGCAGAGTGAGTCAAGAAGTATTATCTAAAATAACTATTGCTTATATAAAGTAGCTGTTAATTGGTTTTATTTCCAAACGTCTTAGATTTTAGAATATCTTTTATTTTGCTTGCCAGATATTTTACCTTCAAGTTACCAAATTTTATGTATGAAAAACAAGGAAAGACACGAATCGATATTCTTGCTTTTACGTTATCTTTGTCTTTCAAATCCCAATAGGTAACGAGTTCATTTTAGATAGTACTTCTTATTCGCTCGCTCTTTATCTATTGCCATTGATATTGCTGTTTTGATCGTAATCATCATTGTCACTCTAGAGAAAAGTGTAGAGATGGCAATGAACCAATTCTTTCGCCAACCCAGTAGTTGCTCAAAAGATTAGACTTGCTTCGTTTGTTTTCTTTTAAAAAGAATGCTATTTGCCAGATAATTTCCTTTACGACTGAATAGCGCGTATTCATCTCGTAGTTTTCATACGCACGGTCGCACCACTCTCCAATTATTACCACATTTGTTGATACTACAGCTATTATGTCATTATCGACAATCGATTATTTTTACGTATTGATTACAGGATGGTTTTCTCATTATTCATGTGAAAGAAGATTACGATAGCTTATTAGAGTTGATATTTAAAACAGAATTTTTGATTAATCTTAGCAAGAGATACGTCGAGGAAACTGGTCATATTCTAAATATAAAATTTAGTAACAAGTAAGATTTTTAATACATCAAACATAGTAAAATAGTGATTTGGTAAATTAAGTAACGTAATGTAACATAAAGTTATGTTAATATCATTCTAACCTTTATAGTTTAGAATATAAGGTTAAAAAGGAAGGATGGGGAAGTGCAGGTACAAGAGAAATACATTTTATACAAATGGAATATAGGAACAAAGAAATTTTGAAAACAAGTGGAAAAATTCTAAACGTTTGGATTGGACCAGGATTGCCATGCACCACTAGTAAGTTAACAGAAGTAATCGTTAGTCGATAATACAGGTACTGATAGTATCCGATAGGGTTGATCGAAAATGGAAATTGTTTATTTAGTATTCTCAAATTTGGAAAATTTACTAACAATAGGAAAGTACCATTTGGTCGAATAACAGGAGGGTTAAAAAATGTAGTCTCTCTCTATTTGCAATACACACAATAGTTTTTTATATTAAGCACTCGTCAATGTACTCGTACGATGTAAGCATTTACATTTTAGATCTAAATATTACTAAAGCAACGACGTCGACGAAGCAACAATACAACACGTTGAAAAATAGTCATCCTTTTTCAACAGTTAGTTTGCAATCAGGCCAAAACAGATCAATTCAGAAAACTACTCGATCTGTAATTACAGAACAAAATCAAATTTTGGATCGTAAACTGAATAACGTATCACCTCCGAATACGAACGTGTCCGGAGAGCCTACTTTTCAAATACCTGTGAAAAAGATATCAACAGTTAATACTTCGAATACTTTACATACATCCACGGAAACAAAAGAGAAAAAGCAGATAACAAAGCAACCGAGAAAGATACAAAATAATGGTGTGCCTCTGATGGGCATGTATACTAATCCAAACGACGTACCCCGTGGTGAGTTAATTTTTTCTTTTCATCAATTTCCGATATTTTAGCAGTAAATATGAACAGAATCGATGATAATTATCGGGCTCATTTTTGATTGCTTCTACCTCAGATACTAATTGTCTACTCTACTTGAAAATTTCACAGATCATACATTATTCGCATACTAAAGGATATTTAGTTTGCCCAATGAAATGTCATCTATTCTGTGTCACGATAATAAAAATATTTCTGATAGATAAATTAATATTTACAATTAAGCAGGTTTACTGAAATTTCCGCCGCCTCCTTCCGAACCACCGCCACCACAAACACCACTTGCTCATCCAGGATTTCGACTTCCGCCGATTGATAGTGACGATCGTATGAATAATATTAAAGACATAAAACATAACAAAGGGATGCAAACAGTTATTGGGCAAGTAGTAAATAAAACTGGAGATAACAAGTCTCGTGTTGTCCCGCCTAATAAACCACGTCCGCAAAAACCAGCAGTGCCTAAGTTACCTAAAGCTAGAGCTTTGTACGATTACAATCCTCAAGATCACGATGAGATAGGACTCAAAGAAGGTGACATTGTTGAGATACTTAAAGAACGTAAGTTTAACCAATTTGATAACCGCTTTAAAAGTAGTCGAATCATAGAAATATACGATAACTTTTTTGTTTTGCTATTCATTGCTGTAAAAACGATACATTTACAAACCTGATGGTGGGTTTATTGGTTTTTATTGATTTTGCGTAGCAATTTTGTTGTTTAACTTTTACTCGAATTGGGCAAATTAAACTCGAACATGAAATTTATCGCTGTTGTACGACTCATAACGTTTAATGCATATATTCGACTTCAAATCATTAATACAGTGACTCGATTATTTATTAATTTCAAGCTCGTTAAAAGGTAGCAAGAAATTTGAGTATATATTATAATTTTCAATGTATATCTGACGTTTCAGACGAAGGTGGTTGGTGGTACGGTAGGTTAAAAGGAAAGAAAGGGCTGTTTCCATCAAACTACGTTGTCAAGATATAAAGTACTTTGTTGTATATTTTCAGAATAATCGTTATAACGTTATCGTAATAATTTAAAAGGATATTATTTATATAGTTAAAATATAGTAGCTATTTTTCACAACCAAATGAAATGTATTTGTAAGAAATTTAATAGGTTAATTTTTTGTTGTTAAAATTAATATATTTTTTATGCGATATATTCTACGCTACAACGAAAGCTAACCAAATATTAGAAAAGAAAACAATTTATACCAAAAAGTTAAATGTTAAAAGAACATGTATTGCTCTGTAGAAGCGTAGATCGAACGAATCTAATGTCAAGATTAGAATAACGTCTCTGATCTTCCAATAACTCCAACACCTTTTAATTCGTAATATATATTTTTTGTATTTTTTAAATATTTTCTGAAATTCTATGTTTGTCGCGTTTTTTCATTCGGCGTGTTCAATCGAAGTATTCGTTTCAAAATCTCATTTCTCATTTTCTTATTCAAACTCGCAATTTCCATCATTAATAGCTGTAACAACAAAGTATAACTGTATCAGTAAATGTATACGATGTACGATACTACAGAGTGTGAACTGTGTTCATTACTATACGTATAATACAAGATACATGTATTTTTAATCTTTCCGGACGGACTGCAGGAGTATAACCTACAAACAGGTATAAGAAGAAAAGTTCCATTGTTACGATTTATTATACAAGATTGTAAGCGAATATCAAAGACAGGTTAAAATACGAGTGTAGAGAATTTTGCATCACAGGATACGAAAATTAAGTAAGTACTTTCGTATTTACTTAAACCTGTATTCTAATTGTTAAAATACTTCGTTGTAGCAAACAGTTGATGTCAGTCGATAACGATCACTCGATAGGCTCTTGTTTCAAAATGGAAAATTCCCTGCAAGACGTATATGTCAATTTGCTTATAACTTTGTATACAAGTAACAGATTTGCAGCAAAAGTTTGTACGATATTCTTGTTTTAATTTCATTTGCGAGTTATTCTCCTGCAGATTGCCTGGCTGATTGAAAAAGACTGTAAACAATGCAGCTTAACAGGATGCTTCGAATATCTTTGTAGTTTAATATTTTTAGCGTTCCGCAATAAACAATAATAAAGCAAATATCGCAATGTATTTCCGAAATAAAAAATGTAATACTCCGTGTTCAATTATAATATTTTTATAAACGAGTTAATACTTCTACCATGGATATTATACACGTATCCGCGCAACGCTTGTTGCAGCTTACTTCTATGGGGTTATCCTGAAACGAAGCGTTTTAGACTGCGTTAACGCCCTTTATTTGCCTTAACTGCTTTTAATCAGTCAGTGGGGACCATAGATAACACGGTAACTTGATAACCCAAAGACCAACTATAATCGATTATAGTATTCTTAAGCAGAAGTTTTAGAATTCGAACATGGGTAATTACATAAAAGCACTACCGCCTCGCCGATTTCGAACAACTTTTTTCTTTTTCCGTTTAAAATGTTGATTTCTATAACAAATTAAAAAATCGTCGAAATCGATCAGGCGGCAGTACTTGTAAATAATCACCGGAATACGTTCTAACATTCTGCCTTGTAGAATTGTTTCGTTCGTTTTACAATACAAATTTTATAATAAATTATATGTATCTGAGCCAAAGTATGAAAAACTGTTTCTTTTGTTTTTCAGCGTTCACTTATTAGTCGTTAAACAGTATTAATTGAATTTAGTCGTAAATTATAATCAACGAGTGATGTAAAATTGTTATATGAACAATTAAATGATAAAACTTGTAACAGTTTGTAAAATGGTTGGAGATACGTAATTTGTTAATAAAGATGTGTTTGAAAATATAAACTAACGTTTATTTGGATGATTATCGATATCTCACGCACCTCGCCGATTTCGAGAAACAAACTTCTTCCCTATACGCGTAACCACCGCTCGTTCTTAGTTTAGATATTTGGAAAAAGCTGCTGCTACCATCTCGTAGAATTTCGCCTAACGAATTCCATCTACGTCCGTGACAGCGTACGAGTAGGTGCCGGTTGCCTACCGCCAGGAGACCCGTTTACGCGCATTTCCGCGGGTAGTTCAATTTACATTTACCTGTGGCTGCTGAAATTAATCGGATCCCATTTCGACAACTTATTCAACTATAAAATTTACGTTGAAACTAAAGCTTCATTATCGCGATAAACATCAGGATGAAAGAACGTAGAAAATGGGAAATTCAGACATTTATTTATACATTTTTATGAGTTTGATTGCATCAGTGCGAAATACAAGATGTCGATCTTTTGTTCTCTATAAACAAGTTACATACGTAACATGCGCTCAAAAACATTCGCGTTAAGAAAATGAGCCATCCAAATATCATGTATCGATCGTTTCAATATTTTCGAATAAGCGTGTAACTTTGTCGTTATTGGAGAATATGTGAGAGCTGGTGAGAAATTTCACGGAATACAAAACGATCTCAGAACGCAAAGTGGATATTAAATTCGTCCTACGTTTGTAAATAGACGGCGGATTTTTCTGCGTTCGTAGGAAATTTGAAGACGGAAAATTGCACGGGACCGACACAGTGTGAAAAACTATACGAAATATCCAAAGTGTAACGCTTCGATTTTCTTCCTTTTTTTCATGGTGTTCTAAAAAAATAAGAATTTGCAAAGAAATCCGTGGTCTATTTATATCATAAGAGTCCAGCTTAGTTTGACAACGCGTCACCCTTTAAGTCGATTAATCGCTTTCTCTGCTGGAATTTGATAATCCCTGCGTTACAGAACTTTTCGAAAGCTCGTATTATATCTGGTTGCCTAGAGCTGTCGTATCGAACGCTCTCGATATCCTTAATTTTTATACCTAAAGTTACGTTATATCGCAATTGACATACTTTTGTTCATATAATCCAAGTTTAGATGGTGCGTCGTCGTTGAAATTCAGTTAACCGAAATTCAATTCGCACGGATACCATTCTAATCTCGTAGAATCGTTCCTGCGTTCGAACAGACGTTCGCTTCTCATCGAACAAATTCTCCGCGTTCTTCGATTAGAACAACGAATTTCGTCAATGAGTTTTTACATTAACAGGACGTGTTACATTCGCGGTTTACATACAAATATCCCAATTGTCACAGCGAATTATCCTCTGTGTATGCGTGTAACGTACGTGTTTCGGTTGCCCTAAATCTTTCAGCCGAGGGCGGATGTCGGATGAATGGAAAAAGACGATACGATCTGGCGAAAAGTCAGCGAAACGTGGCGTTGGAAAGAGTTTAGAAGAGCGTAGGCACTTTTAGGAAAATAGATGAGAGTAAAACGCAAGAGGAAGCAAGATCAAGGTTTGCTTCGATTCTCGTTTCGAACGTTCTCGCTCGGACGTGTAACTCGAAATTGCCAGTTTTCGTCTTCGTTGTTCTCGTTCGCGAAGCAACTGACGGTTTCGCGATCTTTAACAGATCCGACTACAGCAGCGAAACCTTACGATTCGCAAACTATTTCTTTCATTTTCTACGTATCGATTAATTTCGTCGGCGAATGCAAATCTCCTCGCTGTTGTATCTCAAGAAACTTTTATACAACCGATGTTGTACAACGATATAACGTTGCATCGTACAAACTGAAGCTTTACAAGATCTTTGAATCTTCTTCCACATACGCATATGCATTTACGTGATCTTCGATGCGATCCGCTTGAATACAAATCATTTGAACAAACTATAAGTTGTATGTAGTATTTTTAAAAACGTTTACAATGCGTGTGTGTGTGTGTCACGCGGAGTCGATTTTCTTCGCAATTATAAAAAGTGAATCGGTAACGTTTTCGCTTCCTAACGCGGTTTCTAACGGAAACGCGTCTACGCGGAAAATTTACGATCGTCGAACGAAACTGTAAACGCATCGCTTTATTCGACTACTCTAGCGATCGGAAATCCACTTTGCGAAAGAAATAGCAATGGAAAGAAGGAAACGCGAGAGATCACAGCGAGAAGTTTCGTATCTAACGGGAAATAGTATCTGCGCTATTTGGAAAGACCTCGCCACAAAATCTCGTCCTGTCGATCGTCCTTGTAAACTCCATTAATTTCTACCTTAACAGCACCGTGCTACGGAGAATTGACATTCGCGTGGTTAAAGAGTCGATGAATTTAAATGAAAAAATAATTAGTCGATAGATGAAACGAAATTTCTCTAAACCACAAGTTAATGGAATCGTACGTATCTATAAATTCAATTAACGAAAAATTAAAAAAAAATACTGGAATGAGACGGATAGGGATTTACGTAAGCTTGTTAAAAAACGACCGATTAACAGACGCGCGCGATCGTAGTAAAAGGAAAGGAAAGATTTGTATGATTTTGCGAAGCGAAGGTCTTTGACGTGAGATATCATTTTTTTCAAATAAATCTGCTTATTATCTACGTGTAACCATCGAACAATTGCTTTTCGTTGACCGTTTCAAATTGCCTAACATCCCCTAAACGATTAACATTAACCGATCGGCTTATTAGTAATACTATGTACGTATATGATACAATACACGTTGCTTTTTCCGAATCATCTACGTCTCCCATGGTAAAATACTTCGTTTCGTACGTCGTATTTCTCTACTCGCGCGTTTTTATCAAGTATCCAAGTACGTACGCCTAACCCGTTTGCATCATGGCCCTACTCGAGAGGACTGGTCCCTATCACCGCGCGCAGTCGCGCGCTCGATGCGGTTTATCGAGAATTTACTCTTCGAAACGATCGGTAGACGATGTTACCTCGCAAACACCGCGTCTTACGTTCTTTGCAACAGAGGAAGAAAGTACAAGTTATTTAGATCGAAATGGAAATAAAGAAAAGCAGTCGCAGCGCGCGTAATAATCCGCGCTTGGTGATAGAGCACAGTCGTCCGATCGCGGAATAACCCGCGCTTGGATGCAAATGGGCTAAGAATGCGTGTGTGTCACGTTCACGTTGGAAAAAGAATGCGTATCGACGGAATATACCGTTCTTCTTCCTATCCTATCGATACGGTGTAGGCCATATCACGACGATCGTTCGGGTCTTCTTTAACGCTGGAACTACCACACCAGTTAATCGACTGGTTTTACAATTGTATTTTAAAATTTCTACTTCGTGTTATATTTTTTTCTATATATAATTAAACGCATATAACTAAAAGAATGACATAGTGAATTTTATTTCGTCTTTTATGTATTCGAACTGAAAATAATTTCGTATCCAGGCTACTTATACCGATGGCAGTGAAAATGACTGGTACTTGTCAGAGCGTAAAAGGGTGCTGCGATCTGTTTGTCGAAATTAACCAGTTTCCTCGTTTTCTACAACTTGTCACGCGTTTTTACAATTTTTACCGCGTGTCGCCAGATACGATGATGTCGGATATCAGGAAATTTCTAGGTCAGCTAGACGCTAACGCTAGGAGTATCGCACCAGTCAAAACGAGTGGTTCTACAATTTTATAAACGTGTCAACCCTCTTTCAGGGATCATGGATTAATAATACGGAAAATGAACTACGTAACATGGAATAGAAATATTCTATCATTGCGTGTTTTTTAAAGACCAGTCATTTTCACTGGTTTTGGTAGAAGTAGCTTCGCGTTAACTATCGGTAGTTCTAGCGTTGAAGAGATTCGCGTTTCGTTATTTAGCTAAACAGCGAGAAGTTAAAACATCTTTGATCTCCGCTGAACGCGGAGTTTTCCGTTTTCTTGCGTAGAAACATCGCGAGTGGTGAAAATTCGTTACAAGTCGAAGGAAAGAAACGTATTAAATTCTCGCAACATCTACGTAGAAGCACAACGACATACTTATAGATGTTTCGCGATAGACGTTCGTTTCTACCGTGTGGTTCGATGATCCGCGCGCTGATTTTACATCGTTTGATTTTTATCCGCAAGCAGTGGCGAGATAACGAATCGCAGAACACGCTGCCACAACATCCAACAGATTATAAGTAAGTTTGGCACTCGTCCGATTAAACTACGATAGGCGTTAAGCAGAAAATCATTAACTCAGCGTCCGTGCTCCGATTTAGCCACAACTTTGAAAATACCTTGCTTTTACGCGCAAGCAACGTTTAGGAGACAAGGTATTTGGCGACTCGAAAGACAAGCCACGTTTTTAACGTTTTTTCGTTTCGCTAAATTAGTATAATTCGCGAAATTCGCAGGAAGATCACTGCATTTTATTCGCGTAAAAATTGTATTCCACGACGTCTCTTAGCACACAGCTATTTTACATTGCTAGTTTACATATGGTTCCTTGGCTCGCGTGATTCTCCCTTCGATTCGTATAACTGTAAGCCGCAACTTTCGAATTCTTCTTTTTATTCGTAGATATCATTTTTCAAGAACTGTCGTAACTTTAACGTTAGCACCACGTTTATACCTGTACTAGGTTTTGTTCGTTACGCGTAAACTGGCTCTAAATCGGGTTAGTTTCTCAAGTTGCAGCAAGTTTTTCTTTTCTTAAGGACAAAAACGTCACGACGTGGAAAATATGGAAAAACGATACGCCGATACGCGGTATAGCTACGCGGAAACGTAGAATCGACGATAAGAACAAACATGTTCGTAGTTATGACCGAACTGGAATCCAAGACGCGGAAAAACCTGACTTCTGCTCCAACTGTCGGAGCCTGCACGTTTGGAAAAAGGACAGATCGTGGTAGAAGATTGGCCGAGCGAAGCAGTGGCTGAATATTACTTTCGTGCTTTGAAAAGAGTGGAATCGATGCGTTTCTTGCGACAAATGGGTGCACGATTGATACGCGTTTGAGAAAATAATCGGTCTTCGCTCTCGAGTCGCCCCAAGTCTTCTCTGAACGCTTTTCCCTCGCGTTTCGCTTCGATCGAATCGGAGCGCGAACGTTCTATGTGTTTTCATTGTAATATACACAGCGATCACGAAGCATTTTCAAATCTATGTTCCGTCGTATCTCGTTTCGGTTACTTACTTCTACTAGTAGAATACAACGTTTGGTCGTTTAACTCTGGAGCAACGTACGTGTCGCAAGTTTTGCGTCGCTTTCTATTAGGCTGGTTTACTATCCGATCGAGTACGAATCTCTGCACGATCTACGCACGTGGCTCGTTTTTATCAGAGATATTTCATCCATCGTCGATCCTTTCTAGGTGTTCACGCGTTAACACCGAGGTACTTTTTTCTTTTAATTGCCCGTTAAATTTGTCACGAGATCCAAACGAAATCTAAACGATCCTTTCGTTTTCTTTTCACGGTGAACCTTGCGAAAACTAATAAATGCTTCTGTTCTATTTAACGAATAAAATAAATTCACTGGCAATTAACGTAACGCGTATACATAGCATATTTTCGTGCAGGACATTTTAACGCGAAACTATCTTTAAGCAAGAACTGCAAATTTCTTTCCACTGATTCGTTACTTACGAAACACGAAATGACGATAAATGTCCAGCTCTAACGTTCTGTACGAACGCGAGGTACCACTATGAAACAAGTGCAAATAAGAAATCATTGGAATCGCCGAAGATGATTCGTCGTTGCAAGTTTGCTTTGAAAGAAATGTTCGTGTTTAATCTCATAGGCTCGAACGTTAGAAACTTAAACATAGAAAGAGAAAACGATTTCATTTGATTCGATCCGACTGAACGCTAGTACTGTACAAACATACCGAGTAAAAGCAGCTGCTGCTTTACTTCCTTCTACTAAAACTTAAGACGGTTTATTTATATGCAAATAAATATTAAACGGGGTCTTCCGTGGTTAAGAATGCCGAAAAATCCGGTTGTTGCAGCCGGACGATACAGTCTTTATCAGAAAAATTGAGAATCTCCACTTTTCGAAACGACGACGACGGAAGAACAGAAAAGAGAAGATAGGAAAAACGTTAAAAATATCCACGGTTTTGGAGAAAACTACAAACCACGTAAATGCTCGCCTAAACGGAATAAAGAATCACGCGGACCCATTGGCTGACAACTATTTGAGAAATTCGGACGTCGATAAGACGCGTAGACAAAGAAAACGCCGATAAGTGTACCGAGATCGACAGCTCGAATACATGCAATTAAGAACTAAATGTAATCGATTCTACGAAATTAGGAACGTTTACGAAGGAGGCGTAAAAAGAAAAAGAAAAGAAGAAACCCTGCATAGTTGTGAAACAAATGAATACGTTTGCATGAGAATTTAACAAAATATTCTTCAAATGTATCTTTATTAAATACAAAAACTGTCGTAAGAATAAACGTACTACACGCTTTTCCCGAAACAGTGGCCAACAAATCGCTCTCTTCCTCTCACAACCACAGAAGACCCCTTAATTCAAATTATCGATAAGAACAAACACATAAGAACAAACGTGATTCTTTGTTTCTATCGCGTGTTTCGCTTTCCACGGTAACCGAGCCTTTGTTAGCTTTAGCTCTTCGTGTTTCACATATTTCTTAAATCGTACTTGGAGAAAAGTAATACGACTAGATCAGAAGTAATTCAGCGATAAAGATTCTGAAACAAGGTCATCGACTAACGATACGTACTAGCTACTAAAACGTACGGTTATAAGGTGATCAGCTGGCAAAGCTACTACAAACGTCGAATGGAGAGTCACCTAATGATACTACTAATTGCAAACACAAACTAAAATATCGTGTTTTAAGGTAGAAAAACGCGAGTTCCAATTTTCGTTTCGCTTCGCTACATTCGTCGATATTTCGTTTGAAAATATTCCTTATAAAAGCAAATTTTTTACGTTCTCGCAGCCACGTAGATTACTCTGTATGCTTTCTTTAACGATTCGTCGTGTAATTTCCAATCCAATACGCCATATGGAGTTTATAATAGAACCAACTGTTTCTCGTTACAATAGGATGAATCGTGAGACATTAAAATTAAAACTCGTTTTGTTATATCCGACGACACGAACACGCGATCGACAAGAAAATATTTTATATAAAATTTAAAATAGTCGTACAACGAACAGAAACTATTCGTAATAGTATAAACGTTTTCATAGTTTCCTACAAAAATAAATAGCTTCGTGCAACTAGACATTTTATATACAAATTCAATAATCGCGTAATAGCTGCGTATCGAGCTTTACGAATTAGTTTATGCCGGGTTTCGTTTCATCGATTAATTGTTGCATAATCGTTCTAGACAAGTACAATTTGTAATGCTAATTCTTGCCACACATTCGATTTATTAAAAAGTCGCTAAAAATAAAAACGATGGTATCTCTTATATTATGCTGTATGGCGTTCACCGTCTTATCGACGTTGTTGCATAATTACGTTATTACGCTGTTCAACTGGAGATCGATTTAATACTTAATAGCATTTTAAAATACATAAACAGGTACTTGTTCTTCTCGATAAATAATCGTTGGTTAAACACGTTTCGACGATATCGCCGAATACGCAAGAAACGTGTCTGTTCGTGTTCGACGATTCATCCTATTTTACACAGAGTTTCTTTCAAGTTTTCCTCTCGTATATGTTCGCAGAGTCAACGAATAAATCAAAATTAAATATCGATTGGTCGATGCTTGTTTGTTGCATGCTGATACAAAGTTCAGGAAGCATACTCGTTTCCCTTATACGTACTTGCAGGAAAACATCGATAACTAATTGGAATAAAAGTACAAGAAACACCTTTTCCTTTATATGCTATACTACCTGATTGCACCTCGTATTGCCCCATTCTATCTTACAAGATCTATTAAATTACCTTATAAAAGTTTGTTAAATATACTATGACAACTAAAAGTTTACGACGAAAGCAGATCTTACGTTTACGGTATTTAGCCTTTTTATGATTGCGCATGCTGAGTATCCTATGTATACTGTACTGTTGCTGAAATTCAAAATTAAGTACTCGTTTAAACGTATAATTGCGCGTCACGTTAGGTCATTGCATTTTCTAATGACAATAAAATCAAACGAGTTACGATCCTTTAATTTAGTAAGTTATTCTTTCCAACGAAAGATCGTTGACGAAATTTCATATCCGTCAACGAAGATTACAACTACTACGCGTTGTAAGATTTTTAAGCTTGGGAAATGGCTAAGCTATTTAGAAAAATAAAAAACAGAGCGATGGAATATTACACGTTAGAAAATGCAATAATCTTGATACACGATACGCTTCTACTTGCAAATCAAAACATACATAATGTGATTTCACTATACGGAAAAAGAGTAAAAAGTATGTTGTGCAGCGTACTAGTTGATGTTTCTGCTCATGATCTCTATTCTATCGCTAATCGTAATTTGAGAACGTACACCCGTGTGTATTATCTACTTTTGTATTTAAATATAAATATGACTTTCTCGATTTGCCACACATTCTATACATTACATATACATGTATAATAGTAATACGTAAAAACTGACTTTCATCTAAATTTATTAAATAAATTTGATAAACGTACTGTAACAAAGTTTTCTAACAACTTGTCAAATTTACGCGTAACTTAGCAAACACGAGTACTCGCGATGTAAATATTTTGTACAAAACACTTTGTCTTTGTCAGAGTAAATATATATATATATGTATGTTAAGTTACTAAGATTTAAATATACGTACGTAGTAGTGCAAAAAGTAAACAAATAGTAAAACAAAGGTATTTTTTTATCGCGGACGATAGTGTTTAATAAAAGTGTAGATTCGTATCGATATTTCGCGCTCTCGTGATTCCAAATCTTTTATCTATTATCGTATCGGTACAGTGGCTCGCCAAAGTATTCGTACTTGCGCTTGTCGGTGGCTCTCTTCGACGTATTGTACGTGTTTCATCGATACTATAAACATGAAACAACTGTCGTCGTTGTATTAAAGCTTTAAACCACTCTAAACACACGTAACATAGGTGTATACCTATGGAAAAAATCAGATAAATCTGATAAACCGTTAAACAATGACAAACGCCTCGCCAATTATTCATACGATACGCTGACTTTTTAATAAACACAAGTTTGCAGCAAATCTATGTATATTTTCGAGTTGCGCCTCGATACGGTTTTAACGAAATTTCAATATGTTTTATATAACACGCACGATAACGCATAGAATTTGTCCGTGCCAGACGTACGAACGCTTTTGCGAGCCACTGTATATCTTCCGATCCTTTCTTGCCAATTCAAACGGTGGTACGTTATTCCTGCGTTAATCCTGCTGCGAGCTTCGAATTTTTACATCGCGATCTTGCTTTTATCTCTAGAGAAATAAGAAGACCGTTGATGTTCTAAGAAAATGCTCGATATAAAAGTGAAACAAAATCTCACGCATACCGATAGCAAATCTTCCGTACGTACATTGCTCGAGCTTCGGATACTCGGCGGTATTAAAAAAATACACTAGATCGAAATTGGCCCATCGATCGAAGGAGCGCAGCAGAATTAAAACAGCGGCATTCGTTTAAAAGCTTCGAATACCGGCTAATGCTACCCGAACCTTGACTTTCACAGGCCAAAGCGATTAACTGCAGGTGCGAAATTTGTGAAATTTTAGCGTCACAGAGCTCGTGTCTGGTACTTGTACGATCTCATCGATCTTCTGTACTTTCCGTTTCGCGGAGTTAATCGATTTGGCGAATAAGTGGCTCGTGTCTGCGTCGATTCGGAAATAGGAAAATCAAGGAGATATAAAAAGAAAAGTACAAGAGTGGTTCCGCCGTGTGTGAATCACGAAAGAGGAAACGACGGATGAACAAGAAACGATACCCTTGCTCCTCGGTCTCGGCAACGTCTTCTCGACTTGGCACTGAAGGAAGTTACTTAGCGACAAAGGGCGACCTCAGCCTGGTCATCGTCGGGTCGCATCAAAATAGGCCGAGCTTTGTCCTCAAGAACTCCTTAATAGGGACATAGTATTGGTTCTTTAAGGCCACCATTTCTGGTGTCTTGCGCAAGTTATTGAAAAGCGTCGTATCCGTCTCGAATACCATGACGATCACGATAAACAAGACGGTGATCGTCAGCATGAATGCTGGAATGAAAAGCCTCGTGACTCGAAGACTCTTGTGCCTCAGTTTCGCAGCGTTTGAACGTCGACTGGATTGCCGCTGATGCTGGTACTGTTGTTGCTGCTGCTGTTGTTGTTGCTGCTGCTGGAGACAAACTTTCGAGTTTTGAAGTTTCTGCATTTGTGGCACCGGGGTCACCGAGCGACTGTGCGGTTTGCCCGACGCATCCAATAATTGGCTTTCCGACGACGAATGATCGAAAGAATCTCTAAAGTAATAGTCGTTAATTACACCTTCGTGCTGACCGGCTGAAACAGAAATTCCCCAAAACTTTTAGCGATAGTCGCAAGACGCGATCGTTATTCGTGAATGTTATTACGTATGAAGATAAACGGATTTATCGATCAATTTTTCTTTTAGTTCGATAACTAATTTAATACAAGGTAATTAGGTACGAAAGGGGCCTCAACTCCAATTTTGTTGAATTTCCGACGTGTCGTAGAGTACTCGTAGGTCCTGAGTAACGCGCGCTTTGTTCCAGGCGTGGAACGTCGTTCAACAATTATAACGAAAAGAAAACGGTACTTGTCAGATATTACGTTTACTCCAATATGTGATTAAAAATGAAATTGCATATGCGTTTGCACAGGATTGCGATCCTAATAGTGGTAAACGCGATCCTAACGCGGTATATACAGGTGCCAAAACTCCCGTGGTGACGATTGGTGTCACGATTATACGACGAAACCCGTGTTTCTCCCATTCTCGCTACCATCAGCCTGCTACCAACAGCCTTGTTGCGGAGTAGTCAAAACAATGGGGGACACAAGGACGTAATTTTGTGTGCCCTAAAACAAAGGTAGAATTATATGTACATGCGTGTGTAACCACAAGTAGAGCCGTTTATGAACAAATAATATATATATAAGTGGCCGCGGTAACTAGACGCTAATGACAATGACCTTAGGTTCGATATGACAAATCCACGATCCACGGGCTAACTCTTTGTTAAACTCAGAATATATTTTGAAGCACAAAGTAACGTTCGCTGTGACGCTCGGTACATATACTGCGCTTAAAGACGATGTGTAACTCTCCAAGGAGATTACAAGAATAAATGAACGATGAAAACTTTCCTCTCCTTACGATCGCGTTCGTTTTGTTGAATATTGGCCGGGGATACCAACAAAATTACAGCCGCCGTTGCTAGGCAGACCCGCGTAGCTGCGACATTGCTCCTGCTCGGGGTTTGATTGTTAACACAACGTGTGTCTCATAATATTGGCACTTCTCTGTTAGGTGGAACGTTCGTCCCGTGACCGTGGCTACGCTCGGCGACCGGTTGTCGTCTCGAGCCTAAGCTCATTGTCTCAAGTTTCGAATGACAGTGTCTGGGTTATTTCGTAAATGTTACAGTATCGAGGCTTTTCCAAATAATTCCAACGGGGGGCCCCGTTGTCCTTTTGTCTCCGACATATATATATTTATAAAGTATCATGAAAATTATAAAAAGACTTTGCTCCGTTCTTTCCACCACGTGCTACTTTGTTGAAAATGTTTTGACTACTCCACGTCAGCGCCCCGTGTGCTCTTAATTCGGCCGCCGTAAACCTGCCAGCGATCAATTGTCCGCAGCGATAAACCTACATAAGTAAGAATCCTCCCTTTATTTCCCTGTGCTAATACTGTCAGTCGGTTAAAGCTGTTGCCAGATCAAACTGCTGTCGGTCAAACTGCTATAGTCGGTGAAATCTGGTATCGGTAATTTTCGGGCGTAAATGGGGTGTGCATCGAATACCAGCTACTAATTACTTTGTCACGCGATAAGGCACCACTTGTGAGACCGTAACAATTTGTCCTCTATCTTGTAGCAGCAACTATCGTAAGCAGTAAGCATCAAATACGTTACAATACCTAGAACGTGGTTATATCTAGTTAGTAAGTTACTAAAAATAAAGATTTACCGATTTTGAACTACTATGTGAAATTCAAGTAGTCGGAGAAGAGTGGATGCTAAAGAAATTTCTGGCAATAATCATGAATTTGAAGTATCGAGGGAAACGAACGTTTGCCACCTTTGAGTCGAAGGTAATTTCAGGTATTCTTGATTTTCGTCTAACTTCGGCTTCAAGAATCAGCCTTTAAATTTCTTGACATCTGACGCCGAACACCCTACATTGGTATATCACGTGATATGACAATACGAAGCGTGATTACATCGATATCGTGTAAAGATGCGAGGACGAATAGTCTGAGAAAGTGTGAGAACAGAAGGAACCTATGAATGTATCGAAAATGTATATGTCAGCAATTTCTAATGTCAAGTAGGCAAAAGGTATCTATAAATGCAGATAAAAAGCCTTGACCAATTGCCTGCGAGTCCTTTCCACCGATCTCAGATTTCACTTCTTTCGATCGCACTTCCGATTGGCTTGTCTTTTATGATATTACAATCAAGTACAATATTTCTTATAACGTCCACCCTTTCCAAAGCGCGGCTGGGATTCTTAGAATCCTTAAGGTGGCCTTTACGGCTGCTGCTGTGAATTTCTTCCAGATCCTGACGATTGATTCGTCGCTTATCAATCGATTACCCTTCGCCCGATGTATCGCGTTTGTCTGTACGCCTTGATAGCGAAACACTCGTCTTCTACGTCTCGAGAGACGCGCCGAAGCTTTTTCATTCGAGTTGTTAACCGAGTAACATAAGACGTGTCAATTGTCGTAGAGAAGAAGATCGTGGCATTCGAACACCTGAAACACCCCACGCGACGTCAACTGGTAAAAGTCATAGATCAAACGTTATATCTGCCTACTCGTTAAAATCCATAACACTGTATCGAAAAAAAAACTGGCACCCCGCTGGGGGTAGCCACCCACATGCTATATTTATTTTTATTTTTTTTTTTTTCTTCACCAATAAGATATAGCACTTTACCAAATGTCCATAAGGACAAATTGAAAAATAACCAAAATAAAATAAAAAAAACCTAAAAAAAAAAAAAAAAAAGAAAACTGTATCGAAAACCGCCTCGTGGAATTTTTGAGTAGAGAGGATCGATGTTTCGTCCGATCCTTTGCCTGCATGAATAATTGATAAATAATAGCACGTATAAACGATGTTTGTAAAAATGGATTGTTATGGATTTTAACGAATAGGCAGATATAACGTTTGACCTACGATTTTTATTAGAAAACGTCGCGAGGGGTTCGAGTGTTTCAATGTCATAATCTTTTTCTCTACCACTTGTACGAAGTAAGCTGCTGCCTATGTATCGTTATCGATTTGAGGATCCCTGTGCACCCCGCTGTGTAGGCTGACCTACTTTCGTTCGTGTAAGGATGTTTGCTCGCGCACAGGGACATTTCGGCTAATTTTTAATTGTCAATAATTAAAAAACAAAGCCGAAAATGCAATTTTTCATCTTTAGTTTCGCCTTATTTTCGCTTCAAGAATCACCGTTTAAGTTTGTTCACACCTATCCCCGAACAGCTTGTATACACCTGTATACAAGGGTTTCGTTCAAATAAAGTGTAGCTATTTTCTTTTGATCTCTAGCGATACATAATTACGCTTGAAAAGGGAGAAAGATATACAAGTATTTGTTGGCGTTCGATCTGGAATAAATAAAAATTTCTATTTTCGTTAGCAAACTAAAGATGTTTCGCTATAGTCGCTGAGGAAACGTGGCCAAAAACGGACTTGATCGGGAATTATGGAATTGCAAGATCGTCGTCTCTTTAAACGCTAAGCGTTGCTAATTTAGGTTTTGCCGACGATCTGTTAATATCGGTTGTTCAGTTGCAAAGTGTTTTAAATATCGTGATGATTTAAGTATCTTAGAAACTGAAATATTAAAAACGTTGTACCTAGTTTTTGTTGACAATTCGACAAAAATACGAAGCTCGAAGAAACGATATTTAAAAAAATTGGCGCTACGATAATAATATAACAATTAGAAAGAAATAAAGTATAACAAAACTAGAGCTGAGAGAGCAAAGAATTCATTATTGTGGATGATAAGGTTAGTAATGCGATTAGTTAAGCACAATTGATCGTATAATGTTTTAAAATACGTTATTTGGAATACGTTCCTCTAGATGAAATCACTATAATCTACACGTGCAGTGCAGTGTAAAAACTGGTCATAAAAAGGACCATGCCTTTTTACTTTTTACGTACAAAGATTCATGCCAATTTTATGCTCAATTCGATGCAATAAAAAGAAGAACGAAAGAAAAGAACAAGTACTGTCTAGTTTGATGTAATCATGTATATACAGTGGTTCACAAAAGTAATCGAACGCTTACTGCAGAACAATTTTACAAACGTATCGTGCGCATTATACAAAACTCTAACGAGAGGCAACTTTCGCAGTAACGATCAAATATGAAAACAATCCGAAAATGTATCTACAAGTTACAAGACGCTTATTGCAAACGTGCGCTCGGCGAAAAATTAGTACAGGGCGGTAGCACGGTAATCTTAAGCACGCTAAATGTTGTAATTTGTTAATACTACGATTAATCGACTGTAGAGAAATTTTCCTAAATTGTCTCCTAAATTACTCGTAAAAATAATTGCTCGTTAGATGAAAAAATAGTTTGATGAAAAATTGTACGGTACGAAGCGGAGTGGCAGTAACACTGGCAAAATTGCACACGATTTTACACCGTACAGCTACGTCGGTTCCGTCGATACAACTTCCATTTGTCTACGGTATGCGTCACGACGTCGCTAACTATACCACTTTCCCTATTTCGATGCTCAGAGGGATCTTTTTCTTAACGCTAAACCTACCGACTTTCATAAAATTTCGTCCAAATTTACTTTTGTTTAATTTCAATTATAGTCTCAATTAGTTGGCAATCTGATAATGTCACCTACGAGGGAGGGAGATACGAGGAGAAGAATACGAAACGCTGCCAGGACCACGAGTGCGACAATGCTGTAAAATACGAAATAACATCGTACAAGAGATAAATAAACGTCTAGAAGCGGATTTGAGAAATACTTTTACTTTTAATTAGCCTTCGGCTCTTCCGCGTAGTTGCCCCTTAGATTTTCCCTATCGTCGTAACCTTTCAATCGAATAATTAGAATAACGAAAAATTAGATGCTACAAAATTACGTAATAACGGTGGTAAGTTTTACATGGAAGAGCTGTCTAAATAAACATAAATTAACGTGATATGGCATTTTGTAAAATCTTAACAGTCGTCTCAGAAAAATCTCTCGATTCTCGAATACTCAAAGCGGTAGCATTGAAGCTGTGAAAGTAACGAGTCGACGTCTGCTATAGTTTGCGAGAAAGCGGCTTGTAACGCTCTATACAGGCTATAGAGGCTATAGAGGATACGTAAAGTTGGAAAGAACGTTCGAATACTTTGGTGAACCATCGCGAGTAATATTTAGCGGAGGAGCATCGAATAAGAGGTAGTAGAAAAAAGGATCGTCTCGCGCGTGTGTTGTTAATTAGTGAATGAAAGAGAAACGATCGCCTAATTTACCTGTCCTTTGCCGTCGTTT
Organism: Bombus pascuorum; assembly: GCF_905332965.1. Lineage (NCBI taxonomy): Eukaryota > Metazoa > Arthropoda > Insecta > Hymenoptera > Apidae > Bombus > Bombus pascuorum. The sequence goes on from NC_083494.1 coordinate 770,122, forward strand.
CGTGGCTTCGACTCCGTTTCTAACGTCTTCGACGTCACTTGTCGCCGATGCAATGTAACCGTTTGCCGTTTTCGTGGTGGAAGCGATGCCGCGACATTCAACCTCATTCTCCTGACGAACGAGCATGCTTACCTGCTCGTTAGACCTGCGCAAGATCGTCTTACCGCTGTTAGAATCGAATGGACCGTCTATCACCGTGGTGATGATCGTTCCCGAATCGGCTGGCGGGAACACGTACGTCTCGTTCGCGATTTCTTTACCAGCTTTCAGCGATTCTGCCGCCACTTTCGAACTCTTTATGATCAGAGCGGTCGACCTGACCACCTTCGGACTCTTTTCGAGGGCGTTTATACGTTGCCTGACGACGTTATCGATGTTACGGCCGACTAACTCCTCCGAACCTATCACTATCTTTTGACTGTACAATGGCTGAGGTCGGTTCGGCGTGCTCTTGGGATATTTCATTCTAACTTTCGCACGATTTGTGGTGGTGTTGAAAGTGATGGTGGTGGTAGTGGTGGTGGTGGTAGTGGTGGTGGTGTTGTGGGTGGCTCTCGCATGCGTATCATTTTCGTCTACTGCTAAACGAACAGAAAGAAAAAGAAAAGACAAATCAACGATCTAAGAAGCCAAAGAAGCGCCGATTCTATGTCGTTGTTTCTTGTTCTCTTCCCTTTCTCAAATAACGTGTTTACGACCGGCACCGTTTTCTATTTAATTGCCAATTATTCGATATCGATGCATTTCGATCATTTCCATCCGAATTAGTACCAATTTCTTCTTAAAATTACCAACCAAAGAGATACTACGCCAAAATAGACTATCGGCTTTTAGGGAATTCCACGTTTTTATCTTTTTGGCATATCGCGAAGTATCTTTAAGCTGGAAACGTTAGAATTACTTTACTTACGCGATATTCCTTAAATAATTTCCGTTCGAATATCGTCGACCGTTTCAATCGACGATTAGATATAAATAATGAATTTCTTGAAATTCAAAGCCACGGCGAAAAGATAGCAAACAACTGAATGTAACGGATATGCAAGCGTCTATCGCAAAGTACACCGAATATTCTGTGAGGATACGTTTCGTATCATATAATTGGAGACAAAGCTTCCGAATACATTAGTTCCGAAATAACCGATCGTAAAATAAGTTTCCGTAAATGCGGAACGAGGAACGTTCGTGAAACTTTAGGTCATCCTATAAGTAACGCAATCGTTGCTTTTCGTGTAGCAAACGACGAAAAAAATCGATCGGTGATAAAGTTCCCCGTACCTTTCACCCATTTCCCTATTAAGCTTTTCCTCCTAATTTCTTAAAACTCCGACAGTAACAACTTCCCTTGCTTTAGACTGAACTCTTAGAAACATCGTATTACTTATCGGATGATCTAACATTATCCAGTGGATTGCTGAGACTCTTTCAATAAGGAAACTCCGATAACGTTTTCAATCCATCCATACACTTTTTAAATCGGTTACAGTGATGTTTCTATGTAAAAATCGCTGGCAATCCGTTGGTAACAATTTCGCGAAGACCAGATCGAAAATATACCGTTACATTAATATTTGAACATAGCACTATCTCTGTATTGCCTTGTGTAAAAGGGGATGATTTAAATATCGCGTTGCTTGTTCTACGACAATACGAATTATATGTAGCTTGAAAGCAGATGAACAATTTCTTTCTCGTAATCTTTATATTATTTCTTTTTCTTTTTTTTAATTTATATAAAATTCTTTATATCTTTTAACAATATCCGTAATATTCGTCTAATCGATAGTAAGAATCGTGTTATTTCAAGATAATTTTTCCCTCCTCTTGGCGATAAACTGCAAGCTGTCTTTTATCGAAAATAACATTCTTTCCTCTAAATTTATCGACGTATCGTAAAAATATTAGTGTTGATTAACTATACTATAAAATAAATCTATTTCGCTAGATTATAGAACGCCACGACCGTGAAAATAAGATACGTTTCATTAAAAGAAAACCTATCGTACAATTATATTCCTATCGTTAGGAAGAAACTGCTTTTGTACTTTCAAGCTACCACATATGCCTTGTATTTTAAGTAAAATAAGCAACGCGACAAGTAAATCGCCTCCTGTTATAAAAAGCAACAAATACGAATAAATGGTGCTGTGTATAATGGTGCGAATATCGATGCGAGTAACTGCATATCGTAATTTCCATTAGCGAAAATATTAATAAGTCCGTTCCGTTATCTAACGTGTACGCGATATTCAAATATTGTTCATCGTCGCGCGTGCCGACTCGTAAGAAAGTGACAGGGTCGACATTAAACTTCCAAACTTCGCAACAACGATTCATGGTTTCGTCATATCGGGCTAAACTGGATAAATCGATGTTTCGCGTTTCTGGATGCAAGGCCCTCCGAAGAGACAAATTTAATTACAGGCTAAACGGAGAACTTTCAAAAGAAATAACGAACGTAGGAAAATACAAGAGACACACACTGGTGAAAGGATTCAAATTGAAACCTTACAATATAAACCGCGTAAATTTCGAAATGCAACTGCATAATACAAAATGTTATTCGAGAGGAAACGTATTTAGCGTATTTTAGCGTATCGACGATACCAATAGCATACGCATCTTGATAAATAGAATTTCAATTAAAGTACCTCACGAGTAACAGATAAAACACAATGGGGAAATCATTGGAATATGATAAAATTCGAAGAACTTGCAGCTTCGAAAAATACATTGAAACGAAATACTATGTTTCGATCGATAACAAACGATAAACTAATTGGGCTACGTGAAGACAATTCTGTCCAAATTGCTATTTAAAATAAGAAAGATAAGAAAATTGGGAGTGATATGGTACGTGTCGGAATATATCTTACGATATTACCGGAGCTTTTCACCAAGACGTAAAAATACTTGTATCGTGCGATATCGACGTTTCAGAGTAATATCGGTAAGGTAAGAAACCAATTGTGTACATGCGATCGATATGATATAACGGCAAACGTAATTATAAGATTATCGACTTGATAATAGATAAATATTCGTCGACTGAATCACGATACAGGGCTTCTTGAGTATTACTAAGATCGTCTATATGTTATAAGCTATAAGGATATCGTAACAAAAAATTATCTTTTAAATCTGAAACAAATTAATTATGCTTATTTACACATGCGTGTTACAAGTGCATTCCATCGTGACGCATGGTTCCTTTATCAATATGTACAATGTAAGAGACAGAGAACGGATCTTTTCGGTTGCATGTGCGAACGTGTATATGTGTGTGCGCGAATTCGCGCGTCTCATAAAATGTATGCATCAAATTGTACAATTAACACGAATGATTAACGATGAATTACGATAAAAGAAATATGTATATAACGTACAAAAATATAAACGCTTTATTCGATATCACGAAAGGTACTATGCGTTGCTGAGCAAAAGTCCTTCGAGACGACACAGAAATGACAGTTTCCCTTACTTTGCCTAATTTTTACGCCAAGTTCGTGTGCACACGCTGTCTTTAAAACATACATAGACCTAGGCCTAGTCTCTAAGCCCTTTTCAAGCGATACACAAGATTCGGCTGAAGGATATACAACGAATAAGCGGGTAGGAAGCGATTCCTTGTGAAAGAAGGAAATATAGAATAAAGCTTTTTCGTACGACGCGTCGCCGTTTTCGAGAAAATTGAATTTGGAAATTTATCGAGTATACTCGAACAGGGTCCCGTTGAAATCACCGACGCAGATTTTATCGACCGTAGAGCTTTGACCGATAACAGTTTTTGACTGGTAACATCTTTAACCGACTGGCAGAATAATACTACATAGAAGTAAGAGAGACTATTTACTTATGCATGTAGATTTATCGCTGCGGAAATCGATAGCCAGCCGGATTAACGATATTGGCACGAACCTAATACACAGGCCGTGGATTTCACAGCGATTTGCGTTGAAATTACGCTCAAACTTAACGTACGTTCGTTGAAATCGAACTAAAACTTATTTCATTGCTAGTCCTCTTGTATTCGGTATTGGGCTTGGATAACTGGACACGAGGTTGTTCTACGTGCGAAGATAAGTCGAAAACGGAGAATAGAGATTTTTATTTCGGCGCTTGGTTCCCGAGAAAAAGAAATTTTCATTTATTCGTAGTATATCATATACCAATTCTCAAGCAAACATGTCCAAGCTTTGTTTTCTTTTTTCCTTTCGAGTTTTCCATCGCATCGACTTTTTACGAGATATCGTGATTCTTTGAATTTTAATCGTGTTTCTATCGGTACGTTGCGCCTCGTTCCGAGCCCTCGTAAACATTTCAGTTCGCTTCTTCGGGGCAGACTTGAAAATTTCATTCTCCGAAAGAGCGCACTGCAACGTTCGCAGAAAATGTAAAATCTAGGATTTGTACGTTATACGTATTAGTGGTCGAAGAGCGGAATCTACAGCAACGGATAAAAGAAAGTGTAAGAGGTAAGTGGTACGAAGGGTCATTCGCTATAATTTTACAAAATATAATTATACTTGTCAAGAGGAAGGAACGAATGTAATATATATGTATCCTACAGCGAGTTATCGTTGTAATTAAAAACGTATAGTACAAAAATTATTGGCGTTAGCATAATACTTGTAATTGTAAGATTTCTTTCGTCCATCGCTGTATATTCTCTCGAACGCTCTTAAATTCGATCAATTCGTTTTACTCGCAACGAAAGAAATACGTGCAGCCGACTTTGATATACATGGGCCCCCCCACTTGGGTGATCGTTGTTGTAAATCGTTGCTTGGGCTTTTACCATGACAATTGCACATATCTAGATATATGAGACTAGCTATATTTCCTTTTAACGTGGGTTGTGTGGTTGCAGTTAATCTAAATGTTATGTAAATCAGTAGCAGGAAGGATGAAACGAGTTAATCCGTGTAGTACTATCTAGCTAGCGGATGACTCCGTTTTATTGGGATTTTCTGTTAGGTATGTGTGTGGTGGTTCGAACGATGTCAAGATTTTGGTAGCTTAGAGAGCTTATGAAACATCTAATCGGCAGGTCTTGTATGGTGTCTCGTAGCGTTGATGCAACGGATATCCGTGTGAATAAGAAACTTGGCTGATACATGACCAATCATATCCGTATTCCTTCCCAGAGACTTCTCAGCAAAGCACAGTACACGCTTAAAGTCTATCAATGCAATTATTTAAAATTCGATGAACATCAAAACTTGCATTCGCGTGCATTCTCTATTATTGTACGGGAGATGAGCTAAAAAACAATTCGATCGAAGAGATCGTATGAAACAAATGTGTAATTAAGATTCATATTTACTGTAAGCCATGCGTCTCGAATCAGCGTAAATATTCGATTTAATAAAAATCCATAAGAAAAGACGAAAGAAAAAATTCTATGTACAAGAGAATTAAATGCGTGACTGACCGTTATTTCTTCTGCCATGAATTTCTTGGTCCTCCGAGACAGGTTCTAGAAGTGGTAAAGTGTTATCTGGACAATAAGGTGAACTGAATGGAACGCCGGTACTACCTTCTGACATTCCAGCACCGTCCAAACCTGCACTGTGACAGCTACGTGGCAAACTGGAATATCCTAAAAATTCGAAACTCATAAGCATCGTATCTAAACTGCTTTTCGTAAATTGAAAATACAAAACTGCGGATTTTTATACATTTTATACATTTGTAAGAATTTACAAACTGCAAACATGCATACAGGATGCAAATAATTTACAGAAATGTAGAAAATGTCTAGAGTATAATGGTTTCCGTAATACTTAGATAAAACAAGTTTCTAACTAAGCTCCGTTTTCTTCGTTATATTCGTAAAAATACAAATTTGCATAAAAATCTGTAGTCCGATAACGGGTAATGCAAAGAACGTTTGAATAACGATCAGTCTCCGTCTCCCTATTTTTTTGTTTTCTATTCGTACAGCTACAGTGTATACACTATCGCCCACAAGACACGGGACACCCGGCACGATTAGGATAAGTACGAATGCTCGTTGCAATTACAAAATGAAATTGATACTTATTAACCGTATATATTATAAGAAGAATTATAAATTAAATTATACTTATTTACTTGTTACAATTATGTCCAGAACGTGACACGGTGTTCTACTAAACTTGTAATTTATCGCAATACCGTGTTACACCGTGCGTTTGCCTTTGAAATTTCCACCAGAATGGATAAATCTGTCTCTACTCTTTTTCCATCCTTGCTTGTCTACCCAGCCGCGCGAGAACATAAAGAGTCTTGAGAATTATCCTGACTCTCTTGCACGATCCTCTTCTCATTTTCTCTCATTAGTAATAGGACGTCGTTACAGCTTCGTTTATCGTAGAAAATCAGTATCTATCGGCAGTTGATAAATCGACTGTGCGACTGAACAGATTTCTTGTACGCGCACCTTGGTAGATATTTATACAATTACAAAACAAAATACCAGTTCTGTATCTTATTTCTGGTTAGTATCGTTTTGATGCTTAATATGCGTCCAATTCCTATCTATCTCTATCTATTCTATTTTGCTATTCCTCGTGGATATCTTGCTACACTACGTACTAATTTCTGTATTAATGCTTAATTTGAATTTACACGACACTAGGATCATACGCGTGCAAAAATTGACGATAGAAAGAAACGGTAGATAGATACTAACTTATTTCGACGAGATCCTGACTAGGGGTACTGGGAGTAGCTGGCACACTGCTAGCTTTTCTTCTAAGACACGTCGTTTGACATCGCTGTATGGGTGGTTCTTCCTTCCGAAGTGGACCCGTTTCCTCTAAAACTTCCTTTTCTGTCCTGCCAGTATATTTGAACTTCGTACCCCAAGAGAAGATAGATCCACCGCTTACAACCGGTGCATCCGATGCCCTAGGTAATCTAATCAGAAGAAAGTGTTCGGTTAGTCATTTACTCGGTTGTTTGATGGGTTTGATCGGTCTCTGTACATTCAAACAGTTATATCAAGGTATGTCTCTGAGAAAATGAATTTCTTAGGAATATCTTCAAATTTTAGCTACGTGTTAAAAAGGATACGATGTACGCGTAGCTAAAATTTAAGGAAGCCTAGCGGTACCCCGAGGTCAACGTATCGAACCTCAAAGCTTCTCTAAAATCAAAAGCGAATTGCTTGCGAATTTTTCAAACGATTGATATATCGCGTGAAACTACGTTAGAACTTTTATATTAAAAAGGGCCCAGCGGTACCGTTTTTCAGATAAACGAGTGCAAATTACGCGATTCGATGAAGTTCTGCATGTATGAATGTAAGGCATGCGTGTGCACAGATGTAACGCTGCCATGCGTGTCTACGTAAAGGGCTGGGCTAGCGTGTTCAGTTTTTCCAAAAGGTTCCTTTCTCACTCGTATGTGTCGACGACATACAACACTCTCACGCCATACGCTCTCGCGTGTTAAACATTATACTCTGCGATTATATTATATAGAGCGATTATACTCTGAGACATACCTTAAGTACGATAATTATACACGATAATATCTGTATGTTAGAAAAATTCTTAAAAAATCAACAGGCTGCTTGTATTTCAAAACGAAATATCCGTTATACCATAAATAGCTTCCCAAGATTCGTATCATTTTTCACGTTACGATTCGGTGTAACAACTTTCTCCATCGTCCTACGTCCTCCTCGTAGCTTCCGTATAATAAAATTTCGTTCTCCGCGAAATAACAGTTTAAACGTTTGAAAATATAGAAAATTAAGACTAACAGCGTTCTACAATGAAAATATAATACATCAACCTTCAGATGTATTATCTTTTTGGTTACCGTCTTAAAGCAACGATGTTCGCAAAGAAAGTATACGCTTGAAGATCGAATTCGCTTTCAGAATGATTTTAGGAATAATTATTTTTCATAATTTACCACATTTCGTAACTATGCGCATATATAACATTTGTCATAAACAAAGAGCTCGTTCGAGTCAGTTCAAATCATACTTTTGCTGGCAGAAAGATCGAAAGGGCCAAGCGACAAAAATGGTAGCACGATCGAAGAAAGACACCTACCGCAGCTATCTCGCGAGATCCTCGGATCGGGGCTCTAATTAATAATAATCTTACGCGCGACAGCTGGAAATAGGGGTAAAAGGAAGGGAAATTGTACTTGTCAAATACGTCGATGTCAAGTACTCGTGAGGAATCGAATCTTTTGCAAGTAGCAATCGAATTTTTCTAACAAGAGAAAAATTGGACAGAACCATAGACGATGAATGATAGAGATGCTTTATAAATTTTATTTCAGCGTTTACGCTTGTACCTACTTAAAAATGATAACCCGCAGATATAATTCTAAACGAATCGGCAACTTTTGGTTCAGGAATGATACGCAAGAAGATACAGTGCACCACCTTTTTTCCAAAGATAAGGCAACATATTAAAGTTTCACGGGGAGATAGTTTTATTTTATATTTCTTATACGAAAGTTTTACGCTTCCTTGTGTTCTATCGTATATGTGTATTATATATAGCATTGTGTTTATCTACGAATTTATAAATATCATTCCGTTATAAACAGTTACATACATACATAGATGCACGGCTAGATGCACATAGTACTATATACAGACAAAGTTAGTGTACATTTGTGGTTAAAAAAAATCTTGGATCATTTTATAACTTCGTAATTACATTTTTACTAATCATTAATAGAAATATGCTTTTTTCTTGCAGCATAAAAGCTGCGTATACAGTACGCGGTCCGTGATTCGTAGTACAAGTAGTAAAGGAGTTCGCGAGATTCTGTGATTCGAAATACGACAAAAATTGAAAACAAAATTTCGTCGAAAGCCTCGTTTTGGAGAAGATCGAGTTTGAAAACTTGTCAAGAATACGCGGACTCGTCCAATTCCCAACTAGACGGTCGCGAATAATCGATAGGAAATTATTTCGTGTGAAAACAAGTCGAAAACGTAGAATACAACTTTGTCGTTTGAGGCACCGTTTTGAAACGTTATCGCTTATTGTTGAAACCGTCGAATATATTTAAAATAATAAATTAATAATAATAAAATAAAAGTATACCGACTATATTCGCAGATGCCCTCGTACGGTGTGTCAATCGCAAAGTGAGATCACTAATAACTCGTTGATTAGTTCGTTGATAATTCGTTTTATAACTCGGTAGATAACTCTTGATAACTCTTAGATAACTCGTCGATACTCGACTCTTTTCGGTTGCGTCAGTTTATCTATACTGGTCGGGGAGAGTCAGAAAATTTAAATTCGTCTTCTTTCGATGGGTGCCCGGAGTTTATTTATTACGAATTGATACTCCGAGGCAAAACAACAACATGATTTGAATAGTCCTCTACTCATGTGCCTCTACAAAAATAAGCTCGAACACTGGGCAACCTTCCATATTCGATTTTCTCAAATATTATATTTTCGACTTACTTTCACACATACGGTAACCTTCTGTCGATTACCTATCCCTGTATAGCTGGCAATTAAACAAATTAATCCATACTTGTCAAGTTTTGAGAGTCGATCTCCTCCAATACAATTTGACTATTCTTGATTTTCGTCGTATTTTCAGCCATAGAATCTCTCCGGTCCCATTTGTACCATGGATTACGGATCCTATATATAACGTGTTATCAGATCTGATACACCTAACACCGTCGCTCTTCATTTCCTCTTATTTGTCAGGATACAAGAAAATGAGAGAAAGTTGTCGTTTTTCAAGGAGATATTAGGATATAAAAGTGTCGTTTCAGGATCATCCGACGTTATACCGTTAGTTTCGTTTTGTTAAACAAAACGACCCATTTTCCTCCTCTTAATCATTAAAAAGCTGAGAGGAAAACGCATCCAACCGTATCCCGTAGCATGATCTTTGAATGATCTGGCCGATAATTTCCCGAGCAGGAGATCGAACTGGAAGCTGGCGTAAAAAGGAATTGCAAAAACAGAATGAACACCTTAAAAGCATTGTTTATTATTTTAATGTATACTCGTAATGTTGTCCCTCGAACTCGATACACTTATTTAGACGTAAAGCGGTCGCGTCTCCAGCTCTCTTTGCTATAACCGAGACTATGTCTGCGCAAACGTTGCAAATACATTTTTATGTTTTACCGACCACGTCTCTGTATGCTATATTTTTGATCACGCCCCATGGAAATCCATTTCTGCGCGCTCCTCGTTGTACAATTATATTGATACGATGATCAAAGATATCGTACACAGGAATGTTCAATTTCGGATACGATAAACAGTTCTTGACTTAAACAAATGTGTCGATTCTGGCGGAAAACATTTTAACGCGCGTTAAAATAATAAATACCTTAATGCCGTTTATTAATTATCAATTATTCACGATGTTCTGCGATTCCTTTTCGCGCGAGCTTTCGTCTCCATCTTTCGCGTGTGAAATTTGCGGGCCGGAAAAAAGACGAAAAAGAAAAGAGAAAAGGAAAGAAAAACGTAACTAACGATATAATCTCGGAAGGTACGACCTTGAGACGACTTTCACTCTCGTAGTCTAATTCTCTTCCTGAAACACGATAACTTGTTTAACTCGATAACTGGCGACGTGTTTTTGTATCGTGACAAATAAAAGAGTAATTAAGGATGGCAGAGTTAGGTGAGACTCCCTATGCGTAAAACTCGTTAACGAAATGGTAATGGAACACTTGAAAGTTATAACGTTTCACTAACGATCCAAGAATACGATACATATGATCGTAAGTATATATATTTGATATAAGAATATACGAAGCCGTGATTATTCATGCCAGTACGTTAAAAGCCATTAGCTGAATAACAGCATACATACGTGAAAAATAACATTTGCTCGATGGCGCATCTCCATACGTGGCGGCAGTTCGATCCCGTGGGACACTTAAACCCAACTGTGTGCTTTTTCTGAAAATGGTTGGGAAACATTGCACTAAAACGTCTACTCTATGTACATTAGTTTCGACAGCTACAGCTACATGTTATTTTATCACGTAATTGCGACAAAAGGGAAGAAAATTCTTGAAAAAGGAAAACGACTGATTCTCTTTATCATATACTAATACCTTCTGACACAACCAAAATATTTCAAGTAACTATTTCACACCAGATACTACTATCACACTATTACACGTAAATTATGTTTGACTACGTCTGTCTATGATCAATTACATTCCGATTAGTATCGATAAATAACAACGATTTAATTCCATAATAAGCATTAGTTATTTAATGTTTAATGTACGCTTGTTACGTATGTTGCTTTAACATAGTAACGTAGTACCGATTCATCGTATATCCGATCCATATATCTTTTCCACATAGACGCTACCTATTTCAGTGACTTTTATTCTTCTATATAAAGCTGTTGAACACATAAGACAGTGGTTTTTAACCTGCTCGAAATCGCGCAACATTTTCACGTTATAAGACACATTCGCGGAACAACAAAATCACCAAAGTAGCAAAGCTAAGGACAAAACTATCGATGAACATGCTTTTGCACGAACATATTCAAACGCATGAATTACGGACGAAAGAAGAGTATAGATAACGGCAAGGGACGAAAATGTTAATTTTAAAGAAAGACGCTGTATTCGTAAAAGCTGTAATTAGAATAATTCTTTCGTCGAAATTACTTGTTAATGCAGCTTAATTCGTTGGAACGTTATCGTTCGGTTAAGATACCGTTTCGGTTAAAAACCACTGACATAACGTATAATATAGTATAACTGACACACAGCACAATAACGCTATTACGAATGTTTAAAAAGTAAACGATTATTAAATGCACTCCTACAGTGACAGTGTAGAATCTACCGAGGCAAATTGTTGGTTTAATACCGATTTAAGAGACTTCAAACAATTACGTCGCTTCATCGAGATAGCTAATCGTTCGAAATCTCTGCTCGTAGTTTCCGCCAGTAGCGATACAGCGATCTGCTCTCCACTCTCACACCGATTGCCGAATTATTACTAGTAACAAGTTGATCGCATTACACGACAATAATCAATCAAACATGTAATTTCCACCTATGTTAAAAGACACGAACAATCCGTGTGACTGCTGTGAAACGACTCACCTTTGTTCTCACGTCCTGGATAGGGCCAGCAGCGGTAGAAAATAATAAGATTAGTCGAACTCGTAACAATATCGAACGCATAACGTACAAGGTGTCTGACTTCGATTCAAGTAAATGCTAGCACATAACGAAGAACGATGATTCGTGAGAAGAGCGTAGTAGTAGCGGTTCGCGAAAGTAATTAAATACTTACGCGTATCTACGCATTTAATATGTTGGCTATTTTTGAGAAAAATAAATTTGAAGAATTATACGCGCGTATGTTCGGTCTTGCTGCTTCTCGAAACCGAAGCCTTCAACGAGAGAATTTTATTCCACGTTTTTTCATTATTTTTCCATGCCAGCTCGAGTACATTCTCCCATTAATTTTTCTCGAAAACTAAACCTCGGGCAACAAAATTTTACTCCGTATCTTTTTATTTTCTTTCTCTTTTTCTTTTTTTCGTTCGTTTTATCGTTCAACCGGACCCCGCATTCGAGACACGATTATCGTTATTACAATAACAAAATTCTGACATAGCAGAAACCCATTCGACGCCGTACACGCATAAACAAGTTAGGAAACATTTATTACAAACATACGCTTAATGAGAAGTTAGTATACAGCAGTAATAGTAATAGAGTAGTAATATTAAACATTTGGTTAATGCCAAAGTTGGTTTCACCGAATATCTAAGTAGCTTATCAGTGTAGCGAATAATTTTATTCATCACCGTTCAACTACTCTGGTGATCTCTGTGAAGTGTATACGTCTAGTAAATATCTTGTAACTTCCGTGTACATTTTTAGATCAGTTTCGCATATTGTCAACATAACGGCGATAGTCGTGTCTCGTTACAACGTTTCACGAGATTTCAAATTCCTCCACATAACATATACATAGGTAAAATGTTGCAATACTTTCATGATCCGCGGTGTATCATGATACGTGGTGTATCTAACAGGAAAAAGAGCTTTTAAAAGTTCTAATTTTATATCCGAATAGAAAATGGAAGCACCAAGTATGATCTGTTTCTATGGTATAACTTTAATCTCTAATTTTTAATAATCGTGTTTCTCTTATGCGATTCTGTCTTTCTATTGCAATTACATCGGTCCGTCAATAAGTTTTACACGCTTTTACCGTTTACTGTGTGTTTTACTTCGATATTTAATTAATAACTATAACATTATAATTATAGATACTATTGGAATTAATTGTCATAATATTATAATATATTCCAATTATATATTGTATATCATACAATGTATATTAGAATATTTCATTCAATTAATATCGCTCTTTATAAAAATTAATTCAAAAGTAACATACACTTTCTCTTTTGATATTACGTAGAAATACGTAAAACGCGTCTAATTTAAACGTAAACGGATGAAAACCTAACCATTAATTTCGTTATAGAACTAAGATTAACTTCGATAGGATCCAAATATTTAAAAACCGTCTATTTCTGTTCCACTTTTAACATTGTATTTATGGACATGTCGATATACTTGAAACGATTGGAAGACTCATGGAGTTAGTAATCCTATAAACCACGTTCAGACACTGGGTCAAGGTTGGTTCATCGATCACATTCACAAGAAATGATTAAAGTAATAACAGCGATTACTTTGTTGCTTTCGTCATTCTTCGCTTTTAAGGAAAATAAAAGTGATTCAACTATCTTTAATATTAGATTTGATAATAAAATTGAAGGAAAACGCACTAGCTTTCATATTGATCGCTTGATCATCCGATTTTTTTATACGTATGATGAATCTATGTGACGACAGGTTCTATTTATAGGATTAGAATAATTCCAACAGGCGAGAGAAAAAGAAAAAAAGGAACGACCTCGATATACAGGCAAGCATCACGCTGCCATGCATAACGATCGTGTGAAAATGTACTCGATCTTAGGCAATATCGGCAATCTTAGGCAAATTTACGTTAACTAAGAAAAATTGCATACGATAAGTAAGACGACTATAGTAAAGACGACTATAGTAAATGAAACAAAGTAACTGTAGGTAAATACGTACACAAGTTGACCAAAGTATTCGAATAGTCGTAGACATCTGTTACGTGTTGTTCATGACGCAGACAGGAAAGTAAAAGCACGCGACACTAAAAATTTCTGACGTTTCATACAGTTTCGCGCGGACCGCTTATTTCGAAAGCGTTGTAACTCTGCTTTCCCTTGTTTCGAGATATAAAATGCTTGTGTTTAATGATTGCAAACTCCTGATAAGATCTGCTTTGTCCAGTTTCTAAGCGACTATAAATTCGTTATACAAATAGCTGTTGAGGATCAAGTAGAGCAATGTCTTTGTTCAGGATCGCGAACGGATATACATCACTTTAAAAATTCTACGAGTCGTTAAAGTTTCATTGTTTGAAACTCACGTTTCACGCTTTAATCCATGCTTTTGCTTACAAGAGCAGGAAAAACGAAATACCGTTGTTTAATTTCAATATCGTTTGTTTTTGATTAATGTCTAGACTGTTCGCAGACAGGGCACGGATTACAGAAAACGAACTTGCACCACTTTCGAGATAAATTATGCAAACCATCTATTAACGAAACTTCGATCGACGAATATTTTAAGATTTAAATCGTAGATTGTTCATAAATACAATGTTCGTATTAGAGTATACGTAAATTGTTGGTTTCTCAACTTCTTTTTCCAGATATGGACTTTCGTCGCTTTTGAAATAAACGGTATATATATTACGTAATAACGTTCTGTACCTGTATTATAACGATAACATCCATTAGAACTAAAGATTAGACGAAAGCTAGTACGTCGGCTTACCGATTATTAAGAGGAAACGTTGCTACAATCGGCAAAGTCAAAAAGACGATAGTTTGTCGACTGGCAATCTTTTTTTAATATATCTTTAGATTTTTACGAACAACGAAAAGAATGGAATCTAAATAGAAATTTGTTCCGTCTATTCGATATTAAAACGACGACTCCGTTTTACAGGATTTATATATTTTTGCATTCTGTGCATTTTCACGCCTTTGAAATTTCCCACCAGACGCGTAAAACTTTGCAGTATAATAGTAAATCGATACACCTTAATAATAAAAACGTAGTATTTTTTACTCGACATGTAAATTTCGAGAAAAATTAATACGTATCTATATTATACATAAATTGTATTTTATTCTATCGATTCGTAACAAGCGCAAAGGCAAGCGTAAAACATACGAGCTTGGTTGATCTTATCGAATCGATTAAATCGAGGAAACGAATTAAAAGGATGTTTGACGACTCGAAACATTCCAATAAGGACACGTATGAATAAAATATATACGTAATACATTTCTATAATGATATAGACCCAATATACGCGTCGTTATAACATCTGTTTCACTTTATCCGAAATGAATCTTAACATAATAATCTTCATAATCTTATGAAAGTTTCCCGTCAAAGTTAATTTGAGCCAATTAATTCCAACTACTAATTCCAACCGTGTGTTTATAATTAGAAAAAGTAAAGTTAAAAGTAGCGTTTACCTCGCTTATCGTTAAATGTACAATAAACATTTTTCCTTCGAAGTTGATTTTTTGAACCTCCGGCCAGCGGAAATGGTGTGTTTTACGGGATCCTTGAAACGTTAGGATTCCACAATGATTAATGCCGAGATATAATTGCGCACCTTTTTGGTCCTGAAAATGAAAAGAAAAGGACACTATTACTACGGCATATACGTATCTTATTATTTATACATATATAAAATTTAATATTTAATAAAATCTAATATCGCGTATGTACGTAATATTTTAGATTACTTCTAGTATTGCTTTTTTAATTTTAGATTATCTCTTCGACTACTACTTGCTATAATATAAGGGAGGAGGCAATAAGGTGATAACGCCATAAGAATGAGAAAATGTAAAAAGCGTGATAGGTAAAAAAGATGTAAAAGCGAAAACTCGTGCAAAGCCGCAAGGCCCGGACTAATTAAAAATAAAATAAATACTACTTGCTATATTTGGCGAGCTGACGACTCGCAAAGACTCGTGAAAGTTGAGGTACGATAAGACGATAATACGAGATAAGAAGGAAAATTATTCCATGGAAATGCGAGTCTCTTAAAAATAAGTAAAACGGTGAGTACGACGTCAAACAGACAAAGAGATATCGTAAACAGATACAGAGACGAAGATGAAATTGAATTCGATCCTCAGACTAGGCGTCCTTGTACTCTCAGAGCTCATGATAGACACGCTGTTATTAAACAAATTAAAGAAAAACAGCAAGTAAATGCCAGACATAATTGTTTGGATGACGGAATTTCCAAATAACAGAACACGCGTCTTTTCTTATAGTCGTATGATATAATATAAATGTAGTTTTTCAATTATTTCTGCATTCTCTATATCCTGTTTGCTGCTAAATCCAATAAGTCAGTTAATACATTCAGCTACGTTGAACTACTTTCTGTTTGTGCCTGAAACGGTCCAAGTCTTCTAATTCCGTCGACGCTTTGAAACGAGAGAGACACATTCATCGCCACTTCCATCCTTACCTTCTCTTTTCAGCATCGGCATTTACAATTTTAATAACATTTATTCAAATTTCAAAACTGTCCCGCATAATGTAAGATCTAGATCCTGGTCTTTCCTTATCGCTAACTTATAGAAACTATTAGTATATTTACTTTCCAATCCCATTAAACGAATTATGCCAACAACTCACAAGGCAACGAGGGTACATTCGCTTCTAAATACATCAAACACATAGGCTACATACATTACGCACATTAAACACACACATTACGCATGCCCTGAACACACGCTAGATGCATACACACACGCATACACAAAAGATACAAGTCCAATAGTGTAGCGTGAGTTAATTCAGTGCCGATGGTACGCTTTTCATCCAAAGTGCAATAAAACAGCAAAAAAAAGTCGTACATCAACTTTTTACAGGTCATCGTAAAGGGGAGACTTCCCTTTACAAAGTTATCTGGGAATGTATCTCCAAAAAAAAAAAACTTTTGTGATTCCGTAGAGTTGTTTGAATTTGTTGAATTTTCGAAAGGAAAAAGTATCTTCGCTTTCTCAGCCGTTGTAAAAACAACCGTGAAAAATATGAACACAGAGGATCGTGAAAGAGGAAGCTTCGCGTGGTTCAGCGAGTCCAGGTAGATCCTCGTACGACTTTATTTTTCCCCAAAGTCACAACAGTTCAAACATGGAGGATTTTTCATCGAAAATTTAGTGATCCTTTAATTTTGCATGCCAGTGTATTGCGTTGGCCGACAACCAGGCAGGCAACTGATTTAGATTCTTTTCTGTGTCTTGCACTTCTAACTCTCTACAAAAAATAGTAAATAAGAAATAAAAAATAACAGATAGTTGCATTCCGTTCCCATGGTATTTACATATTTCAGTGTAAAATAAATATTTTATTTATACCGAACTTGAGAGCATATATACAAAATAGTGATATGTACACTGAACGATATTTTCTGATATTTTCAGAGTATTAGTTCGTAGAAATATTTTGTTATTTTCTTATTTGTTCGAATCTATTTAAAAAATTGACCAACTTTGGTTCGTATTGATTCTTGCACACGGAAAAATTTATTTTAAAATTAAAAATGAATGTAAGAAAGGCTGTCCTGCGGGACAAGGTCAACCATCTAGAAAGTGATGCTGTGTGCAAAGATAGATGAAAAATGTGGAATAAAGCTTTTCGTCCGAAGCTTGGATCTCGAGGAAATCGAGTCTGAAAATTTACCAAGTATACTTGAACGTGGCTAATTTGCAACGCTAATTCATGGAAATTTATCATGCGTGTATACTAGATCAATTCATAACTAAGCATCCTCAGATTTTACTCGTTGAAAATGAAATCTTACCAAACCTTTTTATTCATTCTCGAGTAAGTAAAATTACGCTATACAAAATCCTATTTAGACATATGGAATCCAACTATGGGTAACGACAGCAAGTAATTCCAACATAGAAATTCTTCAACGATTCCAATCGACAACCTTAAGATCCCTAATAGATGCACCTTGGTACGTCACCAACGAAACGATACATCACGACCTCAAGATACCCACGGTCAAAGAAGAATTATCCAAATTCAGCAATAGACACAGTACAAGAGTTAACAGCCAGCAAAACCCCCTAGTTACTCAACTACTTGACACGTCGGAACAGATCCGCAGGCTAAAAAGACATTACACCTTAGACCCAAGCACTAGATTCAAATAGAGTCAAACATACTATAAACACTTATTAACCATGTCATAGTACCACGCTAGATAAATTTACTTAAAATTCTCTAATGAGAATTGATTGTAAAATAAACGCAAATAAAAAAAAAGAAAAACGATTCCAATCGAAAACCTTAAGATCTCTAACAGATGCACCTTGGTACGTCACCGACGAAACGATACATCACGACCTCAAGATACCCACAGTCACAGAAGAATTATCCAAATTCAGCAATAGACACAGCACAAGAGTTAACAACCGGCTTGCTACCTTTACCTGTCATCACAGCGATCTTTTCCCTCAATTCCGTCAATCCGGTAACGTTGGCCCTAACTCCGAACCTGCGGTAACAGCTGCGCTCTACGTTTTATCAAATCCTACGCTTCGATCTGTTTTACGTCTTTTGAAACGAGCGCGATCTATATAGATCTGTGGCTGATCAAGCTATAGCTATATCCGATCGATTCGTGCGAAGTTGCGACAAGACGATCAATATCGACCATGAGAAATTGTTCATCTTTGCTTTTTTGTCCGCGTTCAATTTCGTTCTTCCGTGCGTGCGGAAAACGATCGCGATAGAACGACCAATCGTATAATTGCGTAGAACTGTGTATAATTTCAAATAATCGCATCTAGGTACATCGTAATTTAGTATCGGTACCGCCTTTATCCTCCTAGCTTTATCCTCTGCGTCAACCAAATTATCGTCATTACGTTTGTACATTCAGCATCCAATAGCGCTACTTCGGTAGGTGCATTTCTGAAAACTTTGCTTTTCTACTTAGGCCATGTTAGAACGTGAAATAGTTGTTAATGATAAAGATAGAGTACGGCATGCAGCTACTTTTCTACGTACGTTTTCTAGAATACATGAACGAGTGATTTTATGCAAATGTTCGAACAAAATTATGTCCCGATATCGATACGAAAAAGCTGAACGATAGCAAAACTCTCCTAATACGTTTACACTTGCGGTATTCGGCTGTCAGCTTCGTCTTTATCTATTATGTACCTCATAAAGGATAGCAGATGAAAGAAAGTTTAAACGTAAGCGGTAGAAAAAATCTAAACTAATCTGATCTAATTTAATGCGAAAGTTGCATATACGTGGACATAGGCAAATAAATTTCTTAAAAACTGTAAACTTTCTTTCGTCCACTGCCGTATGCGTGTATTTGTTGATCGACTAGATACCAACGAGTCTCCTTCGCTTCCTATCGATTAGGATTAAAGAAGAAGAATATGCTTGTCTTATATCGAAAGTTTAAAAATTGCGAGGATAAGATGCGTTACAAAGGAAGACACAATTCGAAGGAAAAGATTATTTTTCATTCTGGTCTTACCTTGACAGGGTGTGGGTCAACGGCATACGTGTCCAATTGCGACGCTAATCTAAGAAAGTGAGTTTCCGCTTGCTCCGGAGTGAATCCCTTCAATTCTGTTTGATGCAATTTCATAGCTTTCTCCTCGATAGCTTCCGTTTGTTTAAGCAGTAATTTGTGCTCGGAAATGTAATTCCCTTCGTGAAGTTTAGGATCATAATCTCCTATTTCACCTAAAATCACAAATTATCGTTAAAACGTTTAGTTCACGAACTGTGCTTGCTTATGTAACTATTGTAACGTCATAAGATACGTAAGAAAATACAATACAAAATATAATTCGATAATACGCCAGTTATCGCAGCCGTGGTTTTCGCGAAAAAGAAGCATAGGAAATGAACGGGAGTAAAATTATCGCTTGGGATGTCCGAGCAACAAGGGTGAACGAAGAGACGATAACGTCCGGATGAATGGCCAGCGATCGGGCAAGTGCTTGGCTATGTATCCGGAGCATTACGATGCTCTCGTAAATAAAAATTCGAAGCAGTTAAATTATCGGAATATAGACAGAATTACGATCGGATATAGAATTAGTGGAAATATCGATCGTAAGAGACAACTGAAAGTGATCCTTTAGCCGCAAGGCAAGAGCAATATGAATAAAACGTCCTACTTAGTTTCCATTGCAACTATTATTTTGCATCGCCGTTGCATCCTATACCGAATCGGTCACTTTGGAAGCAACAAGTCGCTAACGTGCGAGCAGTGTGACAAAAATATGCAGTGGGTGATAGCTCTATCTACTATAAGTTATCGAAAATCGATACTTGAAACTTGAAAGAGCATCTAAAAATAAGATAATCAAATTACAGAGCATCTTAGATGCAATTTCGCCGCATCGTGCTTTGTTGAAAGCACACCTAGATTATATTCTTCTCTAAATTTTTGCCGAACCGAAACTACTACACAGAGCGAGTCGTGTTTTCCGCTTGTAATTTTCTCGCAGCCCTGTCCTTACTTTTTCGCTTGTAATTTTCTCGCAGCCCTGTCCTTACTTCTTCGCTTCTAATACGATTAGCAAAGTGTGCGTAAGATTTGGAAATCTTGGAAAAATGTAAAATATTTGGAATATTAACGCGTTGACTGCCACGACACCCATATTCGGGTGTCAGCAAAGTTTCTGGTAAAATAGAAAGCGGCGTTCGACAGGCTAAACAGAGAGAAATTGGAGGAGAAAATGAGAAAAATGGGGATTAACGAGAAACTAATTCGAAGAATAAAAGAGCTGTACGCAGAAGTAGGAATATAATTTGAGCTGGTCCCGATCCGCACGCTAGCAGTGTTACCCTATGACTGAAAGACATATACCCTGAAGCCATCGTCGCCTGTCTACCGTTTATGGTCTGCCTTCGTCCCAGTCTTTTGTCTATACGCCGTCGAAGGCTTCAGTGCTTGAGAAAACTAAAAAGACCAGATGTTTTCTTAGAAGTGGTGACCACTTCGACAAAACGGAAATAACATTTCCAGATGAATCGGTTTGTAAGTTACATTGTTTACAGTGTCACGATGTTCCGAGGACACTCTTCCGTGCTTAGTTCATCCTTGATCCATCCAAAGATCCAAATCGACGGCTAGGACACAGCCGTAACGATACGTTTTATTCCAGTATTTATTAGAACGAAGCTCCAAGTAATTAATTTTTTTTTTTTATTTTATTTTGGTTTTTACAATTTGTCCTGAAGGACATTTGGTAAAGTGTTATATCTCATTGGTAAATAAAAAAATAAAATAAAATAAATATAGCATGTGGGTGGCTACCCCCAGCGGGGTGCCAGCTTCGTTTTTTCTAAGTTATATCTTTTATGAGGTCTATTGGGTGTTTCCTTTTTAGTCTTCTTGCGATGTTTGTTGTGTTGCACGTTTCAGCTGCCAGCTGGCCAAGTAATTAATGACGACAATGAACAACAAGTTCTTTGCGAAGAATAATATATATTTCGAGCGAAAACTTCTTAACCCCTTGGCCTACACGCTATCTGCCGATCGCGCGAGCCATAATAAGCAAGAAGTTCGGTTTCATTCATCTGTTTCATAAAAGATATAACTTAGAAAAAAAACGAAGCTGGCACCCCGCTGGGGGTAGCCACCCACATGCTATATTTATTTTTTTATTTTTATTTTTTTTCTTCACCAACAAGATATAACACTTTACCAAATGTCCATAAGGACAAATTGTAAAATAACCAAAATAAAATAAAAAAAAAAAAAATTCATCTGTTCAGCCGTGTGCCCGAACTGGCGCAAAATGTATACTTCTTATGGCGTGTATATTTAGGGGTTACAAAAGGAATTGTGAAATAATAAACAACGTTCGAGGACAAATAGTGTTTCTAAGACGTCTAAGGCGTAATCATGATCGATCGATCAATTAACAAAAACAATTTATTATTTCAAAGTGGATAACGAATCACTAGCAATTTGTAAATTACCACGAGTCAGACTCGTGGTTTTCGCTTATGGCATAAAACCCTTATAGGCCAAGGGGTTAACTAGAACTGTCTTAATTCCATGTGCTACAGACCTTTCTTTCGTAAATCTCCTAACACGCTTCTTGTTTTCAACGTTATATCGCTAGTATCTGAGGTGATGGATCGAGATAGTGAAAAGAAGAGTAAATTTAACAAAATGAATTTATTATAATATATTCAAGGTGTACACTTAACGTAGGACTCGTGATTATTAAATTAGCGGACTTTTGGTCGATGCGTTTTGGATTCGCGCTGTATGTTCGGATGATGATTGCCTAAGATGACGAGGAACTCTGAACTATTGTTATCAATTGCCGACGATTACTTCGGAGAGACATGTAACGACTGACCTTCCGTCACGATGATGCCGCGAAGGAAGACTATGATGGGGTGTGTCTTAGGATGCGAGATCATCGGATTCGTTAAGGAAAGCCTTGGTTCGAAAAGTGAGGGAAATGGACGCCATTGTTAACTGGCTAATCCTTGTGTTGGTGATTGGAAAAGGATGCTAACTGAAAGAAAGTCGCTAGCGGGGAGCATCGTACGTGAGAAAAGCAGATTTCTCGTATCTTCCCATAGGGGGTGACAGGTTTAGGGACAGCTAAAAGAAAGACAGCTTGTCACATTGGAGGACTTTGGCTAAATAAATCCTAAGATTTATCCTACAGGTCCTTAGCTGAAAATATTCCGTGAGGATGTATCGACATCTGGCAATCATCTTATCCGAAGAATAGGGTCTTTGCGTAGCGAGCCACTGGACAGAAACCGTTGGAAAGTTCACTGTCGAGTGCCGCTACGTATCTATACCGTCAACTCATTTTCGAGCAGAATCTGCTATAGACCGTTCTGCCGGTTGGTATTCAGATATTCGCGTTAACATCACTCGACGATAACTTTTTATTTAATAAAGTCGTATCGAATAGAAGATTTACTCACTTTGCACGATGCATGCGGCGAGCAGCGCTGCTTCACCCGGACTGCAATATAGTCGGCCATGAAGAAGGTCTCTCTTAAGCTGCTGGTAAACCTGATACCTAGTTATTTCTTCTTTCAACCTCAGAGGATCCGGTGGATAAAATTTCACACGAAAACTGAACAGAATCGGATCCATGTCTAGAACATATTCGCAATAAAGAGAACGTATTTTACTTGTGACATACTAAAAAAGAATCGTCGTTGCTAATAAATTTTGCCCCAATGAAACAACTCCAGTATACAGATCTGATTTTCAAATCACACACTTTTCTACCATTTTCGTCGTCTTTCGCAATTCCGTTATCTTGTTTATCAAAATTATGCAGTGCAGAGGAGACGACGATGGTTAATTTAGAAAAACTAGGCCTAGTATTATGCATTCATTTGTTACAAGACGACAAATTAGATAATTGCAAATTGCAATAATTGCGAAATTACAAGAGTTCTTGTTATTGTAATTTTTCTGCACGAGTATCCCTCTGTAACGCGTTAGTTGGTTAGTATCCCGAGAAAAAATGCCGTGTTACGCGATTCCGTATTATACGAAATAAAAGATCAGTGGAAGAATTACGCTTTGGTTCCAACAGTCGACAAATGTACAATATTTTTTCATAAACGAGAAAAATATGCTTGACTTTTTTTTCAGAATAAGCTTCGTGGAGCTATGGTCAGCGTGCTTCTAAACAACTCGTACTATATATATATATATATGCTATATTATATAATAATCTTTTTATAGAGTCGGACGATTTACGGAGATTTCAATGTCACGTTCCTTTTTTAAATCTCTGCATTTCTTTATCCATAGTAAAATAGAAAGTGTTTGCACGATTTCAACGACCTTTAGCACAAGTAATGGCATCCGTTTCGCGCATCGATGCAACGTGGAAATCATCGCGCGACTAAAGCTCGTGCACATCCGCATCGATCGTACCACGTGCTCTAACGAGCCTACAGCTGCATCTCGTAATATTGCGCCGATATTAATCCTTGTACTTGGTTATACGTAGGCGTTTGTAAAGCCAAAGAATGCGAAGAAAGCAAAAAAGCGAAATGGCAAGGAATACGAATAATAATAAACATTGGTAAGAAATTAGAGACCACGTACGTCAAGCGATGTTATATCGTTCGCGTAATTCTCTTTGCCATTACAAATACTTATTATAAATATTCCAATTATTCAACGGGCCGATTAGGTGACATATGGTTGTCGTAATAATAAACATTGGTAAGAAATTAGAGACCACGTACGTCAAGAGATGTTACATCGTTCGAGTAGTTCTCTTTGCCATTACAAATATTTATTATAAATATTCCAATTATTCAACAGGCCGATTAGGTGACATATCGTCATCGTAATAATAAACATTAGTAGAAAATTAGAGACCACGTACGTCAAGAGATGTTACATCGTTCGCGTAGTTCTCTTTGCCATTACAAATATTTATTATAAATATTCCAATTATTCAACACGTCGATTAAGTGGTATATGGTTGTCGTAATAATAAACATTAGTAGGAAATTAGAGACCACGTACGTCAAGAGATGTTACATCGTTCGAGTAGTTCTCTTTGGCATTACAAATATTTATTATAAATATTCCAATTATTCAACAGGCCGATCAAGTGCCATACAGTCGTCGAATGTGACTTGTATATAACGACAAGCGTGACGAACGGCGTAATCGTATTAAGAAAAGGATAATGTTTAATTAGGTTTCATAAACCAGCGATTAATATTTCATGTAAAAAGAACAAACTGGAAAATATTTTATCGTGTGTGCAAAAGACGTTTGTTCATTATTAATACACCACGTTAATCGTGAATCGTGAAACGAATAATTATTATAGGAAGGGTAGAGCTAGTCCGATTGCCAAAAGTGGGAATCGGAATGATAGGCATGATCGCCACGTTAAACCTTGTTTACCGGTTGAATACCTCGCATATTACGAAAGTAAAACGCGTTAAAAATTAATTAATCAATTAATCAGTTAGTTGATTAATTAGGTAGATCGAACGTTAGTCTGACATTAGCGGGCATAGCGTACAAAGAATTCTCGTCGAGCATAAATTTCCGCATGATATAAGATTCCGCAAATGCGCATAAACGATAATACAATTTGCTCCGATATTATTTACCGAAGAGAT
This sequence comes from Bombus pascuorum, assembly GCF_905332965.1. Lineage (NCBI taxonomy): Eukaryota > Metazoa > Arthropoda > Insecta > Hymenoptera > Apidae > Bombus > Bombus pascuorum. Next base: position 795,410 of record NC_083494.1, read on the forward strand.
AAGTTTTACGAATTATGGAAAGTAAATGCGGATAATATACGAAAAAGTTAATAATCAACGGCGATAATCGGTATATACATATATATTTCATTAACGGAACGCTTACTAAAATATGAAAATTTTATACGGCACAGCCTTGGTATGTTACTAAGAAGATGGCAACGTTGTACACCTATGTAGAGAGTAAAAGTTGATATCGCGAAGGAATAGACGTCGAAGAAATTACAAAAAAATACTCGAGATATTTTAAAAGAGCCAAAAAGAATGAGCGAGCGAGAGGGAGAGAGAGAGATAGAGATAGAGAGAGAAATAGAGAGAGAGAGAGACTATGATAAATTGTCAAATGAAATTTCTTACTTTCTTTCCAAAGATCAAATTCTTCTGTTTATTTGGACGAATAGGAATAATACGGTACGTATTGGGTCACTAGAGTTTGAAAGTTTCATGTGACATCGACCCACGACGATCGACTACAGAAAGAAGAAAAAACACAGCAATCGAAACCTTGGCCACAGCTGTGCATTGTTATACACGATCGAATTTACGTGCTATCTCTTGTAGAAATTCTTGTATCGAAACCCTCGCAGAGTTTATTTCGCTCCGCTTAATTCATTTAATTCCTAAAATACGTATTCGGATCAGTCTACAGGAATCTATTTTTAATTTCATTTCTCATTTTTTAATTTCTTCTCACGCGTGACTCTGATCGCGTAAATCGTGTTTGACAAATACCAGCCTTTTACGAATAAATTACGTGCAAAACGTTTAGTCTAACGATATATCCTTCGCTAATATTTTTGCTATATTTTAACAGTGTGGAAAAATTATGGTACTAAAATATTAGGAATTTTTACAAGACACGCAATAAAACATTTAAGTAACAATCACCTTAAACATTCAAGCAATGCAATAGAGTTCCAAGTACTAACCTTTTACTTGCTTAATCGCTGTTTTTGCCAGATCTAACCAATGCTGAAACAGATTCATTTAATACGGTTAATTAAATATTATTTGTCACATCAGTTGTTTCATTTTAGTAATATTAAATACAAATCAAATATAATTCTACGATATAACAAGTGATTAACGGATTATTTTAATGAATAACGAATGAATTTTCAACGTCCAATTTTTGTTCGATTATTGGCAAATACGAATAACAAAATTGCTATTATTGTGTCACGTATTAGCAACTATATATATCTTTGTGAATACGTATTTTCTCCTATACCTAATTGACCGAAAATCAAGACTACTTGGCGATGAATTATCGTACAGGACTCGATCGTATTTCACAAATACGAACTAGGCAAAAAACAGCGCGAGCGAAAGAGGTCCGAAAGAGGTCGAGACTCGATGAGAAAACAACATAGCGGTCAGAGAATGTTGACGCAGCGACGCAACTTCTTATCGAATAAAGCTATTACCGATGTGATTCCTGTGAGCCTTCTCTCGCCAAAAACAACACCACGCGCGATATAATTTGCAGTATATTTGCTTATTAACTTCTTTTTTCCCTCTATTATACATTTATACGTATATACGTTTAAACGTGACTTAGACCATGTCGTGTTTGATCTGACTTTAATCGGCAAAATTTTACCAACGCGCCAATGAAATTTTTATTAACAGAGATTCGAAATAACAAGATTTCACGCAGCCCTGCGACCCTCTCGAGCGTCAGAGTTCCAAAGTGTCAGGTTACGGGGACAGGGACAAAATATACTCCAAAATTTATCTCGTATCGCGTTGTAGCTATGGAAGAAAACGACTGCAACGTATTGTGATATTTCTATAATGCCAAAATACGTTTCTTTTTTTTTTTATAGTTTATTTTGGTTTTTTTACAATTTGTCCTGAAGGGCATTTGGTAAAGTATTATATCTTATTTATTGGAAAAAAAAAATAAAATTAAAATATAGCATGTGGGTGGCTACCCCCAGCGGGGTGCCATCTTCGTGTTTGCTAGGTTATATCTTTTATGAGCCAGAATACGTTGTTGCCATTTTCCTTGTAATCCGTTGTAACCAATCACCGACACGAATTTCGCGCGTTACGACATATTTCTTTTCTCTGGTTATACGTTGGACAGCAATGTTTTTTTTCTTACATAATCGGTTTCGCATCGCTATATATAATACACGGGAGCATAAATAACTGTTTCTATTTTTAAGACACAGAAAAATATTTTGATTCCGAGAGAATTATTACGCGATGCAGAATATTTTCTCTTGAGTGGACTTGTTTATAAGATTAGATGTATTTTTGAACATCTGCGATCGTAATCCTTCGATCAAAATGAATTGGAATATCACGGTCGTTCAAGGTCGCTCAAAGTCACAAACGTAACAACGAGCGAAAAATAAAAATTGGTTCTAAACGTTTCTAAAGAAAGTGTATTCTCGGCTTTATCGACGATCGTTCGATCGATGGCTGATTCACCTGGCCTCTATCACGTGCTTATCACGACTTCTGTCGTTGAGCCGACTACGTACCAATAGTTTGTGAGGTATTTCGGATTTTTACGCGAAATTAATAATCTCACTTTTTAATTTAAAACATCTCACGAATTATCCAATTTTACATTCTCTCTCCCTCTCTTCCCCTCCTCTAAAAACAAATTTTTTATAAATATCACTGCGGTAATTTACGATTTATCGTATGCTAAATGCACGGCGCGCGTTCATGTCGAACGAGTAAATCCTGTGATCAAACGAATTGAAATGATTGGGAAAACGACGGTATAAAATTCACTTGTCTAAAAATAAGACTAAAATTATTTAGAGTCGCATATAATACTCGTATGATGCGCACGTTATGTCAATTATATAAATAGGTCATCCTTACACGCGCAAGAAGATAAAAATACTGGTTTCTAATTTTTTCGCACCGTTCCGAAAAATCCAGAGAAATAAGTTTTTCAGTCAAAATATTTCCTTATGGGATAGAAGAAGAGAAATCAAGTAGAAACTGCAAATCTTATTTAGGTGAATAACTACCCTAATAGTTAAGGGGGCCAAGGACTAAAACATTATCGAAATGCTTATCCTAGGAAGCTCTTTCCATTCGCTTATCGCAAATTTAATTTAGTTTAGGGACACTTTTATCTTGCTTATTCAGCTATGTTCCTTTCAAGTTGAGCCGACAATTAGTTTTCCAGATATAGTAGGTGAAAAATGTAAAAATTCCTATTAAAACGTCAGTTCGTCGCACGGACAGTTTACGTCAGTCTAATAATTTGGAAGATCGTTGCCAGAGGTTTTGTAGACTGGTCGCGACGAATTTCAACTTGGATTTTCCAAATATTTTCCGGTATTGTAAATAATGTCGTAAATAATATCGTAAACATTCGCAGAGATCGATTTAAATGGGACATCAAATACGAATGTCGTGATAATTTATACCAAGATAGAGTCCCTACCTGCCACGACAATAACGCATTTGCATAAGAGTTTATGTACAAGAAAATTTCAACGACGATATAAATAATTAATTTTCGTACTAGTTACGCGCTACTAATGCACCAGAAATGCAGTTTGCATGTTGAAATAAAGAAAGAAGTTTGAAAATCTTATGTTTGGAAAATAAAAAAGTTAAGATATTGTTGGAAGAGAAGCGACATATTTTACGTATTGATCAGACCATTGGTAACATAGATGTAATATCAAAGATAAGCTTTCGGGGCTGGCATTTGCAAAATTAAATCGAAAGAGAAGAATCTAGGACAAAAACATGGTTAAACTTACCCTTTGCCTACAATGATCCATGTAACGAAGCCCAAAATAATCCGTTTCCAGGATATTGAGTTGTTTGCATACATATTCGAGAATATACCTTCCTTTGTCCTGAGGCTGCAACAATAAGAAAAGAAATGAGATCGCGACTAATTTGAATATGGAAGCTTCTTACATACTATGTAACTGTTTCTTTAAATCATGTGTATGTGATAAATGCACATCGCGTGCATTCTATTTCCTTCCTTCTAATTCAAATTTCTCTAAATCCCACAATTATGTTAATTATAATTTAAATACAAATTAATCGGAATATAAAGCGAATAGAAAAATAAAAGTACAATATTGGCAACGTTACTGCGTCACAACATGTATAAGCAGTCGAAATAGAACCTCGAATGTCACGTATAACTTTACCTTATTTGAAACAATATTCTGTATTTCTATACGCACGTTAATGTATAATTAAATATAATTAGATATTACCAAAACTATTACGGTATAATAAACTAATACCTCGTCTATATAAAAGCTCGAATTTGCCGAATTTAACGCGAACGATATCCTCCTGTTTCTAAGACGTGTGAAAGACGAGAGCAACGTAAACACAAGAATGCCGCTTCGCGTCTTTCCTTCGTACGTTAAATTTCACAAATTGAGGTTAGAATATCTGCAAAAGGATAATTTCCATCGTATAAAGCCACCCCTCGCCCTCGAATCGAATAACTTTTGTAACAACAATTTTTAATAACTTTAATTTCTCGTTGAATATTCTACAGTTCCCAGTTAAACGAAACTCGTCTTTCTCGTCTTTCCTGTTTCGAATCTACTATTCCGAAGAAACGAACCGAACATTCACGAAACATCGAAACAAAGCGTAACCGTACTACTCTATCTAGCGTACGTTGCTGGAAAGAGGACAACCGCTTTCCGTCACCAGTTTTTATATCCTTTCGTTTGTATATATAATATATCACACATTCGACTAAACCCTTACGTTTGTGTTTATCTTTACGATTACGTCGAGTCTATGTATTCCTTGCGCTTTAGATTAGCTTCAAGTTTAATCTTAACCTAATATTAAAAGTATTTGCAATGTTGTTCGCGACAATTTTTTGAAATAATATTTTGACAAAAATCGGAAAAGTTGTCAGAAATACCGACCAAACAGCTCGCCATTACCAAAAGCATCTTTCTTCACAAATCAAGTTTCTTTCGCGTTATAATATCGATTAGTTTTTGGATAAGAACCAAAAAATCTTGAACCGATGATATTTCAATTCTAGCTTTAACCTACTTTGATTTCATCGCACAGAGCCAACAATTTTTATACGATTTTTTCCATGCATCGTGTTTGGCGTATATTCACTTTGTTCTCGGTCTAATCATTCCAACTGTAAACAAAAGCTTCCAAATGGGAAGTCGGTCAGTGCGGAATTCTTCGGTAAAGTTTGGGTAAATTTTTTCCAATATCTTGCCGCCAATGCCGCATCTACTTTGCTCGTACGCGTAGGCTCAATGAACCATACGTTTGAAGTTTTAATTAACCAAGTAAACATTCTCGTTGAGCAGACGATTAATGGGATAAACTTGTCATTACTAGAGACAACTAAATTTCCATTGCAGTAGTCCTCTTCTACAAATGATACAAATGGTATAAACAGGAAAGTATTCGAATGTTCTTAGAAATGTATTACGTATATATATGTCGAGTTCTCTTTGGGGTTAGGGACGTGTAACGAGTCTTCGATTGGATCAGCCATTGTTGTTACGCAATAGAGATGATATTTACTGGTACAAATATGATTATTACAGAATTTGACAAGTAACCGTGGTGATTAGATACTCGAGAAGATGCTAATGACAGTGATCTTAGGTTTGAGGTGCAATGTAGCGTAGTAGTAGTTTGTTAGTTAGTGTGGTAGCCGGTATACTTGTGGGTGATAGCGTTACACTGGTGTGTAGAGGCCGAGATAGGTTCTGCTGCGGGTATAGATGTCGCTGCTGGGGTACAGCTGTATTTTCTTTTCATTTAAGAATTGTGGAAGAAAAATCAGACTCCGGTCGCCGGGATTTGAATCCGAGTCCCGAATGTTCGTAACCTAAGGCGCTAACCACTTTTCTTTTTTCATGCGTTTATCAATCCAGAATATGATTATTACATATGTATAGAATTTACGATAAACAATGAATTTCGGTTGTGGGGTGGATTAGGCAAAAGTACCGATACGTGACGGTACGACATAGCCATACAATATTATGTGTGTCGGAATTACATTCTTTTTGACATTATAATTTATAATTTGGATTTAAGTCGTCGTAAAGTGGTGCTTATATATAATATTGTTTAAGGCGCTAACCACTGCGTTAGTTGGTGTTGTCCGGTGGTATTTGTTGTCAAGTGCTGCCACAGGTTCAATAACGAATGCACGGTCAACGGGACAGCAAATGCGCTTTCTTCCAAAGTCTAAGTCGAACTCAACTTACTTGTTCACAATTCAAATGTAACTCAACTTAATCCTCTCAGTCCAAGTGGAACTGCACTTATATACTTTTCTCTGTACCTCTCTGTACCCCTGTAGTCAAAAAATGTTCGCTAGGACGCTCGGTATTAACTCATCGTAAAGACAGTGTGTGTGTGACTCGCTGATTAGATCGCACGTGAATGAGACTGATGAAACTCTCCTCTCCTTACGATCGCCTTCGTTTATATTATACTGCTCGAGGGGGTACCGATAAAATTCCAATCGCCTTTGTTAGACGGTTCCACGTAGCGGCGATATTGTTTCTGCCCGGAGTTTGATTATTAAATACAATATGTGTGTGTTCTACGATACCGATACTCCGAGGCAAAACCACACGGGGCTTGATTTGCCCTCGAGCACGTGTGCCGCTACAACTATATTTTTAAGGAGAGCTATACGACTACTCCATACCTCTGTTAGGTATGTAAAAGCGTCCATCCCACGACCGTGGCTACGTTTAGCGACCAGTTGTGTCACTTCGAGCCCAAGCCTACTGTCATAAATCTCGGGCAAACATAATCTGATTAAATCATAAACAATTACTTGTAAGTTTTGTTATTTAAGTACAGCTATAATATAAAGTCTAGGCTAAAGTATTGGAATCTTCCCAAAAATTCCAAAAGAAAGGCCCCGATGTTCTTTCATCTCCGACATATATATACACCATCTACTAGAACTATCGCCATTATATTGGTTAAATTTCAAACTCACAAAATCATAAAAGATATAACCTAGCAAACACGAAGATGGCACCCCGCTGGGGGTAGCCACCCACATGCTATATTTATTTTATTTTTTTTTTTACCAATGAGATATAACACTTTATCAAATGTCCTTCAGGACAAATTGTAAAAAAAAACAAAATAAACTAAAAAAAAATTCAAACGAACGTGAAAGCGTATAAAGGGGATAAAAAATATTTTTTGAAATTATAACTGCAAAAATAATCAAAGCTGAAAGTAAGACACGATACTTTGTAGTCGTATGTTCCAAACTATTATTTACGTTGTATGCTACATTTTCACGAACGATAATCCTACATTTGCGATAAATATATCGTAACAATAAAAAGATAAAAAAAAGTGTACACTTTCGTCAGTCACTCTGTATTCACACCTGTATCTAGTATCTAGCCAAATGTTCTAAGCAATTTTAAAACATATATGCAAATCGCGAACCTATACGAGCGAATGTCAAACGACGAACTATCTCGATTGAGCGTCGTATGAAAAGGTCGAGTAAAAGCGATTCCCCCTATCGGAGGCGAATAACGCGGCATAACAAGGCCTTCGTTTAAACGATCCAACTCCATCTTTCGTTGTTATGGAAATACCGTACCGTGTCCCCTCGATCGTACGTATACGACCGAATTTCTGAAGTTCTTCGTCTGATTGTACAGCGAAATAGAAATTGAGATACATACGCCTTATCGTTAATACGTTCGTCGCTACGTCGCACATATCTATGCGACGGGTATACTTCCGTGGGGACCCCGTCACCAAATGATGGTGACGCTCTTCTTGTTCGAGTTAACTAAATATACGATATTATATATAGGATATACAGCATAAAAATATTAAAAACACATTATACCATACTTTTTATTAATTTATATTCTAGATAATATATTACGTTATCCTATATCGTATGGTATTCGTTAAAACATTCCAAACACGTTTGGGGTGATTTTGGGCACTTTGAAAAATAGACTCCGTCGTCACTACTCTCCTCACTTTCAAATATATGTATAAGCGCGGCCTGGTCTCTCATGTGGTTGGCGTCACACACACTGCTATGCGCTGGTAACAGCCAGCTACTTTGCTAATTTTCAAAAATACTTTGATAATTGGAAAATTGAACTCGTTCTATTCTGGAAAAATACAATAGATGACGGAAATACCGAGAAATTATTGGCTACAAGGTGACGTTCCATCGATAACAATATGCAGCTGTAATTTGAAAACGTTTCGAATAACGAACTTACACGCTCTGTTTCGCGACTGACGATCAGTGGATAAACGAACAACAACGACGTTTGTTTGCTAACGATGTAGCGAATTTGGCAGCTATAATTGAGCAGTTTAATGCACGTACGTACAAATAACTCTGTTCTGGAAAATGGAATAATAGTAATAATCAACACAATAACAGTAATCGGAAATGTACTACGCGAGTAACGAAATAATATATATTAACCTGGTAAACAAAAACTTGTCGCACGGTCTTTGAATTACACGAGCCTAACAAATATCTAAATCAATATGGAATTACACAGAATCAGTATGGATTAACCACTTGAACGCTTTAGTCGCAGAAGAAGTTCTGCAGCTTTCTGTCGCTAATACGACAGCTTGTATCGATTTTGTCATATTTGCTCTCGTCTGTTTCTCGAAAAACTAGGACGATTTTTAATTATATTTCGCGCCTCGTTCTCGCATCTCCTTCTTACCCCTCAGATGTCGCGACCTTTAGAGCGAGTGAAAAAATTGCTGTCTTACGCGTTCGTGTCCCTAGATGTAGCACGTGCGTAGAATGAGATTACGGGTTACAGTTTCAGCAAAGTTCTCGAAAAACGGCTGGAAATCGCAAAGGACAGCAGGCAGAACTGCAGAACTGAAAAGATTAAGAAAGGAAATGAAGGAAAGGGGCGAGAGAGAGTTGATTTGTGGGAAGAAGCGGTGAACGGGGAAACACGTGGCCTAGCAGAGAGGAGCGGAGCTCAGAGTGGAGCGAAAAATGGACCAGCCAGTGGTCGGAGGAACGCGAAACGGGTATATTGGAATAGCAAACCGCGGGTTTAGTTTGGAAATTTCATTATGAGCCTAAAGAATTTACACGAGTGGTAAGACGCACAAAGGTTTCACTAACGTGTTTGCACCGATAGTAAAACTTAACGGCGAGCTAAACTAGAAAACAGTGGCGAATATTAAATAAGGTGAAAGAAAGCTGTAGTCCTCGTGAACAGGCGAATGTTTGGATAGTTAAAAGAAAAAACGACGATCCGAATAAGGTGAGGTTCGAAGGTCCTTGACACCTCGATCCTCTGTTCGCTCGTGTCTTTAAGTTAAGCAGGAATTATTGACCACGTGTAAGAATTTTTAGACGCATCTCGATCGAGTGCCTAGGTTAAGGCATTTTGAATGAAAATGCGAGTAAGAGGAGACGACTGCGTGGCAAATGTCCAACGATCAGCCTCGACGTCCTTGGACTCCTCACCTAATTAATTTATCGAGGAAGAGAGCATAGACGAAACAATGTCGCTGATAGATGCGGCAAAATTGGTGGTAGAAATTATGAAAGGCGTCCATTGTGGCAGGATTATCGGAAGAATTTGAAGGTTTCGCGTTTTCTTTTCCTGTCGCCAAATAGCAATAGACGAATCTTTCTTTGGTTCAGATTTTTAGACGAAAATAAACGAAACGAAGACGACAGAAAGAATTACGGAGAAGGTCGAGAAGCCGAATCAGTTGAATTCTAAATATCGTTTATTCCAGGAGTTTGTAAGGGGGAAATCAAGCAGACCCATCGAATGTTTCCGGATCGCGCATTTTCTTCAAGCCCACGCGGTAAATTCACTCACCCATCCTACAAGTTCAGGATCAGACAAAGTTCAGATAGCAAACTACGAGCAAACTCCACCAACGTATCGCTGGCACGTTCAAAGACTATTCAAACGAGTGGAAAGAGATGACTGCAGGATAATTTGGATTAAATCGTATTACTGACTATGCGATTAACTTTCGCCAGACACTGAGACAAAATGAACCTAGCTAAGTTCAATGACACGACAGAAACGATATAAAGGAGCAATTATGGGATTCTTGATATGTAACAGCAGGCTCACGAATGAAAGAACAGGAGGAACGAAAACGATAGGTGGTAACTGTAAAAGTTAAAATCTTGAACTTGGAAACTAATCAACAAGTCCTTGGCAACTAATAGCGAAAAAATGAACACGTAACACACAAGAACCTATAGGATGAAATAGATTAAAGTCAGGCACGAACCTAGCGCACAGACGTGCCATACTCGCTATACTTTGTTGAGGTTATTAGATGTATGTGAATACAAAGGAATAAATTATAAGGTAGAAAATATATATTTTAAAACTAAAGTGTAAATACAAAGTTCGGAATATAATTGAGCTGATCCAGATCCGCACGTTAGCAGCGTTACTCTATGACTGAAAAACTCTGAAGCCAAAGTTGCCTGTGTACCGTTTATGGCTTGCCTTCGACGCAGTCTTTTGTCTATGCGCTGTCGATGGCTTCAGTGCTTGAGAAAACTAAAAGGACCAGATGTAGAGTTTTCTTTATTTTTTTCTTCTTTTTTTTTTATTTTACAATCAATTCTCGTTAGAGAATTTTAAGTAAATTTATCTGACGTGGTACTATGACATGATTAATAAGCGTTTATAGTATGTTTGATACTATTTGAATCTAGTGCTTAAGTCCAAGGTGTAATGTCTTTTTAACCTGCGGATCTGTTCCGACGTGTCGAGCAGTTGAGTAATTAGAGGGTTTCGGTGGTTGTTAACTCTTGTGCTGTGTCTATTGCTGCATTTGAATATTTCTTCTTTGACCATGGGTATCTTGAGGTCGTGATGTATCGTTTCGTTGGTGACGTACCAAGGTGCATTTATTAGGGATCTTAAGGTTTTCGATTGGAATCGTTGAAGGATTTCTATGTTGGAATTACTCGCTGTTTCCCATAGTTGGATTTCATAGGTCCAAACGGGTTTTAATATGGCCTTGTATAGTGTAATTTTACTTTGCGCGTTTAAGTTGGGACGTCGGCCGATGAGCCAGTAGAATTTCTTAAATTTTGTTTTCAGTTGTTTGGTTTTATCTAAGATACGTTGTTTCCATGTCAATCTTCCGTCCAGAATCATGTCCAGATATCCGACTGACTCTTTATCTGGAATAGGTATATCGTTTATCGTCACCTATGAGCAAGTTCGTTCTCGTAGCGTGAAAGTTACGTGGCTGGATTTGTTTTCCTTGACTTTGAAGCGCCATTTGTGGAACCACTGAGTTTTCTTAGAAGTGTTGACCACTTCAACATACTCAAACTTCGATTCTACAAATACACGAAAGAAGTTGCCAATATAACGATAATAATGGAATATAGGAAGGAAAACACACGAATAGCTGTATATGACATTTCTGACATATTTTAACGCGTAAATTTATCCCTCGTACGTATGGACGTACACGTTCATGAACCATCCTGTATAGAGAAAAAGTAGCAGTATCGTACCGTTAGCAATATCCGTCACAGACATTACACGTCACAGCCTTGCGTATACAATTTACAACTACTAGATTTATCGTACATCCGCTCACGCATACAAAATTATAAGTACGACAATTTTTTTTTTTAATTTGCGTTTATTTTACAATCAATTCTCGTCAGAGAATTTTAAGTAAATTTATCTGACGTGGTACTATGACATGATTAATAAGTGTTCATAGTATGTTTGATTTTACTTGAATCTAGTGCTTAGCTCTAAGGTGTAATGTCTTTTTAGCCTGCGGATCTGTTCCGACGTGTCGAGTAGTTGAGTAATTAGAGGGTTTTGGTGGTTGTTAACTCTTGTGCTATGTATTGCTGAATTTGGATAATTCTTCTTTGACTGATAAGTACGACAATGGCAGGAAAATTATTGTAACGACGAATAAGCATGAATTTGGCGTGTCTCGTTCATGCCGATCGAGGCTAGAACAAGATCCTCCGCACAGAAAATTACAGTCGTAACAGTAACGATTCGATTACATAGAGCGATTTGGTTTTGATTATCGCACACTAAGACGATTTCGCGAATGAGTTTTCCACAAAGATAAATAACAAGAGAGTGACAATAAAACAACAAATACATATCACGTAAAACATAGCTTCCTTTGTGAACTTATCCGCCTGTAAGTTCGAATACTGTACGTAGAGAGCAGAGAACGTTTACTTAAAAAGACGAAGTCGACTGTATCGAGCGAAGAAGCATCGGGCAATTCTGGCTACGGGCGGCCACTTTGGCTTCGAGTACCACTGTTGGCGTCGGCGTCGGGCATCCCGCCGCCCACCCATGGCACAATTTTTCTTTCTGCCTAGACGCTTGCTTACAATTACTCCTGAAATTTGTGGCGGATGATGTGAGGAGATTGAATTTAAATTATAACGCCGAAAAAGATTGCTATTGCAACCGTCAAGTATATTTCGAATAGATATTATTACTAAAGGTTTATAAGTTCCGTCGATAGACGTTCGTACAGTCGTAGTCGCGAAGATAGATAATAAAATGCTGGCGGATAACTTAAAGACTCGTATACTCCGTTAATTCGCAAATAATAACTCGGTAATAATTCGACGATAACTGATTGATAACTACTGATCGACAACTGACTGTAACTCATGTGCCGCTACAAATTCAATAACGAATAAAGATACGGATTTATTCGTCACTAACGACTAATCCTTTTTCGAATAAATCTTGCCATGTTATTCGTTGTTCGAGTAAAACTCTGGTTGGTGGATGCGAAACAGAAAAAGGGGCATCGGTGGTTTTCACTCGTCCAAGAAATTTAGGAAACATACCGCATCCTTGCGTGGAAAGAGACACAACTCGAAGAAGTATACTTTCCGGAAGAAACGAAAAACTGCTTCTAAACGCAAATCGAATTTACGAATCAATTTACGAACAACGCTCGTGATACAGGCGTTCTTTTCTTTCGCTTTAAGTTGTTGGACCTTAACCTTGGAGGACCACCCTTCTTCTAGTTAGGACTACCTTCTGTGGCTCAAATTACGAAGATTACCATAACTGATCGAGCAACGTCTTTGTAACGTTTTCACGGCGATAATTGCGAAAATCGCGTTTCTTCAGCTGTGTCACTTCCCATGCAACGGTGCGATATCGGTGGGGGGGAAAAATATAACGACACGTTGGTTGCGGACGAACAAGCAAATAAGGCAACGAAACTAACAGTTGGAAGCTAACACCAGGGAACGTAATGAGGTTATTCGCTATGTCACGCACAATGCAAAAGATTGTTTCAATACTTTCGTAAAAAAGCATTCTATAGAAATATGTTGCCAAACACGATTAATCGAACAGCCCAGTGGTCGATTAGAGGAATTAGGATCGGTCACGCAGCACTCATTCATTCATATCTACATTCATATCATCTCACGAATCTCATAGCTGCGAACAATGCAAAGTATCGTTCTCTATCAAAAATATTGCACCGCAGTGGAAAAATTACGATCACGAGAGAGAAACACCACTAAACTGCCTAACGATACAAGCAAGTTGTTGTATTCTAGCCAGAATCTTTTTTTTTTTTTTTTTATTTTATTTTGGTTATTTTACAATTTGTTCTTGTGGACATTTGGTAAAGTGTTATATCTTGTTGGTGAAAAAAAAAATATAAATAAAAAATAAATATAGCATGAGGGCGGCTACCCCCAGCGGGGTGCCAGCTTCATTTTTTCCAAGTTATATCTTTTATGTTAGCCAGAATCTGTTGGATTTTCTTCGATTCCTGACATCTACGAAATTGTATCTGAAATTACAGACTGTTAGCCGCGTTGCTAGTGTCTCGTAATTTTAAACGATAACAAATTAGTTCAGTAAACGGCTGGCTTTATTAGTAGCACAGTTAGGTTTTTCGTACAAAAGGATTACAAAAACTGTCCGGACAACAAACATCGCAAGAAGACTAAAAAGGAAACACCCAATAGACCTCATAAAAAATATAACCTAGCAAACACGAAGATGGCACCCCGCTGGGGGTAGCCACCCAAATGCTACATTTTTTTTTTTTTATTTATTTTTTTTTACCAATAAGATATAATACTTTACCAAATGTCCTTCAGGACAAATTGTAAAAAAAAAAAAAAAAAAAAAAAACTGTCCGGACCCGTCTCGTACCATCAAGGAGGAAAGCTCGGTGTGGGTGTGCCCTTCTGAACTTGGAACGCGGCTTCGTCGTTTACACTTTTCGGTAGAAAAGCGAGAGTAACGATCCGCGATGCCCATTGGTTAATAAATGAAACTGTGAAGACAAAGAAAATCAGATGTGGCTCGTGGGCATCCTTGTTCATGGGAAAAGCCTGTTATCTCGCCAGGCACCCGCTTCCTCCGTAATAGATAAGAGCGTACAACAAACATAAGGACTATCCGTAAACCGAAAATACTTATGCGAAGAGAAATGAAACTGAACAGATTCGGTTTATGGTATCTCCTCAGGATTGTTGCGAGTCAGTGTAACAATGCGTAGGCCTTGGCGCCCAGACCGTGAGGAACCTCGCAAGGACCATCGCATCTGGCGTAACACGTGCCAAGCAGAAATTCGATCCGTGACACTAACGAAGCTCCGTCGTTGAAATAAATAAATAAGAATTATGCGTATAACAATTACATTTGCACGTGAAATCAGATTCAAGAGTCGAATATCCCAATGCTTGAGGCTATTGAACGATAAAACAAGGCTTTTTCAAACGATCGTTATTACTGAAGCGATAGTTACCAGTGACGTCGGTCGAGCGTGACATACCAATTTTCATGAAACTTTACCAACGCACAATATACAGCAAACAATAATAGAGAAAAATGTTCCGATTGCCTACAGTTATTATTAGAGGTAGGGCAATGCTGTAAACGAACAGCAAATGAATAAACTGAAAATACGGATGAGTCACAACGTACACGATACGATGAATACAACGATAGGACGGAGTGGGTGTAGGCTGGTTGGTTTGTACGGCGTCCAAACCCAAATCCAATCGCGAGAAAGAAAAATTTAACGAGCCCACGATAGTCGTCACCGATCAAGTCAATGTTCTCTTCGATGATTAGAACGGGTTTCCACTACATTTCCACAGCCTACCGTTTACCTATTATCCTTCTTTCGGATAAACGAAGAGAGTTCGAAAAAGCAAGTTTAACACGTTCGTCGCCCAGCGTGATTCGGCTAAGTTTCCTGCGGGGCCCAAATCCGACCGTCGGTACGCAGAACGTAAATAGAGCGACAAGCAGGAACTCATCGTTTATCGTCTTCGATTCATTATAAAGAAAAGATTATTTATTTCTGAAATGGAGAAAGCGACAAGCTATCCAGCTAGAGTATTCCGAGGGATCTCACGGCAGATATCTCAGATCTTTCATTTAGTCGAGAAGCATACTTGCGAGACGTACATCGGTGACTTTTTAATCCTCAAAATGTTCAGTAAACAGCGTGAAAATATATTTGAAAGTGAGGAGAGTAGTGATAACAGAGTCTAACTATTTTTCGAAGTGCCCAAAATCACTCCAAACGTGTTTGGAATGTTTTAACGAGTACCATACGATATAGGATAATGTAATATAATATCCGGAATATAAATTAGTAAAAAGTATGGTATAATGTGTTTTTAATATTTTTATGCTGTATATCCTATATATAATATCGTATATTTAATTAATTAACTCGAACAAGAAGAGCGTCACCATCGTTTGGTGACGGGGCCCCCACGGAAGTATACCTGTCGCATAGATATATGCGGCGTGGCGACGAACGTGTTAATACCTTTACGTTTAACGAAGAATTCGGTGGAGATTTACGAGAAATCGACGTAAGTATGCCTGAGAAAGTGGAAACTTTGAATTTCTCAGATTTAAAGCCATCTTTATATCGCTTTTGCAATCGTGTAATATTATTGTTACCTTAATAATAAGATCCATATAATACGTAATATCTCTACCGTATGAAACATAAATAATTAACATTTTTACATGTTAATTACATGTCACGCGTTTTACATCGACAATCTGAAACATTTGCTGAATTACGAGAGCAAGAGAAATATTCCAAGTCAACGTCTCGTCTAAAAGATCCGCAAACAAAATAACGGTGGGTAACATCGCTTACAAAGAGTTACTAACGTCGTATAATACATCCATAAGTGACCTTCGCGCGCAAAATATTTTCTTCTTTACTGTGCAAATAGTTGCTCGCACTAATATTCCCACCATTATCCTCGTATTTGTGACATTGTATTAGAAGGAACGGTTTAGATATCGTGTTAAATATTCTACGAATATACGAACGACTTGTCGTACTTTGAGAGTGCAAAATAATTCTTTCTTAATAATATGTATTATAGTCGATTTTTAACAAAAAATTATCTTATCTTCTAACGTTTTACAATGAAATTTTCTAGGAATTCTAGAAAATAATTCCAATTGCGAAATATAATATATTCCCTATAATTATTTTATATAATTAGCGCCAAAAGAAAGACACATCGATATTTTCATAATACACCGAGAAATGTAACGCATAACGAAATGGAAACACTGTAATACTATAATAATTCTGATAAAAGACAACTTGCAACTTCTATCATAGGGCAATGAGTAAAATTTATCGTGAAATTGCACAAGAGCAAACACGAAGATGGCACCCCACTGGGGGTAGCCACCCACACGCTATACTTTTATTTTTATCTTTCTAATCACTAAGATATAATATTTTACCAAATGTCCTTCTGGACAAATTGTAAAAACCAATAAATAAACTAGAAAAAAAAATTGCACAAGTATTAGTATTAACCGTGACAAATATCGTTAGAAGATATAAAGGAGCAGACCGCGTCGAGTTTAAGACACAAAGAGGATAAAACGTCTATTCTTAGCGAGAAATTGTTTACGTATTTTCAATATGTACATCTACAGCAAATAATTGGTATTCTCGTAGAATAAGCAACGCGATATTTATAAATAATATCTGAATAAAGCTGTTGTAGACGAGTGTATACGTTCAGCATGTTCCCTTTGACGAATTTCATCCTGCAAGATTTTTTCGAATCGTGTAACTTTAGCTATCGAATATAAAAAGTCCGGACAGATACGCAGCGAAATGTGTTAACCGGGGGGCAGAGTCAAGTGCACGATATCTAATAATTTCCGAAACCAATTTTTGCCATATTTCCTTCCCTCCTGCTTCCATCCTATTTGCTTTTTTATACGAAATCTTTCTCAAGAACTATGTGCGATGTGGAAAAATATGTTATACGTTATAATGTTCATAAAAGATATAACTTATAAAACACGAAGTTGGCAACCCGCTGGGGGTAGCCACCCACATGCTATATTTATTTTTATTTTATTTTTTTATTACCAATGAGATGTAACACTTTACCAAATGTCCTACAGGTCAAATTGTAAAAACCAAAATAAACTATAAAAAAAAAAAAAATGTTATAATGTTAACACGACGTCAACTAATATCTCGCTACTTTGGAAACGCGCTAGACCGAATGTCAGTTAGAAAAATATGTACACAGGAAGTTTCAAAGGCATCGCAAGATCAAATATATAAGATTATAGTACGTCTACCTCAATATCGAGCAAACCCTTCGTCCGAAACATGTTTTCATATCGTTCGTGTTTTTCGAGATACTTCGGTGGTCCGAGACAGACCGGACACGCTGTATATCAAGAAACTCGACAATGATATTTTATTAAATAGTTTACGATTACTGCGTGAAATAACGTTAGCGGTGCTCGTGTCAGTTTAGAAGAACAATTTAGAAGTTGAGCAGCCCGAAAACAAACAGTTTGCAAAATAGATTTTATTTCTGCGTGTCACGATGTTTCATTAGCAGAGCTGTAGCAATGATAAACAGGAAAATCATTTAATTACATCCTGTCGGAGATAAGCTAGTGGCCGGATACTTTTTAATGATACTGTATTTCTGCCACTAATAATAAATAATTATATCTTTTCATAGATTTTCATAGAAGAGAAAACATAAAATTGTTTAAATTGTATAACGTTGTTAAATTGTTCAAATAGGCTTTATCGATATCGTCATCAAATATATATATACATTTATACACTTTTTAAACGTAATAAATCATAATAAGAATGTTGGCTCCACGAATTTTCTTGATACACGAATAAAGAAAAAAGAAGAAAACAAAGATATAAAATAGAACGTTACAAATATTACATACACCTGTTATACCTGTATGAAATCACAGAAATAGTAGCCTCACATCGAAGTAGTATCTTGTAGATACCACGTAAGCGTCAATAACGTCCTGCCTCCTTGTAATTGGAAAAATTAAACGTTTCGTCGATGTAATTTTGTTCCAATATCTTTTCCAGTTGAACAGTGCAATTTATTTAATTGCTTCTTTAGGAATACACGCTAATAATATTGGCATCGATGTACAATTAGAGTGCGTTTTCAGTTTCTTTGGTAAGCTAGTAACAAAAAGCTCGATAGATGTACGTAGATTTTCGTGATTGGCCGTATAAATTGTAATATATAGAAGGAATATCGTATTTCCATTATGTCAAACATAATAAATAACGAAAATGGGTTTGACGAACGCTCGTCTAACAAATACACAAGCGCGAAAATACAAACAATTCGTATTATTCGCTATATCTATAATTAAATATTAGCCAACGTAGTAACGATGAAAAAATAAGTTAATTTAATTACAAAGTGTTTGGAACATTACATACGTAAAATACATTTGCAAACAAATATACTCAATGTTAGTGTTAATCAAATGTAATCAGGTACATAAATTAATATATGTACATATTTAATTTTATTCGTAATATTTAGACTACATTACTTTCAAATATATATATCGTGCATAAAAGGTGAAAAAAAGATAAAAGAATCTTAAAAACAATATGAAATATTAAATTTGTAAGTTTAAATTATAAACACGGTAAGTTTAATTACATTGTAAATTATAGTTATAAAAACGATCAGAATTACTCAACGATATCCGTTCAACATTTAATTTTCTTACAGTATATTCGTTTTTCAATGTTTGATGAAAGTAATATTTTATCTTTAATCCATAGTCGATGGAATTAAAAATACATAAAGTTAACGCATATATACACATATGTATGTGCATATGCGTGCAATGAATGTACAGCGTACTTCATTCACACATTTATCATTCTTCTACATTTGTTAATAAGTTGTTGGAAATTATCAAAACATTAAAAATATTTCGGACAACATCTATTTGAAATATACATACAACTTCCCTGAATGACCGTCTCATATGTATACATTCTTTCTTATTTATTACTTATAATGTACTATAATAAAGCAAAAATGAAAAAATGCAGTGGTAGTTGATATCAAAGTACCTAATGCCAAAAATATACGTATGTAGTTATTAAAGTAGTATTCTATAATATTGTAACGTTCTTGTCGATACGCGTGCACGTGGTCTTGCGGCCCAAGAAAACCATCGATACTATTGTATACGTGTGTACCTATGTACGTACATACGCACATATACAAGTTACCTACAGGGTAGACAGTACGAGTGAAATATCAATGTAAATACGTTTCGTAATTCGAGTCAGTTGTCACTCGGCAACATACCGTAACCGTACCGAAACTGTATTCAGTTTACTGAAAAATTACATAATATAATGAAATCTTGGACTTAAAATATTATAACCGACAAGATCGAAAATGTCATCGCCCCGCAATAAAGAATCTTTTAACAGCAAGATATGACATCTTCACTTAATTATACTACTATACTGCTATGCTTTTATTATGTGACTACATAGGATACAAAAGGCATTGTTGATTACAGGTATACGAGTTTATAAAGCACAAATACGAAACCGCTAAATCTCTCGCATAACTAAAAAATTGTTTCACATCGAGTCAACTCGTCAAGTCGTGATTGACAGGAAAAAGAATTTTGAATGAACAAACTGTTGTAGCGGTCATATTCTGGGATCGATCGAAATGCTTGTTTCGCTGGAATCGAGACACTGGCCTCTATGGAAAATCTTTTCGACTCTTTACATACGTATATTTTAAGCGTTCTCAAGCCGGTAAAAACTCTCGGCTTGTTTGAAGCTGAACGATCGTTACCGGCAACAAGGAAGAAAAGGGGTAAAAGCGTGTGTACAAGCATCGTCAATAGTTGACTAGTGTATGGTGACTAGTTAACCAATATCTCACCTGAAAGTCGCAGTGGATAATTTCGGCGTCGTCTAGAAGTCGAATAGTGGCGCGATGCACCACCGTAACGTCACTTTTACTACCAAATTTCAACATTTCTGCCCTCAAGTCGCCACCCGAATTATCCCCCCGACCCTCATCGTCTCCTGCCCCACAGCACCACACACTGCCAGCTAATTACTTTCGATTCACGTTATTCTTGATGTAAGTGATTATAACTGTCGCTGACACGCGACTTTTCAGTAATTTTTTCGTCAAGTCGATAAAACGCACGATGACACTACGCAACGAACGATACATAATCGTAGTAGAATAGCAAACTTTCTGTCAACCGGTCCCGTCTTCTGACCTACTGTTGCAATGATGCCATGTTTTCAACTCACGTAACAAACCCAATGTTGCCGTTCGGAAATACACCAATTGCGTAATACGATTGGTCCATAGCTAGACTATGGCGGGAATTTAAAAAATCAAATCGCGAATAACCGGCGTTTGCGTTCAATTACGTTTATAAATAGAATAATTTATCAAACGCGTATTAACGAATATACTGTTCATTTCCATTTGTACTTAATCTTCGAATAAAATAAAATATAGCTTATCTTTGTCGATGGACCTATTCCGTCATTATTAGAAATAGTTAATAGTTGTTAATTAGACGTTATATATAGTTAATAGTCGTGTTAGCTTGTACGTAACGTACCTCTTATTCTAATTAGATTCGTAAATAGTAAAAAATATTAACTGTTGGTGCGAACCATTCGCACTTAATGCGGTACTGATTTTTGTGAGGAAACGTAGAGAAAATAGGTGCATTTAGTGATATTCAAGATATTCGATATCTGTATAGCATTAACTATAAAGCAATTTCATTTCTACCAAAATATACCAACATTGAGTAAAACAATTTATTTTTTCCATAATCGTGTTCTCATTGTCGAATATCGTTCTTATCGAAATGTTGCTTGTGTACAAAGTTACAGTAGCTGCCCATAGAGGACACTAAAGGATGAATGACTTGTGTATTAAAGTAGTAAATCGAAATATGGTGGGGGTAAACTAGGGGCATTGAACAAAGGTTGACTGCGTTGGTCGAGGATTCGGCGGCGCATTCACGACTTAAACATGGCAGCGGCTACCAGCGTTGTCGTACTCGACAGAGGCAACAATACCACCTGCACGATTAATTTACACGGTGTGTGCGCGCGTGCAGATTGCTACAAACCATTAAATTTACGAGTTGACTATCGAGTTGTATTAAAATTTTCTTGACATAACGTGTAAAGAAACAATACAAGCATACACGACACACATACCGACATACACACACGATACGCGTGACACACACACACAACACACACGTACACACACGACACAACACACACTTGTCGAATCATCTTTACGCCGAAAGGCAATATTCCACATCATCATGAGGTGTTGCTAAAAAAATTTCGACAGAAACTGATCGCGTGGGAACACAGTTTGAAAGAACGTACCATAAAATATATTGGCAACGTAACGCTCCCAGATCTGTGTCGTATTTTTATATTTTGTTCAAGAGGAAGACAAAGTGTGTGCGCGCCTTTACTCAAGCCTAACCTCCAGTTTTTGTGCTGTTTTCATACGTGTATCGTGTATCTACTAATTTATATATGCCTATGTTGTCATTAAACGTTTGCAGTTCAATTACAAGTTTAACGTGTCATTGCAATCAATTTTGCTATGTATTTTCATACGTTAAATGCATTTCGACATTTCTTTTAAAGTGGCCGTTTATTCGCGGCATCGTCATTGTAAACACACCGTACGTTTTCCTCAAATTTTTGAATATGAATGACATTTAGCTAAATGACAAACTTACACTTCAATTTTATTCGAACTAACAGTAGAAAGTTCATTATTTTCGTAAACGACAGCAAAGAAGATGTTAAATTAAGATTTTGATCGAATTTTTTCATTTTGCAGGAGCTACTGTGGTATCCTGGAGAGTAAATAATCAAGAACAACTGTTTGTCAGGTAAGATCATCGTTTCTGTGTACTATTTATGTCAATAGAAGTAGCTTACTGTTACGATTAATTACACGTACAATGGAACGCGCGACCGACCTTGCCGTATTTATATAATTAATAAAATGTAAATTTACCGTAAATGTCTATTTACATATCTGCAAACGATTACTCATTCTCTTTTATGCATATATTTCCATAGGACATTTGTCCTATCGGACATGTTTGCAACAAATGAAAATATTTATTGCTCTTTCGATAAGCTTACGTCGATACTATATAACGGATATCTAACGTCCTTCTGACATGGCAATTTATGTAATGAAAATTGAATAATTTTTAATGCGAAATATTGATTACAAGTGAATTACAAGTATAACAATAATTTATATTTTATCTGATTAAAGAGATGTATAAAGTTATTCGGTAATACCAGATATTCTTTTTTAAAAACTTTAAAATTTTCTGTATATATCATCGAGGAACATTGAATTTTATTATAAATGTTACATAAAATTATGATGCGTTAATATAGTGAGTCGTTTTGGCACCGTTAA
The DNA here is from genome assembly GCF_905332965.1 of Bombus pascuorum. Taxonomy (NCBI): domain Eukaryota; kingdom Metazoa; phylum Arthropoda; class Insecta; order Hymenoptera; family Apidae; genus Bombus; species Bombus pascuorum. Next base: position 818,235 of record NC_083494.1, read on the forward strand.
ATTTCCCATAGATGCATAAAAATCGGCACTCTACTTATCAGACAAGACAAACACATACACCTTATAAATCACAAATGTTTTAAAAATAGTAACGTTCTTGGCGGAAGAGCAGATGTACCGTGGTATTTTTTTCTCTAATTAAAGACAACAGTAACCTTTTTTAATTTTAATCATCCTTTGAAATGAATCTGTCTCGAAACTTTCTTTTCTCCGACTATTTAGAAGAATTTTATAGGTTAACTTTTTAAATATTCCTAATAATAGGGCTGGGTTATGTCAAAATTGAACAGATACAATGGCGAATAAAAGAAAGATTAAAATTGGTACATTACGAATCTTTTGTAACTTTTGCATTAAAAAGTGTAGTTTTATTCTTCTTCTTTTATAAACTTATAATATATATAATATATAATATAAGCTATATGTAAAATCTTTAAGAAAGCTTAGATCCGCAAAATGCTAGCAAAATATCGACGTTTCTTCTACAGTGCTTATTAAAATCACTTTGACGATTTTTAATATTTTCCGTTTATTGTATAATATATACGTTACGTGACGGAACAAAGTGTGTAGAAACTTGTAAAATTGCAAATTAATTTGACGAGGTTCGTCGATATTATGAATACGTTGTATATTATCAAGTTGACAAAAGTACCGTGCACCTTTTAGCTCGTCTAAACAGGACAATTCTTGTTAAAGCGATGATTATTGGTAAAAATAATGTAACTGGACGACGAGAAAGATCTACGAAGTATGATTCATTGGGTTCTTAAAAGAGGATTACCGTTTTCCATTTTATAAACACATAAATATATTTTTTAGAGGTCAACTACGTACTTGCGACGGATAGGCATGACAATAGAAACTATATCGTTTAGAAGGAAATAGATTGTAACCGTTCCTTAATTTGTTAAAAATACTGAGAAAATATATTATTTCGACGGAGAAAGATAAAATATTAATGTTCATGCAACATTCATTTTATACGTGTTATGAAAAGCTTGGGAAACTTATTTATGGAAAACACAGAAAATTAAACTAAATTGTAACAAATGAGAACCAGATAACATATATGTGAGTAGAGTCATCGTATTAGGCAAGACACGCGTTGCAATAGAACGGACAAGTATTTTTAGTTAATCAGAGGCGCGTGACAATTTTCGTTCGTCTATGTATATGCATCGTTACCGTATAACCTTTCAATGCGCACACCAGTTACACGAGTAAGGTTTTAACGAGTGGGAGAAATATTATCGAAGGAAAATAGCGCGAGTATAGTAGAAACGACAGCATGCAAGACATGCGTGCACACCTGCTGTGAAAGAGCCGCTTAAAAGCGCGGTGCCCGTGACGATCGCTTTAAAAGCAGCAGTCCGAGAGCAGACGATGAAAAAACTGACGAAGCGAAGGCAAGGGCGCTCTGGACCAGTAGGTATATACCTTTTACACGAAGTTCAGGGCCCCTCGCCAGTTGCTAGTCATCGGTTCTTCCGACTTTAAAGGTGCTGTCAGGACCGCTTGTTTCTGCCTCTTTCGCCTATTCTTAAATACCAATCAATCGCCCTTCAAATATGCACCCAAGGAACACGCAACAGAAAATAAACAACGATAAAATCATCAAAATTATATTGATCGAATTAGTCCGTAAATTTCACAAGCGCATAAACGATATAATTTGCTTACATTTCGGTTGAAATTCAAAAAGAGGTGCATCAGTTTGTAATGCTGGAATATGGTGAAAATTTCTAAGGGATATATATACGTATAGGCAAAAAGTCGAAATTCTAAACGACAGCGAAAACTTCCATAACAAAGAGAGCCGACAAGCACGCTAGTAATTTACTCCAATTCCCGTGGAAACAGCTATAAAAGTTACATCGGTATGTCCGGTTTGATACGAATCTCTTTGTACGAGACGCGTCTAAGAAATACGTTCTTGTATAATCGTAACATTCACGTATCTTCTCGTGTCTTTACATGTACATGTTTTTGAACTATCTACAAATACTCTGTTTATTATAGGTATATAATTCTATTATTATTATTATTATCGTGTCAGCATTATTATTCTATTTGAAATTTCCAAATATTTTTCGCTGTTGTTTGTACGAATATTCTCAAGTAAAGTCATTTATATATACATATATATATATATCGATTTAAGGTAGATTTTTTTTTATCGTTACCGGTGAATAGACTAAATTTTGATACTATTAGTTAACGAATCGACATTAACGAGTGTAATGATTAAGTCCAAAAATTTTTATTTCAATTTGAATATAAACGTCTATAAAAATAACAAATATATCATTTCAATTAGAAATGTATACAATTAATTATAACCTATAACATTTTTCTTTTGTATACGATATACAGTATGTTTTTTACTTTACGTAGGTATTTTTGGTAATTTGTAATTCGAATAGGGACTGAAGTATGCTTATGCCACAGTATCATCGTTTTGCTATGAAACAGAAAAACATAACCTATATTATATCGCCGTATACCGGAACCTTCCATATCCGAATTAACGCGTAACTGTTCGGATAATACAACCTCCGTCTCTTTTTATTATTATTACTCTTCATATGTATATTTGAAAATCCACGATACAAGAACAATTTTAAAGAATACGATAGAACGTAAACGTAATATTTTTCAAATTATCTATGGATTCTACATTTTGTTTATAGATGAATTAAAATTTTATCGATACATCGAACAAAGTAGAATCATATTTCATCTTGTGCCTCGAACCATGTAATCGTACCTCTCGCTGATGCCATAAACATCTCAAAATACGAAGGCATTTCTTTGTCACCTTCATCGTAACCTTCTCTTTTTTACCACAAAGACTTAAAACGTCGATGATAATACGTGTCCAGGAGATTACAAGCAAATGAAATGTTTTTTTTTTCTTATTAAGCTTATGAAATCTCAATTAAGGTTTATTCGTTACATCCGTTACATATCGTTGTACGAACAACAGACACGACAAAATAGCACTGTATTCCTCTATACTTTTCAACTTGAAATCCGTTTAACTCTTAAGCAGTTTATGATTGTTCTAAAAAAAGCTGCGAAAGGTCTAGCACGTGATGTCTTATTCGATTCGTAGACTAGCGGAGATTCGGCTGAGTTTCTAGACCGTTTAGCCATATTCTGTTAAATTTTGCGATTTATTAACTATATTTCACCGTTTGTATTCCGAGATCGTGGTGGAACAGTTCGTTCGTTACATACTATAGTACATACGCGATAATTCTTAAAAGTCCCCGGTACACGTCGAATCACGTTGCGACGCACGAATCGACGACACGACGGTTTCTCACGATGCACGTTACGACGCGCGTAGATCCGTATCGGTGAATCGATATCGAAAACAATCGAGAATGCTCCTCAATTTTGTATTTTTTATGATCAACGTGGTCGTTGATATAAATTAACGACAACAACGTTGGAGTTGGAAAGTAATCGAATATTTTGAAACATGCGTTGCGACGTTGGTATCGTACCATGAATTGACACAAATTTTATGAAAGCAGAGTACATCGCAACGCGCTTCAAGGATGTAGAGCGAGATTTAGCGTTTCAGACTTTGTATTCATTTCAAAGTAAATGGCGCAAGTATCAAGTCTCGTCCACTTGTGAGAAATGCTCTCGCAACTCGCGATAGCTTTATCTCTCAGCCTTTACTCGCTTACCTTCAGCCTGAAATCTTTCTAATATATATATACTCGATATCTATGTTCTGTATCTATATTTGAGCTAATGTTGTATTCCGCGGTTGTTCCATGGTGGTCCTTCTTAGAAAACAAGATATGAAAACGTTCTCATCGATGAACATAATGTTTATCGCGTTGCACGAAGGGAACGGAATTATTCGAAGAGATCGATGTGTCTCGGTGAAATGTCAATTGCTCTTTACGTTCGCTACCGTAATATTTATACGTCATCGGAAAATTCCGTAAAACTCGCCACAATTTATATCGCCGACGGGATCAAGTTCAATGTAATATTCAATATAATTAATAAATATTAATAAGTCCGAATCAAAGACGATACTTGAGGTTTACCTCATAGAATTTACATGCTACTCGTAAGATACAATGGCTGGTTCATCGAACTAGCCAAGCATCCCGTCTTTACTCTCTAAGCTAGTTCCGAATGCTTATCGCGAATTTCTACTCGCTGAAATCTACTTATAAGCACTTCGATACTCGAACGAATCGAATCCCTTACAAGTATCAAATGACGAGAAACCGAAAGGCGTTGTCACTTTGTTGAATTCTTCTAACAAATCGAACAGAACTGTAGACTCGCGATCGAACAGCGTCCATAGAAATTTTATATTGATATTTGCGATTGCATCTATGTAGGACCGGGAAGAATGATTTTAAGCGGATTAAAGTTTCCATTCCATTCGGGAGTACCTTTTTTATTTTCGAAAGTAGCTACTCGTAGAGCTTTCGAATCTGTCGCGTTTAAATTTCAGTCAGTTGCTCGCTTCAAAGTAGCGCCTCGTTCTCTTCTCTTTTTTTTTTTCTCGAAATATTTATAGAGGCTTCGAGTCTAGTCAATGAACGTATCAACCTGCTTGCCACGTACTTGGAGCCATTGATAGTTACAACAACGTAAACGTGCCTTTGCGATTAACTCGCGCTTAACTTTGCTGCGTTCCACGCTGTTGTAAGCTTTCGGAATATTGTTACAGAGGGAGCCCGAGATGGTCGGGAGTACCAGAGTTGCCAGACGACTCCTTTAAATCGTACCCTCGCTGCCACTGTCACTGCCATATTAGCGATACGATCTTATTTATACATGCGACTTTTCGGCCAATACGCGAGCTTATCTTTACGATTGTTTCGAAAGTGGCAGTGGGAGTAGAGGTAAACGACAATTGGTCGGGACCAAACTCGCGCTACGTGTCAATGAGATCAAGCGAACGAGAGTGAAGAATAAAACAAATTCGTGTAAACCTATATCCGAAAATGATTTATCGAAGGGTTACAAGGGTTGGGAAATTTGTATCGATTGTTTTGGTAGTTGGATCTGATTCGATCCGACGCCATGACATTCGTGGAAAGATCCAAATTCTCTTAATCTGCGATCGGTATTTTCAAAGATCCCTCCCTTGTGGATAGTGCCGATTTGGAAACTCATCAAGTATAAGTCGTACACAAAATACATATCGCGTAATTCAGAAAGTACGTAGTCGTTGATTTTAATCGCAAAAGGAACCAGTCAGACGCCGGTAGGTACACGACCGTGGCGCACACGAAATGAGATAGTCGCAGACTGAGGGAATCGAGGGAAAAAATCTTGGTGGTAGTAGGGCAAGTGGTATAGTTGGTGGACTAGCGACGTCGTAACTCGTACCGTAGACAAATGGACGTGTGGAGTACGGGGTAATATCGCTGATGCGACGCGGATGGACGTAGGACCTCTAAACTCACGTCACGTGACACGAGCAACGTAGCTGTAGAGTGGCAGTGGGGGTAATGTGACGTCAGGTAGTCGCTGAATTTCAGAAAGGGAATCGTCTGGCAACCCTGAACAGACGTCACAACGGCTGATAGAGGGCTCGAGCAGCGTTGCCAGAGGAAGGGCCTACACGACGTCATATCGTCCCCTTTGCTACTCTACTCTCCTCGTCGCGTCTACACGTTGCTGTATACGAATGGAGGTGGGAGGACCAACAACGTTGCCGTTGTCGCGTCGCGACGCGTTGAGACGTAAGACGAAATTCATGCCACGTGACACAAGCGACATAGCTGTAGAGAGACACTGGGAGTAATGTGACGTCATGTGGGCCCTTCTTCTGGCAACCCTGCACTCTGCACGCTATACATCGGATAGCGTAAACGATAACTGTCGATAAGAAGCAATTGTGATTCCGTATAACGCGAATCTTAAAAGATCAACTAACTCTTCGATAAAGCATTCTCGGAGATAAGTTTAGGCAAACTTCTTTTTTTCCATTTGACCTCGTTAACACGCGGCGTAAGTTCGGTCGTGACTTGACTTATCTGTAGATAATATAAGTATTCGGAGTTGCTGTGGCACAAAAGTAAACTGGCTTCAAAATTCGATTCTATTTTTATATCGTCGTACGATCAAATTGAATCCAGTTAGCTTGTTGCATCACGAATGGCCGGCAACTTGTAATTTATCATAGAAATAGCGATGCCGCTACTATCGATAGCATATGTTATCGCGAAAATAAAATGAGGAAGACCGAGGAGATAGTTTACAAAACAAATAGGATTATCTATTTTTTCTTTGTTCAAGATTTTGTTTAATAGTTTAGGAAGAAATTGTTTAGTAATAGTCGTCTTTGGAACTGCGATAAGTAACCATTCACACCGATACATTCAATGTAGCTTGAGATCTCCGGAAAAGAGCCGTACGCAGCGGAAGGAAAAGAATTCGTCGACATCGTAGTTGGCTTCATAAGAGTGTCGCACCGATACTGCTGTCCGTCTACATAAATTTAATTGGTCGATTTATGGATTAAAAAATGAGAGGAAGATGCGCGATAGAGGCTTGTCCAGATGTTTCACGATCTCTATATTTCCCTGGTAAATAACCCTTGTTCTTCGCTAAGAACACGTCTTGTCAATTCTTCTTATCTTATATACCCAGGTGGGTTAATCGGCATCTTCCTATTGCCGGCTATGTACACTTGGGGTTAGCGCGTCTTTCGTGTTGCTCGAGTCGCGTATTCACGCTCTTGCCAGTTTCACCGATATACAATTTCGCACACGAGCAGAATATTGTGTAAACAGGCGATGTTTCTGGTCGTGGCGGTGGACCCTGCTACGTAAGGAAAACCGTTTTGATATTGCTCTGGCGAAGGATTCTTCTGACGCGATCGGTTGTACCCTTAACGCGTGGAAGGAAAACCGCGTGGTGGGAAGGTGGAATAGCGATACGTGGTTCGTATTCTCATAGACTGAGCCACACGATATTTCAATTATCCCCTCTTGTACGAAGCGACAAATGCAGAGATAGCGCAGTGTTCTAACGAGATTGCGAATAACCGTATATATTGTAAAAACGAATGATTTTTCGAATTCCGAAACGGACCAGATACGTCGTTGTAGGACGAGCGTAGAAGAATTTCACGCAGGACGATGGATTTATACAGAGACAACGATATTCGAATTCGAATGAAACCGACAGGGAAACCTGTTACATTTTAGGCTGTTTAACGGAGGGGTGGAATTAGCACGGACGTTTTGTATCGGGAAACTTGATGGAGGAGGCGTGACATAGATTTCTCTAACCATCGTAACGGATACTCGAAATTCCTAGTTTGCATTTTTCATAACTCGAACTTTGACGTTGTCGTACGTTAGAGGTAGAGATCTTACGATAACTTAAAGATTTTCTTTGAAAATATACGCACGTACTTGTATCGTTAATTGTCATGCAACACTACGCTGTAACGAATTCTCAGCGCTACTTTGCTTTTATTTAAATAGTTTTTTTACTTCGTGCGTAAATACGTAAATACGTAAATACTGCCACTTGAAATATCAATTTTACCTTCATGTAAAAATGCCAGTGTACGCGTTTATCGATATATTCTTTGATAAAATTCAATCATTTTTATATAGCTTTTCCGTGAAGAGGTACTGGACAATTATTTTGAAAATTGTTATTGTAAAATCAACGTTTCAGCGCGTTGGCGTGCTGCACGAACATTTCCAACACCTCCAGGCGTTACTTAACTCTGTTTTCTGCTGCCATATTCCACTTTTATCGTAATATGTAGTTTCTCTCTGGAAAAATTGTTAATTTTCTCGTAAAATATCTATCCAGTTAACAGGCTTTGAGTTCTTCCATTAGGATCGCCATTTTCAAGCCATTCGTCGCAGGGATTTTTAAGACACGCGATATCCGATTGCTTGATCAGCAGGGGCATCGACCTCTCTTTCTTTAAATCATTGTTAAACGAAAGCAACAGTCGTCGCACAATGCGAATCCTCTGTGATATATCTTTTCACGTTCCGTAGAATTCTAGTAATTAAAAATCGAATATGTACTATGCGAATGAAACGCGAAGCTTGACGAAGAAACACTTTATTGGAAAATAAGCGTAAATAAGCAGATACTTTCTGTAGCCAGCGGAATATTAGCAAGAGCCGAGGAAGCTGAAATATGTAAAAATATCGCGTATACTAACGATATCCGTTTATCGAAATACGTCTATATAAACTTCCAAAACCTAGGACGACCAAGACATCGACAACGTCACTTGTACAAAGTTAACTCCCATCTTTTAAATTACCAATTTTTCGTTCTTCTTCCAAGTTGCAGGTTTGTTGTACGTTGTGCCAAAGAAATAACGAATCGTCTCGAAAGATTCCGCAAACAATGCCAAAAACGGTGAATCTTTCACCAGCCATCCATTTCTTGAAAATAGAACATGTACAGGTTGTTCCAAGCATCGTTCCAACGTACTACTTCGATATCGTATTTAGTTTAGGAAATAATCTGCAAAAGCTGTACCCATAAGACGATGCGCACGTTTCTTCTCGTTTTGACAGCAACGCGGTATACGGTAAAGTAAAGTATTCTTCTTCTGGAAGAAAGTCGGAACAAAAATTTGAAGACCGGAACGCGAATGAAAGGGTGACTTTACTGTCGCGTCGTCGTCGACCAGCGGCATTGATTGTTCCTTTATCGCTGATTTATTGAAACCATTGGTACATTCACCTTTCAATCGCGTTCAAGATTTTCCACTTTTCGAAGTAGTTGAGCAATTCTCAATTACACTTCAGCTTTCGTTTCTATTTTTTCGCGTCATTAGCCGTACGTACATCTTTCAACGTTGTACATTTTTCCAATTTTTACCACACTTGCACGCTTTTCCTAACTTTCGAAGTAACTTTCGTTTCCCGCCAACGCTCAATACGGCGCGTTTCCTCTTCGATGACACGAGATATTAACGTGTACGATATTACCTCCGTATCGAAGAAACGAGAGGGAGTGAAAGGAAAGAGAGACGAAATTATAGTTCGGTTAATTTTCGGTGATACATCGCGATGTAATCACGTGTCTCGCGACAATGACAGAAATAAGTTTCTACGAGCGTTGGAACACTCTTGTAAGTCACTGTATCAATGTTTTATGCGGCACGAGACGAGATCCTATGGCTTTTGCGCTTGGAATTAATATATTTTCCTACTCTCTCCGACAGTAAATACATAAAAGAATAGTACGGAACGTATATATAAAGGGAAGAAATAGATATTAATTAAAGATGTGAATTAATAATAATAGAATATAAGTTGATATCTACGATGCTTAAATTTTGAAACTCGAGTAATGCGTGCTCCACAATGCTATATAGACAGAAAATAATATCATGGAGCCTCCGGAGCAGAATCCAGTCGAATGGGAATGTTGTAGAATGCCGGCAAAAACCGCAGACCTCGAGATCATTAGTCTACGACCAAGCTTATAACCCAACGTGGCATTATACCGGGTGAAGTAAAATTTTAGCAAATGGTCTGGGATTAAAGTATTTTACTTAGAACAGAAAATTAGAAAATTTCGCAAATCTCGAAAGAACGCCGGCTGCTCGCTGGAAATCTGCAAATCCTGTCGCATAAATATTATGCGCTCAACATGATTGCGACTGTTTCCACAGTTTTTATTTCGTCTCTAAGTTTTATTCTCTATATCGATATTTTAGATATTTTTATTTTTATTAACAATCGTTTGGTAAGTCTAAAACGATACCTGATAAATACCCGATAGTTACGTAAAGTACGTTATCCTTTAGTTGCCTTTCTTGTTACATATATCGTCTTATGTGTGTCCGACTCGTCGAGGAATCGTTATTCGTGTTAACGTATCGATACGATCGTTAACGTACTTCTAAAAGGAATTTAGAAAATTAAGCCATTCGGCTCGGAATAATCTTGCAATAAAATTGCGAAGAAATAGCAGGATTATTGATATAATATCAACATATTACGAGATATCGATACAACATCGAACCAACGACTTGTACGATTCCACGCAGATATAACAGATGTAAATCATTTTTGTAACATTGTATTTTATAATTTTTTCACTTCTCTTTTCTCGATCAATGTGCTATAACGTGCACCTGAATGCGTGAAAGAAGTTCATGGACCTAACGTCTTTATTATAATGTATTGTACTCGAGGAATGTGCTATGTAGACTTTTCTAACTGACTGTACGTATATTATTCGTCTTGCTGTCGTTTATGTGTCGTTTGTTGCGAATTATTGTTAATAATTTTTTCCACACGCTCGTATAACACAACGTATTATGTGTCATATTTTTATATAAATACCATAAATAAAGCGATGCATGCAAATTTATTGAAATCTTTATCCAGTCAGCAATTTCTATTGGATATTGGATATTATTGTAAGTTACGACACGCGTATGTACATTATATTTCTGCATAACCACCGTCTTTGTGATTCAGTTTATAGGTCCAAATACCAGCATGGAAATCCGCTGCTTCGGTGATAACATTCTTTCGCTACTTTTCAAAGGTTGCACGTTGATCCCCGTAATATCGCATATATATGTTTTCTAACATCGTGGCAGAAAAATGTTATAGATACTATACGATTAAAAATAATATGGATTTATCAGTCGTATATAGTTTATAATCGTTTACGAGCAAAATAGGATCGTTTGGTAGTTTGTTTCTCTCGTAATCGCACTTTACGATTGGACAATTGATAAAATTCTGCTCGGTGACGGATTAGATATAAAGGCTTAAAGGATCAAATATAAAACCGTAAATTCTACTGCAAACAATACGTGGTAAACAAGTATTATATTTCTTATATATTGTCTCCTCGCTCGTCCAAAGTGCTACTTTTGTAATTGTCGGAATTACAGATTACGATTAGTAAGAAGATGACACTAGCAGCTTTTCCTAAATTCTGTGGAAGGTGGATGAGTTTGTAAAGCTTAAACGTGGGAAAAGTTTGCAAGGAATTAGCACGTAGCCAAGGAAAAAATACATAGTGTTTCTTCTCCTTTTTTGATTCAATTCTCTATACGTTGTCTAATAACGAGCCAGCTCTCCTACACCCGATACGTGTCTACAGTGGCTCACGAAAGTATTTGGATACTGTTAGAAACTTTTTACGCGCGTATTATACGAAACATTGTGAGCAAATCTCATTGGCATTGCAACGACTGCACTTGTCGCGTTCGTGTGAATACGTAGAAGCTGCAAAATATTTATTGGAATCGTATACTTTGCAAAGATGTATGTGCACAGTCAATTATTCGCTATATATTATTATAATGAAGCACATCTTTAGCACCGATCGTACGTTCAAGACTACTTACTATTCACGCTGTATGTTAATTCTTCGCTAAGCGTACTTTTATTGTATGATACGTATATTTCTCAGTTGCTTTAAAATCGTATCGAAATTTCAAAATCAGAGAATCTCGCCCAATCTCGTTAAAAAATTAAAATACTAACATTTACCCATTCAGGTTGACAATATTTCGTTTTATCAAATGCAAGACTCGTGTTGTCGATTGGTTTATGAAAACTATCTTATACGTTCATTCATTCACGAGATATATGTCTGTGTAGGTTTATCCTTATCGTTTTCTAACGTCATTAGTTGCGTAAGCATATTGCCTTAATAAGCTACACGTTATATGTTATTAAGATATATGTTAACAAGATACAATTTGAGATTTATGAAATACATCGTATAATGTCGTATTTTTAGCGCCACTGAACAACAAGTCATCCTGTATATTGTACCTAGGTTGTATCGAAACAAAGATAACTTTTAAACGAAATATCTTACTTATATTCTCGTCTCTTACTTATATCGTCTGTTATTATTAAAAATGAAATAATAGGTCGATCAAAATTGTATCGAATTAAATGAAAGTTGCTCTTGTCTGTTATAATAAATCTGACGTAATCTGTACGCATCGACGTATTTATAAGAACGAAGAGATTTGATTAGTCGCGGTAATAGGTTTTTAAATCGTGATAAGAAACGTAACATCATCATTCCTGAAGAATTTGCTCATTCTCAGCCTACTCGTCCATTTAGGTTAACTTGTGCACTTGCGTGTAATCGGATAAAGCTGACAAATCGTTTACATATTCTCTCTCTCTCTTTGTCTCGCGTACGCTCTCTATTGCTCACTCATTGACTATATGAATATTCATTAATTGTTCATTTAGAGAGCTATATTGTTTTAAAGATTGAAGAATCTGCCAACATGTCTGATATTTCTTCTTCTATGTAAATCAAATTGAGAATAAAAGTTGCTCGAGAAGTAGAAAAATGATATTGTTCGCATAGTAGATGTAAAAGCCGAGCCGCCTTTTACTCGCATCCTGTTTTAACGCAGGTGTCCGTTTCAGAGTAAATCCGTCACGAGTTGCTCTCGAAGAGTGCGTCTCCAAGTATCTGAGAGTCACTGTCGAGTCGTCCAAGCGTCCACTCGCGAGCGATCTATCTCGAGTGCAACTCTCGATAGTTCTACTCTGAAACGCACACCTAGCTTTAGGTTCGAAGAATTGGATAATTATACGGAAAAGTCGATTTCAATACCCTTGAAATACGTTGTCAAAGTTGGTGCGCTCTCAACGACTTTTGCTTTGCTTTTGCTCAACGACTTTTATACGTGTCACCGACGCTCGGCCTTAGTTTCCCAGATGTTCGCAAACAGCTTCCATACGATTCGTGTTACGATAATTTTGGAGTGGGCGAGCGCATCCTTCTGTAGTGCGAGCTAACTCGAAATTGATCAGAGAGATCATCGTCGGTTTTAATATTAACAAGAAAGAAAGAGGAACGAGTCATGGGTTGGGCTCAAGTAGCTACCAGTAGGCTAGTTGGAAGTGCTAGCATGAAATAATTTTCAATGAATCTATCGATACAGAAAACGTCGCACTGTGTCTCGAAATCTGTCTATTCGTCTTGTGCGTACTGATAATTCGAGTCAGCGGATATCTTCATAGTTTTTGAATTATACACAAAAGTATGTTTCGCAATGTACAATGTGTAATAGAATATGTAAGGAATTTTCCGTTTTGCTTTTGCGTTATCTAATTATGTTTACAAAAGATGCTGAAAACGACCAGCTTGTACTTTACGACAAGCCTCCTCTCTAGACGTCTTCTCATGGATCCGATTACACCGTGAATAGTTGCAGGTGTTAGCCGGCACCGCTTGTTGATAAATTTGTTCTAATCTGTGAACCTTATTATCCGGACGTTTACAATGGGTAGTTGCTCCGTTTACAGAGTAAATTTGTTGTATCTGATAAACGTCGACGGAGCACAGAGCGTACGTTTATAACGAACCCTTTGCATTGTCCCGAAGACACACGTGCGCCCCGCATGTTCTATTACAGTACCTGTGTATAAATAATAATAAATCGTAGCAATCGAATTGACAATACACTTGGAAAATCGGATGGAATAAAAATGAAATCACGCACGTGATAATATAACCCACTGATTTATCTTCTTCTACTTGTATCAAAGATGATAGTACATGAACTTTGTAAAAATGAGGTCACCTATATGCCGGAATAAAATGTAATGGAAACTAAACGTAATCGAATATCTCGGAAATGAAGGTCGTGCGACGGTTTCACGCATAGAAAACAGTTATTCAGAACGTTGGCCATGAAAACATATTTCAAGGTCATCGAAACGGGCCCGTCTTTTTCCCTATAATTATCAACAATTATTTAAAATGAAACGTTCAAAGCCCCGTGGTATCGCTACCCATACCCATACCCATCGATCATCAGGTATATCAGCTATCCTAGAAAAGTACCTACGGTCCAGGACCTTGTCGGAAAGAACACTTTATCGAACCAAGTAAAATCGTATAGACTGAATCGTTGAACGAATGGACACTGGAGTCTATGGAGCGTGTCTATGAAAATGAATATTCACAACTTGTTGTTTATCCCGGTTCTCCGATTTATTCGTTGTTCTATATGCTTATTTCAGCGTAGTCTAGAATACTAGCATCTTTGCGTCCTAGATACGCCCTTGTACGCCAGTACAACGATGATCTCTAGCCCAAAGTAGTCGCCGATGACCTCGCATTGCGACCATATGCGATTATAAACGTATAACGGAAACATATCGTTGTTTAATCTTCCGAACGCTATTACCCTAAGAGAGCTGCTTCATTACCAACGTCGTACATCTCGCAACGAATACAGCTCCATGTAGCAGCATGTCGATAGTCGTAGCCTTTGTTAAACATCTAGTATAGGCTTATTAAGTAAAAAGTATCTTTAGATTAATAAATTGGTGATTATGGAACGAACAGGTGGATGAACAGGAACATGGTTCCGGAGGAAACGTGCTTTTCCATGTGTTTGGTTGCTTTTCTCAATTTCTAGTTAGGAGTTGCCCTGATCGTTGCGATCGACGGGCGAAAAAGACAGTAATACTTAGCATATTTTATAGCTAAAATATGAAGATAAAATATAAAAAATATAAAGATAGCAATAATAGCATGTTTTATAAAATCTCGAATGTAGTTGTACATTCTCTATTTGAGAAATCAAAGTAAAAGAAATTAAAATAAAAGAAATTGTGATAACAGCCGAAGGATAAACAAACTCTAAGCTTACTAGTTATTTACTAAATAACGGCACTAAGGCAACTATACCAAACTAACTGTGTAAATATTATTTGACATTTATACGTTTATAAGATACATGTAATCGTAATCGCTGATACCTTACGAGGGAATATATCGTAACGCGTACAATTTTCGCGTAGTTTGATTTCTTCAGTCGTTTCGTTTACAGTCTCTCGCGTTTTCCTCTTCTTTCCTAATTCTTTCCGCTCGGATCTTTTCTTTCTCGTTCGATTGCTCGTTGGTATTCGCCGTTATCTACCACCCAATACATGGTCACAAACAAAATCGACAAATTCTTGAGAAACCAAGTCTTATTCATACGGTATTCTTCTTAAAGAAACATCTGAAGAAAATATAATTACGAAAACAAATTTATCATAAGACCGTTACGAAACACGCCTCAAAATACAAATTAAATAGGAACGCCAAGTAACTGAACTGTTTCATTCGCTCTTTTTATTCCTTGCTTCTTTTATACTTTGTCCAATGGACATTGGGTGTCTGACAACTGGTAGTAGAACTGGCCAGGGTGTGATTCTACGTGAAAAAGTACAATCTTTCTCAAAGCTTCGTTTTTGAGAAGATCAAAATCAGAATCGAGGCCGAGTCTCGATTCGGAGGATTTCTCAATAGACATTTCGCTGTTTCTTCGCGCTCTATATCCGAAAATAAATGTAGGGTTATCGGGAGAAGAATGTCAGTGATCTCGTCAAAAAATCGCTAAAGGAAAAGCTACTTCCATATTTGCTTCTTGAAACAAGGAGAAGAAGTTTCCTTACGCGTTTGCTCGGAAGTTTTCTTAGACGACAAGGAATAACGCAGATGTTTAAGCGAGCCCATTTACCTTTGTCTACCCTGTATAATCGTTTGAAATTATCAAGTATCAAGTCTGACTGATTTTTTCATTGATTTTGATCGGGCTATCTAAGAACCTGGCCGTTTTTCTACTTTAACTTACAAATGAAAAATCGGACGAAAGATACACAAAAATGGCTGAAATAATAATTATAGCGTGTGTAGTCGAGATGTAAACTCGTTTCGCACGGATCTATGGTTTTAACACTCGGTATAACTTCTATCTCAACCATTTTTCATATCTTGTGGCGTTCCCGATTTCTCGTCTGTAAGCGCTTACGCGGAAAGGCCAGCTCGGATAAAGGGGTCGATCTCTGCCTTAAAGAAGAAAACGGGCCCTAACGAATTACGGTTAAATTCTTAGACGAGTCCAACGAACGCGTGTGCAAAGAAATTCGAAGACTCTGACGTTAAATAATTTCATGTTTTACATCGACGTATCCTCTTCCTAGCAATTCCAGCTCGACGTTTCACTTTCCCGTCCAATTCACTTTCTTCGTCGATAAATCTATCCTCGTAACGTATATCCGCTCTAATATTTCGATTTTATCGATACATTACGGTTTATCGCTGTATAATTTACATTAAACGAGAGGCTACGAACGGCGACCACGTTACCAGGTGCGCTAAACTATGCTAGTCAATTATTTCTATCAACGTTTAATTTTTGTAGATAAATATAAATAACGTGGAGAATAATTATTATTTCCATAGTATCTCGTACCACCTTTGTATTTGAGGTGGATAGATTGTGATAGGTACTGATAAAGTACTAAGGTATAATTGATAGTGAATTTATTTGTAACACTCGTATATACACTCCGTATGGGGACCCACGGTTGCGCTAACGGTCCCTGGTTCGCGATTACAAATTCAGTTTTACAGTGTCGGTTGCGGGGCGAGTTCGGACGATGATTGCCCACGATGCGATCTAGCCAATTATTAACTGACTGTTCGACACGATGACGCTACAGAGGAAAACTATGACGGAGTGTTTCTAGGGATACAAGATCGTCGGATTCGTCGAGGAGAGCTTGGTTCGGAAAGCGAGGGAAATGGATGTTGCTGATAATTGGTCAATTTGTTTGGTGGTTGGAGAAGGATGCTAACCGCCCTTGAAAGAAAGTTGCTAGCGGGAAACATCGTACGTGAGAAAAATAGACTTCCGTAATCGGTGATGCGTTTAGGGACTGTTAGAACAAAGGCTATTTGTTTCTTTGGAGAATCCTAGCTAACAAATCCTAAGATTTATGGCGGGTCCTTAGGCTAGCTGAAAACATTCTATGAGGATGTATCGACATCTGGCAATCATCTTGTCCGAAGGATGGGGTCTTTGCGCAGCGAGCCACGGGACAGAAACCGTTGGAAAGTTTACCGTCGAGTGCCGCTACATATTTATCATTTGTCAACGAACTGCAATTTCGTCGACATAACTCACTGATTGCATACAACATTTACTTTAAATAAGATCTCTTTACATTTGAAGCGAGCCTGTTTTGTAATACAGTTCCATCCGAATCGTGAAATTGAAAAATATGAAACGTCTTTGAGCTTCCTACCCGCGTTCTGTGTTCGACAAAATCTGATTCTTGAATTCTTGAATTCTCGATAACTAAACTCCGACCCTGACTAATTGCACTGAAACGCGGCTCAAGCACACCTCGTCTATACCGATTGGTAACGTCTTGCCGACGTTCCAATACTCTGCCCGAATTTTTCTCTTAAAAGGCAGTTTTACAGGATGCTCCGCGTAACTGGGACAAGCTGTTGCCGTGAATCGATAGAGGATAACAAAAAATTTTCCAAGGCAAAATCAAATAGTTTCGAATAACGCACGATCCGGTGTATACAAGCCCAAGAGTCGAAGCTGAAATATTTTCGATACCATCGTATCGAAAAGTGTTTCAGATAAAAGTGGAACGGCTTCGAGGGGTGTATATTCTCATGCTATTAGCTTTTCTGCGTGCGAGCGTGCAAAGGTCATGCGAAGGTTTCTTTCTCCAGATGGAATCATATATTTCTTAATGTTGAGGCTATTAGATGCGTGAAGAAAGGAACGCGTGGATAAATTGTAAGGTAGAAAACATATTTTAATACAGAAGTGTAAATACAAGTAGGAATATAATTTGAGCTGGTCCGGATCCGCACGCTAGCAGTGTTACCCTACGACTGGAAAACCCTGAAGCCATCGTCGCCTGTCCACTGTTTATGGTCTGCCTTCGTCCCAGTCTTGTCTATACGCTGTCGATGGCTTCAGTGCTTGAGAAAACTAAAAGGACCAGATGTAGAGTTTTCTTTATTTATTTTTTTTTTTTTATTTTACAATCAATTCTCGTTAGAGAATTTTAAATAAATTTATCTGACGTGGTACTATGACATGATTAATAAGTGTTTATAGTATGTTTGATTCTATTTGAATCTAGTGCTTAGGTCCAAGGTGTAATGTCTTTTCAACCTACGAATCTGTTCCGACGTGTCGAGTAGTTGAGTAATTAGAGACTTTCGGTGGTTGTTAACTCTTGTGCAGTGTCTATTGCTGAATTTGGATAATTCTTCTTTGACCGTGGGTATCTTGAGGGTCGTGATGTATCGTTTCGTTGGTGACGTACCAAGATCTTGAGGTTTTCGATTGGAATCGTTGAAGGATTTCTATGTTGGAATTACTCGCTGTTCCCCATAGTTGGATTTCATAGGCCCAAACAGGTTTTAATATGGCTTTGTATAGTGTAATATTACTTTGCGCGTTTAAGTTGGAACGTCGACCGATGAGCCAGTAGAAGTTTTTAAATTTTGCTTGGAGTTGTTTGGTTTTATCTGAGATACGCTGTTTCCATGTCAATCTTCCGTCCAGAATCATGCCCAGATATCTGACTGACTCTTTATCTGGAATAGGTATATCGTTTATCGTCACCTGTGGGTAAGTTTGTTTTCATAGCGTGAAAGTTACGTGGCTGGATTTGTTTTCCTTGACTTTGAAGCGCCATTTGTGGAGCCACTGAGTTTTCTTAGAAGCGGTGACCACTTCGACGCTTAATATCTTAATTAATCGACGCATTTGTGCGACCATTTTCCAACTTTATTATATTATCACGTTGACTGTCACAACACCCGAATTGGGGTGACAGCAAAGTTTCCGGTAGCGTTGCGTCACCCGTATTCGGGTGGCGCTTATTTGACTACTTGCAAAGGATCGTCGTAGGTATTTGAAAAGATATTCTAGCGGAAATAATAAAACTATTGAATTGCTATAAAAGTAATATGAAACTGGTTTATTAAGAAAATTATTTACTCGCATTACTAAAATATCGATGGGAGTACCCAGCAGAGACGCTTGGTACTGCGGCACGCGGAGCCTGACGAAGATTTCAGTGAAAACACGCGTAGCGGTCAACGTGTTATATTATTCGTTGCTTTGCTAAATAGACTTGTAAATTTTCTTATACATCGATCGTTGTTAGTTTTTCTTCGCATAATCCGTACAAAAATATTAGGATACTTATAACCAAAACCGTTTCATTTAAAAGACACTTGAACCTTAACTACATGAAATTGTATATCGATTATAGAAAGAACGGGTATAAACGATTGAGATAAGTAGTTTGTGGCGTTAAACGGACAAAGGGTTACTATAAATGAAGTTAATAAAAAATAAAGAGAAAAAAGGTAAAGAAATTGTACTTCGTAACACATGAAAAGGAAAAGGTAAACATAAAGATATCGCATCTGTTGTCCTCCCTTGTCTCTCGTACGGTACATTTTACAGAATTAAAGTTAAAATATCTTTTAAGCGTTGCTCGATCCAAGTTGGTTGATACTTCTTGTAGAGAATACAGAGAACCATCGATCGATGTATAGAAGAAATTATAGGTCCGTTTGAAAAGATAGAAGTGATCTTTAAATATTGGAAATCACTTTCAAAATATATGTACACTGTACGCACTGGATCGTACATCATCCGAAACCATTTAATTTGACCTAATGAAATTCTCTTTATCCTATATTTACAATATATAGGCTAAATAAATAGGCTATAAGCTATACGTCTCTGTTGGGTGTGACGTCGGCTATGTTGTCTTCCTCGTTGAAAAAAAAGCCATTTAACAATTTGTTAGGCGTGTAATAAAACTAAGAATGTTTTATCTTTACAAGAAATCAATATATTTTCATCGTTGTAAAATTTGTAAGCATAATTGAACGTTGCACTTATCGGCTGCTTATGCATATGCTGCTAGCGAGGAAGCGTAGCGATGAATTAATTTTTTATATAGCTACAGTAGGAAGAGCGTAAATTTATATTTTCTTTTTTTCCTTTTTTTCTGTTTTCTTTTTCTTGTTTAATTAAAACATTCATTGGTGTCAGTCGTGGTCAGCTTTATTAGCATAATGACGACGGAAAGTTCTGTTTGCAGCAAGGCTTTTTGTCGACAATATTCTCATTTATCAGCAGCTTTCAGGACTGTACTTCGCTTAGAGTTTCACACGACCGTTCCAGGGTAAGGGTGACGCTGAAGAGAGAGAAAGAGAGAGAGAGAGAGAGAGAGAGAGAGAGAGTAGAAGCGGTCATGGTACAGGCACACTGACGTAAACGTGTCCGACCTAGTATAAATAGGTTTGCTTCTTGCTAGCCTTAGTTAAACAAAGTTCCACCGAGCCAGGAGCCAAGCATCGGCAAGGCGAGGTACGGGAGGAGAGCATTACCAATCCCGCAGCTTCTCTTAGCACTGCTATTGCTGCCTCTGTTACTATCGCTACCTCTGCTACTATCGCTGCCTCTGCTACTATCGCTGCTGTTGCTGCTGCTGCTGCTGCTGCTGTTGCCGCTTCTACCATTGAAAACGGGCAAACGCAAAAACTACTAGCTTCGTCAGAGCTTGGAACAAGTACGTTCGATATACAGGGTGTCTCAGCTAAATGAGATCATATAAATATCTGCCTTATTTACCATTGTATGAAAAAACTTCTCAGAGCAAAGTCGCACAATTGCACGATTATTAGTATCGATCGTAAAATATATTACTGAAACGTATAAAGAAGGAGGCCGCGTCGAAATTTAACAGACTATCGTGTAATTAAATGTACTCGTTAGCAAGAAACTGTTTATTTTCAGGCTGTGGTCCTAGGTAATTCGTATTGCCTGATAAGTAGAATTAGCAACACGAAATTTAAATCGTTCCATCTTATAGGAAACAACGATTGCGAAAATAACGCTGTATCCAACTGTTAATGCGAGAAACCATGTATATCGTAATCCGTACGAACGTAGGATAAGAAGAGATACGTAGATTTAAATCGTCGTTGTCTCGATATCGAAATTGCTTAAAAAATACACATGTTCGAAGATAGGTGTCGATCTTTGCTGATTTTTATCAAAGCTATTTCCACATAAAAGTTTATATATATATTACTTATCGAAATTATTACTAATTCGATCCCCGATTTGAATCTTACAATTTGAACTGAAAATATTTCCATGTTCTGCGACCTTTTCTCCTGAAATTATTATTTTTTCATTTGCGGACAACTGTCCTCGGATAATCAGTAGTATCGTCGATATTTCAAGGTTCTTCGGGTTCGGATATCGTGGTACGTGTAAAGGCAACTTGAGACGATCAATGCGTATCCTCCATGTAATACGTACTGTCAATATTTCAGTGTACATTCTTCTCATACGTATATTGTCTTTATATGTATACGTATGTCGTATTTCACGTATTACGTATATCGGCAGTGCTATTAGATTCGACAGTTTTTCGAAACGCATGCCAATCGTAGGAAAATAATTTTGAAAATCTACTCGCAAGCAATATTTTCAAAAATTTCTTGGATATTCCACTTTCATTCGATTTTTTACGTGAAATTTTTACGCCGTAATGTATCCTCGACTTTCTTCGAACCTTGATACGTTAAAAAAGAGCTATTGAAATAACGAAGCGCGCAAAATAGGAATCAGCAACGTATTTAAAGAAGCCGTAGGTGAAATTCACAATTAATATAAGATAAAGAAATACAGGAGTCTGACGAACTTTATAAGCCACTTTATCAGCCTAGACGCTGTTTATTGTCAGCCAGATTGTTACAAAATTCCATTCTTTTTATTTATCCTTTCTTTTCATTTTTAATTATTCGAATTTACCAGCCGTAACAGTCAAACGAAACTTTTTCTTCGACCGTTTCCCGTTTACTTGCTGTCGCTTAATTTGCGTTTATACAACTAGTTCTAGCTTGGGTTTAGTCTTAGTCCTAAAGTGAGATTAAAACTGCTTAGAATCGTTTGCAAGATCTTCTCAAATCATTTTACCTCTTTAAACAGCTTTTTTTAATGAACGCAATTTCAACAAAATTGTACGCTATTAACACTCTGTTCGAATTAGTAGAAAATAGCAATATTTCGTCGCTGGCTCTTTGTTTGGATTCTGTAACTTTCTATTTTCAGACATCGATGTGCGTATATTAGCGAGTCCCATGTAAATGCAGGATTGATTTGATTTGCAATAACAACCGCGTGTGAGGCTATTTATGATCTTGGGAGATGATTTTGGTCCAGTTAATTGGGAAAAAAATATTTGCGTAATGAATTTACATCTAAACACATAGGAGCGTGGACAAACCAAGTATAAGATGGAAACTTGAAATATTGAAATGTCATCGAAAGAAAGAGAAACGCACTTGTATCACCACTTTGAAAATAAACGATCCAATGTGACAAAGATTTCGTTGCACGTATCAGAGATTCTATAGAACCAAATTTACCCGAAGGACGACTTTTTTATTTTATTTGCGTTTAATTTACAATCAATTCTCGAGTAGTTGAGTAACTAGAGGGTTTTGGTGATTGTTAACTCTTGCGCTGTGTCTATTGCTGAATTTGGATAATTCTTCTTTGACTGTGGGTATCTTGAGGTCGTGATGTATCGTTTCGTTGGTGATGTACCAAGGTGCATCTGTTAGGGATCTTGAGGTTTTCGATTGGAATCGTTTCTTTTTTTATTTGCGTTTATTTTACAATTAATTCTCGTAGAGAATTTTAAGTAAATTTATCTGGCGTGATACTATGACATGATTAATAAGTGTTTATAGTATATTTGATTCTATTTGAATCTAGTGCTTAGGTCTAAGGTGTAATGTCTTTTTAGCCTGCGGATCTGTTCCGACGTGTCGAGTAGTTGACTAATTAGAGGGTTTTGGTGGTTGTTGACTCTTGCGCTGTGTCTATTGTTGAATTTGAATAATTCTTCTTTGACTGTGGGTATCTTGAAATCGCGATGTATCGTTTCGTTGGTGACGTACCAAGGTGCATCTGTTAGGGATCTTAAGGTTCTCGATTGGAATCGTTGGAAAATTTCTATGTTGGAATTACTTGCTGTTTCCCATAGTTGGATTCCATAGGTCCAGACAGTTTTTAATTTGGTCTTGTAAAACCGAAGGAGAACTGAAAACTGAGAATCGAGGACGGCGAAGGATGATCGATGTAACGTATTAAGAAAGATACAGCGTACATGTAGCTAAATTTTAAGGAAGCCTAGGGATACCGAAATCGAGTTATCGAGCTTCGCATCGCCCAGATTACATTTTCATCCATTACGGTGAAAATTTTCAAACGACCAACGTATAACACGAAACTGTGTTGGAAATCTTCTATGGAAAGGATGGAGCGGTGAACATGTCGATCTTCTCATCTTCTCAGATGAATATCAGATAATAATAAAGCACCCAGAAACATCTGGAAAATATCTGGAAAAGCGTAAATGATCCAAAAACGCGTTTGAAACGAATGTTGTAGAATAAATCTATAGATATATATGAACGAACGATTAGAGTAGAAAGAAAAGGAGGCTAAAGTGACGAATAGGTATGTTGAATAAATATCTTCGTTATAATTATCGTAATGTGAGAGACGTTAAAAGGACGTTAGCGTCGACCAAGTAGTCATCGAGTGATTCTTCGATACGCAGGCAATGAATCGAACTTTTCCTCGTTGGTTAAACCAAGTTGATCAAACTCCTCGTTTCTACCATATAATTTTACTTCACGATATAGCGTTCTCGCTAGACGGTCTGTAGTCCCGAACACTTACGTTAAACTGTGCGTCGTCTTCGCCTCCCTCCTTGTATATTCTGTCCCTGCAAAAGAAACAAAGACCTCCGCTATGGGGATGTATAGCAGTTTGGAGCAAAGCCTGGTGGAGATGATTCGAGTCGAACGTAAAATTCGTCAGGCTGCTTCGAATGGCTGCAAGAAGAAAGGTCCGGGGTTTCAAACAGAAATACCAAAGAACGTCATTTCGTTATACCAATGTTCAGGAAATATCTAATAATCGTGCTTGATACGCGTGTACAAGTTGTTTCGCCCACAGCTATTAGCGGTACCTACGAAACTTGCTTTCGAAGATTAAGATCGTTGGACTCTCTCGTACGGTAGGATCGACGCAATTCACAATTTACGAACGCTATTTATCCAGCAATCCGTTCCAACACACTTTCCCCGTTTGATACAACGTAAATTCAGAATTTAATAAATGCGAGACATTTCGAGCGTCTATTTCGAGGTATCATATTGGTAAGTGGTAAAGAAGCAACGAGGTGAGAAGAGGCTTTTCTTTGTTCGTCTTTCTTCTTCTCAGTTGGCATTTCGCTCGTTCGACCCGGGCCTAAGCAGCCAGATAAGGCGACAAACGACTCTTTGTACCTCTTTGTTCGAGCCTCGCGAGTTTTCTCTTTTTTCTTGACATTTTTCTCGACATTTGGCTTCTTCCAACATTCGTCTACAATTATTTTCACGAAAACATCATATTCTTTATATGTAAAGTCTTACGATCGTTTCATTTTAACGACAAGCTTGCGTACGATAGCATTTTGGGAAAACGAACGTATACTTTGGTCCTGACGAAGGAAGCAGCGTTTATCTTTAAAGAAAAGGTACAATTTACAGAAGAAAACAAGGCAACGTCGCTTTTTAAATAAAAAAAAATGAGAATTTACAGCAACTTGATAAAATCAAATCTTGTAACGCGTTCCTATCGATAGACAGCCAATAATTTATCAATTTACCAATGAAATTGTACTGGTCGAGATTGGCACCAGCTTTTCCTACCCGTTTTTCCCAAAGATCTTCAAATTCGAGTCTTCCGAGGAGTCTCAAGTTTGGGGATCGAGCTAACTCGTGTCAAAGCCTTCGCGATATCTTTTTCTTCTTCTTCTTCTTCTTTTTCTTCCTCTGGCTAGCAAGTGTTTCGTGTTTCGCGTTGCTCGATGCGCGAATCGTAGCGTCGTCGCGTTGATAGATGAAAATTATCGTCTTCGATGAAATTCCTTCTGCCAATGGCGTGGAAATCGGTTCTACGCGCACGTTTGTTTTCTAGTTCTACCAAATACGACCAATTACGATCAATTACGACCAATTACGAAATAATGGACTTGTACTTTGATCGCTAAAGCTCTCTGACGATACCTGTGTACGATAGATATAGTAGAATCGTCGTGTATCTATTTTATAATGGAAACACGCAGATATCTCGCGGACTACGGACGGTACGAACGTTGTACGACTTGCGAGCGAACGTATCGCGCCAAATAGATTTATTTTACCTCGCAACTATACCTTTTTATCGCGTATTCTCGTAGCCGACGTGGAAACATTTTCAAAACACCGTACGTACGTTTGCACGTGCTTTTTGCCCACCAGAAACCAAAAAGATAATCTCGATACACCGACAGCATAGTCGTTATCCAATGTCCATGGCAATGGCCTTACGTCCGCGCTTTGTACATTTTCGTGTACGTGGGTGTCGATACAGTTTTCCATCCTTGTTAAGTACAAGCAACAAGCAACAAGTTTCGGAAATCTGTCGACGTCGGTTACAAGAATATGCAAGGAAAAATATAATTTCTATCGTCGAAAGAAGTAGAGTCCCTCTAGGAATCGTACAACATTCGTTTCAGATGATACGTTTCTCTTGTTGCCATTTATAGACGGAAAGCGCTTTGTTGTACATTTTCGTGGGTATCGATACAGCTTTCCATCCTTGTTAAGTACAAGTAACAAGTTTCGGAAATCTTTCGACGTCGGTTACGAGAATATGCAAGGAAAAAATATAATTTTTATCTAAAAACGTCTCCCAACGGCTCTTCAAGGCTATCGTCGAAAGAGGTAGAGTCCCTCTAGGAATCGTACAACATTCGTTTCAGATGATACGTTTCTCTTGTCGCCAGTTATAGACGGTAAACGCTTTGTATAAATTTCTAGAATAAATTATAATAAATTATAAATCGTAACGTGAAAACGTAGGATCTCTTCCGCTCGAGTCCATCGATTGCCCCTCGACCGACTAGGAATATGAAAAGATATATCAGAATAGCGAGATATCTGCGATATTTCTTCAAGTAAAATTGAAATTACGAACGTTTCAAGTAATTCGAAGTTGCCGATAGATATTCTATCGCAACTATCCTTCGAGAACGTTGAGATTTTCACGAAACTCGATTGCTCGTCGATGCAAACCTACATCGAGTTGACAAAAATATCACGTAATACGCTTGTTGAATCTTCTAGTCGAATTTCCTACTCGATGTCATCGGAAAAACAGCATATGCTGCTACTTACGTTACCCGTCATCCAAAGGGATCTGATCTCATCATGAAAACAAAGTGTTTTCGGAAAATCCGATTAGAAATTCTCCTTCGTAATACACTCGGCGCGATTAAAGTACAGCTGAGAAGGTTTTTAGTTGCATAGCCGCAAATGGCAGAATAATAGTGGATCGCGTTACACACGCTCTAAAAAATATACTTCAAATGCAGCTCGTTCGCGTAATTTTCCTTTGAAATTTCACCGTTCGTGATATATTCGAGCGACAGAGCCATATACGTACATACAAGCCATATGGACGGTGATAAACGTATGAAAAATGGTTGATATTAATTACAATAACGATACATTTATTTGTATTCTAGGCCCATAATGTACTACAAGCTTCTAATCTCTTACGTTGTACCAGCCTATAATCTAAACACTGCACAATATACGTACATGTAGCCGCGTTAAATATCATGTTACGAATGCAAAAAACATCCAAGTTGAGTGACTTTAAGCGGATTTGTCGAACGTTGAGATGTTGAAACGTTTGGAATATGTGTTTGCAATCGCATTCTAAAAGTTTCCATTGAGTTTACATAGCGCCAGCTACCTATTAAAGATAGATATGAAACTCGCTCGCTGACAGGTATATTCTCTGTTTTAACTTCAATTTATCAGTTTATTAGTTTTAATATTTATCAGTTTATTATCAGAATTTATCGGTTCCTCTACGAATGTCCTCTAGAATGTCGAAGATGATGTAAACCACCAACGTTTTCATTAATTCGCAGCAACTGCTTAAAGGTCTAGATACTACCGCTGATACTGCTTACAGTTTACCGTGAGATTTAAGATCTAAAATTTACGTCCTCTTTGAAACTCGCTCGGTGACAGGTATACTCCTTGTTTCAACTTTAATTTATCAGGACGTTCCTCTACGAATGTCCTCTAGAATGTCAAAGATGAGGTAAACCACCTACGTTTTCATTAATTCGCAGCAACTGCTTAAAGGTCTAGGTACTACCGCTGATACTGCTTACAGTTTACCGTGAGATTTAAGATCTAAAATTTACGTCCTCTTTGAAACTCGCTCGATGACAGGTATATTCCCTGTTTCAACTTTAATTTATCAGGACATTCTTCTACGAATGTCCTCTAGAATGTCGAAATTGAGGTAAACCACCAACGTTTTCATTAATTCGCAGCAACTGCTTAAAGGTCTAGATACTACCGCTGATACTGCTTACAGTTTACCTTGAGATTTAAGATCTAAAATTTACGTCCTCTTTGAAACTCGCTCGACGACAGGTATACTCCTTGTTTCAAGTTTAATTTATCAGGACGTTCCTCTACGAATGTCCTCTAGAATGTCGAAGATGAGGTAAACCACCAACGTTTTCATTAATTCGCAGCAACTGCTTAAAGGTCTAGGAACTACCGCTGATACTGCTTACAGTTTACCGTGAGATTTAAGATCTAAAATTTACGTCCTCTTTGAAACTCGCTCGACGACAGGTATATTCCCTGTTTCAACTTTAATTTATCAGGACATTCTTCTACGAATGTCCTCTAGAATGTCGAAAATGAGGTAAACCACCAACGTTTTCATTAATTCGCAGCAACTGCTTAAAGGTCTAGGTACTACCGCTGATACTGCTTACAGTTTACCGTGAGATTTAGAATCTAAAATTTACGTCCTCTTTGAAACTCGCGTTGATTTGACAAAGCAGAAAAGTATTCGGTAAAGAATATCAGGAGCCACTCGCAAGTAGCAGCAGAGCAGGGCAGACCAGAGCAGAGCAGGGTAGAGCAAAGCAGAGCAGAGCAGAGCAGGGCAGAGCAGAGCAGCGGTAGCGGCAGATAACAGCAGCTAGAAACGACGAGGAGGAGAGGTTGAAACTGTGATGCCTGCAAAAAGCACGGCAGACAGCGTCGATCGTTTTTGCTTGGCGTCAGCCGCGTTCCTACCGCCGCGTCGTACTTCGTGGTGGTACATCGCTCCTTCTACCCCCTTCTTCCTCTCTCTTTTCTCACTACCTTCTCCGTCCTCTTCTTGCCCACCTTGCTCTTCTCTTTTCGTCCCTCGACAATCCCTCCAGCAAGTGCCTCTCTCGTCTTTCTCTTTGTATATCGTATGTCCACCTCGAGGAGCCGTGCAGCCGTAAACGGATAAACTTGCTTTCAAAATTACTTTCAACTCGCAAGATTCGCGCCTCCGAAAACTGGATTACGCGATTGGCTTAAGAAATACGACGATATTCCGTAGGATACGCGCATCGACGATGCATACGCGTGAAAATCAAAGTCTTGGTCATTAACTCGGTTGATTCGTTCGACCAGCAGATACAGCACAGTTGAAAAGTACTGTTACTCTCTGCGAATGTCGAAAACGCGTACAGACGCGAGATATGCTTTCGTATAAAGATCAGACTTACCATCGAGTTGGAAACCAGAGACAACAAAGTATATGCTTTGGAATCGTTGATAGGAACCTACGTAAGTCGTTATCTGTTCGAGTAAGCGATCTGTTGTTGTGTTTCTGATTTATAAATATCGTTTAGAGGATACGTACGTACATCCGGATTACACACTTTCGTAATGTTGAAGCTTGCTATAATTGTATCTATCGTTTGAGAATGATTTTAGTCTTTTCATATCTATCATCTTAGGAAGAAAAATTGGAAAAAAGGTAGAAGTAAGCGGCTAAGGGAATATCGCGAGACACTTGTTATCACAGATTAAAGAATTTCTTAGGTTTTTCAAGATCGTTGCCCGGTAAAATAAATATCGCCACGGTATGCCTGCCTCGAAATCGTGCAACGCCCGCTTCCAACATCTTTCTCTATCGTATTTTGTAATTTTCGAAAGATTTGCTTCTCGAGACGCTCGATAGAAGTGGCGTATCTGGATAATGCGAAATCGATAACTTTAGAAAGAGTAGAGTGGATCGATTTGACTTGCGTACATACGTAGAAATACGTCCCTTTTACGAGTATAGCGTTCGTGTGAAAGGGAAAAAGCGAACAACCTAAGATCATGAAAATCTCAGACTAATTACATCGTTGCTGGATGAAATTCGATTAAACGCTTAAAGATAAGGAAGGAGGACGGACTTTGGACGAGGACCAGGATCGTCGCAGCAATATTTCCTATAAGAGAAACACCATGTACCGAATTATATGGTGTTGTTTAAAGATAAGGAAGGACGAAGGACTTTGGACGAGGATCAGGATCGTCGCAGCAATTTTTCCTACAAAAGAAACATCATGTACCAAATTATATGGTGTTGTTTAAAGATAAGGAAGGAGGGGAAGGGCTTTGGATGAGAATCAGGATCATTGCAGCAATTTTTTCTACAAGAGAAACATCATGTACCAAATTATATGGTGTTGTTTAAAGATAAGGAAGGAGGAAGGACTTTGGATGAGGATCAGGATCATTACAGCAATTTTTTCTACAAGAGAAACATCATGTACCAAATTATATGGTGTTGTTTAAAGATAAGGAAGGAGGAAGGACTTTGGATGAGGACCAAGATCGTCGCAGCAATTTTTCCTACAAGAGAAACATCATGTACCAAATTATATGGTGTTGTTTAAAGATAAGGAAGGAGGAAGGACTTTGGACGAGGACCAGGATCGTCGCAGCAATATTTCATACAAGAGAAACACCGTGTACCAAATTATATGGTGTTGTTTAAAGATAAGGAAGGAGGAAGGACTTTGGACGAGGACCAGGATCGTTGCAGCAATTTTTCCTACAAGAGAAACACCGTGTACCAAATTATATGGTGTTGTTTAAAGATAAGGAAGGAGGGGAAGGGCTTTGGATGAGAATCAGGATCGTCGCAGCAAGTTTTCCTACAAAAGAAACATCATGTACCAAATTATATGGTGTTTAAACGATGTTAATTGCTGCGTACAACTCAACGTTACGACCTCTTCTCGTATTATAGCGTATCTGCTCATTTTTGTCGGTCTTCCATCTCCGATATTCCAGCATTTTTCCTTGCATTCGAGGTATCAGGGTTTTCCATGTGTCGTATACCGTAGGTTACTTATCTCGCGCGTTAGTATCGTACGTTATTACGAAGCGCGGATGCGTCTACATTTAAAAGTCTGTTTTCTGTCAAACTAATAAATTTATTTGAAAATTAGCTACATGCGAGGATTATATATAATTCTGCTGTCAAGTCGTACGTTTGGTCTCTGACGAAGACAACGTAGCAACATCGGATCACAAAGAAAATACAACCTGACTTTGTTAATCCGTATGGCGAGCGTGAGTCGATGTCACGAGTCAAAGGGTCGAGTTATTTGTAATTACAATTAATAAAAGTAACGTTAACGATAACGAGAGCGAACGCGTAAATCGATAGAACGTATCGTATGGTTGCGATAGTTTGATTTTAGTATCGTTTTTTCTGTTTCAGTAAGCAAGCGGTATTCGATGGGAAGAAAGCCATTAGAGGAGGCATTCCATTCGTTTTTCGTAAGTATGCCAGGCAAAACGGAATAAATAATTGTTTGGAGATCGATAAAAGAAAAATTATTAGGAAAAATATTGAGTGGCGGACGGAAGAAAGCTTAAAAGTTCGTTTGGCAGGAAACATGGTAAAACGAAATAACGATCGACGAATAATCATAATTTTTACATTTTCTAATTACTATTCGAGTCAAGTGGCAACTTTATTTGCGTAAAATCGTCTTGGTAAAATTTGTCTCGCTTTGAAATCCTAGTTGGTACACATGTCCCAACGAAATACCAATTTTACCATTTACGACTGTCTTTCGTTCGCCACCATATGCGGAATTAATAACATTAATCGCGTATTGCCTTCGCTTGATGCAGCACAATTTGGAGCATGGACGTTCGGACCGCCTCACGGTTTCGCTAGAATCGTCCGTTGGAACGTAGAAAAGCCGCCTGAACGTTTGCCGAGCGGTGACGTCGAAGCGATTTTCTCTATTATGGACAGCGAATTCACCCGATCAATGTGGAATTACCCATTCAAATTAACATACAGACTGATACTTCGAGAGAAGGAACTACATTTTAACATTGGCGTATACAATCCTAGTAAAGATCATACGTTTAGTTTTAATTTATTGCTGCATACTTACTTTAAAGTGCCAGATGTTAGGAGATGTCAAATTACCGGCCTTCATGGATGCACGTTTATCGACAAGGTATAATCGTAGCAACGTTATCGACGATCGACAAGGTTGAAAAGGATAGAAAGTTCCTTCCGTTTTTTCTAGCCACGATTCAATCGCTCCGAAGAAATATTTTTTCCAAGCAGTTGCTTTTCCTTCTCCTGGCACGAGTTCAAACGCGAGAAGACAAAAATTGCTGCAACTTGCAAGAATTACACGATCGGACTGTCGCTTATTCTTTGCAACTCGCTCTCTTTCTCGCAACGTTAAACAGTTGCACATCGATGGACTAACGAACGAATAGCCGAATGACACCGATCGAGAGACACGTAAATCTGAAACAAACGAATACACGGAAAAGAGCAAACACCGTTGTTCGATTTGGCCGTAGAAACGGAACGAATTTTCCCTTCGAACCAATAAATCGGTTTTTTTACTATCGATTAATTTTTCAGAAATATCTACTAAGAGAAGCTTATCCTTCTTTTCAGACAAGAGACAACCAAATTTTTCAAGAAGGTCGCGACGTAGTGACCGTGTGCGAATGGACAGACAGAATTTATCAGAACACGCAGCCGGAACACATCATTACTAACGTCGTATCCGGTAGGAAAATGCGAGTACAAAAGTACAATTTTCCTGATACAGTGGTTTGGAATCCGTGGCAGGAAAAGGCTCGTGACATACCAGATTTCGGCGACGACGAGTTTCCCAACATGATATGCGTGGAAAGCGGACACGTCAGCAGCCCTGTTATATTACTTCCTGGAACAGCTTTCGAAGCTAGTCAAATCTTACAGGTATAATAGTAGGAACAGATTTAAAGTAACATTTATTTCACATTTTTTTTACACATTTTCCATCTAATAATTCAATAATATTATATAAAGCCTAGGTCTTTCTATCTTTAATTGTCCGGATTACGCGTGATTATCACCGACGACGTTCACAACGATTCACGATAGCTCTACGTTTGTTGCACTGCACAGGAGTATTATTTACGTTACAAGTATTATTTCGAACAAGATGTTACCTCATTCTACGAAATAACCAGATATTTAATCGTACAATAGATTCTCTACAAGAAAATTCTCTCATTTTCTCATCGCAATTAACATCATCGATTAACATCACACGCACGTTCTACGATCTAGCACTTGTTCCAAAGAAATTGATTAGCAACTGCCAAATACAGTTGTTATTCTGTATACTTGTACAACTTACTATGAATCTTGTATAACTAATACCAGAGAATAGAAATTAACACCAATATTTTTACGATACCGAGAAATCTAATATGCCACGAAACGAAAAAATACTAATTTCAATAAACGACAAGTTGTAATTTATCATAAACAAAAGACAAAGATTATAGCGAAATTGTGTAATTATTAATATCGATTGTAGCAGATACTATTTGCGGATATAAAGAAACAACGACCTTCTTTTTCTTAAAAGTGCATTCTAAAATTAAATGCTATTAGATTATTTACGTATTTTCAAGCTATGACAAGTGGTCCGTATCATCGCAGAATCAGCAACAAATATACCGATAGTTTTCTTTTTGAATATTTAACTCTGAGTATGTGTGTGTGTGCGTGAGTGTATTAATTAATTTATTTGTTTATTTATTTGCTTATTTATTTATTTAATCCTGATAATCGCCTCTTCTCGCAGTGCTAATGAATTTCAGAATAATGAATTTCCATATGACAGATAGGATATATATACGTACAGGATTCGGGCGAATAACATGTAATACAAGCGAGTATGAGGTGATAGAATAAAATCAAAATAAATAAGAATTTAAATAAATAAGAAAGACTTTCCAAGTTTCTTCGATACAGGAAAAGAAACGGTCGGAACACACGGCATGTAACGACAATGACGATGACCTTGTTTTCGAGTAACAGCTTGCGCCTTGCTACCTTCTTTACGCAGACTAGGAGACAGCTCCCTTACCTATTTGAGAAATTGCTCAAAATGACCAGGCCCAGCTTCGGCAGAAGCACGAATGCATCGCGTCTCATCGCACCGTACATTGTCCAACTATTTCCAACGGCTTATACGGATTTGCTGGCAACATTGCTGACGATTTGGCCACGTTGACGGCCAAACAGTTTCAACGGACAACGTCAACTTTATTGTAAATGCCTCGATAACCAATGATCGAATGAATTCGAACAAGGCCAACGCGATCTGCTCTCACCCCATCTATGTACTTGGCAGGAAATCGTTGATCCAAAATCCAAGTAATAGCCAGCATATAGTAATAAGCTGCGACTCGAGAACAAGCTTGTATCGAGTATACGCGTTTATGTGAATTTCTCTTCTTATTTTAGCGCGCCGAATCCTGTCTAGTTGACGATCTAGTACATGCGTATGATAACCTTTTAAATTTACTTTACTGAGAAACAAAAAGAATCAATTTATGTCTGCTTCTACGTGCTATTCAGTCTTGTATTAAATTTTGTATTAAATAAATCGCGCGTTTTATTAAACTAACAACTTTACTACATTTACAACTGTGCCTGCGTGTGTCTATGTACTACGTGTATATTGCTTTAAACATTTTATTTCGATGCTCGTATTTCACTTGTTACAGAAACCTTAAGAACGTAAGTGTTCGGACGCCTTCGTTAGCCACTGTTTGTCACTTCTGTTTCAATTTATCCTTTCCCATTGTATGATTGCACTGTTTTTTCACATTATATACCTTCAATTGTGTGCTTGTTTACGTACGTATGTACACGTGTGCGTATACGCGTGCGACGCTGTCAACGACCATACCTTGTTGTTGACAGCGTTTCTTTCTGACTTTTCAAGTCGATATTTATGTTCTCATATTATTTATCGAATGCTGATTCTACGATCTTGTTCTTTTTATCCACATGTATTATCCAATTGTACTCCTTGTACGATTGTATTAATTGTAAAAATCGCTGACTTCTTTGTCATATCCATTCGAGTATTCAATTCCGGATTTTTCCTTATTTTCGTACGTTCTAGCGTTGTTGTTTCGTGTTTGCATTTATGTAGCCTTATTTAGAGATACCCTTAGGTATATTTTCTAATTTCTTCAGCCATTTCTATAGATATTCCTTGCCGATATGCTCGTGTAGTGCTTCTTCTGCTCATTTTATTTAAACAAATTAAACAGATCGTACAAATTATACAAATTAAACATCTCGTAATAGTTTCAATCAGCTGTTTTAATATTTATAAGAATTACGTTACTTCTGTACTTTAGGTAATGTGAGTAGAGGGTGGACCAACGCCGCACGTAGCAGCCGGAAATAATACGAATTCGTTATTTCCGGTTTCCTCTCCACCAGGTACCGTTTGGCCAACTAGTACCGGATGGCTATATATGCCACCACCTCCTCCACCACCGCCACCGCCACCTCCACCACCATCAACACCTTCGACACATCCATCGCGCTTACATGCTCACTGTATCGCTCAAACTTGCACTATATGTTCTCTCAATCTTTAAAAGGAATATTATGAAAAATCAACTTTCACACACTCCTTTCATCTTTTGTTGCTTTTATCCACTTCTCCTACGATACTTTTACAGCAACATCTACGATATTAAATATCACATTATAATTCATTTCAATTAAAACCAGATTCATTTCATTACATTAAATCATATGTTTCCATATCTTTTCTATTGTCGCTCAATAATTGCGCAACGTAATTGAATACAAGTGAAATGCAGTTATAAAAATATATCGACGTACATATAAACAGAACAGATATAAAAAGTTATTAATAAAACTTATTTCTTCCTATTATATTATTATAAATATATACTTAAAATAATATGCTACGCAAAACTAATAGCTTCAAACTATTACAAATTACTCTGCAATTACTATTCTACCTACGAAGGAAAGATTACTTTCTAAATTGTTGTTACAGCTAAACGGAGTAGCGTCACTCTTGAAATACGAACTTTTATTGGTTTTAATAATATTAATGATATATAGTGGGAAAACGTTCCTATATTGCTATACATTGTATAATGTAGTCTCGCGAATCAAAAACGGAAAATCATTAACGCATTTTCAAACTTATTTGGCTAATTTGACAAAAAGCTCAATGTTTGGACAAGCAAAACAGAAACATTATATAATTAATGTGTTTATCAACTGTGATTAAAAATATATATATACATATTTCTTTTCATTTTCACTTTTTACTTAAACAATAAAGACATCTTTTCGCCTAAATTATACCATGACATTTTGTTGTTGTGTTTCTTTCAGAAATTAATGTAATAAAGTTTTAGCGCAGATATTACAATGTTCATTGATACTTATAAAGTGATGTCTCGCATTCTCTAATAACTCTACTACTTTATTTAGAAATAGCATTTTTAATATTCCCAACCAATTTTCCATTAGACAACTTTATCTCAAAAACCCCAAATGTTACTTGGCTATAAATGTATTATATGTATTTTTTAAACATACTAATACAAAACGTGTATAATGTACGTACATTCTGATATTGGAGTTGTGCTGATATTTTAAAACATTCCCCAAGTTACTCCGACTTTAGTATTTACGTTCATCTTCTTTTTTCTTCTCTTCATTTCTTCTCTTTTCTTTTTTCTTCTTTTTCTCTTTTTATTCTTTTTCTTTTTTTAAAGAATCATAATTTTGTTTCCCTATCGCGCTACTTTCAACTATCTTGTGTACAAAATTTTATTTGTTTTCCATACTCTCAAGTTTTATTACATGTTTAGGAAACTCTGTAACGTGCAATTTTGGATACATTATTACGTTATAGTTCTATTTCTAACGTATATCAAAGGTATACGTAGTAAACTCAATTTAATCGTATTAGCTCTGAGTGCACAACTCATCTACAAAATGATACATACAGTTATGGTGCTAATATTACAAACACAATGTTTTAATAGTATATTATTCCAATAGTTAAGCTCAATTAGCATTTATTATTACTGTAATTTTAACAGAGGGACAAATTTTTGTCAAGTTTCCAAGTACACTATGCACTTTATCTTGTATCGTATGAACTAAGAAAGGCATACAACAATGATATGTCTTCGAAATAGATGTAAACAGGATATTTATACCATATAATATTAAGCACTCTTAGTATAATAAAAACGACTCTATATATGTATTAAATATTTGTAAAAATATTACAATATCTACGTTATATTCAGTAATTAACTCTTTAGAAGCGAAATCGATTTTGAAATATATCTACAGGAATACAATTGTGTACAACACTATCTACGGTTTACTATTAAGTCCTTAATATTTATACTGTTATTAAGATTTACAATATAGATAGGATGTATTAATAATTTAGTGCAAAACATGAATAATATGTCAAACATAAATATACAGGGTGTCCCATGTAACTGGGCCAGAGTGTGACTGAAATGGCAAGAAAAATATTTCATGAAACAAAATTGAATAGCTTCGAATGGTGCATGACCTGTTGCTGTATGTGTTCACTCTGGAAGAAGTGGAAATATCTTGGAAATTTTAGGGTCATCTCTGTTTCCTTGACTAAATGAGATTATACATTCTTTTATGTACCTATCAATATATCTTTCTATTCTCTATTTAAAAAAAAAAAAGAAAAAGAAAAAAGATAGTAGGGCTTAAAGGTCAAAGGTTGTCTCGTTTACAAAATACTTTAACTTTATATAACTTATCGTATGAAATACAA
Organism: Bombus pascuorum; assembly: GCF_905332965.1. Taxonomy (NCBI): domain Eukaryota; kingdom Metazoa; phylum Arthropoda; class Insecta; order Hymenoptera; family Apidae; genus Bombus; species Bombus pascuorum. Next base: position 855,197 of record NC_083494.1, read on the forward strand.
GGAAAGAAATATCACAGTGCTTTTGTATTTTTCATGCAATGATTTTTACAAAATCAAAGTTAAAATATTTTTTAAACTAATTTCAGAATTATGGCTAAATTCGGTTGCGTATCCGGTATACAATATTAAATGTACATTAATAAATAACATAATTTGCAGCATATTCAATTTTATGTTATAACACGTTACGGCCTCTCTGATAGTTTTCGTAACTTCATTACATGTCTTAGATATTTTCTAACGGACAAATAAGCATTTTCACTGAATAGATAAGATCTTTAAAAAACGTTTGCTACTAAACTGTTGTTGTTTACACTCATATACCTATTCGAAATTAATGATATTACATTCATTTAAAAACTTTAATCGAAAGTCATAATTCTACTAGTAATGTTTTGCATTGGATTATTAAGATATTCTTATATAAGACACAATCAATATGTTAAAATTTATAATCGAGATTCTATTACATTAATACAGTCTGAAGTATGAATCTTAATCTTAATTATGAATGTATTCTTTCGTCTAACTCGGTAAGATATGTAACTTTTGATATTTGATTAATTACAATTTTTATCCCCCTACAAACACTACTATGGGCAAGCAAATCGATTCATTAGTATCCGATTACAAATATGACTCGAAAAATTGGATAAAATTAAGCTTATATCTTACAAATTTATCAGATTTACACAGTTTTATCATTTTCTAATAACTTCGAACATTATTCTTAACTCGTATAACGATATTCCATTTGTTATATTTGTTTTATAAAAGATAATTCTGTATTTACATATAATTAGGTGTCAAGAATCTTATAAAAATATCTATTTATCAAGCAGAATATGTGATCCATATTTAATTACTAAAAAATATTCGAGTTAATATTGTTTAATGCTTAATCATTCCATATTTTTATATTGAATTTTGGAAAGCTTAAATATTTAGGCGAAGAAAATTCTTTCATACGGTAGACATATTTTAGTTACTGCAAATTAGGATATTAGCAATAGATAGATTCTAATATTTGATATATCGATAATAATACAATATCATTTTTGCTTCTACTATACTACATCTTTGTTTAAACGTATGTGAAGAATATTTCTTTTACTTATTGTTAAAAACGCCGCACTATTTGTAAATCACAGTTCGCATTTATTTTACAAAATTTATTTACAAAAAAATTCAATTATCTGGTAAAATATGTTCTTTCCAGTAAAAGGGAGGCAACATTAAGATAAAGAAAGTATTCCTATAATTATGATATGTATTGCTTATAATCTGCAAATTTATATACATATACACTCAAATTTATTCGTTTTATATTACATATATTGAAATTGATTTAAAATAGAATGTAATACAGCATTTATATCATTATCATTGTTTCGAAAATCTTTTATACAAACTAATTCTTAATTTAATTATTTTCTTTCTTCGCTTAATACAAATGCATCAGATGAAAATTTATAGTTATGCTTTGGAACAGATAGTATAATTAAATAAATGCTCAATATATAATACGGTTCCTTATATATGAAAAGTTTGATAATCTATAAACGATTAATAAGAGAGGAAGTTCTCTGCTTGTAAATGTATTAGTGAGCTAACAAACACAATTTAGTGGTAAACAAAATAGAAATCTTGGATTCTTTCAGTTTTTTTAGAAATAAGTCGAAAATGGTTTTTAATTATACTTTATTTTATAAGGATTTTAGTCTTTAGAGGCTATATAACGTACTTATTGTACGATACAACGTATTACCATTTTCTTTTTTTTTTTTATATATATCTTATTATTAAAATTTTTACCTTTCGGAAAACATTACACATGAATTATTAGAAAATTTCACATTCTTTTATTGCTGTTTCATATATCCGTTTTAAATATTCCAAATGTTTGTAATTTATATCAGGCTTTTCAAGTAATAAATAAATATGTTAAATATGTACTGTCTCTGGGAAAGTGCAATAAAATATAGGTAATGGTCAGTTAATACCGTTTCTTTCTTTGTAAATTCCATACATATTCTATCTTAAACGTATTGGAACTTCCATTAATACGGAAATTGCATTGATAAAAGATTAGAATTTCACTTTAATACAAAAGTACAATAAATGCAAGAAAAAAGGATATAATAAAGATATATGGTATACCTGTTGATATTAGTAGCTATTATTTGAATGATCTGCTCTATATAATATAATGTAATGTATAATATAATATATTAAAGATAATCAAATAGAATTACTAATATTAATGTAGTATAGACACAAAAAATTCTAAAATATTTATTTTAAAATTGAACAATTTATTATAAGCCAAACAAAATGACAATCTATGTCTCCTTCACGTAGTACAATTTATGAATTAGTTATACATCATATTAAATAACTGAAATCTCGAATTTACAAATTAAAGATTAGTACTACAAATACTCTTATACTTAATTAATTAATATCCTTATATCTAGGTGAACCAGTCAAATGTGCATTTTCTTTAATCATTACAATGTAGATAACATTTTTATACACACTGACTATTAATATTTTGTGAACATGATTAATTGTACCTAGTTTTATAATATATATTGCATTATACAGTCTGAAGATATTTTCTATAATTAAAAACACTATGAATTCTTTATGCACTCACATTAAGCATAGCCTTGATATTTTATAATCAAGAATTTTAAAACCATACTTAAAATTTTATTCTTGAATTCAGTCGAACAATTTACATTTTGCAATAGTAGGGATTATCTCGCATCCTGCTTCACTTTCTCTTGCTGCTCTTGTTGTTTCTTTAGTTGTTTCTCTCTCATTCGTTCTGCATCTCTAAAACAATAAAAACAGTACTTACGTAGTATAATACACAGTGTATGTAAAAAATTTTAAATTAATCATTTTGAAGTCTCTAAATGTTCTTACCATTTAAAAATTCTATTAAAACAAATCTAACGTTATCTAGCTTTTTAACGTAATTCTCAATGATAATTAAATTAAGTACAGAAAATATGTGCATATAACCTAAAATTTTATATTGCTTTGTAATTATTACATTTTTTATGTCTAAGGATTTATATCATATAATATAGCATAATGGTGTTGATAATACATTCATAAATATCAAATATATATAAGCATACAAAAAAATGTTAATACATATTAAATACTGTTACCGTGCTTTTCGTTGTTCTAATGAAAGACCCTTATTGCTGTCTTGTTCAGCTGCAGATTTTTTAACAGTTTTTTTCATATTTTTGGCTCTTGCTAACTCTCGCTGATTTCCACCTATATAAAAATGAGTAATGTAATATTAATAATCGTCAATTGTGAATAAAAGTTAGTCTAAGTAGTAGAATTTAACTGTAATTTAACATGAGCAAAGATTTAACCAATGGAAATGAAATTACATTTTAATGCCTAATATTAAGGCATAAAGTAGTAAATTATAATAAAAACATAAAAGTATATTCGCAGCAAAAGTACACAATAAATAACAAATATGAGATAATATTATAACCCTAAACTCGAATTAGGAATTTTCTAGAAGTGCCAGTTTGAGCAAAACCTTCCAAAACCTAAGTATTACATTGAAATAGTTATGTAAATTGTACAAAATGTGTATTCCTCGGCAAGAAATTGTTAAGATAACGAAATATAAAATAAAAACTCTTACAATTCGTAAAAAAATGTAAATGTAACAGAACAATGTAAGAGGGATAAATTCTTTAAACACGAAGAATTATGATAAAACAAAATTATACATATTTATTAGAAATTATTCCTTTTACAAGTAAACTAAAAAAGTGTAAACAATCAATTATAACTCACGCTGAAATATTGTATTTTTAATCTTTAAAATACATATTCACAAATGGCAGATGCAAAGTATACACTGTTCCAAGTTTCCCCTGTTCTTTTATGGCTGTTTCGTATATGTTCGTATAAACAGTAATGCAAGTTACTTACGGGTCATTCTTTCAGTTCTTGACCTCCGATAAACAAGTACTTAAAAGTTTGGCCCGATGAAGTGACGCGAAAAAGCACGTCCGTACACCTATATTCCCTTTACGATCGTTGACTAATTTCTAAACTAAAATAAATCTTGCGTCGTCTCGGTTGACGAATATCGATGTAAATGCCATCTATACCTTGAATTGATCTTTTCTGACATTTTAAAAGTACAAAGGAGTTATCGCTTAATACGTAAATATAGCCAATAAAATGAGAATAACACCTCAAATATACATAAATGGTGATTTTATAAATACGTAATTGGATAAGAAGTGTTGGACATCTTTTTCTAGTTAGTTGTCAGTGGTAAACAATAAAATTTTATAACCTCTGCAATCTTACACTTTAGGTCTAGAATATATTTATATTGAAATATTAATTGTTATAAAACAGAAGTTGTAGTTTTGAATCTCATTTATTTTAACATTATTTTAATACTTAAAAATAATAATTAATAATATTAATTAATAATTGTTTGACAAGATTTGCCATAGAAATAAAAAAGAAACTTATATTTTACCAATTTTGTTACCATTCCCATTAATTAAAATGTTTGAAATACCGCATATACCTTCATTATCATAATATCAATTGTTTAGAAAACTTATATTTCAATATATTTAGGAATAATTATAGTATATTTCTGAGTTATGATAATATAATAATATTTGTTAATGTATATGTTACAATATAAATGTTAATATATTAATATCTTAATTATAGAAATTATATAAACTATCTTTCATAATAGATATTCGGGACTAAATATCATGTTTTCATATGGAAAATGAAGAGAAAGTTTGCATCCAGTATATATTATCATTAGTTAGCTGTTAAAAATATTCTGTGTGGTTTTTACCCCAGTACAGTACTGGATTTTTTTCCACACAAAAGCATAGATATTCTTAAATATTCATAATTTAATGACAAATTTTTCATTTATTGGTAATTATGTTTCTTCATTTTGGCCATTTTCATTTAGAACTATTAATAATACCTATGTATTATTCTCCAACATAAAGAAGAAACTAATAACACATGAATGTATTATGAATGTAAACAAATGATTATTAAAAGATTTAGAGGTCATAGTTCTATAGCAATATATTAGTTTTTGAAGATATATGACAGTAAAATACCTAGAAGGATTTTATAAGTCTATCATAGGAACAAAGCATGAAATGTTGTTATTTTAACAAGGATATGTTTACAAAATACAGACATACTCTGTTAACTACTTAGTTTTACTCTTATGGTATTTAAGAATGAAAATATTTTAAAAAAAATAATTTTGCATTGTTAAAGGAATGTTGTTTTAAGTATGTTCTTTTTTCTATTTGGTGATTAATGTTATGGTAAAATAAATTGTGAAAGCAGTATGAATAAAAGTCATAAGTGGTTGGTTATGTACTTTTTACTGCTATAATATTTTATATATTAATCCTCAAACGAAGCATTCTTTGATTACTTTATTAAGGAAGAATAGGAGCAATATCTATTTATGTTTGTTTATGTGAATAAGGGTGTTTAGGATTAACAACAGTAGTACAATTATTCTATTGAAAACCGATCTCATCACTATATGTACCATATGAGTGTCTTATGACATAGTTTACTATTTAGATCATTGATACTATTCGATAAAAGATCTTATTATATTCTCATAGAATTCTTATGATAAATGTACGAAACATTAGAAATGCAAGGAAATGACAAATTACATGTGTATAATGGTATTGCTTATAGAGTACATACTTTAAGATAGATTTTTATCTGTTATTCTAAAAGTTACAGAAATATTTATTTTTAAAAGAAAAGAAGGGATAACGCATGTACAGGTTAAGTCTCGCAACGTGACATAACTCGTAAATTAATTATTCGCTGTACGAAAAAATGTAAAAGCTGTATGTATTACCATGGTACTACTTTCCAGAATGACAGTATTGTAATTGTTTTGTTATTATTTGGTTTCTTTTTCATCGAAATATGATGGTCACCTTCAGCTTTTTGGATAGAATGCTTAACGTTTCTTCTTGAATTCGGATAAAGCATCAAACTCTACGTAAAAAAGTATTATACATGACAGAGTCCAAGATTAATCATTATCGAGATATTCTCAAATTAATCATTTTAAAAGATATAAACTGGTCAACACAGAGTCCTTGTTGACATCGTGAAATCAACCATCAATTATACATGTATACTACTCTGGCTGAGTCACGGGACGTTTATTATAGACATAGATAAATATTGCTATTAGAAAAAAAGATCAATATTTATTAATTGCGTGTATTATAAGGAAAGCTAAGTTATATTATATTTTGAAGGTTTTTGTTAAAAACCTATTTTATTAAAACTTGTGTTTAAAATTAGCAAATGTCTCGTCACTCATGGCGGGAGTGTATAGCGAATATTTCAAGTAATTGAGATGAAATTTCAGGAGCATGCTGTACTCATCAAAATAAGCAAAAACATTTGAATAAATATGGATCCGAATATCATTAGTAGACTGCGAATATTTATATGATTTTATATTTTTATGAACATAATTAGAGAAATGGAATCTAAATAGAAATTTGTTTCGTCTACTAAGTATCATAATAAGTGCTTCACTTTAAATATTTTATTTTATGTATTTTTTCATATTATATGCATCCTGTAGTTATTTGGAATCTTTCCCTAAAATCCATAAACATCCGCAATCTAATCATTTCGGAATTATAGGACATTTTCAACTATAAGTCAATGACTGCACAAGAAAGTTTATTGTGTAAAGAAATGTTCCCGAAATGCATACATCTAATTAGTAATGTGTTCAGTGTCATACATAAACGACTATATCGAATATTAGAAGGTAATTTTCGAGACTGTGAAGAATTGATATCAGCGATATCATCATCAATTCTCAGAAGCTGTCGAAGAATAGCATCCTAAGAAGGTACTGTTAGTCCGGTCACGATATGGAAAACAATGTACATGCATATAAATTACCAATTGTTTCCTTATCATATAACATTCCTAAATAGATGATATTCCACTGATAAAAACCTCTTATAATTCCGATATTAAAAACATTCAGATCCACGTTTATTAAGACATTTTTGCTTTTTTGCTGCTGAAGTTTAACCTTAACTTTTTGGAACACTCTGCATATTCTAGCTTGGTCGTTCGAGCAACTGACGCTCATATATTAACACTTTGACTGCCATGTTGATCATATATGACCGACCATGGTGGTCATTGATGACCGGAGCGCTTGAACTTCTTATAATTATAAAAATTGAATGAAAATTGACAGTTAGGGTATTTTGAATATAACCGATAAATAGAAGATACTTTGAAATAAAAAGTGCCCCATTAAACGATTAAACATTTTTATTAGAACATGAATAAAAACAAAAATGAGAACAAATCTTGTATCTAACGGTGCACTGTGTTTGTATCCATATGGTAACCATTCATATTTGTACAATAAATGTTTTCTATTTTATTTTCTATTCCTTGCGACCTAATTAAAATGTTACAAACAGTTAGATTAACATCCAGGCAGATTTTAAAACAGACTAACTTTTTTAAGATTAGGCCAAACAACTCGAACTGTTCTGAGAAGTTTTTTTCTTTTTTTTTATGTTATTTTGGTTTTTTTTTACAATTTGTCCTGAAGGACATTTGGTAAAGTGTTATATCTTATTGGTGAAAAAAAAAATAAAATAAAAGTAAATATAGCATGTGGGTGGCTACCCCCAGCGGGGTACCAGCTTCGTTTTTTCTAAGTTATATCTTTTATGATTCTGAGAAGTTGACACTATAAGCGTCGAATCCCGGAATGTTCTGGAGGATTCTTGGGTCTTTTAGAATGCGTGAAAAACGCAATTAAAACTTCCAGTAAGATTTGCTTACTGTGGGGGTTTTGAAGGCAGTTTTCACGGGCTATCGCATCGTGCATATTTTTATTACTACACACGAAGTTAATAATCTGACAGATTCCTGCTTTCAATCTATATTCAATCGACTTAGCATATGTTTCGTTCGCTTAATTGTTCATACTCGTATTAACTTTTTTAAAATAAATAACGTGATATTAATAATGATAATATTTCGATGAAATCTATGCGTAATGCACGCGGATGATGTAGATATTGGTCTTTCCTTCCATGTATCGAGTGACATTCATTTTAATTATTTTACAAGCGAATAAAATTTCGGATTATGTTTGAGTTATTAAGATTTTACTGATATCTTCTGATAACATCTGTAAGATTCGTTACTACTGCTAATTCGCACATAAAAGTGGGATTGCATTGTGAAAGTTGCTTATTATTAAACCGTGGATTTTTATAGGAAACTTTGAAAATGAAAATATACACAGAATATGTACACACGCATATATATATAAAATATCCATAGTATAATAAATTTTGCAATATTTAACCGTTTTAGCGCCATGCAACGCGATCGCACTGTTCGCGTACTGTGGTGAACTGTGTCGCGATGTTTGGTCACGATCGTCAATTCGCAACGTCAATTCAGAGTTTCCTCTCGTAATTTTTTTTTTTTTTTCAAATAATCGTAAACCACCTGCATAAGCGAAAAAAGGGATTTCTCGCAAATAAATGAACGAAGCGCTATCGCACAATCCGACACGGATTCTTTTAAAAACCCCTGGCACTAAAACGGCTAATGGATAAAACAATTTTCTACGTAAGTCCTATTTTGAAAAACACCATATCACGATACCGAATAATATGGAATTATTAGAATTTCTATTTTATTCATATTTAGACCTTTAAACGACATTGTAATCTGTTTATTAATATTTACTATTTCTTCGTTTTCACTTTGTAAATATATACGGTATGAGTGTATACGTTTATGGTATAAAATTAGCCGTACATACTGAGTTCAAGGCCAGATATGCATATTTTCATGTAAACAAATTTTTTCACAAATGAAACATCAAATATACATAAACTTAACTAATATAGAAATACAAATAATTCTCGATAAAAATTGCGAGACGAATATAATTCGTCTATACAATGTGTAACTTTCCCAGCATAAAAGAATGCACAGGTAACTTTAACTTTTTCGCCTTTGTACACTTTATTTTCATTCGAAGACACCATAAATTGGCATAGATCAGAAAATGCAATTTCATTTTGCATTGTAAAAATGTGAAGATTGTTTCAACATAATGACAGAAGTTATTACTCCTGATTAAATCATTTAAATTAATTTAAATTAATCCATCTTTATTATTTATTTCATTCGATGGAATACCACCGTATTTATCGTGGAATTTACGTACTAATAAATTGGCTCCAAATATATTAAATTTCGTGTCATTAAGTAATACTTTCATACGGCTTTTTCAAAACATTTTCAAAACTTGACACATATTTTGAAAATGAAATGTAGAATCTGATAAAAATGATTAAAAAAAAAAAAAAAAAGAGAGGAAAGAAAAGAAAAGGAAAGAAAACGCTTCATTGGAAAATAAAGATACGTGTCAATGCTGAATACGTTTTGTAGCTACTGTGCATTGGATATTAATTAGTTCTTCGTTTAATAACATTACGAAGAAACATGTTGGAATTTATTTTTCTCTGAACGTCTTTTAATGGCCCATCTAAAAATTGTGAAATTTATATATTCCCATGTTAGTAACATATTATTCTTTTCTATTTTGTATTGATTTAGAAATACAGGAAATAACAATATACATTAATTCACTATTACTTTATATAAATATTATAATATATATAATGTATTATATACAAACAATAATTAATTATTATTACTATCATCTCTGCTATTATCAATATTTTCATTGTGTTTGTACAACAATTATAGTAAAAGAAAAAAGTCAAACAAGACGTAAAAGTAAGAGAGAAAACGAGAAAGAAGAATGACGTAGGAGGAGTGGAAAAGCAATGTGGTTTATAGAGTTCCACAAAGAGTGAGGAGCAAAGAGAAACGCAGAGGAGAGGAAACGGGCTATTGCGCCATCAGGAAGTGGCTCACCACTTACACGAGTGTAGTTAACCATACTCCAACATAGAGGTTTGTTCTCGTTCTACGACAGGCGGACAAACTTAACGCATTGAAATAAAGATAGAGTATAGATAGCGGTCAAGAGTGATGCGATGAGAAGGACAGCGAATCATAGGAATAGTAATTTTACTCTGCATACACTATCACCCATAAGCATCCGAACACTTTGGCCCATTTGTAACAACAGTATTTGAATTTGATCAAAGTGCACAAATTAACGATGAAGCAATAATTAGATAACATCACTTGGTAGATTTTTTATGGAATCAGCAGGCTATTAGTTTAAATTGCCCGTTAAAAGATGTGCGTATATATATGTACAATGCTATACATATACTTCGTATTAGAATATCATTACTCCGACATCAGAGATCTATCGATTTAGAAGATTGACTTATAATTCGGAAATTAAAGAGTCTGAACGTAGAGAGCTTGCCAAATGCATGATAAGATATATCGACAAGTTTTGGCAGCTATATACGAGTTACAAAGTTTTATGATTGTATCGTTGGCCTTTAAAAATTGATTTAATCCTGTAATAATATTTTATCGTACGCAGCTACGATGATCGTAATAGACAAATATCCGGACACTTTTAAACGTTAATTTGCATGTGAATATTGACCATCAACTTTACTTTTAAAACTATATATAATCCCTCAAATGTTATTTTCTGAAACTTGGATAAGTAGTATAAATTTGCTTTCGTATGCTTTTGTATTAGAATGTCTTCTAATATTTATGCAGTCTGGTGTATCAAAAACATCTTCTTTCATTATTTCAGTAGATGTGCTTCCTTCCTTCTCACAAGTTCTCGATTTCTATAATACCTGGACCATTTATTCGCACGCGAACGCCCAACTTGCATATTTTTTTTGTTTTTCATCAATAGTTCACTTATTTACCTGTATTATTTACTGGTATTTACTTGCACTCACTTGTATTATTTACCTAATTTACTTGTAATTCCTAATAGAACAACAAAAATTATAAAAACATAAAATATTTTATAAAACAATGGAAATTTCTTAATTGAAATTAAAATGTCGAAGCCAATTTACTCTATCGATGACAAATTAGCTTCTTTCATCAATGGAACAGTAATTGAGAATAATACTAAATATAATTACATACCTAATGTAATATTTAGGATAATCGTATTGATAACTGTTATGATATTTATAAGAGATGTGAAACATGTAATTTTGATCTTGTTTTACTAAGAAAATATATTTAATTATTAAATGTCTAATGTATCTTTCAATAATGAATGGATATTGTATTTGTGTAAAATATGTGATACAATTCATTATATTTGTAACTCCTCCGATTACTGAAAAATTATAATATGCCATTTAAATGTATCGTACATATATGCACTTGTTGCGTAGATAAGGCATGTAAACAGAATAAGATTTTTAATAACTATATTCATTAAATATTCTTTATCATGGGAGGAAAGCAAATTTAAACACTTATTGTCTCTTCGATTGTAATTTAAGTAACATAATATACGTTATATAATATATAACAGTATATCATATTTAAAAATATCAATGATATAGATAATTAATAAAACGTAAATAAATATAACATTGTACTAATAAATAGTATTACCTACTTTATAACTTTTACGTTTATTATTTTCATAACGAAAAACGTTTCTTAGATAAATACTTTCAACTTATTTGTATCTGTTTTAAACAGATACCGATGAATTAATAATCAAATTTTATTCGTCATTTATATTCTTATTGTCAGATTTCCCTATTTATTCATCTATTAACTACAAATAAACCGTTATCACAAATCTTTATAAAAATTATCAACGTGCATATTATTTAAGATCGGGCGCGCGTATAACTTAGCACGATACTGTTTAAAATCCATTCACAGAATGAACGTACCGCCTTGTATTCTGTTCATGTACTCACTCAGTAGTGTCATGGAGGTAACATGGCCGAAGAGACGCGCCTAGTTCGCGTTGAAGAAAGACTAAAGATTAAAATCGGTACGAAAGCTTGTTAAAAACATCGTTTACTAAGAATGTGAAACACCAACGAATTATATCATGTGTTGATATTACAAGGATATTGTTATTTGAAGAAGTTCGAGGTGCTATTATACGCGTGCTACTTGTTTGGGACCCGTTTGTCACCCAGCTCGACTTCTTCGATTATTCGATTTTACTATTTCAATGAAAAATATAATATTATAAGTCATTTGATCATTTCATGTATGAACTTGACAAATCTGTTGTACAATCATATGGTAGTGGTATCTCTGCTAAACTTTAATGATCAACACACGTAAGCGTACATTTTCGACTCCCACGCACCGTTGTCCCTGTGCGAATATATGCTTCTAGTTAGTTAACACTGAAAAAAATTGATTATACTTATTGATATCATAGAAGATCACTTTTTAATATAAAAATATTAATCAAATTCGTCACACATGATCAGCAATTATAAATTTCCTCCTTTTATTATTTCTATTCTAAATATATCAAGAATTATTGTTGTTTTGCTTATGACATAGTTTTTATACACGTTAGTATGACAGTATAAATTTAAGAAAACAAAATATAACGTTTTATTCGCTACATTCATTATGTCCTGGAACGAAAAAACTTGACTTTACTATGCAAAAATAATATTCTTTTTGAGTAGGCCAAATATAAATATTTCCTTAGTATCTTTTTAATTTATTATTAATTACTTATATATCTTTTCTAATTTTATGCATTTCTTGATATAAAATTACTTTTATTAGTTATTATAATACATTACTTACAAGTTGGACTTTTTTTTATTAATATGCAATAAAATGTATGAATTTTGTAATGAGATATTACTAAATAAGCTTAATATCATTAATTACTTAAATTAATCAGATCTATAAATCTATTTTATAAATTTTGTTCTATTTATTTGTTAATCGTTAAAAATCTACTAATCAATTGTTATTAATATCTAATTGTTTAAATATTTCTCCGCTGATTATTAAAAAAATTAATTTAACAAGATTCTTGTCAATTAGTTTTGTAAGAACATAATTTCTTAGATATTGCAGTAGAATTTATATTTTTTTGTTTTTATGGAAATAGAAAAATTCCATTTACTTTGTAAGTGAGAAATTAGTTAACTCTATTAATTTATAAATAATAAATATCTTGCTTATTAAAAAGTACTTGGTCAATAATATTTAGGTGAGGTGAAAAATTTACAAAGCAGAAGCCATGGATCTCCTGGTGCAAGGGATGTGTATTGTGTATTATCTCTCGATCAAGAAGAAATATTTAGAACAACAACAATGGAAAGAACTCTCAAGTAAATGTTATTTGCTTTTTTCTTAGAAATTGATGTATATATATATATGTATATATATGTACATCATAGCAAGTAGCTAATTTAAGTGTTTCTGTTTTAATATAGTCCATTTTTTGGAGAAGAATTTCAATTTGAAGTACCTAGAAAATTTCGTTATCTTGGCATTTATGTTTATGATCGTGATAGACATTTAAAGCAAGATAAAATTTTGGGCAAAGTAGCAATAAAAAGAGAAGATTTAGCAACGTATCATAATAAGGAACATTGGTTTCCCTTGAGACTAGTTGATGCTGATTCTGAAGTGCAAGGTAAAGCACATTTGGAACTTGCCCTTCAACCTCAAATTGGATACGCTCAACCTAAACTTACAGTAAGGTAATTCAGTTCATTAAATAGTTATAAAACAAATATTATTAAATGCTGTTACATTGAGTATATAATTGCTATGTGTGTGCGTGTGTATGTGTATGTGTGTGCGTGTGTATGTGTATGTGTGTTTGTATGTATGTTAATAAAAATTCTGTTTCATAGATAATAATGTTTAGAATAGAATAAGTCACTCTATAATTATATAATGAGATGAAATTTCTAATGATAATAATCATAATTGTTTTTTATAGGATAATAGAATGTAGTGAATTAACTGTTAAAAATAGTGGTTGTGATCCATTTGCAACTGTTACGGTTAACTATAGTAATGGTAAACAAGTATTAAAACGCACAAAAATTAAAAAAAAAACGATATCTCCATACTTTAATGAAACATTTGTTTTTGAGGTAAAATTAACTAATTTACGAAATATCTATTTATTTTATTATCATTTAATTATATTTTAGCTGTACAAAATTGTATGCCATTTGAATAATTATTTATGTCTTAAATTTTATTCATAGCCAGAAATAACAGAATCCAAAGAGAAGGATATTTCTCATTATCCTCTTGAACGTGGAGAAGTGGGTGAGGTTGTTGTAGGTTTATGGCATGCATCTTCTGGTATGGGAGAGCAACCAGCTTTTCTTGGTGAAGTTAGAGTTACTTTAAAAGGACTACAAAAGCAGCCGACTAATACAACAACTGCATGGTAGTTTCTATATATATTTTCAGATAAATGATTTTTATTGCTAGCTTTTTTAAATTTCTTCAGTTAAAAAATTTTATAAAATTTTACAAGATTTTATAACAATAAATTATCATTATTATGTCACTATCTTTAGATATTTTCATTATTAACAGGTACTTCTTACAACCGCGACAAGTAAAACATCGCCCAAGTAAAATTTCAAATAGTTCTACATCACCTGGTGCAGTTCCAGGCTTGGGATCTCTGCGGTTAAAAATACATTATACAGCAGATCATGTTTTTCAATCAGCGGTGTATGATAGATTAAGGAATTTGCTGTTACAAAGTGTCAATATTCAACCAATAACATCGTCCGCTGTTTATATTTTGGGAGAAATTGTGGCAAGTAAAATGGAAGCTGCTCAACCATTGGTTAGGGTATTAGTACACTATGGACAATTGGTTTCTGTAATGAGAGCTTTAGCTAGTCATGAAATTTCTAAATTAACGTAAGTAAATCAGTTATGTGCAATCTTAGTTTTAATAGTTTATATATTATATTCATATTTTACTGTATAATCTATAATTTACTATATATATTATATAATTCATAAAAGTAATTATTATAATATATATATAAAGTGTCCATCATAGCAGTTCCTTTGATTTTGAAGATATGAACAGAAATTAGCGAGCTTTTGATCAGTAATAAAGGACAATGTTAAAACATTCTTGCTTTGATAAAAAATTAGAGACTAATTCGAAAATCGGATAAAGTTGCTTATGTTAAGTGTAATAACGTATAATATCTATACCACTGGATGGCTTGAATCTTTTATTTGAGAAATAGTATTTTAACAATTTTCGTGCACTGTATTTTGTTATTGATATAATGCTAATTAATTTTAGTTCATAACATTTTTGTGTTAGATTATTGAACGTATCTGGAGAAGCTATTAAGATGTACCTTGCGTATTTATATACAGAATGTTCCAAAACATGGATATAACATCAATATATTAGCATGAAAAATATATGTCCAATATTACCTCTTTCTCAAGTTACATTTGTGTTTTTGTTATGCCAGTTACCTACTTTCATAGAAATTATTCAAAGTGAGTACCTTTGGCTCAAATAAGGCTCTATACTTGTTACCTACACAACTCTTACATCCTACACATCTTACACAACTCTTTACCTGTTCAGAATTGACAAGTACTGTTTGGATTTGCTGAAAACTGTCTTCAATATGGTGTCAAAGTATCTTAATATTGTCCATTGGTTCGTTATAAACGGAAGGTAACTTAAAAATAAAACTGGCAGTAACTCGGAAACATTATATTGAACATATGTTTCATGAATTTCTTTTTTATTTTTGTATATCGAATTTATCACTAAATTTATTTTTGTACCCGCATGTTTCGAAGCATTCTGTAATAATATCACATACATCCGATAGAAATACCATATATATTATTCATATACATAATGTAATTTATAATTTTTATTAAAGTGACCCAACAACAATATTTCGTGGTAATACGTTAGTAAGTAAAATGATGGATGAAGGTATGAGATTAGCAGGTCTTCACTATTTACATAGTACGCTTAGACCAGCTATGGAACAAGTATTCTTAGAGAAAAAGACATGCGAAATAGATCCAACAAGAGTAAAGGATGCAAATACAATTCAAACCAATTTAGCGAATTTAAAGGTATATAAAATACAAATTAAATTTTCCTTATCATTTTATTATTGTATTGAACAACATCAACAACGTTAGACTTTATTTTTTTATAATTTAATAGGAATATGTTGAGAGGGTATTTACTGCTATTACAACATCTGGTGTACGATGTCCACCATTAATGTGCGAAATGTTCTGGTGTTTAAGAGAACTTGCAGCAACACATTTTCCAAAAAATAAGGAAGTAAGATATTCAGTCATCAGTGGATTTATTTTTTTACGATTTTTTGCACCTGCAATATTGGGTCCAAGATTATTTGATATTACTACTGAACAAATTGTAAGACTGTCATTGAAAAAAAAAAAGAAAAGCAACAATATTGATTTATAGTGAAATTAAGATATATTATTATTTATTCTAGGATTCTCAAACTAATAGAACGTTAACATTAATTTCTAAAACAATTCAGAGTCTAGGAAACTTAGTAAGTTGTAGAGGTGGAGCTGGTAGCGTTTGTAAAGAAGAATATATGGAATGCGTGTATAGGTACATTAGGAATAAATGCATTTCGGAATTTAGTTTATAAATAAATAGATTTTTATTATTTAAATATTACTTTTTCAGAGAATTTTACACAGAAAGACATATACAAGCAGTTAAGCAATTTTTAGAATTGATATCAACTAGTAGCAACAGTGGTATTGCAAAACAACGAACAAGCACTCAGCAAGAACAACCAATCGTATTGAAAGAAGGGTATGTCTAATGATTTTTTATATTAGCATATTGTATTAATATACTTTATTTATATTACATCTATTGCTTTTATTCTTTCTTATCATATACTTGAAAAATGAACATTTTAAACTCGATGCAGACGAGCGAATTTTGTTACACATGCATTTCTTGGGTGTTTCATTAATACACTGAATTACACAAGAAAACGCAGACGAGTGGGCAGACCCAAATGACGGCAAATGAAAATTAATTATCTCGATCCTTTTTTGTGTTGCTAGAACATTTACGAGTATTGTGACATTCAAGCGAGCGGGTAATAGCCGCGAAGAACTACATATTTGCGCAATATTTAAGCGAATAAATTCGCTTGTCCGCATCGGTCAAATAACTTAAAAATGACTATAATAATTATGATAACAATTAAAAATTTATAAATGTATCGACCATATATTATTTCCTTATTTATTCGTTAAATATTAATTTTAACAAGGCAAGTTAAATAACAATATTCTTTTGTTCACATAAATATAATTATTGCTAATAAAAAGCATTTATAATAGAATATATTTTCTCTTCATGCATACTGCTGATTGTAAGAAGAGGTTTGTAATAGCACCTTATCTCTGGTCTGAAATTTTCACATAGTATAAATTTGTCACTATTGTTGCTTAATTACAGAGTAATGATTAAAAGGGCACAAGGTAGAAAACGATTTGGTCGGAAAAATTTTAAACAAAGATACTTTAGGCTTACTACACAGGATTTAACCTATTCAAAAACGAAAGGTGAATGAATACATTGATCTTTGAAAATATTGTATCCTCGGAGAATTAACCTTTTTATTTTGAGCTCTATCAAATTATGTTTGATAACACATTTCACAGGTAAAGAACCGTTATGTAAAATACCGCTTGAAGAAATATTAGCTGTTGAAAAACTTCAAGAAGATTCTTTTAAGATGAAAAACATGTTTCAAATTATTCAATCACAAAGGGCATTATATGTTCAAGCAGGAAATTGTGTAGAAGAAAAAGAATGGATTGATATATTAACAAAAATTTGTCGTACAAATAGCAATCGATTAGAAAAATATCATCCGAGTGCATATATTAATGGTCATTGGCTTTGGTACGTTATTTAATATAATTTGAATCAATATACCTTTCGATCATTAATAAATATTGCTTATAGTTGTAAAGCAGTAGCAGAAACTGCTCTAGGATGCAGCGAAGTATCACCAGGAGTGGAAGCTGGATTGCGTATGGTTCTAGATCCAGATAGAGATTTACAGCGAATACATTCTTTAATATTTACGAATATGCCGCGACTTGAAACTTTAATGAGTGCGTGTGAATGTCAAGCTGTTTATGGGGCTAATGACATGTGTATTTTACCAGGAGGTGGGTCTCCTATAGAAGATGTGCCCTCTTGTTTTAAAACTTTAACTGCATTAAGAGAAGCTGCATATGCTTTACAGCACGAGCATAGAGCGTACTTTAGAAGATTGGCGCGCGATACTAAATATGGAAGCAAGTAAGTTTATTAAAATAATATATTCTTTGATATTAGAACAATAATACACATTAGACAATTAATGTGACATTTTCTAATTTCCATTTCACTATGATAATTGAACTGTATTATTTGTGTATCTAATATATAGTATAATATATTTAAAAAATTATTATAACTGTAGGCAAGCTCCGATTGGTGATGATAATTACCTTCATTTAGCTGCTAGAGCTGGATTTGAAAGTCAATTAACGAAACGTGCTTATGAAATAGACAGTTTAAATCAACACTATGTAGAAACAGATCACTGTTATGATAGCGGATTTTCCAGGCGAATAGAGGATCAACGATCATACGATGAAACATTTAGAAAACGTCTAGATTCTGGCTCGATACATCGTAGGTATGAGAACGAAAATAATTTAGTACGACGATATGAAAGCGCTACTGATACTATTAGAAGTATCCAAAATGATCTCAACACATTTGATCATAGTTTAAATAATACATTTAGGACAGATAATTCTGAAAAAAATGTAAATTTAGAAAACAATAGAATTTTAGATAGTTCCAGTTTTTTAGCAACAGATGGAATTACTATTTCTAATACATTATCAAGAAAGTTTAATAGCTATGACCATACCAAAATATTAAAGGAATGCACAATAACAAAGTTCAAAGGTGACAAACCTGATATATCTTGTAATTCTTTGAATGAGCATACTAATTAATTCATTTAAATTTTGAAGATGAAAACATGTTCCTATAAAGTTTTCTAAGATATTGTCTCATATGTTCATGTTATATTAAAGGCACACTGTAGTCTTTAAATTCATTAAAATCATACAAGATTATATTTCTTGCAGTAGTATACAGTATATGGAGTTTAAGTGTATATAATAGTAATCTTCGAGCTGTTAAATTTTGGAACAGAAAAATATTTTAAACATTCAATGCTTTGCTATTGCTATTTGCAAAGCTATTTCTTATATATTAAGTCAAAATATAAATATTTCATAATTATTTAAAATTATTTACAAAAATAGCCTTAAGCACAATTGATATGGCACGACATGTTTGTTGGATAGTAACATAAGAAGAAATCAGATTTCGTACTATGCATTGCTTGTTGAAGGGTTAAATGAAGTTTAAGTGTTTACTATTGTTCCAATATGTTGGGTGAGTCATTGTTAGATTTTAAGTTCTTGTTTTGTTTTAATGACGTGATAAAATGATCTAAAACAGAAATTATCCATATCTAAAAGTTATTTTTATATAACTGTTCAGAACCAATAAATCAACATCAATGACCAATTTAAATTAGTTCAAGATCTCCTAAACTAAAGATAAAGTCTTCATTCTAAATATAATATGTATATAACTATCAAGATTGTAATTTAATTTTAAAAAATTTATATTTCTTCTTCAATTTAAATCTTTTATTCAAGATTTTAATTTAATTCTCAGACCCTTGAATCTCATTTCACTTATACTCTTCCACTTTTATATCTTTCTGTTACTAGAAGTACCTCACAGTACAGACCAAAACTTATTGAAATTCTTGCTCAAAATCAGTGCAAATAAAAATAATCACAGAGTACTGTTGAAAATTTTAAACATTAACCATGTGTTTTTGAAAAAAATATTCTGGTCAACATTGCAATTTTATCAAGAGTCAAAAGATCTGTTACTTGTTGTGTAGTTTAACATGGTATGTCACCTGAATATGTTTCATTTATGTTCTCGAGAATTTACATTTATATATACTCTATTTACATTTTAAAGCTAACTGAATTTTCCGTTAAGCTAGAAAAATCTCGTGGCATTTTTCATTAATTCATTTAAAAAAAAAAAAGGGAAAAATGAGAATCTCCTCCAAAAACACCAAAGTTAAGTTCTCACCAAATCACGTCTTTATTATTGATTTCAAATCTTTTACATCCTTTTAAAGTACAAATCAAAATGCCAGCTCTTACTTAGTACTTTATCTTGCAGTAAATGTGTGATCCAATAATTTCTTCTCAATCAATCATCTAGAAAAGAGTTAAGTATTCCAGTGCAGCTTGCTTGGATTTTAGTAAACGTACATGTAAACAAGACAAGATATGTTCCATCCTTAATGATGAATGCATTAGTAATTAGTACAAAAAATACATTTATGACATAGTTCAATTATACGTAATTTTAAATATCGTATACAAGCACAATTTTACACACATGTAATATTGCCGAATTTTGAACTTTAATTTACATAAGAACAACATCGAGTTTCCATCATATTATGACAGAATTTCGACAGTTTCTAATCTGCATTATATTAAATTGCATTAGACAAGAGACTTTCTTAATTCAAATTTTATTTATTATATCACGTTTAAATATTTCAAAGTTACTAACACTTTTGTTTGCAACTACATTTTATTCTGTGATAAGGAGTTTTAACATATTGTTGGTTCAATAACGTAATTTAATATTAATAAAATGTCAAATAATTGTTTGAAGTGGGCCAGCTTGTCTATGGTGTAAATAAGTAAGATAGAAAACAATTACATAGTTAGTTTTTTGGGATATATTCTTCTTTCAATGGTGCAATTTCTTGTTTCTTATTAAAATCGTTCTGTTTTTCTATTAAAATCATTTTGTTTCCAAACTATTAATTTAGATTACTTTTATCGTAAATTAATTCTGAATATTCAATTGTTTCGTTACATTAGTGTACTTATTTACTAAAAAGTCACCCAATTTGTGCATGTTGTAAAAATAGATACAGATGGCGAATAATTTGTTAAATATTAATACAATCGTAAATGTCTAACGTTCATCCTTGAACGTCTTATCTCAATTACTATAAATATTTGTATTTGCACTAAACAGTGACTGTTATGCCATGGTTAAGTGCGGGTCTGTATATTTTAGGACTTCTTATTTTCAAATCAATTCAAATCTTATCACTTTGATTTCTTTTTGTAATGAATAGACACTGACTAGGTTTTGATCAATTACATTTGCATTAATTATGTTAATTATTCAAATTTTTGTATAAAAACATTTACCTGTTTTGTTTTTCATTTTATTGTTTATTTATTTGTATTAGATAAATTATAATAATATGATTTACATTATTTAAACAAATTTTCAGCATTAAACATCTCTCTTTTTTATTTTTAATTAGTACAAGTGATATAAATAATATAAAAATAGTATAAATCAGTTGAAGAAGTAAATATATAATTATATCTTAAAGGTTGGTTATAATGTAGTAAAGCTATTAGTATGAATAATATAAAAAAGTTGATATATTAGCAACAAACGTCAGAGCAGTGTTACTACAACTATATCTGGGAATAAGAAAGAATAAACTCATTAGACACAAATTGAACATTACAAATCAAACAGATGATAAGCATACTCAACTTTTTCTCTATAAATTAAATGTTTTTATTGACAAGTTAAAAGAGGAATGATAAAATGTTCTCCACACCAACATATTCTCTCTCTTTCTCTCCCTCTGTATTACTTTATTTTAAAATATGCATTGTTTCGAATTGATTGAAACGACTTTTTAATTGAAAATATACATATAATGAAATATAAGTATAACAGAAGAGTAACTTATGTAAAACTGTACTTAAGTACTGCATCAAAATCGCTAGGTGAATTAAAATTAAAGCAATTTTTAAACTATATTTAAAACATAAATATAAAAATATAATATAAAAATTTTATTGATAGGAGTCTATTTGTGAAAAATAATAAAATTGTTCTGTAAAAATCCAGAATTTACTTAATTACGTACAATATGATTTATGTATGATTAAGTATTCTTGAGTTTCTCTTACAAGATACGTCATTTAAATGATAACTATTAATTTTTATAAATATTTTGTATGAAATTGTTCTTTAAAAAATATTTAATACAACACATTCTGTTTTTTCTGCAGAAATGAAAATGTTACATTCTCTTATCGAAGATAAGAACATTTCTCTGAATATCTTGAACTATTGAATACAGAAAAATAATCTAAAATATATTTTTTGATAAAAATATTAAGTGATAAAAACAGCTTGTTAAAACATTTTATTTGTTTGTTTCTCCTTTTTTTCTTAATTGTAATTCTTCTTATAAATTGTGAACTCATTTCTACATGAATTCCTGAATATAATTACAAACAAAAAGATTCAAATAAATGTTAGAGTTGTAACAATATGCTCATTATTTGAATGTGAAGATCATATGTTATGTTTTCGTGTGTTTCAAAGTTTTATGATATTTCAGGCAATGATTCATGTGATTTGTATTTGGAATTACCCTCTGTATAATAAGAATTATCAGAGCTACAAAAATTTATGCTACTAGTTGTGATTTCTGAAGTCATTAAGAACAATTTAAAAATTTTAAATAATTATAATTGTTTGCATTATTTCCCTTCGTTTGCCGTTCATTTTAGGTTTGCTATGAATATCACAGATATAGACAACTTATGACCAACTTATGTCTTGATAGGAGAACTTCTAATCATTCTATTTCTCGCCTATTTACTATGCCTACAAGATTTTTTACTACACTTTAATAGGTAGTCCTTTCATGGAATCAGTGCTCATGATAAATATCTTTTACTCATGCTTATAGTAGTATTAAAAATTTAATTAAAATCACTGAATGTCAGTTAAATGATGTTCATTGTTAAAATAAAGTTATTGTATGACTTGATTTCTAGAATCATCCTGAATGCTTATTTATTCTTCCTTGAGACTAACAAACGAAAGTTAGTACTATTACCTTATTATTTACTCTCGTTATAAAATTCTTAAGAAACTGTATTTAATTAATTCACTAAAATCATTTTATTAATATAACTTAAAGAATGTTAACATCTGAAGCATGTAATGACTGCATTCTTTAAAATCATATTACATATTCTCTCATAAGAAAGTAACATTCAACAAATATCAATTTAATCATTAAATTATTACCTAATACTTATGCACGTATGTAAAATGTCTAATATACAATGCAATCATATCAAAATTATATTTTATACAATTATTTTTTTATTAATGAGAGACATCTTTCCCTTCAATACTCTCCATATATATCTATAACGTTTCTTTTGTACAAAATATATGATTGATTTTATTATTGATAATTAAATACTTGTATCTTGATATTATTTTACAAAATATTTAATATAAATAGATTTCCACTCAATTAGAGATGTTCATAAATTAAGTTTTAGCATAGGTGATATTATAAACGAAAAATATTTGTTAAAAAAATATGTGAAAATATGAAACAAGGCACAATGAAATACGTTTTTTACAACAATATTTAAAAAAAAATTTGCAAATGCAATGAACCATATGATTATATTTGTTAATTATAACGCCGCAATAGGAAGAATGTATTATTTTAATTTAAAAAATTTATCTTAGAAGTAATATTGCATTGCTGAAACATATGACCATGAGCATAAACAAAAATTAGCAAATGGAATTTTCATTAATATAATTTTGCATGAAAATTAAATTGTTTGTCATTGAGATCAACAAAACTATTTACTGTTCTTACTTAAAATGACTCACCCTGTATATTTTAAACTGATCAAATCTAGCAATATTTTATAGTAAATGTGCAATTACACATAATTCTACAATAAATGATAATATAAAAAAAATAATAATAATAATATCAAATGTGTAGTAATATAGTAATAACTAAGCAATTGCTAAATGCATTGCTAAAATGTATGCTGATTGCTAAATACAACTTGCTTATGCAAGTGTATAACTTCACAAAATTAATTACAATAATTCCCCAATCAGATAAGCTATTGCTGTTAGATTAAAATTAATATCTAATATCAAACATAAAATAAATTAACTTAATCTTTTTTTCATTAAACAGAACATCATGCAAAAATTTATCATTTTATATAATAAAAATATTTTTTATACAAACAATGTATTTTCAAACATATTTGAATGTTAACAAAACACTTAAACTAAATATACTGTAAGATCCTATTTTATATGATGTTGACTCTCCTTCATGGGGTTTTTTTTATTTATGTGTGCGTTTTCATCGAATTAATTGCATAAGTTCTATAATGGCTTAATTATTAATAGAGATATGCAATGAGCAATATTTCAAGGAGTGTTTAAATTACTTCTATAGTTTGTTATCATGCACTACAAGATATGACATTTCACATCAATAAAAAATTTTTTTATTTATTTATTTATGTTTTATTCTTAAAAGAAAAAAGAAAAAAAAGTAGAAATATATATATCTATAAGTATGATAGCGAACTGTATTTTATCGATAGAGTAAATCAGCAATCTCATTATTAGAGAAATATTATATTATGACCAATATTCATTAAGACATTTGCATATGTACAATATATTTTTAATTGATCTATTGTTTCGTTTATATTTTTATAAAATTATAGTACTTCTATTTTATGTTATGCTTTTAACAATTAATAGTATTTGTATAATTTTAATTTCTAAATGCTTGTGAAAATAAGCAAAACATATGTCGTCTTCGAATATTAGAAAAACATAATATTAGGTAATAATAATTTTTATACACTGAAATCAAATAATACAATACAGTATCAAATATAAAATCAATACAAGTAGTATTTAATCTGTACATAGTGGCATTATAAATAGTGTTTTAGCAATGATTTTCGAATCTGCCTTTGTATCTTAATGTAATTTATTAAAGGAACATATGTATAAAATTATAAATTATATATATATATATTATATATAATTATATTAACATATTTTGTTAAACTTTATAAAATTTTTGATCTAATTTATTCTTTTTCCTTTTTTTTTTAATGTATATGATTTGTAAAACAGATGTATATTTCTTGCATTTATTCTTGTAAAGATGTCCCTACATTTGAAATATAGGAAATGGATATATAGGGTGTCTCAGAAGAAATCCTTACAACTTTACTAATATGTTTAGTAGGTTATTTTGAATCCAGAAGATTGTATACAGTTTTCATACAGATTTTCTTCATTTCTTGGCTTGCTTCACTTTTATATTCTACAGCGGATGTTCAGCATGTCATCCTTGTAATGTACATAGCTACTGTATTTGCGATATTTAATTTGTAATACTGTTATTTGCATTGGATATATATTGTATTGGTTGTCTGAAATTGTGATTTCATGTAATTGCAAAGGGAGAAATCCAGTGGACTTAAATTAGGTGATTAGGGAGACCATAAGATTGGCCCATATTATTTTATCCATCTTTCAAGGAAATGCATATTTACACAAATATAAAATCTAGAGACAGAATGAACTCACTAGTCACCAATAGTTACAATCTTATACTGATACTTGATATACAGAGTAAACAAAATTGACATCAAAACAGAATCAAGAATTCCTAAGATGTGTGATCTTTTTAAATTACAAATTAACATGCTGATAAAGTTAAATTTTCTTCTGGTACGCCTTGTATACTATCTATTTTACATAAATGAAAAGAATTTTCTTACATACGATTGTTGTTAATATATTTTTATACATATAAAATTTGTAAATAGTTATTACTATACTTTAATGACTTAAAATTGTAGTTTTGTCTATATATGTTTCAATAGTTTTTAATATTTAAACATTTAATAAGGTTGCTAAGATTATAATTATAAAATATTCTTATGTGGATATAAATAAGACTGCTCTCTTAATAAAATTTTATTTATGCCCTACTCAATTTGTTAAGTGTTGTAACTGATCAATATTATTCATTGTTATAAAAAATACATATAATTGTGATAATCTTATATAATTTACTCCTTTGAGAGTGCAAATCTTATAATCAGCATTTTGTAACAAATATTTTGGCCTTTCTCAAATTACATTATTTAAAAAGATATATACTACACATTTTAATAGATGCAAAGAATTTTCTTTTCAAAGAACATACTCATAGAACATAATAATTACATAGTAATCATTAAACATTTAATAAAATAATTTTATAAAATTATACGAAAAATAAGATTTTTTCATATTACTTGAAATTATTTATAGTTAATAAACATTTTTAGAAAAAGGAATGATCGTTCTTTTTTCTTGTTTTTTACAAAATTAACCAAGTAATTAAGAGAGAGAGAGAGAGAGAGAGTATGGGAAGAAGTGTTATATATTAGAAAAATTAATAAACATTAATCTGTTTATATCATATAAATTGATCTCGTACCTTTAATGTATACCTAGTAAAGTAAACCATGTTAAGGAATTCCCTAAAAATAGCTGGTAAAATAGTTTATGACACATTTTGATCACAAGATAGTTTATATATGTTATTCATAAAACATAGAACATTCTTTAAAATTCTACTATTATAAACTGAATTATGATTGACATTTTTTATTACTTCTTTGAATATAAGGTTATTATTAAAGTGAAATTAAATTAAAATAAAGATATAATAGATTTTACAAATTTTAAGCTATTTAGTATTAAATTACAATAAAAGTTACAACAAACATTTGATTAAAATATATTTTTTATACCAGAATTTTTTTATATATAGGAAATATAACAAAGTATCATGAACCCACTTATATTTTATTAAGATTATATATATACATAATATACATTTACTGTAATCATGTACAGAAATATTTGTTTTGTGTCTGCTTTACTGCAGTATATATATGTTTATTAATTTCTCTGTCGAATTTCTCTTATTAATAAATTGTGTGTACTATGGTCATGTAATTTACATTTCTTGTTATATTTCATGATATATTGTTAAAAGTATTGGATAATATGATAAATAAATATCCTGTACGTTACAATAGTATGAATAATATGCTATTGTATAAATTAATAATATTTCCTGCTAATGAATCTAAGTAAGTTTGTGACTTTATAATTAAATAAATTAATAAAATACTTTAATATAGTTATATTGATTGAAATCTTTTTGCTTTTAATCGGAGATATTTTTATAATTTGATTCATTGACATTTCTTATTAGAATACATACATCCATAAGTTCTTAATTAATATAATATTCGATAATAAATCATCATGTATGTTAATATTTGCTTATATCATACAAAAATGATTACTTCTTGCTAGTAATTTGTAAATTGCCTAATTTTTTACTAGGAATATTAAAATTATTTATTTTTAATATTTATGTACTAAATTGTAATAAACATTACAAATGTGTTACATATTTATACAACACTAAGTTCTTTGTTATTTCTTGCTTCTGTTATACATATCTCATTACATATTCTTCTCTGAAATTTTAAACATGGAAAAGGTTTGGAAAATACTGAGAACCTGCTGAGAACTAACATCGTGAAGAAACGTTCAAGTATAGTAACTAGGGATTTTCGTATTATGTCAACACTTGTTGAAGTCATTACAAATCAAATTATAATAGACGTGGTTCCGTGTTCGACTTTTTAAAAACTTAATTTTTGGCGTTTCTCTGATTGTAAAAAGTACAGTTATATTTCCTAGTAGAAGATGTCTGGTGATGTTCAAGCAAGAAAACGGAGAGAGAAAAAACGTAAAAAGGGTAAACAAAAAAAAAATAGGATACTGAAAGTGTGAGAGAATTATTATAATTTCAACTTTCAACTTCTAACTTTTGTATTTATTAATATCAAGTGTCAATGCTTTCATTCTCGTTTCTAAAATTATCACAGGACATTTATACACTAAAAAATATCGATATATTAAACTAATTTTTGTTCTTTTTTTTATTTTCTAAAATATATAGAACATATTAAATACATTATTTTGTTTTAAGTACGAAAGAGGGATTGTAGGAAAATATTATTAAATGATAATATTTATTGAACATTATTTGTTGATGCTTCATTTTACAAGTTTTAATACTGAAATATTATATAATGCATACATACATACGTATTATATATATGTGTATATACTTATATACACGTATCACATTTCATAATATACTTTGGACAATATATATATTGGACAATTACAATACAATTGTTAAATAATTATAAATTATAGTTTGCACATTCTTTATAAAATATTTTGTGAATCCCATTATTTAGAATTGTAAAAACTTTAGAATAGTGAAAAAATAACTTAAAAAATTATTCAGATATCACAAGTTGACTTTTGCTTTTATATGCTACTATGTGGTTCGTTTGCTGCTATATATTATATATAGCTTAATGAAACTTTACGAAAAAGATTTATAAAACTCAGTGATCTCTTATTTAAATTATAGTATATACATGTGTGTGCGTTTGTGTATATGTACGCGCAAGCACGTGCGTGTATATGCGAGTTCCGCGTCCGAGCGTATGTATAATTTTTATATATATACCGCTTATTTTTGCTTCAAAATATGAAATCAGTGAAAATTTCCCATTTATATTTATGCTTTTTGTTACAAATTATCACAACATAATATAATTTTATTTTGAACTTATATTTTAAATTGTTTATTGCGTTGTGGGCGTGTTACGATAATACTGAACGTAAAGCCTCAGATATTTTGAGGCATATTTGGCAATGTTGCTGAAATTAGAAAATACAGGGTCTTAGAAGTTTGATCAGCCTAGCTTTTGGCTTTCAAAAATAGATCAACCTATATTATCCGGTCCAAAAACATTTTTCGTCAATTTATTTATATATTTTACGTATTTGTACAATCCGTTGCTATTTATAATAAATATTAATTTAACACTTTTAATTTGATTATTAATTCAATGAAGAAATATACAAGTAACAGATTATTGTGATGAACAAATAAAGTAGTAAATATAGATTCGTGATGTATATTGTGTTAATGGAAATACATACTTTCAATATTAGAGAATACTTGTAAAAGTGCTCTTTTATAATAATGATTTACAAAAATGACAGTATTTTGCTTGGTATTATTTTAAAGTTTGTCTATTAAGTTGTTGTATTGTTATTTATTTTATACTTATCTCGAAGTTTATTACAGAAAACAATGTTTGATAAACTTTTCGTAAAAAAATAATGTCGCAAATAATAATAATAATTATTATTAACTTAATTATTAACATTGATATTAAATTATCATTATTTTTGTAAAAAGATATGCACTGAACAGAATATAATAAATGAATAACAAATGAACTTTTTGATAACTATTTAAAAAGATTTTAAATGAACAAAATAAGAGTAAACTAAAGCATTATTCTTTCTGACATTTAAAAATAATTTTTATAATATAATGTTAACAAATTTCTCGATCATATTTCAATTTTTAATTCACATAAAAACGTTACAATCTATATACACGCTATATATAATCTGTATACGCACGGCACATACATACTTATGTTTGTGCATGTATGTACAATATGCAATATTTTTTAAAATAACTTTTATGCCGTATTATAATAATCATTTTATCAGTAATTAGTAATTGTCATTTAGCTATTCAATATATTATACTTCAATATATTTAGATGAAGAAGATAATATTATACCATCACCTACAGTGGGAAATGCTAGTGAAAATTTAACAGACAACGTAACTATACATATTTATAAAGAAAGTACTACAGGTGGACACTGGTGTGCTCGAATCATATTTTTTACTGTCTTAACAATGCTTGTTGGCTTAATCGGTGTAGTTATTATTGAGCACAGAGGTACTACAGACAGTAAGTAAACTTTCTCTATATTTTTAATGTAATTATAGTTATTACATTTAATGTATTATGTCAACATTATATATTTCATGTTATAAGTTAGTACACCATTAGAATCTTCTCGTTGGGCCTTTATCTTTGATGGGTGGGTAGATGATTCTTTGTCTCTATCTAATGAAGAATCACATGATAATGAAAATGAAAAAACTAAACAAATAGAAGATGAAAGGAGGTATAATGAAGATGATGAAAAGTTAGAAACTATAGAAACTGAAATTGAATCTGAAATTGCAACTGCAACTGAAACTGAAACTGGAGAAGTTCAGGACGATGAAATGTTGAATGAATCTACAGAAGAAGAAGGAGAAGAAGTAGAAGAAGAAGAAGAAGAAGAAGAAGAAGAAAAAGAAGAAGAAGAAGAAGAAGAAGTAAAGAAAGAAGAAGAAGAAGAAGAAGAAGAAAAAGAAGAAGAAGAAGAGGAAGACCAGGAAACTCTAACTGAAAATGAATCAAACGAAGAAGAAAGTGAAATTTTTCCAAATAAAGAAGGTATTACATGATACAAAACATTAAAATATAGTAGTGAATATAAATGTATATTCAAAATATTCTTATAAATTTTAAATCTTTAACATAAGATATCAATACAGAATTAAGCGGTGAGAGTAAATATGAAAGCAGAAAGCACACAGAAGTTACATTAGAAGATGATGATATTAGTTCAACGTTTGATGATACTAATGTATTAGAAGAAATATACGGTATTAGTACAGAGAAAGACTCGGATGAAAAAACTGTTTTAAATGAAGTAGATAACCAATTTGATAAAATATTAGAAATGCCAAGAAATGAAGACATATTTGAGACATTTTTAGATGACATTCCTGGTGTTAAGGAAATTAATGATGACAATATAGAACCTTTAGAAGAGGTAAACTTAATATGATTAGACATCATTATCAAAATAATAAAACTTATAAAAAATATTACTTGTACATACTTTATTTTATGTTATGTATTCTCCTATATAAAAAATTTAATGAATTTTCAATAATTGAATATAAAGATGTTGGTGTTCACTGTAATTTGAAAAGTTATTTTATTATATCTTTTTAATTTTTATCTCCTTATGTAGAAAACAGGAAACTATAATTTTTTATGAAATTTTTCTCTTTTTGATAACAAATGTAAAGAAAATTGCACTTATTGAAAGATGTACAATTCATTAGCTACAAAAGATATTACTTAGATACTAATTTATTAATAATTTTATTCACTACAGAAAACTAAAAAATTATATGTTACCGTATGCTTTTATATGAATAATTTTACAATACAATTTCTTAAATAGTAGCACATTATCACACTATCATCTTTATATTAGGTAGAAAACACAGAACCGGAAGAATATGTTAATGATGTAGATGTAAAGCCAGAAATAGAAGAAATAGAAGAAGAATCTACTAGCGGTAAGTGAAATATGGCGTGGCAAAATTGAATTACAATCTTTTCATAATGTAAAATGATCCTCCATGCTCTCATATTTTGACATAAAATATAATGTAGATATAAATAATTTTCATAGTTTTGAAATTTTCTTTATTTCTCATTACACTTTTGAAATCTCAATAAAAAATAACATGTGATGGTTGCAGTGGCAATGAAGTTTGGAGTTGGTGTGGCACTTATTGTCGCTGCACATTTTGTCCTTGTGAAACGATGGAATAATGGTAAATGTTGTAACATTTTTGTTTTACAAATAGTATAATTTATTGCATTTGGACAAAATTCTGATGTAATTTCAATTTTTTGAATTGTAAAATTATACAATATTTACTAAATTATCTTTCATATTTAACAATATAATATTATTTTGTATGTTAAATTTAAATACACTTTTACTTAACTTTCACACTTATTCAATGTTTTAAAATATAATTGAGAAAGTTATGAAATTCATTTAAAAAATACTTTTATTTCATGAATCAATCATAGAAATATCATGCCATTGTAAGGGATCATATAAATTTTTTAAAATAACAAAGAAATTATTATTATAAGTACTTTTAAATGAAAACTAAAATGTCATTTTTATGCATCTTTAATGATAATGATGATCTTTACTTTTTTTAATGTTTAGAAGTTATTATTTCTGTTTAAAATCAATCTAAACTAATTTCTTCTGAAAAAAATTTATGGAATAAAACATTATATTGAAAGACAAAACAATTTTTAAAATAGGAAAGCATGAAAAAGAAGTGCAAGAGAAAAGTGGAAAAATAGAAACAAAAAAATATAAGCGCGGAGAAGAAGAGAATAAAAAGATAGAACAACAGTTTGTTATGCTAAAAGATACTGAGTTCGAGAATGGAGAAGAAGGGGAAGGAGAAGAAGGAGGGGAAGAGGAAGGAGAAGTAATGAACAAACGGAATAAAGATGACATAGATGAAAAAAAGGAAGGAGCATTAGGAACACGAGAAGGAAAAGAAGGGAATCAAAATATAAGGTGGAATGAAATAAAAAACAAAAAAGATAAGAATAAAAATCAAATGAATCAAAAGGATGAAATAGGAATTGTGCAAAAGACAATGTTAAAAGAAGAAGAACGAACAGAAGAAGAAGAAGAAGATGAAGGAGAAGAAGAAGAAGTAGAAGAAGAAGAAGAAGAGGAGGAGGAGGAGGAGGAGGAGGAAGAGGGAGAAGAGGAAGAGGAAGAAGAAGAGGATGAAGTAGAAGAAGAAGAAGAGGAGGAGGAAATCGAAAATTTTGACGATACTGAGTTAATTGCGAAACTTGAAGCTAAATATGGAAAATTACAAACTTTACAAAATGATAATGAAGAAGATAGCGAACATGAAAAAGAAATAACAACCAACAGTTTAGTAACGTGGAAGCAAAAACAATAAATAATCTACTGAATTGTACGTATATCCAATGTGAGAAACAGTTTTAGAATTTATTGAAATTGCAGAATTTATTTTTATATAAGCAAGTTACCATATTTAATAAATGAAATGTTACTGTATAAAAACAATAATATTTAATAAATAATAAATTAGACGAGCATGGAGGATCTTACATAAATAAGTTTGTACAATCCTAAGTGAAGAAATTTTCTATATACTTTAATAGTCAGTTAATCATGTAAACTTTTGGCTTATACATGCATATGAATACTTATATATTTTACTAATAATATTTATCAAAATATTCAATATCGATATTGATGAAATTTTTTAGGTTTGTAAAGCAGACACAAGTAATGGCTAACACAACCGTTTAATTATGGTAACTTAAGTTTAAGAGATAAAATTACCTTTAAAAATTTTATCTTTGTAATATTATATTGGGAGTTAATATCTAAAAGAATAAGAGTTTTAAATAAATTTCGTATAGTTATATAAAAAAAATTAATGTAATGTACATATCAATAAACAAAAGTAAGAAAAGGATCAAAATTTTCTTCCAGTATTTCACTCTCAAGAGATGTAAAAATAAAATATTAATATTTTAAATTTAATTTGATTAAAATAAATGAACAATATCCTTAAACCTTGTTCAGAAAAAAGGTAATCTAGTTATTAATTTATAATTCAAGCTTCA
Organism: Bombus pascuorum; assembly: GCF_905332965.1. Taxonomy (NCBI): domain Eukaryota; kingdom Metazoa; phylum Arthropoda; class Insecta; order Hymenoptera; family Apidae; genus Bombus; species Bombus pascuorum. Next base: position 888,875 of record NC_083494.1, read on the forward strand.
AATGGATATTTAAAGACAAAACATCTACAATGGAAATGATCTATTTATGAAAATATTATGTACATACATACATACGTAAAAAGCGACTGAATATGGAATTCAGAAAAGATCAACTTGGTTTAAGGAACTGAAATCAGAAAAAAGAAAACTGATAATAACATGTTAGTTAGTAACCTCCTTTGCTATTGTCTCTTTTAAGCCAAGGGATACTTAAAAGAATCTTAAATTTAATAATATATCATATATTAGTAAAGTGCTTCAAATTACCTGGAGTTAAGAGACAATTATCATGAAAACAAGCGTAGAAATTTGGAAGAATATTTCAAACCAAACAAAATAGCAAGCTTTTCGTATCCCAGCAGCTTGAATTCAATTAATTGACTAATGTGAATAAACTTTTAGCATAAAGATATAAAGAATAAAGATAGAGTACGCAAGTCATATGTCATGTGTTCTATATTACCGTTTAAGTGAATGCGATATGGGAATAGAGAGAGAACGCTGCATAGAGGTCTCCTCTATCTTTGATCAGACACGTACACTGATGCTACTCATTGATCGGTATTACTACTTTACACATATTTACTGTACAACCGTGCAAGCGTTATTAGACACAGAAATAAGAGGTCTCATATACAGCGCTCTTTGCTATTTCCATATTGCTTTCTCAACTCGCTCATGTCTCTGTCTCTAAATTCTGTCTTTATATTTTTATGAATTTTAATCATCCATGAAATTGCTATTTTCAGATTCGTTACACATCACCTGATACATACAGTGCTGGACAAAAGTATTGGCACAGCAAGATTGTTATGATACAAATGCTTATAACTATTAAACAAATTGATTTAAACAAAAAACTTTTTGACGTATTTATTTATTATCTATCCTAGTTTATTACATAACAAGAGCAACAATATAAATAAAATAATACGCAAAATAATAACAAAAATATATTTTTTGAACATTTTATGGGTGGACAAAAGTATTGGCACAGTAGAATATTTACGCTTATAACTAATTACATAATAAACTTCTAATATTTTGTTGGCAGTCCTTTTCTTTTAAGGACTTCCTTTAATCTTCTTAATTATAACACTCGATCAGTGAAACTGGAGACTTCAGTTATTAAACAACAAAAAACCAAGAAAGAGTAATAATGTCTAGAAAAACGAAAGAAACCACAATTGAAGAAAGAAAAATAATATTAAATTTATATAAGATGAATAAATCTTACAACGAAATTGCACAAATCATAAACAGAAGTCGTTTTACTGTGCGTTCAGTCATAAAACGCTTTAAAAGTGAAGAAAATCTAGAGAATCAAATTAGGAGTGGTCGCCCTTCTAAGGTAACAATTCGAGAAAAAAGGAAAATCGTAAATATTGTAAAGAAGGATCCAAAAACTAATTCGACTGAAATTGCTTCGATGTTAAAAGCTGAGTGTGAAAAAGAAGTAAGTACCAAAACTGTACGTAGGGTATTGAAGGATGCCGGTTATTCTGCCCGTGCAGCACGAAGAAAGCCCTACATCAGTAAAATAAACCAAAAGAAAAGAGTGGAATTCGCGAAAGAGTTTGTTACGAAAGATACTGATTTTTGGGAAAAGATCATGTTTTCAGATGAAAGTAAGTTTAATATTTTTAAATCTGACGGCAGAATATTAGTATGGCGAAAACCCAACACAGAGATGGACGAACTGAATCTGCAAGCCACCATGAAACATGGGGGTGGTGGTTTAATGGTGTGGGGATGTATGGCATCATCGGGTGTAGGAGAACTTATATTCATTGATGAGATAATGGATAAATATGTATATTTAAATATACTCAAGCAAAATCTTTTGAAAAGTACTCAAAAATTAAACCTCCCCAGGGATTTCTATTTTCAGCAGGATCGAGATCCTAAACATATGGCGTATATTGTTCGTCAGTGGATAATATATAATACTGCCCACACATTAAACACACCACCTCAAAGTCCCGATATGAATCCCATTGAGCACGTGTGGAACGAATTGGAAAAAAGAATTAGGAAACATAATATCACAAGCAAGTCTGAACTGAAGAAAGTTCTTCTGCAGGAATGGAGCAATATTGTACCTGAATTCACTAAAAAATTAGTCCACTCGATGCCCAGAAGATTAAAGGAAGTCCTTAAAAGAAAAGGACTGCCAACAAAATATTAGAAGTTTATTATGTAATTAGTTATAAGCGTAAATATTCTACTGTGCCAATAGTTTTGTCCACCCATAAAATGTTCAAAAAATATATTTTTGTTATTATTTTGCGTATTATTTTATTTATATTGTTGCTCTTGTTATGTAATAAACTAGAATAGATAATAAATAAATACGTCAAAAAGTTTTTTGTTTAAATCAATTTGTTTAGTAGTTATAAGCATTTCTATCATAACAATCATGCTGTGCCAATACTTTTGTCCAGCACTGTATGAGTGACGCGATCTGCGACATTGTAAGATTATCTTGTGCTGTGTTTTTCTTTTGCATATTTATTTTTACGTAGTAAGGTTACAGTACGAATTGTGTAAAGTTAATGTACAAGTTATCATATATGGTACATTTAAGGACTAATGGCTCGATAAGGAGTTCCCGTAGTTTTATAACAAAAAAATGAAAATATGCAATCCGATGTTGTGCTGGATACTTGCGTATTTTTTCGATAAATAATGTCAAGCAATATTTGGCCGTTGCGATGCTCTGTCGATGTCTTGTAAACAATTAATTTCTCTTTCTTAGGCAACTTACAGTTAGTTTGATTATCGAGTGATTTTATCATTCTTATATCATTAAATAGATTCTTGTAGCGTGGAACTCAATACGTTCTTGTCTATTATGCTATAGCGTGTAACCAAACAGGATAGATTCCTAACTTTAAGCTTAGATACAATAGGTTCTTGTATATGCTAAATTACGACCAAACAGGGCAAATGCCTAATCTTATAGGTTCTTTGTATGCTAATTTTAATTGAACTTAACACTTGGTCGCATGGTGCAGTATCTGTACTGTAAAATCTGGATTGACTAATGCAACACTTGACCGTTTGGCAAATATTTCGATATTTGTACGGTAATCAACTCAAGATACGGGCATGGCCACGTTTACTACCTCTCTGATATTAACTTTCACGTAAATAAATAGTAAGTATAATTGATAAAACGAGCCCTCGAACTAACTGTCGATGTAAAATTATTTTGTGAAACATAGGGAAATATCCTGTTCTAAACAGTGTTGTCTAAAGCCTGCGACTACGACCTCAAGCAAATCTCCCGTATCGCAGACAGATCGTCTCATCTGCCCGACGAAAAATATACAATGTATCGACGAGCGCATAGTTGTCACCAAGCAACGAATTCCAGAAACGTCGATTTCGGTCCGTTATTGTATTCTAACAAAGAAGGCGGCCTACGTGATCATAGGCGCGAACGGTGGCGTGTGGGGGCCCGAGCGTAGTGGGGGTCGTGTCCCCGAGAAGACAAAGAATTGACTTAAGGGCAATCAGTCTCATTTGAAGATTCAAACGACATACATTGAAAGGTCTGACGATTTGTGTTGTTCGTTTCCGCTGCCAGCTGGTTCGGGTGTGTTTCTATTCTTTCTCTGTATCTTCTTGCGAGTCTGATAATCTCCTTCTTGACCGTTGGTATTCTCAGGTCTTTCCGTATGTCCTCGTTTCTAACGTACCATGGGGCGTTTAATATCGTTCTAAGGATTTTGGCTTGCATTGTTTCGATTTTGGTTATATGGCTCATTGCTGCTGTTCCCCATAGTGGAATTCCGTATGTCCAGATTGGTTTTATGATTATTTTGTATATTTTTAGTTTGTTTTCTGTGCTTAGTTTGGATTTTCGGCTTGTTAACCAATGCATTTGTCTCCTTGCTGTCTGTATTTTGTCTATTATTGATTTGATATGCTGCTTCCATATAAAGTGTGTATCTATGTGAAGTCCAAGGTATTTGACTTGCCTTGTTTGTGTTATTTGCGTGCCGTTCAGAAAGATGTTTTTGCAGTGTGGTCTGATGATTGAAATTAAAGTCGCTTAGTCTAACGAATTCATCGAGAGATATCGTAAAGTCGGGTCGAATTTCTGTAACGCATTAACTGTATTCATCGCTAAATAATTTGTGACGCTTTTATTATTATTTAATTTATTGTTAAATATACAAGCTATATTAACCTGTTAATACAGTGTTAAATTCATTGGACCACCTCTGTTATCTTAATCGAAACAGGGGAACAACGACTAATTCGCGGCGTCGATTATACGAATCGTAGCGAGAATTTACGCCTCTCGCTGACGCGTTTTCCTCGCGACCGCGTCTCTCCGCGAACGGTCGTGACAATAACGTTTTATAAATTTATTTTCTGATAAAGTTCTCTCATGATGCGAATAGTAAGGTGGGTTCGCATATACAACGATATTAGCAAGTAGTTCGGCACTAAAAGGGTTAAGGGTTAATTTTTTAATTTTAAACTAACCGTACGCAGTGATGAAATTTGCACGAGTGCATACAAGGTTTCGAATCGAAAGGATTCACCGTGCAAATCAAGAGCACGGCTATTTTACTTTTACAACGATGCGTATACAGTAGTGATTCTCTCGACTGCTGGTTATCTGCGCGAGCCGCGGACCCTTTGTCTCAGCGACGAAAGTTGGTGGATTTGAATCCGCAACGATTTGATTTCCTAGGTAATTGAGCCAATCTTCAAGTGGAACGGCGCCCACCGTTGAACTCTAGTCGATCTTCCAACATCGAAATTATCTAAAATACGATCGACGACTTGAGGATAAGAGTAAAACAGTTTGTCCTTAACACGTTGATGTTTTCTCCGTGAGGCGGCACTCGAATTCACGGTCTGCTTCGTAGGGCGGCGCTGTGCCACATTAGACTGTTCGATATGACCACAATTTTTCAACTTTGACCTCAATTTATAACAAAATTGCAGAAGCAATTACTGTTGAGTTCAATGAATTCCGTAGACTTCAACTAATACATTGATATACAATAGCTTATCAATATCAATTTGCATATATTTATAAATGTTAAGTAAAGTTGACGGGACCAGCTTTGGCCCTAATTTTGTACTCTTTTCGATTTTTCTTAAAAAGTAGAGGTCTGACGCGAATTTTGATCATCGCACGCAATTCTGTGAATCTTTTTCTATAAGAAACGTTCATAGCGCGAATCAAAAAATTTTTTAATTCTGTACAGGAAAAAAGAATAGTCATGCGTGTTCGTCGGAGAACAACGGCACGTGTAAGGAATATGCACGACAAAAATAATGTTAGGTTACGTTAAATTTTTAAAATGGAGGACTAAGAAAAGGCCAGTATGTATGCTAGCTACTTCCAAAAGTCATAGGTATGTTATTGTTCAGGGGAAAAATAGTAAATTAAAGTCAGACACTGTTTTTTTTTTCTTTTTTTTTTCAAATGATGCTAAAAAGGAGGTTGATCTATCCAATCAGATGTCATCCTATTATAGTTGTTTGCGCAGAACCATAAAATGGTATCGTGATATGTACATAGAAAATGGGGTGCTAAAAGTATGAAAATTTTTAAATTTCGCGAAGAAATTATTTATCACCTTTTAAATATAGTGAATTCCAACAGAGAAGAAATGCCAAGGTCACATATAGGATAGGCTAGACGTCCTGCATACTACAGCCATCGAAACAGCCATCGAAAATAACCAAATAGTAACGGAATAGGCGCTTCTGAGATACACCAGACGACAACCCTCCAAAGGGACTAAAGCCTCGGTATAAAAATCTTCCAAAACAAGCGCTCGAGTCAGTCTGTTAAAACATTATGACTCAGTCTCTTGTAACACTTTGAATCATTGTTTTGTAGCGTTTTGAATCGTCAGTCTGTTGGATTTGTATAATTAATTCTATTCTCTATGCAAAGTTCAATTTTTTTATCTTATTCATGAAACGTTCGAATTGTAACGTGAGGTGATCACCGGCGGCGATCTATCGGTTTCGTAATTTCTTATATCTCTTACGTAACACCGATGTCAACGTGTTGATATATAACGAAGAATATATAATATATAAAGAAACGTTACAATGTTACGAAACAGATTCATCGAATAATTGGTTGGAAAGTCATTTTTAAAGAAAAAGGGTTTCAAAATCTTCTTAAAAATATCTTTATTAATTCGTCTGCTCGTAATAAGCGAGTTGCCATAAAATTTATTGCTAAATTCAATGTACAACAATTGATGTTACATTATTTTACTCGTGATTTTCATCCTGCCACAAGCAACTTTCAGTGCCACTTGTTAACAAAGATTTGAAAAATCTATTATATTTCTTGAAATGCATAGGCATAGATGTAAATGTATGCACCTGTAAAATAATTCTGATAAAATATTTACAAGAAACGTCGCTTGGGTGCATTCTTAGAAAAGGTATTCAGAAATTAGTATGTGCTTCAATTAGCTTTGATGAGCTTGTAATTAATAATTCTTCTTTTCAACTTTCTTTCCACGTTTGTCAGATAGGTAAGCCTGTTTGAAGAATCTACCGAAGAGAATGAAATAGCTGAAGTATATCAGCAGACCAATTTGCGCGTTTCGGGGCTCAACGTGGCATTCGACTTGATTGCTTTTTACATAGCTGTAGGCCGTAATAGTTACAAAGCAACCCCAAACCATTTGTAATGTCTGTAACGTAGTGATCAGCATGGCGACCCATTTTGGTGGATGGAAGCGCGTTGCTTTCAGAGCATAATAAGAATACATCCAGGAGTGAATGAAAAAGTTTACTACAGCGTTCCATCTGGCGTATGCTGTAGTCTCTACAAAACATAGCCATGCGTAAAGAAAAACTGTTATATGGTGGTACCAATGTAGAAACATCAACGGCTGTTTCCGTAGTACAATAAAAGCTGTGTCGCCAAACTCCACGATCTTTGATAGGATGAACAACAGTGACCAAAATGCACTAACAGGATCTTGCGTAAGGAAGCTAGAAAGAACATAATTATGGTTTTATTATGAATTAACATTTTAAGAATATCGTTTTATTTTGTAAATAGATTTCATGTACCGTTTTGATGAGAGATGTATACCACCCGCAATATTCGATGATAAAGAAACGTGATAATCGTGTCATATGTATGAACGAATCATCAACCATTAATTTTGTATCTAACGAGTGCGATTGCAATACAACTGCAAACTCAATATCGTTAAGTTCTAATATTTTTGTATATAGTGTAGGTCCAGGTTCGAAGAATTAAACGATAAAGGCACTATAATTGTAAAATACGGCCAACTCATTTCAAATATAAAACAACGTAGAATTACTTTAATGACTGTTTTAATACGTTAATATATAATATGAACCAATTAAATTGAATTTTTATCTTTCAACTTTCACCAAGAGGAACGTTCAAAATGATGACCATAAGAATGTATTTCGAGGTGATCGAGGTCGTTAGATAGTACGCTTTCGTAAGTACTTATCACAATGCATATTTAATTAATGATTAGTTTTCAAGTTACTATTCTACGGAAAATATTTTAAAAACTAAAATAAGGTACGAATGTTAAATTACCTGGGTATACAAATACTATGGTAGAACCCATAATAGCTTAACACGTGATACATTTCCGCCGACATTCTAAGAAATCCAAAAATGGAAAATACCGCAAGTAATATATTCCACAAGGCAAGCGCACCTTTCAGTTCGAATTTCGGCCTATTTGACATGTAATGCTTTCCAGTAAAAATTAGGATGACATAAATAGCAGAATAGTAGAAGCAGTTTGGATAATGATTCGTAATGATCGGAAGAGCATCTGAGTAAACAAAGTTTTTCTCAAAATTGAAGGCAAACGAGTAATTAGGTGCAGTTAGCGGCATATGATTCAATTTGTCTATCATCTTGGAATATCTTTTTCTACTCGCTGGTCGTTACGAAATTAAAGAAAAGATGCAACTTTCACCTCTGCTGCCAATCTATTGAAAAGCAAAAAAAATTAATAATGTTTAATTAATACTTAACACAAAATATTATTACAGATCCAAAAGATTTAGAATGATAGTTCAGAGTAGCTTTTTCAGATTAATCGTTTCTATCGAAATTAAGGAACAAATAAAAATACCAGGTAACAAATGAATTGATCATATCAAACGAATTAACCTAACGTTTGTAAAAAATACTTTAGATTATTTATTTAACGCGATTTTAAAATACTATATGAAATTTTATAACGAAACGTTCAAATCCGCTGTGTGTAGGATTTTCATTTATAAAATGACAGCTCTATTCAAATCCCTGAAATTTCCCGTTTGAAATCTGAATACTATTATCTTTTAGATTAGGTACGACATTCCACGGTAGAAACTTGTGTAAATTATATTGTAGATCGTAATCATAATCGAAAAATAAATAAAAAGTATAAAAGTAGTTCGTACAAAGTAGGAACATTATTCATACGTAATAAATAGTACAATGGAAAAGAAAAATTTTGTTTACTTTTATAATAAAATATATAAATATAATCAAACAATACACTAAATAACTAACTATAAATCAAAATATCAGAATAATTCACTATAGTAGTATCGACAGCTTTTTTTTCTGCGAATATCTCGAAAACTATGGTCGAACAATAGTTGTATATACAGGGAGAAGTTGATCAAAATTATGCCCTCGAAAATATATTCAAAACTCACCGGAATAGAAGAAAACGTGGCAGTTCTACTGTTTCACCAGACAAACATTTTAAAATAATAATATTCAATTAAATTCAATATTAATTAAATATATATATTTGTATACTAAATTACTGATAAATATACTAATAAATAGAATTGTTTATGAATAAATAACGTATACTTATAAAGTATTTTAAAAAGTATTAAGAATTCGTTTGATTACTTATGCAACGAATGACTGAAATTTTCAGTATAGTGTATGCTATATATTCGTAGGTATAATTTAACGACGATTGGTGGGAATTGCTTTAGACGCTTTAAAAACTAGGATAAATAGGAGAAACCCGGACGGTCGATAAGTTACCATTGGCAACCTTAGCTGTATGTATTCTATTAACCCATAACGTAATTTCAAATTAATTTCGATTTGCGTAAATTTATGATACAGAAATATCCGTATATATATTTTTTAACTTATTAACCGCGGGGTTTAGTTTCAAAAATCCGTTATGGGATGCGCAGGTAAAATCAAGCAATGACGAGTATACACATCGCCGCAGGGTAAATGCTCCTATTATAAATTTTACGATAAAAGTGAAGCAAACCGTGGAAAGATTACATTTTTATTTGATAAAAAATTAGCAATTCATGGTTGAGAAAAGGCATTGTTATTAAAAATTTTTAAATTGACAAAAAATAATAAAGTAAATTACACAAAACAATTTGGGGAATAACTGATGCATTGGGGAAAATAATCAACTCAATTTATAAAAAGCAATACATTATACGGAGCACAGCCGATATACCAAAGAGAATAATCAAATAATCAAACTTTTTTCTTTTCTCTTCTTAACAAAATACATGATAGTTTTACTGGAAGTATAAATGAAATATATCGCACACAAACATTTATTTGCATAAATATGTACAATCTAATCAGAAGATTTTACGTCATATATCGAATAAACTACTCAAAACTGTTTTGTTTCATATCTACTCTGTTAAAATAAATCGTGGGTCAGATTTTCAATTTCAGATTAGATTTCTCTTGTTGAAAAATAGAATACTTGAACATTAATACTTACAGTATTATGCAATATTACTTGGATCTAATAAGGCAATACAAAGACGAGTCACTTGCCGTTTTTCTTCTTACATGTTCAGTTAACCAATCATTACTGGTCGGTTGTAGAGAACACTTTCAAGTATATATCGGCTATCCCACTCTCAACATCAATCTAGGATGTTCTTATGAATATATTACATAAAATATCCCAACTCATTAAAATATCTTTCATAAGGCTCTATTGTACTATCGTAATTATAATAGTAAAATTTACAGGTAATAATGTATATAAAAATTAAACATAATCTCGTTATGTATTGTGGCTTATTAATATAGTGGACAATTAACTGCTGCAATACAATACTCTATGGTGACTATAGCATGAACCTTAAGAATGAATCTATGTTGAATCAGATAAGTTATTTTCATTCTCATTTTTCACTAACGTTTTATTAGCGACCAGTGTGTTTTGGACAGTGTGAACGAAAGGAGAGTCCGTACGACGTACAGACGTAGTCTCCGATGGGTTAATAAAGGAATTTAAAATGGATTACAATATTTAATTATTTTAGCAAGTCTAATTAAATTTTGGTTTCATCTCTTCTTAGAATAGCGTTAGAATAATGGAGCCTTGATTTTGAAAATATAATTCAACGACTTTTATACTCGGAGCTTCGTTGTGTACATGACCGTTATAAATTTCCAAGCAACAAACTTTGAAAAACTTAAACAGAAATTTAAAAATATACAAAAAATAAATCGCACATCTTTTAAAGGATAAAGTGACTTATGAACTGCTCGTAATAATGGGGTGATAGGGAGTCTGATCCTTTCGCGAACGAGAGATCTCACAAACGTGTATCGATATTAAGGGAAATTATACGCGGCAAGCTCTTCGTATATCCATGCCTTACACGCCTTATTCCATTTTGCGTACAAAATCATTTGCAAATATAAATCAAATTCGTACTGCATTTTCCTATTTAACATGCAAGTTACCAAGAATAATTTTTTGTTTCGTTTATTTTCCTTTCAACCTATTAACCTAACGTCTATTATTTCCTTTTAACTGTCCATTGTCTAAATGTATAAAAACGTATTCCATAAAAATTTATTTTCAAATATTAGTTAAGTTCGTGCTGTATTTCTGTATTTAATATGCAAATTACCAAGAACAATTTTTTATTTCATTTGTTTTTCTTTCAACTGTCTATTATACAGATGTATACGAACGTAACAGAATATTATGTTTATTTAATACGTTTATATATGCGGTGAATAATTATCTGCATTGTACTTTGCTTTATAGCTTCATACAAATAAACAATCCGTACTTAAATGGCTATCACGTTAAAGTAAAGTAACTATACACTAACTATACAGTAGGCTAAATACCAAACTTTAAAAAATGCAAAACTTTTTATGGCCTGCGGTATGATAACCGCACTAAACATGACAATTATGTATCAATTAATAATAAATTATGAAACATTTCGTGATAATGTTTCTTCTTATATGAAATTATCAAACCGGCTTGGGCGGAAAGTTTAGCGTGAGCGATCGATGGCTTTAGTTTGAGCGGATATAGATTAAGTACTGTATTTAAAACTAAAAAATAGAATTAAATAGAAATAAAATACCATTTGAAAAAATTCAAAGATTTTGTTGATAATAGATAAAATAAAATAGATCATTAATTTTAATTGCTACAAATTAATGCTATAATAGTTTTACATCAACATCTTAGATGTTATAAATGATTTGCATAAATATCATACATTAATAATTTAATTGTGATAAATTAATGAATTATAAGTTATTATAAATTAATGGAGTATTTGTAAAAGAGCTGCAGGGAAAAAATGTATTATCGGATGAAAGTGTAATTAAGCATTCGTTCAGAGTTCGGCGAAATAATAAGCGAATGATTTCTTGGACATATTTAGATTATAATGATTAGATTTAAATTTTAATAACGAATACTCGTTTGCACTTTCATTTTATCAAATTTTACTAAAATGGGACAAACAGTGAGACTTGGTTGGTCTAAACTGTTGGCCACACTGTTATTATGAACAATTTAGCTAGAAATTTCATTTGAAAAATGTAGCTCATGTATCTTCAGTCGTAACAAATCGGACGAAAAGATTAAATCGATCTAATTCTTTGCATGTATGAACGACGTTGGATGACCAATATCTGTGTAGTATAATCGTTTCCATTTATTTGAATCTTCGTTTCATTCGTTCGTTTGTAATCGCACTAAAAGAGCAAGCTTTCTTGAATTTGCATACTGTTTCTTGTAGTCTGTTTTAGGTTTTTTCAGGCTATGGATTTGCAGAGGAACACAGCAGCTAGATTAGTGGATATTTGCGCCTACATAAAATGTAACAACAGTCGACTTCGAGGAAATCATCTTTATTGCTTTCCGAAAGAAAGCAATCCGCTTCGTAAAGAATGGATTTTAAGAGTTGGTAAGTACAGAGTGTTGATATTGTACATTATGTATGTTTGACATTTGTTATTTACATAACTCTTGTGCAATTTTCTATATCAATATTACTCTTTCTATCTATATTACTTTCTGTTACTACCTATATTTTATATTTTTTATTACTCTTTATCAGGCAATCCAGCTCTACAATATTATGCTAGCTCTACCATAAGAAGAATGGGTATCTGTGCTGAACATTTCTTACCCGAAATGTTTAAACCAAACCGCACACAAAATATCAGCAGAAGGAAAATGTTGAAAATGGATGCTGTACCTCAACCACCAAAAAATATATTAGAAAATGAAGAAGGAGGAAAAGGGGAAGAACAACAACGCGACTACCAACAACGACAACAGCAACAACAAAATGCAAGAGAAGAAGAGGTAGCAGAAGAAGAAGAAGAAAAAGAATTACGTGTTAATAAACCAGTGTTGAATTATACAAGAGTGCCATTTACGTTTTGTGACAATGAGGATGCAATGCAATGGCTAATGATTGAACCAGAAATGACAAACTACAAAGTACAAATTGAGAATTCTCAAAATAAAACATTTTGTGAAATGAAATTGGAAAATGAATGTGTTCAGCTCATGAAAGAGAATAGAGATTTAAAAGCACGATTGAAATATCTGAAACGAAAAGTCAAACGAATCAAAAACTCCAGAGATCATTTTTATAACAAGTTGCGCAAAGTAGAAACTGTAGATGAATTTTTAGATAGACATGGGTGCAAAAGCAACGTCGTAAGGACTTTCATTAAGTTGCAACTGAAAGGTGAAAATTTGTCATATACAACCGAAGAACAAGATTTAGCAAAAATGATATTTTGCAATTCTGCATCAGTTTATAATAAGCTAAGGATAAGTGGATGTCATTTACCAGCTGAGAGCACAATACGGAGGTGGGTCTGAATCTATAATTTAAAGAAAAAGAAATGGAGAAAAGATGGAAACAACCATTAGCATATTTCTGAGTTTCACCAGAAACAGGAGAAATGAAAAGTGATCAAGTAATTACATTACTAAAAATATGCTTAACGCAATTAAAAGAAAGCGGAGTACACGTAAAAATTTTAACATGTGATCAATACTCAACTAATCAGAAAATATATAGAATTAGGAGTATTGGGGAAGAATTCATTTTTCATTTATGAATGTACAATGTATTATGCAACCTTCGATTTTCTTTATCTAATTAAACACTTGTGCAATTAAGAAATCATAAAAATACTAGGGGTATGTTAGGAACGAATTATTGTAATTGCTGGATTGGTTGTTTAAGTTTTTCATTTATTGTATCGTTTTTCATTATATGAACACCAAATTTTTGCGAATACATCTTTCAAAGTATGTCACTGTTGTGCTATTTTACAAAGAACAGGAATTTAAACATTATAACTTAATAATGTATCTATTTACACATATTTAATCGGATGTGCTTAAATAATAGAAATTAAAACTGTATTAGAAAGTACTTCTTGACAATATTTTTGTTACAAATTTATACATGAATCAATCAATTTATATATAATCTCACAAAATTTTTATATAACACTTCTCATGAAAAATATCTGAAGTATGCCCGTGCACGGATTAATGTAATGAAATTTAATTTTCAAATATTTCAAATGATCTAATTAATTTTATTTTCAAATACATAATTACAATGAAGTGACAAAAGGGAATAAGAAAGTCACTTTTTAGTTTTAAATCTGTACACTTTTTTTTATACATATAATACTATTATATATTAGTAATAGAAATAAAGGTATATGTATAAATAGAATCCTTTTTTATTATAATTAAGTATTCTATAGCTGTGTTCTCCATGCACATATTTGTTACGTATCAGCATATGCATATAAAATAAATTCACTTAAAGATAGTTATAGGAAGAAAAATATTAAAAGAAAAGAAAATTATTGTAAACTATTGAATACACAATTAGTATTGCATTAACTAATTTTATGTAACAATTTCCGTAACGTAATTTGTTTTGTAATTCTATTAACATTATAGTATAGAAAAAATGTAAAGTATCTTAATATTTATGCTTATGTCTATATTTGCGTGAAGATGGAGAAGGGGGACTATTAGCTCTATGTTTTGAAGTACGTGGTGGAGGTGGTGGTGATAATGATGGTGATCTAGCTCTTCTTTTCCTGTCATTTCGTTCGCTATTGGGTGATCTACGAGATATTCTGGATGAAAAAGAAGGAGAAGGTGTTCGTCGAATACGTGGTGGAGATGGTGTCATTGGTACTCTTTTTTTATATGGTGATCGTGATCTACGTTTACCACGTGGTGATCTACTGCGTGATCTGAAATATAATGAATAAACATTTTGTAATAATATTATAATCTAGGTTTGAAGCCCATTTTATAATTGAAACTGTTAATTGCTTTCACACTTTTAAATATAGAATATTCCATGAATTGGCTGCTCAATTTTGACGAGTTCTTTTCATCAAAATTGGTGTTATTTTAGATTGTTTTAAATAACGATATCTCATTTTATATTTACATCATTATATATTAATTATGATAAAATAATTTGATTTGTATTTAAATCACAGTCCATAAATTCTTCCAAAACTATAATATATAACATATATGTAAAGTATTTAGCTGCAGATTTAGAATTCATTGAAGAAAAAGCAAAAATGTATTTCAGAAAGTGTGATGCAGTTTGGGCACTCACTTTGATCACTGTCTACTTTCTGAAAATGTCTGTAATTGCTTGGTATAGTTTATTTGTGTATGCTTTACGAATCGTCGTTATTATTAGTCGTTATTTATTAGTGAATAATTTGCAAATTTTTCTTATTAACATGTAATATAAAGTATGATATTGTTAAAAAAAAAAACATAAAATATCATCAACTCTTTTTTTTAACAAGAGGATATTATTAAAGTCTTTTTTATACCAATATATTCTTTATGTAATGTCAATGAACTGTTGTTTCAACTATCTTTCTGTTATATATTTTTTCATATTGAATCGGAATCTCTGCGATAGATTATTTTTTAAGAATATTTACCTATATCTATTACTTTTAGCTGATGGACTTGTCGAATTCCGTCTTCGATCTCTATAATGGCTTGGAGATTCTGGAGTCGTGCTTCGCTTTTTTTCTCTTCGTCGTTCATCGTCACGTTCTTCGCTTTTTACATCTTTCATCTCTCTTTCACTCTATAATAGAAGATTTAATCATTGTATAATAAAAACTCTATGATAGAAATATCTTATAAAATCTATTCTATTATATTATATTAGAACTTAAAATAATGTTATAATCAGAAAATTTTACCTTCCTTATCAGCTTTTTTCTATAATGTTCTACCTGTCCTTGAATCGTCATACCAGATTTTAGTGTCCTTCTGCCACTTTCCAATTCATCTTGATATTGCATTGTTTTAACTTCAATTTCGCGTAATCGGCTCCTTCTTTCTTCATTGTAATCCCTACCACTATCAAATTAAAGATTATTGTAATTATTTCAAAAAATAAGAAACAGTCGAACATTTATGTACTACCTGGAATCCATACTAGTATCTTGAGAATTTGAATCATCATTTTGACCTAATTCTTCCCATTTACTAGTTGTCATAGCTTGTGCCTCAACCTAATATAACAAAATAACTTATTCTATAAAATGAGAAACATAAAATAGTACTATGAAAGAAATAGTGATCTATTTTCCTTAAAAGTAGCTAATCACGGGACACTTCCCCGCCATTCTTTCTTTTTTCTTTTTTACAATTTTTTTACTATTGTTACAATTAGATCACTACAATTTGAACCTAGTCCAACTCAAAAAGCGATTCATTTAACACAATTTCCTCTTGCAAAATAATTGTCTCAACCTGATCAGGATCAACAGTTTCCCAACGAGACGGTACAAAACCAGCAGGAATTGATGGTTTTTTATCATCTTCTTTACTTTGTACATTTAAGGAGTCATCTTCATCCATAGGAACGCCATCTATATCCTCATCCACTGAAAACATATGACAATATGTACTGTAATATTAAAATATAAATATATAAAATGTATATAAGTATAAATATTATTCAGTAACTATATGAAATAGCGAGTAATAATAAGAATACACAGTGCAAAAAAAACGATATTTATAGAGAAAGTTAATGTAATAAAAATATTATTTGAGGCTGCTTTAGTTTTGTGCTATAGATATACCGACAACAAGCTTTGAGGCTTCTCATAGGGTTCCCTCAGAATAAAAAACGCAAAGTGTAAGTAAGATAGAGAGAAAGGTTTTGTTAGCTGATCCATTGGCCTACAGTAGCTAATATAGCTGTATTTCTAACGTAAAATTAAATTGTTCATAATTTAAAAAATTCGTGTCATTACATTTCTGTACACGAACTTTCATCATTGTCTTAATGTCCAGAATCATACTTTATAAATATCGTTCACATCTTTTAACACTGTACAATTCAAATATTCTTACTAGGTACACCATCAATGTCATCATAGTTAGATGTTGTTTGTGGTGTTAAGCCATGTTTCATAGCACCCTTAAGAAGAGCTGCACCGTCTAAGGGTACTCCATCCAAATCTTCTGCACCATCTCCATCTACATCTGATAAAGGTGCTCCATCGATATCTTCATCATTTTCTGGCTCTGGTTCATCTATCTATAAAAATAAAATTATCTTTTACTTTTACCTTTGAAGTTCACTTCCCATTATTTCGTTAGTACGAGGGATTTACGATATACAGCGTTAAATTTACCAAAACAAGGCCGAGGAAGGTGTTTTGTAATTTAACAAGAAAGTCTCGTGGATAAACTGCCCAATCTTCCCATGCTCTAAACATTCTCATTACACGAACTTTAAATCCTTCTGCTTTTAATCTACTATCAAATTGTTTATAAGCTTGATGAACTTCGTTAAATATATCCAAAAGTCGAGTTTCAAAGCTGCATTAAAAATACATTCACTAATGTCAATTCATATCAACAATTACATTAACTACTATATAACAGACACAAATACACTTAATGAATCACTATTTTTTATATTTTAAAATTAAAATTTTAAAATTTTATAACTAAAATAAAACAACTTACGCCTTTCGATAAATGGTAGCATTATTTACTTTTACCCCGCAATTATGTAATATATCAGATATGAGATATAATCTCGCAATTTTCTTATTAACAGGAGTTTGTAATATTGACAATGATTCCGAAATACAATCACAGATTTCTTCTGCTGCTTCAGCATGCTCTATACAAAATACCATTGCCTCTGCAACTTTTATCCTTTCAGGTGATATATTCCGTAATAAGTCTTCCAATCGATCTCGTTGGCTATAAATATAAATATAATAAAATGTTGGAAAAGGATTTTAATAATCATAAATAAAATTAGTAAAGAGCTGCAATATTTGTAACACCTGTTTGACAAACTGCCTCTTCTAGGTTCTTGTCTTTCTTCCATTTCAATCAATTCGTCAGGCATTCCTTGTGTCCATGGATTAATAGGAGGAGGTCTCCACACACTTCCACCTTTAAACATCCTGAAGTCTTCAGTACGCCATTCCTTTTGTCCATCTCCTTGTAATATGGAATATAATTTCCATCGATAATAAATATGAGCTGGAGAATAATTTTCAAATAAAAATCTAAAATTAAAATATCATTAATTTATATATAATGTAATAAAATACTAACTTTTCATAGTTACTTGACATTATACAAACCTAAACATTGGATTGTTTAATTCTCGATTCATGATCATTGCTTCAAACATAGGGCCTTCCCGAATTACAAATTCTACCATTCTATGTATTAACATAACTAAATTTCTATAACATAAAAATTTACTTCTTTAATATTTATAAGCGAAGTACTATGGTATATCTATCTTTAATTAGCAGAAATAACAACATACCTTTCTGTAGGAATAACCACTTTAACAACTGCATTTTGTAAAACCTATGATAATTCCCATTACAGTGTAATGGTTATAGTTAATTGAACATTCCAATCCAAATTGATCCACCCCAAACATAATTATCGTCCATTCGGTATAATGCAATTTGTAACAGATAAATTATAATAAACTATAAGAACTATTTATATAAGAAATATTATGTATAATAAATAACATATTTTTATATTTTAAGTAGGTATTTTAAATTCATAGATATTAATAGAAATCACAGAAGAATTACAGAATTAAATTTGTCTAAAATTTTCTTTACCACTAGAACCATTAAGTTATATATATAAACAATAAGGGGTAAAGAAATTCTCATGATTTCTATCCTGTCACAATGAATATATTTTTAATAGATCAATAAATTGTTCTTGATAAAAATGAATCTGAACAAAACTACTTTGCATCAAATAGTAATATACTTATTTGTTACATTATTTTTATATATTTATAAATCTTAAAAAGATATATCTTCGGTGGAAAAAATATACAAATTGAAGTTTATTACTTTTATAGTTATTAATAGCAAAAATGAAGAAAATTTTTTCATTGTATATTCTCAAAATACAATAAAAAGATTAATAAAATGTATTACTTTGATATTGATTAGTAAAGACCAATATTTAACACATTGAAGGTCATCATAACTATATTAATATAACTATAACAATTAATGAAGGAAGAAAAAATAGATCTTTCCTAAAATAGATTGATGAAAACAATAATCAATTTTTAAAAAGATCTTTATAAATATATATTTCCTTCATAAGAATATTGCTTTTATCTTCTAATAACATTTCTGTATTTTTCTGAAATTTGTAAATAGTGGAAAAATTACAATAGCTAGGTATACATTGTTATTTACATTGCTTGAATTCGTTTTTACTGGCAGTAGATAAATTTCATTTCTTATGTAGTGAAATAATGACTCATTGTTATTCTAAATCCCAGTTTACGTTGTGTTATTCGAATTCAATGGCAATAATCTTTGCTCAATTAACGCGTCCGTACTAAAGTTATTATTATTGTACACAGAAATTAAAACAAATACTTATTTTTCACATTTTATTAGAAGGTGATTTTTCATGAAAAGATAAGAAGAGAGTGAGTGACATAAACCTCTCTGTTCAAGGCTTAATTCTTGAGAAAATAGAATTTGAAAATTTACTGTATACCTACGCAATTATGGCTAAAATTATTTGGCACAGTTATTGTTAGGATATTTTAAACATAAACATTAAATTCTAATAAAACATTGATATATAAAATTATAACAAATATTTTTGCAAAAAATAAAAATTTTTATAAGTGGACAAGAATTACCTTATCAAAATTTTCTTTTTCCTGAGGGTCTGCTGTTTGAAGATTACGATTGCGAGGTGGTATCTACGATCAAATTTATAAAATTACACAGGTTTATATTGATTTATTTTATAAATAATTATAAATCACTAATATATTATTGATCAATCATGTAAATTACAACTCCATATTTTTGGTCAATGACCTTAATATATCCTAATTTTGTTTATATCATATACCTTATGTCTATCACGGCGGTGCGGTTGAGCACTAAATGGAAGACCAGATGGAGGTGGTGGTTGGGTAATTTCCATTAAAGCTGGTGGAATATAAATAGGATAAGGTGGAATCGGTACACTCTTTCCCCAGCCTAATTTCATTTCGTACTGCATTATGTCACGACCTAATTAACATTATATTGTAATGAAATATCTGTATAATTGTATCATAATAATATATATATATATATATATATATGTATTCATTCATATCCAATGTATTCAATCATTAAAAAGAAAAGGAAAGCAAAAATATTCACACCAATGAACATTCATAAATATTAAACATTAATTTAACTGATGAACAACCATTTTTTGTAAATTTAAAATAATATAACTATCTTCTCACCATTAAGATTTTTTAATGCTCTTTCTCCATCTTTACGACTCATAAATGCAACAAAACCACAATTTCTTTGTCTGGCCTTTTCCTCGTCGCTACGTGGCCACATAATTTTAATACTAGCCAATGGTCCATATTTGCCAAATATTTCCATCAATTGTTGTTCCGTGATCTACGTTAAACATAAGAATTAAACATATATATATGAGAATAAGGAAAGTTGTTATTAATAATTTTTACATGGAATATTTTATACAGAATTATAATTCTAAATATTAATTTTCATTTCGTTGTAATATATAATAGTATACAGAAATAAATTACATAATAGTGTACAATTTTTACAAAATTTTGCAAGAAAAATTGTAAAGCTTGTTAAATACTATTCCAATAAATGAAATGTGATATAGATATATTATGTAATTATATCTATGATGTAGATCTATTACAAATACAAAATTAATATTTAAACTTGATTTATACCTTTGGATTTAAATTTCCCAGATATAGATTTGTTGTATTAGGATCGCCATTGTCAAATGATCCATCTATGAAAAACAGCGGTTTTATATTTTTAATATAATTTTAATACTGAGAAACAGACATTTAAAATTAAGTAGAGGAAATTCTAGAAATGGGTACTGTTTACCCTCATAAATCAGGGCTAGGAGATGTGGATCATCAATAAGGTTATGTAGATTATTTTTTCGTGAATCAGGATATGAAGATGTGCAACCTAATATATTTTAATAAATTTAAATTGTTAATATAGGGATAAGAAATAATTATTTACACTAAAATAAGTTAGCTTAAAACATAACAATTTTGTTTTTTTAAGATAGTTTTTTATGAGTGATTATAATTATGTAAGATTGTGATTGAGCGTATCTTTATCACTAAATTACCTTCAACACATTTTAACGCTGCTAACATTGGATCCTCTGACTGGGTAGAAATAACATTTTTCACTACACCTTTATATTTATGTCTTTCCTCTCGTTCTTCTTGTATCATTTTTAATTCTTCTTTAAATAATTCAAGGTTGCTTTTCTTCTTTTCACCTTCCTTTTTCTTTTTGCCCAATCTATCTAATTTTCTTTCATTTGATCCTAATAATCTTGCATATTCTTGTGCTTGTTCAGCTGATGATCTGCTATCTACAAGCTCCGATATTTTTGATTGTGGTTTATAAAGTTTTCCCTTTTCACGTGTATCTTCCTCTATTGAATAAATACATATTTTCATATAAAATTGTAAATCACAACAATCATAATCAACAATATAATATGTAATAAGTAATAAATCAAATAGTTTAGAATATAAATTATTTATATGACTTTTCTTTAGCAAATATATTTTCAACAAGTATATTTCATTACATTATTTTCAAAACAAAAATTGCTAATATATTTCATAAATCGCAGACTATAAGTATCTGAAATTTATGTCTCCTATTTCACAGAATAAGATTAACTTACGTCGTTTTCCTGCATCGTAAGTCCCTGCTTTTACCCAAACTTTGCTAGTTGTTTTATTAGGTGTTTCTTGAAACGTTGCTACAAATTCTTCAAATGCCTATATATACAAATAAATGTTTATATGTTTACTTTCTTTACAATTATAATCTTTTAATTTTGTATTGCTTACTTGAGCTGCAGCTTGCTCTTGTTCTTTTTTACGTTGTTCCTCTAATTCTTTCTTACTCAATGGTCTTTTACCCATTGTGCCAATAGAAAATGCTTTAAGTTTTTGTTCTGCTATTTGCTATATATTTAAAGCAATCATTAATGGGTGCAATTTATGATATAAAAATACTAAAATTAAATAGAAATATGAAATAAATTCATTTAATTGTACCTTCATAATAGCTTTATCTGCCATTTGTAAATAATTTAACCTAAAAAAATTTACAGTTTGTAATATCAAACGATAGTGATTTACAAGCATATATAAGTATATTGTACTTACTTTTAAACAACGGAAAATTTTGTATAAATTTTATGAAAAATGATAATTAAAATTTGTGAACATATGTACTAAATTTTACATCGTCCATAAGTATTAAAAATTGTTATTAACATAGGAAATATCTATACCTTATAATTGTTTTTGAAAGACACGTTTAAAAATTTTTATAATTAAACATTATCATGTAGAGTTTGTTTTAATATTTTTAAGAACATTCGTATTTCAATACATTTCGCATTAAAGAGTTGAATAACCATAAATTGAACACGTATCGTACCTTCGGTCGCAGTTTAATAATTGTATATACAATATACAATGAATAGTCATATATAGACTAAGTAGAAGATGTGCGTCAATCAAACATTATGTTTTACTGTTTACTGTCTGATTAAATAACATACTATACTGTATATATAGATAAGTTATGTATCTATGTTAACAGATAAAAAATGTTCAGTCATAAAACTGTTACTGTTAATAAAATTAAATACTGTTAATAAAACGATAAATATGGCATTATACCATATGCATGCATGTATGTATGCATACTATCATTACAATTATATTACACTATAATAATAACAATTATAATTAGTATAACTACAATTATATATTATATTAAATATTCATTGTAATAAAAAATATCGGCTCGAAACAAATATAACGAAATATTTTTGCTATTATTAATTTTATTAAATCTTTTTACAGCTATTTAGGAATTTTTCATTAAGTGATTTTCCTATCTAGCAATACTTTGCAATCAGAGTAATTCAGAGAGAGCCCTCTATAAATACAAATGAAAGAAAATCAAATATGGCGGATATTTTGTTTTGTGTGTAGTGAATATGTTCTGTTACTTTGTTTAATTAACTTTCCGATATAAATATACGTATTGCTTATGGGGCTCTTAAGAGAGTTCAAGAAAGGAAGATGAATGCCACAAGTCTTTATGTATCAACGTGTCGATTAGTTTTACAAGCGGATACTGATGATCCAAATTCATGGACAGATTTATACAGGCTAGTTCCGTACTTGCGACAAAGTTTAAGTTGTACTGTGTGTTCAAATTTGTTAATCGAACCTCATACACCAACTGAAACTAATTGTCAACATCATGTGTGTCGTGGTTGTAGAGGTGGACGTAAAAAATTAAAACCGTCATGTGGTTGGTGCAAGGATTACGACAAATATGTTGAAAATGTTCAATTACGAATACTGTTACAGTGTTATAAGAAATTGTGTGAATACTTGACAAATACAAACATTTATCGAAGTTTAATACTTTCAGTGTCCTCCAATAAAACAGGTAATAATGCATCAGCTATCGGTGCTAGTAGCCTGATGGAACTCATACAAGAGGGTTCTGGCTTTAAAGATGAATTTAAAAGTACAGCGGGTTTGTCAAAATCTGCGTACAGTATTTTACCATGTGTTTATACAAGTACTACCTCAACTCAAACTCAAGGAAATACTATACAAAATTCTGAAGCAGTGTCACAAAGTATATCTGGTATAGTATATTATTTTTGTTATAATCATATAAGATTATTTGTATCATAATGTTATTTATACTTTCTAGGATATTCAACTAGAAGACAAATAATTTTTATAACTGAAATTTGTAGTGTTTAAAACTATGCATATAATGATAAAAAAAAAATCATTTTTTTTTATTAGATGCTCTTTCAGATATTTTAGATCCTTCCATTATTTTTTTATTAAAATTTATTTAAATTTATTAAAACTTTAAATGTCCTTATTGCTTTTGCTACGTTAAATAATATTTAAGGAAGTTATTTAATTAAAAAAGAAAAGAAAAGCAGAAATATTATGATAATGAATAAGATTCTTTATTTTTAATATAACAATTTGTCCTTGATATATACTTTTATAATATCAGAAGCAGTTTTGACATTAACTAATTTACCCTGATGCAGGATGTCCTAAAAAAATACTGAATAGTTTTATCTATGTGTTTAGCAAGTCATTCTGAATCAAAAAGGTCATGGTTTACTTATTATTGATTTATTTAAAAAGAAGATTCTACAACTATGAAATATTAGAATAGAACGATAGTTCTTTATTTTCCATGGATTTCTTACTTTTATATATATTAAATACTATAAATACTACTATTTATATATACTAAATTTGTATATACTAAAGGAAATGTTCAAAGCAATAGCTTTGCTTTCATAAACATATGTATTCGATGTTATAACGATCGTTACTGTTACATCGTAGAAATTTTATTTCTGATACCATCACTTGCATTGCGTATTGCTTGTATCAATTTTTAGCTTGACACTGGATTACCATTGCCATATACCTTCAACTTCGTATAATCCCAGAAGAAGGAATTCAACAGAGTTAAATTCATTGATCTGGATGACCATGGGATAGGTTTGTATCGTCCCATCTAACTCCGTGGGAAATATGAGTATTTAACAAAGTCGTGAGATTTTTTCTGGAATATGGTGATATTTCATCATGTTGGAATCAGATTCTTCTTATCACTGCAAACAAAATACTTTGTCCAAATACGAAGGCAAGTTGTTTTTTAAGAAATCTGTGTAACATTCTGCCATGAGTCATTCATGTATTATGTGTGGTTAAATAAAGATAAGTGTTAATGATGTTATACCACACATTTAATGTAACTCAGTACTGGAAACTTTGTTGAAATACAGTATATGAATTTTCAGTTGCCCAGTAATGTGATTATTATGATTGTTATTTATATTATCATGGGTACTCTGAACTTCATCTGTAAAAAGAATGTGTGAAGCCAAATACAAAACAATATGTGCTACATAATTTTGTAGTAGAAGGGGAATCTACCTTACCAGTAGGATGAAACTCTCTGAACATATTTTAAGATATAGGATGATATGATATGTTTTTTGGATATCATTGTTTATATATCGCAATTTTTGCATTATTATTTAGCATATTTTGAGTTTGAAAACTCACATGGCATTGCGAAACTAAGTTATCAAACAGAACTTAATAACTTAGAATCTAGAAAGAGACTAAGTTTTATATAGTTTAAGTTTATATAGTTTTTTATTCACCAATAGCTAGCATCATGTGTGGTATTTGACATATAGCCTAAAAATTCTTTATTTTTAAGACACCTGAAACCCATAGCATACTTATGTGACCTTCGTGATTCAGAATGACCTATCAAACATACTGATAAAATTAATCAATTTTCTCTTGGATCATTCTAAATATATTTTCTTATGTATAAGTATTATGCAGAGGTACAAAGGAGCAAGGGATTGATTAATTATTTCTGATAGATCTAACAATCAAAAATTGGTATACTTATTGGCTGAAAGATATAACATTGCATGTCATCTCAGAGAATTTCTTTCTATACAAACAGCTCTGCATAGTAGAAAATGTACAAACTGTTAAAATTAAAATTATAAAATAATAAAATGTATTGTAATTTTATAAGAAAGCAGAAAGATATATTTGTTTATGTAGAGAAATTTATTTATGTATTTGTAGAATCACCTGCCATTCGTACTGTATCAAACGGATCTTCGATATACTCTGTGATGTATGCTGGATCTGGTAACAAAATAACAATAAAACGGAAAGCAGCAGCTACAGATGATACAGAAGTAGGACAACAGGATATGGATGGAAATTCACACAGCTCTGTAGGAGGGGTAAAATGTATTCCATCTTCCCACCTTAAATATGGGACCCCTTCTCAGAAAAAATCTTCAAAGGGCAGCAAAGTAATTTCAATAGATATTCGGTTAATATTATGCCTTACAGGAAGTTTACATTGCACTATAACTTTTATTTAAATGCTAAATGACGTGCATCCTCGTTAATATTACTTGTAAGGTACAATCATATTTCTAGATTTGTATAACACTTAATAATGTAGCTTATATTCAATTAACATTCTTTATTATATTTCAAGACTAACACTAGTTTAAATTTGAATATATATTTTGCTAGGTCCCATACCAAGATTGATGCAGATATTAACTTTAGATTGCATTTTATGACATATTGTGTTTTTTATTTATTAATTACTTATGTCTGCATTAATCTATAATCCTTACTTTAGTCCAATTTTCTGTAATAGTTAAAGGGTAAAGAATTTATTTCACTTCAAACAGTCATCAGCTTTTAAAAAACCAAGATCAAATTCTACTCGAAGTAAAAGAAAAGGATGTAGATGTGGTAATGCTACAGCAATACCTGGGAAATTAACATGTTGTGGTCAACGTTGTCCCTGTTACGTTGAAAGTAAACCGTGCGTTGAATGTAGATGCAGGGGTTGTAGAAATCCTCATACAGCAGACGGATTGAAGGTAGAAAAATTACAGTATTATAGTATCAATAAAATTAATTAAATTGTATCGCAAAAGCTTTTTTGTAAACAGTGCAGTTGATTATATCTTATATTGTTTTACATTTTAGATTCGACCGCATATACCCGAGTTACATAACTTACAGTTACAACTATCAACTTCTTTGGATTGTGACGCACTAAATTCAGATCCTTTAGGATCAGTGTCACAATGTCTTTCAACTTCTCCGACAACGATTCAAGTATTAAATGTTTATTCAACTCCGAGATTAGATATCGACAATGTTCCGCAAAATCTACCTGCAGCCTTGTTAGTAGGAGAAGATGCTATGATTAGTACCGAAAGCGAAGCCGAAGACAGTGATATACAGATCGACGTGTGACAGTTCAAGCGATATTGTCAATCGTCATGTATAATATAATAAGGTACGTGTAATGTAAAGAATGGTATTGCAGTTAAGACATAAGTTTCTCAAATAGGATAAAGTTCAAACTACATGACAAAAGGATAATACGCAATTAATATATAGCAAATACATTGACGATGATGATGATGATGTTATTTTCAATATTTTGTTTGAACAATTTTTTTATTGGTACAATACCTAATAAATATTTTCAAATATACTTCTATAGCTTTTCTTTTAATATACGCTATTTTGATTAGTTGTACCTGTTAGTTTTCTATTATGTCAAATCAGCTGAACCTATTACAGATACATTTTATACTTACACATTAGCATGCACGAAAGTAACACTTTCATGGGGAGCAATTCTGCTAAATGTAAAGATCGTGCAAGATTATAATGAAATTTTCTAATTAATACGTCGTATAAAAATTTTGAAGGTCACGTTGCATTTGTTCCAAGTTTTTACAAATAAAATTTTTTACCTGCAAAAATTTCAAATAATAGTAGTTATTACAGAAATAACTATTACTATTTTACTATTACTATTACTTTACTTTAGTAAAGTGAAAAAGATCATGTTTATATGATTAATAGTTGAATAAATACTTAAATAAAGATTCATTTACATAACACTGGACATAAAAGTTGAAATTCTTACAAGATTATTTCCTTAATCGTTAAGTTTTAGGAGTAGTTAAGTTTTGCATCGTACGTTTAAGATTATTCCGAGGATGATATAATAAATTTTTATTCAACAATACCTTTGTTTTATTTTGACTGCTGATGTCACTTACAGGCTTTGTCCGCAGCTTTGTCGTCAAGCAGTGGCAGGCGCCTTTTTCCCGCGAGAGTGAAATCGAGCGTCCCTGAATTATATTAATACTAAAAAGGGCCGAACAAGTGTCAATATTTCTGCAATCCAAAACACCACATCCTCATCCGCCACATTCTCATTTATGAAAATTACGTTAATGGCCAATCAGGTATTATTTATCTACTTTTGGAGCACGATGTGAGTTCATGCGAGTATACAAAATATTTACGAATCTTATACTACTAACAAAGAATGAAAAAAGTATTAAATGTTTCATTTGTATTACAAAATATTATAAAGAGTAAATTAAAATTTGTTTCATATTACAGAATCTATAGTTTTAAATGGCGTAAATATGTATAAAAATTCAAATTGACTTTATAATAGATATATGTTTAAAATTTTGTTAAAAAATATCGAAAAATATATGATATATTATATCGTATAAATCATAAAGATATTAATGAGTTCTTACCTTTGCGTTTAAACGAGTCAGTATGACAGTAATTTTTAACCAATGATACGCGTATCATTGCTGTACGTATATATATGCATACATATGTACGTACGTACGTTCTGCGTATGTATACATGTATACGTGTTGATACATATGAATAAGCGATAGGTGTCTGATGATACGCGAATAATATACCACATATGTAGGTACCTTGTCGATTTTCGAGTTTTCGAATTCTGATTTACGTGCAAGATATATTTTTGTTAGCGGTACTGAACTTTTTGAATTCTACTTTTAATTTTACGCATTTATCACAGGGCTGTGAACAGTTGTCTTAAAGAAAATCAAACACAGTTCTTAACATATATATTTTCGCTTGTTAACGATATATGTATTATTATGCTAAAAAAGAAATTGTTTACCACAATTACTATTTCTAATTTATTGATTTATTAATCATATATTTTGTTGTAGACAAACAACATGTTGTTTTGTTTAAATATTGTCTTACTATAAAATTTATTTTCCTTTGCAGTTATATATACACATGGTTGAAATTGATTCTTTCTGTAATTATCAAAATGATAATATGTCCCACAATAAAGATAACTTCTCTTTGAACAATTAATATGATTCTATTAATTCAATCTTCTTTACATTTGAAGATAAAGTGGTAATTTATTCTTTATATATATATATTCTTAAATACTTGTATTTTTAAATACATAGTTGTAACTTTCATGTTTGATATATTTGTATTAATCGTAACTTCTTCCTTCAATACATAATGATAAAAGTTGAAGTTCTTGTATATTAACTTTAATTTCCATGTTTATTTTATACCTTACTGCATATTAATTATTCAATATATGAAATATACCTTGAGGGATTTCAGACTGGTTTGTTGCCCACAGAGTGTTAATGCATTTTACTCGTGCTTGTAAATTTTAAATTAAGCAAACTTGATAACTACCGAATGGTTTAGAAACGAACGCAAACTTTAACGAATTAAAATCTGAGACAAAATGATTGTATTTTAAAAACTATTTATAAATCGAGAAAAACTTTAAGCTATTACAAATTTTACGCTTGTAAGAAACATGTACAGCGTATAAAAAAAAGACAGTCAGTAACCAATGCTGACGCATACGCTATTACGAACGCACAATTGTAGGCAGAATTCACTGTAGTGATAGCAACAGTTTTTTACGAATATCTCAGAAACTAGGGTTGTCCGTATTATATATATATATTATATTATATATATTATATATATATATATAATATATTAAAAAAACTATTGAAATTATTCTACGGTATATCAAAGACTAGCCTGTCATTCTTTCGTCTATTTATGTCTTCGGATTTTACATAAAAAATACGCGATTTGTTTATGATCTAATAAGAAAAATTGTTATTAACTAATACTAATAAAAATTGTTCTTATTAGAATTTATCATGCAGCAAAGCGACTGATTTATGTCTTGACAATGTTCTTTCTTATGACAAATCCGTAGAACGATTATAATTATCACTAATAAATAATTTTGACATTTAATCAATAGATTTGTTATCAATTTCTTTTTGTTTCTTTCGGCACGACTACGCTGCTGTTCGTATGCAATTTATTTATTTTTACTAGCGCACATACCCTAAGGATAGTTTCACATGGAAGACAATATTAAAGTACGTATTACAATTAAGTTGACGCAATAGCGTAACAGGCACGGTCGTATTATATACATCGTGGTTACGTAGCTGGCTGTGTATGCTATATATCTAAAAATGGCTGCAATAAAGTTTGGACCTCAGTTGAAAGAGTTACGAATTCTTTTATGTCAAACCTCGAAATCTAGTCAGGGTGTCAGGTAATAGCGAAATTAATTATGTAATCTTTATACTTCTTTTATTAACCTTTTTTAATTAATATACAATTTCAATCATAATTGATTATATTGCCCTCTAACCTGTTTATATTTTTAGAGACTTTATCGAACAACAATACGTGCCGCTTAAAAGAAGTAACCCAAAATTTCCAGTTTTAATTAGGGAATGTTCTGACACGGAACCCGTTTTATATGCACGATATGGTAAATTCTACAATAATTACTTTATATTAATGCACATGCGTAATGTTTAATCCTTGCATTACAAAGATATGTAGTTCTTAAAACCCAGTCTACTAGTAATAGGCCATTTTGTGCTCACTACCAGAACATAATTTTGCCTGGCATATTAATATCAGACTAAGTGATATTTAAATCAAATCAAAATATATAAAATATATTTCACAATACATATTGATATTACATTTGCTATACATCATTCTATTCTGATGATGTATTTATTTTGCATTGCTTGTAGGTTATCGATTCTTTTGCTGTGCTTTCCATATGTATATCTTATACACAAGCTGCAAATAATTTTAATCTTCCTTAGATTGTTATATATATTTTTTTAATACTGTTTCACTGGAACACAATTAGCATCTTCCTATGCTGTTGCAATCTTTCTTGTTACGAGAAATTTGTTTTACCTTGCATCCCAAAATTTCCTCTATGGCGATAAAGCATGGGCTTAAGAATGTCACATTCAATGATAATTAATCTTTTCAGAACTTGAATTAGTCTGATATATTTAATTCTAAATTTCCAAGTGCCTGTTTTCTTTGATAATAATAATACATTTTCTAAAATATTATATTCTAGAATTTGGAGTAGAACGTCGTGTGCCTCTACAAAATCTAAAATCTGAAGAAGTATTGAAATGTATCCAAGAACTAGCAACCAGCAAACCAAAATAATATATCTGATATATTAGTATGTATGTATGTATTATAATTTATTTAAATATTCAATAAAATAGTTGTATAAATTATGTATTATTGCAATTGTAGATCAGAAGTATATCAATAGCTTCCAATAAATTATCATTGTTACTAATTTTTTAGATTTTTAAAAAATACATGTTTAACTAGTGCCGAAATAAAGATAAATGCAGATTTAATATTGTATAAATCTTAATTTCTTCTCATTTGTGATACTTGATAGTAGCAGTATCTCCAATGAAGTTGTTCACTAATTTAATTTTTATGAATGTTAATGATCCATTTTTAAAATAACAGAATAAGACCGTTCAATTCTTTCTTAGTTATGAGTATGTACTTTAGAAGTAATAAGTCTTTTATTAATAATTTTCGTTGATAAGAAGAAAAATCCTTTTAATATAGATAAAATCTTTGTTAATGATTTCTCTTATTCTTATTATATAAATTATATAAATTTAATATTTGAAATAAAAAATAAATTTTTGATGGTATCATCCCAAAAGATATTAATCCTTTTGTATATTTCCCACTGAGATAGAATCTGGATCATAGATACGTATTCTTATCTTGTCCTATTGTATATTGTATTATATTAATTATAATTAAGTAACGTGGCAAATAATTTATATAAAATTCATAATTTAATTATTTGAATTAAACGTATACAACATATAAAGAAAATATAATAATTAAACTGCATATACTTATATAAATGCATATTTTTATAGAAAATAGATAAATAAATGCAACCTAGCCTTTTTATCATTAAAGGATCTTAAATAAGTATTTTTTATTTTGGATAAATTGTATATTGCATATGATCTGTGTATCATATATTTTTTGCATATAGGCATATAGGGTGCATATGTGAGGGTGCCGGTAATTGGTATTGTTTTTCAAATATTAATAGCTCGAAACACTATTGTAAATATTAGGAAACCAATATAATATACATTTAAAAAATATCACAAATATATTAGCATTTGTAAAACAACAGACATACTAATATTTCCGAGTATTAATATTTAGATACGATATCAAGCTAAGAACTACTTTAACATAGGCCAGCTTAGAACATGTAAAATTCTTTTGCGGTCTTTCGGTAATCTAGACTTGTCTAACACACCTCTGCGGGGGTACCGCGGGACACCGTGGGACATCGCAAGAACGTCGTGGTATAGGTGCGTTTTAATTTTAATTGAGATTTCAAGATAAATGTATCTTTTCTTTTTATATGTGGGGAAATCCCTATGGACACCCCACCGCTCTGTTAGGAAGCGACAGCATAGTGTCGGACTATACCAACTAAAATCCCATGGTGGTTCGCCTGACGCTCAACAAGGCTGTTCCGGGATCAAGATAAATATATCTAGACTAGGTTCATTTTGTGGGCGCTTTTTCTACAAAGATGCATTGTTTAATTTAGAACGAAAAGTTGAAAGCTCTTTTTATATAATCCTTTTAAATATTAAATTATTAAATAGAGCAATCGGTTTGCCAAAGCGTTTATAGTTTTAGTTAAAAAATGTTGCTCGAATATAACGTTGTACTTTAGATTAATATTTCTTTAATATCTACCTTTAGTCTAGCTTTACTTTTAAGTAGATTTTAGTTCTAAAATTTATATTAAGTTAATTTTAAACACGATCGTTGGTCGGTAAGGGACAACGGGGAACTTATATTTTGTCGAAAGTTTTAAAGGTTATCCTTAAGTCTTAATTAACCTTAACCTTAACAGTAACCTTAAGACTTTTAATTGTTGTTAATTTATAGCTGCAAAGTTAGTTTTAAGCCTTAGTTTTAGTACATTTGCGACGATTGATGTCCTTGGCCGATATACATCTATCCACAGATGCAAGATTTTTGTAATCTTTTTCCTCTTTGCATTTTTATCTTTTACTGTTATCAATAAGTACTGTTTTCATTGGACAATTTGGGCAATTGGATTATTTTGGTTATCGATGGTTTGTGTTACGAGTTTCTAAGTGAGATTATGGATCTATATGTATATATATACATATATATACATGTATAATTAATAATCGATTTGAAAGTACAAAAACGAAAATAAAAAAAGTTTAAAAATTCACATTTTTATAATTGAGATATATGAAATTACAATTTTAATTGAAACTAATTAAACGAATCATTTAACTATTATTCCGCGGTATTTCATAATTTTTATAGCGCATAATGTTTTACGAAGTATTATAAAACCATAAAATTCTATACTTAGTTAGGATTATAAGAAACTTATGCGAAAAATCGCAAACCCCTGGGTAACGAGGGGATGCCGTGGATAAATGCTAATAACTGAATAATTAGGCACAAAATCCGCTCGAAAGCGGTGCGAGAATGTTACCAGGGATCCACTCTATATTCTTCGACTCTAAAAGATCGAAACAAATAACGAACCCAAAGTTTTTATAGAAAAACAAAATTTGTTACACGAAAGCGTTCTTTGAATGCCCAACATGAACGTGTTTTAAATAGAATTACATAGATCACAATTATTGTAATTTTTTATTAGTTTATATGACAATATAAGTATAAATATTAATTTACCGATAGAAAATGTTACAGCAACGTTTTAATTATTACGCAGAGAGTAGTATACAGTTTTATGTATGTATATGTACATTAATCAATTACAATTGTTACATTTAAAAATACGCATTGTTTAGTATATTACATATATATAATTGTAAATTAGTATGATAAAAAGTTAAGATACACAGGTAAAGAAAGGTGTTGAGAATTAACAGTAATGGCAGTCATACAAAAACGTTTATAGTTTAATATTCATTCAAATATATTCGGCGGTAGTCACGTGAGAATAAACGAGAAGTTCATAACCTTATTGAAGATTCTGTTCTTCTTCATTTTACTGTTTTATTTATACAAATACTTAACCAATTGTTGTAGCAAATTAGATTGCGTCATTAATGATATCTGTTTCTATTCAGACTCCTCAAGTAGCAAATTATTACTGTGCTTATCGCATCTGTATCTTTAATCATACTACAAACAAACGACTTAATAAACGACTACATATACAGGGTGTTTCGTTTATCCTGTCCACTTTAATATCTTTGCTACTTTTGCGGATTCATAAAAGATATAACTTAAAAAAAAAAACGAAGCTGGCACCCCGCTGGCGGTAGCCACCCACATGCTATATTTATTTTTTATTTTATTTTTTTTTTCTTCACCAACAAAATATAACAATTTACCAAATGTCCACAAGGACAAATTGTAAAATAACCAAAATAAAATAAAAAAAAAAAAAAAAAACTTTTGCGGATACGAAACGGAGTAGGAGGAAAGAGTTGTTCGGTTTAGAACTGCAAATATCTTGATTTACGTCTTTTCTCTTCAACGTCACTCTTCTTCGAGTTTTCAAGGTCATTAAAGATTCCTGTAAAATAATGGCACATTTTTATCATCGTATTGTCATACCTGATAAAAGATGGATTTCAAACGTGTAGATACGTTGATCTTGAAGGGATCTTGAGTAGAAAGTTGAAGATAATTTAAAGGGAATTAACAAATTGAATAATTTCTTGTTTCTGCCCTAAATTTGTATTATTTTACAAGAAAAATTCGATATGATGTCCGTTAGTTGAAGGGGAGTAACACGAATCACGATATTTGTCGTTCTAAAGCGAATAACTTTTTCCTCGTATATTTTTTCGTATCTGCAAAGGTGACGAAGATATTGAAGATGACAGGATGAACGAAACACCCTGTGCACGTATATACGCACATACTTTCATCTACATAGTTTAAAACCATCTAGTCATCATATTATTGTGTTTTTTAAAGATTTAGTAACAATTTTCTTGAAATTTCATGGAAATCCAGTAGACTATCAAAGTCATGAAAGTTTACAGTAGCAAAATATAAATATGTACATATAATATAATACAGTATACCATGGTAATACATATAGTATAGAAATTATTATAAGAAGACGATGTGTTCTGTATACGTGATGCGAGGAACAGGAAAATGACGGGCGCAAATCTGTGAAATGCTGAGAAACATTTTTATGGTTAAAAAATTAGTTATTAAAAAATCGTTATTATGAACGCATTAATGAATAATTAAACAGGAAACATGCCCATTAAATATATGTATATATGCATTCTTCTTGGTACATTTTCAATTAGCAGCACAAATATTTCATAAACTCATTTTCGGTATTACACGTATGATAATGACATATCTCTTTATGTCATTATTTATAAATTATTGCCTACAATTTTCCTCCGTATTCCTACAAATGGAAAGATCGATGCTAAATTCCTGTAACTTTCTAACGACTGCTAGTTTGCCAGAGATCTATTTGTTTATTTACTTATTTCGTACAAGAAATATTTTACGAATGACACGTGATTTGACAACTTCGTTTCTTTTAATGTTAATAATACACACGAATTATGATAGATACTAAAGATTTATCTATCTAGTTTTTTTTTTCTTTTGTTATTAAAGCTTAGAATAAGACCTATCTGTAGAATCTGTCCTATTAAACGCAAATATTCATTAAAAGTTTGATGACAGAATACAATACGTACGTACTTTATAAGTAATTCCTTAATTTATGGATTCCTTTTGTTGTGACAAAATTCTGACAAACCAGATTAATGAAATTATATTATAAATTTACGAAGGTGATTATGTATTGAAATATTATTATCCTTTATAAGGATGCGTGATTATTATATTCCACGTATATTCAGAATGATATAAATCGCAGTTGTAAAGTTTTCTATTCGCTTTAGTATTAACATATGAGAATGGACAGAAAATAGTTTATTACAGTACACTCAAGTATTATCATAATTGAGAAAGATAATACTGAAATAGTACATATTTAATTAAAGACGATAGAATTACGTATTACGTTTTAAGGGAAATGATACAATTCCAATTAAATGTTTAATATCTTCGATATATTTTTAGATTATGAAAATGAAGAAAGAATTATCTGGTTGGAAGTTGAAGCAAACAACTTCTTCACAGGAAAACAATATTCCACGCAACAAAACAACGAATTTGATGGCAGTAACGTTTTTTCCAATACTAAATTCGACATACAGAGTTGGAAGGAAATGTTTACTGATATATTGTACTAATATTGGACTTTTATGTACATTCGCATGACATTTTGATATAATTATTTACTGTACCAAGTATTTGTAGGAAAAGAAACATAACTTTGTTAGTACGTTTCTATATAGTCAGTGGAGGAATACCTATTATTTTGTGAGAGATAAGTGTGTTATATTTATAGTTTTAAGTGAAATTTTAAAGAAACATTAAAATGTGAATTTCAATACGACACGTTATCGTAAATTACATAATATGATGGAAACATACAGTAAGAAAAATATGTTTTCACTTTTTGTTAATGAAATTGTTATATTTACTTCATATTGATTCATTTCTAAGCACATTAACTATAGTTAAAGGCTTGTCGATTAACAACTCACGTTTTAGAAAATAATATATATAATAATATATATTCATAGATTTACGCTTACAAGATCTTCAACTCTCGGTAATAATGACTATATTTGTTAAGTAAAGGTTTCGTATCCAAAAGCTACTGATAAATGTTTATAATTTCATAGTCACATATAGTTATTATATTATATATGTATAGAGCGTTAAAAGAATGTATTTGTTTATAATCTCCACCTAAATTGTACGCTATGAATAGGAGGAAATGTAATTTTTAAACAGTAACACATAAATAATTTATTGATATTTACCAGAAATATATCTTAAACGCAATAAAAGGAATGCATAATGTTAGTATTATTTCAATTAATTAGGTAGAATAAAAGTTTCACGTGTTAAAGTCTTCCGGTCAAATATAATAATGTTTCGAATACATTTCCTTATTTCTTTTCGTAAATTTCTATTTATAACATGACAGTAAAGCTAGATATCGTATAAGAAACATACATTTTTGCGTTTTCTTCTTCTTTTGCATTATTTTACTTCGTACGAAATGCGATTAATTACATAATTCAATTTTATGATAGGGAAAAAGGAGTCTACAAATTTCTATATAGGATGACTCATTAGAGAAAATAATATGAAATTTGTAAGTATATATAATCCTAGAGGGTATCACATTAATTTACAACCGAATATGTGATTCAATATTTGGCACGATAATTTGTTTGCTCTAATTTGTGTATACTAATGACACAAGTACTTTATGTAATTTTCAAAATTATTAATGTTAATTAGTCCTTACTTTAGGATAGAGTTCCACATCACACAGTCTTTCGCACCTTATTCGTATTGGTCAAGCAGTTACCTATTTCTTTATTCTTAAATACATATACAATATTTACATGATCTTCATAAACATTCTTTCTTCACTTTTTCAAGGCAATGGTTGTGGGAGATAAAACTATATGAAGAAATTTTCCTCTTCTGGTCTATCATAAGATTTTGTGTACATTAATCTTTCTATAGAAATAAATCGAAAGTGAACAATTATTATCTTGGAAATTCAAAGTATGATAATTTATGAAAATATGTTCAAATTGAAAAATAAAGACAAATTAATTTATTAGTCGTCTTATATGCATAAAAG
The DNA here is from genome assembly GCF_905332965.1 of Bombus pascuorum. Taxonomy (NCBI): domain Eukaryota; kingdom Metazoa; phylum Arthropoda; class Insecta; order Hymenoptera; family Apidae; genus Bombus; species Bombus pascuorum. The sequence continues at coordinate 926,460 of NC_083494.1, forward strand.
ATATTCGATTAAACGTTTTGCTAAATGTAAGTTAGAGGACTAAACGAAAGTTGCTTTAATAATTTTGTTGGAAATAATGTGACAATGAAGAGGAAATTTTGCAACCAGAAATTATTTATTGCAAAAAGAATTGAATGCAAAATGGAACATAAAGCGTATGTATATAGGATACTTTCTCAATTAAGAAAAGATGATAAATAATTAATTTAATTATCAACAATATGGATGTACTCTCATTTAAAAATCCTGTACACGATAAAATCGTGAAATCGATGTGTCTTTACATTTGAAATGGAATATTTTCTCTACTCAATTTGAAATAAATAAAATTTTCTTCCTTTTCTTCTACCAAATTTGATACAAGTTCAAATATCATATTGTACATTATTTAGATGTACCTAAAGCTATCATAAATTTCAGCATAAGTTTCGCTAATATCGTCGTTAATTTTGACATCGTTCCACTTTTTATACACGATAATTAATTTATTAGGTTTCCTATCAAAACACAAAAAGCAGTAACATTTATAGCATTTCAGCAAATACAGACCAATCTACGATACAAAGAGGATGTACCACGTGTACAGAGGATTATGAAAAATCAATTTATTCTTTTCAAACATCTAGTACCGATTGCGAATCCTTGATTCATAAAAAATGAGTATACATAAATATTTGGCTGACATAAAAAGTACATATAATCCTATCGTGTAATATGTTTATGTAGTTCGTATTTTAAAGCACAGAAAATTAATGTTTCTCTGTTGGCCATTGCAGCGACCGCTTCTTTATAACATTGTGGAAAAATGCACAATACATATTAACGGTCGACGTGTTGGAGTTACACCATACTTGACTACTACAAATAAAAATACCAGAAATTGCACCCTTAGATGAACACTCGAAGCAAATTCTTCAAGCTAAAATAACTGGCAGATGTAAAAACGAATAATCCAAAGCTGTCAGTGAAATTCAAAATTTGTTGAAAAAGAATACAGCAAATTATGCAATCAGAGTATCAAACCTTAGCTTTCTATTATTTCAAGCCATCCATCAGGCAAGCGCTGAATTTCATCAGCGAAAAATGCTGTCCTCGGACCGGATCCGATCGTCCTGTCACTTTTCTGTCTCATCCGCTAATCGAAACTTTGTATCATGTACATAAGGCGTGTTGCGTCTATCAGAACCGATGGTAATCCGAAGAAATAATGTCTAGTGAATGAGCTAGCTGTTGTAGGATGTTCCGAAAAGATGAAGCCAAGTCAGTACCGATGAATTCCTTCAAAATTCCCATTGGAAATCTCAAGGAACACGTTAAGACGGTAGCAAGAGGAAACACCTACGACATCGTCGCCGAAGAAGGCTCAGGATTCAACTGTTTTTAATTGCCAAAGGATTTAATTGTTTTTCTACATTTCCATGACCAAAAGACCAAATCATAGTATGCGCAGGAAAACTAAAAACGAGGAATTATAATGGCAACCAATAGGTGTAGATCAGGCCATTACAATCTGGGCATCTCATCAGCCCGGACAGGTATAATAAGCGACCCTAAGTGCCAGTGTGGTCATGAAAGTCAGGATTGATAGATCATGTATTGTGGCAATGCCATTTTTGTTACTATTTAATCAATTAACTATTTGGCGAACCGAGAACAGTCTTCATTAGGAAACTCCAGAAAGTGAATTACTGTCTGCCATTCTCATGTGACGTAGTATTGTGACGCAAAGTCATACGCTCATCCTTGGAGAGCTGTAACATATCGATCCGATTATAATACATTAAATACTACCAATTTATTAATATTAAGATATGAATATTTCAAGTTCATATACGTAAACTGCATGTAATGTAAGTAACGCAAATATAATATCGGTGGGGACTAAATTGCTTGAATACGAAAAGGAAACGTGTCCCATCCGAGACTCCTTATGACATGTTTCGTCGCGGAGGCAGTGCGTGGCCTAGCGTTGTCACGCAGCAACTGCGCAGAGCGTTGTCCTTTATCAATATCCTGACGATCGGATCTTCTATGATGAACGTAAATTCTATAATGAATCTAAAGACACATTTTCCCGTGATGGAATTCATCACTTGCCTAAATAGGTGGCTTGAAGTTACAAAAGGCAGCGACAAATACTTTGATCGAACTACTTGCGGTATCTTTTCGATATACAACTCTGAGCTTTGGACTTTGAGCACTGAAAATTGTTCACTTCATTGGATTATTCATTTGTGCACCTATTATTAACTCTACTTTGCGTTCCTCGGCTCATCTTCGTCTCGATCCTGTATACCTCCAGCGTTAAAAAGTTTCCTCAGTTCAGAGGAAATATGAAACAATCGTTACTGATATGCAAATTCCTTCTTTGAATATTATTTTACAAATTTTCCTAGAACGTTAAAAGCGTTTGTATCTGTTGACACAGGGACGAGACGAAAAAATCGGAGAACCGCAGTGTAGGGTTAATAATACGTGAGAGAAACTTAAACAAATACGCATATACTTATTACATGATCCGTATATTCTTTCTCCAAAGATATCTATCTTGCGAAGAATATCGGATCAGGTTGGCAAATTAAGTTAATATACGTAACTATACGAAGTTTTAATTAGTCATTGCATTCAGCATAGTTTACAAGATATACGTATATGCTGATGCTGATACAAAGCGCACAATTTGTCTTGTTTCGCTTATTCGATTGTACGGAATGATCAAGAGCTTCATTACAACATTTCGCTTGTTAAAAGAATTATAAATGAGTTTTTATAGAAACTATATTTCTATGAACGCTGTTGTAGTTGTAATTTTAAGTTTCTGAAACTATTTAAAATACTTTATTTATTACATAGATAGAATCGGATCTTAATAGGTAGCTACTTAATTAACAAAACGGTTTTAGATACATGACAGATTTTTATAGTGAGATATCGAGAATTAATAAAGGAATTAACTATATAATATGCGTGTTTCGTAAAATATTATCACTGTATGACTCCTTTGTATATTTGAGAGTTACAAAGGCTCTGCCCACTTTAACATCGATCCACTGCGTTCGCAGCGTGGCAGAAATTGCAATCGTCAGTTAACTTAGTATACTTGAGAAATCTGACTATTTAACATCACGTATTATCATCATAGCGTTATAGTAGAAACTATTCTTAATGCATCGGAATTATGAATGCATTATGAGCAAACAACGATAATATTCTTCTTTGAGTTATTGCTATGTTAATTACGATTCGACAAATGTTTAACCAACCTAACTAGCACAATGCGACCAGCTATACAAAAATTTGGAGATACATTTCATGTACTGTATCTGAACACAGGATCCAATAGTATAAAATATTTAAGCCTTTACGCTATACATAGCATATATGTATATCTGAATCAAAAGACGGCCAACACGTTTACGATTGTTAAATTTTAGATGATTCTGCCTTTTAAATTTTAGATGATCCGCGCAAAGTATTGCGAGTTATCTTCTCGAGGATTAATAGAAGGAAATATTTTATCGAACGTTTAATGATTCATCGAATACTTTCAGAGAACGTATGAGTTCTCCAAAGAGTAAAATGGACCTTCTTTTCCATTTCCTGTTCCTTCAACTTGAGAAAAGATTTCAGAAAATGGAATACTGCTGTACTATAGGACAGTATCGAGGCAGCTTTGTAGAAATTTACAACAATTTTTCGATATTACCTAAGTTGCTAAGTATAATACGTGCTATTGGACATACATATATATAGAAACTTTTACTGGTTTTAAAATGTATCGTTATATCGCTGTTTCATATCTTATGTTTCGCAATTTATGGAAAAATGAAATTATAGTCCTAGGAACATTTCTTATACTTCTAAATAACGCATCACTGATCGTCGGTGTATAAATTATAGAAAACGCATAAAATGAGAAACAGATGATATGATATATGAATTTCTCTTACTTCCTATGCAATGAAGGACAGAGTTTTAAGAATTGTAACAATAATAATTCACAAGCGTGGAAACAATAGTTGTTATAAATCTCATAAAACAGCATTTTAAACATTTATTAAAATCAAATTCAAATGAACCACTCTTTCATTCTCTCAATTATTTGTAGAATGAGATTATTACAAATTAATACATATAAAAATATCTATATCATTTCATTAAAGAAAAAACTGAAGTTACAATTCTCCCACTCGTCCTACTATTCCTTTCTATACTTACAGTAGCGGACAAAAGTTTAAGACGATGATTTGTAAACCGGATTACAAACATCTTATACGCATATTGTTCTTCTATTCGGTTTGTCTCTTTGGAATAACGTAGCTGTATGTTTGACCTTCGTAACCTCAGACAGTCAGTTGTTAAATACAAACAATGTAGGAGTTACAACAGTTAGTTACCGCCTAGCACTTGGAAACAGTGGACATTAGTTTAAGACGATCTGTGTAAAACGTGAGTACGAGTACAGTTTTTGAACATTTTGATTCTGGAATGTCAAAATCATTGTTTAGTGTACCTTTTATTGCTTAAAATTCATTTAGGTAGGAACAGACTATGGGTAAATCAAAGAATTTACTTGAAAACGAAAGGGAACAAATCGTAAGGCTGCGAAAGCAAAGTAAAACCTTCACCGAAATAGCAAATATAGTGAACAGGTCAGAAACAGCTTGTAAACAAGCTTGGTATAAATGTTTAAAGACAGGCATGTATTGCGATCAACCGAAAAACGGAAGACCACGGAAAACAACACCGAAAATGGATCGCCGGATTCATCGATTGAGCGAAAAGGATCGTTTTCGTAGTGCAAATAATATTGCTGCGGAGATAAACTATGAAAACGATACACAAATTAGTGCTAGAACTGTTAGGAGAAGATTAGAAGACTTTAACTTAAGAGGACGAAAACCCCAAAAGAAACCACTGCTGAGTTCTAGGAATCGAAAAAGACGACTTGCATTTGCTAAAGCTCATAAGCATTGGACAAGTGAAGATTGGCAAAAGGTATTGTTTTCTGACGAATCGAAATTCAATCGCGTCTGTTCTGACGGGGTACGGTACGTTAGACGTCGAATTGGCGAAAGTTTGAAAACACAGTGCGTTTTAAAAACTCTTAAACATGGTGGTGGCAACGTTATGGTGTGGGCGTGTTTTTCTCGAAGCGGCCCTGGTCCGATATGTCGTATCAATGGAATTATGGACCGTTTTCAATACAAGGACATACTCAAGAACACAATGTTACCTTTTGCACGCAACAATATGAGTGATGATTTTATTTTTCAAAATGATAATGATCCGAAGCACACGGCTCGGGTTGTGAAACAGTTTTTTCAAGAAGAAAATATCACCGTGCTGCCGTGGCCGTCGCAATCACCAGACATTAACCCAATCGAGAATTTGTGAAGCATCATAAAAAAGACAGTACAAGGTTATAAACCGAAAAATTTAAATGAACTTTACTCTACGATTGAAACAGCCTGGAATAATATTACGGTAGATTAATATAAAAAATTAATAGATTCTATGCCAAGAAGATGTACCGAAGGGATAAGAAATAACGGATATTGAACAAAATATTGAATTTAAACAAAAATTGTGTATATTTTTTAACCAAAAATTAATATTTTTTGTATAGTCTTAAACTTTTGACCGACGAAATATTATACAGATTTCGTTCCTTTTTTATAACTTAGCTATTGAGCAAAATATCAAAATGAAATTTTTTTTCTAAGTGTACAAACAAATGTACAATTAGTTAATACCAAAAGTAGAACACCGTATTTATATTTTTTATGGAAAGTAAATCAATTATTTATTTCTTCCATTTCGTCTTAAACTTTTGTCCGCTACTGTATATACAATCCTTCACCTCGATTTTTACTACCTCAGCGTCTAAAGTATAGTAAACGACATAACGAGGTCATAAAATAGAGCATCGAATAGGTTCGCCAGTTGATCTAGATGCAACTAGTGGATGTGTGTGCCACACACAGGTTTTTTAAAATTAGTTTCTATCATCATTCGGTTCAACGTTTCCTACGATGATTCATAAACCGGAATAGAAGTTACAAATAGAGAGATGTTTTTTTTAGAGAGGAAGGAATAGTTTTAGAGTTGATATAGCCTGTCTATTGATCTAGACGCAACTAGTGGGTGTGTATGCTGCACGTAGGTTTTTTAAAATCTATTTCTGTCATCATTTAGTTCAACGTGTCGTACGATGAGTCATAAAACCGGAATAGAAATTATAAATAAGGAGGCTATTTTTTATTTAAAGAGGAAGAAGTAGTTCTAGAGTTGCCACCGCCTGACTGATCATAAACGAAGCCCTAGGGTTCTTATGAGCCCAATACATTTCAAATTATTGATTGCGGTTGTCAAAACTGTAAACTTTAACCACTGGCCAATTTTGTGATCTTACTGTATCGCTTTCAGTTATGGTAGGTAGTCTAACGGATGAGTTCGCTAGCAGGTTGTGATCAACCTCTTCTCCTCTTCTCTCTTCTTGCATCGTTTCTCTTATCACAGTCGCGGTACTATTTTCTCTTTAGGATCATTTAACAACAGAGTTCCCTTCATCTACGAATATTAAATTAAATGAATTATTAAATAGAAAATGTGTGGCAACTATGTCTAATAATCCTGTGGAAAACAACTCGTAATACTTTATACGGACCATCTCGTATGTACTTATCTTTCATTGGAAATCGTTTGCTCTCATGCACCGGAATTATTCCAATCTATGAAGAACTAGCATTTTAACGCCATAAGTTTGATGGAAACGTTACAAAATGTATTCCAGAAGTCTGCAAATTTAATTGTAGTAGTTTGGAAGTCCTTTTATTCAAGCGGTATCACAATTTGCAATTAATATTGCTTCTAGATTTCCATAATCCTGTTTAATAAAACGCATAAATACTTCAGCCTTGGGCTCGTCAGTGTAGCTTAAAAATCTTATAGCTATAGCTTTAAGAAAGATTTAAAAACAGTAGAAGCGCTGTGTTATTTGAATAACACAGTGAAAGAGTATGGATTATGTATTAAAATATCATATTGTTTAAATTTGGATACTTTTCGAGTACACTTTATTGTTATCCAATCGTGTTCGAATTATCGAGGCATTATTCGAGTCGTTCACAGGCCAAAGTGGTTAGACCTTCTCCTTAAAATTTTCGATATTTTAATACCAAACTACTTGATCGCTGTTCATCAAGAGTTTTCTCTTTCTTTTTTTCTTTCCGTCGAGGTAACCGATTTGGCAAGTATGCGACTCGTTTATCATTATATCACGGATTAGAAGAATTCCGCCAGATGAGAGAGAAATAATTGTCGTTCGATCAGTTATTTGTAAGATTAAGAATCATCTTAATGTATATGTACATATGTACATATTCGTATAAAAATTATTTCGGGAAACAACAAGAAAATCAAGATTAAAGATATCTCTTGATACTCCGCTCTATGAAACAGTATTTTCATTGAAACTGAAAACACCAAGTTCGCGGGCCAGCCGCTGTTTGCTATGTTTAAATGCTATCACTAGTTTGGACTCGATACTTTCATATAATTGCTGTTCCTTCGCTAAATTATACGTAAAAACCAATCTTTCGACAACCGATCGAATTTTCAGACGTATTTTCATTGATTTATTTCCCCATCCTTGACCCTTTTTTTAAAACGAAATAATTTGCCGTTTCGAGAATTTGCACACAAGTTGGACCAATGTGTGGTGCCGACACGTCCCGTTATTACGATCGATTGAAAGGTTTAATTCATATCCGAGATTGATGTACCAAACGGACGGACTAGAATTATTGCATATGTTCATTGAAACTAACTGCTTTAGTTACAAGTGTGAGAAACGATTCAAACACGTACGCAATTAATATAATATTACAAGACATTGTAAGTTATATTTTGTTGTTTTATATTTCGATATGATTGTCATTCTCGCAAGTGTCCTTTATATTTGTATTCTCTCTTTCATTATTATTACTATTTTCTGGAAATATATATCTTTTAAAGTATCGTTTAATCTACAAGCCTGGTTTACACCAAACCTAATTCATAATGTATAATATGTTTCCTTCCGTTATTTGAACAACAGTTGAACATCATGTAAAACCAGTACGCTACTCTTTTCTAGCAACATTGATTTCCTGTAAACGATAACATTTCTTCTTTTAATTTTGCAAGTAATCGATCTATTTCAAGGAATAACAAGTGATTCCTTTTTATAAACAACTATAATTTATTGTTCAGTTTAGTCAATTTAAGTTATATCTGGGAATTATTAAAATTCGACGGAACAAATTGGATATTTCTTAGCAAGATTCTAATTTTTTCATTTTTAAACGTTCTTTTGCTTTGCCTTAATACCTATGTATTTTTCTATTTTATCTTTTATCGTAGAGAGTTTGATGCTTTTCCTTCTTTCTCCATTCGTTCGCGTAAGAATTAGGAACGCAAAAGATACGAACGCTCCGTTTGGTACGTTTACAGATATATAGAATGTCTCAGTTTTTCTGTAAAACGATGCGAGCATAGGCTGCGAGGAGTCTATGAGTTCTAGACATGGCGTCACAAATAGCTTTGTGAAAAGTTGTAACAAAATTACGAAGTAACAACGCGTTCTCGTTCGATAAAGTAGAAACAGATTCGCGGAATTTATGTCAGTTCCACTTGAAATTATCGAATTACAAATATTTTTGCATTGCGAGTTTCTTGTGAATACGTTATGAACTTTTTCTGTGGCAGTTTTTTCGCGTATTGATTCTTGTCGTATAAATTTTATCTTTTAAATAAAAGTCCAACAGCGGAATAGCCTATCTTGGAACTCGAGAAATTAACTCATCCAGTGCTTACACTAATGTTCGTTCAACTATTACATTTAAAGGAAGCAATTACCAATTATCATTCTGCATATTTGTTGTAACTAGACTGTGGATTTATATGCGGTTTCATATGTTTATTTACATACCTAAGGCAATGAAACGTACATAAACATCTGTTTTACCCATAAAAGATAACAATTATTTCACTTTGAACATTTATTATATATTACCTGCATTTTATATATTTCTCCACTTTAAAGTTTTCCATAGATGAGTATAAATCCGCGATCTAGTTATAACTTTTCTGTAAAGCATTTACTTATTTTTCTTATTTTCACTTGTGAAACACGCTAGCATCGTCTTCCCAAAAAGAACTAGAACACTCTGTATGTACAAATGTATGCACGTATACAATGAATATTTACAAGCATGGCATTCTTGTTTTAGAGCCGCAAACTATTTTTGACTATTCGCGAAGGAAAACGCACTGTTTAAACGTACTTGCGCTGTTATAAAAATACACTGCTTGAACGGGGAATAACAAAGAGAAAGAGAAAATAAAGGAGGAAAATACAACCGGGAAACTAGAAAAGTATGTAAAATGAACTTTAGGAACCAAACTACACGAATCAGTGGATTAAGTCGGTAAAACAGAATCAACGCAAAAGAAAAAGATACGGCATTTTAGAAGGCAAAATACAAAAGTGAATCACTGAATATATACATATACTACTAGTCACCGCGTGTTTGTCGAGATACTCTGACACATATTTGCCCTGTTTGCCAAAAAATGAAGGAAGGATGTGTCAGAGTGTAATGTTGGCAGTCAGTGAACGGATCGTACTGCATAGTGGTCCATATTAATTAAGGGGTCAATATTTTTTAATTCATAGAGCAACTAGCACCGCTACTCTCTTGTCGATATAATTCAGCCACGTAATGGCAGCATATTCGATACGACAGGCACCTGGCCTACCGATGGAGGGAACGTGTCGGCATGTAGCACAGGATCAATATGTTCAACGTGGCTCGAGCAACCGTTTTAACGATCAATTGGAGCAACAGAAGGTTATTGTACACTCGCGTGTTATATGGCTTTTACTCTCGTGGCCATGCCACAAGAATTTGCTGTGCGGTGAGCTCAGTCGTGTTCACCGCGCCCCCACGACATCACGTCAATCGACTTTAATGCCTCGACACACCGTTCCTCGTAAACCGAGCAGGCATTATTCTGCGTTATTTGTCTCTTCTGCTCCCTGTTCTTTGTCCCTTTCTCTCGTTTCTACGCGCCCTATCCGAACTCATCGACTTTCCCCTCGTCAAGAACAGAAGAACGGTATCAATCTCGACGAAGAATCGGAAAAGTCCGAGGCAACGTCTTTTTCCGCCTTGTTCGCTCAAATTATAATTACGACAGACGCAAACCGAGTATCAAGGAACGTCCAGTAGACCGTGAAATACGAAAATGGCTTGCGAAAGGTTTGAGAAAATTGATAGGTAGACTGCGGACCTTTATGCATTTATGGGATATTTGAAAATGTAAAATCGCTTAGAATGCACGTAATATGAAAAGATATGTAAGATATCCAAAGCATAGGGCTTTTTATAATACCTTGTATGTAAACCGATATTCTTCCCAAGTTCTACATTTTTTATTGTATTCTGGAACACTTGAATTTGCACAAAAATCCGCAGTCTATTGATAAATTGAACAACACTTTTTTCGCTGCAAATACACGCATTACTTTCGACGATTTGTTAATTTACGCATTTTATAGTCGTCGAACGAATCGTATTTTACAATTGATTTGCTTCTTCAAAGCAAGTTCCTTTATTTTTCTTCTTCCTCACACGCTATTGTATTATAACGATGAAACGATGATGTATGAAAGTGCCTTAAACTAAAATACAGCGCGCTAGCTACTTGTCATTGTTGCGAATATAAATAGACTTTGGATTTTATGCAAATTTATATTTTCGTATTAATAGAGAGTCGATAGAGATTCGTTTTGTCTATTAAAAAATATAATGAGTATCTTACTTTGGGTATATGCATTCTGCGCATTTTTGCGTCCTTTTTCGCAGAAATGTATAAAAATCCTCAGCCTAATTATAAAGTATGCAAAAACATAAATTAAACATAGACTGTTCGCAATATTTAAAAGCACGTAAACTCACAAGGAATGTTCAATCCGATCAGCTCGAGCAATTCCTTAAAGTGGAACAATAAGGATGAGCAATAATTGCAATTGCGATGTATGAATCTAAGGTTTGATTAATAACGTTTTTGGTTTGTCATAAAATTCGCCATAAGTTTGTACAGAAATAAAACGAAACAGCGATGGAACTTTGACACCGTTTTCTTCGCGTCATTTTGTCAATAAAATAATTAGTAGAGGATATGCAACAAGTTGCCGCATTAAGCTATATCGTCATTATAAACTAAATGATACGCTGCTGTGATAATTTAATAATGATAATTATCACTGAAACTTTGGAGCTTTGATCGTCCTTTAAACGTGATCCGTCGTTTAACGATTCGCTTGTCAATTTATAAAATGCAATATAAACGCTGGATGATAAAATGTCGAAACTTTAGTTACAAACATTTATACGTAATCATAAGTGATGTATTTGCACGAAATCACGAAGCTCGTCGAAGTACGTAGTCTTCGTAATTCTGTCAGCAATTGAGGAATGAAAAAATATCTGTGTCTTTAGTCGATTTGGTTCGGACGTCTGGATCTTGAATCCTGCACTTTCCACGTGGAACTGTGTCGATTTTTACGTCAAAGGTCTGTTAGTTCTCGAGATCTTCGACGACTTCTCCAGTTCGATCAACGCAACTGATCAGCATCTATTAGTATAAGATGCTAGACCGCCGTGGGGGCCCGAAATTGTCAATGCCACTTTGCTTTTTGTGCGAATATGTCTGCTCGAAGATTTTGAGCGAAACAGATTCCCAGAATCTGGAAATAACATAAAAACTTCATTAACATTTGATTAACGACAGTAAAATTATTCAATTGATACGTGACATCTAATAATGGACAAGAATCTTGCAAATAATTTGTGCTTCCAATGTTCTGATATAAAATGCGATTAGTAATATGACAATCGTTACAAATAATTGAGAAATATGATGCTGGATAAGAGTATAGTACTCGTGCGCTATCGCTAGATTCTCAAGGATGGATTTAGGATTATTCGACGAATGGTATAAAAACTAATCTTGTAATATTTCATTGTAAAACTGAACATTATATCGCTGGCTTTCATGTTCGAATTGTTCAGAAGTCATATTAGATCATTCAACTAAAAATTACAAAGTAGAGAAAAGTGACGATATTACTTACGAACGCTGTTTTCCAAATTTGCCTCAAAATTTTCTATTGTTTGAACTTATGGAAGTAAATCGTTCCTGAGAGTTGAATATTAATCATGCATTTACTTATATAACGAAGTGGAGTTGATCAATTTGGCTTCTGAGGGGCTTATTTATCAACGAAAAATGTGAGAGGTAGAGAGTCGACGAAATATGGTCCATTTTTACAGATGAAATATAAAAATCAAATGATATTTAGATATTATATCAAATACACTTTTAATTTTGTTGAACTTGTCTATAGAAGACAAGGAGAATTGCAAGTAATTTTGTCTCCCGATTTTCTTTGTCTTTTATACAATAAGTAACGAAATTCAAGTTAAAATATCTTTTGGACTAGTAATTTTTAGTTACAAACACTTTAACAGCTTTTACAAAGGATAAAGAAGCATATAGACTGGTGCACACAATAATACGTAATTTCACTAAAAAGAAAATAACCTTCAAGTCCTCTAGAAAAAAAATTACTAGCAGAAAAGATTTCATCTGTCCCTCCAAGTGTAACTTTATCGTCTAGAACTTTTTTATACGACCATTTGATAATGTTATTTTCCTGTATGTCATTTGTAAAATTTCAGGAATTCTGAAATTCGATGAGAATCTAATGATAGCACACGCGTGCTATCTTATTACCAACGAGCGTGTGAATATTAATCTTTCGGCAGAAATTAACGTAGGTAACAAATTGCTTCCGTTGTTGGTTTCGTGCAACGCGTTTTTCATTTTCAAGCATTTCGATGCGTATACATGCCCAAATATGTATATGCGGTTAATACAAAATATATTTGAATTACAACGCCGATACGTTATAGCAAATCCAATAAATTCGTCACGTGTACGAACTATATAGGTCTACGTTTACTTTCAGTTTTCGAAGAATTTTTCAAGATAAGCAATAAAAGATAGGAACAACAAAGGAATCGATATTATCAGCGAATTTTTATGCAGTTCCTTATTTTCATGGATTTTTGCACTTTTAAGTTTATCACAAATACATAATAATCAGCAGTCTAGATACGAGAGTCGTCCAGAAAGTGAAGTCATATAAAACGATGCGATGTGCTTATAGAGGGCCAGCTAACCCCAATCATACGTTGACACAAATCATACCAAATTCCGTGTCTGCATAATTAATATTGTAGAAGTTTCGTTCGTTTAAAATGACGATGCAAATTGAACATCCCGCCGATAACGAAGTACCGTCTATCGCACTTTTACGCTTTCTGGATGTTGAGGACGTAAAACTGTGTTTACATTGAACTAGTAACATTGCAGTGCAGTGATCCAATGCAGCACTGGATCGTAACTGGAATAATGTAAACAGTGTTTTCAGTGCAGTAGAGTGGTACCATTGCAGAAGTAATCCAGTCAAACGATTGCATGGAAAGTCTACTTTTTCAATCCAATATTTACCTCATCATAGTGGAAAACACAACATTCCAGCGTTAGTGGAATCGCCTTGTATAACGAAGGTAAAAAGTTTGTCTCACGTTGCGAAAAATATTCCAATAAAAGTGGTGCTTGTATTAAAAAAAGCACCCAAGTACGTATACTAAAGTTACGAATAAAGAAATATTTTTAAAATGCATTTGCATTGTTATTAATACGTCAAAACAGGTATCACTATCTGGACGATTCTCGTATTATATTTAACATTTAACGTTTATCGTAATAATACAATGTGACATTATCATAATAAGGTAGTACAATATTATCAATAACACAGATTTGATACAGAAATAACGTGTAATTAATGAATTAAATAGCAGGCATAAAGATATGTTGAAAATAATAAATTATACCTGTGCAAATGCCGTGGTAACCGCCCCAGTGACAATTGCAAGAAGATTTCGTTCCACCCATTCCTCCCCAGCTTGAATACAACCTTTTTCATAAATCACTTTGGCAACTTCATAGTTCTGCAAAACAAAGGCGATTGGCTACTTTGGCTTACCGTTGTGCTCTCGAACCTCGCGAATGTAGTTGTTAGTCCAATGTAATATTTGGTAGAAACAGCGTGAGATGCAGTGAAACGAGAAAATAGACAGGACAGAAAACGAAAGAAATAAATATATATGTATGTACATTGTCAGCCATAAGTATATATAATAATATTTAGTATAAACAATAGTACTCGTTTTTAACCGTTTTAAGTTCGTGACGTAACGTGTTTACAAAAGATATTTGCACATACTCTTTCTTTTTCCAATGGAATTCTTTCTATCAGATTCTACATTTCATTTGCATAATTTCAAATTTTTATAAGCATAAAAGAATTACTACTAAATCACAAGAAACTTAATATACTTGGACCTAATTACCGATTAATACATAAACGTTTATGTACACGTTACATGGTTAACGAAATTATAATATTCATATTATACCTTATTTTCAATATTTTTATTATATTTTAATAATTTACATTATCATATGATATTCGCATTAACAGCAACATATCATTAAAAATCGTCAAAGTCAATTGAGCTAATACTAAATGGTACGCTTTCGTAGGTTTTATATTTTACCTTTCTACCTTATTATTTATATTTTATAGCAGAGTTTTAGCCTGCGAATGGTCAGACGAGATTTTGTGAGAATGAGTATTCCAAACGTTCAAGGATAGCTGGCTGCTCGAAGTCACGTAGCTATCGGGTGACACAGGATCGAATTTTCGGAAGACGCGTGGGAGAGTTTAGACGTGACAAGTAATCCGAATACGTTTACCAAAAAACAAGAATATTGTTTCCAGAGAATCTGGCCGCAGCATGTCGTCTAAAATACCTTCTGTTGAATGCATTGTGAATGTCTCGTCTACATTCACAGAGTTGTCCAGCTGGACAAATTGTGAAGTACAAATTAAGTAATAAAAAAAAAAACTCACAGATACTTTTTGTAGATAATAGTCTTCGTGCAGTGTCCGCTGCTAGTCGTTGGATCATGTATGCAGACTATCTGCACACGATGTCGTTTGTCTACTGCAGTCTAAAGTCTAACGAGGGTGCAGGCTACTCGTGATTTTATATCAGCCGACCTTTTGCACGACCACAACCGCCTCAGCCGGTAATTTTGGGTGCCCGCACACCCTTATAGCCTGTCCAACGAGACGAGACGAGACAAGAAAGTGGACATAAACAAATTGTAATACCTACAGCAATCGCACCTAATTAGTGTCTCCGGTTATGTCTTTTTTCCTCTATTGTACGCTTAGGGTCACATGTACCTTTCGAGATTATTAGTGACAACGGTGAGGATGATCAGTGGGACAGAACGTATCTACGTATAATATGCTGTATAAATCAATATCTTCCGGGATATCTAAAGTTTCCTCGTACGAATCTTCTCTTTGTAACACATTGAGCAAATTAGTCGGGTCGTGCTATACTGCAATATCGTATTTAGCACAGATGATTAGGATATGTCCGATAGGGTTTAGAATGCCGTAGGTGTCAGATATTTGATACAGTTTTGGTGCTAAGGTTGGAGCAACTGCGTCTTTCAGTAAGGTTGTTATCGCGGCTTATGGGACACATTGTATATTCTGTAATTTGCGGAAGATAAAGCAGAGAACTGTTAACAGTTAACCTATTGTAGTATTATGGACAAAAAGGCCTAAAAATATCGGGTAAACCATAAACATTGTCACGAGCCGAGGTGCCGACAGACCCATCAATGTGTCGTCGGTCCTTCGGTTGAAGAGTTTCGTACAAAAAAGGCCTACGAGACTCTGGCCACCACCGGTTGCGTAATACGTGTGTGGTAAGACTAAGACAAAGGGACAAAAGGGATGCTAAGGCAGAGAGACAAATTCACAGTCAGTGTCAGTGAAGAAGTCAAAGAGTGTGAATCGAGAGGTTAGAGTGTGCGAGTTGCGTTGTCGAGAGAGTATGGTTCGTGTGAGAGAGTGAGCGTTGTATCCGTCGTGACGAGAGTTGCAAATTAATTATTGAGTTGTCTACAGTATAGTAGGTCATTGTGATTAGTTCATCTTAAATAACCATCGTTTCCTTCCTAATCAACATCTGTATCAATCCATATATTCTTAAATAAACCATCATTTATTATTTAGTAGTATTCCGCGATATTACACTATTTTGGATATTCTTAGTCGAAGACTATCAGTAGATTGCGGATTTTATGAATTTGTGGGAAATTTACAATACAATATTGCACAGAATGCACATAATATGAAGAAATGTATGAAATGTACAAAGCATGTTTTCTATATTGCTTGACAGGTAAAACAATTCCCTACTTAGCCTACACTTCTTTTAATTATATTCTCAAAAACATGAATTTGCATAAAAATCCGCGATTAATAGTTGTATATTACACTATAGAAACGATCTTCCTGCAGAAATAAGCCTAAAAGACGGCTTTGGATTTAGGAATTTTGTAAAGATGTCGAAAACTGGCTTTGACATTTTATTACGGAAAGTTGGCTCGAAAATAGAAAGGAACGCGAGGATTGTTGCCAAACCGGTGGCGAAAGAAAGAAAATCAAAACAAAGCCTGCCAACGTAAAGACGATTAAATTGAACTGCATGTTGTCGTTTCCACGTTCTTCCAACATCTGTCCATAGTCGTCCCTTATTTTCTATCGCAATGGAAACTTGCATTTTACCTGCATGTTATCTCCCGATTTTTCTCGAACAACGTGCACAGATTGACTGCGGGAATATGTCTGCGGACAATTGTCTGTCAGTGTAGACGAGGCTGAAGACGTAAAGGTACGCGTCCACTTGAAGATAAAACTATCGCGAGCTGCTCTCGAGAGTCACTCGCGACAAATGCTATCGAGTGTAACTCGCGATAGATTTACGCTCAAGTGGCTGCCTATCTTCAAAGTACTTCAGAACCTGAGAACATAACGAAGTGAGAGATTGAAGTTGTTGAAAGTGGATCTAGTTAAAAACGATTTTATGATTAAACGCGTAGGATTATTGGATGAAACTTTTAATAATTTAAACACGGAAATATCTCTCCATTTGTTGCTATTTATATCTATATAAGAGTTATTGTTAGGGAGAAATTATTTACTTTTGAGCTACAAGAAATGGTTGATATTTTCATAGAATAAGCAGTAAGATATTTAAATCATCCTCTCTTACACAAAGCAACAAATACATGAATAAAATAGCAGGAAACCTGAGCAATTGGTAAGAGAACTGAATTATCATAAAAACCATAGAAACGTTGTTACCACAGATATCTATATATAGGCTGTAGATCCTGGATTTTACGTTTATTGTCCAAGTGTAATTTAGGCTTAAGACAATTGATCGTATCCAAAAACTGCAATATATGAATGGAGAAATAAATATATATACGATATACAAGGTGAGTCAGAACACGCGAGAAGTGCGGCAGGGACTGAATCAGCAAGCTAAAATAAGCAGGTAAGTTCACATAAATACATACTCGATATGATTTCGGTTTTCAATCACAGTTTATTTTGTGATACTAAATACTACTTAGATCAACGATTCCCTGCCACATGGATAGGCCATGCTATGCTTATTTCTTCACCAGCTTTCCAGACCTGAACCAATCCGATCATTAGTTATGAAGGCATTTAAAATCTCTTGTTCATAAAATGTCAATTGACAAGGTTGAAACTCTTTATGAAATTCAACATGACGACCAAATGCATTCGCGTCTCTATCGAAGCTGGACCTGATCACTTGGAGTAATTGCTCTGAAGGTAGGTAAAAAGCAATGTTGGTGTTACAGTGTTCACAACATACACAAGATTGTACAACACCATACGTGAACTTTTCTTCTCATTTTACCGTGCTGAATCAGATCCTGCTCCATGTTCCTACATGTTGTAGCTCAGCCTGGATACGCGGATGGAGTCGTGTCCGAATATTAAAACGCGAGGAACTGTATATAAATAATTGTTACGTAAACTTTTCTGCATTAATATTACGTAGCTAGATATTACGAATATTACGGAGCGTGAAAGAAAAGGAGAGGCACTGATAAGGAAGTACAAGCCGGCTGTGTAGAACGTCACGTCAGTAGGCAGACTAAGTAACAAGCCCACTTTATTACACGGCGCCTTACATTTATGTACCTCCAAGAGTTGAAGTAACCACGCAACGCTTTTAGCTGCCTCGTTCGTCCTTCTTCCCTTATTTTTTTTCGCCCCCGTATAACTTCCCGCCTGGTTCCACTGGAATCTTTTTCACTATTTCGCCTCTATTACGATATCGTGATGTTGTGCGACTACCTCATTAGCAAGGCGTTAGATGCTCCAATTACTTAAGAGTTCTCGTTTGGAACTTGGCGAAGTTGCTCGAGACTGCCAATTTATTCCATCTCACGGTTTTGATAGCGGATTTCTAGAGTTACTCTCGCTGATTCACACGTATCACTGTCTACTTTAAAAATTAATTAACCGGATTTAACACGCGAAAGCAGAAAAAGGAAATTAATTAAATCAATCTGTGAAATCACAGCGATTCTGTCTTGATTCTGATCTGTCGAATAGACATAATGACGACCGTAAGGATATTCCGGCTAATGCAAATTCGAACATTTCAGTATGTGTAAATGTGACAGTAAACCATGTGTTTGCTAATGTTTGTTTATTCATATACACAGAGTATTCGTTTCGCTTAATAAACATTAATAATTTTAGACGTACACGCGAACAGTCAACAACTTTCCCCAAACGAATTTTATCGTGTTAAGATACGTCACATCATTGATATATTTCTGGAATTTGAATTTAAAGGAGTAAAAAAAAAAGGAAAATAATTATTACAATCATTTTGCATGACGCCTCTATACAATCTTTTTTTTTAAAAAGGGAAATAAATTTCAATTTGTTTTTTTTTCTATTTTCAGAATCTTCTCTTATCTTTGTTTAACGTCTATTTATTTAACGTTATAAAAGTTCATACTCCAGTGAGCGTTAAAGGTTTGAATATTTAAGAAATATCTTTTTATAGATGTAACATCGGTACTAACTGTCAGAATTCAACAGATATGACTTATGCCAGTATCTGTATAACTGACATCGTACGAGACAACGAGGCAGTTGCGCCTGAAATATGCAACCGCTTGCCGTCGCATGACGCGTACGTTCCCTCAGACTTTTATTGTATACGCTAAGGAAGGAAACGTAATCTCCCGAATGTCATGATTATACAGCGACTTTGCCATAATTTATTGCGCTGATTATCAGACAAGGGAAACATATATTACGTACGTTGGATTTTAAGTTTGCATAAATGGTCCATTTGTTATATTGCCATAGAACATGGGGAAGCTACATGCATTAAATAAGCTTAATATAGATTGGTAAGCAGGGATCAGAAATAACAATTGGTTTTGACATTATTTTGTAAAAGTTCGTTGGCAAGAATGTAATTTTCGTTTAAATAAAAGACTCGAAGACTCTCGAAGAAATTTGTTTAACGATTAAATGATTAAACAATATTAACTTTCAAGTAGTCCAGTTACGAATAACCATTATAAATGATGCTCTAAAGGATTTTGCTTATCGATGACTATTACCGACGGGAAAATTCCTTTTTGATTACCGTTATCCATTATCCGTGGAGGAATTTTTGTTCACTCACCAAAAACCATTATAAATGAGGGAATTTTTTTGATTATCGATAACCATTATTCGCGAGAGAATTTTTTTGGTCACCGATAATCTAATAATTAGTATTCGCTACGAAACTTTTTGGTTACCAATATCTATTTTCCGTGATGGACTTTTTTTTGCTTATCGATAACCATTGTCTGTGACGGAATTTCCTTTCGATTACCGATAACCATTATCGATAACGGAATCTTTTTTCAGCATTTGTGACGTCCAGTTTGATCATTTATAATATTTATACGTAACCAAAATCAGTTAAACTAATCTACTAATTCTTGTGCTGCAACTTTTTTCGTTTCGGTTACGATCGTTATGATAATGTACAGGTACCCTGTCGGTAAGACAAAATCGGATAAAATTTGTACAATACGAATCAAATTTATACAGACTCGATCTAAAGTGGAACTTTCGTTAGTGCTTACGCAATATATAAATTAATACAGTTTCTCCTATTTCTTAAAATACTCGTTTCTAATCGGTCTCTCTTCTATACCATGTACAATTGTACCTTAAGTTTTACGATACCTAATACTTAACAAAATCAGTAGAAAATGATTACGTGTGAAGTATACAAGCCAGCGTGGTATGATCTTGCAATTGAAACATTACCTTGCATTATAAGTACTTACCGTTCTAAACCCAAATATACGAACTATAAATGTAAAATACGCTGTTTATCCATTTTACCACGTGCTTATTAAAATTTCCAATGTTCCTACATACTTACTTGCTCTGTTACGAAGCCACGTGTTTAGTTATATTTACTTTTCGAGCACATAGTGATCGTACATATTGTTACAAAAACAGCGGCTATTGAAAGGTATATAAATATATCATAAAACAATGTGCTTCAAGCAAATCAAACAACGAAGGTGATTAGATAATTTAACATACTTAAAACATGGTACACTTTACAGTTACATGCGACACCATGTTTGCAATTCGTTATCTCAACTAAAAATTACATCGTTCAAAAAGTTAAAACTTTCTCCTTCTAATACTTTTCTGAATCACGTGTCATCGATAATCTTTCTTCAATATTTTTCTGGATGGGAAAAAATGGAGACTATTTCTACCTTTAGCTTGGCATCGGTCGATCATTTTGTTATTTTTCCAAAATGTTTTCATTCTGAGTCCTTTATTTCCGCTTCTGTGAATATAATAAACTAAAGCATTATACAGGTCGACTAGTGTTATCCTTTTATGTAAAAAAAGAGATTTGTATCGTTTCTAAAATATATGAAAATATACCAGCCATGTAGCAAGTTTTATCTACGTCTTACGTCACTTTTTCTTTTTTCTTTTACATTTTTAAATCCTAACTAAGTAGATTTGAACTCGAATATTTCACTTGTATTATTTCTATTATGTTATTCAGCGATTCGTTAGAACGTGAATTTCTGATCACAGTAATATTATACGAACTGAATTTAATAAAAAGCTAGCACGTGCGATTTATAACTTTTATAATGCTCGCTACGATTCAAAAATATTTTACTATGTGTATTTTATTCATATTTACTGTTCGTCGAATAAACGAATCGGTATTAAATTTCCAATATATTGGCGATTTTTCACGATATTAAAATAATCTTTTGTTAGAAACATATTTTACTTTAATCCAATAGTGTAATAAAAGTATAAAAAAGTCAAGCTATTTATATAGCGTTTCCTCTGCTTGGTCATACATCGTTTTTTTCAGTCCTTTATCAACTTCATGCCCGCGATATATCATTTTAAAAGTTACATTTCACCGAGCACTTTAATACGAATTCATCTTTTGCGGAACTTTAAACGTTCCAGGACATACGAGAAATATTTTCCTCGTATCACACCTATTTCTACTATCGTAAAGATAGGCAAAATAAAATTTTGGGAATTACATGGTAAATATAAAAAAAGCACGAATTTACGTTACAACGTAATTTTGCTTTTCAATTTTTGTAATCAAATTTTTTTGGCGACAAATCAGACGAATATTGCATGTCACGATCATTGCGTGTAATCTAAAACTGTCAAATGAAGCAATCAGCTGGTTTATAATTTACCAAAATTATTTTTACAATCTACTTCATTGTCGAGTTTATTATTGCTTTGTAAGAGAATTCATCAGTACAATACTTTGCAAGTTCGCTAACGATATTAGTTTAATTACACAAAAGAACCGTATCTAAATATTTGTAGTATCCAAAGAACAGAGATATCCTATGGTATCCTTTAGAATAAGATAAAAATGAAGAATAACAAAATTGCTGGCTTTGTTTTCGAGAAAATCACATTAGGTGTACGTAATGTGGAACACGTCAATGATATTGCCACTAACAACGGCGACAATGATACAGAATTCTATTTGTTTTGTGACGGCAATTACGAAAGAGACGAGAATAGTGAGAAATCGGTGCAATGTATTCGTCGTTTTCATCGGGAACACGACGAATGTACTTCAGGTGCGTGTTCAACGTGTAGAAGATAAAGAAAATTAATATGACAGAATACAAGTTAAAAAAATGGACGATATTTGTTCGCTTGTCCTTTTTCTTTAAATAAATATTCATTCTTTTAAATAAAAATAGAGTGTTTTAAATTTCTTTACAAATTTCCTAGGTATTTCATATTGGCTACTATCTTTATAGCTCATCGCATTAGACATATTTTATTATGTTTTTCAATTACTTTGATACATTTAAGCTTTTACATAGTTAACTATTAACGTGTTAATTTCGTTGGAGAAACGTATGTTTCTCTTTTTGAGGAGCTTTACAAATTGGGTGTTCCATATTACATGCAATTCCCTATTTTTTTGTAGTACATAAAATCATAGACGCTTTATACACAAGAAGTTAGCAGTGTAATATATAGATGTCAGTGTTCAAAACTAGTGTAATTAAAATGTAGATATAGAATAAAATTAAAACTCCATAGAATTAGGATTCTACTTTTACTTCTAACAATTTGTAAATATACAGTAGAATTAAGTAGAATAATTCGAATAGTTCGTAAATATACGATAGAATAACAATAAAGTAATTAATAGAATAAATATATATATATATATATATATATATATATATATATATATTCTGATAACCAACTATTTATTCCATTAATTACTTTATTGTTATTCTATCGTATATTTACGAACTATACTATATATATAGATCGATCGATGTCCAAGCAATCGTAGAAATTGCATAAATGAAAAGAGAAAGTTTAAACTCGTATTTAGCACAGTCAGTGACACGTTTCAACGGCAATGTACCTGTAAGACCATTGTGCTGACAACAGTACCAGCGACAGGTACGAGATTCAATTCTAGCCATTCTTCGCCTGCTCTTAGACAGCCTCTCTCGTATATACTCCTCTCCCCAGTCTGCATTTACCAAGTGCAAACAAAATGATTGAAGAAACCACTATGAAAGTTTCTGCATCGAAGATTTAGGGTTATGTTGTCGTGCCTGCGGCATGTTGATAACGCGTACAAACATCGATACCTCGTTTCTACGTATGAATAGTACGTCGACCACTGTCCAGTTATCGAATTTCGGAATTCGAACATCGGAATTACGCGTGGTTCTTTAATTCTCTATCTTCTGGTTTTATATTGCGTTGATTAGACTACGTTCAATTTTTTTAATTATACGGAATGGTCCGTAATTGATGGTAGAATTTGGTACGGGGCGATTCTACGAGAAAAAATACGACAAAAATATAGAATACAATTTTTCTGTACGACGGTTCGTTTGCGAGAAGATCGAGTTTGAAAATTTGACTAATTTCGTATTGAACAGGAATATCCGATAGGTTAAGTGAGAATAAGTAAAAAATGTAATGAAAATATGAAAATATTTAAGTGCATATCTTCGACTTACTTTTTCACGTACGATCATCCTGTACCCAATTGTACTATTAATTACGAACCACCTTGTACAAGGATTGTAGTTTCGAATAACGTCGATGACCGATCGAGAGAAAAGTGTGAAATATGAAATCTTTATTTTGGCAATTTATGCGTGGTAATTACGCAGAATAAGGGAGACACTTTACCGACTTCGACGGTGTTGAAATATTATCGACGTTCGGACTATCTTTTTCCCATACATACGTATATTCTGTTCAAATTTAATTTCCGAGATATTCGTTAAAAATTTCAATTAAATCCAGATTACATTTCATTCTAGAGTAAGCTGCCGCATTTTTTTTACAGCCAATTTAATATTGTACAAATAAAGAAGAAAAATCAATAAGTCATAGGTCATAGGTTGGGCTAAATTAATATCCGACCGCCATTAAACGGCTGCCAACGCTTGCGTAAAATGATTTTCGATGAATCGATTGATGTACAGAATGTTGCACTTCGCTCTGATCTTCGACAGCTCGTAAATGTAACAAATATAGTTACCGTCACTGATAATTTTTGTTCGGTAAACATTTATTCCAGGTAAATTGTTAAATAACACGTAAAATGTATATCTAGGTTTTGTAACCTAAAAATTAAAGACGGTTGAATATATGGGAAAAGATATTCAAAATATCGATAAATATTTGACAATATATTTCAAGATTATCGAAATCGATGAAATGTCTTCTATTCTACATAAGTGTCTTATGCGTTCGAAAGATCTAGAAAGACTTCGTGAGGTTATTTCCTATTTTCTACGATAAAAGATTTTGGATAGATCTGATTTCTAAACGCAATTTCAAAAATGTCGATTTCTAAATTTGTTGATGACATCGAACACTTGCCACGAACGTGACTCAACTTGAGAAAGTATATTACACAGAAGAATAAGAAAGCTATTTTAGAATATAATTAAAGCAAATTTGTGAATAGAACGAACGAACAAGTTCATGAAACAGGTTTAAATGTATTTTATCCATTCTTAATTTATTTTTAATTTTTGACAGGAATTTTTGGAGGATCTCCTTTTAGTTAAAACACAACTTATAATAAGATGTACACACTTATAATTTATAAAATATAGTAACACGAATTAAGAGGAGCAAAATAACTGCTCTCTACTGGCCAAATTATGAAGCTAAACGAACAAGATGAATTGGACATTTCATAATCGCTAGATTTTCATATTGATAACTCGAAAATCGTGTTCTTCGAATTGCTTCACTTTCGTCGCAAGTGTGTGATGTGCCAAGATCTATAGTATGTCCTATCTGGCTGTCAAAACGCTCAAATACGAGTAGTATGAAAAATGATTCAGACAAAATTTGTACATCTTTCGAACGTATCGATTGCCGAAACTGAAATTTCATATTTCGAATTCGCTCTTCTTCTCTAAAAATATGTAAAAAATGTACTTCGATTGGCAACCAATGGCAGAACTAAAGAAAACTTAAATTTTAATCGTATGCTAAATATGAAGCATAAATAAATATGCAGCAACTAAAAAGTACAATTTCAAACTATAGCTATGAAGCTAGCTATTATATAAAATTAAGAACCCTAGGACCTTAACAAAATGTTTTATGCCTTTGTATCTTACGTAGTTATTATAAAGTTAGAAAGACTTAAAAAGTTGAAGGGCCTCTAAAAAGATGTTAGATAGTATAAGATTCAAAACATAAGATAAGACACATGAAAATAAATCGCGAGAACATTGTCCGTGATTTCGTTATCTTTGATAAGAAAGGACATCTACTTTATCGAGGATTGATAATCTTGCAAAACACTCAGAATTTATTTTCATAATTCAGTAAATAGTAAATAAAGAATTTGTAGAATATCTATTTATGTAAAATGGAAAGCGTAAATTATTTAGCTTATTAGTATACAAATTAACTAACAATTCGACGATACAACGGAAATAAAAACCACATAGGATAAATGCTTTCTAGCTTTGAGAATTTCAATGTGTTCTGCATATTTTTTCAAACTATTGAATTTTTACGTTTATTATCCCAAAATGTAGCTATTTGGAAATATTAATAAGAAAAAGTAACATAAAAGTTGTTAAATTTTGTCTTAGTTTTAAAATTGTTTTATCTCCACTGTCATATTTTATTACAAAGCTTCCTTCTTTAATGGCGAAGCTTATCTTGTAACTAGACATGGCAGCTACATTTTAAAGATTAAAATTAAATTGTCAGCACTCGAGACAAATGAGAATCAGCAAACGAAAGCGTAAAAACTAGCGTAGGATTCTGTCCATATTTTAACGAGTATAATAGCTCGTTCAAACTTATTAGTTAGTTAGTGATAACGTGTAAAGTATATGAAAGGCATTGATTAAGAAAAAGCAGAAATGAGAAATTATTTTAAATGCTGGCAGAAAGAATGTAAGTAATGGTTACGGTAAATAAAGTGAATATGAAAACATGGTTTTAGAATAAATGAATGCAGTAATATAGAGTACAATTAATGGAAATATAATTTTTAAGAGAAGAAACCTTGCAAACACGACAAGTAGAAGTTTTCTTTGGGGGTCGAATGAAACAGCTAACTCTTATAAATAAAAGTCGGTTACCGAGCTTTTAATCTTTCAATAACTCTGTTTCTGTTTTACGTTTACTTTACACGTTAATGCTTTAATTCTGTTGCAAAAGTTCACTTGTAACAGGCATTTTGTATGGCAAAAGTTGTGCAAGATTATATACATGCCTTTTAACAAATATTTTAGAGGAAAGTATGAAAGCTAGAATTATGTTTTAATTAGCATTATTTAAAGAGTTGAAAGCAGAATGAGTACAAAAGTTGTGACTTTTATAGATACAATTATTTCATCTTATTAATAATAAGATTGAACAAAACAATATGCTGTTTATTATTTATATATATGCTCAGAGTTGAGAGTTTAATATTAAGAAGAATATTTTGTATTTTCTAAATCGCTTTGAACGGTTAAGCAGTTTGAGCACTGAAGAGCAGTTTGAAAACATTCAACTTTAACTGTTTCAAAGCAAAATAAATGTCTCGCTTGAACTAAAACTCTCTTGCGCTTCTACAGAACTAAAAGTTTCCTATTTATGCAAAAATGTATGGGATAAAAGTTTCAGTAGATGCACTTCATTTTACAATTGTTTTTTCAAAACAGAAAACACGATAGTTAAAAAATTACTGTTATTTCATGTCTACTTGGAAATTTGAACAGTTTCATTCGATCCCTGCTTTTGTTATAATAATACAACGTTTAGCGTTAAAGATAATATTGAATTTTAAAAAATGACTTACGTAGCTAGGTTTTCTAACATCATAGCCGCACTGTTTATTTTTTATAATTTCCTGAAAACATCGAACGAATGATTAGGAGACAATATTTTGATATATAAACTTAATAATAACATTTTTATTTTAAACAATTATTATTATTATTATTGATATTATAAAAGAATCGTCACTGCAGTTCACATGCAATTAATTCTCTATTTAACAAAGATAAGAAATTCTTTTATCGACAGTGAAGAAAAAATATACCAATGTGAGATAAAAAAACTTACATTTGGCTTTCGTTTACAACAGCTAAAAGGCACGCCGCATGCTTCCCTCGAGCCAATGTCGCTCGACGAACAATTGAAATAATTATTGCGATCCCAGTCTTTAGGGCCCTCGATGCCGCAGCACTGTAACTGTAAAATACGGTTGCGTTAATTGAATTACACTGTGATTTAATTATGTAATTTAATAACGCTCTATTTCGATTACATATTAATTCAATTACGTTCAATTATGTCGTAATCCAATTACATAATATGAATTACGTAATTGAATTGTTAAATAGGATTACAAAATTGGAATTGACGCAATTGAATTACACTGTAATTTAATTATTTAATTTAATAACACTCTATTTCGATTACATATTAATTCAGTTATGTTTTAATCCAATTACATAATTTGAATTACGTAATTGAATTGTTAAATAGAATTACAAAATTGGAATTGACGCAATTGGATTACTCTGTAATTTAATTATGTAATTTAATAACTCTC
This sequence comes from Bombus pascuorum, assembly GCF_905332965.1. NCBI lineage: Eukaryota > Metazoa > Arthropoda > Insecta > Hymenoptera > Apidae > Bombus > Bombus pascuorum. The sequence continues at coordinate 954,236 of NC_083494.1, forward strand.
TATTTTGATTACATATTAATTCAATTACGTCCAATTATGTTGTAATCCAATTACATAATTTGAATTACGTAATTGAATTGTTTTAAATAGAATTACAAAATTGGAATTAACGCAATTGAATTACATAATTTCAACTATCGTAATTGAATTATATAATTTTAATTACGGAATTGAATTACAAAACTGGATTATTACTCATCGCATTTGCAAAACGTCACTAGTTCTAACTTTACAGTTATAACAACAACATGCTGAAACATTTTCTCTTAAACGAAAATTAATCAATTGAATTAACTAACATCAAATAAATCCAATCAACACGTGTTGTTTTCGTTCTTTAGCAACTACGTACCAGTAATTTGATGTTCTTTAATTTGATATGTAGCTTAACAAGTATGTGCAGCGTATCAGTATTTAACATGTTGCTTCGTGTAACAGCACTTTAGTGTCTAGCACTGAATAATACAGTGATGAAAGAAATAGGAACCTCGCCATTATAAATAAAGTCAATATTAAAAAGGAAAAAAATACAAAAGCGGAAGACATAGTATCAATTTGCTTAGCAGAAAGAGAGAGAGAGAGAGAGAGAGAGGGAGAGGGAGAGGGAGAGAGAACGTGTGAAACTGCTGTTCAAAGAGCTTCGTTAAACTTAAATGCACGTTCTTTCTTCACGCTCGGTGAATTCAATAATTTTCTTCGTATCATTTCGCGAAACTGTGAAACAAAGCGGTGTTTATATCAAAGAATACTTTCTAAAAATTGCACTGTGATCGTAATCATGATTTTTATAAAGTATAATAGCGTAGAAAAGTATTTTAATTAAATAAAGATTGAAGATTCATTTTAATTAAGGTTATAAATATGAGAAATATTCAATCATTAATTTTGCCTTAATTAGTCAATTAATTAATACATGATTCCTTAGCACGTATGATAATTTAACTTGAAATAATTAATTAATTAATCGTAATAATATTATTGCTGAAACTCTTCATTACTATTAACACAATTACTAGTATTATATTAAATAAAATTATTTAATTAATTAAAATGAGTTTGCTCATTGAATATTTCTCATATTTATTTAATTAATGATTTTATTTTAATGAAACTATATTTAGAATGTCACAAGTATCGAAATAATATATTACATTATTTCAAAAAAGTTTTCGTTCTTCGTGCAATCGTAACGAAATATACATTTAACTTGAATAATAAAACTCTGTTGCATACTTTTATACATACAGTGAGTCACCGATGTATTCAATTGTATATATTATACTAAATGTCTTAAAATTTTATTAGCACTGCAACGAGACACGACTATCGTGAATTCGTAATTAACTTAGTAAAATTTCATACGAATGAGAAAATATATATACAAGTTACACGATATTTATTAGAAGTACACATTTCGCAGTGCTAACTTTAAGTTGGGTTGTTTCCAGAAACTGTTGCGTGACGTTCCTCACTTGCTATTTCCTACAACTAGCTATTTTCTATTTAATTGTAAGTCGTGTAAGCTACGGAACACTATCGACGAATAAATACGTTCTATTCGATTTCGTCTTCTCTTACCCGGCACTCGACACAATACCGTGTCAGGACTATAGGCTTGTTCTACTTGTGCGAGACACCCTGTATTGTAGCTTTTAAGGAGCGTTAAGACGATCGATATTATTGTCAATATTTCAAGCTTCTCAACATCGTCGTACGTAAGAGACCGTGTAACGTAGACGATCAATATATTATTGTAATCGATCGTCTGAAGATGCCTATAATGTCGAGATACTTGAAACAGTGACGGTAATATTGATCGTCTTAACGCTCCTTTACATTTTATAATACCAAGGTACTATGTAGGCATTTCATTAGATGAAAGGAAATGCATGCAGAACAGCGATATGACAGTCTCTCATGGATAGGAATTGAACTAACGTAAAGAATAGAGGATTGGAACAGTGGTGCAACTATTGACAGGATCTGCGCAACTGAAGCGACGTAGCAGCGTTTCTATTGAAATCTCACATCTATTGAAATCTCTCATCTTGGTTGTCAAAACGTCAATCGATAAATTCAATCAATTAAATTAACTAATTAATACAGTTATTTAATCAACTTTAGTTAACTAACCAATTAACACAATTAATCGTTGTATATGTACCGGTTATAAAGACAGTAAATTGTATTAATCTAAATATTAATGAATTAATCGTACCGATTAATTGTATCAATAGATCTGTATTAATAAATGCAATTAGTTCATTGATTATTACATTAATAGAATTTATATGCTGTTTTTAATGTAATAGAAAATATATTCCCTTATCTAATTGGACAAATAACGATATGACACGTACCCAATCCTCTTGAATCCAATCGATGAGATTCTGCTGATCAGGATCTTCTCTATAGTGGATGATGAACGCTTGGAAACCGCCAGTGGCTTGTGATTTTATCTGTACACCGAATCAACATGTTAATTCTATGTTTAGCAATAAATTACAATCGATAAAATGAATCCAAACACGATATGAACGGTATGTTGAGTCTTCGGTTAATTCGTAGCATATGAAAATTTTCAGGAGAATTAAACCTTTTTATCCTTCTTTTGACTGACTCGTGTGAATAATCATTTGTGCGTTCCTTTGTGAGAATAGAAATTTCGTACGAGTTTCGTATGAACTATCGAATAGGAATATGCGCGATAGGCAGAATTTCAACTGTTACAAGTAGAAGGTGTACTTGAAATTAACATAGGAACGGCGAGTACATAACTTAAAAGTCAAACTTGCGTGTATGTGCTTATAGCACGTTTTGTAATACCAAAACGAAACTTTAACCTCTGGGATCTAGAACGATTTAAATTGTTAGCAATGCCAAAGAATGTTAATCGTGTCTTGATAATTAAAATATTGAGCTTTTGTTTACTCTTTTAATTTGTACGAATATAAAGCGCCAAATATTTCCGCTATAAATATAATCTATATAAATAATGAATAATTAGTAGCAAATGACAAATAATAAATAATAATCTACACCGTAAATTAAAGATGCAAACCTTAATGAAATGCCATAATTAGGAAAAGCTGTTATTAATTGCAGAACTTGTTTTTTGACCTATATATACGTATAATATTGAATTATATTTATCAATTATATCAAACAAAGATTCTTTTACCATATACTTTGAACAAACTTTTAAATTTGCATATTTTTTTTCCAATGGGACTAACGTATTGTAGTTATTGTAAATATCCAGAAAGAATGGTAAAAATAAATCTTTCACAGAGGGGAAGCAATATTTAAAGTATATAAAATTTATTTCCTTTTTATCGTCCATAACTCTGACTGTAAATTACGTTTACGCGTATTCCATGTAACATAAATATGCTTATTCCACTGGAGATCATCAAGCAGCGAAGAGAGATTTTTAAATTTTACAATATAAAGCATCGTTAAGTTAAATTACTTGTTTCGACGTATAGTTAAAAACAGTTCGAATACAAACGTGTTTCGGATTCATTTTACGATCCGTACAACGAACAGAGTTCCAAGTTTCGTGCAAACCTGTTTAGACAGAAATCTAGATGAAAATGTCAGACCTAAGTTTGTATGACATTTTCGTTTTATTCTTGGTGACAAAATATATTGGTAAAGTTACTACAAAAGCTTGTGAGACAGTTTATATAATAAATGAATATATAGGAAACTTTATTCATCATCCTACACCAAATGATAATAATATAATTTTATATACACGAGAAAAATATTTACGAAGCTTTCATAAACATGAAATTTATCAAGTTCGCTCGTGGAGAAATTTATCTAATTTAAAGAACGTAGCGACGAATAATTCCTAATAATAATCTTATCGTGTACATCGATACAATTAGAGATTATCGCGAGAATATTAATAGATTTTTGATAGAACTCACCCAGTCCTTGAAGACAAATCCTAAGACACCGGCTGCCATCTCCATTAACAATAATAACGCCAGAAATATCGCATACTGGAATAAATTCATATAAAATAATGTTGTAATGAACTTCAATCTCTCAGAATGTAAAATTATGCATTTGATATCATAAAACAAGCGTTAGGATTATTTTTATAATTTTAATAGAATTATGTATCAAAGAATTAGACTTCTGTAAAATCTTTGTCGAACTCCCAATTTGAAAATGAGTATAAAATAACAGGTTTCACAATTTCGAAAAAATTATCAATTATTTCAATTAAAAAAAATACGGAGAAAAATACGATAGAACGATACAAAAGTTAACAGCTGAAAATGTTATTTAAACGATTGTCATGTAAACAGAAACAACATCGTAAGTTGTTATAGTTTAGAAAACTTTTATATGGTACAATTAATAGTAATTATTTAGACTTTAATCTCACCATCTGCTCCTAATTACATTTCAATCCTTTAATCGTTCAATCTGTGTTAAATAATTTAATATTGTTACATTGACCGTAACTCGAAAGTTCGTTAAGAAATACAAACGTATGTGTGTTTATATGTGAAGTACTTAAAGTACTTCTCGTGTAATTACATCGTTCTGCAGCAATTGTGAGGCAAACGCATGATAAAACACATAAAAAAAGTGTGTTGCACGTTATTATACTTCACGCGAAAATCTCACTGTAACGCATTTTGTTACAGCTGAATAATGTAACAAAGTAACATTTACTTGAAATTAAATTCCAAATGCTTTAAATATAAAAGAAACGCTTCAAAGAATAGTAGCAGTTACCTGAATTAAATGTTTTCTCCAATTATACTTATTAACTGTACACATAATGTACATTAACTCTATTAACTTTTTTGGTAAAATCGTCTATTATTTATGTTTATTTATTTGATTATTACTATACCAAAATACACAGATTATAATTTATCCGATGTCTGTCATGATATAATCACGACATTATACCTGTATAATCATACGCTGTGCATAATAATATTATGAATCAAATATTTATCATAGCAAAGAAGATAATGTTAATAGCACTGTTATTTGTTTAACCATTGGATATTCTGTATTACATATCTGATAATTTCAAATCATTTTCACGTTAGTGTGTATCATGTACAAATAAATTCAATTACCATCATCAATAAAAAATATGCAGCACGATATTTTTGAAATTTCAAGTCACAAAGTATTTTTAATTTGTAAATTATTGAATTTATATAGTATATATTAACAGATAATATACGCTACGTGGAGATAATTTTTAATCATCAAGATAAAATGTTGGCATTTATTGTCAACGTCCTTTAATTTTGCGTTTTATGAAAAAACGGGCAACGAGGAAACATTTCCTTTATGAGGAAACTTGAAAGCCGATTCTTTAGTTTCGTGGTAACAAAGAGAGCAACCGGAGTGCTCTTTTGACTTTTTAAGATAACTTTGCCAGTTTGTAGAACTCCTAAGATGACAATGAGTACTCTTATATCCTCTTTTGGACGCAGACGACGAACATAATTCGCTACAAGTGTTTCTAAGTAATTCATGTTTAAAATTAAACCGTCTTTTACATTGCGGAATAGAAATTTTTGAGATAACAATAATTATGATACAGAAATTTGTCCAGCATTTTGCAATTAAAAACAAATTTATGTCCTTCTTTTTCCCTGTTATCGGTATTCATTTTTTCACACTGGTTGCAATAACGTCATTTACACTAATCATAGTAATATTATTTATAGAAATGACATGAATTTTTAATACAAAATGTATTTTTTCTTACATCTTTAGTTAAACGGTAACTATCAATTCTTTGTGTAATTACAATTTATATAGCGAAAGTTTATATAAAATTTTAATTATTGTAAATATTACAAACAACCGTGCTTATTAATACAAGAAATATGAAGCAATAAATTTCGAGCCGAAATCGAACCGCAATCTGAGAAATAATTATTGCTAGTTTCGTGGATATCGATTTATTAACTGAACCACTGCACCATTTTATCATTTTATGAATTCTCTTTATTCGAGAGCGCAGGGGACGCAGCTTAGCTTCGATTATCGATATTTTATGAATTATATCAATATTCTATGACTGAAATTGTTTTAAAGGCATTCGAGTTGGAAGGTTTTACCGTAAAATAAAAACACCTACACTGCTGCTCATAAATATGTGGAGACCTGGATTTGACTGTCAATGTAGGTCGAGTTGTAAAAATCGCCGGTATAGTTCCGAAAGTTATTAAAACTCTCGCTACTCTTGATATAAAATTCCCGAAAAATTTCCATACTTTCCATATCGCGTGTAATTTTCCTATAGCGAGCGCCGTAATATTAGGAATCGACCTTCTACGAACCGAAACCGGTCGAGTTGCTCTTCAACTATAATGAATAATACCGATTCTACTGATAGTAGACAATCTAGATTAGATAGTAGATGGGTAGCGATTCGATTAGGTCAATAACATTCGTGAAATGGACTAATCACGCACCGCATGATGCAAACCGACGTACACGAGTGTTTACTATACCAACACGTATGCGTAAACAGATACGTTGAAATAGTACACACCAGCTTGCGCATATTCCGCTTTAAATCAGAGATATTCTGTCTGTGTGAGAAACATCCATAAACTAAACTCAAAAAACCGACATATGTCACGTTTTGGCATAGACGCGCTGGACGAAGACGTAGGAACTGAAGTACTCAGCCAGGAACTGATACATTCCGCATACCATAGTTGCGATGAAGCAGGGGAGTTCGACGTTCTTTGTCCGAAGAACATGCTCCACCCGAGGATCGTGGTACTTAAATAATGGACGTTGTTCGTCTGGAGCGGTTGAACGAAGAGGAGAAACATTATGCGTTACATTGTTACATATCATAGAAGAACGCTTACGGAGATATAAACTACCCGGTGCTCGTTTATCATATATGTATAAAATCTCATGCAAAATTCCGACGGGACATGATATTCCAGTCAATACGAGGCAGTAACGTTTCCTGCCGGTACATAAAGGTGAATTTACACTGTATCTCTTTGAAGGAACGAGAGTGTCAGGTAGCGAGAGAACTTGAAGACGACGAAATTGCAGCTTCTCACTCACCATACGACTCGACTGCGTGGATCATTCCTAAAGAAAAGAAAAACAGTCCTTTTGAATATACCTGGCCTACCAAGCAGGATGATTGATTTTCGTGAATAGAAAAACTCTCCGGATCACGTGTCCAGGCAGGAAAGACGCTAAAACTCTGGAGGAAGTGGGTATAGTTGCACCTCCTACCTCTCTGTATAGCGCTGTCTAAAACTACATTGTCCCCACAGCAAGAACGATATATGAGCGTAGGGAAAGATTTGATACATTGAATGAAACAATATTAATCCTGGAAATAAAAAGAATTGATAAAATAACTCCACCTTCGCTATCAACAATATTTAATACAGGAGACGATGAAATATCTGCGGGGAATTCATGGGATCAGTATCTTATAGAGTTATAGGATACTTAACGAAAAATAACAGAGATTGAAACGCATCGACGACAAGATCAATAAAATTTGAATTCAATAACAACTATCAGACTACAGGGTTTGGCACTGAAATGTTCGTAATGATAATATGCTGTTGCTGTTATAGTAGAAACCAAGGAAGTACACCGTACACCTCTCGGGACTCTGTTATTACAAGAAAAGGAGGAACGCGAGGAGAGAAGTAGGGAATACGATAGCGAAAGGACGTAGTGTAATAAGAGCGTCGGTGTAGCAGAAGTAGAACCGAGAGGTTCTCAGAACTGTGAAGTTCCCAACGGAGAACAACTACCAATAGAGAATCCCATAATCCCCTCACCAGGTGCAAATTCCGAGCAGATCGGACGGAGCGAAAAATCATTCTACAGTCTACAACAGAGTCCTGTTCATATTGCAAACTACTCATCGCGCTGAAAAGGACTCGTGTAGGAAAGCAACATATTCTCTCGTGCACGGTTAAAGTAAAGAACGCAGCAAAGAGAAAGTCGGGACGCATCATCGAACGTTTCCTCTGCGACCAGTACATTTTGAGGAAGCTGTACTAGTTTCCTAACTCCAACCTAGTCTAACCCAACCGCGATCTAATCCCAGCGCCAGAAAAATGCCAGCAAAAGGACGCAGCCACAGGACGATGTATCACAAAAGATACGCCATCTCGGCAGGATCCGAATGTCAGTTACTGCCTTCTTCCACAACGGGCAACGCATCCCAAACGACCACGAAACCGCAAGGGATGACGATGCCGAAGCAAAAGATTGAGATTCAGACGTAGTCACGGATAAGATAAAGGGACTGAAATGGAGGGGTTTAACAGACCCAGCACCGCGTCCACAGGAGCACAGGCGGACAACGAAGAGATCCCTGTAACCGATCTCCATCTGAATATGTTCGGATGCTCAATCTCATGGAGATTCTCAATCTCATGGATACGCCAGTGAAGAATACAACGCCAGTTTTAGCGGTATTTCCATCACCAGACCTGACTCTGATCTTGACCGCTCTGCTACTCTGAGTGCATGCTGCGACAAGACGAGAGTAAACAAAAGGACTGCACTAGAAGGAAAGAAGAAGGCTCATCCCGATTTGGCTCCTGGTCACCGCAAGGAAGAATGATACTAGTGATGTGATCATCCTGTTGTATATTTCCGTGTTATGACAGTGTATAATTCAGTGCCGTTCAATCATTGCCCGTACGGACAACACATTACACTTCTCCGGACATAAATAAATAAATCAGCGGGGAACGCTCCTCGTACGTATATGCATGTGCATGTGTATGCAGTAACAATCGCCCGTCTTAAGAAGGAGGATTATGTTCCGAACAGTTTACAGTAAACATAAAATAACGTGTATTGTTCTACGGTTTACGAGTCTGTACACCAACCGCAAGTGTCTTCTTCCCATTCCGCTTTAATGTCTGTGACACCACTAGGCCGCGACTTTGCTGTCAGCTCTGTTCGTGAGCATCGACGCGAGCCCTTGTCCGCCTGAAGGTCTACCAGACAGCACTGAGCGTATACGAGTGAATAAATGTTTGCTAGTTTAAGATAGTTCCCTGTGTGTATGGCGCGAAAATTATCATGTCCCAAAGTGCCGACGAGGATGGTACCAGGATCTAGCTATGGGGAGAGTGTTACATCTTGTCTCTATATTTTAGCGACTGTCACGAGGCGATAGCCTCCGATCTTGCATGAGATGATCGCAATTAAATTCTGAGCGTGTATGTTGGAGTAGCGATAAGGATAAGCAACCATAGTGAGTCTCAGTGTTACTTATCTCTCTCTCTCCTCTTGTTTCGCCTTCGCCGTCACACGAGACGCACGAGCGACGACGCGACGTCTGTCTGCGTCTGTATAGTATCCTAGAGTTGCTACTTTTTGCAAATAGACAGTGTATTCGAATTTACAGTATCGAGACATCCCTCTTTCTTCTTTCTATTCCTCTACCTACCTCTTTTAGGTAATTTAGAAGTTACGGGGTCACCTGTAAAGGACCGATAGAGGTTGCACCCACGACAAAAATAAAGTTAAAGACCGGATGTTAGTCGTTCGGCTATTCGATTGTCGCGTATCGTGTGCCAGCTACCGTGAATGCTCGCATCCGTATGTTACAATTACATTCTGTCAAAGGTAAGCAAGTGTCCACATACGTTTGAGCGGTAGTATGCAGACGAGAAGCTATGTATCTTCGTGTGCTTACAGATAATTAAAGCAATCCACAAATGCTTCATTAGATGTTCAAATACATACCGTAGCTAGGAGGCACGTATTTTCCCTGAGTGCGCCAACGCATCCCGTAAACCCAATGATAAATGTCACTGTACCTATAACAGAGGAAGAATTATTTGAGTTAAGTCTGAGTATTTTATCATCTGCTATATTTTATCAGTTTCGTTGATACTACGTTTACGCTGAGTTTGCGTTTTCAATTTATTTATTTTTACGTTCTATCTTTATTTGTGTACATAAGGCTGATCATTATCTTATCTTTTATTCAAGGAATCTTTCTGTTCTTATCCGCCTAGGATCGTTTTGTTTCGCAATAAATCATATTTAGACTACAATGTCTAAAGTTGGATGTACAGAGTGTTTCACAGAATTGAACTCAGTTTTAAGATAGTAGAAAGGAGAAAAATTTTTATTAAAAGGCTAAAGGTAGTTTTAAATGGTACAGAGTTAGCAATTTCATTTGCAAGAGAACTTCCCATTTCTCTCGTGTTCACTATGTTGTTTAGCAACTGATAACAATCGGGAGGCAGCGGGAGGCAGTACTGAACACACATGTTCGGTTCCGATTGCAAATGGACTAGCTCAGTGATTATACAGAAATCCATTTAATTTCCAATATGGTACATTTTACACAGAAACAATTAAAACCTTTCCCCTCTTGAATTTTTCCATTTAAATCAATTAAGGATTTATAAACCGACTATTTATTGAATTGGTATCCAATAAAAATACTTAATTACTTTCTTATAACAAATAATAAAGGAAGATAATCGGATTTTTTTAGCAAAAAATGCCAGTATTTTTCTTAACAAAAACTTTCCGCTAATGAAATATATACATATGTTTGTATACATTGTAATATACATAATTATATAGTTCTATTTACTTTAATTAATATCATTTGAATTATACTGATTTATATAGAGAACATACTAAAGGTCGGTAATTATAGTGTTAATAAAGAGCACATGTTAACGATTTTGGCTTCCTTGAGATTAGCCGCAAACATAAATGAGCTTGATACGTTCTTTTGTAACTTTTAAATTTTTCTATCTATCATCTTTAAATTTTAATAATAACAATATCCATATTTGCTATTATTCGCTTCATGTCACGAGTCTTCGTAGTATAATTCTCCAGCACGAACTGTTTTGCATGTGAATAAACTTCCGTGGCGCTCATAAAGCCACCTTTTAATTATCACGTCTCTTGTGATGTCATGTGGTTAGACATGAGTTGCGTTAGCAGCAGTAATCGCGTAACTACAATCGATGAATAGCAAATCTTGTCTGTGGAAAATGTGCAGAGTGTCACAACGATAAACAATTTAAAGATCTAGAAATATTTTTTGTAATAAAAAGAAATTTGTAAGAAAAGAAGGTAATAATTTTCCAAGAAAATAGTAACAATAATGAAGCAGATAGTTTGCTACAAAAACGTGATATTCAGAAATAATTCACATTATTTCATCATTCACAAAGTCAAAACTAAATCAGAACCTGTGAGGAGCGAGAGAAGACGATGAGGTACATGCTGGAAGAATGTGAGAAGACAAAACTGGAAAAAGACATAAAAATGGCATTAGATGCGATGGAACGGGGAATAGAAATACCGTGGAGTATAGAGAGGGTGAGAGAGAGAGAGAGAAAGACAACGAAGAGTTAAAGGCAATAGTGAAGAACAGAAACTAAAGAGAGACAGAAAGCAATATTGAATATTAAAGAGGAACCGAGTAGAAGGAAGAGCAATATGACGAAGAGAGAGATAGAGACAGAGAGAATGAGAGCAAAGGAAGGAATTAAGGAGAATGATAGGTGTTATCAGTGCTAGGTGATATGTAAATGTAGAAATCTCAGATTGGAGTGTAGGCAGATTGTATAGAGTGTGAATGAAAGTGTAGGTGGAGAAGAATGAGCGGAGGGAGCGAGAGTATGGCAAGTAAGCGTAGGATATAAGAGAGAGATGTAAAACCAGAAGGCTGTCCTAAGGCAATAGGCGAGTACTGTGTATAATAAATAATCTATGCATCTATTTATGCATATAACAAAGAAGAATTGTATTTGTACATCGAATAAAAAAAAAGAAAATAAAACAATCATGCAGAAACAATTCATAAATTATGGAGGCCAAAAAACTAATTATTGGAATTTTTGTCTGTCTATTTGTTTGTCTGTTTGTACTCGCGTCACGTAAAAGCTACTGAACGAACTTTGATGGAGTTTTCTCTACCCGGGGAGGAAAATAGGATATGTTTCATTTTGATCCATTTTCTAGAAGCTGAAAAATAGCCTGGCGTCTAAATTATATGCGCTCGCATGTTTGGCAGAGATGAAGGAACGATAGTTATTGTTTACGCCGTGTTTGTTCTGAAATCTTTTTGTGCTTTAATACTTTTTATTACGAAGAATGATTTAACTGTTAAAAAATATGTATTTCATTTATAAAAATTCATTCGCTTAAAGATTGTTCCTTCTATCTAACAATCCACGCGAACGAAGTTTGCAGGCGAAACCTAGTGAATAATAAGTCATAAACTAAATCATAAGCAAATAACATGTTATTATCGATCGTAGAAAATAAATATATAAAAGATATAAAAGAGTAAACTGCCTAAAGTCAATTTCTTGTTTACACTTTATCAACGTACAGGTCTATCGTCGAAAAACGTCCTGTTCGTTGATCAATCCCAGATATTTTTGTTTACTGCTGTGTCACATTTAACGTCCAACCAGGGACAATGACCGAAGCTGACACTCTCTCGCTTGGTAGAAATTCATTGACTGTCCGGAATGCTATGAATTTACCAAGCCATTCAATAATTACCAACTGCTCCTCGTCTGTAATACTAATTGCTACGTTCTAACTTTACTCGTAGTATCAAGGAGCTCGGTAAGTACGTGGGCCACAACCGTCGGATGTGGATGTTGAGATACCGTTAATTGCTGGAAATTCCGTATTGTAAACTGTCTCTCGACTAGCAGCTTCACTCTCCAAGTGGAATTATGCAACAAATTCATGTTCCTAGAGAGAATCCTTCATATGTCATTCTACATAACTAGCAAACTGTAAAATTAAATAGAAACTTTAATTATTACACATGTAATCGATCTATTTTCGATTTGGTAGTTAAACTGTAAAATATGTCTTGTCTCGTTATTTTTTAAATATTTAAAATGTTGCGTTTAAATCGATCCCTGCCAATATCTCTTAAACTATTTATGATACCAGAAAATATCTCGAAAGGAACTTAAATGGTTTTGGAGAAGACATAATTTGATGTCAGTAGCTTTTAGCTAAGGATGCTTTTAGGATGTCGATAAGCTTTAGTAATAAAAAGATAGAAACGTAGAGCACACATAAAGGTCAATTTTCTACTTTTTTGAATAGAACTTGTAATATATTTTACGATATCTTAGTCGATTTATATTGGCATTCTCTATGGAACTTGATGAACTATTTATATCGAAAACCCCTTAATTGATCAAATATTCTAACTTCTCTTTTGAAAACCTATCGTATGAAAGACAAAGAAAGACGTAGGGCACTATTTTTGTATCTGTTTTCCCGACGACAAAGTTAAATACAGTGGTTCATGAAAGACTCAAGCACTTAACGCATCATTTTCTGGTGAATGCATTATGTGCACTACACTTTTTGAAATTTTATTAGGACAATCTGAAAATATATATAGAAATTACAAGGTATTCGTGAAAAATTACCAGTCATCAAGATAGTCTCACTGAATATCGTGGCTTGTAACAAAATGAACAACTGTATGTTCAAATATACTTTGATGATTTTTGCAAAGTGTATGCTTCCAATAAATATCTTGTAACTCCTATGTACATTTTCAGATCTGTTTCAAATTTGATTAATACAATCACGATAGCTATGTCTCGTTACAGTGCTAATGAAATATCAATATGGTTTTTATAATAAACACATAAAAAGTTTATACGAGAGTTTGAAATTTCCATGAGCCACCGTATGACTATTTATCGAATAATTATTTAATAATAATTACCAAACATTCTAACTGCTAGTATATACTATTCCAATTATCAAAAATTTCTACTAGCGTGGCTAGTAAGTATTTCAATCTAGGTTCCTCTTTCGCTGGTAGAAGGAGAGAAGGTGGGCACACATAGCAACGTTGCAAAATTTCCCTCAGGTCTGACTGTTCGGCCAGCAAATCGAATTTTGTAACATGTGTTCTTGAAAATGGGAAACATGAGTTTGTGAAAACTTTAATTAAATTGTGTTCGTTTCTTTTGCTGGGACAAGCAGCAGATGGAAATTTTATACAAGTACATTATCGTGAAAAACACGTGAAATAAATTACACAAATATAATATCTACGATCCTGTGATACCTAAAAAATAATCAAAGAGTACAACAAGACATGGATTAAGGACTGTTATATTAGTTAATGAATTATGTTCAAAAATCAGGAAGGAAAATTTATCTCTAAAGAATAAATACGAAGACAACTCAAATAGCAATCTGCTAAAATCATTGATAAAAGGAAGCGATGGAAGGATATTTCATAGACGCAAAGATATTTGAAAATTAAAATTATTACTTGTTAAATTTTGTCGCCTTTAAATGCAACTGAGCACTTTTATACGGTATTGCATAATATATGCACATTATACAAATACTTTGTATAATATACATATACAATATGTTGAGGTTATTAGATGTACGTGAATACAAAGGAACGCGTGCATAAATTGTAAGGTAGAAAATATATATGTTGGATCATCTTTGGAAAATGGGGCGTGTAATGAGTCTTGCTGCTAGTTGTCCATAGTTGTCTTATACCGGATGATGTTTGTTTATGGGAATGTATTACAAAAGTTAACAAGTGATATCGATGATCGAGTGATCGAGATGTCTATGACGATGAATTTAGATTCGATAACGAATACACGGTCAACGGGATGACGATTGCGATTAGGAACTCGATGTACGTGTTCCCTGGGCTGGTCGAACTTATCGGATTGCACCTCGGTCCAAGTGGAACTGCCCTTATATACTCCTCTCCGTATTCCTCGGGTCAATCCCTGTTTTTAAGGAGAGTTATTTAATTACTTTATACCTCTGTTAGGCACACGTCTCTCCCGTGAGCCCAAGCATACTGTCATAAATCTCGGATAATCATAATTGACTTGACTCATAAACAGCTATTTCTCAGTCTTATTGTTTAAGTACGACTATGATAAAAAGTCTGGACTAAAGTATTGGGGACCTTCCCAAATATTCCGAAAGAAAGGCTCCGGCGTCCCTTCATCTCACACATTTTAAAAACTAAAGTGTAAATACAAGTCGGAATATAATATGAGCTGATCCAGATCCGCACGCTAGTGTCACGAGGAGACACAAGAAATCGCGAAATTAACAGATCGCCGGTAATCTCCTCGCGTCGCAGTTCGAACGAAATGATTCTTTCACGAATAGGGTGAAGAAAATTGAACTTCGTATACGATAATGGAATTTATTATAGAAACCCAACAGAGTGACGGTTCAAAGTGTTAGAACAGAATGATGTCGAGCGCCAGTTGAGGAGGGTTCTTATATTAAGGGTCCAGTCCCCTTGGAGGGGCCATCGTCGGGTGCGCGCCAGAGGCGCCTCTTTCGTTATTGTTTCGATAGCTGTGGCATGCAGGATGCCTAGTCCATCTTGCCCTTCTTGAGCGGGTGGTCTGCTTGAGTGTGTGACACTAGCAGTGTTACCCTATGACTGAAAACCCTGAAGCCAACGTCGCCTATCTACTGTTTATGGTTTGCCTTCGACGCGGTCTTTTGTCTATGCGCTGTCGATGGCTTCAGTGCTTGAGAAAACTAAAAGACCAGATGTAGAGTTTTCTTAAAAGTGATGACCACTTCAACACAATATATTTTATACGATACAGCTAAAACATTAGGTTTGGCGTAGAAAAATCTTTGTCTTCTATTTGTTTTATTGTGAATTATTGTTAAACCTGTCTTTTCGATGTGTTTCAAGTTACGAAGGCAAAGCAAGAACCACATTGGAGGAACTGTTACTCTTGTGTTTGCAAAACAACTTTGATGTTATAGTGAAAAGATATTCATTCTAGTTTTATCTCAAAAATGCAATAACCCAATGTGGTTAGAGAGGAAACACATAAATCCAAGTGTTATAAATAATTCTGTGGACCGAACGAGAGACAATAGAGAAATCTAATTCAATCAGACTGTAAAAAGTATCTTTAGCTTCCTACGTAAAGAAGAAAGTTTGCCTGAAACAAATTACTTCCTTTCTTTAGAGCCTTACAAATCACAGGCAGCAACGCCTCGAAAAGGGTGTGACACTCTATCAAACTTTAATATTTTTTGTAAACGATTGACTCCACCCACGCAAGTTAGTAATCTGTGAGAATCAATAGCAGTCAACAGTTTCAAACAATCCAAACTAAAGTAATAAGTTTGAAGCAATCACGCGGTTTAAATACCGACTTTCCCACAATGAAGAATATTAATAGTCGTACAATGTACAATGCTCCATTATTTCACACGAAAATGCACTTCAACGTTATAAATTTGCGGTTGGCTGCGGTCGACAGCCACAATGCATGACATTTTTTTGTATAATATTAAATCTTCTTTGAAGATATTGCATAAAAGAAGATTTCTTGCAATTAAACTTTAATGTGATAAAATAAAACCTATTTTTACTGACTTGCTATTTTATTCATGGAGACATATGTATGTGTAATTTATACAATCAAGGACAGAGGTATAATAAGTGAAATAGTAAAATGTATGTCGTAAAAGGTACGACGTTTTCGTTCCATGCGGCTTGTTTACACAAAAATATAAATATTAATTTCAATTATTCGTTAAGTGCAATATGTATACATAAGTATATAAGGATTACAAGGATAATAAGAATAATATTAAATAAAACTTGTGCTGGTAATTCAAACTTCGTTATACATATGTGATACATACACATATGCGATGAAACCTCATTGATGACTGTATATGTGGATTTCGTTGTATAAAATATGTATAAAATAATCCAGTTTCGTATCGAAATATAGGTATTTTCAATTGGAGCACAGGTATTATCACAATTTTAATACAACGGAGTGAGAGCAGCCGAAGTATAAATAATATATACTAACAAATATTTCGTTGATTGTGCTGAGCTTCTGAAACTTTTAAAATTACTATCTTTTTCACAATACAGAATCAAACATCGCTTGTTACTTATTTAAGAATTTCTGCGTTATAAATTAGGAGTATGTAATTCCTGTACTGTATCGATAAAAGATAAGGACTACAACTGCAGCTAATAAAATTATTTCGCAGACATCAAGAAAGGAAAATATCGTTTTCGTTGGCAGCGAAAGGTGTTCAGAGGAAGCGATAATAAGAAATACGAAATAAATTCCTCTAAATATGAAGGAAGATGCCAAGCTACATCTCTTTTTCAAAGATAAATATCTCAGACATAATTGCTTGGATGAGTTGCTTTCACCATCGGTAAGAGGAATGGAATGAGGTTGAAAGGAATGATTATCCGCAGATCGTACTTGCTTTTCCAACGTCCACCGTGATCCTCGTCGTTCGATTTTTGCTCCTTTAGAAGCAGTGGTCCAGATCACGTGCATATTAGATTTAACCTTGCACAATTTCAAGAACCTGTAGTCCGTCTCTGTCAGGATGTTTGGCTTGTAGGACATCCGCTGATTCTCGCCATTACGTTTAGCTACACCGTGGTTAGCCGCTCAAGAGTGACTCGCTACCTTCTACCTTCTACTCCTTGGAATCTCTCTGTATATCTCTAGTAATCCGATTTAGAGCGTTTCACAGAGTCTCTCGAATATCAGAACATCAATTTGTCAACGATGCTAATCTACAATTCTATCCTGTGTACCCAAAATGCTGCAGTGGTAGGAAAAATACCTCAATATCGACCCACGTATTGTTTATGTATGTAGTTAACTGTTATTTCTACATTTATTGTAGCAAGTGTCCGTGTATAAGAAACAGGTACAAATAGTCGAACGTCTCTGAGGATGTATAAAGAAAAATGTTGGTTTCTCTTTATTTTTACGTGCCAACTACACGAATACATTCGTTCCTTACGTTACTGTATATGCTATGTGTTGAGGTTATTAAATGCATGTGAATAAAAAGGAACGCGTGGATAAATTGTAAGGTAGAAAATATATATTTTGAATACTAAAGTGTGAATACAAAGTTCGGAATATAATATGAGCTGATCCAGATCCGCGCGCTAGCAGTGTTACCCTATGACTGAAAACCCTGAAACCATCGTCGCCTGTTTCTATGGAAGAGTGGTTCCACAAATGGCGCTTCAAAGTCAACGAGAACAAATCCAGCCACATAACTTTCACGCTACGAAAACAAACTTGCCCACAGGTGACGATAAACGATATACCTATTCTAGTTAAAGAATCAGTCAGATATCTGGACATGACTCTGGATAGAAGATTGACATGGAAACAACATATCTTAGATAAAACCAAACAACTCGGAGCAAAATTTAAAAAATTCTATTGTCTCATCGGCCGACGTTCCAACTTAAACGCGCAAAGTAAAATTACACTATAAAAAGCCATATTAAAACCTGTTTGGACCTATGGAATCCAACTATGGGGAACAGCGAGTAATTCCAACATAGAAATTCTCCAACGATTCTAATGGAAAACCTTAAGATCCCTAATAGACGCACCTTGCTACGTCACCAACGAAACGATACATCACGACCTCAAGATACCCACGGTCAAAGAAGAATTATCCAAATTCAGCAATAGACACAGCACAAGAGTTAACAACCACCAAAACCCTCTAATTACTCAACTACTCGACACGTCGGAGCAGATCCGCAGGCTAAAAAGACATTACATCTTAAATCTAAGCACTAGATTCAAATGGAATCAAACATATTATAAACACTTATTAATCATGTCATAGCACCACGTCAGACAAATTTACATGAAATTCTCTAATGAGAATTGATTGTAAAATAAACGCAAATAAAAAAAAAAAGAAAAATCGTCGCTTGTCTACAGTTTATGGTTTGCCTTCGACGCAGTCTTTTGTCTATGCGCTGTCGACGGCTTCAGTGTTTGAGAAAACTAAAGACGTAGAGTTTTCTTAGAAGTGATGACCACTTCAACACTATGGACTCTAGTTCTCAAGTTAGAGATAATTAAAGATTGTCTGTGGCATAATTTCATCTTACACGTTAAGAGAACGTGTTCGTTATGATAATTTATTTTTCCACTTTTAGTGAATACTGCTTCGTCAATGAACAAAATGGTAGATAGCATCCTGGATTTCGTATCAGGTTCGTCTACGCTATCGATCCTAGTGACTGCTGGTTCGTTTACGAAGCTTCAACTTCAATCTCCTGTGGCTCCTTGACCTCGTATCAGGTTCGCCCGCACGTGACTTCGTCCTAGAGCCATCGTGATTTCGCATCAGATTCGTCCTCGGAAACAATAATCCTAGCGAATTTCTAATTTCGTATCACATTCGTCCATGCACTTGCTAATACATTTGCAATTATGTTGCATAGAGCAACCCTAGCCAACCTCTCACCTGCTGCTCGCAGGGTGGATATGAATACTTGCAACCTACAATTCTCAGTCTTCTCTTGAACGTGATTCTTCTTTACTTTTTTTCTGATATTTTACAGTAACCCTTCTCTTACAAAATTTCCTTTATAATACAATATGTTATAGTATGTTGTATACTCATATAATATGTTGTAAAACCATAACATTTATTAATTTCATACAAAATAGGTACTTGGCACAGACTATCAAAAGAACGACTAATCTGCGAAATAAAAAATTAGAATTATTTATTCGTGTAAGATACTCAGAAGAGGTAGGAGAAAAAGAGTAAATTATTCGCAAGAATTATAATGCCATAATAATATAATTAATATAAAATAATAAGTTAACAGTTATATGGAGTATCCGGAAGGCTTATACTATAAGAAATTGGAGGCATAACAATTTATACTTCGGACGTATGTTTCTTTTTTCTTTTTTTTTTTATTTGCGTTTATTTTACCATCAATTCTCGTTAGAGAATTTTAAGTAAATTTGTCTGACATGGTATTGTGACATGATTAATAAGTGTTTATAATATGTTTGATTCTATCTAAATCTAGTGCTTAGGTCTATGGCGTAGCCTCTTTTTAGCCTGCGGATCTGTTCCGACGTGTCTATTGCTGTGTCTTGTGCTGTGTCTATTGCTGAATTTGGATAATTCTTCTTTGACTGGCAGACGTATGTGAAGTCGATGCTCAGTTGCTAAATGCTAAAAGCTATTTTTCACAAAACCACCTTTTGTCGAGAAACGTTTATTTGAATTGACACAGCTAATATGTCTATGATTAATTAATTTACGTTTAATGCTACACATCATGACTTACTTAAATTTGTTCATCCGCCTTTTTTAACACGATATCTTCGTATCTTCTCCTAAAATTGACATTAGATCTATATGCAAATGTTTGTTCTTATGGGTCTTACAACTAAGTTCTTCGACTTGTTCCGCCATACTCTCACTAATTAATACTTTCGTACACCACCCGAGGAAATCTTTTGGTTCTGTCAAATTATTTATTACTTTTTTTGTATATGCGAGTATCTGTGGCTTTACGTACGCGCATACGCGTGTATGAGCTTTTATGTGTTAACGGTGGTACAAAGGCATGGTAATGCAGCACGTGTAATGGTTTCAGATCGACGACACAAATGAGGTTTATTGAACTGGCGACGTGAGGTTTGTCAGAAATGAACTGCGGAGTTGGTTTCATGAAATAATCTTTTGAACGAAAATTTCTCGATAATCAGCGCTAAATGTTACGACTATGAATTGCGCGAATTACTTACATTTTTTCCAATTAAAAATTATAGGAATTATCGTTCCATATCAACAACGAATACCAATGTAATATGGATACGATGATCCATCTCACAATGTTACAAAATTACGAAATGTATTAAATCTGTTGCATTCTTCCGATTATTTCCGGTCCAATTATAATTTTTTAACATTAACAAAATATCTCAAATTTGTGCTAAATGTGGAGAAATTGTTATTGGTTTGCATGATTCCCGTTTTTAATTTCATATAGAATATTTTCCTGAAATGTTACAAACGTGTTTTGTTTACTAAAACAAGAGCCAGATTGAAATACTATAAAAATTCGACAGTCGTAGTAACATCAAATGACATGTTTGCCAACGGATGGATAAGCCGTGATGCAAGTTTCATGACCTGACTTATTGCCATTAGATTACTTTTTGGCGAGCTTTGAGATCTACTGTTTCGAGTTTGCGAAGTTGGCAGCTCGAGCGTGAATTTTTACAAAAAAAAAAAAAAAGCAAAAGAAAAATCGAATGGTATTGGTGTGTTCACGATTTGGTTGTCCACATTTGTCCAACCAAAATTTTCCACCTTTCAAAAACAAAAAGCTATCACCAAATAGAAACGTAAAAAGTTTGACATCAGCGCTGCATGAAATTTTTCATTGATTTTTCAATAGGATACGATTGTCCACGATTTGTTCATGTTTGTCCACTCAGAATTTTCAATTGACTAGATTACAAAAAAAGGTTAGCACCAAATGGAAGTTTTTAATGATAGTTTTTTTTTTAAAGCTGGACAAACAAAAATTTTGGTTGGACAAATGCGCACGAGTACTGTTTATAAAAATTCGCACTTGGAGGAGCAAACTTCACGAACTTTACTGTTTCTAATAAAATTCCTAGAACGTCAGATGGTACGAAAGGACGAACACAGAATTCACTTGCCATTTTACACTTTACATTTTACGAATTTATCAATTTGACCAATGCCTCTTTTTTTTGCAACAAAATAATTCTTTAAAGGTTTTTTATCGATCGCTGGAAAACACAACACATGAGGATTTTCGTTGGAAAGTTTACGATATTTTCTCAAAGAAAATGAGCTATTTTTGAGTCGTTTTAGTTAAGATCTTTAAACTCAGTGTCTTGAAAAAGTTAATTAAGAATGGTATGGAACGAACTGCTTAATTACGGCTAACCTCGAGAAAAATTCCAGATTCTCGGGAAAAGGTGCGTTTCGTCTAAGCGTAGCCTACCTTCTAGAGAAAAAGCACGGAAAAACGCACCGGAAATGCAAGGAACTTGTCCGTGATAGCCTAAAAGCACGTTGAAATTACCTTTGCCAGGTAAAAAATAATTAGTACGCATTTTTTGGACAATTGTACATGGAAGCTAAATACGAGATGGGCCAGAACTCATTTTCCGACTTCTTTTAATGAGAGCTTTAATTAGCAAGTTACTTTTTTACGCAAATAGTTTCTTCTCTTTATAATTTTGTGGAATGAAATGGCAAGTTACGTGTATCAAATATTCGCCTTTTGACCGCCCGCAAGTTTGAACATTTTTTATTTAAGACTACAAGTAACAAGCTCTTTGTTTATTTACCGATATGCTTAGTGATGGGATCTGAAACAAATTCATTAAACGAATCTGTGTCAAGGCTGGTGCTTTCAACTGAATATCTGGCGCCATAAAAAAATCTATTGGGACAAATCTAGCGAAGGAACTCGCCAGTAATTTCTACTATTGCAATATTTTGTTGCCAACATGAACGTCATTTCAAACATCCGATCTAACGCCCTGTTGAACTAAATTTCATTAATTCTATAAACCTAGGAATTCATTTCTGAAGTCAGGATCATTCGAAGATGATAGTATTGGGTCGTTGAATTCGTCTTGACATCGGCTACAAATGTATGAAACCAAAAATACATCGTATCATTTAAAAAAAGTGAAGATAACTATGATTTTTTACAGGAAAAAACATTTCTTGGCGGTTTTAAGTACCGCAATTTATAGCTGTTTCAAAATAGGTCGACTTTTGTTTGAAACATTTTCCTGTTGCATTATCAGGAAAGCTTAAAAAATCGTGTACACCATTTCGCCTAACGCCCTGTATAAAAACCAAAATTACAACTAATTTTCAAAATATCGATACGTCTTTATTCACACGATTGGACAAAGTTGAATTGACCGAAGCGAATACAGTGGAATTTCATTTCTCTGAATTTGGAGGACAAATAATTTGTATAACAGGAATTTGTATAATAGGAGCTCACCCCTAATACTTCCCTCGTTATGTACCTATTATTTTTCGTTCACACGATAGGAGCTCATGTTCAGAAAAGTGAATTCAAGCGGCAAAATTTCACTTAATCGGCGATTAACTTTCATTCAAATAAATGGAGTTCTAAAGAGTTAATATAATTCGCTACTTACCGACTAGAATGAGGATAAATGCTGGGTCGAGCGCAACATTTGTGAGCCTGGACAAATTGTTGAACGTGTCCTTTTCGGTCCAAGCCCATACACCTACCGCCATGATACCCAAACCCAGCCACTGAAATATCAAGAGAAAAAAGCTTTAAAAATTAGTCACAACGAGGATTAATTATAACATTATAGATGAAACATTTTAATTTGAAACAGACATTAAAACTTTTTCTCAAGCTCTTTTCTTGATTTATATTCTCATTTGTTTTGCCTTATGATTATATTGATAAACAAAATACCAACAATTATGTTAGGTTTATTCTTGGTTTGCTTCGTTTAAGTAAATTCGTTAAAACTGTCTCAATAGATCAATCACGGGAACTGGTATTTCGTATCTTGGTCGTAATCTCTTAACAAAATTTCAAACGACTCATATTATATATGAAATTTGGAACGTCGACCGATGAGCCAGTAGAATTTTTTAAATTTTTCTTCGAGTTGTTTGGTTTTATCTAAAATATGTTGTTTCCATGTCAATCTTCTGTCCAGAGTCATGCCCAGATATCTGACTGACTCTTTTTCTGGAATAGGTATGTCGTTTATCTTCATCTGTGGGCAAGTGTGTTTTCGTAGCGTGAAAGTTATGTGGCTGGATTCGTTTTCGTTGACTTTGAAGCGCCATTTGTGCAACCATTCTTCCATAGAGTCGAGGCCTCACTGGAGAGTAGAGGTCTCCATTTTGACGACGTTAATATACGGTAAATCCAGATATAAAGATATAAAGTAATCCAGAAGAGAAATTTGCAAATTACACGAATACGAGGCTGACCTTACTCTTGCGTCGATGCGGCTCGTCGACGACGTTTTATCAATTTTCTTGAGAATGGAAGTTCTTGCAGACTTGGCTGCTGGAAAGAATTACCTGCAGCCCTGGAACAACTGACGGCAAACTTTTGAAGAACGAAACATGAATACAAGGATGACTTTACTCCTGCGTCGTCGTCTAAATGACATTTTATCTCCCATGTTAAGTATAGGATTGTCGGATAAGTCTTAAGACTTAAACTTTATCCCAACACGTTTCAAAAATACAATTAGGCGAACAGACACAGTCCTGTACAATATTCCTCTGCCATTGGATGGTGCCATTATTCCATTCGTGATGGAATTCCTGTTATTTCCAATTATCAGCAAAAACATGATCCTGGCAAGGTTTATGATTTACTGGACAAGCCAGTATCATATGTCGTTTAAGAGAATTGGCATAAGTAGAGATAGTTGTACGGAAAACAACTATAATTAACAGATGCGCGTCAGTGCCGTACGTCATTTAATAGAATTGGCTTAAATAGGAATAGTTGCCTATCTGAAGCCGTATGCGATAACGCGTTCGTATTTTGCGGGATAATCGTTTCTAATCCTTGGGGGTTAATTTATGGCATCGTGCAACTATCGAGTTTGCTGCGGAAACATATATGTATCTATTATGCAAGTGGAATACGTTCGTTGGCGCAAACGAAAGCAACGAATCCGCTTTCAATCAAACTGTTCTTCGTAGATTTATGAGGAAAATAGACATTGTGTATTTGTATTTCAGCATTTATGTTAATATTTATTTGTTATTTTCGAAGACTTTTAATATCGGAGTTAGAAAGATTATAGGTACTGATTAAGTTGACAAGCTAAATGCGAATTAGCATAACGAGTAACGTGTTATTAAATTTAATATACCGACTTTGAGCATTCACGATGATATGCACCGATGTTGAATTTGTGTATTGGCCAAGCTGCAATATGGTTATAAATAAACTGTAGATGTTTGTGCACGTTCAAGATACAAATTTGTATGAAAAATGGCTATTATATATTCCATTTACACAAGTAACAAATGCAACTCTCCATTGGAGGTTGAAAGACATAAAATAAAGCAAATTACTGCAGCTACTAATAATATATTCGATACAAGTTTAATATATTAAATGTTATGTACGGTACAATATTTACTAATAAACATTCTATTGCAAAAAGTGGAGTAGTGTCTTGTATGTACTTTTTCTATCAGCAAAATATCAAACAGCAAAAGACATTTTGGACACCATAGAGATGATAGTTCTTTTAATCCAAAGAATTATTTGACTCAAAACGAAATAAAGTTTTTTAAGGAAATCCAAAAATCCATGGACAGGAGTATTTATTTAAAATCATGTATGTATAATTTAATACAGTTGTAGCTTCATTCCTACTGTTTCAGAATTTTAATTGATTTTAAGCTTTGTATTAAAGAACCCCTTTTATTATGTAACAAAATATTAAGTTCTATTTACTAAACTGATTAAAAGTTTTCTCTTAGACCTAAGCACTAGATTCAAATATTAATTAAAAATTATACTTTATCTATACTTAATTATTAAACTTAAAAATTATAAATTTACTTAAAATTCTCTACGAGAATTGATTGTAAATTAAACATAAATAAAAAAGAAAAGTTTCCTACATTGAAAGTATTCATGTTCGACTAATCATAGCAATACACTATCAGAATATTCAAAATGCTATATTTTTTTGTTTTTACAGTGACTCTTCTTAGTATTCCTCATCGCGATATTCTAAAGATTACTGTTCTCTCTGCTTGTTTATAACAATGTCATTGAATCGGTTGGTT
Source organism: Bombus pascuorum (assembly GCF_905332965.1). Lineage (NCBI taxonomy): Eukaryota > Metazoa > Arthropoda > Insecta > Hymenoptera > Apidae > Bombus > Bombus pascuorum. The sequence continues at coordinate 979,955 of NC_083494.1, forward strand.
TTTAATAATATACCCCAATATTTATTCTAATTAGCAGAAACAAAAATTTCATTTGCCTGATGGACGTAATTTTTTGTATGAAACGCAGCAAATTAAACAATAGCGAAATTTAACATCGCACAAATATTTCGATAAGGAATAAGTTACAATATTGAATTTTTCAAAGACAACGATTTAAGGGAGAAACAAGATTATATGAGATACTTCAATAGACGTATTATAATACCACTTCGATTTTTCTATCGTTGATTTGTCCGTAGCAACGGATCATCGAGATTGGCTCGATCGGAGAACGATCATCCGCAATAATTCCGCAATAATTCCATGAATGTGCTAGTGACACATTCCAGTCTGACACGGGAATACCGTTGTTCGTACACGTAGAAATAACAACGATCGACGAAAACATTTTTCTTCCTTGTTCTCCTCTATCGAATTGTCAAATTTCTCGCAATAGAAATATTCGATGAAAAACATTTCTGTTTTCGTGATGCTAATTACGCTTAGTACGCCTAACATCTGTGCCGATTAAAAAAAAAAAATAATTTTGAAAATAGATTCTTCGCATCGTTACATATCTTTCGAAAGAACTTAATTTTATCCTGAGGATATTTTTCATAGAATAACGAATAAAGGATAATGAAGTAATTTCATTTATTAATTGCCGAAACTTCGTACAATTTAATAATATCGTCTTACGGGTTACGTATATAGCAATCGCAATATCTGCGCTATATAACACGGTTAGTTATCTTTCTTGCAAGCAGAGACGACCGAATGAAATAATTATGACACTGCGATTGAATAATTGATCGTTATCGCGGTCGAAGCACAAAAATATAGATAATACGTTAGAGCGAATATGATTTGGACAGTTTGCCAACCGATCATCTAATATTAATAATTAATAATTGACGAACCATATATTACCGAATAATCTGTGTGTATTTCTATGCAAATTTATGTTTTTGAAGATACAATTGGGAAAATGGAACCTCGGTAGAAAATTGCTTTATCTGTCAAGTCATCTATTACAGAAAACACTATACTGTGGATATTTTATTATATATCGTTTCATATTCTGTGTAATATTACACTTTCAAACAAGATGCAATACAAATTTCTTAGAATTTTAATATATCCTTTCACCACAGTATTCTACGCTTATCTTTTATCTTTGACGAAAATTATTTTTGATTTTTAATGAAGATGATTTTTTATCTTGAATTAATGAATTTGATATTGCATATATTGTCGCAAACAACGTGGTGTGAGCTGTTTCGATGAAACTTGAGTACACTGTATAAAGATCGTAGCAAGCGATGTGTAAAAGTTACACAAAAATGTACAATAGAAATTTTAATTTTTAATGGTTCTCAGTTTCAACTATTTGCGTTCATTGTTTAATTAATGCAGAACACATAGTCAAACAAGATGTAATACAAATTTCTTAGAATTTTAATATATCCTTTCACCATAGTATTCTACGCTTATCGAGCTTTACGAAAAATGCAAAAGAAAATTTCTTTTTGAAGCCGACACGGTTGCATACTCGCTTTTAATGCAAATGTCCTACAGGCACATAGAGATCCACAGTGTAATTGTGAGATTAGCACATCGTATTGTTGTAGATCCTTCGAAACATAGATGCTCGAGGCGCGGATTTCGTTAAATAATAGAACGTCAGAGTAGTTTACATGTTCATTAGGATCGTTTTAATCATCGAGAATGTTGGGCGAATAATTCAGAGACGAGTTAAAGATCGCGTGAGAATTGCTATTTGAGCGTAACTTCTCTCACCTCGCGGATATATACCAAATAAATTTTGAACGCTTATCAATCGATTCTTGACAGCGATTACTTTACGCGTAATCTTCGGGCAGCAGATGAAAAAATAGCTTTTTCGAAATTACCTGTCAACGTCTCGTAGTTACTATATTTTGTAAGGACAGTAATAAGGATATACTACATTTTCCTTTCTCGCGGATAAGAGTAAGTAAGAATCCTTCGGTCGATCCTTTACGACCCTTACGATCTTTTTTCTACATTTTGATAAAGTATTTGGTAGAGTGTAAGTGATCAACTTTTAAGACTTACACCACTTTTGCATTAAAAGCGAGTATGCGACCGTGTCGGCTTCAAAAAGAAATTTTCTTTTGTATTTTTTGTAAAGCTCGATAAGCGTAGAATACTACGGTGAAAGGATATATTAAAATTCTAAGAAATTTGTATTACATCTTGTTTGACTATGTGTTCTGCATTAATTAAACAATGAACGCAAATAATTGAAACTGAGAACCATCAAAAATTAAAATTTCTATTATACATTTTTGTGTAACTTTATACAGTGTACTCAAGTTTCATCGAAACAGCTCACACCACGTTGTTTGCGACAATATATGCAATATCAAATTCATTAATTCAAGATAAAAAATCATCTTCATTAAAAATCAAAAATAATTTTCGTCAAAGATAAAAGATCGTATTCGTTATTGTGTTTCCCAGGTTTATTAAATTTATTCGAACGTCAATTTCTGTTTCCATCTTTCCCTTCTTGTATGAATTTGTATAAATCTGTAAATTCATAGAATTACATATACTGCGAATATTGTTCCTTTGTTGTCGGTGGTGTATTCATTACGCGTCCTTTTAAAATCTCAGAAGAAAAGATTTAAACAAATAACATTTCAATAAAATATACGTTTCCAATTTATGTACTACCTTTTATGTGTTTTCACCAGCCACGAAAGGCTCCTTGCGTGAAACATTGTTCGTTACAGATTGGAAAATTAACTGTCTGAATTTTTACAAGGAAAAATTAAGCAGTATAATGGCCCAAAAGTTGCCATAGTTTTAGAAATATATTATACAACGGAGTGCAATACAACAGAGTGGATAAGAGGGGAGGTAGATACATAAGAAAAGAGTTTAGATAGATACAGACAAGGAAAAGAGTTTAGGCTTTAGTTAGATAGATATAAGGGAGGGGACAATAAGGTGATAACGTCATAAGACTGAAAAAATGTAAAAAGCGTGATAGGTAAACGAGATGTAAAACCGAAACCTCGTCCAAAGCCGAAAGACACGGACTAAGTAAAAATAAATAAATAAAATTAAACAGTATAATGTAATACAATAAAACAGCGACAAAATAAAGAAAATAAGAGATCAATGTAAGAATATAATATTGTGTAAGAAATTAGAAATAAGAACCCAACAACCTGTCAGTAACAGGCTACGAGCTTAAAGTACGCGTAAATTATTATTATTATGTGAATTTTTACACGTTTTCTGCTGATCGTTTCCTAGCATTTTTGGTTTTTGTACTCTTACTTTGGTTAGTAATCAATACACTGTCCGCATGCGTCTAGACGTGTTTACTCTCTTCGGCGCTGTTACGATGCACTGAAATTTTTATTCTCCAATTGGCGCCGAAAATAGTATTTACTTCTTTTTCTCGAATATAATGATATATACAGTAGCGGACAAAAGTTTAAGACGAAATGGAAGAAATAAATAATTGATTTACTTTCCATAAAAAATATAAATACGGTGTTCTACTTTTGGTATTAACTAATTGTACATTTGTTTGTACACTTAGAAAAAAAATTTCATTTTGATATTTTGCTCAATAGCTAAGTTATAAAAAAGGAACGAAATCTGTATAATATTTCGTCGGTCAAAAGTTTAAGACTATACAAAAAATATTAATTTTTGGTTAAAAAATATACACAATTTTTGTTTAAATTCAATATTTTGTTCAATATCCGTTATTTCTTATCCCTTCGGTACATCTTCTTGGCATAGAATCTATTAATTTTTTATATTAATCTACCGTAATATTATTCCAGGCTGTTTCAATCGTAGAGTAAAGTTCATTTAAATTTTTCGGTTTATAACCTTGTACTGTCTTTTTTATGATGCTTCACAAATTCTCGATTGGGTTAATGTCTGGTGATTGCGACGGCCACGGCAGCACGGTGATATTTTCTTCTTGAAAAAACTGTTTCACAACCCGAGCCGTGTGCTTCGGATCATTATCATTTTGAAAAATAAAATCATCACTCATATTGTTGCGTGCAAAAGGTAACATTGTGTTCTTGAGTATGTCCTTGTATTGAAAACGGTCCATAATTCCATTGATACGACATATCGGACCAGGGCCGCTTCGAGAAAAACACGCCCACACCATAACGTTGCCACCACCATGTTTAAGAGTTTTTAAAACGCACTGTGTTTTCAAACTTTCGCCAATTCGACGTCTAACGTACCGTATCCCGTCAGAACAGACGCGATTGAATTTCGATTCGTCAGAAAACAATACCTTTTGCCAATCTTCACTTGTCCAATGCTTATGAGCTTTAGCAAATGCAAGTCGTCTTTTTCGATTCCTAGAACTCAGCAGTGGTTTCTTTTGGGGTTTTCGTCCTCTTAAGTTAAAGTCTTCTAATCTTCTCCTAACAGTTCTAGCACTAATTTGTGTATCGTTTTCATAGTTTATCTCCGCAGCAATATTATTTGCACTACGAAAACGATCCTTTTCGCTCAATCGATGAATCCGGCGATCCATTTTCGGTGTTGTTTTCCGTGGTCTTCCGTTTTTCGGTTGATCGCAATACATGCCTGTCTTTAAACATTTATACCAAGCTTGTTTACAAGCTGTTTCTGACCTGTTCACTATATTTGCTATTTCGGTGAAGGTTTTACTTTGCTTTCGCAGCCTTACGATTTGTTCCCTTTCGTTTTCAAGTAAATTCTTTGATTTACCCATAGTCTGTTCCTACCTAAATGAATTTTAAGCAATAAAAGGTACACTAAACAATGATTTTGACATTCCAGAATCAAAATGTTCAAAAACTGTACTCGTACTCACGTTTTACACAGATCGTCTTAAACTAATGTCCACTGTTTCCAAGTGCTAGGCGGTAACTAACTGTTGTAACTCCTACATTGTTTGTATTTAACAACTGACTGTCTGAGGTTACGAAGGTCAAACATACAGCTACGTTATTCCAAAGAGACAAACCGAATAGAAGAACAATATGCGTATAAGATGTTTGTAATCCGGTTTACAAATCATCGTCTTAAACTTTTGTCCGCTACTGTATGTACTTTATTTCGATACATGACATTCTGAGGATTGAAATCAGAGTTATTTGTGAAATCATACGATATAAAATGTTAAAGCGTTAGATTGCTTTTATTTCTGGTTAATAAAACGTAGAATATCACGACTTCGAAGGTAACAGATATATCGCCAGTAGAAACATGTCTTAAGTAAAATCGAGTAAAGACGTGAATTACATAGGGTGGCTACAGAAAATATTCGTAATAGTACGTACTCTTATTTTCTAACTAAACGCTCCTATATCGAGTTCCATATTTCATTTCCACAATATCAAATTTTTCTAGTCACATGAAAGTATTGCTAAATTTAATATGTTTGAATTTAATTAATTAATATGTAGACTCTACAATAGGTACATCGGTGTGTAAATATCTTAACTCGTTACCTATTGTTTTCATCGAGAAACTTCAAACAACATTCGAGAAAATTTACATAATAATTAAGTAGATTCAAACATATTAAATTTCGTAACACTTAGTAGTATCTTAATGGTATTTTAGACTGTATTTCTTATTGACCCACTTTGTATGTATATAATTTGACCATGACATTCTCTGTAATAAACGACAACAAAAATAGACTTTTCCGTATTCGTAGGTATTTTATGTTTCAAGGTAAACAATAGCTCCACTTTATACAAGGTATATATGTATATATGCAATATAATAGTCGCTACAATTTTTTGGGCATGTCCGATAATCCGACAAAAAAATATTCTGAGCAACAGTTAGCCAGTGCTGAAGAGGCAGTAAACTGGGATACAAAAATTTGGCACACAAAAATGTTCCATCAAAAACTTTCATTTTTTTATATAACAATACATGTATAATCTTTTCTATTCAATATCATAACGTCGATACAGGATAACATTCTCTTCGTTTTAGAAATATGCTGTTTGCAATATTAAAGTTATATTATGTTAATATTATATTTATATAAAGTTGTATTATATTATATAAAGAATAGATGAATTCATTGATTCTTAAGATTTATAATATCGCAAATATATCAAAAAGATTTATAATATATTACACTAATTGCTATTTATACCATCTTGTATATTTTCATACAATTATTATATATATTTTCAATATATCAGTTACAATAATTCAATTATAATATAAGACATATAAATATCATAATATATTTTACTACAATTAATATATTATAAACATAATATATGACATATAAATATTATATAAATATAATATAAGACTTATATTAATTGTATTAATCAAAATTAATCAAACATACAAAATTGTATTAATCAATTATATTGTCATATAATTTGTTTATAATATATTAATTGTATTAAAATATATTATAATATTTATATGTCTTATATTATAATATATTATTGTTATTTGTATAATAATATAATAATTATTAATAAATTTTAAGATTACGTAATAATAATTATTAATAATAATTATTTGTATATTTGTATAATATATTATTATTATATGTATTATAATATGTTCATAATATTTTTATTATGCGTTGTTTCATGATCTAATTGTTTGTTCACTTGCAAAAATGAAAAATGGAACTACGTTCATACTAGTAGCACTTAAATGAACTTTATTAATATGTCGTATTTAATTGAGAATAAAAATGAGAATCGAAAGCAATTTTCTCTTTAAATTTTCAAAGTATTACCTGTTTTGTAGTGAAATATACAGCATTGCCGGTTCTGTAATGAATTACACTTCGCTCCAGTGCTGTTCTACGCCGTTCTCTGACGCTTCTGTTTACACGTCAAGTTTGTAGCAATTGAAATACCGTTACTTGTCTCTCCCACTCGAAATCAAGCTACACCTGACTAATGTAAACATAAACGTAGCACACTATTGGAGCGACGTAGAAAGTTTAAGAATATTTTTATAATAAATGTATTTGTACAACCAATTTTCTATTATTTTATACTATAAATGTTTTAATAAATCTTAATATGTTATATTGTTAACAAACTAATCTTAATATATCTTAATAAACCTTTATATATTCTATGTTCAGTCAACAATGTGGTAATATCGACTGAAAAGTACAATTTTGAAATAGAAATAATAATTTTTCAAGCTGTAACTTGATTTAGGAATTAATTATGCTACTCCGATTTTCAAGTTATATTACTGCATTTTATTTTGATCATTTATTATACATAACACTATTTGATAAAAATCGGCGTGGAAATGTTTCTACAAGCACGTAATATAACCAAACGCGAGAATAATGAAACACAGGCATGCTACATTCCTAGAACATATATATGAAACAGAAATAATAAATAAATCTTCACGATATTTTAAACGAAACTCTTAAAAAATTGTAGTACAAAGCTGTATTAAAGAATTGCAAACATTTAATAAAGGAATTAAAAAAAACATTATAAGACACGTAGAACACAAATGAAATGTTATATTAGATTTATAAATAGATTTATAATTTTTATCGACATAATTAAAAAATGAAATTTAAATAGAAATTTGTTTGCTAAATACCATAGCAAGTGCTCTATCTTAAATATTCTATATATTTTTGCATATTATACACACTAGTCAAGGAAGAAATATCAAAATTCAGCAATAGACATAGCACAAGAGTTAATCACCAAAACCCTCTAATTACTCAACTACTCGACACGTCGGAACAAGACATTACACCTCAGACCTAAGCACTAGATTCAAGTGGAATCAAACATACTATGAACACTTATTAATCATGTCACAGTACCTCGCCAGATAAATTTACTTAAAATTCTCTGCAAGAATTGATTGTAAATTAAACGCAAATAAAAAAAATATTATACACAGTCTGTAGATTCTTGGGATTTTAAATTTCCCCAAAATGCATAAACATTCGCAGTCTAATTATGACCGGCAGTGTAATTACGAAATTAAATATGACAAACGATAGTTCGTTTTATCATTTCAATATGCACTGAAAAAGGAAGATAGACGTTCATCGTTCGAGATTTATTTTATGTATGGTACATTGAATAGGAAGATCGTTCACGACGTCAAAAAATGTCGTTTAGGGGGCGAATGATAAAAGTGGTAGGCGCGTGGAGGTGAATTCAGACAACAAGTCGAAAACTTTCAAGCTCAATTAAACTTGAACCAAGTTGCAGACAGAAGCATCGCCCCGAGGCGATGAGAACGATTGGAGTGCTCTTTCAGTTGGCTGTCCGGTTCATTTGCTACCAATACGAAAAATAAAATACGAAGCCCTACGAAAGGAAACGGGGAATATATCATCGTGTAGCGAAAAGTGTTTCTCATTTATATGCCGATTATCTTCGATGTTGCAGCCGATCAATTAATTTAAGAAATTAATCAAATGTCGCATTATTCTCCTGCAATTAAGCGAGATAAAAATTCTTCAAAAGAAAGCATAGCTGTTATGTTGCAAAAAAATATTAATTAATTGATCCATGTACGTATTACTTTGCAGATAGTATTCAAAGAATATCTTAATTAGAATAAACTATATTTCTAAATTGAAAAATGCAAAAATGCACGTAATATGTAAAAATATAAAAAGTATTCAAAGCGAAGTACTTGTTCCAAGATTGAGGCGCAGAAGCAGCTTGCGAACAGACTATTTTAAATCGCCTACACGAGATGAGAAAGATTTAGAAGGAAGGAACGTGGACGTCCTGTGAAATTGCTGCATGATAACGTCGGATCACGCGTTGCTTTTGATAGAAGAGGCACCGTAATGAGACTTGGATGAGAAGTTACGCAGTATCCGGCACATTCACTTGACGTTGCTCCGTCGGACTATCATCTGTTTCGGTCGATGCAGCATGGCTTTCGATCAATAGATAAAATACAAAAACGACTTGATCGTGTCAAAAAACACGACACTCTTTCGAAGTGGAACCCATCAACTGCCCGAAAGATGTAAAGTTATTTTGACGTAAGATGTAAGATTATTTTTTAGTAGAAAATCCGTTTCACTTTTTTTAAATAAATCATCGATTTCCCTGGAAAATTTCGACTATTCTTTGTGCACCTAATAACGAACGTTTGTAGATATTAATATCATTGGTATACCGCGACATTAATTTTACCGCAGTTCCCGCATACTTTTTGAAAGTTATGTCAAAGACTATGAAATGAAAAATATCGATTTTCACGTTTCCTATCGAGAACGCTGTTAGACCATTTGCATTACAAAACCGAGGTTCATTGCGTTTCGTCATTCAATAATGATTCTTTAATTCGGTTGGTTATGGGCAAGGAAATGACTTTGCGTTTGATACGTGTCGAAGAGCGTCGCACCGGATAGCATAAATATTGATCGGTTAGCGGTACTTGAAAAATCAATAGGACGCATGGTTTCAACCGACTAGCCACTGTCCATGGTACACCGTAGTTAACGTGCTCGACGATTATTCCTACGCAGAATTGCGCACGCCATCATGTAAATTTCATGCGGGTAGAATATATCGCATGCGTTTGATGCTTTTATATCGATATTAAATCAAATAGTATCTACATAATTTGCTTTCATTTCGATATACATAATTCCTCATCATTAGAGATTGTATTATAAATTTATATGCGAAATTAATACCACAGTAATAGATCATAGAAATACGTGCTATTATATTATGTATATAAAAGTTGTCGATATTGATAAATATTCAATAATTATTAATAGAATTTCATACAATTATTAATATTAATTAATCCATATTAAGTCGCCAAATGAAATTATTAGAATTTTATATTACTTGCGCTCGGCTGTTCCCTCTTGGGAGACACAAAGAGCTTACTGGTGATTACATAGTACAAAGTTACACAAGCTCAAACTTTTTTCAAAATTCGTGTTCTCCTGAAGCATGGCTTTTATATCGTATAAGAAAACTGTTAAGGTTATTCAGTGGATGGAATTAAAGAAATGCGTGGGCAAACTGCAAGGTATTGAAAGTATATATATATTGAATAGTAAAATACAAAATATGTGGTACTATGTAAGCTGATCCAGATCCTCTCGCTAGCAACGTTACCCTGAGACTAAAGACAACTACCGAAACCAACGTCGCACGTGTACCGCTTATCGTCTTTCCTCGACGCATTCTTTTGTCTACGCGCTATCGATGACCTTAGGCTCTTGAGAAACCGAAGACCAGATGTAGAGTTTTCTCAGAAGTGACGATCACTTCAACAAAAACAAATAAGAAAATGAAAAATATAGATTATACTAATAAAGAAAGATTATACTAAGCTACGAGTCACGTTACAATAAACGATACGTACACACACACGTATACGTGTTAGCGGCGACGCAATTTCGTGCCATGCCGTTATTTAGCTTTATGATAATTTATGAATTGACAGGATGCTTGAGCAAATATTTGGAAAGTCGATAGCCGGTGACTCGAAGTCGTGAAACGAGGTATGAGGTATCGATCACCTGTTTAGAGGATGAGTGAAACAGTTTGGCGAAAGATAGATTGATAGAGAGATAGGCTGACGCCAGGCGACCCGACGTTGCATTGACAAAGAAAAAGAATAGAGACTTTGTTTATAGGATCTGGCACGGGATGGGGAAGGCAGTGATGTATTCCGATGAGCAAGATGGGAGGGACGCATGGCACACAGAAATTGATTTTTAACATACACATATCTTCAATTGCAAGATTATTTATCACTAATATCACTATTATAAATTTTTCATTTTTAAATAAAAAGTTGTTATGTTTATAATTGTATATTCTTTGATTCTTCTAATTTGGAATTTATCCCATGAAATATTTTATTTTCCTTTAAAATTTTACTATTTATGTATTCGATATTTCCTTTATTTCTAACTTTTTTAATTAGATGGTCATGTCAGTTAGGAAAATTTTCATACGACTATTTAATTTTATCTCTGACTTAAGAGAGTAAAAACGCGTGTCGCAAAATTAGTTGTCTCTACATTTCAATACGATTATTATAATGTATGTATGTATTCCTAAAAGGAATTGAAAAAATTAAATCATTTAACTCGTGGAAATTTTGGAATAAAATCATATCATAAACTATAGAACCTTTAATCTTTTTAATGCGATGCTAAGAGAACAGCGCGATATTGTCGATGATTACGTAGGACCAACAAGATATTAATTATAATATTACTTCTACTGTTTGCATGATTTCACGTGTACATGTACACCACTGCTCGTAAGTATTTGGGCATTTTGAACGATTTATATTGTATCTAACGAATAAATCATGGGCGCTATGTCAGATGCAACATAGAAAGGTACACTGATAGATAAATGCACAGATGTACAGTAGAGAAATCCTGTACAGATCAGACGCGTGTATTAGGTTCACAGTAGTAGAGTCCCGGAAAGATCAGACGTCCGCATCTGAACGTTTTCAGTTGGACACAGCATTCATACAGAATCTGAATACAAAGAGTTCGTCAAGTAACTGAACTAATAGATGCACCTTGGTACGTTACCAAGGAAACAATACATCGCGACCTTGAGATACTCACAGTTGAAGAAGAAATAATATAAGAATTAACAACCACCAAAAGGCATTAGTTACCCAATTACTTGACATGACGGATCAGATCCGCAGATTAAAAAGACAATATCCTTTAGATTGAAGCATTAGGTTCAACTGGAATCAAACATACTATAAACTCTTATAATCCAAGTTACAGTATCACGCTAAAATAATTTACTTATAATCCTCAATGAGAATTGATTGTAAAAAGTCTACCAAATAAAAAAAAAAGTAACTAAATAGTTTTATACGGTTTGACTATTACAAATGCACAAAAAAAATTCATTTGCGATTTTATAAAATATATAGCATAATATGTAAAAGGTTGTTGGTTGAATAAATTTTTATTAATCTTTTACAGGATAATATATTGTAGATATCAGCATGGGTATCAATATATTTAACGGACAATGGCAGTGTAATAGTTCTGCGTACATCTGAAGATATAAAACTAGATGAAGGTGTAATAAATTTTGTCTGCTTGTCATTACTAACTTGTAAAATGAAGATTTCTCTTTGTTCTTTGCAGGTAGCTTTTAATTTCTTACGTGATTTCACACGCAGACACAAATACTCTTATACAGATACCCGCACAGGCATTTGAACAGGACAGTTACACAGGTCATACTCATCACTGTATAGAGAGTGGGGTTCAAAGTATTTAAGGGATCATGGGTCACTACCTACAGTTAGTCTGAGAGTAACTGATCAACTGTCAACAATCCATAAATTCTTTACCTACATACTTTGTGAATTATACCATATCACTCACTTACATTCTAAATACATTTGGTTCTGTAGTTCTGTTTAATAAATATCACTTAATATTATTTTAACATAAACACTGTGTCTTCCACAGATTATTTATCTTAACTGTAAGATTAAATTCTAATAAATTCTTTCTGTAGGAAAGTAATAAATCGAAAAATATAAAAATATTCCATTATTATGTATTTTTTAAAGACCAGTCATTTTGATTGGTTGTAGTAGAAATAGCTTCGTGTTAACTATCGGTAATTCTAGTGTTAATCATCTTATTCCAACACCTTTGTCCCCAATTAACTCGTGCAACAGATGTTTTACTGCAGTAGCACAGCATACGACTTTAAACCATCCTGTTTATACAGGGTGCGCCGTTAGAATCCGGACAAAAGAAGTTTTGTGCAGAAAGTTGTTTATTTAAGTCAATACACAAAAACACATGAAAATGTTGTTATATCTCATTTAAAGGGTCCTTGCTGAGAACTTTTATTCTATGTAACCACCCTCTGCCTCTATGACCTGCTCTATTCTTGCTCTAAAGCGCGAGCACGCTGACTTCAACTGGTCGCGTTTAATTGTCGCGAATTCTGACTCGATAGCAGCTCGTAGGGAGTTGACGTTGGGGTGCCTGCATTTATTAGTTTGTCTCTCGATAACGCCCCACACGTAATAGTCCAATGGGTTTAGGTCGGGACTGTTAGGAGGCCAGAAATCTTTCGACCAAAACATGTCCACATTGTCAGAGAGCCAATTTTGAACAAGATGACTTGTGTGAGCAGGTGCGCCATCTTGTTGAAATAAATACGGCCTTCCAGAAGCCGTAATTTCCATCCACGGCTTTATTACTGTCTTCAGGACCTCCAAATAAACCTCCTTTGTGATTCTTTCGCCTTTTTGGAAGAAGTGCGGAGGCATGACGTCGCCCTCACTTGAGACAACGCTCAAAACGTGAACACTTGCTGGAAATTTGGTTTTGCCCACAACAGGAACATCTTCGAGATTGTGGGCCAGCCAACGGTCGTTCCTCCGATTCACTTTGGCATCCACCCGGCGCGAAGACTTTCTATAATCGCCGCTCTTCTATCGTATTCCGGGTTTTGCTTAACGAGTTCTGTCATTTTGAGGTTATAGAAGACTTATTGACATATTTAACTAACTTCAGAGTCAATCAGCACAAACATCTGAATTCTAATATGGTGGGAACTACAAATTGAATTCTGTCCGAATTCTAACGGCGCACCCTGTACTGCAAATTAGTATGTTGCATTAGCGATTTCGATTGTATCAGGTGGAGCGGAAGATAGTACATACATTTCAACCTCAAACTTTTATGTATAAGGGAAAAGGAGCGAAACAGGAAGGAGTCGAGGGAAATTGGGTGAATGCAGAATAGCGTTCGGGATTTTGCTCACGAACTTTACCGGCTACTTTCATTCAAGAAGTGGAATGTACTTTGATTGTGAAAAGTCTAAAGTAAAATTTCTGCACAGAAAATCTGAAGAAAAACTAGTCACGAATAAAAAAGCCTCGAATGTATAATAACTTTTACAAATTCTTGCTTCTTTTTATTAGTTCAAGTTAAAAGTACGCACTTCCGTTTAAAAGTATCGGCACACTCGGTTATTTTTAATTTACAAGTTGTACTTTGATTGCAAAATTACAGACGGAAATAAAATTCCGATTGTGCGTGATTTTGTCTTTTATAAATATCATAATTATTATACACATATAGTCAGTGGGTAAAAACTACCACCTGAAATAATTCGTTTTCTAGTGAATTTATGAGAATACGTTTCAAGTGAAATTTATTTTTTGTTTATTTTATTAGTTATTTATAATATTTGAGGAGATTATAATATTATATTATTTATAATATTGGGTAGATGGGTACATGTCGATTTTTTAATGCTTATATTTCTGGAAACGTTAAGAGGATCTTGAGTTTCTTTAAATTAAATTAAAAATTTTTAAATAGACGATAGAAAAAGAGTTTTACTATTTTTGGACGTAACTTATGGGAACGTTACTTGGGTTCTGCAAAACTTCTTCTCTGGATGATCTCAGATGATCAAAGACGAAGACTGGTGATCGCTTTTTGCGCGAAAACACGGCGATAACAGATGGAAAAAGAGCCTGCCATGCAAGTTGCAATAATTCCAGCCGTCATTTCCAATTGGTTACATGCGACGAGGAAGATTCAAAAGGAAGGAAATGGGTGCCGCATCGATTGACCGAGGGAGAATTGTTTACGGTGCTTAGATGATCCGCGCTCTCGGCAAAACAAAAAACAGCTTATTTACGACGAATCGTAACAGGGTGCGAAAACACAATAATGCGAAACTCAAACGAACGTAATTAAATCGATGGTTGTTGACCTTTTCCAAGTCACGGAATACTTTTCAGATTGTAAGAAAGATTTGCGAAATAGCAAAGTCATAAGGCTAACGATATATAAAATATGCATAAACTTTCTATTAAAATTTCTAGATTGTAGATTACATAAATAAATAATAAAAAATAAAGAAGAAAAGATATGAATTATTTATGATGCAAAAGTGATCGATCTGTTCACCGAAAAACCAGCCCAAAACGCTGTGTCCTGAAACGTGAAGTTTAAGCAGTATATTTCTCTTATGACGTAAGTATATAAGTATAAAAATATAAAAGGCGTGCATTTTATTCTGCGATAATCGTATCTCTATATCCACTAAAATTAAAGACGCGAAATTCGACGTACGAAATGCGCATTAAAAATAAACAAACGCGTGTCCCAGGGTTTTTTTAAATTCAATCCTTATGGGGTGGGAAAAGTGTACGTCTCTGCCTTAGAAGATAAAAAGATTGACAAATTCATATTTTTATGTTTCAGATATACGAAATTACGATTCTATTGGAAATTAATTATAATCATTTAACTATATTAGGAATATTACGAAAAAGAGTCCTTTGTTTTGATCCTCTTTCTTCTTTATCGAGCAGTGTGGAAATCTTGTGGATCTCTGCGACGATGTAACCGTTATCAGTATGCAATCTAACATCTATCACAGTCGTTTGAAGGTTTCCGAAAGTTTGACAATTCGCAGAGGGATTATACGTTTTTTCAAGAAACGATGAAAAATTATAGAAGTTCTAAAAGTTGTATAGTTTGAGAGAAATAAATTTCTTCGATGGGTAAGTTAAGAAGTTATGTTGTTGGGAAGATATTCTGAATAAAAACTAAAGTAAAAGTTTTGGACAAAATTTATGACGATTCAAGTAGACTTTGTAGAAAATTGATCAGCTGATCAGTTTGCCAGTTATCTTCACTAATTTACGAAAACGTGATTCCCAGAGAAATACGTCCAAGTTCCTAGTGAAAATATTTACAGCCGAAAGACCGAGCCAAAGACTTTGTTATTCCGAGGCTACATCGAGCCTTTCTTTTCTTTAAAAAACTTCAGTGTGATTTTTTTCTATTTGAAAGCTTTTTTGCTTCTCTTTTGAGTTAAGACGCTCTGCTTTCAGTAGCCGTCTCCCATTATGCGAATAGACAAATACTTTGCATCGTTATCCAGTCACAAAGCAGGTTGCTCCCGTTAGTTTTACTAATGGATAAAAACTTTCGTTACTGTTGTCGAATATCGTAGCGGCCTGGTAAAGGTCAATTACGCTTGTTTTTGTATCTCACGAGGGAAGTTTGGCAACTGGAAAATTCAAAAACGCTTGAAACTTTGCACGAACGTAGTTGGTGCGATGTTAATAGCGGAACAATCTTTTCTCTAGCTGAAAAACAGTCCTAGGGGATGGAAACATTCCCCCAAAGAAATCTTGACGTTCCGTATTATCGTGAATATCTTAGAAACTGTATAAGACAGAAGAAAAAAGTTAAATTAAAAGAAGTGAGAAATCTTCGACAAACATTTTTCGCGAGATTTTCCCTCTTTTCTCTCAATCCTTTATCAAAACATAGAACCATCCATTAAGAACGAGTTCAGTAAATGGTTGCCTTTATTAGTAGCACAGTTAGGTTTTTCGTACGAAAGGATTACAAGAACTGTCGGGACCCGTCTCGTACCATCAAGGAGGAAAGCTCGATGTGGGTGTGCCCTTTTGAACTTAGAACGCGGATTCGTCGTTCACACTTTTCGGTAGAAAAGTGAGGGTAACGATCGGCGATGCCCATTGGTTAATAAATGAAACTGTGAAAGACAAAGAAAAGCAGATGTAGCTAATGGGCATCCTTGTTCATGGGAAAAGCTTGCTATTTCGCCAGGCACCCGCTTTCTCCGTAATAGGTAAGAGCGTACAACAAACATGAGGACTATCCGTAAACCGAAAATACTTGTGCGAAGAGAAATGAAACTAAACAGATTCGGTTTATGGTATCTCCTTAGGTTTGTTGCGGGTCAGTGTAACAATGTGTAGGTCTTGGCGCCCAGACCGTGAGGAACCTCGCAAGGACCATCGCATCTGGCGTAACACGTGCCAGGCAGAAACTCGATCCGTGACAATCTCCTCGCATCGCAGTGCGAACGTTTCACGAATAAGGTGAAGAAACAGGAACTTTGTATATGAAAATAGAATTTATTATGCAAATCCAACCGAGTGACGGTTCAAAGTGTTACAACAGAATGATTCAAAGTACTACAAGAGACTGGGTCAAAATGTTTTAACAGACTGGGGCGAGCACTTATTTTGGAGAGTTTTTATACTGAGGTGTTAGTCCCTCTGGAGGGTTTGACCTAGTCCTGGACCTGCTGCTGTCACGTGCACTCCCTTGCCGTCTGGTGGGTGAACATCAGCCCATCGGTTTTAAAGTGTGCCAGTCGTGACAATTGCCGGTCTCCTCACTTTTGCACAAAGCGAGAGAGAACTCGATACTATACCCGACGTTATACCTGTCGTTCAACGTGGTTTTCAACGCGCACGTGGTCTATCTACGTAAGCCTATGGTCTATGATTTTCTGCACAATGAATACGAACGTTACCTACAGTTAGTGTGGGCAATCGTTTCAAATTTACATTTTTCCAAATTCTATAGTCGTTTTACTTTATAATTATCGAGGTAAGTTGCATTTATCATTACCGATCTCTTTCATTAAATGTAGTGGAGTATATAGGTATGTAAATATGAAACCGGAATTTTTATATACATGTTTATTGTATGAAAATGATTAAAAATATTTTATTCGAAGTATTGCCCATCGCTAGCTATACATTTTTCCCACCTGTCTGGCAATTGGTGGATCCTTATGTATGCGACAAAAAGAAAATCCAATAGTACGTGAAAGCTGGCTTACACATTTTCCACGTTATTATGAACAATGCGTATTTGTTGCATAGAATTCATGGGAGAACGAAGATTGCGTTGCTGCAGTTTAGAAGGGCGGTGGCTGATAAATTGATATATAGAAACAGGCTGCGTTTGGGTGTTCCGTCTAAATCGATGGTGGAAACCGTAGACACATTTGCCAGCAATATCAAGCAAGAAGGGAGCAACGAAGGTATGCAAGAAACGTAGGGCGCGTTCTGCGAGATGTTTAAGAAACGAGGCAGTGAGTTATCGGGCGACGTGCCGGGATAGACTACGTTGAATACTCGAGTACATGCTTTGTGGAATATATGACGTATAATATAATACATATGCGAATATTTACTTTCTAAGTAATTTCTAAACGAAAAGACTTTGTTACTTTTATTTGTCACTATTTATGAATACATAAAAGATATAACTTAGAAAAAACGAAGCAGGCACCCCGCTGGGGGTATGTATTTTTATTTTATTTTTTTTTTTCTCACCAATAAGATATAACACTTTACCAAATGTCCATCAGGACAAATTGTAAAAAAAAACACAATAAAAAAAAAACTTATAAATGTGGTGATTTATTATACGTGCTGGTTGGTTTATTAAAGAGGCGAGTGAGGAATTTGTAATTGTCAGGTATATTACAATCACTTTAAATACAAGTACAGAGATAGTGTATGCCGGTCGTAATTGTCGTTCGTTCAAAGCTACTGTTCGACTTTACGCTCGCTATTCGACCGTATGACTCGCTATAATAATCCTATAGACCACGTTCGTCTGTTTATATCGACCGGTGGTATAAAAAGTTAGAATGTAACTCCGATTGATTACAAATAATGTTTTGTCCGGAGTTCGTTTACCTTTGAACCTAGCAAACCAAAACAACGTTGGTATTCCAAGGCACAATAATACGAGTCTCTCCCGATTCAGATCTCCCATTGACTCATGCGCCACTACATAAATAAGAATATTTTTATTTTAATACCTAGCAATTTTTGTGTTTTCGTAATTGTTACTTGTCGAAACCTAACTCGATATCGTAATATCTAGACATCCATTTAAGGGCTGGTCAAAACAAAACTACGAACGCGTTTCCAATTTATGAAGGTATAATACTTTCTTAAATGATTCAATATACTGAACTTTCTCTGAAATGTAAAAAACCTGTTGTTTAAATTTTCGTTACGGGATTAAATGAAAAAATTGTAAAAAGGTAACCTTTACTATTTTCACTGTGATTCTGATACCAATTTTTTTCAAAAACTTAGCAATTTTTCCAAAAATTCTTTCACGCCAAACTTAATCTTAACTTGTCAGAAAAATCAACTCGTTTGGTCCAATCTTGAAAAAGTTATTCGGTTTTAAAGCGTATCGATCTCATCTGTGATTCGCTGTATAGTACCTTTTGCACAAAAGTGACTCCAAGAAAGCAAAAGCACGGCATCGACCATCGTGTGAAATTATAATCTAAAATAGCTGCGTTAAAAATAAGATTTCCCTTGCAATTATCCCATAGTATATGCATTTCAATTGTACCGTGATATCGGAACATCATCTCGTTTGAAATATCAAACATTATTTTTTTTATTTTTACTTAGTCCGTGGACGAGTTTTCGATTTTACATGTCGTTTACCCATCACGCTTTTTACATTTTCTCAGTCTTATGGCGTTATCACCTTATTGTCCCCTCCCTTATATCTATCTAATTAAAGTCTAAACTCGTTTCCTTGTCTATATCTATCAAAACTCTTTTCTTATGTATCTACCTTCCCTCTTATCCACTCTGTTGTATTGCACTCCGTTGTATAATCTATCTGTAAAACTATGGCAACTTTTGGCCTTTTGCCTCCTTGCTGTGCTTCCTTATTATCGTTCCTCCCCGTCTTGTATTGCCCTTCTCTTCTCCATTATTGTTTTCAATTCCATTAGTCCTTCTCCAGTCTCGTTTAGTATTTTTTCTGTTTCCTTTGGTCCTCCCGTTATTTCGCATTCTTCTGTCACGTGTCTGAGGCCTTCTTCTTTCCTTTTACATAGTCTGCATCTTTTTTCTCCCTCTTCTTTCCAGTATTCCCTTGCTTTGGTCTCGTTTCCACATCCGAAGCTTGCTAATATTTTTCTGTCCTTCCACTTCATCCTCCCTTCTAAGTATTTTGGTAATTCTTCTTTGGCGATTTTTCTATAACGTTTATTATATTTTGACTCCCTTATCCTTTCCCCCTCTCTTCTGCTTCTATTTTTCTCCTTTCTTCTATAATTTGGTCTACTGTCATCCTTCCTTGTTCTTCTCTTGCTTCCCTTTGTGTCCCTCTATTTTTCACCTCTTCTAGTTCCTTCTTTCTCTTTCTTCCTCTTTTCCCTTCTTGGCCATTTCCCCAGTTTCTCTCTCTTTCCTTTATGCACTCCTTTACTAGTTGCTTTTTTGACTCTATGGCTTTCCCTTCATACCTTGCTGCTCTTCTTAGTGCTTTTTCTTTGATTTCTGTTAGCTTGCATTCCTCTATCAATGTATAATTCGGGAAGTATCAAATAAATGCAGTCGATTTCTTTCACCTATAGCATACGTTCGAATGGAAACAAGGATAAAAGGTAATAAACAAATTTGCCGTGTACAGTTGAAACTTTTTTATATTGACACACAATTTTATCAGTTTGACAGCATCGTGATCGCCGACTGCTATACACAGATAGAACAGATCCTGACCACGAGCTAGTCAGAATGCAAAAGCCGCGCCAGTTTTCTAAAGCCCGGAGGCTAATTCGAGGATAACAGTTTCCATGGAATGGAAATATTTCTACGTCGATATTCGATAATCGATTTTACCCGCGGGCATCGTTGTCGAGTCTATACGTATATAAATGGCGAAAATTAAATTTATGGTCTCTCAGACGATATAGCAAACTCTGGCGAAGGCTCACGATAACGATTCTCCTAGGTGAGTTTGCAAAAAAGTAGCTTTAACGACGATTTTCATAGGATTTCTTCTAATTGTCTCGTTTATATTACAATGCAGTGGGGGAAAATGAGTCAGACGAACATCGGATGCCCGAGTGACTTGAAAAAAATTGAAGTGTGACTGAAAAAGAAGGAAAAAGGGGGAAAAAGTTTAAGGATCCATTTACATGTAGAAAATGGAATACGTAAACATTCGGAGAAGTAAATAAAAGTAACAAAAGACAGAGATTTGAGAGTTAGAAAACTGTGTGTCCAAATTGATGTAAACAGTCATTGCCACGCTAACGATTTTTCTATGCATTTCTGGGAAATTTCACGACATAAAAATATCATATCTAGCGAATAAAACAATTGTCTGTTGTAGTTTTGTTCGTTTCCAAACTATAGTCGATTTATCAGCTGATCTTTTCGTTAATTATTTTGAAAATGGTTCGATGTTCGAAAGAAGAGAAGATAAAATATAACGAGTTAGGTGAGTTGGGTCATTATCGTATTCACGCGTTTGAATTCATTTGCAACAAGTTCCCCAAAGTTTATTGAGAAAATGACGAGGACATTTCTTGAATTTTACAACTTTAGACGATGCCAAAAGATGGCCATCTTTTAACCTTTTCGCGAATACGTAACAGTTAATTTGGCATAGAAGTTTTCACATTGGGAGGTTACATTTTATTTAAAAAAATATCAGTACCCTTAACATCTCATAATGTACGAAAGTATGACAAAAATCTTGTTAACCATGATACTCTCAATTACTTTTTCCTTTGCTATCTCTTCACAGTAGTAGAAGCAGCAGAATTACTTTAGGTGGTCATGTTATAAATGGAACTGGAACGTTTCAAGAGATAGGAAAAGATAAAGCAAGCAGCAATAGAATAGGCAAATGCAAAAGGATGCGATAAAGTATAAGACGGGAGGTAGAGTGAAGGGAATCGTAAGAGACTGAAATCTAAAATGGAAGAATGCTAGAAGAATCGAAGGCAAAGTGAGAAAGCAAAGAGGAAAAGTAGGAAAAAAGAGAAGGAGCAGAAGAAAAGGGGACACATAGAACGATATCTGGAACTTATTTCCATTTAAAGTAGACTTTACAAAGTGGCTTGCAATAAACATAGCTGCACGTTTACTATCACAATGTGAACACATGTATCTTCCTGCACACTACTCGATATTACAGTTCTATACCAATACCCGCATGTGCAGTTCCTCGTAGACTTCGATATCTACCACTAACAAACAGGAACAAAAATGTCTGCAGAAAAACGCTTCGTCCCTGTATGCATACAGTCAGTAAGAAAAATCTACATGTAGTCTTGAAATAAAAAATATTATTAGCAAAAGCGTTAGCTCTAGAAATTCTTTTAACGTACTCAGACACGCATTGTTAAAGTGTATAATACAATTTATTCACTTTCACGTTTATTAAGAGAAAAAAGACTAAGGAAACGTTAAATACACCTGTTGTATTTACGCTATTGCTGAAGAGTATGCAGGCATGTGGATATTTTTGACAATATGTACACGAAGAGAACTGATTTCTGTTTATTTCTGTTAAGATAATAGGACTAGTTCAATTGAGTATACGCTGAATTAACACGTATAAATTAATGTTTATTTCAACAACTTTGTATAGAAGCTAGTTAAGGCTGGTGCGAAGTTAAGTAGGTGATTGATCTAAAGGTAGAAACCTGGTAAAGATACGTTGACTATTCTAACGATGAAGAATAAGTGTCATTCAGTGACGATGTTGTGGCGGAGGAAAGCTAGCGATGGGTGTGTCTAGCGCACGGAACCATCGGATTTGTTGATGACAATTTTGGTTAGAAAAGCGAGGGCAGTAGACATTGGTTCTGATTGGATAATAAGAAGGTTGGTGGACTAGAAAGGGTCTTAGCCGTCTTCGATAAAAAGTTGCTAGTGGAAAGTATCAGACGTGAGAAAAATTAACTTTCCTGTGTGAACACGTAGTATGCAATAAACTTTTGAGAACATTTAGATAAAAAGATATTTGTCAGGTCTGAAGGACCTTAGCTAGAAAATTCCTGAGATTTATGGTAGGTCCTTAAGCTTATTGAGGGTGCGCAGTAAGAATGTGTCTGGATACCACTTTGCCCAAGGTGTGTGGCCTGGTTTAGATAAAGAGTCGGCCTACGTATCATATACTTACTTTACTTACACGCTTGATTACTTTAATTCGTCAAAGGCCAACGTTGCCATAATGCAACGTTTAAGTTGGAAACTTTTTCGATCAATTTATATTATCGAATTCTGTTCTCTTACTACCGTGGCTACAAAAAGGATCCAGGGATCCTTTTTCGCCGGATCCTTTTTCCACTTATATTCTACGATTTTACAAAATTTAAAGAAATTAAAATATTTTTAATAACACGACAAATTATTACTGTAGAATATTTACTATAGTTTTTAATAGATGAAACGAATCTCTGTTTAAGTTCTATATTTCCACTTATGTTTGTCAAAATATAAATTTGCATAAAAATCCAAGTTCTAATAATCACCATAGCTAGATAGAATAATATATCATAGCCCGATTAGATTGAACTTTGACAGTCGATATGCAATAATAAAACTTTATATTCAGATTCTCTGGGTATGAACGCCGTGACGTCTGATCTTTCGGGGACTCATCAAAATTGTAGGATGAAACAGAAATAAAATATCAAATTGAGTCTTTCTTTTCTATAAATGCATCCATCTATAATATTTATAACTTATCCATCTACGACAATAAAATTATAAGAAGAAATACATATGAAAGAATTGGAAAAGTTTATTATTTCTCATCAAACGGAATTATATATCATATTATGTACTTAAACTCGAAAATAGAGGTTTTTGCAAATGTCTTCAAACTTCTCGAGACTGCAGTGTGCAAGAGTCGAAATATAGTAGCCAAAAAAAAATACTAAACAAATTTTTTCTCTTAAGATAAGAAAATGGAGAAAATAGGATTCAATCGTGTCACTTGACTAAAAGAAAAAAAAGATTGCGACTAAAATAGTGCGTTAACGCACAACATTATCCTTCGATGGATTAAAAATTAGATGTATACAGATTCGGTGCATGCCCAACATTTTCTCGAAAAAGAAATTATATTTTCAACAGATGTTATTTTTCATTTGTTATTTGACTTTTTAGATAAAATCACGATCGACAGTTATAATGGTTTATTTGTATATTGAAATTTCTAGATTAAAGTGGAATGGCAGAAAAGTTAGCTGAGATCGAGGATCGTGCGAAGGATAAAATAATTTCCGGAACATGGGAGCCCATGAACGAAGAATTCCAATGCGATGGGAGGAGCCGACCAACCGTTCCTAATCGAAATCCGGGACGAGAAAGGGCAATTATTGCTGCAGATTAATAATTTTACTATATAGGCGAGCAGCGAAATCGACGAAAATGAGTCTTCTGAGAAACTTTCCTGTCCCCTTTCCTTCCCTTTGTGTATCATAAAATCGATCTATTTTATTGTTTCATTTATTGTCTTGTTTCTACAACCGAACACGTGAAAAATTGCGCTAAAGGTTGAGAAAAAATAATTGTGTTTTCTCTGTAATTTGCTTTGAATCATATAATATGTATGAAAATATACAGTCAGCACAAGAAGTATTCGCACGGTACGTAACTTAAAAAAAATGGTGTAGAACATCGTCCATTAATAAAATTTTAACAAATAAAAATGTGTACAAATCCTTACAAGTCTAGAAAATAATTTTCATTAAAAAATGGGATAAGAAATCTATATTAGAATGTGAATTTTTTTTTTAATTTGTACAATAACATCTAAGATACAATAGCACGAAACTCAAAATTTTATTTTAAAAGTTGATCCAAATCAAGTAAAATCTAGTTTAAAAAATGGAATGAACGAATTATAATGCAAGACAAAGTGAAATATTGAAATATCGTGGATTGCCTAAGAAATATCCAGTGAACTATAAACAAATTTGCCAGAAAGCCTAATTGTCAACATGACGAAAGGGTCGGGAAAATTCAATGGCCCAAGTGGCCCATCAAAGTATCGTCGGTCCTTCGGTCGAATGGTTACGCGGAAAAAGACGTATGTGACCGTGATCAGGACGGTTACGGAACACGTACGTGGTGGGGGTATGACAAAAGACAAAGGGATGCTTAAGGGAGAAAGACGAATTAAGAAGTAGTCGTTAACCGAGAGTCGAGCTGTGAGGAGTTAGCAAGTTGTGAGTCGACAGTTGAATCGAGTGAGAGTTGCTGAGTTGTTACGAGTCATAAACTGTTATTTGTATATAGATCCATCTGTCAATAAATTTATCATATAGGATAGAAATCATTGGAAATCCTAATTTCTAATATTTCTGAATAAATAATTCTATAGTAATAATAGGTTTATTTCGTAAAAACTGCTAGAGATATCATTTAAAATTGCACAGAACAGTGGTATTATCTTATATAATTTACAAATTCATCTACATAGCATGTAATTGAATTTACTTGTTCATTTGTGCGAACACTTTCGTCTTCAGTTTCTATGAGAATTATAATTATCTGTAATTACATAATTTTTCTTGTGTCTGTATGAGTCACAGCATTTTCTATAATAATACTTTACAACCGCACATATGGAGAATTTTATTTGCAAAAAAATTTGGTATACGATACTTTTAAAAAATATTAATATCTGACATCATTTGGGCATAACATACGTGTGTGCATTTCATAGAATTGTCACATAGAATTATCAATAGAGACGCAAGAGTGGGGTGAATGATGAAGCTACGATATATATATGTATACGTACTTATATCCAGAATCAAAAGAGGATCATTTCTCGGCGTGACTTCGACATCGTTAACGGAGATTAGTGCGGAGGAATAACCGGAACATTTTTATTTTGTTTTCAGTAACTTTTAAAATCTATCATGGGTTCCTTCGAAGAGAAACTTGCATTTTTGTTGCATTTGGATGAAGCTGGATCAGACGAAGATCGATTGAAAAAGTGTATCGATCAACTGTTCGAAAAGCCGATAATAATTGATGATACAAGATCTATAAATAATGCCGTAATGTTTAATGCTAAGGGTGAGTACGATACAAGCGTATATTATATCAATTATATTCAGATTTCCAGATATTCACATTTTCTCTTAGTTTTGTACATTATACTTAGTTTGCTGTAAAACATATTATGCGTATATAATACAGTGGTCTGTTAAATTACGTATTGCAATTTTTTCATTGTCGGTATAGCATTGAACCAATCAGTACAGGTGAGTTTTGTATTAAATATGACTTATAAACCATCAGTTGGTGGAACAGCTTAGTCATTATAATCACATAATTTATTATGTATAATTTATCTATTATAAGTCTATAATCTATATCATAGAATATATTTTGAAGCACAAAGTAACGTTCGCTGTGACGCTCGGTATATACTTCACGTAAAGACGATGTGTAACTCTCCCAGGAGATCGCAAGAACAAAAGACTGATGAAAATTTTTCCTCTCCTTACGATTGCGTTCGTTTTGTTGAATATTGGCCGGGGATACCAACAAAATTGCAGCCGCCGTTCCTAGGCAGACCCGCGTAGCTGCGACATTGCTCCTGTTCGGGGTTTGATTGTTAACACAACGTGTGTCTCATAATATTGGCACTTCTCTGTTAGATGGAACGTTCATCCCGTTACCGTGGCTGCGCTCGACGACCGGTTGTCGCCTCGAGCCTAAGTTGTCTCAAGTTTCGAATGACAGTGTCTGGATTATTTCGTAAATGCTACAATATTGAGATTTTCCAAGTAATTCCAACACAGGGCCCCGTTGTTCTTTCATCTCCGACATATACATATCGAATTATATACAGATCGAATACGATCATAAACGTGGGTCAAATTTCAGTACTCGATTTGCAATTTTATCTTTAGAAATGGTAACGCTATTTAAAACACTGTATCATAACTTCCACGAATGAATTAAATATCTCGCTACGTAATATTCTTCATTTTCGGACGAGATATCGTACAATTGCAATGTCAATCATGTCGATGTTTTAAACGACGTATCTCAGATATCTTTTCGTTAGAAATTAAAATTTCCAGCCCAAACAGTCGGACAAAGGACAGTTGGTAAGACACAGCCCGCTTATGAATATGAAAACAACTAGCAATCGCTATTCATACTGATAGATCTAACGCCGCTTCGTCTAACGCTGATTTAGGCTTCCGAGAAAAAGCTGTGTTCAGAAGAAACAGCGTTCCATGAAGCAATGTTAAACATATCAACAAATTCATATATGCTTTAATGTGAACTTTCCATTCCTAACAGTTTATAATTAAATCTTAAAGTGTTCGTTTGCTTCAATCAAATGAAATTTCGTTCACACGCATATGGTATTGCATGATCATTTAATTTGAGATTGGCGTAAGTCCATTTTTTGTAAGTAGTAGTCAAACCGTCGAGACGCTAATAATACATTAAGTGATGTAGATCCATTCACGAGCCTGAAAAAAGATTTTGGTTCAGTCGATTCAAAAAAAAAAAAAAAAAGAAAAAAGAAAACTGTGTGGTTAGTGTAAAAGCTAACCGCTAAGTGTAACAGTATGAATAGCGACAATCGAGGCCTTGAAAGCCTCAAAAATCTGTCATTCGGAATGTTGAATAAACGAATGTGAAATGTTGAATGAAAACTGTAGTTATTAATTTCGATTAGAAATAGAGTACTATGCAACCCATGAGCGACATTTGATTATCATATTAAAACACATAGACGTGCGATATCTCGTCCGAAGCGTATCGCGATTAGTCGGAAGGAGCTGAAACGTTATATCGAAATAAAGTCTCCTCCAACGTTTATTCATGATCGATTACAAGTCAGTTAACAAAGTGCAAAAATTCATATTCACGAACATATTGAAGAGAAAATAATCGAGAAATGCAGGAGTCACATTCTTGTTTCATTTTTTGGGAATAGCACGCAAAGCCATGTCGAACAAGGATTATGAGGGGGCTATCAACTTTTATACGAGAGGATTGCAAGAAGTCGTCCCATACTGCGACGTATCAGCAATATTATACTCAAATCGTGCTAAAGCCTTGGGATGCCTTAAAATGTACGAGGAGAGTTTAATAGATATCGATAGGGCGATCGAAATTTCTCCCAATACCGAATTAACCAAGAATTTCAAAGATATAAAGATGGAAATAGAAAAAGGAGCTTCTTGTCCGAACAGAGAAAAGTTCTTTTACGAATGGAAAACAAACATCGAGAATATACCATCGCTATCGCATGACGAAAACAAAGATATTTCTGGTATGAGCGACGCTGTTCGCTTGGTTCATTGTACAAAATATGGTGTAAATTTTGAAGCGGCGAAACCCATCGGCACCGGAGACGTAATTCTAATCGAAAAACCACAAGTAATGTCTATCCATCAACCAGACGTTGCTGTTCGGAATTTATGTCACTATTGCCTAAAATGGTACAGAGCATTACTTCCATGCGAACAGTGTAATAGCGCGCTATATTGTTCGAAAGAATGCCGTGCAAAAGCATATGAGGAATACCATCGAATCCAGTGCAACTCTAACAATTTTCCAAATGATGTTCAATTTGTAATAAAGTTGCTTATGAAGATTACGGAAAACGGTGAAAAACTTACAGAAGCCATTAAATATTGCGAGGAGCTAGATATCATGAGTGCAGGTAATGATAATTTATTAACTCGTAATTCTCTATTACACCATCATCGATATATTTATGTATATACATAAATGTGAATTGAAGTTATTAGCTTGCGCAGAGAAAGAACATACTCTTCGAGGTATTCTTTTTTTTTTCTGTATTACTGTCTTGTATTTAACGCTTCGTGCCAAATTTTGATAATTTCTCTTTTACTCGTAAGTGTATTTTATATATCCGCGATAGAACTATTATTATTAAATTGCGAATGTTCCTGCATTTACAGAGAAATTATACTTACGTAATACAAAAAGTGTACAACATATTCCAAATGGAATTACCGATCGTAATATTTTAAGGGTGAAATACATCTCGATTCAGTTTATGTTTCGTTCGTTGTATTCGTAAGAGTGTGACTTGCATGAGCTTCCATAATCAATCAATGAAGAAGAAATTTGTATCGTCTCGTAACTTCGTCGTTAACAACATCGTTTCAATTTTTAATAGATCCGAACAAAGAATTTTGTACGATACGTGATAATTTGGGAGACAATTTGAAATCCGTCCTCAATTTGAGTATATCGATGAAGAAGAATGACAAGAAAAATAAAATAAATATAATGAAATCAGCCTATATCGCTTCATTCCTACGAAACCAGACCACGTATGTGCAGGGATACAACGATATCTTAAGTATCGCTAAATTATTATTCCGCTTATTCTACATCTTCGATGTACACGTCTTTATGGTGAGTATCAATCAATTTTTAAGTGCATTTCTTTCAAAACGCTGCGATTAATGTATAATTTTATAAAATGCATGCAACAGTACGTAAAAAATCGCTAATTGAATAAGTTTTCATGTAGTAGCTACTAATCATATATTTTCCAGGAGGATATATCGGTTGACGCAGAAAATATAAGTGGAGTATACAATCTGTATTCCTTGCTTAGCTTGGTTCGTCATTCTTGTTGTGCGAATACAGTCTATTCGATACACAAGAATGGCGTGATAGCTGTACGCGCAGCTAAAGACATGAAACCAGGTGAACAGGTAATAAATTTCGTCTTTTCGTTGCTATTAACCTGTGAAATAAATATTTGTCTAATGAAGTACTTTGCAGATAACTTTTAATTTTCGACCTAAAATGGAAAACTCAAGAGTCTCGAGCATTTTTACATCACGTGTAATGTGCAAAAGTAAATGTAATACCTCGACTTGTGAGTTCTGTTCTAGTACTAAACTTGTGGTTGATAGGAAATTAAAAGCAACGGAAGTATTAGAATGCTGCCTAGGTAAAAAACAATTCGATATCGACAGATCGTGGGAAATAACAACGAGAGAAGTCGGCCGTGTTTAGGAGCAGAACTCTTGAAAGCTATCCTTCCAGATATCTATTTGGGAAAGCGGGACAGTGTAAATATTTCAAAGTTTATTTACACAGGTTTACCTGCAAATCTAAATTTTGCCCGCGTTGCATTCGATTGATCTTGAAATATTTTATCTCAATTTAATACACATACATACAATCAGTCGTGAAAGCCTGCACAAATAGCCTATCGAATTTTGTGCATCTAATTTACCAAAGAAATTAAATGCACATTTTGTCACAGAATTATCTATGCGTAACAAATTTTCCTGGATAGAGATTACTGATTACGTAGGAAGATGGCAAAAACTATTTACAAGACACTATTCTTAACTTGTAGTGTTACTTGTATCGTTGACTTAATCCTAAAGCAAACTATAATCTATTAAGAAAGATGAAGAATTGTTCACCCTATATGTATGCCTATTAAATGAATAATATCATTTCATCAAGCTAGTTAATCTTCGCTTCTTACGTAGTTTGTATCTTATTCCTTTTTTTTTTGTGCCATCGTTTAAATACAAATTAATTTATATTTATTGTTTTGGCGACTCAACTGTTTTTCAACTACTGGACGACCTATACCGATTAATTGGAATTTCGTAAATGAGACACGTTCCTGATTATTATACGAGGATGCGAGCAGAATGCATAACAACCTTAATCTTTCATCTTTCTAATGTTCTCTTAATGTTGTAATATTAATTTTTTACTTCGTATTATATCTTAATGGCAATTTTAACGTTGTACACAAGAATTTTCATTTCTACTCTTTTATGCGTTGTTCATATTTGGTTACTTATAATTTCTATATTTATCCATCTTATTTCCTTACAGTATTTTATAATTATATTATATTTTATTATAATTCGATACGTTACAATATTTCTTATACATACAATTAGTTTTAACAAAACAACATTAACATACCTATATAATGTTAACTACATATTGACTTGTACCATTATTTTTAATATAGTCTAATAAAAAATATTAATATTGATAATTTCATATGTGTAACTGCTCCGTGTTGTATTCATTCCCCCCCCCCCCACATTTACATTTCTGCGATATAACAGAGTTAACCACTTAACACACACGTTTATAACTATTTTAACTATTCGTACTTTATGATACCCAGTGGTCAAATGCAAAATATAAACAGCACTTGTATAGTCAAATTAGTCAGGAACACGTTCAAGCAATCACCGTTACAATACAAACTAATGGCAATTACTTCCAGATATCAGGAGTATATGCACTAGACACAAAATGACATTGCAAAAATGGGAACAGTGTTTTCAATCGTTAGGTAATTTCCATCCAGTGGCAGACTGCAATGCAAAGCATATGCTATGGGGCTCAAGAATTTACACACCTCGAGGTAGAGCACTAGAAAAATACATTAGAACTAGTAATCTCAACATATTTTCCACAGGAAGACTATAATATACTGGCCGACAAATCTAAACAAAATTCCTGACTTGCTTGATTTTGCAGTTATAAAAGGACTAAACGCAAATCCAAACTAAAAATAGCACCCAGTGTTGAGCTTAGCTCCGATCATACATCGATGATAATAGAACACACAAGCAAACCAATACTTTATAGCAAATCAGAGTCGTTTTGCAATAAAAGCATCAACGTTTAAAGCACTAATCGAGAACAAAATCAACTGCAATATTCCACTAAAAACACCCGAAGATATCGAACAGACAGTAACAACATTGATAGAAGTTATACAAGAAGCAGTATGGGCAACTGTTAATTATGAACCAAACAACAGGCAAACAAAAATAATTCCAATAGACATCCTTAACAAAATCGGAGAAGAAAGGAAAGCGAAAGCAAAATGGCAAAAACAGAACACGTGAAAACGAAAGACATCTAAAGAAGCTCGTAAAGGAAATAAAAAGTAAAATAAAAGATCATAACAATAACGAATTCTCAAAATTCATAGAAACACTATCTGCTCACTAGAACGCCAATTACTCTCTATGAAAAGCCACGAACAAAATAAAGAAGCCAATAAAACTAATCCCAGTAATCAGAAAAGCAGACAACACATGGACCAGAAGCGACGAAGGGTAAGCTGCAGAGTTCTCCAACCAACTTTGTAACACATTTACTCCATATATAATATTAGCAACAGTAAAACCAAATATAATTCAAATCAGAAGTAGCGCAAAATATTAGTACTCCAACTAACACCCCAATGATCTCACTAAAGAAATAAAATAGTCAAACTCGAAAATGGTATCCGGCTGAGGGTTAGCCATCCACATGTTATTTAGCAATTAAGTTAGAAAAATTTACCAAACGTCCAGCTGGACAAATTGTAAAGTACAAATTAGATGATAAAAGAAATTATATTATCGAATTCTGTTTTCTTACTATCGTGGCTACAAAAGGATCCAGGGACGCTTTTTCGTCGGGTCCTTTTCCCACTTATATTCTACGATTTTACAAAATTTAAAGAAATTAAAGTATTTTTAATAACACGAAAAATTATTACTGTAGAATATTTATTATAATTTTTAATAGATGAAACAAATCTCTGTTTAAGTTCTATATTTCCACTTGTGTTTGTCAAAATATAAATTTGCATAAAAATCCAAGTTCTAATAATCACCATAGCTAGATAGAATAATATATCATAGCCCGATTAGATTGAACATTGACAGTCGATATGCAATAATAAAACTGGCATTCGTAATCGCCAAACCATATAGAACTGATTAATTATTTGACGAACTCTTTATATTCAGATTCTGTGGGTACGAAGGCCGTGACGTCTGATCTGTCCGGGACTCTACTACTGTGCATCTGATACAGCTGTCTGATCTGTACCAGACTCTTTTACTGTACATCTGATGCTGCGTTTGACAGCGTTCATTCATGAGGTGAATATGATATGAATCGACCGAAATACTCAAATATTAAGTATACGAACGGCTAATTCAAATTTTTCAACGAAACTCAAGGTTTATATTTTAGAAAGAGATCCATTATTGAATGATTTAGTGATTCATTGAGATTACGATTTCTTTACAACTACGCCAAAAGCCAAAATATTCTAAAACAATTTTTAAGTAATATAATGGTATCCTTTACATGTTTAGAAAAATAAAATTTCACTTTGGTATTATTGATCACTCTGGTAATAAGTAGACCGTGGATGTTTATGCATTCCTGGGAAATTTAAGATTCCAAGAATCTTGTCTAATATTGTTAACAAAATAACATTACGATTGTAGGACGACGTAATAAATCCATAAATGAAACTGAGGTAAGGTAATCATGCTAATTCCGCAAATACGTAAGTGTGTAGATATTTGTAGACGTTGTGGATAACATATATTTTATATCGCGTTACGTTAATTTTCTATACTGCACGCATGAATATATTTGTGTGTGTGTGATGAACTATTCACTTACGATTTGCGATGTATCTAGTTACGTTAGGTGTTTCTATTCCTCTTAAATAGTTGTCAAAACTTACCTGAAACAGAAATAAAATATCAAACTGAGTCTTTCTTTTCTATAAATGCATCCATCTATAATATTTATAACTTATCCATCTACGACAATAAAATTATAAGAAGAAATACATATGAAAGAATTGGAAAAGTTTATTATTTCTCATCAAGCGGAATTATATATCATATTATGTACTTAAACTCGAAAATAGAGGTTTTTGCAAATGTCTTCAAACTTCGCGAGACTGCAGTGTGCAAGAGTCGAAATATAGTAGCCAAAAAAAAATACTAAACAAATTTTTTCTCTTAAGATAAGAAAATGGAGAAAATAGGATTCAATCGTGTCACTTGACTAAAAGAAAAAAAAAGATTGCGACTAAAATAGTGCGTTAACGCACAACATTATCCTTCGATGGATTAAAAATTAGATGTATACAGATTCGGCGCATGCCCAACATTTTCTCGAAAAAGAAATTATATTTTCAACAGATGTTATTTTTCATTTGTTATTTGACTTTTTAGATAAAATCACGATCGACAGTTATAATGGTTTATTTGTATATTGAAATTTCTAGATTAAAGTGGAATGGCAGAAAAGTTAGCTGAGATCGAGGATCGTGCGAAGGATAAAATAATTTCCGGAACATGGGAGCCCATGAACGAAGAATTCCAATGCGATGGGAGGAGCCGACCAACCGTTCCTAATCGAAATCCGGGACGAGAAAGGGCAATTATTGCTGCAGATTAATAATTTTACTATATAGGCGAGCAGCGAAATCGACGAAAATGAGTCTTCTGAGAAACTTTCCTGTCCCCTTTCCTTCCCTTTGTGTATCATAAAATCGATCTATTTTATTGTTTCATTTATTGTCTTGTTTCTACAACCGAACACGTGAAAAATTCCGCTAAATGTTATAAATCCTCCCTAGAAGGTTAACAAAAAATAATTGTGTTTTCTCTGTAATTTGCTTTGAATCATATAATATGTATGAGAATATACAGTCAGCGTAAGAAGTATTCGCACGGTACTTAACTCAAACAAAAATATTGTAGAACATCGTCCATTAATAAAATTTTAACAAATAAAAAATGTGTACATATCCTTACAAGTCTGGAAAATAATTTTCATAAGAAATGGGATGGGAAATCTATATTGGAATGTTATATATCTCTTTATATGATCATATATATATATTTGTGAAGATATTAAGGAATAATTGCATAATAATTGGCATAATAAGTCTTATATAATATTTATTTCTACACTTAGTGAGGTTTCCTTTTAATGTTGTTATTATTATTATTATGATTGTAGTATCTTATACTACAATTAGTTTATTTACAATAACTGGATTAAACAGATGTTGATTAAACAGGAAACAATGGTTGTTTAACGTGAACTAATCACAATAACGTATTATGATTAAGACAACTAAGATAATTAATTTGCAACTCTCGTCACCACGGATCCAACTCTCTCTCGACAACGCAATTCGCGGTCTCTGACTTCTCAACTAACAGTTTTGTTAATTCGTTTATGTCCCTTAGTAACCCCTTGTCTTTTGTCTTAGCCCCACCACGCACATGCTCCGCAACCGCTTGTTTATAATTTGTCCGACACCCCCCAGGTCCTTCGTCCACGATGCTACATTATTTATAAAACATCAACTAAAAAAAAAAAATTCTAAATTTATTCCAAATTATTCTAAATTTTCTCAATTTTAAATCACTGTGGGTTCATAGGGTTTTGCATAGAAGAGTCTGAGTGTCCCACAAAATAATCTTATAAACGTGAGCTTTTTATACTGTTTCCTTAGATTGTCTTAATTTTAATATACCAGAAATATGAAAGAAATTCACTCGAATATTTTAAAATAATAATTACCCTTTGTCGTTGGCATTGTGGAAAAAGCCGTTTTTGTTCATTTATTTCAAAGGATTCCATCAACGCGTTCGAAAAAGAACCGTGTTATCAGTTTTTAGTCTCTGACAGTCGTTATTCTGATAAGCATTATCGATTTATAATAAAAATATTTATTACAGATATTACCTTTTTTTATACTTCTTTTGCTATATCAAAACTGCTACAATGCTATCTGTTTATTACTAATAGTCTTTAATTCTTTCTAATCGTTCATTATCAATCGGAACACTTTTATAACGACAATGAATATGTTCAATAATGATAAATATTCGTAATACAATGTAAGATGCTATAATATAATTTCAATTGGATTTTATCACATTTCATTGTATAGTTCTCGGAACGATTTTTCACCGATTATATTTGTGGCTGGATGCAGAGAACATCAATATCAGTATTTATGAAGTTGAGATGTTAACACTTGAGATAGTTTCTGATACAAACGTTTCACTTGTGTCAATTATCTTTTCTAATACAAAAATAGAGAATCAAAGTCTATGCTATTTGTGTCTCGTATGGTAACTTAGATATTTCCTGCAGAAAGTTTATTTCATGAAAAATTTTGACATCGTCATATACAAATGTCATTCTAGTCGTTCCTAGATAGAATTCTTAATTGTCACTTTTTATATAGAATATGCATTTGTTTAGATAGAACTCAATACCGAGTTTAATTCGTTTTTCCAAAAGTATTCCAGTCACGTAACTTTCACGCTACGAAAACAAACTTGCCCACAGGTGACGATAAACGATATACCTATTCCAGATAAAGAGTCAGTCGGATATCTGGGCATGATTCTGGACGGAAGATTGACATGGAAACAACGTATCTTAAATAAAACCAAACAACTCGAAGCAAAATTTAAAAAATTCTACTGGCTTATCGATCGACGTTCCAACTTAAACGCGCAAAGTAAAATTACACTATACAAAGCCATGTTAAAACCTGTTTGGACCTATGGAATCCAACTATGGGGAACAGCGAGTAATTCCAACATAGAAATTCTCTAACGATTCCAATCGAAAACCTCAAGATCCCTAACAGATGCACCTTGCTACGTAACCAACGAAACGATACATCACAACCTCAAGATACCCACAGTCAGAGAAGAATTATCCAAATTCAGCAATAGACATAGCACAAGAGTTAACAGCCAGCAAAACCCCCTAGTTACTCAACTACTCGACACGTCGGAGCAGATCCGCAGGCTAAAAAGACATTACACCTTAGACCTAAGCACTAGATTCAAATAGAATCAAACATACTATAAACACTTATTAACCATATCATAGTACCACGCCAGATAAATTTACTTAAAATTCTCTAACGAGAATTGATTGTAAAATAAACGCAAATAATAAAAAAAAAAACTTTTGGGACAACCTAATACTTTCTCGCTCGTTACGGCTCGTTATAGTTATTTTTGACCATGTGCTTAATGGAACTCATAAAATATTCTCAAACTTTTCGAGACTTTTTGGAAATTTGTATGAAGCCGATAAAGATGACGAATTTTAATCTTAATAATTTCAGTCGAACACGTTTCTACTGCGAAAAATGAATTATAATACAGTTTTTAACATACCGTAATAAAGCTACAAACTGTCATTTTGAAATCTTTCTTTTATACGTCGTACAAAATTGATCAGTTTATCGTTAAAAATATGTGACGTTTAGAATTGTCACTTGTTTAGAGTGTCTTAAGTTTCAAACTGTTGAGGTTATTCGGTGTATGTGGAATTAAAGAAATGCGTGGGTAAATTGTAAGGTATTGAAAGTATATATATTGTGAATAATAAAGTACAAAATGTGAAATACAATGTAAGCCGATCCAGATCCTTTCGCTAGCAACGTTACCCTGAGACTAAACAACTGCCGAAACCAACGTCGCACGTGTAGCGCTTATGGTCCGTCATCGACGCATTCTTTTGTCTACGCGCTATCGATGACCTTAGCGCTTGAAAAACCGAAGACCAGATGTAGAGTTTTCTCAGAAGTGACGATCACTTCAACACAAACAATATGCCAGCTTCTTTTAGCTAACGACCCATCATTTACAACAATTAATATAAATTACATATACGTTTGAATGGCAATAAATGATATTGAACGGTCTTGCAACACCAACATACGTGTCGATGAATTTTTCACGGAACGGGCCACGCGTCTGCTTAAATATAAAAACATAGAGTTCTGTACAAGAAGCAAAGGTTTCCTCGAAACTCATGACTACCATAGGATGCAGAGTAAGCTTTATTTAAAATATTTTTTGAAACGATTTATGGTTTTTAAAGTAGTTGAACTTCGAATGGGATACCCAGTATATTACTTCTTTCTACAGGCTAGATAAATAAAATTATTTCTAGAAACAATATATCTTTCATGCGATGTTTCTTCTAATTAGAACTCTCGTCCTGATACACACGCGATATCTCATCAGTGATTGCGAAACGGTTAAATGTGTCTCGTAGAAAGTCATTATAAGTAAAATATTTAATATTTGGGGGATTGCAAGAAATTTTATTACGTTCGACGACAGATTTGTTTCATAATTTTTGTATGTAAAAATGTATATTACTGAGAAGCTAGAAAGACAGAAAAAATAGTGCAAAACGTACTGAGTAAATTGTTTGAGTGTAACGTGATTACGTTTCTTTCAAATAAAAGAAATGTTCTGTATGTATATATGTATTACCATTTAAGTAAAACTACAATTTAGCGATTCTCCTAGTACTATAATTCCACAAAAAATTTTTAAACTCTATCTTTATCCATTAAAGTCGATGAAAAAATTTTATGTAGATATTTTTCCACTTTATGTTTCCTATTTCTACATTTCATGCGTATGTACATATACATGCGTTACAAATAAGTAACATGTATGTGATATTGCACACGTATACTGCACACACAGCAACTATAAAAATGCATCTTATATCCATTACCATGAATTTTTTCTTAAATTTGTACAATAATACCTAAGATACAATAGCACGAAACTCAAAATTTTATTTTAAAAGTTGATCCAAATCATCGTTCGCAAAATCTAGTTTAAAGAAGAGAATGAACGAATTATAATACAAGACAAAGTGAAATATTGTAATATCGTGGACTGCCTAAGAAATATCGAGTGAACTATAAACAATGTTGCGAGAAAGCCTAAGTGCCAACAGACCGAAAGGGTCGGGAAATTTCAATGGCCCAAGTGGCCCATCAAAGTATCGTCGGTCCTTCGGTCGAATGGTTACGCGGAAAAAGACGTATGTGACCGTGATCCGGACGGTTACGGAACAGGTACGTGGTGGAGGTATGAGAAAAGACAAAGGGATGCTTAACGAATTAAGAAGCAGTCGTTAACCGAGAGTCGAGCTGTGAGGAGTTAGTAAGTTGTGAGTCGACAGTTGAATCGAGTGAGAGTTGCTGAGTTGTTACGAATCATAAACTGTTATTTGTGTATAGATCCATCTGTCAATAAATTTATCATATAGGATAGAAATCATTAGAAATCCTAATTTCTAATATTTCTGAATAAATAATTCTATAGTAATAATAGGTTTATTTCGTAAAAACTGCTAGAGATATCATTTAAAATTGCACAGAACAGTGGTATTATCTTATATAATTTACAAATTCATCTACATAGCGTAACTGAATTTACTTGTTCATTTGTGCGAACACTTTCGTCTTCAGTTTCTATGAGAATTATAATTATCTGTAATTACATAATTTTTCTTGTGTCTGTACGAGTCACAGCATTTTCTATAATAATACTTTACAATCGCACATATGGAGAATTTTATTTGCCAAAAAATTTGCTATACGATACTTTTAAAAAATATTAATATCTGACATCATTTGGGCATAACATACGTGTGTGCATTTCATAGAATTGTCACATAGAATTATCAATAGAGACGCAAGAGTGGGGTCGATGACAAAGCTATATATATATATATCTTTTTTTTTTATACGTGGGGAAATCCTCATGGACACCGACTAAAATCCCACGGAGGTCCGCCTGACACTCAACAAAGAGTCCCGGGATTTCTATGACGATGTATATTTCTTATCGTCTGATATCATTTTATTGATAATTCTATGTCTATATATATATATATGACGTACTTCGTCATCGACCCCACTCTTGCGTCTCTATTGATGATTCAATGTGACAATTTCATGAAATGCATACGATATATATATGTATACGTACTTATATCAGGAATCAAAAGATCATTCCCCGGCGTGACTTCGACATTGTTACACGGTCACTAGTGCGAAGGAGTAACCGGAACATTTTTATTTTGTTTTCAGTAACTTTTGCATCCTATCATGGATTCCTTTGAAGAGAGATTTGCATTTTCGTTAAACCTTGATCAAGCTAAATCAGACGAAGATCGATTGAAAACGTGCATCGATCAATTGTTCAAAAAGCCTATAATAATTGAAGATACAAGATCCACAAATAATGCTGTAATGTTTGGTGCTATGGGTGAGTACGATACAAGTGTATATTATGTCTCTTATATTCAGATTTTCAGATATTCAGATCTTCTCTTAGTTTTGTACATTACACTTACTTTGATATAAAATGTATTATGCGCATATAGTATAGTGGTCTGTTTGTTAAATTATGTATTGCAATTTCTTCATTTTCGGAGAGCATTGCACCAATCACTACAGGTGAATTTTGTATTAAATATGACTTATAAACCATCAGTTGGTGGAACAGCTTAGTCGTTATAATCACATAATTTATTATGTATAATTTATCTATTATAAGTCATTATTAACAAAATTAACTTACTATAACTAATTGGCATTTGTGTACTTCTGTAAACGGAAATATACACGCAACTGTGTATCGTAAATTTATGATACTAGAATGCCAGGAAATATACACATATACACGTATCGAATTCGAATGAGAAGCGATTTGTTGAATTGACGGATAATGCACGTATTATGTGCACACATGCATACATAGATGAATTTTTGAGATGCATGGGATATTTGACATGCAGACTTGGCAATACGATCATAAACTTGGATCAAATTTCAGTACTCGATTTGCAATTTTATCTTTAGAAATGGTAACGCTATTTAAAACACTGTATCTTAACTTCTACGAATGAATTAAATATCTCGCCACGTAATATTCTTCATTTTCGGACGAGATATCGTGCAATTGCAATGTCGTTCATGTCGACGTTTTCAACGACGTATCTCAGATATCTTTTCGTTAGAAATTAAAATTTCCAGCCCAAAGAGTCGGACAAAGGACAGTTGGTAAGACACAGCCCGCTTATGAATATGAAAACAACTAGCAATCGCTATTCATACTGATAGATCTAACGCCGCTTCGTCTAACGCTGATTGAGGCTTCCGGGAAAAAACTGTGTTCAGAAGAAACAGCGTTCCATGAAGCAATGTTAAACATATCAACAAATTCATATATGCTTTAATGTGAACTTTCCATTCCTAACAGTTTATAATTAAATCTTAAAGTATTCGTTTGCTTCAATCAAATGAAATTTCTTTCACACGCATATGGAATTGCATGATCATTTAATTTGAGATTGGCGTAAGTCCATTTTTTGTAAGTAGTAGTCAAACCGTCGAGACGAAAAAAGATTTTGGTTCAGTCGATTCAACAAAAAAAAAAAAAAAAAAAGAAAAAAGTATAAATATACTGTATAAATAAACTGTGTGGTTAGTGTAAAAGCTAACCACTAAGTATAACAGTATGAATAGCGACAATCGAGGCCTTGGAAGCCTCAAAAATCTGTCATTCGGAATGTTGAATAAACGAATGTCAAATGTTGAATGAAAACTGTAGTTATTAATTTCGATTAGAAATAGAATACTATGCAACCCATGAGCGACATTTGATTGTCATATTAAAACACATAGACGTGCGATATCTCGTCCGAAGCGTATCGCGATTAGTCGGAAGGAGCTGAAACGTCATATCGAAATAAAGTCTCCTCCAACGTTTATTCATGATCGATTACAAGTCAGTTAACAAAGTGCAAAAATTCATATTCACGAACATATTGAAGAGAAAATAATCGAGAAATGCAGGAGTCACATTCTTGTTTCATTTTTTGGGAATAGCACGCACAGCCATGTCGAACATGGATTATAAACCAGCTACCAACTTTTGTACCAAAGGATTGCAAGAGATCGTTCCATACTGCGAATTGTCTGCAATGTTATACTCAAATCGTGCTAAGGCATTGGGATGCCTTAAAATGTACGAGGAGAGTTTAATAGATATCGATAGAGCCATCGAAATTTCTCCCAATACCGAATTAACCAAGAATTTCAAAGATATAAAGATGGAATTAGAAAAAAAAGCTCCTCGTCCGAACACGAAACCAAATAACAGAGATCACTTCGAGGATATACCATCGCTATCGCATGACGAAAACAAAGATATTTCTGGTATGAGCGATGCTGTTCGCTTGGTTCATTGTACAAAATATGGTGTAAATTTTGAAGCGGCGAAACCCATCGGCACCGGAGACGTAATTCTAATCGAGAAACCACAAGTAACGTCTATCTTGGAACCAAACATTGTTGTTGCGAATGTATGTCACTATTGCCTAAAACGGTACAGAGCATTACTTCCATGCGAACAGTGTAATAGCGCGCTATATTGTTCGAAAGAATGCCGTGCAAAAGCATATGAGGAATACCATCGAATCCAGTGCAACTCTAAGAATTTTCCAAATGATGTTCAACTTGTAATAAATTTGTTTATGAAGATTACGGAAAACGGTGAAAAACTTACAGAAGCCATTAAATATTGCGAGGAGCTAGATACTATGAGTGCAGGTAATGATAATTTATTAACTCGTAATT
Source organism: Bombus pascuorum (assembly GCF_905332965.1). Taxonomy (NCBI): domain Eukaryota; kingdom Metazoa; phylum Arthropoda; class Insecta; order Hymenoptera; family Apidae; genus Bombus; species Bombus pascuorum. The sequence continues at coordinate 1,021,914 of NC_083494.1, forward strand.
CTCTATTACACCATCATCGATATATACATAAATGTGAATTGAAGTTATTAGCTTGCGCAGAGAAAGAACATACTCTTCGACGTATTCTTTTTTCTTTCTGTATTACTGTCTTGTATTTAACGCTTCGTGCCAAATTTTGATAATTTCTCTTTTACTCGTAAGTGTATTTTATATATCCGCGATAGAACTATTATTATTAAATTGCGAATGTTCCTGCATTTACAGAGAAATTATACTTACGTAATACAAAAAGTGTACAACATATTCCAAATGGAATTACCGATCGTAATATTTTAAGGGTGAAATACATCTCGATTCAGTTTCTGTTTCGTTCGTTGTATTCGTAAGAGTGTGACTTGCATGAGCTTCCATAATCAATCAATGAAGAAGAAATTTGTATCGTCTCGTAACTTCGTCGTTAACAACATCGTTTCAATTTTTAATAGATCCGAACAAAGAATTTTGTACGATACGTGATAATTTGGGAGACAATTTGAAATCCGTCCTCAATTTGAGTATATCGATGAAGAAGAATGACAAGAAAAATGAAAAAAATATAATGAAATCAACCCATATCGCTTCATTCCTACGAAACCAGACCACGTATGTGCAGGGATACAACGATATCTTAAGTATCGCTAAATTATTATTCCGCTTATTCTACATCTTCGATGTACACGTCTTTATGGTGAGTATCAATCAATTTTTAAGTGCATTTCTTTCAAAACGCTGCGATTAATGTATAATTTTATAAAATGCATGCAACAGTATGTAAAAAATCGCTAATTGAATAAGTTTTCATATAGTAGCTACTAATCATATATTTTCCAGGAGGATATATCGGTTGACGCAGAAAGTATAAGTGGAGTATACAATCTGTATTCCTTGCTTAGCTTGGTTCGTCATTCTTGTTGTGCGAATACAGTCTATTCGATACACAAGAATGGCGTGATAGCTGTACGCGCAGCTAAAGACATGAAACCAGGTGAACAGGTAATAAATTTCGTCTTTTCGTTGCTATTAACCTGTGAAATAAATATTTGTCTAATGAAGTACTTTGCAGATAACTTTTAATTTTCTACGTACAAGTAAGTACACAACTTTCGTAATCGAATATTTACCACGACATATCATACTATGGGAAGAGAAACGTATTTTATGCAATTGCGCGGCTTGTGAATGGAATTATGATTTTAAAGCTGAGCTTAGTAAGAAATTAAAAATAACGAAAGAATTGGAACGACGCCTACGTAGAAAGCGATTCGATATCGACGGCTTGTGGGAATTACTCAAAGTAATTAACAACGTGAAAAGCCGACCATGTTTAGAAGCAGAACTCTTGAAAGCTATCCTTCCAGATATCTATTTGGGAAAGCGGGACACTGTAAGTATTTCAAAGTTTATTTACACAGGTTTACCTGCAAATCTAAATTTTGCTCGCGTTGCATTCCATTGATCTTGAAATATTTTATCTCAATTTGACACACATACATACAATCAGTCGTGAAAGCCTGCACAAATAGCCTATCGAATTTTGTGCTACTAATTTACCAAAGAAATTAAACGCACATTTTGTCATAAAATTATCTATGCGTAACAAATTTTCCTGGATAGAGATTACTGATTACGTAGGAAGATGGCAAAAACTATTTACAAGACACTATTCTTAACTTGTAGTGTTACTTGTATCGTTGACTTAATCCTAAAGCAAACTATAATCTATTAAGAAAGATGAAGAATTGTTCACCCTGTATGTATGTCTATTAAATGAATAATATCATTTCATCAAGCTAGTTAATCTTCGCTTCTTACGTAGTTTGTATCTTATTCCTTCTTTTTCTGCCATCGTTTAAATACAAATTAATTTATATTTATTGTTTTGACGACTCAACTGTTTTTCAGCTACTGGACGACCTATACCGATTAATTGGAATTTCGTAAATGAGTCTCGTTCCTGATTATTATACGAGGATGCGAGCAAAATGCATAACAACCTTAATCTTTCGTCTTTTTAATGTTCTCTTAATGTTGTAATATTAATTTTTTACTTCGTATTATATTTTAGTGGCAAATTTAACGTTACACACAAGAAGTATTATTTCTACTCTTTTATGCGGTGTTTATATTTGGTTGCTTATTATTTCTATATTTATCCGTCTTATTTTCTTACAGTATTTTATAATTATATTATATTTTATTATAATTCGATACGTTACAATATTTCTTATCCATACAATTAGTTTTAACAAAACAACATTAACATACCTATATAATGTTAACTACATATTAACTTGTAACATTATTTTTAATATAGTCTAATAAAAAATATTAATATTCATTTTTCTCCCATTGTATGTACATTCTTACGATATAACAGATTTAACCACTTAACATACACATTTATATTTATTCTAACTATTCGCACTTTATGATTCACAATGGTCAAATGTAAAATATATATTCATGTCTTCGTGATTCGCCTAACTCGATTAAATTCCCTTGAAATTTAAGATACATTTTTTAATACAAGCAAATTCTATGCGGTCGATGTGAAAATGGATATCGCGTCAATTATTCTTTTGAACGTGTAAAACCTCCTGATATTGCAGTATCTTTGTAACAACATAATTCTTTCGATATAAGCGAATGAATTACGTGCACGATACAAAGTCTGTGCTTCGTAAAATATCAATGTGCAATTATAAAACAAGAGGCCGAACAAATGCTTCGGTATATTTCTAATCATCTAAGTCGGCTATCGATACAGATTCACTGCCGTTCTACTTGCGATGCAATTAGGCCAAGGATGAAACCTAACGGCCTGAGTTAACGAAGCTTCGCAAGGTACAACGATTTGAACTCTTCGCGATCTGCTTTTATAGTTCCAAACTAAGATAAATGCGAAATCTTCGATAAATCGGCAAAGTAAATAAATTAACGGACTAAGTCATTAGTATGATAAACGTATCTTATGTTAAATCCTTGCAAATGTTACATATGCATACACTGTAAGCTTACATATACCTAGATCGCATGTCTAATAGGAAAGTCAATCAGAGAGTGATTCAAATATAAACCGGGCTTTGTAACTTTATATTTCAGTAAAATGTTTCAAAAAGAACAGTTCGGTTATTTTTCTATGTATTTTCCTCTCTACATTTCCGCCACGGGATTGCTAATTTTTTCGTCCCAGTTTCGTAGAAAGTGGAGGGCTGGGTCAAGAGCCAATTACGCACGAATTGCTCTACTTCTTCGTGGCTGTTGAAACGTTGTCCTCCTAACGCCTCTTTAAGTGGCTATGATTTTACGGAACTTTAACTCCTTCCGAACGATGGAAACCACACTTCCACGACTAATATTAATCTTCCAGCAAATTTCGTCGATCGTTGTGCATCGATCGTGCTCGATCGGTTGCCCAACAGCTTCGACGTATACCGGCGTTACCCTCGTCTCGGGACGTCGCGGATGCGACGCGTTCTGAACTTATCGACGTCCATTGGAAACCGGTTTATGTCTCGCGAACCCTTGGCTTCTCGATAACGTGTCATTCCCAAACCGTAGTCGTAATCTATGCAAAATTCTAATGAATTTTATGCAGCCAACCTTTAGAAACTTAATAATTATGCATCGTGCGACGGAAGATGGTACTGCTTTCTCGCTCATTGAGTTGTGTACCGAGGAAACGGTAAATAGAGCACCACGTGGGGTGGAACGTCTTTAAGACACGCCTATTTGAACTCCTACGCAGTTCCATCTGGATAACTGACACAGTGCAGATATGGCGTGTGCAGTCCGGTTAATATCGTAGTCTTTGGATTGCTGATACAAAAAACACGGTTGTTGTACGTTCTATTGATGGAATTCTACAAGTGAACTTTAAATATTCACCACGCGACGACAGAATCACCACGGAACTGTACCAGTTTAAAACATTTAAACTTGTTTTCCCTAAAATCGCGATCTTGAGTTACATCACTGTTTCAGCAAATGAGCGATACGTACAGACTCCCGTTCATAAATGTTAGAACTATTAACTTCAAACGCGACAATAAAAATTGATCTGGGTAATAAAACAACTGATCGATCAAAAAAATTTGGGAAAGTCATTCGTAAAAATTATAGAGAAATATAATAAGTTTGGGATTTCATACCCCTCGCGATCTTATGATTCGGACTACCCTTAGAAAATTTATTTAGATTCGAAATAAGGAATAAAGTAAAAGGTTCTTCCGCTTCACAGCCAAATAATGAAATGGTTTACAGAAGAATTATTTCACCTTCGAATAAACTAACGTATAATTATTTTAGAACAATTCGCGGCCATATAAGGTTATACGAGGGTGACTCAAATATAAACGAGACTTTATTTTTAAAATAATTTTATTCAGTGAAATAACATAGCCAAGCACATATTATTTTTCAACATAGTCTCCTGCTTTGGAAATGCATTTTTCCCAGCGGATTGGGAGATTTTTGATCCCAGCATCGTAAAAAGAAGAGTGCTGTGTCAGAAGCCAATTGCGCACAAAGGCCTCCACCGCCGCGTCGTCTTGGAATCGTTGTCCTCCTAGTGCTTCTTTAAGCGGTCCGAAGAGATGGAAATCGCAGGGCGATAGGTCAGGACTGTAGGGAGGATGATCAAGTGGAGTCCACCTTATTTCCTCTAATGTTGTGCAGGTTAGAGCTGCTGTATGAGGCCTGGCGTTGTCGTGGAGGAGAATGACGTCTCGAATCGGTTGGTTACGCCTTTTCGAACGATAAGCAACCTTTGCCTCCCTCAAAAGCTCACAGTAATAAGCAGCATTTATTGTGCGAATGTTCTCCTCCGTAATGCTGGTTCGAGGACGACGATCATGTTCCACATTTTCAACCAGTTCACGTCCTTCCTTGAACTTCTTATGCCAGGCAAACACGCGAGCCCTTGACAGTGTCTGATCCCCGAACTGTGCAGTCAATCTTTGCAGAATTTCTATTGGTTTGACGCCTTCATGTGTGAGAAATTTAATAATAATGCGTTGCGCAACTGAGAGGTGTACTTGTTGCTCTGACATCTTGAATACTACCGCCAAACGTGTCTGAACTGGACAACGGCCTGCTCTCCTCACTCCTGACATCCCAACCAATGCACACTAGAAGCGGCCGCTCGCTCCCTTTAAATTTACGCGCTCAGAAACAAAAGTCTCGTTTATATTTGAGTCACCCTCGTACATGTTCAAATATAATCACGGAGTGATTTAAGCAGCTCATTTAAGAAGCCATCTAATTTCATTCGTGAAATCTGAATTTATAGAATGCATGAAACCATAGAATAACATATACAACACGCGATTTGACGTGGATTATTATACGTGTTGATTTATTAAAGAGACGACTGATAAAATTGTAATAGTCGGTGTATATCACTTTGCCATGCCAAAATCACATGTTTCACTCAGGACGTCGCGGGAGTATTTTTATTATTCAAAACATATAATGGCAAAATAATAATAAATCGATGATGTAAGACAATATTCTTCCCCAATGGACCATTTATCTTATTGGTGGTCACTGGCGTCTTGGTAACAGTTGATAGCGACGTATTATAACAAGGCTTCGATTATTTCAACAAACCATTCGCATTCGTTATTTCGTCGTAAGCAAGACGTCCAGAATATATTGTTGAAACGTGTAGAAGATATTAGTAAACGGTATTTGCTCATTCTGTATATAATAGTAAGATATGTTCACGCTTCTGACTTCGATTATACGATTATAAAGCAGCATTTACGATTATTTCCTAAGCTGTGTTTATAATAATATTCGTAGATTACCCCTCAAAGATATGGATGCGAACACAGTGCACCGTTAGATGCAAGATTTGTTGTCCTTTTTTTTTATTGATATTCCAATAAAAATGTTTAATCGTTCAATGGGGCACTTGTTGTTTCAAAGTATCTTCTATTTATAGATTATATTCAAAATACCCTAACTGTCAATTTTTATACAATTTTTACAACTGTAAGAAGTTCAAGCGCTCCAATTACCAATGACCATGGTGGCGTCACAGGAGAAACAGTGGCCAGTCATATATAACCAACGTAGCAGTCAAAGTGTTAAAATCACTTTAAATACAAATACAGAGATAGTTTATACCGGTGGTGATCGTTGCTGGCTCAATGCTACTGTTCAACTCTACGCTCGCTATTCGACTGTATGACTCGCTATAACGATCGTCCTAGAGAGCACGTTCGTCTGTTTGTATCGATCGGTGGTATTGTAAAAAGTTTGAATGTAACTTCGGTTGACGATTACAAACAACGGCGATGATATTTTGTCCGGAGTTCGTTTACCTTTGAACCTAGCAAACCAAAACAACGTTGGCAATCCAAAGCACAACAACATGAGTCTCTCCCGGTTGGAATCTTCCATTGATTCATGTGCCGCAACAAATTGAATATTTAACAATACAAATGCCAAAGTTAAAGGAAACAGAGTTCGAGAACAAATATTGAATTTTATCACTTATAGGATTCTTATTACGTTGTAGAACATGTGGATTTTCCCCTACCTGTGCTTCCATTGATATAACCACTGAGGTCTTAGTAAGACCCTAATGATTTTTCATGTGAGTCTCATTTTCTTTAATACAGTGTAGAGCTCCTTTATTCGAGCAGCCATTATCCAAATACCCTAATATCCGGACATTCTATTATCCGACCGCTCTATTACCCGAACATAATATTTCCCATGCCTTTTTCCGTTTCAGATATGTTCGTATTTTATTAACCTTCGCGTAAAATGTATCCTTTGCTTCATGTGATGCAGTGAATTCTGATTAGAAGAATTTAGTGCGAAACTGATAACTATCGGAAGGAAATACGATACGATTGAAACACTCGAATGCGGTGCGAGTGCAACAGAATTAGCAAAAATACATGGCGCTGGAAAAGTCGCAAACAAGGACATTAAAGCGCAGAAACATGATACTGAAAATTATGCGAAGCACGTAGATTCCATGGCAACGGTAGGAAAGCTGCAAATATATTGATCGTGTAAATGACTTTACACAAATGGAAAAAGCAAACAAAAGTGATAATGATACGATGGCTTCCCATGCCGAAACATTCGTGGAATTTGAAAAGGAGCTGGGATGATTCGAAATGCAAAATAAATGTATTTCGATACAGTTACTTGTGTTGAAAGAATTACGTGGCCTAGCAGCCAAAGAGAGTGGAATACATACATTAAAAAACAAAACTAGTAGTAGTTTATTCGTTTCAGCTTACTAGCCCAGAAATTCGACTTGGTTACATAGGTTACGATATATACATTATCTTTATAATTCGTTACCGAACCTGCCTTACGTAATTATTTATTTCCTAGCTTTCTATTCTGAAATTCCCTTTGGTTTGTTATAAAACACTTTTCTTTTTTAGTACTACCTGAAACTATTTCATTGGTTGCTATTTACACTTCACATTTTGCACAGCCCCCATGGTTCATTCCTCCGTCTCTTTCTCCCTTTCCTCCCTTTTTTATATTCCTAGCCATTCGACTACTTCCGCCCTTTCTTCTTCCGATAGTATTTGTCCCATGCTCAGGCTTGTCCTATCAATTTCTTTCCACTTCCAGTGTTCAAATGTCCCTTCACTGCTTTTACGAAATAAGCTCCTTTCCTCTTGAGTCCTTCAAAATTTACGTGCATTTTCCAAGCTGTCGCGCCCTGCTCTTGGCAATTACCTTCTCCCCCTTGATCAAAGAAACTATCATTAATTTCTTTAATTTACTTAATCTTAATACGCATTTGAATAAACGAAATTTCATATCAGAAAAATGATTGTTCCATTACCCGAATAGTTTCGTCTACCTTATCCCGGATAAGGAAGGCTCTACTGCATATGAAATAATACAGCGACGGTGAAAGGAAAATTGGAAGAGAAAAACGTAATGTAATTCTACAAAACTGATATATAGTTGACAAAAGGGACTAATGCATAATATAATTGCCCGTTCTATAACAGACGAGCGTTTAGTACAGAAAAGCTGCTTAGTAGAAATCTCACTTGTATATACATAAGCGTCAATTTGAAACTTTCTTCTGTCCGTCACTGTATATGATACAACTGCTTAAAAATAATGCTGCTTTAAGTAGTCTGAAAAGACTTTTACGCCAACATCAATCTCTTGTTGACACAACAGTGGCCATTGTGCTCAATGTGCTTGAAAGTTTCACCCCAACAGAAACAACTTCACTTTCACGAGGGTCATAATGAGTATGGAGTGAAACGGGGGAATGATAAACGGAGGGAAATGAAATCTGCGTAAAAGGGCGAGGCTAACGCGACGTACATGGGGACAGTACGGTCGATCAAACACAATGAATACGACACACTCGCGCAGAACGAACCCACCACCAGCCGTGGCAAAGAAGCTTTAAAAATTAAAACGAATCGCTGAACTTGAATATAATTTCACACGGTACTTTTCATGCGGAAGAGGTATGAACATCTTTTTCAGCGGATTCTCAATTATGAGATAGTATGTAGCTGTAAAGTTCTAAAGTGTCTCGAATTTACTAACTCGTATGCCTTTTTATTTATTTATTTGTCAAACTGTAACAACTCCTCATAAACACTCGTGTATGGCTCTACATTAGGGAAACTGGAGTAAAACTGAGATCATAAGAATAAAATGATATAACTCTGAAAATGATATACTTTACTTGCATAGCAGTATACTTAACTTACTGGGTCGTCCTCGCCCAGTAATTTGAAGTAATTTCCTCCGCATTTCTGTCCAAATTTTGCTTCCTTAAATAAATTATTGGGGGACTTTTTAAAACTCGAAAACCTAAAGAAGGCTGTTCAATAAAGTTGCAGACGGAGTGTTAAACAAAAATTGCAAGTGTAGCTTTTTTAGTAATATTTTTATCGAACACTAGTCTAAATTAAATTTTTACAGAAAGAAGAATATCCTTAAAATGATAATTTTACATAGACAAATTTACATAGAGGTACGAATTGTAAATTCATATGGAATGCGAGTGTATATCAAAGTTACAAGATATTCACTGCAAAGATATATTTATTAAAAAATTAGTCACATTAAAACATCGAAGTTCATTAATATGTAGCGACACGTGAGTCAGAGGACGGTACGAATCGAGATCGACTCATGTTGTTGTCTTGCCTGGGGACATTGACACCGTCTTGATGTACTATTAAGGTTATTGGTTGTATGTGAATACAAAGGAACGCGTGGATAAATTGTAAGGTAGAAAATATATATATTTTGAATATTAAAGTGTAAGTACAAAGTTTGGAATACAATATGAGCTGATCCAAATCCGCACGCTAGCAGCGTTACCCTATGACTGAAAAACCCTGAAGCCAACGTTTATGGTTTGCCTTCGACGCAATCTTTTGTCTATGCGCTGTCGATGGCTTCAGTGCTTGAGAAAACTAAAGACAAGATTTTTTTGGTTTTTACAATTTGTCCTGAAGGACATTTGGTAAAGTGTTATATCTTATTGGCAAAAAAAAATAAAAATAAAATATAGCATGTGGGGGGTGGCTACCCCCAGCGGGGTGCCATCTTCGTGTTTGCTAAGTTATATCTTTTACGAACTAAAGACAAGATGTAGAGTTTTCTTAGAAGTGTTGACCACTTCAACAAAACGTAACGATAAACAAACTGCAGGCAAAATAATGTCGCCGCTACGTGCAACCGTCAACCGAAGTAGAATTTAAACTTTCTGGTACTCCCCGACTAGTATAAATAAACGAACACGATGGTTAAGACAATCAGTTAGTATCGAGCAATCTTATAGCGATTATTATTAACGTACGCTGAGCGAACGAAGACTAACTCTGTACTGCAAATAGTTTTAAATACATTTGACTACACTAAGCATCAACTCGTCTAGCTATTAATCAACAACACGTTTAATCGTCTTCTACAAATATACGCAATGTAAATTGACTACGTATGTTTGTGATCTCTGCGAAACATACACTTGTACTAAATATTTCGTAAAAGTCTTGCGATAATCGAGGCTCGTAACAGTACTAATGAAATTTCGAAATGTTCCGTATAATACATCATAAAACACATCTACAAGCATTCAAACACTTTCGTGAGCCTGTGCAAATTTGTCAATTTTAAATTAGATTTCAGACGGGGCAACTAGAGTTTGATGAAAATCAAAGATATTGATCGTTCATTAGCTGAGGAAATTCATATCCAACGAATAAATATGCATTATGGTTTAGAATTTACTTATAGTTTAATTACTATAATATGCGTGAGAGTTTTTCAATAATTTTTTTTTTTTAACGGGGTAATTATTTACTTTTGACTGTCACAGCATTATACAGTGACTAAAAAAAGTATTTATACAGGATTATATTTACTGCAATCGATATACTAATTAATGAAGTATATTAAATTTTCGATCATTTGATATTATCAGATATTTCTATATGATTACAAAAATTTAATGCTACGAAAATGAAACGTGAAACCTGATAAAAGAAACGCTTCATTGGAAAATAAGGTTACGCACAGATACTCTCTGCAGCCACTGTATATGCTTTAAAAATAAATGAAAATGACTTTCTCGTTACTGTATGATTTAACCGACCTTTTATTACGCAAGTATACTTCGTGTAAGTAGGTCAGGTATGGAGGGCTGGATGATGCGCTCGGACGCATAAGGAGGGTAAGTGCACTTATACTGTTCTTGCATCCGTGTCCTCAATTGTTGATGTACCAAGTCTGTGTAGTTCAGTATTGGATGAGATTCACAGACATCCACGTAATCAGTCAAAATGTGTACCGCATTAGGAAATTATTTCAGCAAATAAGTATTACGTACGTTATTTTAACATTTATTATTGGTACAAGAGGTACGTTATACAAATTTGTACAAGAGATAAATGAGGTACGTTCACGTGTGAAAAATGAAGATAAAAAAGTGAGCGCACACGTCAATTTATTGTTGATATTTTTTCAATTAACGAACAGCCGATTCTCTGCATTTTTTTCTTTTTTTTTTTCTCATTTGTAAGGTACTAGTTGATCAGTAACGTTAACAATATTTCACATTTTATTTCTTGTTTGTTCTTAATTGCGAATTTTTTTACTCGTCCTTTTTTCTCATTCTATTGATATTGTTGTTCGTAACTGTGCGGACGCTTTATGGATTTATAGCAACAATACCTGAATTCTACCAATGTGTACAAATTAATGATGAATTAATTAGTAATTAAAACAACGTTTGCTACTTTTTTATACAAGGGTACTTTTTTCAGGCTACAGATCTAAATTACCTATCGAAAATATAGCAGTAATGTATTTTTCTATTTACTATATATGTTGCTATATACATTTACTATTTAATTATCATTGGTAATATTAACATCGAAAATAATCCCATCAGTTTAGCACATTATTCTCAAACCAACTTACGATTTAAGGATGATAGAATCTAAAGATAAGAGGTCTAAAGAAAGAGTTGCTCAAGCAACAAAATAATTCTATAAAGACAGTTACAAAAGCCAGATTTATTAACAAATATTGACTCCCAAAAACCAATTTAATAATATTATAATATATTGTAATATTATATAATTAAATATCATAGTAATTCCAATAGCCATGATGCTTATAAAAAATGAAATTCTTGCAGTTTGATTTTACCGTAATATTGTTAAAATGTTGTAATCATGTAATCTAGTTAAAATAGCGATAAGGTGCATATCTACGTTTGAAAAATGTATTAAGTTGTTTGACGGCATTTGTATCAGCTATCCATTATGCATTTTTGCCTCCTGTTCTCGATCACTATCTTACAGAACGATAAACGATCTGACGTGGTTTATTAAAGAGACGACTGATAAAATTGTAATAGTCGGTGTATATTAAAATCACTTTAAATACAAGTACAGAGATAGTATATGCCAGTTATAATCGTCGCTTGCTCAATGCTACTGTTCAACTTCACGCTCGCTATGCTACTATATGTCTGGCTATAATAATCCTATAGACCACGTTCGTATGTTTATATCGACCGATGGTATTATGGAAAAAGTTCGAATATAACTCCGGTTGACGATTACAAGTAAATGCGATAATATTTTGTCTAGAGTTTGTTTACCTTTGAACGTAGCAAACCAAAACAACGTTGGCACTCCAAGGCACAACAATACGAGTCTTGCGATTCCAATCTTCCGTTGACTCACGTGTCGCTACAGATCCTTCGAAATTTAATTACTTCTCCCTTACATTTTCCATTTTCTCTTTCGAGGTACGTACTTATTCAGTTTAGAGATACGTGATTGGTACGCCCCGAGGCTTACTATAGGTCGTATTCCTAACCGTCGCTCGTGGTATTACAGTGTCGCAGACAGATCGTCTTATACGACCGACGAAAAATATACGATGTATCGACAAGCGCATAGTTGTCGTCAAGCAGCGAGTTCTAGAAACGTCGATTCGCCTTCGGTCCGTTATTTCATCTACACAAAGAAGATGGCATACGTGATCATAGGCGCGAACGGTGGCGTGACCCGAGCGTAGTGGGGGTCGTCTGCCGGAGAAGACAAAGAAAAAAATCGAAGGGCATCAGTATTATTTGAGGATTCAAACGGAATGTATCGAGAGGTTCTGACGAATAAAATTAAAGTCGCTTAGTTCAACGAATACAAGAGAGATATCCTAAAGTCGGGTCGAATTCTTGTAACAAACGAATTGTATTCATCGCTAAATAATTTGTGACGTGTGCATTATAATATTAGATATTGCTAAATATACAAGTTTATGTTAACCTTGTTAATTCAGTGTTAGACTCATCTGAACTACCTTTGTTATCTTAATCGAAACAGGGGAACGACTAATTCGCGGCGTCCATTATCCGAATCGTAGCGAGAATTTACGCCTCTCGCGACCGCGTCTCTCCGCGAACGGTTTTAACAGGGATTTTTTAAAAAAACACAACGATTTTCAGAATCTATTCACTATACACACTATCACGTGCATTTTTGCAAATAGATATAGTTTCTAGCTGGTATCGAGTTAATTGCAATAACTCGATATGTTTAAAAAATTGGTTAGTCCATAGAGCGTGTCAAACCTCAAAGTGTCGTGTTGGTTTAATCGGAGCAAAAGGTTTACTTGGTCGGAAATGCATTTAATATGTAGTTGCGAGAGAGGATACAGTAATAATGTTCTTCATAATATTTTCCGGTGGCCGGAAGATAGGGTTTCACGCACGCATGCTACACTTATTCGTCCATGTAACTCACGACAAAGGGTCATCGAACTCTCTTTCGAGCATAAAAAGCTGCACCGACTGTGAAAATATATGCTGCTCGAATCCGGATAAATGGAAATCGAAGTAAAAAAACTGGAGAACATTTCGATTTTCTTTTTCTACTAGGATTTATGGCTCGTTAATTCGAGCCAATTAATGACGCAAGATCTTTGCTCTCTCTCTAACTCTGCTCGCCTAGGTAGCTGAAAGAAGTGGAGTAAGAAAAATAAACGCAGTTCTAGAATTACATTTATCACTTTGGATAACAGCTATGACATACCCTATTTTAGTACGATATTTTTCTTATTAGTATCAGTTGCTACGTTTATTTTGTGAGTAATTAATCAGTCACTGCACGAGATTTATTGAGACGAATAATTGTAATTAGCGATAGGTCGAAATACGTCGCAATTAAGTTCGAACTTGGAATATTCATTGACTAGATTCGAATCTTCTACAAGTGTTTTGAAAAAAAAGAAATAAGCTGTACTTTCAAGTAAACTGCAAACTAAACGCGACAGATTCGAACATCCATGAGAACCTACTTTGGCAGGTAAAACAAGTACTTCCAAGTAGAATTGAAACGAACATGCCAGAAATTCCCCGTTCACATGAAATCATCTTTTTAGGCTGGTATTCTTAAATAATATAAGTCAGAAGTCAATCGACGTAAATTAGTTTTTCATTTATACTCCTTCGTCATAAACTGTTAGTGTCGTCGAATGTAACGAGAAGCTATTCACTCGGCGTAAATCATTTTTCATGGAAACTTCTGAACCCTCCAATTAGAAACGTTCAAATAAAATCTACAGGAGTCCTGTTTATTGTTAATAATTCCTACTATAATTTTCCTACATTTGTTCCAATGAAATAGTAATGTCTTTCTAATTCTCGTGATTCGAGTGATACTTGCAATATTAGCTAATGTATGGTTATATATTACGTAGAGTTGCAACGTATCATTTCAAGGAAAAAGATCATTCGTGTGTTTCTACGTAGTCTGCCAGGGATACTTTTTCCACACAAGAGTGTTACTTCCTCTATTACGAATTTTAACTTAAGATCTCGTTATGAGGTTCGAAACCGGCTTCTGAAGATCGGATACTTGGCAAGTATAATCAACGAACCGTATTCTCCTATCAGCAGTATTCGAATTTCTTTCTTTCTTAGAAAACGTTTGACATTTAACATTAATATACACAGCACGATTACTGTTGTAATTAAACGTCAAAAACAGTTTGTATATTATACCTTTAATTTATTGACTGAGTAATGAAGTATAGAAGCTGGCAGTCGAATCCTACGAAATGGTACTTGTGTATTAAATTTAATTTCAGTTTATGGATATACAGGGAGTCCCAATTTTCCTGACCAAACGTTGCCATTATATTCTATAGGTCAAGACAAAAAGGAAATGTCATATAGACATATGTCATTGGAAGCATCGTTAAAAAGAGTTATAACAAGAAGAAACGGTATACGAAATAAGCAGTGACAAACGTGTGTTATTACGGTGCGTTATTACGATGCAAAAAGCAATAGTGAGAAGGTATCACGATACTTTAATGACTTCAATGTCTGTATTCTACGATTCCATAGTATCGATATAGTAATAACTGATATAATCTGATTTTAAAATTTATTTTAATTATATGTAATTTCCCAATGTTAATTTCCATCAGTTACAAGTTGCAGACATTGCGAGGAAAATGGAAAAGATCCACTAAAAGATTACTATACTTCGTTACGCAATACAATGGCCTTAATAGATTTGTTAGATTTAATCACATAACAGCGACACCATGAATGCTTCTAAAACTAATAGTCATAATCCTTCTTATATTATACGGAAGCTGTTTATAACCGGATTAATAAGACACGACACCATAAGGTTCGTGATTACTGAAATACAATATGGAAGTGATATATCATTGTTCTAGACACTAAATCCAATGTACACAAAAGTGTAAAAAAACGTCCTTTATTCAGCAATAAAAAGTATTTGCATATCCTCATTTTCCTATCAAGTGTATTTTTATTAAATTCTAATTTCATTTTCATAATATCAAATTTCCATAGCTTAGACGCTGTGAAATTTCTGCTGTCCTTGTTGACCTCTGTATGACCCGAAAAGGATTTTATATTTCAATAGGTATGGAACTTTATTTGGAATTACGTTTTGTGTATTCCAGACTTCCTATGAAGAAAATAGTTCAAAAAGGAAGATATCTGAAGAGATACAAACGTGAAGAAGAAATTAATTAATATGTAAATGTTTATAGTAAAGACATACATTGTGCAGATAATTCGCAGCAGCCACTTTATTTTATAACATGACAAAGTTCATCGTTTTAATATTATTTATATTTTCTTTTCGATAACAAGTTATACCGATACTTAATTTGTAAAAAGTGGGTTAATTTGTCCTCTGTAACAGTAAGTTCCAAGTGACTATTATATTGTTATAGCACTTAAGAGTTACGTAATGATTAGAAAGCGAACCGACGGTACGGTCCGTTATAATATGGTACGTCTAATGTTACGAATTGCTGTTTATTCAATAAAATTTCTTGCAACGTGGTTTTCGTATACCTCGCAGCCGTAACCAAACTGCAGGATAAGTCTATAAACTAGTAGTTTAAATGATATGAAATTTCTACTGTTCTACTTTTCGGTTCTATACGATTCGAAATAGATGTTACATTTCAATAGATATTAGGGAATTTTATATAGTTTTTAAATATTTCGTTTCACTATTCAATGTAATTTTTCTATCTTTTTTATAGACTTTTCTAGACTTTTTGTGAATAAAATAGTTCGGAAACAGAAGCTATCTAAAGAAGCGAAGAGGATATACTTGGATGTAATTAATTATGTAAATGCAGAATGACTCTATAAACCTAATTACGTACCAATAATGTTTAAAGATGTTATTTTTAAATAACATGTAATACGTAAATAGGTTTCTCGGATTAGGAACATCTTTATATTATTAATTAAACATAATATTGTTCAAAGTAATTCATCCTCCTCTAAATATTGTAAATTCTTAGGATTACATTTTCGGCTATCTAATATTAATGCAAATTTCTACTTTAGTTTGCAAGTATCTATCAAGTATTAAATTTCAGACGTTCAAGTATGAAATCATTTAGGCGAGAAGAAAATAGGACGAGGAATTTATTAGAATAACATATAAAGTGCTTTATTCTCTGATTGTATACTTACAAACTATATTGTATACGATGTATATTGTATATCAGGTATGTAAATATGAAACCGGAATTTTTATATACACGTTTATTGTATGATAATGATTAAAAATATTTTATTCTGAGTATTGCCCATCGCTAGCTATACATTTTTCCCACCTGTCTGGCAATTGGTGGATGCCATGCCAAAAAAAACTGTCTACTACAACTGTATACTTCAAAGACTACGTTTAAAATAATGATACAAAAATTACATTAGGAAAACATTGCTGCACGACTTCAAAAAAGCCATTAAAATATACTTATGGCATAAATACACAGCTGTGAAGCAATGCTAAAATTCGATGAAGTATATTTGCTCAATAGAATGAAGAATTTACTGAATGAAGTTTTCTGCAGATACACGTTTCTCATAACTTTCTTTTAACCGCAAGAAATTTGTACCTTATATATTTAATTAAAAAATAATAATTGCAAAATCACTCGTCATTTGCAACATTTGCAAATTCCAAAAATTCGCGTAATATCTTTCTCGTCGCTATTTCTCCTAGTTAGATTTTGCAATTGTACAAAATATAAAGAAATCAAGGTATTCTTGACATTATGATGAACCGTTGCTCGGTCCTTAATGAATTAACAAAACTGTAATCACTGCGTGTTCGATTAAACGATTTACCCTCAGTTTCGTTCTTTTATTTTTCCAAACAAATTGCAAAGCGTGTAAAACGAAGCATCTTTAAGGTGCAACTATACACGAGAGTTTTTACGATACCGAAAGTTTGCCTTCTTACTGCGCAAAGGAATCGAAGAAGTCACACTTCCTTCGAGAAAAGCAAACCCATGCCATGGTGGCCGGTTGCACTGGTTAGAAACCGGTTTTACAGGCAAGTTTTGTAATGAGATTCCTCAAACAGTCCTAGCAACGAGTGGGACAATAAGGATGAAGAGCTGCAGAAAGGAAGTAGTAATGATGGAAAACAAGCAACGTTTCCACTAAGGGCAACACCAATGTCAACTTTCCAATCGGATGAATAAAAATTTACTAATTGAGTCAGAGTGTGATTCAGAGCAGGAAATTTTATACAAATATACTGTCAAAGCATATGTAACTAGGCTGCACGTGTTTATGGAAATTCATATTGCTATCAATGTAATTAAATGAATGGAATTTAGGTGCTAAATACTATAACGAGTATTCTACTTTGAATGCTCTATATATTTTCGCATATTACTTGCATTCTGTACATTCTTGCGCCTTCAAATTTCTCATAAGTGCAAAGAAATCCACAGTCTAATAATAATCAATGAGATCCTTTTCTTTTATTTAAAAGGTTTGTAGTTATGAGCGACTTGGTACAATTACATTTATTTTTATTGTAATGTATATAGAAGTAGAAAAATTTTCCTATTTATATGATTTTATGTGGTATATGTAATAAAAATCCGTACATCACTATAAATTTATATAGGTATATGTATATATTAAGTACTTCCACTTGTCTCTATAGTTGAGCATAAATTTTGATTTCTCTGAAGAATGTAATTACGTTGTTAATATTTTCACGTATGTTCGTGATTTCACTGATATTGTTTTGCATTTTATATTTTTTCCTAATCTTTCTTAAGTAGCTGCAATCGAAGGGAATGTGTTTCATTGTGAGATGAGACGTTTTCCATAAATGAAAATTTCTCCGGCTTTAACATATCTTATTAACCTAAATCATTTTTTATCTCCGAAATTATTAACCATGTCGACATGGATCTTTTTTTCTTTGGTTTCACTCGACAAGAATTAGATTTATTGAATAATTTTTATTAAACGCAAAAATCCATTTTCGTAGTCCGAAAGCTATAAATAAATTTGATTGCAATGCTCTTGGGCAAAATTTCCTGGAAATTTAAAACATGCTGTTACTTGCAGCTGAGTCAATCTTTTGCATGCGATTCGGTTAGAAAATAATTGGCAGTTAATGTCAATAAATAGTACCTTGTACGCTGATTTAGGTAAACCACTCAGGCGACATAGTATGGCCATCGATCACGATCTTTATATCTATAGAGTTTTATGCGAATACTTGCAAAGAAATTCGATCGAATTTAAAAAGATATTAATTAGTATTCCTCTTGATACATGCACCGTCAGTCATAAGAGATTCAGTATACTTAACGGATTTTGTTTATCTGATTTAAGAAACTGAAAACGAAACACCGAAGGAAAGTCAGAATAAATCAGAAATAATTGCAAGACCTTCAACTTTTTCAACGTCAAGAAGACAGACAGCTGTAATATATTATGTATTGAAGCTTACGTAAGACTACAAGATTGTATTAATATAATATTAAGCTTACAATTTTTATGCTTTCGTGCAGATATAAAGGGTGTCTGTAATTTTTCTAACATTATATCCTGTACATATTTTACCTCCTTTTTCTCAATAAGGATGAAAGTGAATAAATTGCGTTACAGTTTAAAAACATATGTTTTAATGAGACAAAAAGATTCAACAACATATTCATATAATATTAAGCCTATAGTTTTTATGATTCTAGTAGATACAACGGGTGTATAGAATATTTCTAACAATTTATTTTGTATTTTTCTATTTGATTTTTTTTAATAATGACGAGAATGAATAAATTGTGTTACATTTTAAAAACATATGTCTTAATGGGACAAAAAGATTCAACAACATATTCATATAATATTAAGCCTATCGTTTTTAGAATTCTAGTAGATACAACGGGTGTATAGACTATTTCTAACAATGTCTTTTGTATTTTTCTATTTGATTTTTCTCAATAAGGATGAAAGTGAATAAATTGCGTTACATTTTAGAAACATATGTCTTAGTGGGACAAAAAGATTCAACAACATATTCATATAATATTAAGACTATCGTTTTTAGAATTCTAGTAGATACAACGGGTGTATAGAATATTTCTAACAATTTATTTTGTATCTTTCTATTTGTTTTTTCTTAATAAGGATGAGAATCAATAAATTGCCTTACATTTTAAAAATATGTATCTTAATAAAAGAAAAAAATTCATAGAGCTATGATATTTTATATCGTAGTAAGGACTTTAAGGAGTGTGTATAAACCTTCGTGACTGTCTTTAATATAATCTTTTTATAATCTTCTCTTACCTCATGATATTCTCGTTATTATAGTAAACGTTTTGAACATTGTTCTATATTTCTTATCAATTCCAAAGTTACAGGTATAGATACATTTTTCGATAGAAATTATAAAGACTATGAACACATTGGAACAGTACAACCCGTTGCTATGAATGAGAAGGAGTTCATTACCGAACATCTGTTCACCGAGTTCAAGGCCGTTCAACCGTTTCCGAAGAGTCGTAAGTGCAGGTGTCCTCATCAAGTATTTCCGATGAGTCACTGGTAGCACATGCACATACATATATATTTTTCTTCTTCTTCAACTCTCAACTAACAAACCTTGTAAATTCGTTGACAGTCCGCATATTAATTAAGATATCAATATCGTGTTGGATCCTTGTGTCCCATTAAGACACATACTGTTAAAATATAACACAATTTATATTCACTTTCAACCTTATTAAGGTAAAAAAGGAATAGAAAAGTACACGATATAGTTGTGAAATAAATGTTTTACCGCAGTCCCCGCGTATTTTCGAAAAATATGTTCATGTTTGTCGCGTGAAAATCGTCTTGCGCCAACGATGCATTAATACTTTTAATTACTACTATATTTATATTACTGTATTTATTTAAAATAACAGGAGAGTAGATGTTTGGAAAAATGGCGAAATGTGAAAAGTGATGAAAAGCTTTAAATATAGGTATTTCTGAAGTAATTGAATATAAAGTAAACACTATATAATTAAAAGTAAGTTTAAATATATATGTCATAGCCTAATGTGTATTGAAGTTGAATAAGAAATCTATGTAAATCAATCTCATTTTGGTAGGCGAAAACTAATAAAATGTATACATATATTTATATATTTGTTTTCTTCTACAAATGTTTCTCCTATACAAATTGTAGTACGTTTGGCTTGTAATACTTTGTGTACTCATCTGACTCATTACAATATCATTAATTACACGAAATACGATCGTATTTCGTTTATCCTGTTAATTGACAATGAGTGGCCTTTGGAACGAACAGGGCGAGTTAAGTAATCGTATAAATTCAAGTATTACACTCACGTAATAAAAATCGATATACCATTTTCGTTATATCGTATTATGTATGTATACACATACGTATATATATGGGTACAATCAGAAGCAATCAACTAATATTGATACGGTTTCGAAATTTATGACGCCGAAAAATATTTTACATCAAAATTGAATAATTTCGAAAGGATCGTATTTTTAGTATTTGGATTTTATTATAAATGTTCTTTATTATGAATATGTAGGAGACATACGAATACTAGTATATCTATATGTGTATATATATATATATTGCTTGCGTCTAAATTTTCTGAAATATAAAACATAATTTTCTACCAAATGATAGAAACAGTTCAACCATATCGTTTGAAAGGTTCCGCAAATTACAGGCTTACTCTATAATTAGACTCACAATAAATAGGTACAGTTATCCACATTAATATTCGCACACAACAGTGTCTATGTATTCGTTGATTTGTGTAGGAGGAGATGATTTCAATGTTGTGTTGCTTATTCTACGAATATAATGAAGCATTTATTGTAGCTTGAAAATACGCAAACAATGGTTTTCTAAAACTAGCGTTTAATTGCACAATAAATTTTAAACAAACGGAAGATTATTCTCTTTGTTTCTTAAATTCGATGTGGTCTTCTTCGCGTATTGTAATATCTGCCGCAATTAATACCAATAATTTAGCAATTTCACGACGGCTGTTATCCTTTTTTTATAACAAATTGCGAATCGTCTTTTAACAAAACTAGTGTTCTTTCCTTTTCGTGATTTTCTGACGCGTTATAAAAATATTCGCGTTGATTTCTTCTCTCTCTGGCTTAATTATACAGAATAAATTTATATCGCGTTTGGAACCGTTTTTAAAAATCGCGAGATCGCAGAAGGGAAAGGAGAGTCCGAATGTTAGTATAACGTGAAAATAAGACAATTCTTTGGTAAAAATCTGCTGTATGTACAATTAAACGTTGTTTAATTAAAAAATTGCCAGAGAGAAATTATTTACGCACTGTCGAGCTACAACAAGTGATTCATATTTTCATAGAATAAGCAGCAGGATATTTAAATCATCCCCTCTCACGAAGCCACAAATACAGTGATACGTAGTATTGTGTCTGAATATTAATGTGAGTAACTCTATAGCATAGGGGTTCCCTCCTTTTCCGGTCAAATTGTAGGAATATAATCTACAAGTGAAAATAAAGAGAAAATGTCACACGTTGAGATTTTATGCGTAAATGCTTCATTATTGTTATTTATTTTATTTAAGACATTTTAAGCGATTAACAAAGTGCATAACATAAAAGCGAAGTGTGAGATACGTTAAAGCGGATTACAAACTTCTATACGTTTCTACGTTATTCCTAGTATACGCAACTAGAGCTGCTTGAATACTTCAATTCTGACCACAGCATGTTGTTATAGTACGTTGATATTCGTAGTACAAACTCGACATCGATGTAGCATGGAATTTATTACGTTCCGAATTTCTTGAAAATCGAACTAAATACGAGCGGCAAAATTATTAATAAAACTAGCCTTAAATAAAATAAATAATAATAATAGGAATAACGTAGAATCTGTTGCTACACACATAGTCAGACTGCATTCAATATTTACGTGCGACTCCATAACAAAACGTATACGACCAAACTTTATGGAACATTTTCTTCTTATTTTCACTTGTAGATTATGCCTCTATAGCTTAGCCGGAAAAATAGAACACGCCTCATACATAACACACGCAAGTATAGAGCACATAAAATGTGTCAGGAG
Organism: Bombus pascuorum; assembly: GCF_905332965.1. Lineage (NCBI taxonomy): Eukaryota > Metazoa > Arthropoda > Insecta > Hymenoptera > Apidae > Bombus > Bombus pascuorum. The sequence goes on from NC_083494.1 coordinate 1,044,374, forward strand.
CTAAAGCTTACATGTTTTGATTTTCAAAACAGAAATTCGAGATGTGTTATAGGAGAAGATAAGAATCTCGAGCTCCATGTACAACTACCCGACTGCTCTCTATTTCTTCCTGCCCATTTCAAGAGCATATGTTCTAACCTTTAACAATAACAGATTAATCTTTACTAGGGCAGCAATTTTTATCGAGTAAAAGGTAACAGCAACCTGATACCGTATACTCTTAACACAGTACCATAAGCAGGATATCAATTTACAAGTAATTCGTTAATCTATTTGTGATTCAAGAGGGGATTTTCGTATATTAAGAACGATATTTAAAGTAGAGCACTTACTATGATATTTAGTAGATGAAACAAATTTCTATGTAGATCTCATTTCGTTAATTATATTCATAAAAGTACAGAATTGCATGAACATCCGCAGTCTACTGATGGCTGCGATAGACGCTATACTACACGGTAACAATGATTACATCGTCAAAGATGATCAAATCACTTGTACAATATACAATGAACAATAAGAAGAACTGAAATAAAAGTGATATTTGTTCTCAAAAGATTATATTTACATCTTAAAAAGGTCTCGTCCCATATAACTAGTAGCTGGTCTAAAAAAAATATTCATGAAAGCCACTTGAGTTTACTAACACGAGAATCCCCCCTTAATGTGTCCCAAACCAAACACGCACGATCCTGGCTAATTTTCTAATTTACTACCGCGCTTTATCGATTTTACTGCTAATATATGTAAATTATGTTATAAATATATCCGAATAACGCAACGCCAATTATAGGTGGATTTCTAGCTTAAAAAATGTCAGGGACAGACGTACGCTCATACCGAATCATTTTGCCCTTCTTTTGCTTTTCTTTTTATATTGTCTATTTAATTTGCCTTTGTCCTCTAGCGAGTTAAATGAGAAGATTGAGAAAGATCAGGGGGTCAGGTTATATTCATAAGTCATAAATTACAGCGTCGTAATAATAACGTCTATCAGAACGTTGAAACGCTATGGCGATTTTTATCACGTTCACTGCGATTATTGTACATTTTCAACCAGATAACGAATAAATAGCGTAAATAATTCATGCATGTAAAAATTTCTCTAATAAGATTTCTCTTCCTTTAACTTGTTCTCTTGTAAAGACAAAGTAATAATATTTATATAGTTTTCGACCAACGATAATAATTATAGTTTTAACGGTAAGAATTATAAATTAAAAATTATAGTAACTTCCTCGCTTGTTCACAAGAAAAAATGTTGCGAAAGATATTTTGGTTCAAATAGGAAACTTATGCTTTTTAAATGATCATCAAACGAATGATATAATAAAAATTGCATAATTCATAATATATTATTCCAGCAATTAATAATGCAAACATTTCTGGATTTAATTCTTTGGAATTAAATATCAATCTGTTAATTAATTCAAATTACGATAAACATAATGAATGAAATACGAGTCGTTTTACATTCTATTCACGTCGTAATGCAAATTCGTTCTGTTTCATACTATTGAAACAGAAATATAATTTTAATCGCCAAACTTTATGTATATATATTATCGAAAGGGAAAGTGCAGGATGCAAATAAATTTATCTTTAAACAACAGACGAAAACGAACATCCATTTAAGTCTATACCTACATATAATTTTATTAGACACATAATTTCAAATTATCGTGTCACGTTATCAGAACTACTTATCCAACTTGAAAATCAAAATCTGCAAGAAAGAGATTACGTTTTACAGAATAGAAATCAAAGCGAGCTGTATACTTCTTAATTCTGAGAAGTCTGTATAAGAATATTCTGCGTATATATATTTATACATCATCGAAATCATAACGTATGTAAATGGACGCCCTGTATCATGATTTTCGCAGTTGGAGCAATTGGAGTACACAAGGGCTGCATTGCAGGTTATTCGTTGTACTTTTTGTTTAAAATACTTCGTTGTTTTTTTAATGAGATATATTTCTTTCACGCGTGTATTTTAAAACAAACAGTTCGCTTGTGTATAAATTTTTGCTTATTTTCGTATATTCTACTTATATATTAACTAATAATATATTATACGAAACGATAAAATATATTTTTGCAAACAAAATGTTAATTCGTCAATTAATCACTGACCAGATTAGTCAATAAGTTAATCATTAATCACATAATCCCTATTTGCCATTTAGAACAAGACATACTGCCAAAAGTTACTAGCTCTTCGCGTTTTTATGAAAAATAAATTTCAATTTCAAAAGAATAAAAATTACCATCGAATTGATAAAGTATAGTAACTAAACAACGGATTTTTATGCATTTATGGAGGTGTTAGAAATGCGTGTAATATGTATCGATATATACATAAAGTAGCTAAAAGATAATATTATATTATGTTATATGTAGAAGAGTTGTGCATCCAAGTTACATTTTCTAAATTATCTTTGTAAAAATATGACTTCGTACGAATATCCGTAGTTTAACAATAACGTTGGAAAAACATGATAGCAAACGAAGTGCGTTGCTAATAAAGATAGAGAGCTAGAAATGCAATATCGAGATGTAATACTCACCCAAAACATCACGTTAAATCCAAAGATCACATACTTGAGACAGCAGCTCACTTCACTGGTATCTCTTCTATACTTCCGCACAGCAGGCATGGCTAAGACACATTTATCTATCGCTTTTGCGAATTTCACGCACACATGCACACAACACAGCCGCAAAAATGCAAGCCACTATTCACACAACACAAAAGAGCACCGGTGCCCTAGAGGCAGAGCAAATCACAAGCGCAATGACATAGCCGAAAATCCAATTCCCTTCTTCTCTTGACTTTTTGTCTTCGAATTATCTCGCAGAGCTTCGATACCTCGACTCCGTCTCGAATTCTCGTTCTATTATTTATCGCGCGTATTTTCTCGATTTTGCTCTTTCCGTTGGGCTCGCTTGATCAGCTGATCACAATAACGTACCGTTTCGTAATTACGACTACCGCCATTGTCACGTCACGGTACATACTACCCGAGGCTGGATCAACGAGACTGCAAGCAGCTCAGACTTTCCACTCGTCCCTCCGACTCTCCCACCCAACTAAATCTCATTCGCTTGCCCCTCCAACGCTCGATCCTCCACCCTTCGATGCTCCCCACCTTACCACCTCCCGCGCACCAACTATGCTACTCTTTGGCCCGATGCACACGAGCGACGCGGCAGCGATACGATGCCGCAGCGATATAGCAACTTTGTGCGATTCGGCCATAAAGTGTAACAGAGTGCATGAAGGGGATGAAAAAGTGATACAGGGATAGAAAGATAACGCTGAGTAGAGGTCCTTGTATCCTTGTTTAATAACGCATGTATATTCGTACAGTAAATATGTAAGCATAACACCAACGAGCGGTGTCAGTGTGCGTGTCTAATCGGGCAAGGCCGAAAAGGACCTCTGTTCTCTTTCTATCGTTATATCGTATTAGTCGCATCCACTTACACGGTAATATATGACTTGAACATTTTATTCTTATATCTCTATGGATTTGGTGGCTACGTATATGTTTTTAAGACCTGTTGCAGACAACCAACTTTTCCTGTACGACACCGTTGTGCTGTCGTTGAAAAAACATAGAAATAAAGTTCTTCTGTCTCACAAAAGAAGAATACATATGTATGTATTTTCTTGTTCTTCCAACCCGTTGTCGTTGCGGCGATTTGCTGTAAATCACTCGTCTGCATCGGACATAATCGTGTAATGCATACGAGCGATACTACATCGCACATCTACAATCTACAACAATCGCACAGCGACACTACTACGGCAACGTGTCACTACCGCGTCGTTCGTGTGCATCGGGTCTTTATTATTTTATGTTCCTCCTTTTTTGTTCTTGCTCTCGATTATCATCGACGCGATTCCTTTTCTCTTACTTCAGTATCTTTTCCTACAAAACTATTCTCTAAATATCTATAACCTTATATATATCGTTATATATCGTAACATTTAATGCAGGAATGAATTTCGATCTTTTTTTTTAATATGCGAAATATCAATTTAGTAATTCCTGCAAATATAAGAAAATGTAAAATGTTGTTAATGTTATATATGTATGATTATATATATAATTTAGTTCGTATATAATTTAGTTTATACTAGACTATTCTTAATTTGTTACTTCATTTAAACTTCTCACAGGTTATTATTTTATCTACCGTGGCTTGTATTTTATATCAAGTGTAACTATATAACAAATTTTATCATAGTTGCTACGTTCATATTAGAATTTGAAAAATATTCTTCCTCTATAAAAATTATTTCTTTATCCATTTATTTTACAACAATAAGTTTATATATAATAAATTTCTTTTCTTGGATGTTAAATTAACGTTTGTTCCAGCATGTTTGTATTCAATTTCGTTGTATGTTATTGTTACTATTATTAATAATAGTAGTGTCGTATATTGTTTCTTTCCTCTACGAGAGATGACAAACGAATTCTTTATCAATATAATATTTGCTGTCTATAATTATAAACGTAAAACTTATGTTTGCTTATGCGACTTGCGGGAATTATTCATGAATATTGGGTGTAATTAAGTGCCATCGATGTTTACAAACAGTACTTTAATTATGATAAGCGGTAATAGTTATTAAATGTTCATATAAATTTTTAGTAACTAATACGTGTATACACAACATATATAACATATATACAAAATTATATTAGTAGATGTAAGTTTAAAAAGTAGGGGGAATCATCTTTTTAAATGTTTATTCCAAAACCAGGAATGTATATTACATATAAAATTATATAATTTATTGATGTGATGATTGATTAATGTTGATAACAAAATATTGATACCTACTTACAATATTTAAGCTATCTACTTTTTTCACACAATCGTATGAACTCGGTTTTATGTATATCAATATCGATATGTATATATGTATATTAGGAGCTTTGAAATTGCCTGTATATATGTACATAAATCGCAAAATACGTTTATATGTTGTTCAAATATCCAATACGGGTTGCATGACAAGAAGTTCAAAAAAGAAGGGAATATATTATTTAACACTAGAACTACCGATAGTTAACACGAAGCTATTTCTACCAAAACCAATCAAAATGACTGGTCTTTAAAAAATACATAATAACAGAATATTTTTATATTTATTGATTTATTACTTTCTTACAGAAGTAATTCCATGTTATGTAGTACATTTTTGGTATTATTAAACCATCTGGGACCATCATCCCTAAACGATGGTTGACATATTTATAAAATTGTAGAATCAGTTGTTTTAACTGGTGTGATATTTCTAGTGTTAGCACCTAGCGATCTAGCGATCGATCCGGAATTTTCCTGATAACTGATATCATCATATTGAATGATACGCAGTAAAAATTGTAAAAACGTGTTGGAAGTTGTACAAAACGAGGAAATTGGTTAATTGTGGTTCGATAAACAAATTGCACGACCCTTTTATACTTTGACAGGCACCAGTACTTTTCACTGGTATTGGTATAAATAGCCTTGATACAAAATTATTTCGAGTTTGAATACATAAAAAACAAAATAAAATTCATTATATTATTCTTTTAGTTATCGTTGTGAAAGTTATTACATCATTGCGGAAAAAGATATAACATGAAGTAGGAATTTTAAAATAAAATTGTAAAACCAGTCAATTTGACTAGTGTGGTAGTTCTAGTGTTAAAATGCTGTGAGTTTAGTTATTAGCGATCATGGTAAGTTTTCTTTGAAATCACGTACGATCCTTGAAAAATATTCTATCCTTTACAGTTACTTAATCTTGATTACTTTGCATTTAACAATAAAATGGTCATAAATTTTATTGAGGGTGTCTTTTCGTTTCGTTTCTACATTATGAAGTAACCACGAAGCGTTTCTACCACCCTGAGAGATGGTAGATGAAATCTAGGAGAAAATTTTAGATCAATGAGGTGAAATTTATCTTACTATTGGACTATGAAAATCTAAAAAAGAAACTTTTCAAATTAAACAATAATATCTCGAATCAATAACTTTTATGACAAAAGTTATTTTTACTGTCGAATAGCTCTTTTCAATCTCTCGCGCCTTTTATTGAGCGAGGTGATTTGGAGTTTCATGGATGCCAGCCTATGTAAAATCAATTTTTAAATTATCATTAAGTACGTAACATTTTTAAAGCATTGTTGATTATAATTAATTTTATTTTTGTATTACATAATTACTGCAATAATGATAAAACTAATACTTGTTACATTGGCAGAAATCTTATATAAGATTTTGTTGTACTCTAGTTTAATTTAGTAAATATTGTCCAAATATATTCATTTAAATAAAATGTATTTAGAGAACATTTAGTATGCAATACATTTATAACAATTCTAATTTGCACTTTTTTCACTTATATAGTTGAAAGTCTAAATATATTTTGAGAGTTTGGTACTACTGCCACGAATTCAAATTGTTAAATTCAGTGTTCAATGTATTAAATATTACCAAATTTGAAATATAATATAAATATAATTTTTGTTTAATTATCACACAAATAGTTAAAAATAATGAGTTTAATACCACGTCTACGTCCTGTATGTACACATTTATATATGGTGCATGAAATATTTATGTAACATAACCTTATTCTTAAACTAAATTAGAAATGAAATATTATTTTCAGATATTAATTAATCAAAATAATGTTGCGAAAAGGTATTTACATGTCAGTACAGTACTTCATAAAACACAAGCTGGACGTTATAGACCAAAACCAAAGGTAGTGCAATCATTGACATATGAAATGGCATATGCACCACATGAAATTGCTGCCAAAAAGTCATGGAACTCATGGAATACATGTAGGCATATTTCATAATTTGTTTTGCTAATAAAACAACTTTTAATGGTAATATGTTTGAAATTAAAATTATATACAAAATTTAAAATTTGCTTTAGTTTTATATTATGTTCATTCAGCTATTTACCTATGTATACGTTATTTGAATATATATGGATTGTTAAATGTTTTTTTTTTTCTTTTAGCAAATGTAAAGGATGGTAATAGGCCATCAGAAACTACTATGGAAGATTTGTTTATTCGAAATTTTGTACAAGGAACTTGGCATGGATTGTTTGCAAGCGAGATAATTATTAAGCGTCAACACAACATCGTAAGAATCGCTGGTATTGTTATGCGCAAAATATCAGCCGTGAAAATGCATTTTTTACTTGGTTATACTGAAGAACTTTTGAGCTATTGGTTACATTGTCCAGTAAAGATGGAAATAGTAACAGTAAATGATAAAGATGATGTTATATATAAAATTATTTAACATGTTCATAGATCTTAATTATTCTGATATATAGATCTAGGGACTGTGAAGATGTTAATCGTAGCCATAATTGTTATAATTAAGCTATAGTTGTTAAAATTACATTGTATAAATAAAAGTAAATTTACAATTATATGTATTCATTATATGTATTACTATTAACTCATGTATTTCACTGCACAACCTTTTAAATTAAGTATGTCTACACATAACATTGCAATTAATATACTTATATATAAGATTAGAACATATGGAAATATCGTAACAAATATTGTAAAATATATATAATATATTGAAATTTGTACAAATACTAGGTTCGATTCTACATTACAATTATGTTATCATTTTATCAAATTATACATTTAATTTTATTCTTTGATTCTTTTATTACTGTATGAAAAATAAATCAGTATAAAAATATATTTGCAAGTCTTCTTAAAAAGATTTATATACTGATTTATTTCTTAATTCATTCATAAATGTCTTTTTTCTCATTTCTATAAAATGTTACTTTAATAGAAAAAAATAGTGATGGACGTATATATCATCTAACATAAATATTCTCTTATAAATTTGTCTAAAGCATGCTATATATAATATATAAGTCATATTATATTTTATAGAATTATAATAAGTAGTAATTTCAGGCTTGACACTATTTTTAATATATGAAATATGTTATAAGATACAAGACAATACATAAAAATATAATTTAATATAAAATATAAAAAGAAACAAATAAACGTCACTTATGGCGACGTGAGGAAAAATTTTTATCCGGCTATACCGTAAACTGTGCAATCAGGGCTCTATAAAATATGTAATAAAAGTAAACCAACAATGTTTTAAAAAATAAGGTCTATATGTCATACTTGGAATGTTAATATTTGGAGGGGGAGGGGGGGGTACATTACAAGGTCATTAACTTTTATAGGTCTTGTGAGCTGCATATTATCCCTTATTTAGATTTGTGAGGAATTTGATTCAAATCAGAATATTGACTAAGATTCGAAACAATCTAATTACTAAAAAGATGATAATTATGTATCAGCAGCCGGCGCCAGATTTTTGTAATCAATTTCTATTATCATTCGTAATTGAACGATGAACTATAACATTGGAACTTCTAGAATATAACTTAGATATGACTCATATCCACTCTCCTTCACAAGGAAGCAAATCTTGTTAGATATAGCGCAAAGAGAGAACTTGATTCCTTGTAAGTTACAAGTTGTAACCTTCAATGCATCCCTAATTACTTGTACGGTCATCGAAAACTGTAAACTTTAACTACTGCCCTAACAGTGGCTAACAGCGGGTGAACCGCATTACTTCGACGTCTTGGGTTACTCAATTATATTGGTTGCGCTATGACGCTGTACTGCGTTTTATTAGTAATCAATTAATTTATTCACCCTAGCCCTAAACATCAAGCGGCACGAATACATATTATACATATGGTTAAGTTTTAGTCCGAGATTTCATTGTATCAATACATAGGCATAGATGCCCATATAAAAAGAAGACTTGTTTATATAAATATAATGTAACCTTATTCCTGAGTCAAAGTAAAAATTCTTTATTCCTAAATATTAAGCAATGACTTGCAAAGTATTTATGGAAGTATTTATACATGTTACATGTAAATCCAATCATTGATAGATTAAATAGGGAATATTTTTATTATATTATTAGCGAATACATGGAAGATACGTACGCGTATTTTCAATTTTGAAGTAATTTTAATTTATTTTATTGACAAAAGTATGTTTAACTTTGGAATCCTGTATAATAATAATCTTCTCTATTTAAAAGTAAAAATCTGATATAGTTTAAATTTCTTAATTTGTAGTTCTTTACTCTTTAAGTTTAATTATTTATTTTTAAGCATATTATTTAAATATACATGGTGCACTAAAAATAGGCGATCAAAGTTTGATATTGTATTCTGCTCTTCCTAAAAATACGAAAAAGTGGAATAAACGTGAGATTGAAAGTTTATTTCATAGATTTGGATTTCACTAGAATGATTATTATGTTTGTAAAATATTTAAACAGAGATCGATTTACTATAATACATGTTAATCTATTCAAGAGCAGAAATAATATCATTACTTGCGACTACTTAATTTGAATGTTTATTAGAAAAAGTAAAATATGATACCAAAGTTTGGTTATCTATTTAAATTACATTCCGATTACAAATGCAATTTACTACGAAGTGTATATTTATTTTATTTAACAAATGCATGTAAAAAATCATAATAAGTCACTGAAGATTGTTGTAGATTTTTATTATTCGAAATTATATGCAAAGAACTTGGTTTTGGACCACTTATAATATTCAATTTAGAATTGTAAAAATAAACATAAAATAATTAAAATAGCCGATATTATTTTGTATAAAATATCAGCTACTAAAGTTTCTTTTTGATTATATTTACTTTTAACCAATTAGTTACATTGTTCAGTTAAAATGAAACTAATAGTAACAGTATAAAACAAAACTGATGTTATATATGTATAAGTAATATAATTTATCCTTTACATGTGACTGACTTTAATGTTAGCTATGATTATCATAAAAATTATATTGTATAAAAATAAACATAAATCTATGATATATGTACTATTAATTTACTATAATATGCATTCTTTTACTGTACAACTTTTAACATTAAATATGTTTTAAATACAACTTTAAAAGTATCATATTTTGATATAATTCAATAGTGTTTTTTTTCCATATAATTTTGACAAATTTTATATAGAACAAAAAAGTTCATATATAATTTTATTCCATATAATAATAAGCATGTAATTATTTTATTTTCTGAATATTTTTAATTTATTTTATGTTAGTTAATAAACTGTTACATTCAATCATGACTCAAACGCAGCCCATATACAATCATTGCATTTTCAATAAAAAGTAAATTACATATTATTTTAAGATAGGTATTTAAATAAAAAGATATTTAAGTGCAAACTGACAGAGCATTCAAACTTTTATATATTCTACTAGACACATTCTCTCCTCTAGTATGTCTTTACAACTCTTTTCTTCCATTATTCAATCAGGATCGTGTTGCTACATATTTGTACTTTCAATAGATCTTTGAGTATTTATATAGGTATATAGTAATGAGGAATCATCATTAACTAATTAAGTGAAAAAATTAAAATTACAATTATAGTTGGCAATAAATTTATAGTATGTTTATATGAAGAATTATTATGATGAGACATTCTTATATAAAATTGTGAATAGAATTTACAAATTTATGATTATGCAGTATATCGTACATGACATATTTTAAGTAAAAATGACATCGCTTTAAAAATATATTTTTAGAAGATATTTAATTATTAAAAATTCATTGTTTAAAAAATTGATATTTAAAAAATTTTGTGTAACTATATATTATAATAATTATATCATACGTTTTTAAAGAATTTTATTCTTTCAGTGATTAAATTATTTGCTTAAATTAATATTTTTTACCTTTAGAGATAAAACAAAGACTCTAATAAAATAAGTCTTGATTCCAACATTTCCAATATAGCAGGTAAAAAATTTCCAAAAGCGTACACGAAATCTGATTGAATTTACAATATTAACACTGAAATGTAATTATTCTTATGATGGACGCAAGAATTATGTTCCAATGTTTATAATTTGTTATCGTGTTCTTATAAAAGTACAGACTGAAATGTGCTGTGCTTGTCTTATTGTACTCTAATATAATTCTATTCTTATTTATGGAAGTCAAAAATCGACACTATCACGCAATATTATATAGAATATAATTAACATTGCACTTTGTTCAAGCAAATAAATCACATACACGAGGCAATACGAAATGAAATTATAGAATAATTCATATCAAATTATCTTTGGGATTATGTTAAAAAAATTATGTCGTATTTTGCATTAGTTCTATTATTGTATTATTTCTACTTATTATAAGACCGTTTGCAGAAACATAATATATAAAAATGGCTATATACTGCAAATTATAATTGTAGTATATTGATTTTAATAAGCCATATGTTTTTCAATCCAGACAATTATAAAATATTTGTTCAATATTAAGATATTAGTAAGAATTCTAGTATCACGTGCGACAAACTAAAAAAAGTAATATTTTTATGAATAAATAATTATTATAAAATGTCTTGTATTAAAAATGGTTCGTTTGGCGTCGTTTGTTATATTATACCATATAACTGCTAAATGCAAATATATTTTTAAATATTATGTTATATATATGTACGTATATATTAATAAATAAGTATATTATATACTACATTCTGATAAATTATTATTATTAAACACTATTACAGTGTGGTAATTTCAAATCTATACGTTTTGTTATATTGTTGGACTTAATTTAAAAGCAATATTATTCTATTAACATTGCGCGTATAGTGTCATTTTGTATTTATGTATATATACTTATATTACGTAGTATGCCCAAAATTACAGAGTACAGAAAGGTAAAGGCATTGACTACATACGTTTGATCAAACTGTTAAAGATGTACCAAACATTTCAAACAAAACATTGTGTTCACATCATACAAGACTGACAACTAATATATTTTTAATCACATAAAACTGTTTACCTATTACTAGTTAATTAAAACTGATGTTGAATCTTCTACATATTGTATGAAGGAGCTCAGAAGATTGAAAATTAACATATTTAAAAAATTCCATAACTATTTCTAAACTCATTTATGAATTTAATAAGATAAAATTGTAAATATGCAAATTATATGCAAGAAACATATTTAAATTTATAATTGAAATCATATTATATCAGTTCGATGAATTCTCATATTGTCAATATTTTATATCATTTTATTATTCAGCGTCATTCCAGTTAATTCTAAACATTTATAACAATTTAGTACATTTTTGTTTTTGTTATAAAATTTAGTGGGTTTCACAAAGAAATAATCTATGATTTCTAGTGAAATTTTGTTCTAATATAAGTACTAATTAAGGTATTAAATATTATATTCAAAAATATAATATTTCATAATAAAATCATTACTTGATCATTTATATCTTTATGAATATGGAATGTAAAGTGTATGTAAAGTTGTATTAAAATATATGTATATGTATATAAAGTAATTAACTGCTTGTTTACTAATACCAGAATAAATTTTATAATTATATTTTTTTTTATCTTAAAAATACATCTTTCAATATTGATATATTCTTGCTGCAGCATTAATTCATTAAACGTAAAAAAATTTAATATTAATTGAAACAAAATTTCACAAACTCATATCTTTACACACAAAGTGGATTGAAATGAACTAATATATTTCATTACTGTATGATTTCTGTTCATTAAAAGTAAATGATAAATGATTCTTTAAGTCTATCTAAGTACTCCATTTATTGTCATACGCATGTAATCATCTCATCTTTTAAATAATTCATTTATTTATAATCAATTCTACAAATATTGATATATAAAGAAGAATTCCTTAAAAAATGTGTAATAATCTAATTTTAATACAGCGCTAATTGACTAGACTTTTTGTTTTAATATAGTAGAAGAAGTATTGTTTCATATGTATTAAAATGAAATATTACTAAACAAGAATGTTGTTAAACAAAATAATGTAAATTCTAGAATGTTTGTTAACTGCCTTCATTATAAACGTCTTATATAGTTTTTTTATCACATATATCAATTGTTAATACTGTTACATCTAATTAAATTGTAAACAGTTGATTTCTTTTATATACACACAAATATGTATGCCATATCAGTGATTAGAATTTTTCAAGCACGGATATGGTATTTTTCCAATGTTTTCAAATTGTTTACAAAATGTTGATGATCTTCCGATGTATAAAATATGTCATTATATAAATTTTGTGTAATAGCATTAGGGTAACATTTATAAATTTCATATATGAATATCAATTATACAAATGAAAATGGACCACTAAATTTTTATAAGAATTCATCGAACTGTTTAAGACATATTTAAGATTTTTGTAAGAGTGCTGCTATCTTTATTTTATAACAAGGGATACTATGTATATATTCTTAAAACAAGAAATTATATGAAATTGTCGATGCTTTTTACAATCTTCTTTGTATTATAGTTTATATGAAAGCACATTAGCGAAAGTAGTGTTACTATATTGAAGAACTGTGGTTCTCGATTTATTACATAGTATAACAAAGTTAAATATTAACTTTTATTACATAAATTTTTGATTAATGATACAATTTTTGTAATTGTTATGTGCCAGCCAATTAATAATTCGTGTTCAATTTTTTGATATTCTTTTTTTTTTCGTTATTACCTAAATTCATATTTTTATACATTCTCAGAACCATAGTACTTCAAAGTACATACATAAACTCTAAGCAAGAATGTGATATTGATCATTAATCCTTCCGAGCTTCTATTTAACAGAGCTATTTTGAATACTATGGCATATGGCATTTGTGTCAGCCAAAATGCATGAAAACACATGTTGTTATCTAATGCTTTCATCATTATTAAAACAAAGGACATTATGTATTTGTTTCATTAATTCTTTAAATAAATTATTAGTTCCTCTGCCTTGTTTTAATATTTCCTCAACAAAATATAATTGCTATAAGAAATATATATTTTGTTCCTGAAATATGTCTTGCAAATTATGAACAGAAATTTAAAAAGATACCTACTTATCTGAATCTGTTGAATGTCAGAATGACAAAATAATTATTTGAAATAAAATGTTTCGAATATTATGCTTGTAAGAAAAATTTATTTTTTGAAAATAGCAGATATTATAAAGTCTAATATCGATTCCGTTTCACATAAAAAACACAGATATTTTTTAAATTAAAAATACTCAATTATGATTTAATATTTGATATTACTTGAAGATTAATGATTATTCTGACAAATTTTATTTTGTTATAAGAAATTTTATACTATGTAGCAAATAATAAAATTTACAATACTAATAGCACATTAGAAAGAAAGATATGCGGAAGTCAGAAGCATTTAATATTGATATTACCAAGAAAATTGCGTCAATTGAATTTGAAAAAGTATTAACATCAGATATCATTTACTTCATTCATATCATGATAAGTTTTAAAATTGGATGCAAAATTTTTTAAATAAGATAAAGAGAAATTGGCTCGAAATTATGAATAATTATCCTAGCATATTTTGTATGTATGTTCTATTATCGTGTGTTTATTCGTGAATGCATATACAAATAGGGATTGCCACTTCTATCTTCATTAATTAAAACTATATTGTAATTACCTACTTTATACAACATTTACTACACACATGTCTTTGTTAAACTAATTGTTTACTACTTGTATAATTCAGTTGTTACTTTTATCAAATGTTAATAGAAGACAAGCCCATTTGATAGTTTTCATTATGAAAACTATACAGTATATCGGTAGTGCCGTTTTGTTTATAAAATGTCTAGGAACACTAGTCATTATAAATGCTAACAGGTATTTAGGTACATCTAAGCAACCTTTACAATTGCTGAAGTTGAAGATCTTACTTTGAATTACTGCTCTTCGTATACACGTTTTGTATTTAATTACATAAAAAATAAAAGTAGCTTGTTTTTAATGAAAAAACTAAAAGCATTATCAGAAAAATATTAACGTTTTGGAACCTATTATGTATACATACATATATACGAATATATTATATATATATATATTAATAATAGAAGATTATTTAAAAATATTATTATTATATATATATTATATATATATTATATATATAATATATAATATATATAACATATACATAATATATATATATATTTATTTATTTATATAAATAATCAATAATTAATTAAAAGTAATAAATTTCTATATCTGTTATGATGATACTACGTAACATTAAAATATGAAAATGTTTCAATTGTAATCTTTTATTACTATTTGAGGCCTACTAAAATATTTATAAAACATTTACAAAGATATTATAACATTTTTTGTGCAGAATAATAAAATGTATTATGATACAATAAAATATTACGTTGATGATAAATGAAATTGTATACATTTTCCTTGCAGAAACAGATGTTGTATGAGAAATAAATGGATAGAAATTTGTTCCAATCTTCATTTTTGCGTTGAATTATGTTAGATAAAAATTATAAACGCTTAATAAGTTCGCTATTACTGACTCAAAAAATCATTGTATTTAATATAACAATACTTACAAACCCTGAAAATTTAAAGAAGAAATATATAATACAAAGCAAGATTAGAAAAAATAAGTTTTTCTATACAATTTAGATTATATGCAACTGAATTAACAAGTAGTAAATTAGTATTCGTTATTTATAGTAACTGGAACTGAACGTCTAATGAATGAATGTCAACTGATTTTCAGGATACTGTGAATGATGAACATCATTACATTATTATACTTACAAATACACTCGCTACAATATTATCTATTTACTTATATAACATTATCATTCTCAATATACGTGGCCAATAAGAACAGATTTGTACTTGCATTGAAATCGTTAAGTTAACTCCAATCACTTCGCACAGCCCAGTATAGTGTGTATGTTTTCATATTTTTTGTTTTTGTTTTCTTTAAAAATACAATTTCTCATTGGATGGCAGCATTCTTATCAAAAAGTTGGCTTGGAGAATGTTGTAATGACATTTAGGAAGAGATTAGGGATTTTCTAGTAGATACTAATTTGTTAATAAATATGTGAGTTGTTCCAATTGTTAATGTGAATATCACAGAGGCTTGATCGGAATATCTTTTTGTAGGAAAATAGGTATCTACATATTACGATGGTAGTAAAGGTTAAAATACTCTTAATATGGGAAAGTTAGTTCTTAAAAATGCAATACACTATACATGGGCTAAACGCATTACAACACACCTCCCATCACCTGGTCATTAGAATTATTCGTCAGTATCTAATAACTTGTGTCGAATGTGCGGTAATATGGAGTATTTGTAACATTCACTATTGAAGTAACTGTCGACTGCGAGTGATATTGCTAGAGCCAGAAGTAAGAGAAAATGTGATGGGGATTTCTTTCTTATTATCTTTTATTATTCCCTTATATTTATTTGGGCCTAGATCGCAGCGGTTGCTACCTGCGTGAGATCAATCCATTGCTTGTTCCTACTGTTGGTGTCATTTCAAGCTCTACTAATAAAGGAAAATGATCTGAAAAAAACAGTTAATTTATATTTAACATATAAATGTCGATTATATTTTGTAGAAAGATTTCATTAAGCTTTATGAAGCATCATAGAAATTTCGTTTCTTTATTGTCTTACCAGATGGAACGTGTGGATGTGGACAACCAACTACTTTATGTTCTTTAAACCAATCTGCACTTAGAGGACCTAAAAGTCCTAATGGTACCATACTTTGTTTTGAGTAGAAAATGTAATCTATTATACCTTTGAATTCGAATCTGTAAGAAAGGGGAGAGCTAGGATCTTATCTTCCATTCTATATGAAATAAAAACAAGGTATTAACATAACGTATAAGTAAAACTTACGTATAATTAGTGTAGGGCATAATATCTTCACTATATGCAGATGCAAGTTTAAAAGAATGAGTGAATTCATTAGGTTTATCGCAACCAGAGATCTTCTGTAAGCATGATTTATAAGCTAAGTCTTTAAAGTCACGATGATCAGCCGCTACTCGTCCCGAAGTAAGAAATTCAATTACACCTAAAAAAAAAATATTTAAATAAATGTAAAAGACAAAAATATCAGATATAAATATTATCACATTATCTAATAAAAATATTATTTAATATTTGAAACAAAATTAGATTAGTCAACCTAAGTGTTTCAATAATAAAGAAAAAAGGGACGAAATCAACGTATTATTTATAAATGTCTTATTCTTCATAAAAAACGATAAAAATAAAATATATTCAAAGTGAATTTTCAAGATACTTAAAAGTAATTCTTTCAGAAATAAAATCTTATTATACGTATATCCTATATTTTGATATACGACATGAATCATTGGATGAAATATAATATTAATAATAATAATATAAAATTATATATTATATATATATTATATATATTATATTAATAATAATAATATAATGTAATATAATATTAATAATAATATTAAAAATTAATAAAATAGAAATTAAATATTAAATCAAATATTAAAAATCTAAATATAGACGAGATTTCAGAATTAGATTATCTTTTCTATAACTTAATTATTACGAACATGCACTTTCTCTAGATTAAGATTGGACTTCAAGTTATTTTTAAAGAACAAAGTAAGATTGCTACTCCTATTTTATTAAATACTGTATAAAAAAAAATGTTTATTTCAAACAACCTTTATATTCAAATATTTTGTACTAATATTCTCAAATAAATGATATAAAGACATCTAAGTATTACGGTTCAATTTATAAATACTGTAAAGTCGACCAATCGCGGAGAGACGCGATCGCGAGGAAGGGCGTCAACGGGAGTCGTAAATTCCCATTACGATTATAATAATCGACGCCGCCAACAGATCGATCCCTTTGTTTCTGTTGGGATAATAGGGCTGGTTGAGTTGGATGTGTTGAGCTGGATGAGTTGAATGTCGAATTGTAATGTCTTTTACAATCAGGTTTAAAGTGTTCCACTCGTATCGGTATTAACCGCTTGTCGAGCGGCGACTAAATTTTGACTCTTTTACATTTACATTTACATTTTACAATTTTAAATGATACTCTACGTATTGCGTTAGCCTGTTCCGATTTTTCAGCAAATAAGGAAGCCATACATTTTAATATACTTGGTTGTTTATACAATACGATATGTATCGGAATTTTTCTTTTTACTGATTTCGGTGCAATATACAACGAACTATTTGCAATTAATGCTTTTATTTTGTTTAAACAACATTTTTGTTTGTTCGTCGATGGAAAATAGTGTCAGGGAACGCGAAACTCAAGTATACGGAACGATCGCTCGGTTTTTTCTTATAAAAATTATTATATCAAAGTAACAGGCACTCGGGAGTGCCATAATTTAGGCTTCTCTCGGTACTGCGTCCCTCAGTAGAGTCGTCAACGAAGACGAAAGCTCGAGAAATATATGTATTATACATACAGTCTATTAAAACTTTAATCTTATAATTTAATCTTACTTTAGCAAACTTTACGAAACTTTACTAAACTCACGGTAGCCTTTTAAGAGTTTCAAGACGTTCTTAATTGAAGTTCTCTTCTCTAAAGTTAGCGAATTATTTGCGAATAGTTCTATCAGATAGACAACCTTTTCTGTGGACATCACACACCTCATTTGGTGTTTCAGTGATACCTTTTTCTGGTTGAAAAAGAAATCTTTTAAATCTTGATAATGTATTATACTCTCTACTATATCTAAAATATTATCCTGAGAAACCAACCAATAGTAATGAACGTTGTTTCGAAAGACACGTGAAGAAAACAATCTTTCATCTTTTTCGACGTGTTCAAATATTGCCTCTCCAAAAAGTGCAAGAAATCGACCTTTTCGGACAATTCAGAGCATTTTAGAAAATGAAGTATCGTGTAAAATTGTATGTAAAGCTAACGTATAAGATATAAATGATAGTATAGTTTACCAGAGTCAGGTAGAGAATTGAAGTCACCGCAAAGTAACAGCTGAACATTGGAAGAATCAGGCTTGTGACCAGGTCTGAAAGACTGGCCAGCTTGGTCCAAAATGGAACGTAATTCATTACTGAGCATCATTGTCTGTATTAATTTAACGTCGCAAAATTCTGGATCCCAATGAATGTGGGCCGTGCAAACTAAAATCGGTTGTTGAACTTGTGCTGGATCAGATGGAAGGCCTGAAAAAATACCAAAGAGTATTGCTTTACTTTTAGTGAACATAATTTAATGTCTCGCCGAATATTCGTAAATTTTATTCAAATGATTTGATTAAGAAACAGCTGATGAATTATGGATATTAAAATCATATATTAAATAGTAAATAGCAAATATTTGTAAAATATAATAATAATTAATTCCATAGATTTTAATATTTATTGCTAATATGATTAGAGAACAGTTGTGGACATTAATTATAATTATTATTAATTATTCAATGTAAAGCGAATAAATCAATTAATTGAACTAAATAATATTATATTAAATTTATAATGTCGTGTACTGATTAGGACAGGTTCGAATTTTATGATAATTGTCGAATAAATTAATCTTGGGTAATAATTTATTTCAATAAGGGATACCAAAAAGGGAATATTACTACTGACTGAAAAAATATTAACGCAAAGTTGCGGTTATTAATCAATCTAATAAATCTTATCCCATCTAATGAAATTCATAATTATGCAAGAGATGAATAGTAGGAAGAAAATAACAAGAGAAATATTTATAATACAAAAGAATGATAATGCTTTTTCAAAGAAATAATAAACTTGAATTTATTGTTGAGATAATCTTTTCGTAATCGTTTTTCATTAAATACGATATTTATTTCATTACATTAGTATTTTGCAAGAAGTAACTATCTATCTTGAAATTCAACCAAGTTTATATCACTATGTTCTAACTATAAGTTTAAGGTAACTGCTAATTAATTCTATTAACGCAATTCTTCTTTCTTCTTGTATATGAAAATATCATCTAAATCGAACAATTATTAATAATTAATGCAGAAGGAAGACATTAAAATTATGTACACATGTGTGTTGTAGAAATTTGATGAATTACAATAAAATATTAAACCATAATAGCTATGTATAAGTTATATACATAAGTTTTATTTTTATGCACATTTCATTCTTTGAAAATATATGATATTTGATCCGTCTGATTCAAATTTATTTACTTGTATGATTTTATAAATTACACTAAGGTAGTAGAAATGATAGGATAATCTATACACGATCTAATATCACACTGATACGAAAGATGAGAACAATAGTTGGTTATTGTACAATTTATTTAAAACTTATAAAATAATGGAATAACTTACGGTAATATATTCAGAAAATGTATTGTACATATGTGTAAATTACATTATTACAATATATAAAATGTCACATTGATACATTTTCAGGATGAGATGCTTTAAGTAACAATACATGTTCAGCAATGTATTGATCTTTATTTGTAATTGATAATATTGTATAAATGTGATTGTATATTTATGTGATTCAGCACACAAATATATCATTATGTTATATATTGCATTAAATATTTAACCATAATGAGTAGCTTTATATAAGAAGGTAGCAAAAGTATACAAATTTTGCTAAAATATTATCATCAATGTAAAAACACCATAAAGGAGAGCACAAGGATATGCAATAAGAAGCCGTTGATTTTCTTCTCCTGACATAGTTGTAAGGAGCCTAGATGCAGATAAAGTTGACCAAGCAACTGCAAACATGGCAAGAAATAAGCCGATCGGGCCTAGCAAAGTTGTAAAAACACTTAAACCAGCAAGGACTACTACAGGTAATAGGCAATAACCTAACACAGATGCCACAGAAGACAATGTGATATTATTAGAACTGCTCATTAACGATTGCAGAATATACATCAAAATGCACGATGTTACAGCTAAACCATAAACATAACCGAAATGTGCTTTTGAACCAGCTAATAAGAGAAACCCGGCGAGCATTAAACAAAATGCTACCGGTCCAGCTAAATCTGAATCCTGAAGTAAATAATTCGCATCGTCTATTTGTGCTTTTCTATGAAACGGATTTAATACAGCTAATGTTTTTTGTAATATTCTATCAGGATCGATGCCCAATTCTTCTAACAGAGGTGGTTCTTCTTCTTCGTCTACAAATCCAGTTGATCCTAAAATATTGATTTCTCTAAGACCATCTTAATTGAAACCTGTCTTAAAATTATTTTCACGGTACGTACCACCAGCAAATGTACTTTGAACAGGATCGAGAACAGGATAACCTTTTTGCGCGTATGCATAATCACCAGCTTGTTGATCATTATATGTTTGAAATTCGAATTGTTGGTTAGGTTGATCAAAGCCAGGGGAATCAAAGTTATAGTGACTTTGAGGAGATTGTCCCCAATAATTTTCTTGTCCAGTATAACCAGACATTTGTGTTTAATATTTTTTATAATATATAAATTTATTTTTTTTTAATTCGAAATTGCACCAAATTTGTAACTGCAATTGACACATTCACATAAGTTACTAGGTTATGAAGTAACAGTCTATTAGTTCTTGCGTTTGTTACATGATGGCGCAGTTTGAAATAATACATGTCCCAGTCGATAAGCGGATAACAACACAGACGATAAAAATTTAAAAATTATCGATATCTATAACGTATATCGATTCATCAATCGATATTAAGCTATTTGAAAGCTATTTGAAAATCAAAATTGTCGACTTGACAATTTTTGTCACTTGTTACTTATTCGAGTTAGAAAGAACGTACAAAAATTCCGAAAGTTTTTTACAAAGTTGTTAAAGGTAACTGCATTTCCTACAGAAGTTTGAAATATACTTTTATTATACCAAATTACTAATTCAATTATAGGTAGCATCTAAAATCTAGAAGTATTTATACAGTAGTTGTATAAATATTTACACTTATACATATTACTACATAGATCATTTACTAAACAATTGAAATTAATTCGTATATTTAACACAGTTTCATTGATATCTATTTCCATTACCTGCACACCTATTTTCCTCTCTGACAGTAATTTTTCATACATAGCTCAACAAAAAAAGGGGGATTTAGGTCTAATGTTATAGACTTTCGGATATCTTGTAAAGAGGACAATCCTAAGTAACATGTTCTTTGTCCGAGACTTGGGACGATCATGGTTCAAAAGTTACGAGAAAAAGAAAATTGTACTTGTTACGTTACGTTCACTTCGATATAAGTAGGTTAGGTCTAACCCACTCTAGTTTTCTTATTTACCACCGAAACCACCAGCGAGATGGGGTTTCTCAGGCCGAATTCAAGGAATCTGCCTCTCGGCATCAACCTAACTTAGCCGAACCTAGCCATACCTTGACACGACATATTAGGATCGCAATCCCATTCAAATGCATATGCAATTTCATTTTTAGCTACTTACATTCGAGTAAATGCAATACGACCTGTACAATTTTCTTTTTCTCGTAACTTTTGAACCGCGATCGTCCCACGCCTCGGATAAGCTGCATGTTACTCAGGGCTCTCCCTTCTACGATATATTCGAAATTCAACGAAATTAGAGTTGCGGATAAGAGATGCCCTTTTTCCACGTTTTTACACCACTCTATACCGATGGACAGGGGAGCGTAGATGTGGTGTCCCTAACTACTAGCTGGACACGTAACACGCGCAAGTAGTTATATTTTGAGATAGCCTCTACTCGTGAGTTAATACGCTCGTAAAAAAAGTGGATCGTGTGACATGTAAGGGGACGTTTGCTAGATGGCTACCCGAGATAGGATTGACATTCTGGCATCTCTACGTCATGAATTATAAGGCTGCTCGCGTATATGTAGTCTACGAACTTGTGCCACTTCATCTTCTTCAGGTGATACGAAGCGCGCTCCTCGATTTATGCTAGCACGACTATGACTCGCAATTAATTAAGAAATTGCTCCGATATCGAATACTGTCTACCAGTATGTTTTGTTGACTGCTTTTGCGATTCGAACACCTCTGTATCATGATCAAATGCCATTCGCTTTTTAATATGCATGTTCGATTAGCTCGACCTTGTAATGGTCTGCTTGTTATGATCTTGTAATTATATCGAAGGCAGCCACAGGTTTACAAGTTCGTTCGTACGAAGCTAATGTGTTTAATTACATGGAAAATATACATGATTATATTTTTCGTTCATAGTAATATTTAGTTTACAGCTGAAACCTGTAAATCAAATAATAGCTATGCTTCTAAGGCAAAATTTGTCCCACTACGGGGATAACGCAAATACTAAATACAAAATCTTCTGAATAATAGAAATAATAGAGTTTCTTTGCACCTAAGGGATACGTGTTTAATACGTAGGAATATTCATGGCAGCATGCGAAGGTTTCGAATATTTGAAAGACAATATTTTGGTGAAAACAGTTCTTCTGACTTCTGACGAGGAATTTTCAAAATTACTTTGAAATTTTAAAACCGTTCATTAGTGAAACTTCCTTGACGAAGAAAAATCGCTGATGCTAAATTGATATGATTTTATGATCCAGGAGCGAGTGTGCAAACAGTGTGTCAAAATATACGTATACAGGGTGTTGAAACGAAGATCGATAGAAATTTAAAGAGTAGTTCTACGAAATCGAAATAAGATGAACACGAAGAGTAAAAATATTATGTTTGGGTTACAACCATCGGAACATTCTGTTTGTTGCAAGGAGAAATGTATTGCATGTACATATAACACATATACAGCTGACACGTATTTCACTCACCTCTTTTGTTCTGATTAATTAAAATTGGCTATTTTTTTCTATTTATATTAATATTAGCTACTGTAATATTAGCTTTTCAGCAATACGTACTGAAATTAAATTACAGTTTCATGATTGTATATATTGTATATATTTGTATATATTTGTATATATCATAAATTGTATATATTTGCAATAATTTGGAAGTGTCCAAATATTATACTTGTGGACGATAATGTAATGCAGTAATCATAATAATATTTGATCCATGTATTCATTATCAGCACTATATTTAGGCTCGTAAGATCACTCACCGTTGTCCCAAGCAGCTTCCTTGGTCCTAAGCAGGGCAGCCAATCCAATATTATCCTTTGGCATTACTCGATTTAGCATGTTGTCAGAACCTTCCGCATTTGCCATTGCCAATTGGTTAAATTCGACTAAATGCTCTTTTATTAATGTAAATCTGTCGGAAAACAAGGAACAAATGAATTAGAACGACACGAAATTCTGTTTCACTGTTAATTTTGTAGCAATAATCTTTTTCGAATTATAACAGCAATTGAAATATAGCATTCTTTAACTTGATATACTTTAATTATAATTCTCTATGAGAATTGATTGTAAATAGTCTACCAAATAAAAGAAAAAAAAAAAAAAAGAAAAAGAAACTTGATATACAATAAAAGTCAGCAATGAGGTTGTACGCTTCCTAAAAACGAGGTTCGTGTAATATTGACAAGTCTACAGCCTCGTTCATGTTTCTTACTATTAATTTATGTTTTATGATCTTTTCACATTTTTTTCAATAGATTTCGTCCCTTTAAAATGTACCTGTACTCATTTTTGAATATTGCTGTATACACGATATCGAAGAGTGTAATACAGTGGATGGAAAAACAAATTCATCGATTATGACGAATTAACGCCAACTTTATCGTATAATTGTATAATAACGTGAATGTATTACTTTAATTAAATTTAGTTAAGTCATATCGCTTTATTACATTTCGTTGTACGAACGTGCCTATAGAATCAGCGAATTCGATCGCTATAAAATTAGTATGCTTCTGTTACACGATACAACGGCGTGATCGAAGAAATCATTTTTCTTGTTAATCTGTTTGCATAAAAATTCTACGAGTGATTAACGAAACTCAATTTCGTTGAGTGAAAAAGAAACTTTGCAACTTGGATACGATAGCCAGAGGATTTTCGTTGGCAAACTTATAAGAAGGCGTATCACGTACACCATGTAGAATACAGATTTCTCTCGCTGTTATGTGCAGCACGTATAGTTGGCCAGTATATTCTTCTCTGAAACTCCATTACAAGCCATCATCCCTCTTACGATCTTACAAGAACCTCTAAACAACATGGAAGCAACGTTACCCATAGATATCGAGTAGACGTCACGTAGAGCACATCAGCGTTTTTGCAAAAGCTGATAATGAACGAAAACAGATTCGCAATTGTTCAGTTAGTTAATTTTAAATGGCACAGCTAAATGGAGACTGACGAATTTAAAATAAGTAGAGTGGAGACCGATCGATTACATATAGTAGCGAATGAAAGGAAATTTAAATCATTTTTTTTTTTTATTTAATTTGTACTTTACAATTTGTCCAGATGGACATTTGGTAAATTTTTCCAGCTTAGTTTCTAAACAACATGTGGATGGCTACCCCCAGCTGGATACTGTCTTCGAGTTTGACTATTTTAATAGTTTTTATTGAGGTGAGTGGGGTATTTTCTCGAGTAAAAGTTTTTTCTTATTTAATTTGTACTTTATAATTTGTCCAGATGGACATTTGGTAAATTTTTCTAATTTAATTGGTAAATAACATGTGGATGGCTACCTCCAGCTGGATACTATCTTCGAGTTTGACTATTTTAATAATTTTTATTGAGGTGAGTGGGGTATTTTCTCGAGTAAAAGTTTTCTTATTTAATTTGTACTTTATAATTTGTCCAGCTGGACATTTGGTAAATTTTTCTAGCTTAATTGCTAAATAACATGTGGATTGTTATCCCCAGTGGGATACCATCTGCGAATTTGACTATTTTATTTCTTTAGTCAGGTCAGTGGGGTCTTTTCTCGAACAAAAGTTTTTTTTTATATAATTTGTAGTTTACAATTTGTCCAGCTGGACATTTGGTAAATTTTTCTAGCTTAATTGCTAAATAACACGTGGCTGGCTAACCCCAGCGGGATACCATCTTCGAGTTTGACTATTTTATTTCTTTAGTGAGATGAGTGGGGTGTTTTCTCGAACAAAAGTTTTTTTTTATTTAATTTGTAGTTTAGAATTTGTCCAGGTGGATATTTGGTAAATTTTTCTAACTTAATTGCTAAATAACATGTGGGTGGCTACCCCCAGCGGGATACCATCGTCGAGTTTTTGTTTTTATTATTTTTTTATTAATTTAAATCATGGACGTAATTTTCAACAATTTTTGAGTTAATGAAATTCCTGTAGAGCAAGTACTTTCTTCTATTCTATGTTTTCGTTATTCGGGTCGTCTAAAATTGTTAACTATTATTAGGAACGTTTACTAATGTGAATAAAGACAGTCTACGGCGAAATCCACTGAATTGAGACTCGTTCGAGCGCACGTTTGCCTCAAAATTTCCAACTTGATTTCCTCAAAAATGAATCCTTAAGAGAACAAATCTTTTTCTTTCTTTTCAAGTTATTTTTTCAAGTAAAATCACCTGCTAGTCGCTTGTATATTATATAGCAAAATATGCCTTTTAATACGCGCAACTTAAATTTGTAGTCTATCAGTTTCATAGGAAGCTAGTAACTATCTATATATTTTGGTGAAAATTAAATTGGTCTGGATACTCGTGAATATATTGCGCCAACAAGCAAGGTAGGTTAAAGAATTTCCTTTGAATTGATTTGCTTGTTTTCTATATTTGTTCGAACAATAAAAAAAAGTCATTGATCTAACCAACTTTTTTACAATTGTACACGATCTGTTGTTCTAGATTATTGTGAATCGACGAGGACACTGTTTCTTCCTTTTCCATGACTTTCTCCCAAATGGATGAAAAACGAACGAATCTCCAAAGGACCATTTTGCTTAGTCCATACGCAGTTTTACGAAGTTTTAACGTTACAAAATTAACGACAGATTAAAATTGACGACAGATTGTATATGAATCGACAAAGGTACACACGTCGATTGCTATAACGTAACACGGAAGACGTATTAAAAGTTGCTGGAAATAGCGCAGAATAGTTTGTGGCATCAGGAAGAAAGTAGGAACTCGTTAAATAACGGTGGTCTTTCGTCCTTGCAGAGATTAGATTGTTAGTCTTACATTGGCATCGCATTTATTATACGACTGGGATTTTGCGGTCGAGCGGCGAATTAAGTGTATAAAGTGGCTGACAGATGCAACGGTTGCACCGGCCTTTAAAGAAACTGCGCGTTCTCTTACAGTCCATGCTGAATGTAGTACCTTTCGTTGCGCGTTAGCCGTTAACAGAGCCCATTTGTGCAGCAGACCATTTCTGTCTCGTATCTTGTTATCCCTTGAGATGCGAGCGCAGATATCTAATATTTCCACCACTCTGCTCGTAGCTTTCAGTCTTCAGTTACAAAACTTAGAATGAGTTTCACAGGGTTAATACTGACCCACGATACACTAATACTATTAAGCTGTACCACGGCTTCTATGAATTCCCAGTGAAGATATAATTAACGAGGCTGGCTGCGCTATAGTCGTTCCAGATTTCATGTCGCCTGGGACTCATCGACTCTATGCTTTTTCTATCTGTCCAAGGACCATGCATCGGCAAAGCAGCTCGTTAATCGATCTCATTTAACGTCCTGATTCTCAACCAGTATGTCCAGGAATTTTTCAAACATGCGACACCTGATTATATCAGTCACTGACTATTTTTCCTCTTAGGCTTTGGACTGTCGAATAAGAACAACGATAGCTCGTGTGAACATCCTGTTTTCCAATATAATGTACGCTGTGGAAATAAATTCGCGCTAGGAGCGACAGGTATTTTTTTATTCTGTACTTTTGACTTGGTTTTGCATGTAAAATAACTACCTGGCAATCGTCTATTTCCATTTAATTAAGAATTAGTGAAGTATACGTAGATACAAATAGTTCGCAAGTTAGATTTTCTTGGAGTTGAAGTTTCCAAGGCAATTTTGTTATTCTTGATCTTCGCTTTATTTCGAGTTACACAATCTTCCTTTGTATCACAGATTTTCGTGCATTCCACGGTGAATTTTGGCGTGCGGCAAAATTTTAGCAATCACTCTATATGTGCCATGAAAGGATGTCTGACAACTTTTTTCATTTGTAATACGACAGATGAGATTCAGCGCAAAACGACGATATTATTGAGAATATTCTGAAAATTACATAGCATGTTTGATTATGTTTTAGATGGACGACGACCTTGAAAATTACATAGCATGTTTGATTATGTTTTAGATAGACAACGACCTTGAAAATTACATAGCATGTTTGATTATGTTTCAGATGAACAACGACCTTGAAAATTACATAGCATGTTTGATTATGTTTTAGATGGACGATGACCTTGAAAATTACATAGCATGTTTGATTATGTTTTAGATGGACGACGACCTTGAAAATTACATAGCATGTTTGATTATGTTGTAGATGGACGACGACCTTGAAAATTACATAGCATGTTCGATTATGTTCTAGATAGACAACGACCTTGAAAATTACATAGCATGTTTGATTATGTTGTAGATGGACGACGACCTTGAAAATTACATAGCATGTTTGATTATGTTTTAGAAAGACAACGACCTTGAAAATTACATAGCATGTTTGATTATGTTTTAGATGAACAACGACCTTGAAAATTACATAGCATGTTTGATTATGTTTCAGATGAACAACGACCTTGAAAATTACATAGCATGTTTGATTATGTTTCAGATGAACAATGACCTTGAAAATTACATAGCATGTTTGATTATGTTCTAGATAGACAACGACCTTGAAAATTACATAGCATGTTTGATTATGTTTCAGATGAACAACGACCTTGAAAATTACATAGCATGTTTGATTATGTTTCAGATGAACAACGACCTTGAAAATTACATAGCATGTTTGATTATGTTCTAGATAGACAACGACCTTGAAAATTACATAGCATGTTTGATTATGTTCTAGATAGACAACGACCTTGAAAATTACATAGCATGTTTGATTATGTTCTAGATAGACAACGACCTTGAAAATTACATAGCATGTTTGATTATGTTCTAGATAGACAACGACCTTGAAAATTATATAGCATGTTTGATTATGTTCTAGATAGACAACGACCTTGAAAATTATATAGCATGTTTGATTATGTTTCAGATGAACAACGACCTTGAAAATTACATAGCATGTTTGATTATGTTTTAGACGAACAACGACCTTGAAAATTACATAGCATGTTTGATTATGTTTCAGATGAACAACGACCTTGAAAATTACATAGCATGTTTGATTATGTTTCAGATGAACAACGACCTTGAAAATTACATAGCATGTTTGATTATGTTCTAGATAGACAACGACCTTGAAAATTACATAGCATGTTTGATTATGTTCTAGATAGACAACGACCTTGAAAATTACATAGCATGTTTGATTATGTTTTAGATGAACAACGACCTTCAAATTTGTGTTTGAAAAATGTTTGCGTACGTAACATCACAAATGAAATTCAATGCAAATCGATAATATTGTTGAGAGTATTCTGAAAATTACATAGCATGTTTGATTATGTTTTAGATGGACAACGACCTCGAAATTTATGTTGGACAATTTTTTTCAAATATAATACGATAAATGGGATTCAGAGCGAAACATCAGTATTATTAAGAGTGGAAATTATATATAGTATGTTCGCATATTTAGCATTATTTAACACACTTAAGAAGCACTATGCGCGAGTGAAATAGATCTAATGGCTACTGGTAATAAATTATATTCCTAGCATGTAGCTGTGCAGGTGAGAGAACTGCTGCATTTTGACAAATAACGAGGAGGAAATGCCAGGTAAGAAATTTCTGTTGTGGTAGGTGTGTACGCCAGTTGTACAGTTAACAGTTGCTATGAAGTTAATTGTATTTTGCGTATTATGCAACGAACGTGCCGATCCATCATTGTCTCATGTTTTGCTAATTAGATAACTGTAAAGATGGTGAAATATGTTCGAATTTACGCGTATCACGGAACGTTCGTTTTGTACATCTACGCAAAACTGTATGTGTAGCTAAGCACAACCTATAAATTACCACTGTGAATAGTTGAAAAGTACTAGAACTAGAGTTTGCAATCATTTAAGGTCTTGATGTGTCAAGAAATGTTGGCAAGAGAATAATTATTTTAGTTTTTACGTGGTCCTAGTTACGTAGACTGCGTTGCATTTGCATAAAATCCTGCATTGTGTTTGTATAAAATGCTTTCCGGAATTCTAATATTTATGAAAAAATAAAGATAGATTTCAAAAATTTGCCATTTAATTATACAAAGATTAAGATGAATTCCAATTTATATTATTAGATATAATTATTATTATACAGATATTATTCGAATCAATAAGAATTTATCTCTTTATCGTAGCAATCAGAATTTATAATCCTAAGCTACGCTTCAGAAACCATGGACAATTTTTCTTTCCCAAATTTTTCCCTCCTAGAACTAATAGTTTTCTGAAAAATCAATTTCCAAGGAAATTAGAAATCTCAACTTTGGAGATGTTCTACTTAGCAACTCGATAGGTGCAACGGTAAAAGCACGAAACATTTGCAAGATGGAAAATTTGCAATTTTGTTGAAAATTGATTTCTTCGGAAACTGTGGGTTCCGGGAAAAGCAGTTTGCAGATTCGTGTTTAGCTCGCGAAGAATCGCCTGCCGAGTG
The DNA here is from genome assembly GCF_905332965.1 of Bombus pascuorum. Lineage (NCBI taxonomy): Eukaryota > Metazoa > Arthropoda > Insecta > Hymenoptera > Apidae > Bombus > Bombus pascuorum. Next base: position 1,075,078 of record NC_083494.1, read on the forward strand.
TTGCAAAATTGGGAAAAAGTACACACTCGTCGAACAGTGTAATTTTTTGTACATTTACTCGTTAATTTTCTACATAAAAATGGATGGATCTTAAACAGTGTCGTACTTACTTCGCTGTTCTGTAAAATATGGCGCAACCATCTACGTATTTACGATCATTCTCTGCCATCGTCTTCGCCCGAGATTTTGGAGAAAATATGCCATCGTAGCCATCATGTTTAAGTTCCGGCAGGAAGAAATTGTAGAATTGGTCCGTTTCGACCTCCTGCAGGCTAATTATATCCGCGGCGTAATGTCGAATCTCATCGAGGATCCCCTTTTTCCGATACTCCCAATCGAGCGCCCAGCTTGGACAATAACCGTACATTTGTCGAGTCGCATACTTGTCGCATAATACATTGTAACACATTACTGTGAATATACCTGGAACAAAGACAGAACCACTTACAATTCGGGAATTTTACGAAATTAAAGTCAAAATATCTTTTAGAATAATCGCTCTCGCGAACGCATACTTTCATATTTTTCTTCTAATATAAAGAATAAAAAGACACATCGACTGATAAGAAAGATTGATAATACATAAATTGAAATATAAATGTAAATTTAATTAGAAGGGAGAGAGTATCTCTGTAAGGTAGAAATTTGTTCAAAATTTGACTACTCATTTAACACGTTCGTCGCCCTGCAAGTTTCCTGCGAGGCCCAAATGCGACCGCAAAGAAAAGATTATTTATTTCTAAAATGGAGGAAGCGATAAGCCTTCCAGTTAGAGTATTCCGAGGCATCTCACGGCAGATATCCCAGATCTTTCATTTATCAGGTATGTAAATATGAAACCGGAATTTTTATAAAGAAAATACATGTTCATTGTATGATAGTCGAGAAGCATACTTGTGAGACGTACATCAGTGAGTTTTTCATTCTGAAAATGTTCAGTATACAGCGTGAAAATATATTTGAAAATGAGGAGTCCACAACTATTGTATAATCGAATATAATCAATAAAATCATAGGATGCGAAGGTGAATGAAAAAGGAGTAATTATTTTACATATTGTTCGTAGACGTGTGATTTACATAAAAATTCTTGTCAAAGGTTAACGAGAGTTTAATAGTTATTTCGAATTCATCGACGTTATCATGTCAAATGCACATTGTTTGAACACGATGTGCCGTGAGATAAGCGCCGTTAATGGCTGTCGTGTCCCGGTTTTCCTTCAGATTTCCTTATCCAAATCCAAGTTGGAAGATAGAGACAGTGTAAGTACGTATAGAGAACCGAGCTTATCTTAACGCGCATAGAGAATAACGACTGAGAAAATGAGACAAAAGGGAATTCTTCTATAGGTATTTTCCAAAAGGTGCTTCTTTCAGTACCATGTTCAGGATGTCCTAGATGATTCACTTAAGATACGTAAAGAGCAAACGTGTTCGAAGCACATACACATTCATTCATAATTACTAACACATTTGCTGAGTTTCATAGGAAATGTGACAATTAGTAGGTGGAGAGTTTTTATGCAAATTTATGTTTTCGAGAATATAATTAAAGTATAAATGATTTTCTTATCTATTAGGTTGTCTTATCTATTCTAGTTGTCTTTCGTTTTATAAGGAAATAATAGACAATGTTTTTTGCTTTATATTAGTTTATTGAATTATGCACGAACATAATAATAGAAATATAACGACATGGATCATACCTAATTCAATAAAATAATATAAAATAGATGGACATTTGGTAAATTTTTCTAAATTAATTGCTAAATAACATATGGATAGCTACCCCCAGCGGGTTACCATCTGCGAATTTGACTATTTTATTTCTCTAGTCAGGTCAGTGGGGTGTTTTCTCGAACAAAAGTTTTTTTTTATATAATTTGTAGTTTACAATTTGTCCAGCTGGACATTTGATAAATTTTTCCAAGTTAATTGCTAAATAACACGTGGATTGCTACCCCCAGCGGGTTACCATCTGCGAATTTGACTATTTTATTTCTTTAGTCAGGTCAGTGGGGTGTTTTTTCGAACAAAAGTTTTTTTTTTATAATTTTTAGTTTACAATTTGTCCAGCTGGACATTTGATAAATTTTTCTAATCTAATTGTTAAATAACATGTGGATGGCTACCCCCAGCGGGATACGATCTCCAAATTTGACTATTTTATTTCTTTAGTGAAGTTAGTGGGGTGTTTTCTTTTTAGTCTTCTGTCTATAAGAGTTTTGCTTCGGCAGCCAGCTGGTTTGGATGTGTTGCCGTTCCTTCCTTGTATTTTTTTGCGTACCAGCCGATAACCGAGCAAAGTCCTATATTTTTTCGAATAAACTTTGTGTCTCTCTGAAAGATTTGGATTATTCATTCGTGTTGAGGTTTTATCTCGGAATAGAGAGAGGAAACGCATGAATGAATGTACAATAGAAACATATTTAAGTAAGTTTAAGTATAAGTACAATGTGTATACTAGTATACTATCAGCACACTGCCAGTGTTATTTTATGAAAGAGCTCCAAAGCCATTGGCCTTATAGTGTATTAATACAATTACGAAGACTTGCCCGTCTTTACTCCGCTGCACCATCTTTGCAAGGTTTGCTCCTAGAAAAAGCCTTTCCTAAAATTCCACAGCCTCACCGAAACTAAAAGCAGACTACCGAACTGCCCTATTTTTGCGACCAGGTTTTCAGGACAGAGATAGGAAGAAAAAACAATATCGTATATAAGCACCGCTCTACAGCGACTTAAATCCAATTACAAATTGTAACGCTAACAAAAATTTACATTTTTCCGGCACACATAATATTGTATGGCTACGTCGTACCCTCACGTATCGGTACTTTTGCCTAAACCACCCCACAACCAAAATTCATTGTTTATTGTGAATAACATACACATGTAATACTCATCTTCTTGGACAATAAACGTTATAAAAAAAAAAAAAGCTCCTAGAAAAAGCTATAAGGTTAAGAGGTCCTTCAAATCGATTTAGAGCTAAACGATACTCAATAGCTTCGAGGACTATGAAAACTAAACACTAGAGAAGATGTAGAGTTCTCCTAGAAGTGAGAATCACTTGGACAATTCGTACACGGTAACATTGTTGGAAGCAGGATAACTGGCAACGGGCCAAGAAACAGAATCGTTTGCTCGCAATTAGATATATCAAACGGCGAACGTTTTCATGCCTATGAATCGAAGATATAGCATCCTCTTTGGATACAGAATCCCTGCCACCTTTTCCTGCAGATAGCAGAGTCTAGCGTACCATCCGTAATTATCCGTAATGGATAACTCGACTGCCTCTTCTGGCTTTGCTGTGGCGGAACAAGGCTCGAGCGATTAAGACTGAACTTTCTTCGCTGTTGGCGTTCATTACGCAAACGGATTAACAGACCAGGAAGGAAGATTTCGAAAGCCTACTTTATTATTCCGGCACGTTGCACCATTCGATCTATTTCGTAGCGCCACAATTGCGGCCGGTTTCCGATAAAAGGACGCGCCGCAATAAACTATGTATCTTTGCTTCAAGATTTAAGCGGCTGCCAGCCGACGAGAGTTCGCGTTAAGCGCATCTGGTCTTACCAGTCGCGTTTGTCTTTAATACTCGCTCGTTCGCGTTTACTCGTATTCACGCTGCTGCACGTAACTTTGCAACATACCTTATTGAACAGCGAGTGCAGGTCTCTTCGGACTTGCAGTAATAATATATACGAAGGAGACTACGAGTATAGTGGAAGAAGACTATGAGAGTATGTTTTTTCCACGCAGGTATCATCCAGCGTACGACTTTCCCGTTTTCTTATCTTCGAACAATAACTAACATTGGAAAGTAAATTAGAACGTTGGAAATTAAATAGTCGTGTATCTGCAAGGTAAATTGCTGTTTAACGTGCTAGATATATCTATGGTATCATTATCTTGGTTTTTAGAGTTTAAAATTTGGTCGAAGATTTCAACTTTCATAGATTTCGAGTCAGCTATGCATTAAGCAGGTGTTTAGTCTAAAGAATTCTTGGCAATGCTTTGGTAATATCTAGAATATTTTAAACGATATTTCGTAGGAAGAAAGTTAATTCGTTGTGGAGCTAATTATAAACATCGAAGACATCGCCAAGCATAGATGAAACATTGCCTATTTAATTGTTGCCAATTAACTCACTCCCTCTCTGTCTTCCTTTATTGTATTATTAATTGATTACAATCCTCTGAGTAACTTTGTTAATAAATTGTCGACTTTGTTAATAAATTACTTTTATCTGATACTCGATGAATGGCTGTTTCCTTATGCGAGTTGTAATAAGAAAGTGATTGTCAATGGCAACGTAAGCTATGAAAGTGTTGGTTGCAGCTTCATTCATGGTTAGGGACGGCATTTCCGAGGTCATCGATGCCATGACCTGGCTCAATAGTCGTCAAACCAGTCTCAGGAAATCCGAACAGGTTACTTAATTTACCTTCGCTAGCATGAAGCCACCAATGTTATTAACAGTACCGCAGAGAAGAGATGATATCCGGTCCTTGAACAGCAAGAAGCAGTAAAAATCTGAATAACACAGATCAAGATAAAATTAAATAATAAATTTGAAACGTCAAACGTGGTTTCCATCGTTAATGAAGTCATTATCAAGACAAACGATCGATCAGCAAATATACGTACTTATATTTATCATTAGCACGTATATTGTGTAAATTGATACGAAACAGTGTAATTAGCAAGAATCGTTTATTCGAATAGAACTTTTTAAGCCGAAGAAATATTAGCCATTTCGTAACACCGCACGCATTAATAAAACTCACTATTAGAAGTTTCAGTCAGATATCTGGGCATGATCCTAGACAGAAGAATGACATGGAAACGGCACATCGTAGATAAATCTAAAGAACTGAAAACGAAACTAAAACAATTCTACTGGCTCATTGGCACACGCTCCAACCTAAACATGCAGAGTAAAATAATGCTATACAAAGCCATACTAAAACCTGTTTGGACCTATGGGATCCGACTATGGGGAACAGCGAGAAACTCCAACATAGAAATTCTCCAACGATTCCAATCAAAAACTCTAAGAACCTTAATAGATGCACCTTGGTACGTTAGCAAGGAAACGATACATCGCGACCTTAAGATACCCACAGTCAAAGAAGAAACAACCAAGTTCAGAAACAGATACGATATAAGAGTTAACAACCACCAAAAGCCATTAGTTACCCAATTACTTGACACGAGGGATCAGATCCGCAGACTAAAAAGGAAATACCCCTTAGATCGAAGCATTAGGTTCAGCTAGAATCAAACATACTATAGTATACTTTTATAATCCAAGTTACAGTACCATGCCAAAAAAAATTACTTAAAATTCTGTAGAGAATTGATTGTAAATAATCTACTAAATAAGTAAAAAAAAAAAAAAAAAACTATTAGAAGAATCAAAAGTTGTCTGCTTGTGACTAGACTTCGGATGCGTTGAAGTGATCATCACTTCTAAGAAAACTCTATATCTGATCTTTTACGTTAATTTTAAATTTTCATTTAAAAAAATTTGAATCTTTTGTAATAGTTAATAGTTAAGTATTAACTTTTATGTCGTAACATCTAAAATTCGCCTTATAATAGTTACATCTGTTTAGTAAGATAAATAGAGAAAAGAGGCTACACTTCAAAATCATAGTTCACATAAATAAAACTAGTTCCCTCGGACAAAGAAAAATTAATAAATTCAATTTTCGACAGTACAGATGCGCTGGTCGAAATGGCTGTAACAAAGATGGAAATTATATATACAAAAACAACAATAATTCCAATAAAAGTCCAATTGTATCGTTATAAACGTGGGAATGATAATGACGCATAATTGCTGTCTTCCAAAGAATACGTTCGTGAGCGGCCCATAATGATCATGATTGTCAGGGTCGTCACGAGAAGTGCAAGAAGTAATTTGCACGGTCCTGCTGGCATAGTCGTTAGTCGCATTCCGCGTTGCTGCACGTACGGACTTATCACGACCAACAGATTTCAAATAATTCCACGTGTTTCCAGACCACGATGCAAGACAGGAAAAAGAGTAGTCAGCGGTATACTAGTGGCCTATACTAGAAATTTCAGGACTGGATCGACCTATGTTTTCTAATTGTATCAAATGAATTTTCGTTGAAACGACGCAGCAGAAATTACAAAATGGAAAACCACGTCAAAACGTTTTTTATTGTCCTCGTGTCCAGAATCCACCGCCGAAGCGGTTCCCCACGCAGTAGCTAGCCCCAGAGTGCATTCAGCAGGTTCCGCGTTATCGAGAACAGAGTTTTTAAGGCGCATGAAATTTTATTATCATTCAACGTACATGCTTCTCCTATACATCCAAATCTGGGAAATAGGGACCACAAAATCAAAAATGAAAAGGATGTTGGTCGTATTTTTGTAGCCAAGGCGACTGATTCACCGAATTCGTGTCTCCCGGCCAGACTATAGTTGATCATCAGACCGTAACTGGATCACTTTACGCATACGTACTTGACCGCATTTTGAAAAGAATTCGTAGGGTCAACCGAGACACGTACCAATTACGAGAATGGTTTCTCCTGCATGACAGTGCTTCAGTACACTCGTCGTTGATTACCTTCGTTTCTATCAGCAACCCTTTGCTAGAAAATCGGTTGATCTTTCACTCTTCCATCTTCTACTGTCGTGGTTTGACGCCTGCTGACTTGTTTCTGTGTCCTAAGCTGAAAGTCGGATTTTGCCAACCCAATAGTTCCAGTACATATTTAAAGGAGCTACTGCAAGGACAGCGTGTTTGGACGATGTAGAAACGATCCAGAAGAACGTGACAGTCCTTTTACGTCCAATTTCAAAAGAGGACTACGTACACGTCTTTTAAAATTCGCACGGTGAAAGGATGCACGTTGACTAATAGATAATGAGATTTCATTTATCCGAAAAGCTGTGTTCTTAATAACGTTGATCTCGGAATTTCTTGAACGAACTGTCTATATGGGACACCCTATATATTGCAGTGTAGAAAAGCTGAAGAATAATGGAACGTTTATAACGAAACGTTTAAAAGGCTGTAATTAAATAAACAGATCAAAGAAGAGATAGACGAAGCCAAGGGAAGAGAAGAGATTGACAGTACAATCGAGTCATTGGATGTAATAACAGCGGCCTATTATTATAAGTAATGAATAGCATGACTCATAATGAAATGATTTATCTCATTTATTCCATAGTCAATCAGACAATGGATTCCTTTTAGTTGACTATAACAGTGGCGATGGGAGCGATGGTAATAGCGACGGTAGTGACAGTGGTATCACCAGAGGAACGGTTGTTCGCGCTGTGTTTCTTTGGCACTGGGTTTCTCTAGCTCTTTTACGACGCTTTCGCAGCGCTTGCAATAAATCTGTGGTGTGGTGCGATATGACGATCGGCAGACTGCGTGACATTTCGAAACTCTACGAAACTCACTGATCCTGTGATTCGATGTTGATCGACGGCCAAGGTATTCGTCGTTGGATTAGACCACGTCATCTGGTCACAAGGTACCATTTATTATCGTTGTAACGTGCTTTCGTTAAAACAATTTTCTACTTCGTACTATACAATGTTTAGTGATTTTTTAATTCAAACCGAAAAGGATCTCCATTATTAGAATGGCCCAATATTTAAAGGAGCTACTGTTCGAATATTGAGTTATCTAAACAGAACGTCTGTTAGTGACAAATGCTGTTACTAATTTTCATATTTGTCTGTTTTAAATACCATTCTTATATATAATAATAGGGTGTCTTAGCTAAATCAGTTCAGCTAAATATCTGCCTTATTTATGGGTGTATGAAGGTATTTACTTGTCAGGATGAAGTTCAACTATTTGAAGCTTTGTAATGTGGCTTGTGTGTAATACGCTTTTATGAAAATAATTGCACTGAGAGGCATCATCGTGATTCGCATCAACACGTGTTTTGATATTGTTGATAATTGTAGATCTTTGGAGCCGAAATAATGTTACAGGAACACTGAATATACACTGAGGATTAATATTAAAATAATAATATATTTATTTCATGGACGATTTCTCATACATTCATCGATACACACTTGCACGCGTCTAGCACTGACTTCTATACTCGACTGTTAAGATGCTTCTACGACTCTTCCAGATGCTTCTAAACCACTGCCAATCGTCTTTTGTCCTAACTAAGGCCCTCTGACGCTTACACACATATATCCACACACTGATACTCACACACAAGTATCTCTAATACGCACTTAACCCAGTCCAGCACAGAAAATTATACATATCTCAACAGATATATGTAAACAAAGATGTACTCAACAGCACACCTGGCTATTGGGTTTGGTAATTAAGTGATTGCGGATTTTGTCATTAAATGCCAACCCAATAGTTCCAGGACATCTACAACAAATCATGAACTTACATTCTACAAAGATCTTCAAAAGTACTTCATTAGAGGAATAATGGAATGATGGAACGAAGAATAGAGAAATTTAAGACCTATCAAGCTACGCAAAGTCCGTAACAATATAAATGATGACAATTTGGCTTTACTGTTGGATAGAAAAGACCAAGTAACATTAACTCGATTAAGAATAAACCAAACTTTTTTATTTTTTATCTTTATTTTGGTTATTTTACAACTTGTCCTTATGGACATTTGGTAAAGTGTTATATCTTATTGGTGAAGAAAAAAAAAAAAAATAAAAATAAATATAGCATGTGGGTGGCTACCCCCAGCGGGGTGCCAGCTTCGTTTTTTCTAAGTTATATCTTTTATGAAATAAACCAAACTGGACACAACTCTACCTTGTTATCAAAACTATTTATTTAAACTATTTAAAACTAAATATTTGTGATATTTAAGGCATATTGAACTTCGTTGAAAGTATCCTAACCGCCTAGCTCAATTAGAACATTAGAAAGGTACAGCATGACCTAACAAACTATAAAACTAAATAACATGGTATAAAAAGAAGACTCCGACAGAAAAGCTCCAGATTTTCTGAAAGATAGTGTTTTATAATACTTATGTGTTCTGTCTCACTGAGCATTCTCACCATGGTCATTAATAATCTTAGGAGTTACACGTTGATCTTAAACACACAATAAAAAAGAAAGATGACGTATAGTACTAGACATGTGGCTGATGCTTGTATTCTATTTAATATAAGTAGGAAAAGAAGATGATGAGCTGCTAACAGTAAACAGTGGATGAATAATATTGTACGTATGTTTCTTAACTAACGTGCCATGCTGTGTGAGCCACAGGTGGCCTACATGTACTGTACTTTCTGTTTACACGGTTCATGTTTGCAGAATAAACAGATAGCTTATTATTGTAAAATATTTCAAATATTTACGGATAATTAGCGATTAATTATGTGTGTAATTACGCATTCGTAACTATGAACAATAGAAATTCTCCATTTCATGTTTTATGTTATATCATACAGAATGTCCACTTTAAACGAATATATGTTATCTATTATTTCATTATCTATTGAAATTGTTATTGTTATTTCAATCAATCAATATTATTATGAATTGTTATATACAGAGATATCAATACCGATGTATTTTTTTAAATTATTCTATTATCATCAATTTATTACACATCTCACGATGTATTTAACGATACAAATGGGATGTGAACAATATATATGATCGATGTACAAACAGCAATTTCCGATGTCTTTATAAATGTTTATACTAATTTTTAAATTGGATAACATGGAGACGATGGATAATGGGATGCAGACACACGTACCTTTGCCTATTGTCATAAAGTAAAGTGATTTAGCAATGAAAAAAAGCAACAAACTAATCTTGAGAGCAACTCGTCTGCGTCAAATTAGTTTGAAATAAATTTTCGTTCTACAGCTACTTATAAAGATAATCATGGAAAATAGTTGCAACTAAAGTATCGGAAAGTGTTTGCTTAAAAGTCATTAAAAAAAACAGTAGTGGTTTATTTTGGTTACTGCAAGATAAAATTGGAAAATTAACAAATCGCTATGTATTATGTATTTTGAGTTGCGTTCAACAATGATCTGCATGTTCAGACAATAATTTCAAATGTAGCTAAAATATTTGTTACATTGGCTAAATGTGAAGTTGCTTTTTCCACCGAAAGTTATAGGAAGCTTATATGCAATGACATAATTACTATGTAAAATCCTACAGAGCTACATTTACTGTAAAAAGCGTAGGATATCATTGAATACATTCATAAAAAAGTCAGAAATATTAGCATTAAGTACACCATACCGTAAAGTTTAATAAATTCCACGATCGCCATTTCAATCTTATGGTTACATGTATCTGTGGTAAAACTACAGTTTTACTATAGTTGTTTATACTCGAAACATCAAGATTTTAAATAGAAAGTACAGCATGGGCCACCTGTGGCTCACATAGCATGAAACATATTAATTAAGATGCATATGGTATCACTTAATCGCTACTCATTGTTAAACTCTCATATTTTCAGATACTACGTGTTTTTTAGTGATTTATAAATATGGAAAATGTGGAGAAGCAAAAGAATAAGCTTCATTTCATTACATTTAGTCAATGCAACAAGTATTTTAATTATATCTTAAATTATTGTTCAAACATGCATATCGTATACACTATTAAAGGTGTCGCAAAATACAAAACGATGATTTGTTGACTTTGCAATTTTATCTTAATAATTGAAATAAAACTGGGCTTCCAATAATAATTGAAATTGCTTTAATGAATTTTACAGAAACATACTGCGATGCCTTAATTGCGACATTTTTCAATAGCGTATCTTCGTAAGTAACTTACGAAACGAAAATTCAATTCAAATTTTCTCTATTATTTTTAATAAACAATTTTAATAGACAAAATTCTTATAGGAAGAAACTTGCTGACAAGTTAATACTGCTATTTTTCTAAACAGCACATGTGTACTTCAAATAATATTTAATACTTCCAACAAATTAGGTTCGATCTTGGAAATGATCAAGTTTCTTAAGAAAATCATTTATATTTCTCAGATTAATTTCGATATGTAATAAATTTATATGGCTAAATGCATTGTAACTTACATGTTGGTCTCGTCCTATTCGGTCTCGTCAATGGAATCCATGGTCTTTGAGGTGGATGATTTGCAGTAACTGAAACAAGAAATTTGTATTAATTAGTAAAGGCAGCACTAAATTGTAAAACTAAATTAATGACAATTGCATATTTATAAACTAATATATGTATATCATACATGTGTATTTTTGGAAGGCTTATTTTATTTATTTATTTGTTTAAAGTAAAACATCAGCAAGTCATTTGTAATCATTTTGAAAATTGAAAGCCATTTTAATATTGTGCAAATAATGAGTGCATTTAATGTGTGCGATTAAATTTTCTGTAATTATTCACTGAAATATTTACAACGTTTATCACGTAATTAAGATGAATCTGTATGAACACGAAATAAGTACCAATTCCATGCACAGCAATTAGTTACAGGTGTATGCTGTCAACTTAAGTACTATCGAGTTAAACATAGCATACTCTCAATTTACAGTAACTGCATAAAATCCGAAGCGATATTTTAATTATTAACAATATTTCGCAATATACATTCAAAAACAAGAACCGTTATTAAATTAGAGAAAAATAATTAAAAAATCCCAAGTACTCGATGAAAGATGGGGACGAGGTAGTTTGGAGTTAGAGTAAGAATATATTCACAAACCAAAGTGTCCAATTTTTGGAATTTTTCAAAGTTTAATGCTAAAGCACTTGATCGATATATAATTCACCGATATATCAGAGTATATATAATCTAATCAATTTTGTCTGCTTGAAGTAGTTCTTACCCCGCTTCAACAACGTATAACTTCTTAAAAGTGTCGAGGTTATTAAATGTATGTGAACAAAGCAACGCGTGGATAAATTGTAAGGTAGAAAATATATTTTAAATACAGAAGTGTAAATACAAGTAGGAATATAATTTGAGCTGGTCCAGACCTGCACGCTAGCAGTGTTACCCTATGACTGAAAGCTCTGAAACCATCGTCGCCTGTCTACCGTTATTGTCTGCCTTCGTCCCAGTCTTTTGTCTATATAAGAAAATATATTTTACTACAGAAGTGTAAATACAAGTCGGAATATAATTGAGCTGGTCCAGATCCGCACGCTAGCAGTGTTACCCTATGACTGAAAGCTCTGAAACCATCGTCGCCTGTCTACTGTTTATTGTCTGCCTTCGACCTAATCTTTTATCTGTACGCCATCGATGGCTGCAGTGCTTGAGAAAACTGAAAGACCAGATGTAGAGTTTTCTTAGAAGCGGTGACCACTTCAACAAAAGGAAACATAAATGCTATTAAAAATGATTATTATTATTTCCATAGTATCATACCATCTGTATATTTATGATCCATTAACGAAGCCCAATTTGGCTAACATAGTTGAACAAGAGCTACGTGAACCGATTTGCCAAATAAGTAGCTGATATATAGGTTACGTTTTATAGTACCGTAAAATGACCCACTTCTCGCAGAAGCTTTAAAAGCGGAGCAGTAAAACAGAGAGAAAGAGGGTGAGTCAGGAATCGGAATATATGAAGAGGTACATAGCGGAGAGCGTTAACGACTCTCCGGAAATGACGGTAACAACCTTGAAACCCAGAGACGTGACTCAACTCTGGCACAAATGGCGGTACATTAGACAAGTGGCAGGAGCAAAGTACGACGAGGCGCGAAGGTAATCAAAATTAACAATTCAAAGCCTCTGACGTCGTACTAGTCGTAGAACGTGTTGAAGATTCGGCAAGAGTGCTCTTGCCTTCGTCTCCTTATATCCGCAACCAACCAGCTAGTTGACAGACAGAGTTCGGGTAGTAATCTTCCAGTTGAAGACCAGTTCTAACGAAATTCCTCCAACATAGAGGAGCTGGAACTCTCGACTCGTAATTTGTTCGTGTTGCCATTCGACGCAATTCATTTGCTAAATTTGCCCTACGTCATGTCACGACGTACCGCTGTCCTCAACAGAATTCCAAGTTGGAGAACGCCGAACCGGAAATTGAACTTAACTTTCTATTTAGTTTTCGCAGCCAGTTCCAGAAGTTCACAAGTATGTAGCAGGATCAATTGCGGAAGGCCTGGCGAACGTTAGAGAACTCGCTCGTCAAGAAACTTTCAACAACTTTAGCTTTCTCGTCAGTCGTGCAAACGTAGGACGTAGGGCGAAAAATGTTTCGTTCTGTATCAGATGCACGGGCGTCCATTAAACGTTATCCTGTTTCATTTTTGAACGAATTCTATGCAGAAAAATATTTGACGCAAAGTGTAACGTAAGTACAATCGTTCGTCGTATCTTTGCATGGGAATAAATTACGTCAATAGCAATTTTGATAATCTTCTGATAATCAGTTTGAGATAAATTGCACAATTCTGAAACTTTCAAACGCGTGTTAAGTAAAATTTGAGTGAGAAAATTGTACAGAGTCGAAGAATGATCAACTTCGTCTTATGGTACTGTGCTCAAACTATTGTTTAGTCGATTGGCTAGTCTTGATAAAATAAACATAAATGAATAACTGGATAAGATAAATCGAAGAATTACCAAGTGAAGAAGGAAAAGAAACGCCTGTGAACTGGTTAAGAAAACTGTGAATAAAAACTGGGAAGAGAGGTGCCTGATCTATAGTTTCTAGATCGGGCTACTTTAGTTTGGAGTGGTTTACATTAGGATCGAATAAGTAGCTTTAGCCATTAGTTTGAACATCAGTAGAAGGATGTTAGCGATAAGAGTAGATATCGAGTACCAAAGTGACATGCACAGAATAGGGCACTAATGTGCAGTATACGAAGCAAGAGTGTCAGGCCAAAGAGGTATGATATATTATATTGTCTTCAAAGTTTCTTTCGTTTTATAAATAAAAGAAATCTTAGAAATTTTAGAAAGAAAATTTAGAAATAATAGATACACAACATTTTAGACGCACAAAATATATGACAACCTAATTTAATGGAAAGCCAAGTCCCATCCTGTGACACCTAGGACTTAGGATTACATAACAAATAATAACAATAACCAGATAAGATAGAGAAACAGTAAGTGATGTGTGACTTTTTCATGAGTACAACAAAGTATCTTGTTCAATTTGAAATTCCATGTGCATAGAAACGAATACACAAAGTGAATCACACAAAGTATTGCAAACTACCTTTTCTGAAACTGCTGCAGACTTGCTTTTTTAATTAAATGGAATACCACAGTTAATTATTTGGAGCATAACAAATTCCTTGGAGGAGGAGAAATAAAAAATGAAAATTCTCCTGCCTCAATTTTTCAGGTGGAACGACATGTTAATTTTTCGTTTCCATAAAAGCTACAGAATGTTGTTTAACCCTTGCAAATTACTTTCATGTGCATCAACTAACCATGCCAGACCCTTCCATCCTAGTTTTCATCTTCGATTTTCGATTTCATTCTCTAATCTCTTTATCCAACGATTCCAATCGAAAAAAATCCCTAATAGATGCACCTTGCTACATCACCAACGAAACGATACATCACGACCTCAAGATACCCACGGTCAAAGAAGAAATATCCAAATTCAGCAATAGACATATCACAAGAGTTAACAACCACCAAGCCCTCTAATTACTCAATTACTCGACACGTTGGAACAGATCCGCAGGCTAAAAAGACATTACACCTTAGACCTAAGCACTAGATTCAAGTGGAATCAAACATACTATAAACACTTATTAATCATGTCATAGTACCACGTCAGATAAATTTACTTAAAATTCTCAACGAGAATTGATTGTAAATTAAACGCAAATAAAAAAAAATTCTTTAATCTCCTTCTCAAAGTTGTATAGTGTTCGATTTGCTTTTCTATTACTGTTTGTTCTATTTTATTTATTTGTTCTGACACGTTTAGTTCGCAGTTGCCACCTGCGATTTGTAATGCAATTTATGTTCATTCGTATTCACTGTAGTTCGTTTCATATAGTTTGATACAAGTAGTTTGTTTCATCGTATTCTCTTATGTTCGATGTCTTGAATGGCCTTTCATAGGCCTGCAGATTCACTGTATAATTTAATATGAATTGGATGAATGTTGCAGCAACTGAACATTCAATGTATTTGTGATTTATTTCTTCTGGTAATAAACGCTCATAGGAAACAAGGACTAGCCATCATGCTATAAATATTGTACTATAGACATTTTGTAAGAATGCTCACAATCCTCCTTTGTAATCCTATTAACAGAACCTCGAGATAATCCAGTGCCAACAGTAACAAGGTGAATATAAGTGAGTGGATTTTTTTCAAAATGAATAAACACTAAAAAAGCATCGTCAGCATTTGTAATCAGACTAGATCTATTTCTTTTCTTCTTGCAATCTTCCCATGAGTTCTTCGAGTCTTTTCAATCTTATAAAATATCTTTTGCATCTCTCTGGATATCTCGTAGTGCGCACATAGAATTGCAACGTTACGTTCATCGAACACGAAGAGTATATCAATCTTTTTATTATACGAATACATTTTTAGTTATCTAAGGACAAACCGAGACACTGAAACAGTTTTAGCAGCGTGAGCAATGCAGTTGTTTACCGTTATTTCGCAACGTGAATGTTCCCATTTTCTAAAAGTATATGAGGAAATATACGTTGTTTCTGAATGCCTTGATGTAATCCAGACCCTGTGCAAGTTATGTTCCTCATATTTACATTCCGTTCATAACGCGTTTATTTATGATCGCCAACTTTGCTACGATAAATATTGCAGTCGTTTATTGCATTCATTAAAAAAATATAAGCCAGAAGGATATCATTTTTCCACGTTGATATTCCGATGATCGATACCATATTTTAAAATCCAAGCCATCTCAAGATCGTAATATTCTATTTTGCTTCGTTGGAAGTGCCAGAGAAAATAGCGATAGCTTTAACGAGACTACTGATAGAATAATATAGCTGATAAAAATTAAGAAGAATGACAAGACTCGTATGTTATTCAGGAAATAATTACGAACTTTGTTACAGTCAATTTAAGTGCAATTCAAAGCAATGGCAATGGCAACGAATCGTGAAATATTTCTTCTTCTCTTTTTTAATTTCCAGAAGTATCTTTCTTTTACAGACACGTCTTCTACAACGATGCATCTTCATACAAACATGAAACCTAATCTGTCGAACGTTGTGCTCTTTATCTTGATAGAACAAAATGGATCGTACGTAATTCGATAAAATAATATAAAACGAAAAATATTGTGCATCCATCATTCCTTATAAAACAAAAGAAACTTTCCGACCTAATACTTCTGTTGAGGTTATTAGGAGGCTAAAGGTGAGGCTAAAGGAACGCGTGGATAAATTGTAAGGTAGAAAATATATCTTAATACAGAAGTGTAAATACAAGTCGGAATATAATTTGAGCTGGTCCAGATCCGCACGCTAACAGTGTTACCCTATGACTGAAAGCTCTGAAGCCATCGTCGCTTGTCCACTGTTTAAGGTCTGCCTTCGCCCCAGTCTTTTGTCTATATAAGAAAATATATTTTAATACAGAAGCGTAAATACAAGTAGGAATATAATTTGAGCTGGTCCAGATCCGCACGCTAGCAATGTTACCCTATGACTGAAAGCTCTGAAACCATCGCCGCCTGTCTACCGTTTATTATCTGCCTTCGCCCCAGTCTTTTGTCTATATAAGAAAATATATTTTAATACAGAAGTGTAAATACAAGTCGGAATATAATTTGAGCTGGTCCAGATCCGCACGCTAACAGTGTTACCCTATGACTGAAAGCTCAGAAACCATCGTCGCCTGTCTACTGTTTATTGTCTGTTTTCGCCCCAGTCTTTTGTCTATATAAGAAAATATATTTTAAATACAGAAGTGTAAATACAAGTCGGAATATAATTGAGCTGGTCCAGATCCGCACGCTAACGGCGTTACCCTATGACTGAAAGCTCTGAAACCATCGTCGCTTGTCCACTGTTTAAGGTCTGCCTTCGTCCCAGTCTTTTGTCTATATAAGAAAATATATTTTAATACAGAAGCGTAAATACAAGTAGGAATATAATTTGAGCTGGTCCAGATCCGCACGCTAACAGCGTTACCCTATGACTGAAAGCTCTGAAACCATCGTCGCCTGTCTACCGTTTATTATCTGCCTTCGTCCCAGTCTTTTGCCTATACGCTGTCGATGGCTTCGGTGCTTGAGAAAACTAAAAAGACCAGATGTAGAGTTTTCTTGGAAGCGGTGACCACTTCAACAACTTCGAACTCCAACGAAATACAATAATATTTCATATAGGAATGATAAAAAGTCATTTCTATGCGAATTAATTAAGCAGGTACGATCTTACGTGTAAAGGATATGGTAACGCAACCGAGTATAGGTGTAACGACGATTCTCGATATATCGTCCGCATTCCGTGAAATCTTGCAAACCTAATTAAGATCTTTCGCGGTGGACTGGTTTAACGCTATCCGCCAAGTAAAGGGCAGTCACGAGCACGCATAAAAGAAGAAATCGACGACCGCTGTGATTCTCGGTATATAGTATTTAACTGTTTTATTATGTTCGTATATCGCGTCGAACAGTTTTTACAGAGAACCACTGGAGCCTCGGCGTAGCTCATTCCTGAGAATCCATGTCTCGTACGGACCCGAAGAAGCTGCGAAAAACAGCATTCTAATTAATGCTGATCGGCTCGATGCGAATTCCAATTTAGCGAACCGCCGTGGTTTGTTAATGCGATTAATTAAATGAGAAAGTGGACGAAACTATTTTGTTATTCATCGAATGTTAAATAATATTTAATAAGAAATATCATATCCTTAATTTGAGCAGTGGTCGCCGAGCTGTGTAATGACGCTGCACGCAAACAGGTACACGCGAGCGTGTCATGCTACCGAGGTTAATGGCATCGCGTATAATGACAGGCTGCAGTCACGGCGAAATCAATAATTACGATAATAGGGTTATGGTAACCGTGCCACGCCACCTTTTTCCACGTGTGATTTAGAAGCTGACAATTTCAACGCGCGCCCACGCTTTCCTCCTAGATAACGTATCGGCTGTTTATTGGATCGCGAGCTGCACACTAAAATATCAATAAGTATCAATATACTAAAGTATCAATCAAAACTTAGGCCGATTTTACACTGTTTCAGTTTGAGGAAATACGGCGGATGAACGCTGCTTTCATCCTCGCCTCAACCGCCAGCATTTTTGCTCTAATTAATTCATTAACCCTTGGACAACCGTGACGTGTTTATCTTGATATGACATCAACGTGATTGTTGTCAACGCTACATAGTACGTGAAGATCATTATATTTATTTCAAGCAGGTCTGTGTATTATAATACGTACTTTTATAGAATAAATATTATTCATTTGCTAATTATCCGTATCTCAATCATCTTGCCGATTTCGATGATTTTAAATATGTTGCCATGATTCTGAATAATTTTTTCCTATACGTGTAACCGTCGTTCGGCCTTAGTTTGCGAAATTCTCGCAAAAATCTGCCGGTACCATTACAGTGAATTTTCCCTATGATCGTACGTCCCTGACAGCGTATGCGTCAGTATCGTTTGGATAAAATGACAATCAAATGGACAAATGACTAATCAAACTCTATATAAACCCTGAATAAAAAATACGAACTAGGTCTGACTTGGTCCTTAATGGATTAAACAAAGCGATTTACATTCTTCCAGTCGGATATCAATTTCGGTTTGAGAATTTGTTAGGAACCGTAGATATTAACCACACGGATATATTGCCAATGATGGAACGAATTTCATAGGTTGATTTACCGCAAAAAGATTCTTTGGTTAACCATGGACCACATTTCGGTCGTGGTTAACGTGTATTTTGTTGCTGCAACTTGTGTTCACAAGCAGTGAACACCGCATCTGGTCAGTTGATATATTAACATTCTTCCTGGGTACGTACATAATACCATGATGTTGTAGCATTCATTCGTTCGACTTGTGTATGCACAACTCACTTCGAAATATAATTTATAATTGTATAATAATTATTTTTATACCGAAGTATAGCTTATAATTATAATTATAGACCATAACTTTGTCATTTTTAATTACTCTCTTGTTCGTGATGATAGAAAAAAATGTTTCATGGTATGAAATGTTTCACCTGGCGATGACCCTAAAACGTTCTGTAAGGACGACATTAAAATCCTTAAACGGGGTTTTTATTCTATTTTTTTATTAGATACACCTGTGGCTGACATTCAGACGTTTTCACATCTCTACAAACTCGTGTCTTTTGCATTGCTTGTCGTCGAGATATGAACTTTGAAACGAAAGAGAATAATTAAGATTCCCCTGGTATTTTTATCGTGATTATTTCCTCCATCTAGACTTTACGATTTTATGAAACACAAAGAAATAGATGCACTAACATTAATGTACAACAAATCATGTACTCGCAATATGATAAACCGTTGGTTAGTACTTAACGAGCTGAGCCACTTACTCGATTAAAATTAAACTGGTGCATCGGCTAAACAAGATATCAAAGACAGTATTAAATTGAAACAGTATTAAAATGAATATTCCTATCATAACTGCTTGTACGATTATCGGAACGCATATCGTTTTGTTAAATTTTCGGAGTCATTCAATATTTAATACTCTTGCATTTAATGTTCTTATTCAATAAAGAGAGAAACATTTTACTGATCTAATTTAAATATTTCTCAAGCGACGTATCGCATTATCAACGTTTTTCAATTATTCCGACCATTAGCTTTTTCCAATAATCTACAAGGAATGGTGCAGTTAAAATAATATCACTTTTTATACGCAAAGAGAACATGTAATTCTCTCTCTCTCTCTCTCTTTCTCTGACTGATCGTTTACAAGTAGAAGTACTGAGACTTGCAATTAGCGGTTGCTGCATTTACGTATATTCTGCCAGAGCGTTAACATTCTTTGAATGTACATAACACTCCAGTGAGACATCACGCGTGCACTTAGCATATACTGCACGACACGGTAGCCAGTTTTTAATGTACAATGCTAATTCTGAAGAGGAGTGAGCGGTACACTACTACTACTACTACTACTACTACTACTACTGCTGCTTCAAGTACCGTTGCATTCCACCGTGTCCAGCGGCCACCTTTATGAAAGTGAAACCACTGTAGCTACGTGCGATTAAGCCTTAAGGTGTAGCACCCATTGGCTTCTGAAGTTTGTGAATAAGCTCTCTGCTTCTTTCTGCTCAACTATTTCATGAAACTGCAGTTTAAAGTGGAAAATAAACTCGAGTGCGAAAGTAATTGAGGTACGCGGTGGATAAAACAAAATTTTAATCGTTAGATATATAATTCCGAAAATTACAAAGTGTTTCGTTCACTCGCGGAGAGACGCGATCGCGAGGAAGCGAAATGATCGATCCCCTATTTCGGTTAGGATAATAGAGGTAGTTAAATTGAATATGACTCTGATATAACAAATTATAAGTTCCAGTTTATTATAACAGCTGATGTACAAATTAAATATGAGTTGATAGAGAGCAATTGTAATTTTTAAGTTCGAGTAGAATAACGCAAGTTCGAATGGTGAAAGGTCGAAGACGGAAGAGCAACTGACTCTCTATGAAAATGATGCTGCGGAGGAAAACTTGCGATGGGTGGATCCACGGACATGAGATGAGCTGATTCGTTAAAGGCAGGGTTTCGCTATGATAGCGAGGGAAATAGGCTTCGTTGGTAATTGGTTAATTTTCGAGGTTGGTGGGTGAGGAAGAGGCTAACTGTCCCTGAAAGAAAGCGGCGAGTGGGAAGCATCATACGCGAGAAAACTAACTTTCCCGAATCTTCCCGTAGTAAACAATAAACTGTTAGAAAACGAATTACTAAAGAGATGTTTGTTCGGTCTGAAGGACCTTAGCTAGAATTTGCTAAGACGTATCTAGGCTATTGAGGATACGCCGTGAGGATGCGTGGACATCTAGTTGCCAGCCTGCCCGCGGTATGTGGCCTGGTCTAGGTAGAGGGTCGGTCGACGTAACACAGAGCATGGTTTTTACTTGAAAGAACATTAGAAAGGAAAAAGTGATCTTCTTAATCGGATATCATTCAGCAGTTGAATGTAATGATAATATACAGGGAAACTTGTACGTGATAATCATATGGGAGGCTATAAAATTATATATTGTCGAGGATCTTCTGTAAAAGTATACGTCCCAGGTATTGCGACTTTGAAGAGGTTCGGATAGACTGACAGAGCAACTTGCGACAGGGACAACCAAAAGTTGTTGTCTTGTATACAATACCGAATAGCGTATCCACACGTCCAGTACAAAGACGATGTGTTGCGAATTCTCGACTACAGAGCAACGGGTCAGGTCAAACCGATCGGTCGATATCGCGTACCTCGAATGAATTAACGCTCAAGGTAGAGGAGGTTTAACATATCGAGTGTTAGAGTAATCCAGCACTGTGTTGAACTTGTTGTATAAACGTAACGTGTGATGTGATGCACGGCGGTGGTAAGATGTTGTGTGAAGGGAGTGAAGTCTTTCGCACGTACGGTACGATGTCTGATGATGAACTGTCCTACGTTGCTGATTCTCCCTACCAAGCGTTGGGTTTCGTCTGTCCATCGTGTCCTTTCCAGGAGTTTCTCACCTGACTTCGGAGTCGTTAGGTTTACAGCTCGAGGAGGACATGTAATTCGGAATTTCCTAAAGAAGGGAATGAGCCATAAACGGACGGCCACTGAAAATTCCGAACACGATCATGATGAAAAATTAATGAGAAACGAGGAGTCATTCTCCATGTGAATTTGACGTTGAACCGACCAATTTGTCGACTTTTACGAGCTTCCTGGGGGAGGAGAGAAGCTTATTACCAATTGCAAGAATTAAATTGTGGAAGTATTGGGAGAATATTTTAATAACAAATGTGAAAGATTACAAGAAAGAGGTTGTTTCTTTTCTTCCAGAAAAAAAGAAAAAGTATATGAAATTGTAGTAGAGTAGGCAACCGTAATATAAAAACATACCTACAACATACGAAAATATACGATATACTTAGAGTATAGTGCTCGTTATAATTTTTGCGAACCTCTATCTAACTTCCATTCCCCTAATTGCGACCACAAAAATACAAAATTGCCGAAAGATCTGCGCCCTGCTAATAAATTCGTAAGAACTACAGCGTATTCACTTCTTGTGTACTTTATACTTTTTTAATTATTAATTTTATTTAATTCAAATTATCTCCGCAATTATACGAGCTGCCCCATACACGGAAACGGGAATTTAGTCCGAGTGTTTGTACAAAGTTTCGAATGCAGGCTGTGAGATATGTGAGAGAATTAAACACTTGATATTGGGAGGCTGCAAGCTGCTCAAGATTTCGAACGAACGTAATCAAAATGTGTCCTCGGAATGCCTATGTAGCTTGTCCAATTTGAATGAAAGAGACTCTGAAACAGTGGGAACGGAACTGCGTAGGTGTTAGAGTATAGTATCGGATAAGAGACTACGAGGTCGACTATAACGTATTTATTCAAGAAGTAGGAAATACAACTGGTGCACGAAACTCGAGGACTTATTGAATAAAGCAGAACGTGGAAGGTTGTAGAAAGTGCAAAATGCAGGATAGCTTGAAACAAGTACAGAAAGTATCGAAAAGTCCGAAAGGTTTCTTTCGTTTCATGAGGTGATAATAGAAGAACTACAATTTCTATTTTATATTATTTTATTGAATTAGGTACGATCCATTTCGTTCTATTTCTATTATTACGTTCGTGCATAATTCAATAAACTAATATAAAACAAAAAAAAACATTGTGCGTCTATTATTTCCTTATAAAAGGAAAGAAACTTTTCGGACAACCTAATATATGGAAGATAATAAAAAAAGAAAAGAAGAGAATAGGCATTGAAAGAGTGGATGAGTCATAATATAGTAAAAGGTATGAGAAATTAAAGGAAGGAAATGTAGGAAGGGAAAAAGAGTACTTAAACGTTAAAATACCACTGAGGGCAATAAGAACAACAGCTTGGTGGAGACTAGCTGGGAAGAAAACGTTTTATTGCAAGGAAGAAGGATACAACCAAAGAATAGAGAAAGAAACTATTATGCACATTGTGCAACAGGTGTAAAGAAGAAAACATACAGCACATATTATTGGAATGCCCTTTATATGAACAAATAAGAGCACTGCATTTGAAAGGAAAAGAAACAATGGAAGAGGTACTGGTAATACAAACTGAGGACTATGCAAGAAGAATATTTCACTTCATACAAGAAACAATGAAAATAAAAGGATTCTACAGGGATAAATAAAAGGAATTCAGGGATACAGGAGCATATAGGAGCACACTTTTTATTTATGTGCACATATTATATCAAATAGCTGTAAATCCAAACCATGGATTATAAGAGTAATATTTTGTAATGTTTTTAACAAGTGCAAGAAATAAAAGTATAGCATTCTAATAAATAAGTGTTCTGTAAATGTAAATAAATAAGTGTTCTATGATGTAAATGTCCACTACTAGGCATGTAAGCTAAGTAAGTGAAAATTTAGTTAAGTAAATGTAGGATTAAGCACAAAGGTAAATGTACACTTAATTAACTATATGAATTTAGGCTAAGCAGTCTGTAAGCATAGAAAAGAAAGAAAAGTAAGATAAGAGAAAATGTAAATCATCCACCAACACAGCATATAGTTGGCAAATTGTAATAGATGATAATCTATACTGCAATAAAGAATACAATACAATGCAATACATATCTATTTATTCCTCAATACTATTCCTTAGAGTATACTTTAATCGCATAATAGATTCATATCTAGATTTCATTTTTCTATTTGCATTTTGCATTGACATCCATGGCCCATTCGTTAATATACAAATCGCTCGCAAACTCATGTTTACTACTACGTTCAAAGATATTGAAATAAAAATCTACGCGTATCTGTAAATGCAGCTGTTCCTTGTATTTTAGACGACGTAAGAGCCTTAAACGATAAAACAGGTTTTATTTCGCAAAAAATTGTAAATCTTCGATCAATTCGCTTCTTTACTTTTCTTCTATCGAAATGGATATGTACAGTATAAAAACTATATTGATATGTAAATAGTCTCGTATGTACTTCTTGTTGAAATCTCCTGAAACAAATTTAAGTTTTGTTACTTTTCTTCACGTTGCTTCTAATGGACGAGAAAATCCAATCTTACTGCAGACGATTCTCGGTTTTATTTTAAAGGCATTATAGGACACGCAAAGAAATCCTACTGTCGAAGGAACTGCAATCTGCAACTGTTTTTGCATACAGTATCAAATTACAGTGCTTTTACATTATAATGTTTCATATATGAAATAGGCAACGACAAGTTATTCGAAATATGGGTAATTTATTCTCAAATAAGAAGATGCAAAGAAAATTCATTACAACATTCATTATGTATCAATTATATTAAATTATAAACCTCGGAGCGCGATAAGTACGCAGTGTACATCTTGCAATTATTGCAAAATTCGTTAAGGAATAAAAATTTCTTTTAGTGAAAGAAGAAAGACAAAATCTACATACAAAAGCCATAGAAACTCAACTCAAAAAACGCAGAGGCTAGCAAGCAACGTAACTAGTAACACGTATCATACTGCTGAGAGGAAAAAATGTAGTGGTATTGCATACATTAATTAAAATTTTTATACGAAACAATGGGAGAATGTAACCAATAACAATCATCATGCTACTGACGAGAAAAGTTGAAAAGAGTAATAATATTGCGTATTCGAATTAAAACTTTTGTACGAAACCATGGAAAATTTCACTGAAGAACAGCGCAATTGTATTCATTCCAGAATGTTAGAAAAAAGGAAATAGTCAAGCTGACTGGAATAATTTTTCATTCTCTATACAACACGTTCACCGTTCCTCCCATGGCAGTCCTTGTTTTTTTTTTATTTAGTTCCAGTCGCAACACGCAGGCACGGAATTGTGGTGTCAGCTTGTGCGAAATCGTAATTCGCGAACGTTGGAGCAAGCTATGGTGTAACCTGAGGCGAACAGCATTTGGCATCATATTTCAGAATAATATTCAAGGTCTACGTCGCCCATATACTAGGTCGTTAATACCTAAAGCTGCACACACAAATATGCGCATTCAACGATGCGGCTCACGAACACATTCGAACACTCCTAGAAATTTCGCTATTCACACTCAGCAACGCTATGTTTAACACTGTCTCGTATAACACTGTTTGAGGCTTCCGGGAAACGGACGTGTTCAGAAGGAAAAGAATTCCGACAGTATCGCGGTTGACTTTATCAGGGTGTCGCAGTGATACTAGTGAGAAAAAAACACTGTTGCACGAAAGGAAGCCTGGGAACACTGTTTTAAAGAAGAAAGTCTGGGAAGAGTGCTTTTCAACGCGTACACCTCGTATTAGTGCGACACACTGACGAAGCTAGCTGCAAAGCGAAACGTCGGAATTCTTTTCTTTCTAGACACGGCTCTTTCCTGGAAGCTTCAGAGTTAGGGGAAACGGTGTTAAATGTATCAGTGCGAAGCGTAACCGTGTGAATCGTGAGAATCTAGGCTGTGAAAGCTACAGGACTAATTGTCAGCGATCGTCGCTGACGCGATTTGTGTCACAGATCTGATGTTCCAGATTTATAGACAGGTAGTGAATTGACGATTATATATTTTTACATTTTTTATCTAAACCTCGATAAGAGAGTTTTAGATGAATTAATTAGAAAACTTAGACACGTGCGCTAGAAAGCAAATAATAACAAATACAAGAAAAACTTTAATGATACAAATACGAAAGTTCAGTGAGTGATTAAAAAAAGGATTGATTTCTACTACTTGTCAGATTTTTATTATAGTACCTAATATATATGTCGGAGATGAAAGGACATCAGGGCCTTTCTTATGGAACGTTTGGGAAGGTCCCCGATACTTTAGTCCAGACTGTTTATTATAGCTGTATTTAAATAATAAAACTGAGAAATAGTTGTCTATGATCTAATCCGAGTATGGGTGCCCGAGATTTACGACAGTGGGCTTGGGCTCGAAGTGACATAACGGGTTTCTGAACGTAGCCGCGGTCACGGGAGGGACGTGTACCTAACAGAGGTATGGAATAATTAAATAGCTCTCCTTAAAAACAAAGATTGACCCGAGGGATACAGAGGGGTACGCAGAGGAGTAAATAAAGGCAGTTCCACTTGGACTGAGATTCAGTCGGATAAATTTTACTTGTACCGTGGACAAGTACGTTGAGTCACACCCGAATCCTGGATCAGTGAGTTGAGTTCGACTTAGACCGTGGAAGAAATCGCATTCGTCATCCCGTTGACCGTGGATTCGTTATTGAGTCACAAGATCATTGCCATTCACGTCCCGAGTATCTAATTACCACGGTTACTTGTCAAATTCTGTCACAATCATAATTGTACTGGTAAATATCTTCGCTCCTGCATAACAACAACGTCTAATACAAAGAAAGATTCGTTACACGCCCCTAACCCTAATGATAATCCGACATGTAGATCCTTGGTAAACGAAGATTCCAAATCTTCAATTAACAATCGTAAAAGTTTTATCTAAGTTAGAAGTAAGTTTCTTTGACCAGGACGACAAGAGCATTAAATCGGAGCAACACGAACATGGGAAAGATATTTGCAACTATCGATACGGTGCATCGTATTTTCACGTCCAGCTACTTTCTTTATTTTTGTTGCTTTATAAGATTGTTTTAAAATTGTAAAATTTATCTTACAAAACACTGATATAGAGACGAGTTATTAATTATGTAGCGAGTTCCCTTGTTTAGAGAGGAGAAAATCTGAATTTCAAACAGTTGACCATAAACACATAGCGTATCGAAAAGGCATTTGCAACTGAATCGATACAATACATATTTTGCTGTCCAATTTCTTTTTATTTTTGTGTTTCCTTTTCCTTTTTGTTTTATAAAGCACTCGTACGGATACGTAAAACTTCGTATTTATGAGATTACTCTTGAAAGGGTCGATCCACTTTCAGAACCAGCTCTATAGCATACCAAAGTACCTTATTATCCGAAGACCCAAGGTGTCTCTAGATAGAAGGATGTAACTCTTTCCGGTTATATAGGGGTGTCTTTTTATTGATCCTTCTCTTCCATCTTACACGCTATCCCTTTTTTTCCAAAAAGAATCGAGTACCTGTTGATGTATTGAAACTTAATCAGCTGTAAGTATTCGAAGCTGACGCTACGTTTAACACGTTGTCGCAAGACATTTATTGCAAATATACGCTTAGTGAGAGATTAGTATACAGCACGAATAGTAATCTTAAACATAGAATTAGTGCTACACGTAGAGATTAAATTTACCAAATGTCCAGCTGGATAAATTGTAAAGTATAAATTAAATAATAATAAAAAAGAAAAAAAGTAGAGACTCGCTAAATATGTAAATGGCTTGTTAATAAAAGCTGTGTCGTAACGTGTAGGATCCACTTCAGGAGAGGACAAGTGTGGCACAAAAACAATGAGAAACGTTCATACGAACATACATCTTATTGGACCTTGTTTCAAAGCTATAGTCATCTTTGTGCTTCGATAGTCCAACTGCTTACCTTTACTATTTCCTCCTAATAGGATACGTGGTGCAGGACCTCCTCATATTTAAATCCATTAGATTTTTATTTTAGGCCCACCTGAAAGCAATTGTACCAGTATTGAAGTACTTCGTGCACGTATACGACAAGGTTGCCAACAGATTCAACAAATATCTGGAATTTTTGAAACATTGCGAAATTCTTTGATGCGATGAGTGCAAGCTTTCATACAGATCGAGGCTGGCCATTTCGAGCATCTTTATGAAGCCGAGCAGTTGCTGAAATTGGATTGGCGAATCGCAAAAAAATGGTCGTAACTTTTAAACAAAGTCGAGTAGGATATACGCGAGTATGAACCTTTCTCGTTGCTTTTGTGCCTCCTGTCCACTTCTGCAATGGCTTGCACATATATTACACGCATTACCCACACATACTAACTACGGTACACCTTTCAGGACGAAAGGTAAGCAGTCGCGGATTGTTGAAACACGAAAATGTTTATGCTACAACTTTGAAACAAGGTCAGATGGAGCGCATGAACCTTTTGGGCCTCCTGTCGCTCCTGAGGTGGATCACGCTAATTATGATACACATTGTACACATGACAAGTTTCCAGCAACGTTGAAATACTTTCGTGGCCCGATGTATATCCACTTTACAAGACTTATAACTTATTTCAAGTTAGATTACTCGAAAGTTTAAATTAAAAAAAAGTTAAAGTTTAAAGTCGAAATTTAGCAAAAAAATCGTTCCACCTTCCTATCTCGTAGAAGAACGGACTCGCGGAAACAAAAAGGAAGTTGGCGACTGTAAGAAGTTTATCAAGGCATCGTGAGTATATCTGTCGATGAACGGCTTGCGGAACGAAGAAAGAAAGATGAAAAGACGAGAGCATGCTCTTACTTTAAAACTAATCCTAGTTGCCGACAGTTCCAGCGAAGAAAGATTCGTCGTTCTTCGTCTGACGTAAGGACGGCGGAAACTTTTCCGATTTAGCTACTAACCGCGACGGTAAGCCGACCGATTATTGTCTGACGGGCATTATTGCCGCTTGATTATGCCTGAAGAAAGGAAAGCGGTTCAAGGATCCTTTAAAGACATACTCTCTCGATATTGTGACCCGCGAATGTTGGAAACTTTGTTTCGTGACTTTTTCCTCAGGGACCAACTACAATCGAAACTTGAATTCATCGCCATGTACACGGACTGTGGGAAAAATAATAGAACTTTTGAAAATGACAAAGCAGAGGCATTTTTCTCGTGGAAAACGTTTGCTCTTTTTAAGATACATTTGTCTCGTGACGAAACAACGACGGCCAACTAATTGTTCAACCAAAGAGTTCCTCGGCAAATGCAGTTTCACAGCAGCGAATCAATTTGCAATTTTGCAGCGCGATTTTTCCCTTCTTCTTGGTAGAAATATGACGAGGATGATTTTTATTTTACTTAAAATTTCGCGGATGCTGCTGGGACACACCAATCGCAATTACTTGGCAATATTCCCGCAGGTTTTAAAATTGTCACAAACTGCTACGATGTCAATCAAGAAACTCTTGAAATTAACAGTGAAAAGTATACCAATCCTAAAGAAGAAAATAAACGTGTCACAGGTGAAATTCGACTAATTATGCGATACGATAGTAAATTCCAAGCGGCTTATCATGAGTGACCGTCTGGGTAGCATTCGTTCTCAGAAACATATGATAAGTACGACCAAACTCTTTTCCCACTCCAACGAATAAAGAATACAAATACTGCTCCCAAAATCATCCAAGTCAGTCTGAATAAGTGCGAACCAGCCTGAATATTAAAAGTCTATCGTTGCGAACCGCAAATACTATAAAGGATTTACCGTTTAATTATTGCATAAAATCTCCTGTTTGGAAATCGACAATTTTTTTTTGGTCACTTGTTGAATTTTTACGCGACAAACGCAAAGTTCTGCTACTTTGATAAACGAACGTGTAAAAATGCGAAATTGTATAGAACCTAATTCAAATAAGGTTGAATTATATTCGTACAATTTGATTCATTAACAACGAACAACTTCTGCAGTCCCCGTAGAACTGTATCTTATACTCGTTTTAGTACACACAGGTTGCAGATATTTCCTCAGAAGGCGACGTAATGCTCAACGCAAGAAGCAAGTTAGGTGTTTGAAAGTCACCAAAGAAAGGTCTGAAGTGCAGTTTGCAAGTAGAAGGATTTAATGCTGCGAACATGCCGCGTTTACGTTTGCCGAAATTTAATTTATTCGGTAGAGTAGAATCTCGATTATCCGACGCGAAAACTCGGATAATACGGAAAGGTCTATCAGTGTTCATTGTTGAAGTAAATACTTCAAGAAAAAGTCTACAACTTAATTTATGTATATCCGTGATCTGGAGACTGCTATTACGCAGAAATATTCTAAATAAGGAGCGGTGCATATTATTGCATCCTTGAATATACATTATGTTTTAGGTTGCAAGGTCTTTTATTTTTTTTTTCACGTGGAGAAATCCTCATGGACATTCCGGCGCAGCAGAGCAGTGTCGGACTCTTGCTGACTAAAACTTCACAATGGCCTGCCTGTGCGTATGATAAGAATGCTCCGTGGAGGTTGCAAGGTTTAGGAACAAAGGAACTAATAAAGAGATTTCTATTTATGTTCCCTGTAGCTTCTAGCCAAAGCTATAAGCTTAACATTTTTGGTAATGTCCTTTTGCTATAAATATATGAACGTGCTCTCTATCATCCCTTGGAATTGTAACATTAAGAGAGTAAGGATCTGAATCAGTATAAATTTATACATTATACTTATATCTTTAATTATTTCAATATACTTTTCTATTACAAAATCATCCACTCGTTCTTCGATCAGTCAACCTCAACCTCAACATTCATAGATCGAACAATAAAATTATAGGAAACATTTTGATAACGTAATGCAGTATTAATATTAGAGTTAATTTCTTTATTGAATTTGTTAAAAGTTTGATTAACTACTTCCACAGTACCTGACTATTTACAGTTTCTTACTTTTCGTGTTAAAATTTCGAAGAAAGTGAAGTTGTAATAAAGTTCGTAACATCTGGGATAATACGAAACTTGTGTTAAAGAAGATTCGAATAACCGAGACTCCATTGTATAAAAGTTTACGCTAATCTAAGTACAGGAGAAATTCCGTAGAATGTACCGAATGCAGTGTAACTTAAAGAAACAACAACTCTTCCAAAATATGCTAAATATGTCTCAGACACTTAGTCGAGGTTCCGGGGACAACTGATGGTAGTACAGTCCAACTATAACTCGAATACTTCTATAAGACTACACTTCTGTTCGAGAAACTCTCATAGAAAAAAAAAAAAAATAAAAAAATAAAATACCCCACTAACCTGACTAAAGAAATAAAATAGTCAAACTCGAAGATGGTATCTCGCTGGGAGTAGCCGTCCACATGTTATTTAGCAATTAAGCTAGAAAACTTTACTAAATGCCCAGCTGGACAAATTGTAAACTACAAATTAAATAAAAAAAAACTTTTGTTCGAGAAAACACCCCACTAACTTCACTAAAGAAATAAAATAGTCAAACTTGAAAATGGTATCTCGCTGGTAGCCATCCACATTTTATTTAGCAATTAAGCTAGAAAACTTTACTAAATGCCCAGCTGGACAAATTGTAAAATACAAATTAAATAATAAAAAAAAAGCTGGGGAAAGTCGCTGGCTAGTAAATCCGCGAACATGCCATATAGTGCACTATATAACAAAGGTTGGCACACAAATACAGAGAAGTGAAGCTGGAATGCACAGGGCATATAAAGTGGTGTGTATGCTTCGTTCAGATTTGAAGCATAGCACTCGTGCGATTTTCAGCGGTATTGTTGGTGAAATGGGCCGACTAAGATGCGCGTCCGTGAACACTTTCACACGTACGAGCAGCTCGCGCCTGTGGATGCGTAAAACTGTGAAAGGTTCGTACCACACGAAACACTTGGGGCCGATGTCAAGGGGTCCCTGGAACAATATAACGACACTGCACGAAGGCAACCACCCTCTGCCTGCTTCTCAATACTTCGATGCAAATGCTTCGCTCCGGACCCACTTTCTACCAACACGTGCTCCCTTTCAACCCTTCGAGGTTTTCGATTTATCGCGCCAAGCGAACTCTTCAAAGTCGAAAAAATTGCAGGTCGAGGCTGAAGTCTAAAATTTATGCGAAAGCGTGTCGATAGTCGCCCTATGTTCTACTTATCGCTATCGTCGATCGAGCTCCGACGATTGTCATCGATCGACCTCGAACTGCAGTCGAAACTCGGCAACTCGAATCTCAAGGGAAGAGTCTAAAGTCTTTGAATTCTAAAAGAATTTTGACTTATCGAAATCTCTGGGAAAAAGAGCTTTGACAAACGAAAAGTCGCCGTACAGAAGCTTCGCTCGAAGGCGTAATTACAACCACCTTCTCAAAGGTGTAATTGTTTTAAGCTTCCTCTTAGAACTCGTTCTATTCAACGTGCATAAATGCGAAAGTTAAAGACGCGACAGATAATAGCAATTATGCGTTCGACTGACGAAAAACGATTAGCTTCCATTAATAGATACAATGGTCGAAGGGCAAAGAGGTAGGGACATGGTTTGCGTTGTTTTATGTTGCTTGGAACAATCCTAACAGTTGGAAGAAGCAAGATAATATCGAATAATTGGCTTCTCTTGCATATTGTAACACGTAGTGTAACTATAGTCGTACTTCCAGTTGCAGACAGAAGCAGCGATAGAAGTTCGACTTATAAAGGTAAACTTCTACTTGCAGACTCTAAACTCCAGTTACAGAAATAAAATAATGTACCTGGACAGGTGGCGAATAATTCGACTTTAAGTAAGTTTCATTTCCACTTCTAAAGCTTTTCACATCGGATCGGAAAAGAACGAACAAAAGTTTTTTTTTTAATTTAATTTAATTTGTACCTTATAATTTGTCCAGCTGGACATTCGGTAAACTTTTCTAAGTTAATTGCTAAATAACATGTGGATGGCTACCCGCACCATCTTTGAATTTGACTATTTTATTTCTAGTCAGGTCAGTGGGGTGTTTTTTCGAACGCAAGATTTTTTTTATTTAATTTGTAGTTTACAATTTGTCCAGCTGGACATTTGGCAAATTTCTCTAGCTTAATTGCTAAATAACATGTATTCAGTAATAGATATAACATAAGAATTAACAAGCACCAAAACCCACTAGTTACTCAACTACTTGACACGACGGATCAGATTCGCAGGCTAAAAAGACATTACCATCAAACATACGATAATCATTTATTATTATTCACGTTATAGTACCACGCCAGAATAATTTACTTACAATTCTCAATGAGAATTGATTGTAAATTACTTCCAAATAAAAAAAAAAAAAAAAGATGTGTATGGCTACCCCCAGCGGGATACCATCTTCGGGTAAGTCTTTCCCGTTAACGACACGTCTTTTATTTTTTATTCATTCTACGATATTTACGAGGAAATGTTCAATTCCTGAAGGAAATTTTTCACTTACTACATCACAATTTATTGCGTCTTGGTAACTTGAATTTGTTACAAAGCGATAAGTATCTGGAGAAAGACGAATGGATCGAAGTGAACTACGTCTTCGCGATAATATTTTCTAACTCTTCGAAAGTGCAAAACTGCGTATGCATTTGAGACAGTTAGGCTATTTATTTTTATTTTTAAATGGCAACCTCTTCTTACAAAAAAAGTAAAAAAAAAAAAGAAAAAATAAATATTAAGATAACATGATCGAGTACTGATTATGATCGATTAGTTTAGAAGATATTTTAACATCAATTTTGTAGAATATCATATGAAAAACAAGGAGCGACGTATCTATCGAACATTTGCTGAAACAATAACGTAATTAAAAAGTCACGATTCTAGGGAAGACAAGTTTGAAAGTTCTCGACTGTTTGTAGTTTCGTAGCGAGAAAATAGCATTACAGTGACAGCACAACTCTCTCACGTGGTGAATTTTTGAAATTCGCTTATAATTTTTTCTACCAACTGTCTTTTCTCAATAAATTTGCCAATAACTCAAAACAACTACAAATTTTGATTCATACCATCGTACCAGCAAACGAACAATGTGGCAAATTCCACAAAGTTAAACTTCAAGTATCATATATTTTAAATAAATTACTTTTCCATCATGTTACGAAAATTATCTTCCTCCGTACATTTCATAATCTTTATTGGCTCTCTTCCGATCTATGTTTCACAGTGCATGTACGTATTGTACGTACATAGGTGTAATTATGTTTGTAAAAATAGAATAAGAGTTTAAAAATCGTATTGCACTGCGAATGCAGCATTTAAGGTAATGTCAACTTTTTATTTGTACAGCGTGTGCGATATATGTATGCATACTTTGAGACAGGATGCGGCAGGAAAACTTGATAAAAACCATGTACCCATCGCTATTGTATTCATAAGCATCGAATTCTTTTGCGTCCTGCACGTCGCATAAATAATGTTTCAGTATTTGAATATTCTACATATACGTGATGCATTCCTGAACATCAAACGAATGTCTGTCTTTATAAAGCAGCAGGTTGCGCTTAACGAGCGATATTCCTTCGGTTAAAAATCAGAAAGGTACTTATACCTTTCTTAATTTATAAACATGACACGTTGCATTTAAATATTTTATACGTGGATATAATCTTATGAAAAGGAATGCGCAAGAGGACATGTTACGTGAGATAGAATTAGTTTTTAATATCTTAAATGTATCGCGATAATGACTCGTTTAATATCGACACGATTGCGTTCTTCAAATTTACAAATTCGTAGGAAGTTATGTAATTGATATAAAAAATTAGTATAATATTAATATTTGGTATATAATTGAACAGATAATTAAAAAATTCCCGGTGCAATTGAGACTGGTAAATTAATACAGTAAGTATGAATTAGCAAACTGCCAATTCTACATTATTATTTAGTATTATGTGTATTAAGATTCAGAAAAGGAAGTTTTTGAGCATTCTATGGGTATTTAGAATTATTCCGTTCATTGATATAATTGACTATCTATATAGTAATTTCTTACTATAAAGAGCAGTTTGTCTTTTTTTAATTTAATTTAATTTGTACTTTACAATTTGTCCAGTTGGACATTTGGTAAATTTTTCTAGCTTAATTGCTAAATAACACGTGGATGGCTAACCCCAGGGGGATACCATCTTCGAGTTTGACTATTTTATTTCCTTAGTCAGGTCAGTGGGGTATTTTCTTTTTAGTCTTCTTTCCAAGGACAATTTGTGTGTTTGCTTGTCCGTATGTATATACTACACTTCGTAAGTATCTCTAGGGAAATTTTGGTCGATTTTAGTAACAATATATAACCAAGCTGCACCAACTGATGATAAATTAATAACTGGAAACAGTATTTACTATCTTTCTATGAAATCATCAGAATACAAATCTGTATTGCATATTAAAGAACACAAGAATGTTTGATTTTAGTATTTACTGTTTATAATGGCGTATACGTTTGCTGTTTAACGTTAGGAGTCTGTTTGGCTGTTAAAACGTTCTGTTCTACAAATTAAGAATTGGAGAATCTGAAGATAAAGAGTTTATCAAGCGACAAAATAGTTCTATGAGATATGGCAATTACAGACGCCTACTTTACTCTCAGACGATCATTCAGAAGCCGCAGTGATCAACTCCATAAATCGAAAAGCAAAAAGAAAAGAAAGACAATGACGTTACAAACGCTATTTTTTAAATTTAGCTTGGAATTTTCTCTTACCTATGTTGTCTTCCTGCAATAAATAAACTCACGGAGGAGCGTCATCTGTTTTCCGAAAATTGAACATTAACGGGTGTACTTCTATAACGAAATTGAGAAACTGATAAGAAACCTCGATCGCTTTATCTTCAGAATTATAATATACTATTCT
Organism: Bombus pascuorum; assembly: GCF_905332965.1. Classification (NCBI taxonomy): domain Eukaryota; kingdom Metazoa; phylum Arthropoda; class Insecta; order Hymenoptera; family Apidae; genus Bombus; species Bombus pascuorum. Next base: position 1,110,652 of record NC_083494.1, read on the forward strand.
ACGTAACTATGCTGATTACGGAGAATCAAATAATTCCAATTTTATCTCACTATAATTTCGCAATCAAAATATGTCTCGTCAAAAATGAGCAAGTGTCCCAACAGTTTTGTGTGCCAATGTATCATTCGAATTTTTCCAGATATTTGAACGTATACTGCATGTCCTAATATCGCCGATTGATATAATTTTACCCATCTTCTGCCCTCCGCTGCTTTACCATTTTCTTTTCCTACTACTTTGCAATTATAGCTACTTCGATCACGGCAGCTATTACTAGCCAGCACACATTCAAACTCTTGATGCGCATATACGAGCAACGTCTTTTCAATGTGTGTATGATGAATCGTTTTGCCGGCCGGCGGTTCCCCGTGATTACATCGCGCAGATTATAAGCACCGTAGAAAATTGAGTTTATTCAAGTAGGAATATCGATCTTCTATCACGGGCAGGTGAACATTCTACGTGCAACCGCTCTCTAGCGACCACGCATGGTATTCAATCACGGTACATCTTGGCAAAACAGCTTTAAATACGGCTATTGCTCTTAACTTGTAAACCATAATTGACGCGCTGCGCTATACTCTTTTATGTTTGGTTGCAACGAAGGAGCCAAGCCTCGTAGAGGTATTTGCTGAATGAATATTAAACGTCCAGTATGTTCCGCAGATCCTCACCGTATTTAATTTTGTTCCTTTTATACAGCGTGCAATAGTAAAGCAGATGTTAATTACCCATTGAAATCACGACGTGGATTTTACCGACATTCTTTTTATCGACGACGATTTACTGACGCCAGACTCGATCGGCTACAACTTTGACCGACCACGGTATTAACAGCTAACAACAGTCACCGATACTTTAGCTAATTGTTTAGCCGAATATAATAAGATTTAAATTGCTTGTTAAATGACAACGATAACGTACGAGCAATTTTGTAATTTCCTGGTATAAAAAGAGCCGATTGAGAAAACGTCGATTCACTTGCTTGTCTTGCTTCTTTATTACATGCATCAGTTTCTTTATTGAGATCGGTCGATAACTCCAGATTTGGTTGTCTATCTAGTATGTTGCATTTCTGTGATCGCGGTGAATTTGCGACTAATTGAAATAGGGAAACCTGCTCACGTATCATTGCTCGTTAGAAACTCTTTACAGTTTTGATTTCTCGATCACCAGATATGACATCGTGCGATTTCTTTTAATTCCCAGGATGGAAAAAGCTACGAAAGAACAACTGCTTCAAAGCGCTGAAGACATAAAACTAAGAACGAACCAAGAGGCATACAATAAAGTGAATTGGGTGTTGTTTTGAAGGGGACAAAATAAATATATTACGTTAAAAAAGCAAAAATTGCACGAATTTTTTCATCGTACTTTGTACTTTATTAAATATTACATTTACCAAATGTCAATCTGGACAAATAGTAAACTACAAACTATATAAAAAAAAATTTGTTCGACAAAACACCTCACTCATCTCACTAAAGAAATAAAATAGTCAAACTCGAAGATGGTATCCCGCTGGGGTTAGCCATCCACATGTTATTTAGCAATTAAGTTAGAAAAATTTACCAAATGTCAATCTGGACAAATTTTAAACTACAAATTATATAAAAAAAAATTTTTGTTCGAGAAAACACCCCACTCACCTCACTAAAGAAATAAAATAGTCAAACTCGAAGATGCTATCCCGCTGGGGTTAGCCATCCACGCGTTATTTAGCAATTAAGTAAGAAAAATTTACCAAATGTCAATCTGGACAAATTTTAAACTACAAATTATATAAAAAAAAACTTTTGTTCGAGAAAACACCCCACTAACTTCACTAAAGATATAAAATAGTCAAACTCAAAGATGGTATCCCGCTGGGGTTAGCCACCCACATGTTATTTAGCAATTAACTTAGAAAATTTTATCAAATGTCCAGCTGGACAAATTGTAAATTACAAATTAAATAAAAAAAAAATTTTGTTAGAGAAAACACCCCACTAACCTGACTAAAGAAATAAAATAGTCAAACTTGAAGATGGCATCCCGCTAGGGTTAGCCACCCACATGTTATTTAGCAATTAAGTAAGAAAAATTTACCAAATGTCAATCTGGACAAATTTTAAACTACAAATTATATACAAAAAAACTTTTGTTCAAGAAAACACCCCACTAACATCACTAAAGAAATAAAATAGTCAAACTCGAAGATGGTATCCCGCTGGGGTTAGCCATCCACGTGTTATTTAGCAATTAAGTAAGAAAAATTTATCAAATGTTAATCTGGACAAATTTTAAACTACAAATTATATAAAAAAAAAAGAAAAAAAAATTTTGTTTGAGAAAACACCCCAGTGATCTGACTAAGGAAATAAAATAGTCAAACTGCAAGATAGTATTCCACTGGGCGTAGCCATCCACATGTTATTTAGCAATTAAGTTAGAATAATTTACCAAATGTCCAGCTGGTCAAATTGTAAAATACAAATTAAATAAAAAAAATAAAGAAAAAAAGAACGTAGAATGGCCCTATTGTCGATCGTATTACAAGTGTTGCGACATTCCTGTACAATTTACCTGAATTTAGATGACGTATTGTTTCTAAACTGTAACCGCTATTCAATTGATAATTTCCATGGCTATATTTCAGACTCGCAAACGGGCGATACGAAATTACGAAATTACGATGATTTATGTGGAGGCAGGTATACTACGCACGGCTGGCGACGTTTTAATCATGAGAACGAATCACATGCACGTGAGAAAACGTTTTCATTACATACACGAACACTGACTACCGGCCTTACGTTTCAGCACACGCTATCGTAATCGAGCAGCTACAAAAATATATCAGCGAAAATGTAAATGACTGCGTCGGCAGTACCGTGTCGCACGATCATTTAATGTTACTGGTCAGTTAATGAAACAAGGAGAAACTTGCAGTCCAGGTTGTTCATGTAAGATGAATTTACCTTTGATCGAGCAACGATTCAAATTATTTCTCATTCTCTTATTATGTTTGCTGTAATTTCTTTCAGCTTTATGATTCTTCCTTTTCTTTTTTAACCTACGTTTAACGTCGCATCGACTGCAGGCTCATTAGCGACGACGTTAAGCTTAGACGTATTAGTAATAGACTACAAACTTTTATGTAAATTTAGACTGTTGGGATGTAGTTAAAAATGTTAAAAAAGTAGAAGATCGATAGAAAAGTATTAAAGGAAGTACTAAGAACGTTGAACGAACCAAGAGGCACACAATAAAGTGAATTGCTAAACTGTTTTGAGAATTGGCAAGAAAGACAGTGGCAAAATTGTATCATTGTTTATACTTTGGATATTTTATATGCTTGTTTTTTGTATCATCCGTGTTTTGTGCAATTTTGCACTTTCAAGAAGAACAAAAAGAATACTAGAAATGCATAAAAAGCTATAACGTTTTGATTTTTGCTATTTTTAGTACATATTTATTTCTTCGAAGAAATTTAACGCGTTTGATGCTTAGTCTTGCGACGCTAAGGCTGTGTCACGTTCCATTTCGTGTCTCTGTTTGCGTGTTTCTGTATATCCGCGTATTATCTGCTAGCCATATCATCTGCCCCTTTTTTACCTGATTTAACTGCACCGGACTTTTCCTTACGGACTTTTCTTAAACGTAGAGCGTATGACGATAAACCAATCGCGATTGAGCAGTTAGAAGATGATCTTCGGGAAGCTTAGCGAAGAAGATAGCGAACGTAGCTTCCGAAATGTATGGGAAAGTAATGAAAAATGACTTTCTTGAGGTTGAGACTTTGTACATAATTTCCAAATATTAATAGATGACTCTATTAAGAAGGCATTTGTTCATTATTGTATAGAATGCTTGGGTAATATTGTCAGAGAAAAAGTGCGCAAGTATAATATTTTGCAAAATTGAAATATATATCATAGCATATTTCAATCTGTTGTGACCTGCAGAGAAAAATATATCAAATTTGCGTGGCAGTCAACGCGTTAAATATCAAAGTGATTTATGTGCCACCTTGTATTTTACATTATAAGAACGAATTTGGTAGAAATAGCTTCGTGTTAACTATCGGTAGTTGTAGCGTTAAGAGCTGCGCGCCTAGGCAATATTTTTATGGTCGACTATACATACGTAACGCATTGAAAGATTAGAACTTGTAATTATCTGTCTTTTTAATTATCTACCTTATACTTTATCTAGGCCAGTAAAAATATTTCTCACGGAAATATTCTTTTATCGTGTTGTTATAATGTCGTGCTTTTATTTTCAGCCATGCGACGAAACGAAAGGAAGAATAAAGAAAGAAGAAAGGGAGTTGGCCGGCTATGCGGTTTCAGCTGCGCCTTTATAAATTGCGTACGTGTTAAACATACTGCGTGCCACATGGTCATTAAGCATTATCTTGCTGATAATTGCGCGTGAGAAACGAGTTGCCTCTGTAAAGGATCATTCTCTTGATCGCACATAAATCGTTCTTCAGACCTGGCACGACCGCTATATACCAGCAGAACCGCGCACACTTTGCTCTCGCGTTTGCTCCGACTTGCCACGAGCTATTTAGAAAAACATTTTAATCGTCCTCCTGCGCATTTAATCAAGATCGTATCATATTTTTATTGTTTGCAATTCGATGCAGTTTTAAGTTCTTTTATCACGAGCAGAAATTTATTTCAATTCTCTTAACGACACGTTTTACACATTACGATTGTAATACGTGTATTTTCCCCCATTAGAGATTATCATTTTTCTTCGTCGTAACACGGCATGAAAAACTGGCATTTACGATTTTCATTAAACGTTTTATCATGTTTGAAAAAACACAGATAAAACACATTAAGAAAGTGCAATGTATTTTTTTTACAAATATTTTTATGAAAGCTTTTCAGATTACGATGAGATCGTCGTAATGCAACATTTCATTATTTTTACATTTAATATGGCATTCGCGTGGTATTTATTTTCTTAGATAAATTCCCAACGGATATTAATTCATTAATTAGTTATTAATATATTTCACTATTAATGAAACGATACATTTAATTGTGAATGTTCTCATTCAGGAAAATTGTACGAGAGAGACAGGAGAGAAGAGAGGGACTTTTTCTAGCATAGAAATTTTGAATATCAAATTCGAAATCTCTATAGTGCATCAATTATCAGAATGCAGCGGGTGGTACTAAATGAATAAATGTAATTAGACGTATATAATGTTATATTTCTTCCGATAGAATAATGTGAAACGCGAGGGAAGATAAATGAAACGAAGAAAAAGAAGCTGAACGTATTTACTGTTACTCTTTCTAAACAAGTTTCGATTATATAAATATGTAGGAAGTTAAGTATTATTCACTGATTTTCCAATTTTATGTCGAGCAAGATGGTTCATCTTATCTTATTTACGAATGCATAATATTATTATCAAAGTTTACTAACGCTATTCAATTATTTTTGCAAACTGATCTCGTTTCTTTCGATTTTCGATCAAGAGCAGAAACACCGTAGCTGGGTAGCCTCTCATTATGAGGCAGCAAATTTCTTTTACTCTTGTCTAACTGAGCAGTAGCCGGTTTCCACAGGTAGATCCTGTGAAACTGGGACGTGACGTGGACGCAAAGCACTTTCCATTAAATTGCTAATGATTTTACCGAAAGAGGTGTGGCTTATGCCTGTCGCACGAGAAATCTCTCGTCTTCATACTAAATCTAAAAGGGTTTAGTGTCACCATTTTCGTCTAAAGAAAGAGTTAACCGATTTATCTAAATCTATGCTGACAGTAAATTAAGACGAGGAAAGACTGCAGGCTGCCAGGAAATTTGTCAAATTATTTTTCTTTTCATAGGTACGTATGTCTTTTATTTATTCTAACTATACTTATAGCATAACTACAAGCATGTAACTACACTTATAGCATAACTACAAGCATGTAACCAAATTCTAACTGCGCATAAACTTATCACACTTATACCTGTTCAACAATGCTTTATCAAACACACACATTCTAAGAATTGGGAAGAATCGACTGATTTACGTACATGTATGCTGACAGTAGATTAAGACAGTGGATTAAGATGAAGAAACTTGAACATGACACTGATCTCAGAGAAATAAAGAGGCTGCAGCTTCTACTGCAATACTGCAACAACACTGCAGCCAAGAGACTCTACTCATTTGATCAATCCAAAAGATTAAGAAGAAAACACACGATCGTGTGTTCTATCTGTTTTCGCTTATGAGATGTAACAGAGCAAACTTATGGAAAATGTTGAAATACTAAGTGTTGAGGTTATTAGATGTATGTGAATACAAAGGAACGCGTGGATAAATTGTAAAGTAGAAAATATATATTTTAAATACTGAAGTGTAAATACAAATCGGAATATAACTAAGCTGGTCCAGATCCGCACGCTAGCAGTGTTACCCTATGACTGAAAACCTTGAAGCTAACGTTGTCTGTGTACAGTTTATGGTTTCCCTTCGACGCTGTCTTCTGTCTATAGGCTGTCGATGACTTCAATGTTTGAGAAAACTAAAAGACCAGATGTAGAGTTTTCTTAGAAGTGATGACTACTTCAACACTAAATGAATACTAAATTCGAGAAACACCAGAAATCATCCAGAGAGCAACCGGATCTATGACGAAACGTCTATAAACTTGCTTCGAGATGCAGCTGATCATTTTTAGCATCTCCTGTAAATTAGACAAGATAAAATCGAAACAGAAAATTCCTCGTGAAACAAAGAGTTGTACCTCGTAAACAGATGGAACGTATGTTTATATGAACGTTTTGCATCGTTTTTAGGTGTAATATAAACAAATGTAAATAAATTTTTCTCTTCGCGTGCAAGGTAGTATAATAAGAATTATCATCTTGAATATCCCTGGAACTTTGGATGAAAGATATTTGACGCAAAAGAGAATATAGTTTTCTTTGTAGGCAGAGTTGCTTAAGAAATATTATTTTTTTCTAGACATACAGTTTTTACGTTTGTCAACTGATGCACACTCCAAGGAATACATAGACTTATAATACAAGGTACCAGTCAAGGTCATAAGGCAACTTTGCAAGATTCTTGAGACGAATCTCTATTCTAATCTCTAATCCCTAAAAATTCTTTGCTGAATTCTTTCGTGACTCCCTACTCCAATTGCCAATCTTTCAACATTCTTTCCTAGCTTCTTTCACGGATCTCTATTCTAATCTGTGATCTCTTAAAATTCTTTGCAAGATTCTTGAGAAGAATCTCTATTCTAATCTCTAATCCCTGAAAATTCTTTGCTGAATTCTTTCGTGACTCTCTACTCTAATTGCCAATCTTTCAACATTCTTTCCTAGCTTCTCTTACGGATCTATTTCTAATTCCTGATCTCTTAAAATTCTCTGCAAGATTCTTGAGAAGAATCTGTATTCTAATCTCTAATCCCTGAAAATTCTTTGCTGAATTCTTTCGTGACTCCCTACTCCAATTGCCAATCTTTCAACATTCTTTCCTAGTTTTTTTCACGGATCTTTATTCTAATCTCTGATCTCTTAAAATTCTTTGCAAGATTCTCATCCAATAATCGTTTCCTCGATACTTTAAACTAATTGTCAGCTTTCGTATAAGAAACCTGCAGATTTCCTAATACTCATAAACGCGAGGATATGTGCGCCATAAGTTGAAGAATTAATCCTAACAATTAGAAGTCGTTAAAGATAATTCTGCTATTAATCTCCCCTTAATTTACAGGAAAATTGTTGGATAGCATGCAAAGTCGACAGCGCGTAAGAAGATAATTGCGTTGGTCATGAGGGGCTCTTTCGATGCTTTGCAATGGCACTTTGAGCGTGTGGCCTCGTCCTTCACCAATAAAGTACATACTACTTGTGTCTCGTTATGAATAGCTTATAATCTAATTTTAATAGTCTTTGTTGGTCGGCCATTAGCATATTCAATCTGCAAAGAAATTACTTCCGAGCTTATTTTGTATCGCGGATACTTGAGGGAAGCTGAGAAAGTCGATCGTGCTAATGTGCACGAGACGGTCGTACTTCGAGACTTTAAATGAGGAGCTTGACGAATGTGCCGAACAGGCAGTGAATTCTGCTCGAACGTTAGGAAAACGAAGAGTGAGAGAAAATGAGAGAGAGGGCAGGAAAGGAAGATCAGAAGGAAAGGAGGAAAAAGATGGAAAGGGAGGTGCGTCAGGTGTTATATCCTGGTTTGACGTAATCTAATGGATAGAGGTTAGTTGGGGTGAAGCCGAAACAAGTCCACGACCGCGGGTGGTACGCACATAGAACGCGGAAACGCTGGCTAACGTTCCTCGTTGCGGAAATAACAACTCTGCTCGCGTTGACTTCAGCGACTTGGAGGGCATTTGCATGCTACACATTCGAATCGCAGCCATTTCACCAGCGGAATTTCGTATATCATAGAACGGTCATCAAATATTAGGCGCACGAGTGAATACTTGAAATCTTTCAGTGAAAAAAGTCAAAGCTTCTTTAAAACGAAAAAATATCGCGAGTTGCTTGAGCAAAGTATTTTGATCACAGTCGTTGCTTTCTATAGAGCTGGGCTTGCATTTGTTCAGTAGCATCGCAGTACACTGATCCAATGCAACACTGGATCGTAACTGAAATAATATGAACACAATTTTATCGCACATAAAAGATATAACTTAGAAAACATGAAGTTGGCACCCCGCTGGGGGTAGCCACCCACATGCTATATTTATTTTATTTTATTTTATTTTACTACCAATGAGATATAACATTTTACCAAATGTCCTTCAGGACAAATTGTAAAAAAACCAAAATAAACTATAAAAAAAAAAATTTATCGCAGTACAGTGGCATTATCGCAGCAAGTAATGCAAACGACGATCGACAGTCCACTTTTTCAATTCAGCCTTTCTTGATGCTAAACTTGGTTTAGGTCTATAATTAAATTGCAGTAAACAAGGATTAGCTAGCTATTAAGTAGGACTTTTATTTCAACAAATTCTGCTCCAGCCAACCAGCGATCAAGTTTATACGCGTAAATTGCATTATGCAATTACTGTTTCCTTAAAATTCTCTTTCTCGATGTGTCACGTAATCCAGCGGCTGAGATATTGAACAATTTTCATAACGGCGTACAATTACTAATTAGTAATGCGTGTTAGTTGCACGTGTAAACTGTATAAATCTCATAAGGCATTAATAAAAAGAGAAAATCCGGCGTTTAATCCTACCATTGAGAACGCAATATTCCAGCGTTAGTGAAATAGTTTAGATGGCACGATATCCAAGCGGTGGCTGAAGCGCGCAGGTGTTTTATCCGTTTTTTCCCGTAAACCCATTGCCACAACAGTTTATCAGGATTCAACAGTTCAAAAAAGACTGGAATAACGTAGACATTAAACGATTTCCAGTCAAACAATCGTAATGTAATCGCTTGATCCAGCGGCTGGATTAATGTGAACTCAGCTTAACTTTAAGCCACCTGTCAGGCACGCGATGATTTCCATTACGGAAAAATGTGCCTTTGGACAGGATGCAATCGTCAGGATGCTGACAAAGGAGGACGTTCCGTGAAATTGCTGCATGACAAGATGAGACCACACACTGCTTCTGCGATAAAAGACATCATAATGAGGCTTGGCTGGGACGTTCCTCAGCAGCCAACTTATTCACTACACGTTACTCCTTCGGATTACAACATTAATTCCGATCGACGCAACACGCCTTATCCGATACATATTTCCAATTAGTGGATCGGATACAAAAATAACTTGACGATTGGATCTACGTCTGAAGACGTAGCATTTCGCCACGATGGAATTCGTCGCTTGTCTGATAGATGGCACGAAGTTATAGAAAGCAACGGTAAATACTTTGATCGAACAATTTGCCGTATTGTTTTCTAAACGAGCTTTGAGTCGAGCATCGAGAACTTTGGCTCATGCGTTTGTACATATAACAAATTATCTGATATTATCATTTTTATGGTTCGCGTATAACGAGCAGACCCTCCTTTCGATACAAGATAAAATGTAAGATATACGTACATACACTTTGATTGAGCGATGAAAATTGGATGCACCTTCCAATGGCAGTAGAATTGGTTTGCTTACCTGAAACAGGTAAAAATATTCTTATTAATTGCATATATTATTGAGAAGAAAAATGAACTTTGGTTATGCTTCTTATTACCGTGCAACGAATACACATACTAAATCTAAATCTTCATTCTTACATGCTTTGTCTGATACTACCAATTGTAAGTATAAGTGAGGTATATGTTACGTATTTATACGAATTTCTCTTTTTATTTTAATGTGCCGAATCAATTGCTGCTGCACTTCCCACGTGTCCTGACTCACCCTGTGTATCGTCGATACAATTTCGAGAACTCTAAATATCGACGATAAGGTGGACGATAACGTGGATCGTCCGCACGTTGCTTTACAATGTAGGCACATAATTATAATAATCAGAAGGATTATAATTACTCTGGTATACGTAGATCTTCAGCTATTGAACTGTTTCCTGTTATATGAGCCAGCTTGTATAAAGGCGGATTTATTTTGCGATGGCCTCAAGGTGTTCCAATTCGATTTTCCGCCGATTAAGGACAAAGGTGGATCATCCGAGAGGAGTGAAGTTTCCTCGGAGTTGCATTGTTCAGCGTAAAATTTTCACTAACTGCTCGACTATGTCGATAATCGATGGTCCACGGTGAACCAGCTTGAATTCCTCTGCCATCAAAAATTACAGCGCCAGAGGAATTATATAGAATATAGGATATTTTAAAGCCGGGATTATGGTAGGATGTTTAAATTTCATAAAATCGGCCTTATTAAGGAAATTTAAGCCTCCAAATTTTTAATAGTTCGTTCGATCGTTCGCATATATCGTAGATAGGAAGTTTTCAATCGATGTAACATTATTTCACAGCTAGAGAAAAATTCCTTTTGCGGAAAATTAACTTTTTCGCACGATATTTGTAAAATAGTACAATATGAAAAACTATATTTATGATATTTTTCAGACGTCTGTAACACAAGTTTCTGTATATACACGAAGTCATGAGGTACATTTATTTTTTATGAAAATATTATAGTAAATCGAATCTGATCGAACCGATAATTTCATCCCTTGGTGGATAATGTTAAATCAAAGCTACATATTTTTGTTACGTCTGTCAAATAAAAAAGAGAAAGGAATTTGCATCTACTGAAACTACCAAATTTTAGTTATTTAGTTAGAAATCTAGACGAATCTTGATGTATTTATGGAAAGCTTAGAAGGGGAAAAATACGTAGAATGAGCATGATATGTAGAGATATATAAAATGCATAAAGTTTAGCGCTTACTATTAATATTTAATGAAACAAACCTCTGCTCAAGTTACATATTTTACTTGCCTTCATAAAAATATAAATAACGTGTAATAAAAATCAAATAAACGTGTAATAATTTAAGAACTACGTCTTGCTTTTACATTTATAATTGTCAAACTTAACATTATCGAGCGAACAAAATGCTCGTTTAATCGAGGTAAGCATTTTAAGTACACTTTATGTGGATAGAGGAGCAAGCAGATAGTTAAAAAATAAATACATAACTATAGAATTTTATACGCTTAACTTTCAGTTCATCCGTACAGTGAAATTCTAATTTTCTAATTTTTAGACCACTTTTATCAATATTATTTGTCGATTAATATTGCCTGTATCGTTCTATGATATTATAATATTTGTAAAATAGTATAATATGAAAAACTATATTTATGACATTTTCCAGACGTCTGTAACACAAGTTTCTGTATATACACGAAGTCATGAGGTACATTTATTTTTTATGAAAATATTATAGTAAATCGAATCTGATCGAACCGATAATTTCATCCCTTGGTGGATAATGTTAAATCAAAGCTACATATTTTTATCTAGAAAGTAGGAACGTAGAGTAAGACCTTACGCTTAGGACATGGTAAAAATGTTCTTTTATCGGCAATCTACAACTTCCTTTAATATTTTTTACTGCGGTTACGAACTTCGACCGAAGGGAATCGTTCCGGTCGCTGGCTGTAGTTTAAAGGTTAAACTGTACAAGAAATTTCTTATCTACCCCTTTTAAACTTTCCGTCCATTTGCCATTCGTCGACTAAGAGTGAACTGATTTTATCGTTCGTAAAAACTTTGAATGACCTCAAATTACGAGTCTCTGTGTTAGAGTAAAGGCAATTAAACGCAGGGACAGGATACACAGTTCAGGAAAATACTGTTACGGCACTGGATTCTTATATTTTATAATTACAAGTTTATGAAGTAAAAATTCCGTATCATGTCTCTTGCGACAGTCTGCGTAGTGAATAAAATCTGTTATGAAAATTTTGTAAATATAATTTACAAAATGCAGTTTGGATAGAAAAATGTTTTATTTGTAAAAATGTTGTTAAGGGTACTTTCATGATTTTATATATTTCTGTATACTATGTGCATTACAAGCATTTTTGTATCTTCAAACTTTCCATAAATGCAGAAAAATCTACAGTCTGCCCACTACAAAATGATCGAATTAAAAAAATTTTGAAATATGTACTGCGTTACTGATTTTTTAAAGAATAGAAATTATATTTTTTTATTACTACAGATCGTTCAATTTAGAGATTAACTTTTAGATGTTTTCCACTATCCTGTTTCCTATCTATAGTTTAATTAGTTTATAAATTTTTAAAAATGTTTTATCGAGCGTGTACGCCAACACACGCTAAACACATTGAATATGCATACGAAACACACACCCGTTAAACACACGCGCCAAAGGAACAAGTCTAGTCGTCCCACCTCGTAGTGTATTTTTGATTACTTTAATGTCCACGGCATACTTTTTATTCAAAGTGCAACAAAAGACCAGTACAAAATTCTATACCAACTTCTAAAAGGTGTTTGTAAAGGGAAGGCTTCGATCTCCAATTTCATTGTAAAACGTTGAGTTTGTAAAACTTTGTCTTTGTCATCTTAAAACTTCAAACTGCAAAGATTTTACTAAATTTCGTAGTCATTTGACTTTTGCACAATTTTTGGAATAAAAGACCATTCTCACTTTGCTATTCTTTTGAGTACAAAGTCGTCATCGAGGAAATTCAATTTAGAGATAAGAAAGTCAAAGTTTTGTGTTTTAGAACGAGCCCACGCAGACTGATCTTTTCTCGTCAAGTTAAAGCAGTTGAAATATCCAGAATTTTTCGAACAGAGATTAACGACGCTAATTAAAATTTACTGCGAAGAGTATGTTTCAAAAATTATTGATTTACAATGTGATATTTTGTCTCTCTGGTATAAATTAAATATAAATATTTACACTTTTTTCCATTTTCCATTCTATGTTTTGCATCGTCATATAAGTTGAACAAAATTTCATTTCCTTTTATACCGTACACATGTTTGAAAGTTGAGTTGATTGAGTTTGATGTTTGAATTAATTTAATTCATCTGTGATATTTTATATTTCTAGTTATAAATTAAATATAAATATTTACACTTTCCTTCATTTTTCATTCCATGTTTCGCATTATCATATAAGCCGAATAAAATTTCATTTCTTTTTATAACGTATACATGTTTCAATTGAGTTCAATGTTTGAAGATTGAGTTGATTGAGTTTGGCGTTAATTTAATTCGTTTGTGGTAATTTTTCTGTCTAGTTACATAATAAATAAATAGTTACACGTTCCTTTATCTTTCTGCTCCTAGTTTCGTATTATTACATAAGCTGAATAAAATTTAATTTTTTTTCATAATGTACACATCTTTGAACTGTGTTTGACGTTTGCAGATTGACTTGATTGCTCCTTGATGTTTGAATTTATTTAAAAATAATTATTTATTTAAAATAACACTTGTAAACACAGATGAGTATATATTGTCATTTGAGAAACTCACTGTAACATTTTCTGTTGGAATACAATGATATTACACGCATAGGTACAAGCACTCTTACACAGACACCCACACAGGCATTTGAACAGGACACTTACACAGGTCATACTCATTACTATATAGAGAGTGGGGTTCAAAGTATTTAAGGGATCATGGGTTACTACCTACGTCTAGTCTGAGAGTAACTGGCCAACAATTAACTATTCTTGCATACTTTGTTAATTATATCACTCGCTTATATACATTTGGTTCTGTAGTTCTGTTTAATAAATATTACTGAATATTATTTTAAAATAAACATTGCGTCTTCCACAGATTATTAATCTTAACTTTAAGATTAAATTCTAACATTTTCCATACTTTTATGGATAATATCCAAAAAAAGATACAGATCTACACTAAAATATTCGTAACCTAATTCTACCTAAAACGTTTCTTCATGAAGATAAAGGAAAGTCTGCAAAGTTTCTACCATACGTACAATTTATTACTACATCTCGTACGACTAACCACAGCTAAAGCGAAGTAGATTAGGCTGACGACCAGACGTGCGTAGATACTATTTAATCCACTTATGTTTCTAAGATTCATTTGCATTTAGACAATTCGCATCTATGCGCATATTCGTACATTTAGAACAATACATACATCTACAAAACTAGAACCCGCTAAAATACTAATTTTACTAACTTCACCAAAAACATATTCTTACGAAAATGAAGGCAAGTCTATAAATTTTGTACAACTAGTAAAATGAATTACTACGTCTTGTATGACTAATCAGAAAGCGAATTACATTAGATTGTTTCGCATGTATAGCCACTGTTCGGTTACGTTTCCAAGATATAACAGTCAAACATTTGCAGTTAAATCCACCTGTGTGCGCGTGTCTATAGCTTTATAGAAAGCTCAAGGTACTGACCTACAAAAGTTCAAACCACTAAAATACTCGCAACCTAATTTTACCTAAATCGTTTCTTTATGAAAATAAAGGCGAGTCTACAAATGCTCACAAAAACAAGTATAATTAATTACTATCTACATATCGTATGTGTCGTGTGTGAGTAACCACAGCTAGAGCGAAGTAGATTAGATCGACGAGCAGACACGTATGGATCTACTACTATTCAATTCGGTTATGTTTCCAAGATTCAATGGTCAAACATTTGCAGTTGGACCTTCCGCGTGTGAATTGTCGACCGATATCGCGACACTATACGATTTCATGCAACAGAAACTCGAGTTTGCAATTAACCCACATAGCATGCAAGCACTTGAACGAGGAGAAAAGCACTACGAGGACGTCGCGGTTGCGGACTTCGGTCAAGTGAGCTTTCCGTCACGTTGAGCCTCGACACTTGTTCACGTTTCGAACGTCCATTAACGGGCCTACCCCAACAGAATTATGCCAAGTTCTTGGCCTCACAATGGCTAGTCTCTTATGCTACGGAATGGCTATGCCTACGAATTGCCGCCTGTTACTTCCAGCAGTCATCAGTCGCAGAAATTACGCGGCCCCGACCTTAATACGAATCGTGCTTAAGCACAAACTGAATTACCATAGTCAAGCTATTGTAAAGGCGTTAGGACAATCGCAATTGTATTGATAACACATGGAACCGAGGTTTTGATATTATCACATAATCAGATACTGAACTATTCGCGTTTGTGTGACTCTTCTAATGCGTCGGCTGAATTATCAGATATTCTGGTATTAATTTATATGGACAATACCGTTGTTTCGAACGAATGAAAAAGTTCATGGGTTGCTGATGTCACTTTCTTTTTCAGTTTTATTTCATGATAATTTTCCTTAAAGGGTACGATAAGCAGAAATTTTGGGTGGGCAAATGTGGACAGATCTTGGGCGATTATATTCCACTCAAACATCAATGAAAAAGATCATGGTACGCTAATGTGATATTTTATTTAACTTTTTATTTCATGATACTTTTTTTTCAAGAGCAGTAGAATGAAATTTTTGGTTGGATAAATATAGAAAAATCACGAACAAACGAATACTGTTCTGTTTTTGCACAAATTCGTATTTGGGAAGGCCAACCTTAAGTTTGTGTAACGCCCTGAAGTTTTAACGTTATTCCAATCGTAAGTTCGAGGTATTAATATTTTTATCGTATTATTTTATCATATTGATGTAGTAGATCAGTTCGAAAATAATTAACAAAGTACAATAATTTCTGATAAATAAATAGACCTTTTAAAAATGTATTGTCACAGTCATATTCGAGTACACCTTGCAGCATAGGTATTTCATGGAAAGATATTATTTTAAAGTATCTTTAAAAGTATTTACTGATTCGTACTTATAAAGACAAATATTGTTTATTCCATAGCCCTTTTGTCTTGCAGCTCAAGAACGACAATTGCTAGAATATGGTACGATATCCTTAACAAAAACTAAAAAACGAACAAAAACAAAGCGAACATGTTTGCAGAAATACATCTGCAACAGCGTGAATCCAAATTCGCTGATATAAATAAACCTATTGAAAGAACTGGGCAAAGTTCAACATACTGAAATAGCTTTCAAACTAATGGCAGGTTATTTAAGAAATAGATGCAATCGCATTTTCCAAATGTACCGACTTTGCAGAAAGAGATTCCATTATTTCACGTTCACCACACGTAGGGAATTTCTCGAGGTACCATTGACCCAGAGACATTTTCCTTAAACGTCAGGCAGAACGCCAGGCTCCTCTAACTTAAATGTAAATAACCAGATCGAGGATCGAAAGGAAACCACAGGCAGGATTTCCGACTGACCTGCTGCACGAGGTTATTGACCTCATCAACGTAGGAGGTTCAGACTGGTTGCACGTAGGAAATGTTTGAACGCTACGTCCATGCATAGACGTAATGTGAAGTAGATTCAACCTGTAGATAGGGTATGTACTGACTTGAATTTTGCCCTCCCTACATGCTTTCATTACTAGTTTGCATTCTCTGCTAATGATTTCGATAATTTTTGTTGGTTTGTCTTCTGTGAATTATTTTTGGTAGACTTCTAACAGAGACATCATTTTTATTCATTTACTGTCGACAATGTACTGCCTTCCCTGCATATTTTGCTTACTGGCTTATATTATCGAATAACGATTTCCATACATTTTGTTGATTTGTTTTCTGAGAATCATCTTCTACTTTTGAAGAAGACACATTTATTCATTCATTGACAAAATGAATAATCATATTAATGAACTGTTTATTATGTGGACAAAATTGATTCTCTCAATGATTACTGTGAATGAATAATCAGATTAAGGAATTGTTTATCACGTGAATAAAGTTCATTCAATTGTAGTACAAATGATTATCGATTGTGTTGTTTCCATCTTTGAAATGTGCTCTGTTCCTCACAACCGTATACCATAGATTCAGATACATTAGTTTTTCATTATAGACTTGTGTATTATTAATAGAAAACCGTTTTCACCACTTAGCTTCGGTGCATATCTTCTTCTGGCTCTAATTTGCTCAATTTTTTAACAGATGTGTTGCTTCTAAGTCTGGAGGAAGCTCCAGATATTCGTCTACTTCTTTAAAAATGGTCAGATAGGATAGAATACACGTTTGTATGAACTTTCTTCCTTGCCAAAGCAAAGTTGCTTCTATCCATTCTTAAAATGGTTCTCGCTAAATGTTAAAATGTTATAATACACTCTGCATATTGTCAATACTTTCAGCTTATCAACTAAAAGGATCAATATATGTTGTTGATAGAATGTTGTCGATATTTATTATCAGATAGAACATCACGTGTTTATATGAATTTTCTTCGTTGTTGTTGTTCCTTCTGTCCACTGCTGAAGTGGATGCTACGTGTTATGATACATCCTGTGTACAGATATAAAGCAGAACAAACTGTGAATAAGCCGCGATGCAGCTGCAAGTCGAACTGAGAGTAAAATCATAAATTCTCGGTCAGCTCAAAGCTCGATGTCCGCGGTGATCACGAATACCTCAACCGACTCCTGATGTTCCCCACGTGCGGTCTTCAACGTACACCGTGACTTCTCTCCATTAATAATTACAGAGCCCCGTACGCGGTTGGTCCCTCGGACATCTCGGCTATTTATTGTCGCTTAATGATTATTTATTAATCTCGCCTTATCGTCCATAAGTATCGTGGCTGGGACATTTGTCCTCGCGTCGCATTCCCTCTCCTACCGCATTTATCCGTTGACTTACATTTCGCGACTCTCCGACAATTCGCATTACGAGAAGTCGCATTACGATCGAAGTTTATTGGCTCTTCGAGTTTCCTATTCATATTGATTTTTACTGATTATTATCTCGTTATTTACTGATTTGATAAAAAGAAATGGTAATTATATAGATAGTCGATACGTTGTCGATTTTGATGATTTTCAGATATGTCGCAGAAAGTAACATTTTGAACAACTTTTTCTTGTACACGTTACCGCTGAGACTCTTTTATTTTTTGAGATGTTCGAAAATAGCTGTTGGTACCACTCTAGAACAAGCTTATAAGCATTTTATGTTCAGAATATCTAAAACTGATTTATAGTATTTTGGTTGATTGTAGGACACTTGTATAAGCAAATTTCGAGAGCAATTATTTTCATCAATTTACAGTCAATCAAAATTCTGTTCTATTATATTTTCAGTCCAAATGCATAGTTTGTACAAACGAATTTAGCGAAGTTTCATAAATATTTTGCAAAAATAATAATTTCTGATATACATACTGTTTAAATAAATAGAAATTTTATTTTAAAAGTGTTTTGTCACAATCATATTCGTCTTGTACTTGTTCAGAAAACATTAAATTCGTATTACCATAGTTCAACCTTCGATCGTTAAAGACATTGTTTAACCTGCGAACACTACAGACATTGATCAACCTTCCAACAATGTCAATATTGTTGAACCTCCAAACACTACAAACATTATTCAACCTTTCGACATTATAGACATTGTTCAACCTTCCAACATTATAGACATTGTTTAACCTTCCAACATTAAAAACATTGTTTAACCTTCCCATATCAAAGACATTGTTCAACCTTCCAACATTATAGACATTGTTTAACCTTCCAACATTATAGACATTGTTCAATTCTCCAACATTATAAACATTGTTCAACCTTCCAATATTATAGACATTGTTCAACCTTCCAACATTATAGACATTGTTCAATCCTCCAACATTATAAACATTGTTCAACCTTCCAATATTATAGACATTGTTCAACCTCCGAACACTACACACATTGTTCAACCTCCGAACACTACAGACATTGTTCAACCTTCCAACATTAAAGACATTGTTTAATCTTCCCATATCAAAGACATTGTTCAACCTTCCGATATTATAGACACTATTCAACCTCCGAACACTACAGACATTGTTCAACCTTCCAACATTATAGACATTGTTCAATCTTTGAACACTAACGATATTCTTCAGGTCTTGTATGACACGAACATTGTTCAACTTTCTACTGCAGACATTATTGAACCTTCCAGTTCGTTCCAGACGTTATTCAACCTTCGAACACTGTTCAGGCATTGTTCAGTCTTCGAACACTAGGGACATTTTTCAACTCCGTTACGAGGAAACTTATGCGTGTTCGTTCAGAACATATCAATACGTACTCTATTCATTCTCACGTGTTTTGTAGTGTAGTCTGAACTTTTATTGCTTGTTGTTATTGAATTAACAAGTATGTGGGAAAGTTATTCAGTACGCATCGTTCGTATCGACGTTAAAGGATTAATAGGCATAGACACGTCCGTACACAAAGTACAATTACGACGTTCAACGAATTAAATCTATAGAAAATTAATTCTCGTCAGTTTTCTACGCACGCGTAGAAATGACAATACGCGTTCAGCTATGGACTACGTGAAAGCCGCTTTGTGTCTATCACAGAAGTAATTCCAACACGGAGATCTCGTAAATACCATTGGTACGATGCTCAGGTATTTAATCCATTGCCACGGATCGCATTGTTCTTGCGTCGCGCTGCACCGGGTCATCTTTGTCCGCCCCTCTCATTCTCCACTGCGTGCACAAAACAAGGCCTTTCGACCCTTTATCTCTTTCCGCTGATTCTTTCTGTACCTCACTTTGCCGTTTATCTTCTCCAGCATTCCGTATTTTTCTCATCCGATGCTGGCCTTGCCGGCTAGTCGACGCGCTGCGAATTTCCTTTCTCTACAACGCCCTCACCGACTATTATTTTAGCTGAATTTAATTATCCGCCGGACACGAATCGTCCGAGACAGCTGGATGAAATCCTTTTTGAACGCAGTCTCTCCTATATCTCTCGACTTTTCGGCCAGACCTTTGTTCCTGCCATGAGCGAACCGAAAGGGGTTGACATTTGTTCATACTTAACGAGCGGGACTATCGTCTTGCAAGAGATCAATTGCAGAATCAAGCTGCGTTTACGAGCTATCGTTATGCGACGAAGTATTTGTTAAATATTACCGAGATCCGTTTCACGCTGTTGACCATAAGTAGAAGGATACGATATTTAATAGAAATTCAATACTTTCCGCTACTTGTATTTCTTACTTATTTTATGGTAAATCTGTAATTGTATTCGTATTATATGTATTTTATAACGTGTCCGTGTATTTATCTATTTCAGCCTAATGGCCAAGAAAGTGGACTTGGTTCTACAATAAACCGTAAACAAGTAGAGACAAAATTAAGACTAAGCTTACAGGCAATTACGCTAACACGAACTATATCAGTTCTTATTATCAGGTTATCGCTCCTCTTTACCTCTGAAGATTTTATCTTTCTACGCACATTCTCTCCATTACAGTTCATTCATCCGTTCATTCGTTCCACCATTCGTTCTATTATCGCACTTGTACTTCAGTTTCCGATTTCTTCCCCTTTTTCCTATCCTCCTCCTTCTTACTTTCTATTCCCTGCAACCAGCTTATTACTTCCATATTTCCATCTCCATGCAGGATTTCATTCAAATTCATCCTCTTCCGCTCAAATTCATTCTGTCTATCGCTTCACATTCCTCCTTCCAATGCCTCAACGAGTCTTCTTCCTTTCCACGCAACTTACTCGCCTCCTCTCAGATTACCACACCTGGTCCTGAATAAAATACCTACCTTACGATATAAAGTATTAAATATAGACGAATTTGCTACAAGTTTTCTATAAATGCACGAATATGTCTTCTACTATGTACTTGCGGCCAATCGGCAGTGTATACGAGAACATCGATAAAATTGTGTAAGATGAACGTCGATTAAGCGCTTCGGTGCTAAAATTTCAAAAATTCCTATTAGTAGAATTAACTGAATCCTATTAGTAAAATTAATTAATTTTGACATATGAATGGCTCGCATAAATATCGTCTTTGAGTGTTTCACACAGGAAGAGATCCAGTGAAATAAGACAGTTCTGCTTGGGCAGATACTGATCAGGTTTCGTGAAATCTCGACGTTGAAATATAAAGGTCGATAAATCTTTCTTCCTTCGAGTAACGCATCGTACACAGTTTGAAGTCACTGTGTATCTCATACGATCCAAAAGTTTAAAACACGTCAGCCTAAAATTTAGTGTACCTGAGGAAAGTCATTCGTGAACAATTTTTCGACATAAAGAAAATTACTGTTGATAATCGTAGGATTAACATTGCAATAATAATATTAATAGAAGATTAGATGTAAGCGCAACTGGACCTGCAAGCGATCATTTCTAATGCTTTCCAACAATTTCGCAGGTTGATGTTTTCTTTGATAGAATATTTAATTCTTGGAAAACAAATTTTTCTTCCCATTATATATGGCCTTTCGAACAATATGTAAATTTGTAATCCTCGGAAGCTTTTTTACGCAGTGCAGAAGTGACGGAGACGTTTAAGTGTCCTCTATCTGCTCTCTTCAGTTAAGAGCTTGACGCTTTTATCTCCATAAAGATTAATTATAATTCTTTATAATCTTCATAAAGCTACAGGACAAAGTATAAAATTATTGAATTCGCAGTAGAATAAAAGTATTCTTATGCTGGTAAAATTTCCTACTCGTCTGCATACTGGATCCATTATGTCCATGCAGGTTTTTCAGGTTTTAATGTTGCAAGACTATCTCCTAAAATTTTTGCGTACTTTCAAGCTTCTAGTTCCTACAATAGGATTTCATTCGATGGTTTTTCTTGCTACGCGTTACCTCGATCCTTTTAAGGAAAAATTTAGATAAAATTACAATGAAAAAAATGAAAAATCACTTTACCCGATCGAAGACGACTCGGTACACAGACGAAGGGTTAATTAACTCTGATTCTCTTTGCAACTCATAAAGTGATACGTACAAATTACTATCTTAAAATAAATACTGTCATTCGATCGTTATCCAAAAAATAAACACCGCATGATCTAAATTTCAAAAATGCATACTTACGATACGTTAAAAGTACGATTTAAAGTTTAATAGCTGAGCTAGTGAACAACGAGCAATGATTAATTTTCGTGGAAAAACTGATTAAAAACCTGGACAAAAAGAGCCGAATTAGTTGAAACACATGTCGCCGTTGTGAGTACATATTCGGGCGTAGGTGTTTACACGGCTCGTCACGGAGTGACGGTGCGGGCGATGCAACCGGTCGATCCGGTCGCTCGGCTCATTCGATTGAAACGCGCGCCGAGTGGCAGCTCGTGGACATTGTAAACGTTTCGAAGCAGCTTAATCAGCTACTGTATACTGATGTGGTTACACCGACTGTAGGCAACCGGACGCCTGATCGAAGGGTGGAATTCAGTCGACTGTGGACACGTATTCTCTACGCATAATCTAATTCAGTTTGCTCCTCCGCCGAGGTAATTTCGATTACGTAACGAGCACCGATTTCGAATAGACCACCGACTAGAATCGATCGATTTGCCCCTATATGTAATTCGCGTTAGGAAATTTGGAAAATATGGTCAACGGCGTGTATTCCAGCCAGTACATACCTGTTAGATCATGCATCGTTTTGAATGTGAATTAAAAATCATTAGAAAGTATTTCGCGATAAATCGGTTGAGACACAGACGTGAAATTTCGTGATACAAAGAATAGGGAGACTGAGAAGGGTCGATACATTTTGGAGAAAGAAAATCGTGCAAACGAAACTAAATATGATATAATGATCCTGTATGATAATATCAATGATCATGGCAATATGAATAATAATATGAATGATCCGTCCGTACATTTGGATTCGACATATATTATTGAGAAACGACAAAGTTAAATCCTTCGTTAAGTTAAACTTAATTGTAGAAAACAATTAGGAATATTTATAAATCTTTATCTTAACGTTTTTAACACTTAATATATAGAATCTACTAATAATAAATAAACGATAATAAAGTAAATTAAAATATTGGTTTGTCCCAGAAGTTTCTTTCGTTTCATAAGCGAAATAATAGATGCACAACATTTTTTATTTTATATTATTTTATGGATTTATGTGATTCATTTTGTAGTAATAGAATGAAATGGATCAAACGTAATTCAATAAAATAATATAAAACAAAATATGTTGTGCATCTACTACTTCCTTATGAAACGAAGGCAACTTTTGGGACAACCTAATACAAAACACAAAGTAGCTGATGAAAGGAAGCGAATGTTTTATAGATACGAGAACGTGATTGTGTATTGGTAGAAAAATGGTTGGTTGTCTGTGCTCGTGTATAGAACATAATATAACAGAAAATTCGATAATGTAAGTCGACCGAGAAAGATTGCAAATGAAACGTTGCATTAAACTTCATTAAAGCAACGTTGGCCTTTAATAGGTTAATTAAACAACTGACTTAGTTTGCTAAACTTTGGTTTGAAAAGTGACTTGTTAAAAATAAATTAAGCGATCCAATGTCTAGAAAATATTTCAACTACTTGTTATTTAAATTAAACTGAGTTGTTAATTGCTAATTGCTAGCTGATTTGGTTTGCTAAACTTTGCTTTAGGAACTCGCTTGTTAAAAACCAATCTGATTTTAAATTAAAATAATCCTGCAAAGGATTAATCGAGACGCGAGAATGAAAAAGCAATTAATTTGATTTTTACACAAATATTAGGAATCACGTTGCATTTTTACTTTACACCATAAAATTATTAGTTTGTAATTAGTAAGACGAAAGCCATTCAAATAATTGGTTCATGTAGTTCAAAACTACGTAAAGAGCATCTGAATGATTCAACTATCGTCGATCGTTAAACAATTTTATTTATTCGACAGTTTGCTTGCTCGTGAACGAGAACATTCGAAAACCTGGTCGGTAAGAAAATACCTACGTGCTAAGGCAGTTCGTCGAATATTTTTTGTAAACAAATAAAAAATTTTAACTAGGACGATAAAAAGAAGTTTCATATAAACGAACGAATAATTTTTCATTTCTATATAAAATTAATTTTTCCATGATATTTGACTACTCTGTACATCCTTAATTGTCGAAATAAAATCTACCGAATTTGTGTACGACACTGCGCACAAAAGCTGGATGGTATAACACGGCACATAATGCAACACGTTTAAAATAAATCACAGGAGTAATACGGTTAAATTCGACGATCAATTCAAGTTATATAGATCCTTATCACACACGAATGTATCATTTAATTGAAAGTTTTATCTGATAATCAAGAAATCGAGAAAAGGATCGACGTACGTGGCGGTGTGTTGTTAAATATCCAATGGAAATGCTCGAGAAAGTAATTATACTGGGAATACCAGTTTTCACATCATGTCTAAATCTCTTTGCTTTATTAAATCCTTTTCCCTCTCAAAGAGGAGCATTCTTATCGATCGAATTTATCTTCTTTCCATTCCGCTTTGCATGGGAAACAGCGACTCGTTAAGAGAGTAGTGACCTACCTAAGAGGCCGACACACGCTGAAGATGCGCCATTCAACCTTCGAAGCACGTTCTGTAATGAGAACGTATTACGAGCTGCAATAAAATCTATCGTTATCGCACGGACCAACGATACGGATGTTACAGAGAGGCGGACTGATGCATTGCATACTGGCCAAGCCAATAGAATTGGAAAAGAATTTCAACGTGCAGCTTGTTTCAGCTGAATCTGAAATGCCGCTCGGATACATTCTTAGTCGGATATCCGACGCAATGGAATCTCTGCATAATTTCTTCGCATTAATTGCATAGCGCGTTTAAATTTTCTCCTCTGTACTTTATAACGTATCTTACTACTTTAGATCAAAGACGACTACAATTTTCAGGATTTGGCATGTTACGGAGTTGCTATGAACATGTTATCGTAGAAAAGAAGCAAAATTGGATCAATACGTGTCGATTTAATAGCACGAGGCATTTTCAAACATAATTTCTTCGCTTAAATTGAACAGCGTATTTAAACTTTGCTTTCTGTAATTTATATCACACTCTGCCACTTCGAATAAGAGACGATTAGAATTTTCAGGGTACAACGTGTTATCGAATACTATAGAAAAAGACAAGATTGTTTCGTCGTGCTATTGTGGAGTAATACCTTCGAATGCTGAAAATTTCACTCATCCTTTTAAAGTTGCAAAGTTTATAACGTATCTTACTACTTTAGATCAAAGACGGTTACAATTTTCAGGATTTGGCATGTTACGGAGTTGCTATGAACATGTTATCGTAGAAAAGAAGCAAAATTGGATCAATACGTGTCGATTTAATAGCACGAGGCATTTTCAAACATAATTTCTTCGCTTAAATCGAACAGCGTATTTAAACTTTGCCTTCTGTAATTTATATCGCACTCTGCCACTTCGAATAAGAGACGATTAGAATTTTCAGGGTACAACGTGTTATCGAATACTATAGAAAAGGACAAGATTGTTTCGTCGTGCTTATTGTGGAGTAATACCTTCGAATCCTGAAAATTTCACTCATCCTTTTAAAGTTGCAAAGTTTATAACGTATCTTACTACTTTAGATCAAAGACGGTTACAATTTTCAGGATTTGGCATGTTACGGAGTTGCTATGAACATGTTATCGTAGAAAAGAAGCAAAATTGGTTCAATACGTGTCGATTTAATAGCACGAGGCATTTTCAAACATAATTTCTTCGCTTAAATTGAACAGCGTATTTAAACTTTGCTTTCTGTAATTTATATCGCACTCTGCCACTTCGAATAAGAGACGATTAGAATTTTCAGGGTACAACGTGTTATCGAATACTATAGAAAAGGACAAGATTGTTTCGTCGTGCTATTGTGGAGTAATACCTTCGAATCCTGAAAATTTCACTCATCCTTTTAAAGTTGCAAAGTTTGTAACGTATCTTACTACTTTAGATCAAAGACGGTTACAATTTTCAGGATTTGGCATGTTACGGAGTTGCTATGAACATGTTATCGTAGAAAAGAAGCAAAATTGGTTCAATACGTGTCGATTTAATAGCACGAGGCATTTTCAAACATAATTTCTTCGCTTAAATTGAACAGCGTATTTAAACTTTGCTTTCTGTAATTTATATCGCACTCTGCCACTTCGAATAAGAGACGATTAGAATTTTCAGGGTACAACGTGTTATCGAATACTATAGAAAAAGGCAAGATTGTTTCATCGTGCTTATTGTGGAGTAATACCTTCGAATGCTGAAAATTTCAGTCATCCTTTTAAAGTTGCAAAATTTACTGAATTTCAGGGAACGAAATAATCTATCAACTCCTGAGAATTTGAGTCATCCTCAATTTCGAATGACAAGATGCAATAGATTATTAATTCCCAATAAATCTTATCAGGTTTCTTTCGTTTTATGAGGAAATAATAAACGCACAATGTTTTTTCTTTTATATTTCGTCGAATCACAATTCATTTTGTTCTGTTGAGATAAACACCGCGACATTTTCACAGACTTGGTTTCACGTTTGTACGAAGGTGCATTGTTGTACAAAACACGTTTGCGAAAGAAAGACACTTTGCGGACAACCTAATGCATCAGCGAATAAGGGCAGGCCGTGCATTTCCATTCGAAATTCGAAATCTATGTCGGATTTGTCACAACGAATGGTGGTTAACGGGTTATTCACGCGCAAGACAAAGCGCAATCACTAGAGCCAGAGGAATCAAAAGGGATAACCAAACTGGGAAGACAGATGGAAAGCCATACAGGAAGGAAGGATGAGCGCGGCACGCGGTTGGTAGTACGTTTCGAAACTGTTCGCTATTTGTATATAGTACACGTTTATATGTATGTGTAGTACTCGTAGATTCAGCTTGGCCGACCAACCGAATGACCAACCAACTGACTAACCAACGAAACCTTCGACCTTCCTGCTGCTCAACAGCCCCTCGAAGGATGCTTGTTAACTTACAATACCAGCAACTATGACGTACCACTCTATGCTGTATTATTGCTAGTGATGGGCTGA
This sequence comes from Bombus pascuorum, assembly GCF_905332965.1. Lineage (NCBI taxonomy): Eukaryota > Metazoa > Arthropoda > Insecta > Hymenoptera > Apidae > Bombus > Bombus pascuorum. Next base: position 1,137,949 of record NC_083494.1, read on the forward strand.
AATACGTCACAAGTAGATTGGAACATTGTCCGACTGGATTTGTTGGCTTTCGTGAATTTCTCTCGGTTTGGAACGATCATGGAAGGTAGAGTAAAATCAAGGCGTATGTCAGTTCGGTGAACCTTCGTATAGTTGTTCTTGAATTCTGCAACAGCTTGTCGATGCACTTGTATCCGTTTGCAATGAATAAATCCTTTTATATCCTTAAACTAGGTTGGGCGTGCAGTGATCAGCGCTGGTTTCGAACAAAATGGTTTGAAGTGACAACAGTTGGGTAAGTAGAAGGAAGGTTGTTTCGTATAGACTCAACACAATGATGAAGATGAACACGCATTGGCCGCAAGTGTCACTTATAGAAATGAAGCGATACAGCAACGCGTGATAGCGGACAATAGAGAGCAGAACCTCTTTCGTCCTTGTGCGATCGCGTTACGCTCCTTTTCAGCTACGCACAGTACACAGGTTCGGGAGAAGAATGATCGCGTCCTTCGTATTGCTAATGATGTCATTAATTTGTGAATTTTGTGCGTCGGTGCACGACGAGATTCGTATCCTTTCCAAGTGTTAGAGACCACCGCTAACACTGTTTGTGTCATGGCTATGATTCAGTTTGGAGTTTCTCTCAGAAAGAGAATCCCTCGGAAAGGATAATCGTATCTAATCTATGATGATTAGTCTGTTATTACAAATTACCGACATCTAGTATTTTATTTTATTTTATTTTATTTTATTTGTTGACAAATGTCTTGCTGTGGATAAATTCCATCATACTGTTACATCTATTTTAGTTTGAGATCCTATTATTTTGACGGATTATGAATCCAAAGTGCTACCAGCGTATTTAATTTCGTTCTATAAGATTTTCTTCCATTTCTTGTCCTGATTACGTAGGACATTCCTCATAGGACATTCCCCATAATGAAGTTCAACGCAAACAGTACGAGTAAAGAATATATTTCTTCAAAAATATATATAATATGATATGCTTAAATTAGTTTTGGTGAATATAAAAAAAAAGAACAAAGGGATTTATTAGAAACAAAATAAAAATTATAGAAGAATGTGCATTGCCTTTAATCATTAAAATAAGTTAGTGAAGTTTTCCTCGATTTCCTTCCGCCTCTATTTAACTCTTACTGTAATAGGACAATAAGAAGATTCACGTGTAATAAATAAGAATATTATTTATAATTTTATTCTAATTTTACGCCAATTTTGAACTTTGTTCTGAATTTCTGATCATTGCTCTAAATGTAAATGCATACAGCAATATAATCAGTATTTCATAAACTACTAATGTAATGTTGATAATTAGAAAAAGGAAAAAAGCTTATTAAGTTATTGACAGAAAAATCGAGGGCAGGTCACCAAATTTTTTTTATGCATTTAGTTATTGATTAAAAAGATGATCGATAACAGGTCAATTGCTCTATCCCGTCGCAAACTTTTTTCATTAAAACTTTTTGTTTCCTCTGTATGGTCAGAAAGCAGACTGGTTTATTCTACTTATTTTGTATTCTTTTTGATTTCACGAATTTTCACGTGGAACGAACAAAATAATTAATTAATTCATTAATTTATCATAATTACATTGTAATTTCAATACTTACTTTTTATTCATAATATATAATAATAATATTTTATACGTTAAAAATAAATTATTTAGCGTTAGATTAATTATTTCTGTCTTGTGCATTTATAAATGTCTTTTCAGATTTCTTTTAGTACGTAGTACATAATATGATCCTACATATAGTACATACGAATGAAGATTGATGCTAACATTAGCTGCTGGAGGGTTTACCATTACGTTTACATATGCAGAAAGCAGTTCGTGACCAATGTACACTAGTGTATACACTTGCAGCTAGCGCAGCACACATAAAGAAAGAGCATGTTGGCATCTGGTAATAAGTCACGATGGCGAACCATAGTCAATTAGTCGTAGCACATGCGGTATTCCCTTTAGGGTTTTGCAATGTTTTCGTTTTTATGCTGTACTAAAGTGCACCACCACGCCGTGAACCCAACTGCGTATGCTTATTAAGTTCTCTTGATATGCATAGGTTACTGAAATACGAGAATCAAAGATTCAATTCACGTACTAAGAGATTCAAAGTTCCTTCTGCAACGTAGCTTTGCATTTCTCTGTTACGTATTATTATTCGTATTATTTTACGAGATTTTATTATCGTTATATAAATAATATTTCCTTTATACTACTAGGTTGTCTAAAAAGTTTCTTTCGTTTCATAAGGTGAATAACAATTCCTGTTTTATATTATTTTATCGAATTAGGTATGATCCATTTCGTTATATTTCTATTATTATGTTCGTGCATAATTCAATAAACTAATATAAAACAAAAAACATTATGCGTCTATTATTTCCTTATAAAAGGAAAGAAACTTTCCGGACAACCTAATGTATACTATTGTTGTTATACAATAATATAATAATTATATGTCATTTAAATATAGTACTGAAACATTTTTACAAAAAAAAATAAAAAAGAAACGATAAGGAAATAGAATGAAGTAACAGTAGCATAGTGATTGATTATTCCACTTTGTTTTCTTTGCATTTACCTATGTTTTATTCCCTATGCTCTAAGATGAACCGAATATCGCGACAGATATTTTTACGACTGAAATGTGAAAAGGTGAACAACCAAGGGCGATCGTATTTTATTGTTTAAATTAATAATATATCCTCACGCACTTAGTAAGTATTTGAATGTATATGTGCTCAAGACCAGAACAAATGTTCTTACATAGTTGTACTATGCTATATGCATAACACTGTGTTATTTTTGTATTAAATTATTCGTATTAATGTATAAATACGATGCATGTTTTGCATGTTTCTGTTTTTTATATGTTACAATTCAATGTGAAAATATAATAATACATATGCAACATTGAAAAGATAATTGTTGCAAAGTGTTATTAATATCTCGAAAGCATTCAGATATATTTATATATATCGTTGAAATCAGATCAGATAATTAAGGGTACTACCATTCAAATAATATTCCATAGATTATTATTTACACGTTTTTTCCGAAACACGCCGTTTAGAATGATTAACAAGTGTAATATTTATTGCAGATAATTTAGTCATATTTTACATAAAGCTTTCGTAATGGTAATGGTCATACTGTTCCGTTTGCATTCCCAAAGGTATTACCCACGTTTAGAAACTATCAGAATTGGAGAATTAATGCCTCTACTTTCGTAATTTGCCTTCGAGATTAACGGATTGTGAGAGATAGTAAGTTTGGTTAGTAACCAATCAATTATAAGCAATATATATTACACAAAAGCTGACCATAAAGTGGCATTACAATTGCCATGTTTATTTTAGACCATAAATTATTTCAGTGTTTGAAAAATATCCTTAGTAATGGGAAAACAAAACTATAAGTATAATAAATATCATAACTATGTGAGTCTCTCAACTATTTTCAATATTTGGTATTTAATTACTTAACGCGAGCAGTATAAATATATTTATTCATTTGTCTTCTCTTCTTTATACTTATTCGTTAGTTATGTTGCTTTAACCCATTAAGAACTGACCTTACGTTAACGCAACAAACATTTCCTTTGCAATTTCTTTTCAGACAATTCACGTTGCTGATTTTTATTAAATTCATATTGCCACTATAAAAAGGAAGCGCAAGGACTTACTTAGTATTCTTTTCACTACCATTCTTCCTTCGACGTAAATTCTACAATTTTATGAAGTTTGAAGAAATCGAAATACTTCATAGCGATGACGTATCTTATAGCAACGAACTATTCGTTTCTTCAAATTATAAAGCTTCTTCCTTTAATTTCTGACTGACGTTAATTACGTTTGTTACAAATCGATTTACCTAACTTTTATACATTATTTCACTGCTTGATCCTCAGTGAGTTGATTCTACTGTGCAATTAGGCGTAGAGAATAAATCAGAACATGCGAGAAGTAGGAGTAATTCAATACATTAAAATTGGAAATACATTGTTTTCGACCAACAGGTCTTTTGTATTATAATAATTGTTCGTCTACCTTCAGAGAAATTGTTCCAAGTGACCAGGTCCAGCAGGTTCTACAGAACCGTGAATCTATCGCGTCATAGATTGTTCAACTTGTTCGCACAGCTTGTACTAATTGTCCGGCAACTTTGGTCGTCAGGTTGACGTACAGTTGCAACACTGTCCATCGATGTTTTACGAAGAACAGATTTTAAATGCCGCTGTAAATAAAAATCGAATGGATTCGGGTCCGGAGAGCTGGTGAGGAAATAAGAGCAGCGCGATCTATTCGTTTGCCAGGGAATCGTTGATCTAAGCAGCGTCGAGCGTCACAAAATAAACTGTAACTCGAAGAGAAGGCCATATCGAACATGTGTTTATACGATCCTCTCTTCTTACTTTAGCGTGCTGAATCAGCTCCCGGCGTACTCTTCGCGTGTTCTGACTCAGCCTTTATGTCAAAGATTGCAAGTTCTATACTCCGTGCAACGCGTCGAGTCGGTAGAGGTTAAACAAACGCACGTGATTGGGAGCGTATTCACAACCTTCAGATACTTTGTCATAAAGTGAAAGCAAGCTCTAACAATGGCCAATGTAAATTCGCTTTTGAACCGAACGTTCGCCAGCCGATACCTCGAATTCTTTGCATCTATCACGTGCCTAGCAGGCGAAACTTTCGTTTACCTCTACCGACTACAGCGTTAAATATCATAGGGAAAGCTCGTTCCGTTTTTACAGCCGCGCTGAAGGATGCGTTGTATCCTTCACGCGCGTTGTTTTCAATCTGCGCTGCGTTCCTTCCGATGACTTTTCGCTACCTTTGCGGTAACTCCGTTGTTCCATCGGTGTAGAATCGCACAGTCTTCTGAGAAAAGAAACGATCCAATTCGCTTCTGCGGTCTTCCAAGTGATAGCCTGAGCGTGCAAGATCCACAGAATATGGTAGATGGGGTAGAACGTCTCATGTAAATTGCACCAATTTTCATTGTATGACGCACGTGCGTGCCTGGCTCTTGCGCCAGTTAGTAAGCAACGAGAAACAAGTACTGCCAACAACGTTCATTCTACGCTCTACGGTTGATTGTTAACTAATCAACAATACCCGATTAAATCAATTAAATCGAGGTTAATGGTCATTGCTTAAACTTCGATCAAGTTTATCCCAGTAGAACCTCCCTTGAACGAAGACTATCGAGTTTCTACGAGGGACTTTTGTAGCCTAAGATTCAAAAGGCTTCTACACCACTCTGTAATACGGCTACATCGACGAATATCGTCACTTGACACTGTAATTTACGACCTCGGTATATTGATTCCTCGCTACACCGAGTACATACATTGACACGTGGCATAATTATTGCGGTATGTTCGTGCCAGTTTCATTAGTAGAAGATTTACAGCTGCCAAAAGTGTCCAACCAACCTGTAATTGTCGTGTATCTCTTTACGATCGATTTTCAATTTTGAAACAGATATTAACGAAATCCTTTCCAGAGCACTTTAATAACGTTTAAAGTTGATATCTTGTATACCGAGGTATACATTTCTACGTACGTATATTTCTGCACGCTTATGTTATTTGCACTTGAAGATATTCAGTACCATCGATACGTGTTTCGTAATTTATTGACTGTAAATATCTCCGGAGATAAATGTCTGAATGATTTATGTCCTGTGAGTGATCTGGTCAAATGGATTGAACCATACGTAGCGAACCATCGATCTTCCAAGACCATGTTTAAGTGTGTTTTTATTATTATGGTATTATGTGCCATATAACTACCTTGGACATATAAGATTCTCTTTTTTCATTGGCTGGAATATCGCGTATCGATTTTGGTATTTGATTTACATATCGGTGCAACGTCATAGCATCATTTTAATAATACACTGATACACGACGCGGTTAAATAGCCATTTATAATTCCACATCAGGCACTATACTTATTTACTTAATGTTTATCCTTGAACATAAGTTACGTATACACGTCGTTAAAGATGTTGATCACATCGATCGAAGACTCCGTTAATTGTAAATTCTGATTTGTTATTCCATAATTTTATTTACATAGTAATACCGCTCGGTAATTAGTAATTAGTTACGCGATAAAATCTAAACATTATAGACATTAGTCTAACGAATGATATGCATGTTGCCGAGGTAAGTACATCGGTGGAAATAAATACGTGAATTAATCTCTAATGTGCTATTATTACTGCCATGTTGTATACAATATCAAGATTAAATAAAATATCCTACATCGTGAAGCTATTAATCACATCTAACTAGAGTAAAGAGCTTAGCCATCTGTTGCGTGGAATCTGACATAAGCAGCGTTATTTATATCGCGGTTTTTATTATACGGATTTCTACGTTCTCGTGCCAACGCAGTTAACAGAGGTTTTTTGAAAATTAGATCTCGCGCTCGCTTCATTTTGCACGTCTGATATTTGTAAACTTCCGACGCTTAACCCAGGTGTCTCAAAAGGACCAACTTCGATCCACTTTCGCTTATTACTCCTTTCTTTAATTCAACTGATATCTGTCATTGCTTTCGTCAATATTTGCAAATCGTACGTGATTGCCATGATCGATCGATACTGTTCTCAATAGCGTCAATGGTGGTTATATGTTAGTAACAATATTTTTTGAAAATTTGTCGAAAACAGCAAGTACACTGTCGCTTCTGAACATGTACAACATTTTGGAGAATAAAAACTACACAAACGTTACCAAAATATACGAATCAATGGCGAATTAATGGTCAAAAGCATTTTGTCTCGTATGATCCACAAACGTATGTTATATGAAACATAAATGGTTAATCTAAAATCTTGTCAATGGTATTGGTAATATTATCAATGCTAAAATTGATGGCGATTAAAAATTTATCTGCCTGTCTATTTGGAAGAACCTTCTGTGTCTCGTCTGTCGCTTGACAACCGAACGAATCGAAGACAACGAATGCTTAAATAATAACACTGGCAGATGTAAATTCCTTTATTGTATGCTAACTTGTAAGGCTAACAACAGTCCTACTACGTGATAACATCGTACGAGAACTCTAATGAAACATAAAATCATCCTGTGTCTTTCCATTTGGAATTCTGTAAATGACAATAACAAACAAGTTTGGCAAGTAAAATAAATAAACGAGCGTTCGCGTACTTTGAAGCAGCGTTGTACACCCAGAGCAGGTAAAACGCGACGATAAAGGAAGAGCAACCAGAGGTCCGATCGTGTCGATAGCTAGGAGTAGCCGATCGACACGTTGGCGCGTTAACGGGACGCCGGATTCATGGCAGTGGATGTTAAGGGTCGGCGTGGACCGAAAACGCTGTTGTCTCGTAATCTATTTTCTCCTGGGGGCAGAAGCGTTTAAAGCGGAATCGCGGTGGCCGGACGACAGCAACCGGTTCCGGGCACGCGGAGCCTGGCATCCGGTCGTTCAGCTCGGTCAGGTGTGTCCGACGAACGCACTAAATCTGCGAGAGTTACGCGGCCGGCACACAAATAAACGCTGCCGCGGAGATTCATGGAGCAATTCACGGTGACTTGATATTGTTAGGGGCAAGGAATTATCCCGGCCCGTGAATACGGAATCGGCATGCCGTTCATCTGGCGAATCCGCGGTCGGCCAACAACGACTGTGAGGGCCGCGCGTACGAGAAGGACGCGGCCACGACAACGCTGGTGTTGGTGAACCTTGTAATGGTATTCGAGATGGTTGTAAAGCTGTCCGCTAGTGGTGGAGCCGCTGTCCACGGACAACGTTCCGAGGACCATCGATATCTCTCGTCCAGAGTAACGTCGAGTGCCAGCTCGATGGCCGATCGATGAATTACATCGAGGCTCCTCTCCCTATCTCCTGTTCTCTCTCTCTCTCTTTCTCTGTTAACTACCAGCACCGCTTAACCGAATCGCTCTTCTCCCGCCGACCGATACGATCGATTCGATTTGCGAGGCGAGAAACTCTAGTTGCCGCCCCTCCGCCTCCGTCTTACCACACCCCAGGGGCTGATCACCGATAAACCTCATCCCCTTCGTGCCTGCAGGCACTCAACAGAATCTTGGAAATCCGTTGCCTGGGGCGTAATGCTGGAGGACCGGTAAAGATTGGCTGCAAGGGTGTGATGAAAACGAGGGTGCGATTCTGCCCCGAGTTGAATGTGCGACAAACGAGGTACGGCGGAATCCTTGCTGATGTCTCAGAGATTCAATTCTCCTAGGACGCTCGGTTTCAGACATTTTCCTTTCCTATTTATGGTTATGTCATAGTTTCTCCTCTTTACGATCTTAGGTTCTTCGACACTTCTGCGTACTCGATATCGAATATCATCGAAACGCTTTCATCGAAATTTTTGATGAGCAAATGGATGTTCGCAAGTATAAATATCCTTTCGTTAATAAAAAGGTTTATGAAACTTCGAAGTTGCTTCTTCCTTGCAATAAAATTTCTACGACAATTTTTAACGCTATGATATACACGAGTCGATAAGAACAATCGTTCGAAGTCTACTGCCTCTATTGAAAAATGTTTCCAATGCAATTTTTATTTAATTTTTATTTAAACGGAAGACAGTCGTCGCTAGATCTTAAAGAAAATTTCCAAAAACTGAAACGATTAAAAGCAGTTGATTCTTAACTAATCACGAACTTTTCTGATAACAAATAACGAACGATTAAAACTTCCTTTATCTACAACGGTTGAATGAAAAGAAATTTCAATCATTTTATTATGTGTCATCGATATTGGCTAACAAGATCAAGATAAAATTCCTGTAATCGATAACTATTATTCGTATTCCTTTACCGATAATTGTTATCAGTAACCAAATCAGATTTTAATCGTTTACAGCGATTATTCCCAACCAAATTCAGGATATTAATTCCCGCGTCACGAGGTTTGATGATGGTCCCTGGCAAAAATCCCGTAACGGATGCTCTTTAATCTCGCCCGACCAAAACTACAGTGTCTTAAAATGAAAAGAATTGCGATGATATACGAGAGGACATTTTGACCTGCTGTAGGCACCAGGTGAGGTCTTAATTAAAGCGTCAGTTGAATCAACGTTAAACGAGAGGCAGACGAAAAAGTTACGCCGCGAAAAAGATTGAAACAGCAGGAAAATGTGGGTAGAAAGGAGAAAATGAAAAGAGAAGGAAATGTATCTTCGTCTGTCAGCTTCCTTGCTCTTATCAGGTGATATTCAAATTCAATATCGACCAGTAATTGAAATGGCAGAACGAGTGGTTACCAAAAGAAAACACTGCGATAGAGACGTGTCCCCCGTAAATCGTCAAATGGTAACGGTATATCGGTATACATATACGGCATGTCGCGTCCGATGCAAACGTGCAATGCAATCGCCGACCATAAAACTGAAAAACCGTACATTTATTTTTCGACAGCGATAGCACTGCTGAACCAATCCTGACGTTACCTTGAAATAGGAGTTTTCCTGCATCCACAATCTTGCGTAGTTTCGTTCCATCCGAACTTCCGCCAATGACATCCACGTTCATGCGAGGTCCACCTTATACAGGGTGGACGATATATAACTGACTAATTTCAAATTCCCGCCTTTCTGCAACTATGCATCGTCTATTGTCGCTGTTGCTTTAGCAAATGTTTTATGGACTCACGACAAAATAATCGTTGGAAACGTTAATCGCGAGTAAAAATTGTTGCAAGATTTTGCCAATGTGATTGGTCGATGACTACTTGCACGAGTTAGGCGAAGATTTCCACGAGAGTATTAAGAGGAGACCATGACTTTTATAAGGCAAATTTTAATAGTCACGGTATAAGAATTAATATGTTTGTTTAAATGATTTTGCTTACGAATAATCGCTATATAATTTTGTTTTTAGTAATAATTGATGAAAATTTTGTTTGGTCATTGGTAACCATTATTGACAAGGGAAATTGTGTTTGTATGGATAATCATGATCGATGACGGGGAATTTTATTTCGGTTACGCACACCGCGAATTTCAGCGAATACTTGCAAATTCTTTGCATTAATTTTTGACGTGTAAACTGTTTCTTTCAACGTACAATAAAAATTCAGCTGAATAATATTCGGTGATGAGGATTATATGGATGTTGACGATAATTCGGCTCGGCCAGTTGAAATTATCAATTTAAACGAAAAATAATCCTTAACTATTTCATTTCAAAGAAAAATGATAAATAATTTTATGTATTTTTGTTTTAACTTCTATATTCGTATGTCTCTTTCTTACTTTCGCTCATGGAACTATCTAAAAAGAAATTCAAAGCTTTAAATTCTCAATTAATTTCAATAACCTTGCCACAGTTCAATTGGGTTCTATTACTATCTCACGTATCGCAGCCGTAGGGTAGTTGGACGAATTTACAATTCGTTAACCATCGAAATTCAACACCGCAGTAATAAAACGTTCAACTGAAATCCATTACCGCGAGAGAAAGCTGTATCGCTGGCAATATAGATGATTTATGGTTTCCACTAATAATGCACATTCAACGTGCATCACTGATTCATAAGTATGTACTTGATGAGAGTTAATTTTCTAATATTTGAAATTTGCCAAATATTTGATGAATAGAACGGTGTTTCATCCTTTTCTATTTTTCTCTCAAATATTAGGTTGTTCGAAAAGTTTCTTTCATTTTTATAAGGAGATAATAGACGCACAATGTTTTTTCTTTTATATTAGTTTATTGAATTATACACGAACATAATAGAAATAGAACGAAATGGATCATACCTAATTCAATAAAATAATATAAAACAGAAATTATGAAACGAAAGAAACTTTTCGGACAACCTAATAGATCGAGAAATCTGTATGTGAAGTGCGTTGGAAAAATGCGCAAATACACGTGTACCGTATGCATATACTTCAGGTGGAACTTTAAACGTTACATACGTAGTTGAATTAGTATGGAGTTAGTACAAATTGAACGACACTGTGTGTATGCTGTATTCACATTGTAACATTCATTTCATTTTTACGTGAAAAGTATTTTGTTGCATCTTAATTGTTCTTTCGTTCGTTATAATTCATGAAAACAATTTAATATTCGAAACTGTAATTTCTAACAGCACAGAGGTCTATGGATTATATATTATAAATATATATGGATGAAAAAACAGGCTGGAAATTCAGGTTATAAATTACGCTAGATATGTAAATTACGAGCGTATTTCTTAAGTAAGATTGATGTTACGCGAGCGACAAACGTTATTAGAATTATCTCTTAATTCGTTATAGCGTAATTATCGCACGTTTATTACAATATTCAATGATTCAGGTTTCATTCATAAAGAAATATTATAGCTGCATAACCAAACAGTTAAATATAATTATGGTTTGTACGGATAAATGGCAGATCATTATCAAGAAAATATCTCGCACATCTATAAAGCAAACTTGCAATGTAAAACAGGTTTTAAGCGGACGAAATAATTTCGTTTTCTGTAGCGGGACTCGTCTTGGTTCCACTCAGTTTTATTAAACCAATTATACAAGTACATTGGACACGAGTAACGATTTAAAAGCTGCAAGGTGTTCGTAGATTACATCGTCGTACGAATTAACGACGAAGCGTATTTTTATATTCTCGAATCGTAAAACGCAGGTGGATAACTTCTAGCCCAGAACTCGAGAAGACGTTCTGGCTCCTTTCTTCTACCCTTTTTGGAATTTTTATCACATAATTCCACCAAATCATAGTCCCTTGCGAATGTCCCCCTAATCTCATGTATTTCCACGGACATTCAAGTAAGTAAGTACTTACGTTACTTGCATCACAACTCAAAAGCATCACTTGTCGTTGAGAGGATGTGACTCAGTTATGAACTTACGAGTAAAAATTGTACATTGATAAGTAACGAGTGCAATTTCTATTATTATTTTATCATTGGTAAAAATGGTAAGAATTGTTTCAAATAACCTGAGTCATAGATAGGTGAAATGTAATATTGGCATTTATAGAAGTGAAACACGTTAATGGCACAATTTTTCAGCAAAATTTATAAAGATTTTCAATAAGTTATTTGTTTTAGACAGTCTACAGTCTTTAAAATACAGATCTGATAAAAAGAGGTCTCTGAGAGATGTTTGCAAACGGTTTTTCTCTTACATCCTGATTAATTGAAATCATTGGTAAAAATGGTAAGAATTGTTTCAAATAACCTGAGTTATAGATACGTGAAATGTAATGTTGGCATTTATAGAAGTGAAACACGTTAATGGCACAATTTTTCAGCAAAATTTATAATCATTTTCAATCAGTTATTTGTTTTAGACAGTCTACAGTCTTTAAAATACAGATCTGATAAAAAGAGGTCTCTGAGAGATGATTGCAAACGGTTTTTCTCTTACATCCTGATTAATTGAAATAATAATATATAAAATCAGTAGATACATCAACGAGTGACGTTTCAAATTTTAATATACTATTGCTTAACAATTAACATTCCTTAACATTCTTCCACTGTTATGACAAATCTGCCAGGTTGTCCGAAAAGTGTCTTTCTTTTACAGACACGTCTTTTACAACGATGCATCTTTATAAAACCCAATCTGTATTACGTTGTGATCTTTATTTTAATAGAAGAAAATGGATCATAATTCGATAAAATAATATAAAACGGAAAATATTGTACATCCATTATTTCCTTATAAAACGAAAGAAACTTTTCGGACGACCTAATACTTATAAGCAGTAGTATATATCGACGTACAAGCAGCCAAGGTTTGAGCAAATTCGAAAGATGATTAAAAAATTATCAAAATCTTACGAACAATTTCGTTCGAAACGTTAGATTATAACGAAGCCATACGTGTATATAGTCAACACTATGGTATACTAATAATCTGACCGGAATTAGCTTCCCTCAGTCCTATTAAACGTCTGTCTTAATTATGCCAAGTAAAAAGCTAAACAAGTAGTAATTGAAGACTGTTGCGGATTAACAAAGTTACAGCCAGTTTAAAGCATTTAAAACCAATTCGTATAAAGAATTCTAAGTAAATCCGCAGTGTTATCTACGGTGTGTAGCGACAAGTTGAATTTTGTTGCGATCATGATTTATTTTGCTTTCGAGGAAATCTATTTGCCTGATCTAGCGGATTATGTCTTTTTAATCCGAACATGTGGTTTCCAGAGCACGTTAGCTCTGCGGTCAGTGAGTTTTCTGTCACCAACACTGTTCTGTGAGTTGTTTAGCAGGATGTTTGCTGTAGTCAGTTATCTCCTGACTGATCGGGATCATTGAAAGACTACCGTATATATCCTCGTTGTTCATGTACCATGGCACGTTATATATGATTCGTAATGTCTTCGATTGGAATCTTTGTAGCATTTCAATATTCGAACTGTTTGCCTGAACACCACAGCTGTATCCTTCACGCCCACGCTGACTCGAGAGTAATCTTATACGTTTGCACTTTACGAAAAGATGGCAAAGCGAAGGAATGCGGGTCCGATCCGTTACTTGTCGTTTCTAACAGATCCGATGCAATCGTGCAGATAAACAGGCATTTTGTTTGAAAATGTAACGTTAAAAATAAGGTCACATAGCAACGCACGACAGCGAGTGAGGAAGTGAATCTATCTCCTATTCCTGTGCTGTCTCGCTTGCTATCTTCTCGTTCCAACAGAGTATTGTGATCATTTGGGCTAAATAAGCGGCGTGCTGACCTATGTCCCAATTTTAAGCGAAGAAAACTAGGGCTGTTTATTCGATTAGGTTCTGTTCTTCGGGCTTCGTGCTGAATACACCAGCGGCTCGAATAAGCGGAATCCAGTGTAGTTGTGAACGAGAGTGTACAAGCAAGATTGGCTTGTGTAGTGCAAATTGTTATCCGGGAAGTCGAATCACTGGATAAATGTCGCGTAACGAAGATGAGCAAAAAAGGAAAAGGAAGAATCGTACTTGCTAGGAATCGGGTTGCCGTCAGATTGATTTGCCTTTGCGAGCGTGAATGAAGATTACATTACGATAAGAGTGGACGACTTTCTGTTTGAATGATCGCCTCTCTTTCATCCTGTGGAACGCCTGAGCCAACGCACGTCCTGACAAATGGCAGATGATGCAAATTCAAAACGTTTAAACACGATTCATGCCTCGGTGGTCGTTGAGCTTTTAACGAAGACTCGTTGTTGTTGGATTGCACGCATACCTCCGATCAGATTACCGAATAATCCGAATAACTCCGGCTGCTAGCATTTTGTTTCTGACTTCGAACGATAGCTTTACTATATCTCAGAGAATATAACGTAGGAAGGAGAATATCTGACCCCTTGCCAGATCAATTTATCCCAGTAAGTCTTTTCTAAGAGTATCGACTTTCTTGATTCATTTTTCTCTAATCTACAGTACGATTCAAAAGTATCGTGACACTTGCAAAATTTTAATAAGACATATCTTAGTTACGAAACCACAGGCAGGTCAAACTGCAATGATTTGGTTTTTCATAATCACCATAGTTACGTACAATAGTATATTATAATTCGATTAAATTGGTTTTTGAGAAGGTAATATACGAGCCTCTCAAAAGACAAACTGATCAAGTTCACTTTTTCTCAGTTTCGTTAGAAAAGTTCAGGATTAATGATTAATTTAAAAAAAAATGGATAACTTACTCCTATGAGTTTATTTATTACAAGAAGACGACGTAAATAGTAGGAAATTTCAAGTTAGTATAATTAGAATTATCATCTTGAATATCCCTGGAACTTTGGATGAAAGATATTTGGCGCAAAAGAGAATATAGTTTTCTTTGTAGGCAGAGTTGCTTAAGAAATATTATCTTTTTCTAGACACACAGTTTTTACGTTTGCCAACTGATGCACACTCCAAGGAATACAAAGACTTATGTCTATAGGCTGTCGATTCGGTGCTTGAGAAAACTAAAGACCAGATGTAGAGTTTTCTTAGAAGTGATGACCACTTCAACAGGATCATTCAATAAATTAATATAAAACAAAAACATTGTGCGTCTATTATTTCCTTATGAAACGAAAGAAACTTTTCGAACAACTTAATAAATACCAAAACTTCTTTCATTTTCGCTATATTCTCTAATCGCTAAAGCCTGGCTCGCGTGATTAAATTCATTCATGAAGTTCTTTGCGCAAATGGGTTTCCTCCAGGTATTGTAAATAATACCCAATACTTTGGTTGTAGACAAGCAGGACAAATTGATCGTTATATACAGTGGAGGTATTTGTATGTTCTGTGGACAAACAATTCCGGTCATTCCATAAAGATTATCACGAGTAGATCCGTGACCAAATTGCATTGCAAGATGTGCAACTTTGTTGTACGCCAGCCAGATCAAATCCGGCGAACAAATTACACAGATCTGCGGTTCGTGACTGTAGCACTGCCATGTAGCATCGATGCTCGTCTTTATTTGCGTAGCTAGTTGACAGAAGTTTGAATCTATCGCAAGTTTTCGTACCAATGGTGACATTATTACATGTATTTATCCTGGCGTGGCTGAAGTTGGTGTGTACACAGTGGTTCACGAAAGCAAAGCGGTTACGTAAAGTTAAAAGTTGTAATATTCTTTATCGCCGTCTATATCGCGGATGTGAGAAGTTAAAAAAAAGATTTTAATTGAACAACTGGTATTTTAAACATTCACAATACTGTGAAAGATCAATATCTTTTTGAGGAAGAAACTATTTCTTCAAAATCTCTCACGTCCTCGATAGAAACCATGAAGAACTTACAGCTTTCGATTTAACTTTCTTTCGCTATAGTATACAGTTTCTAAAGATTCCAAATATTCACGGTAATACGAAAAGTCAAGATTTCTTTGAGAAGGAAAATCTTTCTGAAAATTTCTCGCATCCACGATATACGAGCAGACCGTAAAGAATATCACTACAAGTACCGATCTAACTTCTTTCCTGTATTTTATGTAGTTTTTTTAAGTATTCACGGTGCTGTAAAAAGTCAAGATTTCTTTGGAAGAGGGGGCTGTTTTCACCCCCTTTTTCAGCAGTAAAGAAACTTGTTCCGTTTTTATTAGCATCGTCACCGACTACATTTGTGCAGTTTTAAATTTTAAGGAAATTTTCGGGCTGCCAAGCTTCCCTCACCAGACGATCGATAGACTCAGATCGGCGAATACTCGACGAATACTCGACGATACTGACAATGCCGATCAAAATATACTTTTTGAATCAGCTAAATTTTCCTGCACTTCTACCATTTGAATTGTTCTAAGAATCGAAACACTTGTATTAGTTTAGTGTACTTTGTACGAGTTGTGCAGATTTATACATCTTACTTCCTCCGAGTTCTGAACTGTAATTCAGTTACATTGTATTTCAATTAGGTTGCAATTCAATTGCCCTCATGATTGCGGTAATTAACAACTGAATTAATTGAAAAGTTTGAACGACGTGATTCGATTACAACGTGATTGAATTACTATGTAACTGAAGTACAATGTGATTAAATTACATAATTAAAGTACAGTGTAATTCGATTAGTACAATCGCGTATGGAATATCGTTTTCCTAAATAAAATTTTCACCGTAATTTCTTCAGAATATCATATATTTAATCAAAGAGGTGTTTTGATGATTCAATGTACATTCCCGATGATTAATTGCCTTCGTTATTGCACATTTATGAGAATGGTCAGTTCTAAAATTCAAGAATTTTTATTTTAGAATGAGCTCGTTATTATGGTATTTTCGTTTACAGTTGCTGTTAAAATAATTCTGATAATTAATACGCGTTAAAAAATTGTTCATGTAAGGAATGTGGATCTTTGGTGCCGAAATAATGTTGAAGGAACACTGAATATACACTGGGGTGTAATATTAGAATAATAGTATATTTATTACAAGAAGGATTCCTCACTTATTCATCGATTTACACTTGCACGTGTCTCAGCACTTTCTCTACACTCGACAGCTAACCGGCCCTTCTGGATGCTTCTTAACAACTGCCAATCGTCCTTTGTCTCAACTCAGGCCTGGACGCGCTCTGACGCTACACACACATTCACATGTACAGTGTAACTGTATCATCTTCCTAACAGTTCAACTTGAGAAACATTTATGTTTCTAGAAATTTTCACAACCTTTTCCAAAACTGATCTCATATAAGAAAATCATACGACAATTAACTGATAAATAATTCATTTCTACATTTATAAAGGTCATCTCAGCATTGAATATGTATTAAGCAAATTTCTTTTCTTTTAGAGTAGCTAATAATCGATAACTGGAGAATATTTAATGGCTAGTGTTTATCCGGCAAATTCAAATTTCAATGAAATCTTTGATTTATTCACAAATCAAGATATTTCATATTCCTCTCAACCCAACAGTCTTCTGTTTCACTAATTGTTCTCGTTAAGTCGTGGCCCAAATTACACAAAAATCCAATTTCAATTTGATTCAAACTCATTTCGTAATAAATTAAATTACGATTATCGATCACGAACGCAAGACAAAGCTGCGTGTTTATTTGAGCGGCTGCTCGGAATGAACACCGCAGGAATTCTGATTCGACCATGCATTCCGAGATTCGTTTGGAGCTCGTTCGGCGCTCATTCGAAGCGAACGCTCAGGTGAATACGCAGCTTTTGACGTGCCCATATCGATTCGCGTCTGACTGATTGTCCTCCCTATTCAAATATTCCTTTGCTTGACGTTTGCGTGGTGCTCAATCCGAGCAAATGTTCGGATAAATATGCAGCTTTATAAATACTCTGCGAATAATTATGATCCTTTTATTTAAATTTATTTCCACTTACAAGCTTTTTAAATTGCCAGTATCGTAAGTAGACTTTTATGCATTTATGAGAAACTTGCGAGTGCACAATGTGCACGTAAAGTGCAAAAATATACAAAACATTCAAAGTATAGTATTCTGTTAGTAGCCTTGAGCAAGTAGATTTTCTACGAAAACAATGATCAATTGCTAACACGAATCGCATGATGAGGACATTTTCCTATGGTTGGTACAAATTGAATGTCCTCCACTGCTTTTGCTCCCTCGTTATTTCATCATATCTGCAATTCCACTCACATCATGTAAAATACTAAATGATGCAAAATTTGTGCTTCCCAACAAATAATATAGAAACATGTTATTTTAATAAATGTAAAGAATAGTTGTCTTAATACTTATGATCAGCATATTCGTGTTTCGTGCATGTTCAGAGTTACTCGTGTCAGTGATGGGTAATAATAAACTATCATTTACAATGTTCACTTATTCATATACAGTGCTGGATAACAATGAAGTGTTCCTTATAACGTTCATTTGGAAGATGATGTTTCTCTACTGGCTTGAAACTGTAATACACTGTTAAGTTCTTTTTTTTCACATGTTGCAATTTAAGCAATAGCAGTGGAATAAATATATTTTTCCAATTCTACGTTCTTCGCTTCGAAACTTTTTTTCTTCCTGTTGAAGCTTGTGAGTTCTGAAGGAAACGAGGATGCCACGCTATCGTTCGCGTCAAATATATGTCACGCTCGAGGCGGATAAATAATGGCGGTATGTAGGAGACGAAAGACGAGATTTCACGGTGTTTCCAAGTCGAGATGCAACGCGTGCGGAAACGATGCATTACATTTGGTCTTGCATCGTGGCGTGAACAATGCAGCTGTGCCATGTTATCCTACGATGTGCTGACTGAAATACTAATACCATCCTTTGTTGCATCCTTGTTTACATCGCGTCGTCGTAAGTCATAGCAACGTGGACATATGCGTCGCTAAGTTATAACAATATTTGAATTCTGGTTACATTTCATGTGTATGGCGATCACAGAAGCGAAACACGACAGGGACATATTTGTTGATTTTCTGATTTTAGTAGTAGCTATGTGACAGTACACACGATATTTAATATTACAGGACTAAAAAAAGAAAAGGACAAAGCAGGTTTAAAATAAATCAACATATAAATTAACCGTTGCTGACGTGCTGCAAGTATTGGCAGTTCAGGTTCAATTAATTGAAGAATAATTGAAGTAATCTGTTTGTATGCCACGAGTGCTCCTCTACGATTATGACAAATATTGTAAAAAAGGTTTGTGATATGATATTTATCTTCTGGAAAATAAATTAAATGGAAAAGCAGCAAGAAGAAACTAAAAGCAAAAACGATCTGTCGGCTCCAGAGATATAAACCTTTAAAAAGTGGCTAATAAAAGGTACATTGTGAATGATAGAACAGACATAGAAAATAGCAGTTGTAAAAGTTTGGTAAGTGGTTGAAAAGAAGCTGCAATATCTGCAATATCGCATATTTATTTAAGTCTATTTAATACGCGTTTCTTCATAAACGAGACAATGCGAAATACTTTCTGTAAAATAAAATATAAGAACAAAACGAGTCTATGTCCCAAAATGATGGAATCACGTAAGATGACTTTAGATGACGAAGTTTCGTGGAAGCCAAGGTATAATTAAATATTAAGACAAGCAATAACTTAATGTTATGACGAGAAGTACTTTGGATATTAAAATGTGTTTAAAATAAAATGAGAAGATATTTGCAGTAACTTGGGATGGATGAGGTGTAGAATTTTGGAAATGTTTCCCTGTGAAAAATGGAAATTCGATTTATAGTGTTCTTCTTGATAGGCTTCATATTTAACGAGAAACATGTTGATTATTAAATTATATAATTATTGAACATTTAACAATGAAATATTCCACTTCTGGAGCAATTGAGTTTCAAGTAATTCTAGGTCATCGAATTAGGTGCGTTTACTTTCCCACAGACTAGAAGACAATTTCTTGTTGCTTCGTGAAAAACAGAAAAATTTAACTGTCTACGAGGTAGTGAGAAGCAATTTACAAAATTTTTAGTAACCTTTGGACGCCACTTGTACAGAAATATTTTAACGTACAAGATAACAATTCATTTTAAACAGAAGCTTCTTTAAATTGAACATGAGCAGCGATAATCTTTACATCTCGCCTAAAAAGAAAACTTGAGAAACAACCAACAAATATACTCAGCATACTAGAAATTGATATGAAGCTATCTTAATGATTATTAAAGTTCTCGCCAGTAATTAGACTGCGAACCTCTATACACTTTTATAATTTTACGAACATAATTACAGAAAGGAAACCTAAATAGAAATTTGTTTCACCCACTAAATATTATAATAAATACTTTACGTTGAACGTTTTGCATACCTTGGGATATTATATTATTTGCACTATTCGCATTCCTGCTAATTCCCTATGAATGCAGAGAAATCCGCAATCTACTGACAATACACTAATGTCCAAATATCTACATTTCGAAGGATTCTAGCTTACCTCAAAGCGCGCAATATCCCGATTTAGCATAATCTCAAACACATTTAATGTGAATAAGCTCGAGAGCAGTAGCATGTATTAGAACTACAGTTGCGATTAAGCGAAGTACATGGAATAAGTACGTAATATCGAAATGTAGGACAGCGTGCATGAACGTGTATAGTACAGCAGGAAGAAACACAACTACTATAGAGGGTGTTTCTAGCAATTGGAACAAGTATAACAACAATAATATATATAACAACAGTATGATAACAATAAGATAAATAACATACGTAACTCTGTTCCACGTGAAGATAGAGAAAGATCGTAGAGGAAAATTCTGCGCTGTTTAGCACGCTTTATCGTACTGTCGTGTATTAACTGTTTCGAAAATGCAAAGTGGAATTGATTTTTTTTTTAAACGAAACTATATAGTTTTTTTCTAAACTTTTTGGTTCCTTACAAAACCTGTACTAAGGTGTACTTAGTTTAAAAGATATATTAAAAGATATTTAACCCTCCGTTTTTAATTTTATTTTTAATGACGTTGTCTGCATACTGGATCTCTGTTAGATCTTTGTCTCTTAAAGAATCTCTAAGAATTGTTGATGAGAAGCTCTTGCAAGTTTCTAGAATATCATCCGGTAGTTTTTATTACAAAATGTTAGCGTGACTCTTTTAAGCAAAGCAAAGTTTAAATGAAAATACGAAAAGAATGAGAAGTTACTTTATCTGGTCGAAAACGACTCAGTATGCAGACGAAGAGTTAATGGGGCCACTTTAAAATAACCTCAGAAATAAATAAATAAATAGACACACACAATATTGAAAAATTATCATTTTCAGATTTCTAACAATATAAAAATCCAAGTTAAAAAACTGAGAAGTTACTTTGCCTAAAAATATTCTGCATGCGTTAAAATGCAAAGGTCAACAATGCATGACCAATCTTCTATGTTTTTCGTGTAGCCAATTATTGAAATCTTAGTAAGTACATCGAAGTCATTGATAGATGATTGTGAGATTGACCAATCAAGTACCATATTATACTATGTTCCAAACGGATAAACGATGATCGATTCGCAGAAAATTGCGAAACGTTTTGCATGTTACCTGCTACATCTACAAAGAGTCGTACGAAATGGCCGTTCCTATACGGTACGAGTAGGTTGTTCAAATCACCGTTGATTCAGTCAGCCAATTACACACGAACGCGAAACATCCTGTGTTACATATTTATGCGCGTAATTGCCTTCCCTGCGTGCGCCTCGTCGGCCGTTTTCTTCTTCTTACAATTAGTCGTATGTAATCCGATATGCAGATGAGCGTATGTGCATTACTCGCAAATTGAAAAGTAATGCGAGATCGCGGAACAGTGGTGATTCATGGGAAGGTAGCGTGGTAATAATTGCGTGAAAGTTAAGTGTGGAACAATTTATTAAAATAATCACCGTTATTAAACGATGCGCGCTAGAAAAGTGCGTCTTTGCTTAATGGAAAGTTAAGCGTTGTTCGCCCATAGATAGCTTAAGTGGTTTGTTTAGTCCTATTCCTTTTCATAGGAAAAGATCAGAACGTTCATAAACTCTACGTAAGGCTGGATGTTCTCTCGTATTCAAAAGTAACTGACAACAGAAAAATAGTGGATAATTTGTTAGTGGGACTTTTATGCGTTTATGAAAAATCTGAGGACCAAGAAATATATAGATTGTACACAATGTATAAAAGAAACTACATGAAATAACCAAAACATAGTACTCGTTGCAATATTTTGCGGCTAAAACGTTTACCTCGTTAAGTTTGCCCTTTCAATTAATCCTTAAAATAAATAAAATTAATAAAATCCTTAAAATTAATAAGTTTCGTTCTTTTAACGAATTGGGAAGAGTTTTGATTTTTTAATTATTCAGAAAAGTAGGAATTTGCATAAGTGTAACATTCCGATTTACGAGAAGGAAATGTACACTGCCGGCCATAAGTAACAGAATATCTAACGATATTTTGTGTAAATTGAGTGCTTCTCTTCGCTTCTATTTTCTAATTATGGAATTTTATTGTACATCTGTACATAACGTAATACACTAAATAAACTACATTTTTTAAAACAAATATCCTTATAGTATTATATCTTCTAATATGTTCATATTATTAGAGTAAGATTTCGATAAACCAATTTATATAAATAAACGTATTTATAATAATCACTAACACAAGATAGTATTACCTGTTAAAAGACGTACAATGGTTGTTTACAATTTTATATTTTGTGACTTATTGTATGTGAAGAGAAACGTAAATTTTAAGAAGAACCAAAGAAAAAACGATAATCACTAGTATTTAAAACAGAATGAAATTTAGTCCAATTTTCTATCGACAAAAATGCGAGACGATATATTAAATAAGAGGAATATATCAGCGAATATCGTAAACATGAAATTTCCACCGTAATATAATTTTTCAAAGGAAAATAGTTTGGTTAAACGTCAGTTGCTGAAACACGGTATATCGGCTATAGTGTTACATATCAAAACACGTAGCATTAATAATCGATCAGTTCGTAAAATTATCAATCTCGTTTGGATAAATTTGGGTCATAAGTGACGCGCAGTGGATATTATTTATACAAACATTAATTAAATTTAATGCTCCACGTATCGTATTTACCTGAAAATAGATGTTGTTCGTGCAATTTCTCATGTTTCCTCTGTTTGACAACCAACAATATTCAGTATTTCAAGCTTCTCAACGGAACTGCAGTTTATCAATAAATATTGACAATACGTATTGATCGTTTCAGTTGAGAACCTCGAAGTATCGACGACTTGTTAACCACTCTATATCCTTTCTTTTTGCTCGGATTTGCTCAATTTTCTCGCGGATGCTTCGACGAAAACTTGGAGACCAGATGGAACTCTAGACACTGGATTACCTCTCTAAAGAAGATCAGAGAGAGCACGTATTGAAGTAAACTTTTTTCACTGTTTCCGTGTCTCCTATTCACTGCTGACTTGATTTCACATGTTGCGATACACCCTGTACATTGATAGTCTGAGAGCAACCCTGCAATCTTGCACGGATAATGCCCCAACTTCACGTTGAACATTTGTCGATTTCTAAACTCCGTTTTAACTCTCATTGTGTCGTGTCCAAAATTTTCTTTAAAACTCCGTGAGCTGAATGTTTTTAAGAGATCGCGTGTTGTCTCTTCCATTACACCCTGAACGCATTATGTTTCAGAAAGGGAACTCCACCCTAGGGGTGGGCGGTAGTTTGGTCAATCTTGTACAAAGTTATAGCAGGTTCGACCTCGTTAGAGACCTGTTAGGCGACTAGTTCTAGTCGCACGACTTCTTCGAAACTACAGGTTGATGACAGGATATTTGTTATTACGACAGGAAGACTAAACCGCATACTATCTAAAATATAAGAAATTACTACGCAGTAATAATATGTCGCGTATCACCACGAACGTTAGAACCGGGTTAGAAGCATTAAATTGTGACATATAAAAATAGCAGTTGATCCTAGACTGTCATAAACTTGGCCTAAAGGCTGGTTCAGATACGGGCAGTGGTTTAGTTAAGTAGCAAGTAAAGCCGAATTCACGTTGTTTCGTTGTGGATAATCATCCTGGACGATTCGTCGAGAAACGTTGTTTTCCTGCTTGTTTTATTCGCAGTGGTCCTCCAATGTGAACGGTGTAAATTTGGATTTACTTGGTACTTGACCCAATTATTGATCGTGTTTGAGCTTGCCTTTAGTACAAGTTTGTGACAGGTCAGAACTAATTGTCATTTTTGAGTGCACAATTTAATACTTGTACCATCTCGATGCTAACGCACGTGTCAAACAATCTCAAACAATCTCAAACAGTCTCAAGTTTCAAACAATCTAAAAAATTTCAAACAATCTCAAAGAGTTTCAAATAATCTCAAACAGTTTCAAACAATCTCAAACATTTTCAAACAATCTCAAACCATCTCAAACATTTTCAAACAATCTCAAAGAGTTTCAAATAATCTCAAACAGTTTCAAACAATCTCAAACATTTTCAAACAATCTCAAACCATCTCAAACATTTTCAAACAATCTCAAAGAGTTTCAAATAATCTCAAACAGTTTCAAACAATCTCAAACAATCCCTAACAGATATTATCGGTTAAGAATACGATACAAATAACATATTAGACGATGAAATATCATCCGCATAAAAATTCCTTACACATTAGGCGAATTCCTTACATTTGATAAAGTATAATTATCAAGACTGTGAACTTTTGACCTGTATGTGTCTTTTTGGTGTTGTTTTAGATCGCTAGAACCAAAAACAAGGATCAGCCGTAATTGAAATGTGTAAATGCGCATACTTTGTGCGACTGGTTGTGCGTATGGTTTCTTTTCCTTGAAACAGGGATATAGTGCAGCCAATTGCTAGAATTACCCGGTATATAACGCGCATATTAATGCGCCATTACTCATGAAATATATATCTGATCGCACCTGTATACGTCATTAATTAGCAGAAATTCATAGAAATGCCTGGCCAAGCATAAAACAAGCTTTACGATACAATTTAACCTCGACATGAATCACGGTTGTGGTTAGCGTAATCATCCATAGGAAGGGATAAAGATCTTTAACGAAAGACGGTACATGCATAGCGCGTATTTTCTTGGAATACATTGTCGCTACAGAGTATAGTAATGGATGGAAATTTCGTTTACGAGGCATAATTTCGAGAATTGGATATCCTCTAATTCTACAATTTGCTTATTTGCTACAACGACGATATAACTCGAAATTTCCAGTTTTTGAGTTATTAGTACAGAGAAAATACGGTTGCTGTTGGTACTTTTTACGAGTTAGTTTAGCAATAGCGGTACTAGTACATTTATCGATTTCCTAATGGCGTTACAAGCCTTCCGGTTACATATCTTCTCTCGCAAACTACGTCAACCGCATCTGTTACACTAACTTAAAATCGCGTCCAAATCTTACAACACCAAGAGACTCGTGTCGCTGTTGCATCGTTACGTTTGCTCCTATCGATTTGCTTCAACGATGATATATCTGTAGGGGCACGCGAGCTACAGGACAATTCAAATCATGTGGTTTTGCCTCGTCATCGACGTTATCAATATCGTTAGGATATACATAATGTAATAATAGATAAACTCTGGGCAAAACAATGTTGCTGCTACGTGCAGTTGTCGAACAAAGACAAATTTGAATTTTCCGACTTTCCCCCGACCAGTATAAATAAACGGACACAACCGAAAAGAGTATATACCCAGTATCCATCAGCATCTACGAGTCACCTGCGAGCGATTATACATTCACACGACATTACTTATTTATTTATATTTGTCAGAGATGAAAGAACATCAGGGCCTTTCTTTTGGAACGTTTGGGAAGGTCCCCAATACTTTAGTCCAGACTTTTTATTATAGCTGTATTTAAATAATAAAACTGAGAAGTAGTTGTTTATGACTTAATCCGAGTATGGGTGCCCGAGATTTACGACAGTGGGCTTGGGCTCGAAGTGACATAACGGGTCGCTGAACGTAGCCGCGGTCACGGGAGGAACGTGTACCTAACAGAGGTATGGAATAATTAAATAGCTCTCCTTAGAAACAGAGATTGGCCCGAGGGTTACAGAGAGGTATGCAGAGGAGTAAATAAAGGCAGTTCCACTTGGACTGAGATTCAGTCGGATAAATTTTACTTGTACCGTGGACAAGTACGTTGAGTCACACCCGAATCCTGGATCAGTGAGTTGAGTTCGACTTAGACTATGGAAGAAATCGCATTCGTCATCCCGTTGACCGTGGATTCGTTATTTAGTCTAAGATCATTGCCATTCACGTCCCGAGTATCTAATTACCACGGTTACTTGTCAAATTCTGTCACAATAATAATTGTACTGGTAAACATCTTCGCTCTTGCATAACAACACCGTCTAATCCAAAGAAAGATTATTTAATTATTTCAAATATATTTGACGGGTTGCAAAGCAAGTTCTCGTTGCCAATGTACCAATCCTCTACGAATCTTCTATATTTTAAATACACTTGACGGATTCAACAACGAGCAATCTCGTCTTATAAATCTCACGATCAACCATCCTCTACATAAACCTCCACATATCTTAGTTGCGTCGTTACAACAAAAGCGCGACGTTCATCGAAGTTTAAAAAGTAGCGTCGCATCTTGCGCTATCATAATATTGCTGAAAAGATGACAATGGCTTCTTTGAATCTTTTTTATAACATCGTATTACTTTAACTTACGAATTTGACGATGAAATAATATGCATGACTCTTGCTGAACATTTTTTGGACGGTATTAACCACACAGTATCCACTAAATCTCGATCGAGGAATGAATTTGCGTCAAGAGCGTCGTAACACAGAATAAGGGTAGCTCTAAGGATAAATGTGAATTTGTCCAAGTAAATAAGAAAATTAAAATGTTTGGACGTTTAGTCTATGTCCATACAAAATCACAACGATTCAAACTGATTTTCTCTAAAATTGTGATTTTCCAGTTGCGTTACTTTCCCATCTTTGCAACAAACGAGCGTCTTGTCTGGTCCTGGGAAGAGCGTCCGCCATCGAAGAAACGGGTGACCTGTAACGCGTGTGCTTTTCGGCGTCATAAATAATTTGCTTTCCCGTATTTTCATTTTTCTAAAGAAAACACGATTCAAAACGCTGTTGAAAAGAACTACGCTTCGATGCACTAAACCTGAAGAAAACGAGCGAAGGTGGAGATCACCCAATTCTAATCTACTCATATTCGATCAAGCTGAGGCAATTTAACCATTAATTATCGGCTGCAATGGGTCGATTACATCCGATGTGGATCGATCGATGCTGCTGGAGCCGCGAAGCAAAGTGAGTCGATAATGAGTCGTGTTCGATTTTTCACTGGCATTGCGTTCAGCGCGCGGAATTACAAGGGTCGTTATATCAGCGGCACTGTACTGCAAGAGCGGTCACGCGATCTAGCGAGATAATTATTGCGATGCAACGTGCGGTTCGTCAAGTGATACGCGAGCAATTGCGTGCAAAGTTCGCCGCGAGCTATCTCGGCAGGGGTTCCGGTTGAAAGAAACAGGGAAAGAGACGAAGAAGCGTTATCGCCTGAACGCGAATGCTGCTAGGCGCTATTATTCTCTGGTGATTATTATTCTCGTACGGCGCGTATATAAGTCGACGAGGAAACGCTCTTCCGAGAAGTGATATTTAATTAATGGGCGGTGAGCAGCGGCCGAAGAGCAAACATCAGGTGAAGGCATTCCGTTCACGTAGATCTTTTCCTAAGTACTCGTCGGTTAATTCGCCTCCCAAGCAAAGGACGATGTTAAAAAATGGACATCTTTGAACCCTCTCGAAAAATTCCTGCGAGACGTTTACGAGCTTCTCTTGAGAAAGAAAACATGTTATTAGCATTTATTCGAAATGTGATGGGGAAGTTGAGAAGAACGAGTGGCGAGATAAAAAACTGCCAGCGGGTCAAACTTATCCGTGCGTTACATTTAATCTTCGTCTTCCTCGGACACCGATTCATCAACGAAATAATTTTGTAGAAATTTTGTCGGTGGAAGTTGGGAATCGAGTTAATTCGAAGTACTACAAAATCGTTGCTACATGCGAGCAGTGGAAGACTAAAAAGAAAACACCCCACTGACTTGACTAAAGAAATAAAAAAGTCAAACTCAAAGATGGTACCCTCTGGGAGTAGCCACCCACATGTTATTTAGCAATTAAATTAGAAAGATTTACCAAATATCCAGCTGCACAAATTGTAAAGTACAAATTAAATGGAAAAAAAACTTTTGTTCGAGAAAACACCCCACTCACCTCACTAAAGAAATAAAATAGTCAAAATCGAAGATGGTACCCTCTGGGAGTAGCCACCCACATGTTATTTAGCAATTAAATTAGAAAAATTTACCAAATATCCAGCTGGACAAATTGTAAAGTACAAATTAAATAGATAAAAAGCTTTTGTTGGAGAAAACACCCCACTAACATCACTAAAGAAATAAAATAGTCAAACTCGAAGATGATACCCTCTGGGAATAGCTATCCACATGTTATTTAGCAATTAAATTAGAAAAATTTACCAAATATCCAGCTGGATAAATTGTAAAGTACAAATTAAATAGAAAAAAAGCTTTTGTTTGAGAAAACACCCCACTAACATCACTAAAGAAATAAAATAGTCAAACTCGAAGATGGTACCCTCTGGGAGTAGCCACCCACATGTTATTTAGGAATTAATTAGAAAAATTTACCAAATGCCCAGCTGGACAAATTGTAAAGTACAAATTAAATAGATAAAAAGCTTTTGTTGGAGAAAACACCCCACTGACTTGACTAAAGAAATAAAATAGTCAAACTCGAAGATGGTACCCTCTGGGAGTAGCTATCCACATGTTATTTAGCAATTAAATTAGAAAAATTTACCAAATGCCCAGCTGGACAAATTGTAAACTACAAATTAAATAAAAAAAAAAACTTTTGTTTGAGAAAACACCCCACTAACTTCACTAAAGAAATAAAATAGTCAAATTCGCAGATGGTACCCTCTGGGAGTAGCCACCCACATGTTATTTAGCAATTAAATTAGAAAAATTTACCAAATGCCCAGCTGGACAAATTGTAAACTACAAATTAAATAGAAAAAAAGCTTTTGTAGGGGAAAACAACCCACTGACTTTACTAAAGAAATAAAAGAGTCAAACTTGAAGATAACATCCCGCTGGGGCTAGCCATCCACGTGTTATTTAGCAATTAAGTTACAAAAATTTACCAAATATCCATCTGGACAAATTGTAAAGTACAAATTTAAAAAAAAGCGTGCGTGCAGCGACCCACAACACGTTCACGAACTTTGCGCCTGTATGCATCTGCTATAGTGGTTTCCAATCCAGTTTTACTTTTGTCGATGAATACGCGAACAAAATATTCGAAATTATTCGAGTGCCTAGAGTGCAATTTCGTTTAAATCAAAATGCTATTATCTGGTTGTATATCGATTTGATGTTTTTGGTGGTCAGTGGAATCGAACGCTATCGCAATTTGGAATTCAAAGTACCCATTCGAAACATCGCAGCTGACAGTTGCGATGGAGAAAAATCTCTGATAATATCTCTAATTACTCGGATCTTCGCACTTTATAATTACTTCAAACACAAGTATTTTACGTTAATTCTGTTTTTAGATTGAGCGCAGTTCGTTCGTGACGAATTACGTCATTACGTACACATACAGACTCCTCGAGCGTGCTTTCGCCTATTGTTCTCACGTAGCAGTAACCCGGTGGTACGTCAAATTTGCTCGATTTCAAATTTCCGTCGATTTATCAGCAAAATTCCCAAAGAATTATTGAGTCGATATAAATGAAAAATTATTCTGTAGCTGGATCGGAATTTGAACAAAATGTGGATCACATGTAACGCAAAGGTAAATTCACTTCTGCCATTTTCTCATTGTTGCTTACATTTTGTTCAATTTTCCCATTACATTTCGGATAAATGCAAATAACGTTTTTCCTTCCGCGACAGATGCTCTTAAACGAACTGTAAGAATTTTTCGTTCGAAACTGGCCAATTTTTTCACGGACACCCTCCCTTGCGACAGTTGTTGCAGCACATCATTATTTTGCAGCGAAAGGACTAAAAATATAGTTGGAAAGATACCAGTGAAGCTGATCTGAATGCAGCATGTCTGTATCTTTTTTCTGAATTCTTTTTCGAATACAAATGGTTACATCGCCGGTGAAAGGAAGCACTAATAACGGGTCTAAGTAAAAGTTTCGATTTCCTCTGGACTTATTGGATTACGGGTTCTTCTTGCCCCGTTAATTGGTATTATATTCTACGAAAATAATTATATAGATCGTTGACGTAACTTTGGTATGATGAATTGGTTTCAAGTATACTAATTAGGCTTTCACGAATTGATATGCTGTATATTAACGCAGGTAATCTGAAGTCCAATAATACGGTATAACATTTCCTTGTTTGAAAAGCCTTCATAATGACCATGAATAACGATTATACGATATAATCAACAATTAGGATTTATAATAAGTTAAAACTGTTTGCAAATATACGAAAGCTATTTAGTTTGTGTTAACGTTGAGATGCAAATTAAGAGAAGAGTGAAAATTTCAATGCAAATAAAAATAAACGTTTATTACCTCATATTTATACTTAATATCCTATTAATTACTATAATATATATATTAACTTAATAACTTAATGTCGATGTACATGCAGTCTCGTTTATAAACGTTGGAACATCTATTGTTTTTACAAGAAAAGGTTACAACAAATTTAAAGGGCAGAGAAAACGACTAATCGATCGGAATTTAATATTCATGCATCGATAAAACAATAGGTAAATAAATAATAAATAAAATATAAATAATAAATAGTAAATATAAATAATGATAATTAATAAATATAGATAATAATAGTAAATAAATAATAAATAAAAAATAAATAACAAAAATTTGTTCTAATTATTTGCAAGAGTTACGGTAATATAGGAAATTTCAATAATTGTGTGTGAAATCGTTTATAACATATGTGGAACTGGATACGAACAGACGCAATAATAATGTAAATATCAAAACTGATGAGAATAGTAATTGAAATAGTATCCGCGTGATAGATATACTATTTATTATAGCTAAGAGAAGATTTAAAATACGGTTACACAAAATTGAGATAGGTAACACAAAATTGACAGAGGTAAACATACCACACAGGTGTAATTTCATGTATAAACGCTTCCACATAAACATAACTATAAAATCAAATCAATATGTTTTTCACATTTTATGAGATTCTATTTTGTCCTTGTCTGATACGTTAACGACCACGTTTTGAAACGTAATTATCAATTATCCTCTTGGAAGTAATTTATTAAGGAAATGAAACTTAGCAAATCGACTTTCTTGGTAGCTCGGCAACGACCCAGTTCGCAAAATAAAGTAAACTGGTCGGCAAGTTTCTAGGAAATTCAAATGCTACTTAACTGAAAGAGGTCGGTCCTGTTCCGCGGAAATAGTTAAAGCACAAGTGGTTTAGGTTGTATCTCAAAGGAAATGATCTCCGCCGAACTCAGATTCATTGCCAGATGATGTTTTACGCGTTACGGAAATGAGGATCGGCGAGAGGCTCCGACCTACAAGGAAGCGCACGTCGAGCAAGTTAGCCGCACATTGTTTTGCAGCCTTTCGAAGAAACAATGTGGATGCCATCGAACAATCTAACGAACGTCTACCTTCTACCTATCGCTATAACATTATGCACTGATGCAATGTTATACACGAGACTATACACGAGCAGTGATGGAATCTGAAACATTTAGAGTCGATTCGAATCTGTATGGCTACATATTTGCTGAAAAATTTGAATTACTTTCAACGAGACTCGAAGCTTGGAGCTGTTGAAAGTCTTGAGTCTTGATACGTCTTGAAGAATTTTCAAAGTCTTTGGCATGTTGCAAGTCTTGAAACATTTGAACTATAACAGGTTTTGAATGTTAAAAGCTTCGATCGTCTTGCGGGTCTTCAAGGTCTTGATCATCTTGAAAGTTTGAGTCGATAGTCCTGAGTCTTGATACGTCTCGAGGAATTTTTAAAGTCTTCGGCGTGTTGCAAGTCTTGAAACTTTTGAACTATAACAGGTTTTGAACGTTAAAAGCTTCGATCGTCTTGCGGGTCTTCAAGGTCTTGATCATCTTGAAAGTTTGAGTCGATAGTCTTGAGTCTTGATACGTCTCAAGGAATTTTTAAAGTCTTCGGCGTGTTGCAAGTCTTGAAACTTTTGAACTATAACAGGTTTTGAACGTTAAAAGCTTCGATCGTCTTGCGGGTCTTCAAGGTCTTGATCATCTTGAAAGTTTGAGTCGATAGTCTTGAGATAAACGCGTTGATAAAACACAATTCTTCTATATATAGATAGGTCGATCTTGCCAGATTTTTTATAATTTTCCGTGTCAACGATGCTGTTTGAACAAACGTAGGCGAAAAGCTCGTAAGATGTCGAACGCTGAAGCTTTCAAAAC
The DNA here is from genome assembly GCF_905332965.1 of Bombus pascuorum. Taxonomy (NCBI): domain Eukaryota; kingdom Metazoa; phylum Arthropoda; class Insecta; order Hymenoptera; family Apidae; genus Bombus; species Bombus pascuorum. Next base: position 1,170,356 of record NC_083494.1, read on the forward strand.
CCATCAACATTCTTGAGGGTCTCAAGACGATCAAGACTTTCGAGACTTTCGAGACTCAAGATTTGTCAAGACTTCCAAGAGTTTCCAGACTTCGAATCACGTTCGATGTAACCTGATTTTGTTGCCTCCTACATAATATAAACTCGAAACGATTGAGAGTGGTTCAGATCTCATCACAACGTATGAGTTGTCATTATCGTTCATCTTGCTCTGTAACTGTTTTGCATACAAAAAACGTGAGCGCATTGTGGCGTAATTTAAAATATAAATAGAGAGTGTGTGCAAAGTAATGACGAGCATGGCGATCATCAAAGAATATCCATTTTAAACTTTCCTTCTTGTTACTCGTTTAATAGAATGATTTTATTAATCAGATACCCTCGAAATTGCGTCCTGTAAGGAATAAACTTCTTGTGTCTTGTCTTTCTTTCTATTTCTCTTTATCTTCTCGCACGAGATTCGAACAAGTGTTAGTTTAATCCTTTGACATACAAATGAAACAGAACTCGACGTGTACTAAAAATACCACTTAATATAGCTCGACATAAAATTATGCGCGATTCTTGGTGTCTCGAATACGTCAACGTATGAAATAACATACGAGGCGCTTTCCAGATGTCTTTGTGCGTTAAGAGTTTAATTTCCAAGAACTCGAGAGTCGTCTATTTCACGGAGCTATTCCGCAGAAAATTAAATTGAGAAAGAATTGAAATACGCGAGAGACGTGTAAGCATCTCTGTTAATATCAGAAGCATAAGCGTCCACAAAGGTATCAATTAATATAAATGATATACACTAACAGATTTCAAGTATTTAATAACTAATTATTTAATAACTAGTATTTAATAACTAACTTACAAAATAATTAATTTGAATATTTTTCAGAACTAAAATATTAGGTAGATGATGGGCATTAATATATAAATATTACAATCAACTGTAATATATTACGATGTAGAATGTAATGTAAAATTTCAGATATTTTATATTTAAATTATAAATTTGAAACTTCATGCGTATAATTAATGCATAGATAAAACGCTGCTTACGATGAAAAAGGCCAAACTTACAACGACATTTTAAAGAAAATTCCCTTTAAATCAGTCGTTTGTTTCGACTACATACGATAGATTTTTGATCGTGCTTTTCAAATTTTCTTCGCGATTTATTTCATAATAGAGAACAACTTAATATTGAGTACAAGCTATTAACGCGTGATTTATGGAGAAGGCACATCGATTTTGACAGCTTTGTTTCAAAACTAATACATCGGAAGTTGAACGAAAAGCGACGTATTAACAATGTACGCGGCTTAATCACTCATCCTCAACACGAAAATCGATCAATTTCGTGCAAGATTGCTAACCATGTTACGCTCCCACTTTCAAAGTACAGCGAATATATTTTTCAATGAAATTTTGTTATTCATTTGCGTTTCCCATGACAAGTGCATCAATGTCAATTAAGACTGATGTATTTTTAAATGATCGATGGATTCCCAGTCGCAATTAAGTTACCATAATGGCGTATTCATTCGATCACCATAAAATGGTTCGATATAGAAAAAAAAAAAAAAAAAGGGGAAACTTAAAATTGAACTTTAAATGGTCCCAAAAAATATCTTCGTTGTTTTCAAGAATATGTAAAAATCTCGCTAACTAACATATGTTTAGTTAAAAGCACAACTAAAAAAAAAGACACATATATATATACGAAAAATGCAAAAAACAAAAGTAAAATCGCAATCGAACAAAAAATTCAAAACACGTTTCTGCATTTATCGTGCTTACAACTACGTTTAGTTACAGGCGCAAATGGACTGACATAAGTAAAAAAGAAATATACGTATGAAAAAGCCAGAAATAAAACGAAAATCGCAATCAAACGAAAGAAAAAATTGGTCTGACAGGTCTTTGCGCGCGCTACTGCTGATCTTGTTACGTATCTGAAACGAATGGACAGCGTATCAGGTTCTCGCATGAGAGACTTTTAAAGAGGGTCGTCACGTTCGATGCAATCTGCCACCATTGACGCGAGTCTATGAAACTTCGAACGACGGTATTTACAGCTATCCACGTATTTCCAACCACGACCATATCTGCTGCGCGTGTATCACAAGTATATGTATATATACATATGTATATGTATCTATCCCGATCAAGTGACTGTGTGGTAGTAAAGTTCGGTTGGATGGAATAGTTAACAGCGATTCAACAGCAGTCGCAATTATATTAATCCTAAATCACAGCAATATGCTTCAATCTGCAACGTTATTAATTTACACCTATATTATTCTATATTAACATTTTGATTTTAATTTATACGTAAAGTACGTTACGTTATACGTTATACGCTGTTTAACTGGAAACGATCAAATATCTGGAGAAACGCGAATGATGCGTTGCCGCTCAAACGTATTGGCACACTATTTTTTAGTTTTGACAACATGTATTTTGATTACATAACTACGGTTAAATGAAACTGCAATGATTTGCTTCTTTATAATCGCCATAGTTACTGTTGGAATACAACGATATTTCACGCATAGGCACAAAACCCTTACACAGGCATTTGAACAGGACACTTACACAGGTCATACTCATTACTGTGTAGAGGGTGGGGTTCAAAGTATTTAAGAGATCATGGGTCACTACCTGAGTCTAGGCCAACAATCAACAATTCCTGTGTACGTTGTTAATTATATTACTCGTTTATATACATCAGGTTTTGTAGTTCTGTTTAATAAACATCACTGAATATTATTTTAACACAAACATTGTGTCTTCCACAGATTATTGCTCTTAACTTCAAGATTAAATTCTAACAGTTACAAGAGTGTATTATAAGGTTGTTCGGAAAGTGTCTTTCTTTCGCAAACGTGTTTTTTACGTAAAAGTAAGTCTGTAAAATGTGACGGTGCTTATTTCAACAGAAGAAAATGAATCGTACGTAATTCGACGAAATAATATAAAAGAAAAACGTTGCGCGTCTATTATTTCCTCATAAAACGAAAGAAACTTTTCGGACAACCCAATATAATTCGATTAGATTCATCTCCGAAAGGTGATACGCTGCAATAAAAGAGGCGTCTGTAATTGTTACATCTTATAGAAATATTTTGTCGCCTGACGAATTCTTCGGATCCTTCAATTTTTCGAATTATAAAACACACAAAGAAGAATGTTCTAAACAGACAGAAAGATTGCCAACGTTAACAGAACCAGCGGTATTTAACCAGCAAATGTATATATTATTATACAGCGAATGCTAAAGTGCATTGCACAAAACGACGTCTTCATCATTGATGACTGTAAAGTCAAAATATCTGAAGATGCTCAGAAACCAAAAATATTCTCGCATTGCATGGTGGCAATCGGCAATCAAAACGAAAACCTCTCATCTGCAATGGTTATCGGTAACCAAAGAAACTTCTGTCATATAAACGACTACACAACTCAAAGCAAAATTTTAAAAATTCTACTGGCTCATCGGCCAACGTTCCAACTTAAACGCGCAAAGTAAAATTACACTATGCAAGGCCATATTAAAACCTGTTTGGACCTATGAAATCCAACTATGGGGAACAGCGAGTAATTCCAACATAGAAATCCTCCAACGATTCCAATCGAAAACCTTAAGATCCCTAATAGACGCACCTTGGTACGTCACCAACGAAACGATACATCACGACTTCAAGATACCCACGGTCAAAGAAGAAATATCCAAATTCAGCAATAGACACAGCACAAGAGTTAACAACCACCAAAACTCTCTAATTACTCAACTACTCGACACGTCGGAGCAGATCCGCAGGCTAAAAAGACATTACACCTTAGACCTAAGCACTAGATTCAAATAGAATCAAACATACTATGAACACTTATTAATCATGTCATAGTACCACTTCAGATAAATTTATTTAAAATTTTCTAACGAGAATTGATTGTAAAATAAACGCAAATAAAAAAAAAACTAAGATGCAGTAGGAACCGAGGGAGTTGACGAAGCTGCTAAAGAAGCTACCTCGCTGGTATTTAAAAATGAGCTCAATATACCATCCAAAAAAAGAAATCTATTAGACACAAATTACTCGAGAGATAATAAGAGAAACGAATAATGGAGTTTCTGTAATACAACTTATCGTGCAACATACAGAATACTCATCTTAGACCTAAGACCTAAGCACTAGATTCAAATAGAATCAAACATACTATGAACACTTATTAATCATGTCATAATACCACTTCAGATAAATTTATTTAAAATTTTCTAATGAGAATTGATTGTAAAATAAACGTAAATAAAAATATATATATATATATATAACGGCTATCGGTAAGAAAAAGGAAAATCTTTCGTCTATAATATTGGTAATAAAAGAATTTTTTCTCGTATATAATGGCTACCGGCAATCAAAAGAGAAATCTTTCATCTCTATTGACTAATGATAAGCAAGAACACTTTTATCATTTAGAACGGTTAGCCGCAACCAAAATCAGTTCAAACAATCTACTAATTGTTATAGCGCAACTTTTGGTCATTTTGATTATAACTGTTACGGTGGTTGAATTAATTGAACGAATTGAATTAATATTCACCGATGACGCGTATGCGACTAATTGGAAAGAAGAATGTTCTTATATTGTAGCATTCGGAAGATTCCAAGTAGTTCTGCTGCTATGTATTAATTTATCAAACGAATACCAGTGCAGTAAAAGCATAGTGAATTGGAGAACAGGCTGAAACACTGATGCAATGCAAAGTTGCATATTCATCGGCTGTGCAAGTTGTTTGCGAACGTGTATGAAACTCTTGAATAGTTGGTGGAAATGCGTGAAGCACACAAACGCTTGATAGATGTTCGCCATGAATGTTTGCTAACATCTTCAAACGCTCATGAACGATTGTGCGAAGTCTGTGCAGCCGATGGAAATTCAATTTACGAATAATGATAATCTACTTCAGGATATGCGTAAATATTAGAATACTGGGAACGTGTGTATGAGTTTTATCTTTCGCATGAATTTGGATGAAATATTATAATGGCCAAGTAGCAGGTGTATACCGTCCTTTTCACTTCACAGATTTATCTTTGCCATGTGCAATGTGCAAGCTTTCTGTTATTCGAATGTCATTGATTCCGTAATGATTATCTGCATATTCGTATTATTATGTAGGTTCGTATGTTACAAGCATTACGTAATGTGTTATATTTATATTATAAATACACAAGATAATGTGTTTAATGTTTGTAACAATTATTATTAATGATCGTTTGAAAGAAATTTTAATAGCGTCAAATCTTTAACGTTAATAGCGTTACAGGTTTTAATTTCCTTGCGATAGTATGCGCTGGTACACTTTAATGGAAATTGATATTTTTATGAAATAAATATCGACGAATTGGCCCTGTTTCCGAAATTCACTGGCTACTACAAAAATTGACTACTACAAATACCTAGCTATCACCAGATTTGACAATGATCATTCATTTATTAATCGTTACTGTATATATTTCTAGAAATAACCAATTTTCAACACTTATTTTTAAATTATTTAATATTACTGTTGAATTAACAAAATTAAGCAAAATTAAACAAAATTAAAACTATTTTCATCAAAAAAGGTTACGGAGATTACAGTTTAGTGCGCAATAACGTGGACAAGAGTCTGGACACTTGTTATGAAATATTCTAAATATTTTGGAAGACTTTTATTTCATTAACTTATTATTTTAGAGATTCCTAATTTGAGCCTGTATAATTTCTATTCTTTTATATTATTTATTATTTATATTTCTATTTCTATTCTTCTATATTATAGAGAGTATAAAAAAATACAAGCGATTCATCATAAAAAAGCGAAAACGAAAGTAAATATCGCGTAGAAAGTAAAAGACATTCCTGATAAAAATTAATTTCGAAATTCGACGTATTGACGAAACATCGAAGAATTTTTTGCAAAAATGACCAATATAGCTATAATTCTTCGATTGTGTTCTAAAAATTAATAAAATATATTAAAACTCTGTTTTTGATAGAAATTAATTTTGAAGTGTGGCATAAATCGAGATATTGAAAAGTGTTCTACAAAAACGAGCAATATTGCTACAGCTACACATTTATATTTTTCATTTCGTACAGGAATACGATAGCAGGAGGTAAACATGGTAGAAAATTGAAATTTTAAAAAATTTAAATATAAATCAATGGAAATATATTGAAGGGAATTAAATTCCAGAAATTCATGAATTTCAAAAGTGCGCGTTAACTTTTAGTTCGTCAAAAATTGTTTACTCAAGTTACTATTGTTATTATAAATATGCACGTGAACTTATCTTTTTATAAACACTTTGAAGAAGCCACGTGAACAGCCTTACAGAAATTAGTAAATTTACGTTTCCATATAATTTCCTGCCAAGTTTCGTACAATTTTTAAATATAGTTTTCCTGTTTGAGAAATAAAATAGAAAACGTGACAATGTTATAAACTCTATTCTTTAAATTTATTATCATTTATGCTATTCTTCCGAAGAATCAACTCATGGAATTAAGTAAACTCATTTGTCTCTTGAGAATTAACTATTAATCGCGTGCTTATGTAATGAAATTGAAGATTAATAATTAATAGAAAGCGGAGTTGATCGGTCTTCTGGCTTCCGCGAGACTTGCACGTCAGTGTGTTAAAATGTATCGACTTTTGTTAACAATTTCTCGATACCCGCGTAATGAATCGATTCCAGATTTTACACTTTGGCCCCCCTGCGCTCCAAATTAGTTTCGCTCGAAATTTTACAGTACTTTTGAATTCTGAGGTTTACGCCAGAACTACCTTAAACTTCGCTAATTGCCGTCTAAATACGAGTAAACAATCAACGACCAGTTATTCTACGCGTGAAAATAAGTCGAATCGAAAATAAAATCTTTTCGTTCAAGTCCTGGTTTTCAACAAAATACGGTTTGAACGTGTTTAACTGAAAACTGATCAGGCGAACGCGCATGGTAAATTTTCAAGACATATTTTTCTCGAAAATGAGGCATCTTATAAACGATTTCTATTCTATATCTTCTACTTGTAGAGCGTCATTTTACACGTAGAATAATCTCCTAAGAGCTGCTTTAAAATGGGTTTCTCGGCCGTTAAAAAAAAAAAGAAGAAAATCACAATTAAACGTACTCTGAGAACGACTTTCTTATATCGTTCAAATAGAAAGGAAGCAGACACGGGAACACAACAACAGTGGTGCATCAGCCGAGGTTAAACTCATCGCATACTCGGTGCATAGGTACTCGAGAGAAGAGGACGGAATCATTCAAAGTTTGCCCGAAAGTACGATTGCGGCAGATGGTTTGACTTGGAAGAACATTCAGGACGGAAATAGACGACGTTTCGCATTCGCCTCGAAATGCGAGTTCCGGCTGGGTGGACAACTTGCAGTGAATAGTGTTGGCACTCGATATCCGCGTCACCGGAAAAAGGTAGAGGTTGATATTTTTTCCCCCATCAAACCGTACAAGAGTCGACAGCTTCGACACAGACGGACCCGTGCGTCGATATTCCCAGTCGATTATTAACTTTTCGCACCGTTACTTTTTAATAATACACCCTCGAACCTACGATTCCGTCAATCGTCGTTCTTACGTTCGATCGTAGCTTCGACGTACAATGTAATATCGATCAGTGTCACGTGAATGTGCCACGCCATTGTTTTATGCTGAAACTGTAAGAAGTAAGCGTCGTTGAGACTCTTCGTCCTACGCCACCATTCTTTCCACGTTTTATTTTAATGTATTAATTATTAGATTAGATGATATTAAGATATTCTCGATTAAAGAAACCTTGCGTAAGTATGCTTTTTCAAAATGTATATGCGTAATTACTACTGTGCGTATGAAGAAATAGAAAAATAGCAACAGTCTATGTTTGAAAAATTATTTAAATGATTATTTTTGATACAAATACTTGAATATCTATTTTGCAAAATATTTGCAAATCTTTTCTGAGAAAGATTTACAGGATGAATATTAAATAAGAAATTACAATGAACAAAATGTGTATGACATTGGAATAACACGTAATACACCTCCTATGCTAATCTATACTTGTTACGATTTATTCTCCGTGATTGTTATTGTATATTATATTCAATATATTAAATCAAATATTTTGTACGTCGATGAATAAAAATAAAACGTTTATCGAATTATTAAGTATTCTCTAAGTATATTCCGAACAGAACGAATTGTATTTTCAATTTGGAAGAAGGGAATGGAAACAGTGTATAATGTTGAAACGAAGATCGTGACAATTTATATTATAACAAAAATCGAGCGAACGGAAATGTTGTTATTTCTGTATTCAGAGGTAGAATCACAATAGCTATTATTTTATTCTTTGGATAATTGTATTATCACGTAAGCAATTATTATATATTCGATAAAGCCCCCTTACGATACTCAACACTGAGTCATCGATCACGCACTTTTGTTCTGTTTTTAGGTTATCTTCTGCACTCCTCAATATTATTACAATTAATAATATTTTCAGTAAAATAATAACTAATTGTTGAACCTGGGCCCATAACCTGTTGTTATTTCTGTATTTAGAGGTAGGATCACGATAGCTATTATTTTATTCTTTGGATAATTGTATTATGATATTCAACACTGAATCCTCGATCACGCACTTTTGTTCTGTTTTTAGGTTATCTTCCACGTTCCTCAATATTATTACAATTAGTAATATTTTCAGTAAAATAATAACTAATTATTGAACCTGGGCCCATAACCTGTTGTTATTTCTGTATTTAGAGGTAGGATTACAATAGCTATTATTTTATTCTTTGGATAACTGTATTATGATATTCAACACTGAATCCTCGATCACGCACTTATGTTCTGTTTTTAGGTTATCTTCCACGTTCCTCAATATTATTACAATTAGTAATATTTTCAGTAAAATAATAACTAATTATTGAACCTGGGCCCATAACCTGTTGTTATTTCTGTATTCAGAGGTAGGATTACAATAGCTATTATTTTATTCTTTGGATAACTGTATTATGATATTCAACACTGAATCCTCGATCACGCACTTCTGTTTTGTTTTTAGGTTATCTTCTACGTTCCTCAATATTATTACAATTAGTAATATTTTCAGTAAAATAATAACTAATTATTGAACCTGGGCCCATAACCTGTTGTTATTTCTGTATTCAGAGGTAGGATTACAATAGCTATTATTTTATTCTTTGGATAACTGTATTATCACGTAAGCAAGTATTATATATTCGATAAAGCGCCCTTACGATACTCAACACTGAATCATCGATCACGCACTTTTTTTGTTTTTAGGTTATCTTCTGCGCTCCTCAATATTATTACAATTAGTAATATTTTCAGTAAAATAATAACTAATTGTTGAACCTGGGCCCATAACCTGTTGTTATTTCTGTATTCAGAGGTAGGATTACAATAGCTATTATTTTATTCTTTGGATAAATCTATCACACCGTTCTGAGCCGAAAAACCTTTATTGCACTTTCTTACATGGCCTAGGGATAAAAAAACAAAAGAACATCTTAAACCTATCGATCGAATCTAGAACTATCTTCTAGTTACTATTTATTGTAACTAGCGCATCTGCATATGGATGGCGAATTGTCATTTTCAGCAAGAAACTTTAAAAGTGAAGAAAACACAATTAGAATAAAGAAATACGGAGATAAGTGCATTAAAAGGAAACAAAATGCGACGGACTGCTTCTTGGATAATAAAGTTATAAGGCAGTTAGTAAGATTGTATCGACGACTCTAATACTTTTCGAAAGCTCCGGCCGCAGAAGAGCGATTGCGAAACTTGTTTACTTAAAACTTTTGTGCTATCAAATTGCGCGAGAACTATACAAAGTATACGCCATCCGTGAATATTTTACGGCGTAAGACTACTATACAGTTGGTTTCAGCTGAAATAAAACAGACTATGAAGGGAGAAACGAAAGGAGAAGCCCAGAAGAGGAAAGAACAGGCAGTCGAGTAGCCCGGAGGATAGTTGGCTTCTGAAAAGAAAATGGAATTCATTTGCACGTGCCAAGAGTTTTGACGCTCTTCTCTTTTCGTGTGAAAACTGATTAAGCAGTGATAGAAGCTTCTGGAATATGCTTCCAATAGGACGATTCAAATTTTAACAGAAATATTCAGTTCGTTCACTTTCTGCAACAACGACGTAACTTCTACAAAATTGCTAGCTTTCGAGTTATTGGTATAGAAATACCAGTTGCTCCTTGTGCCTTCCGCTGGTAGAGTCCTACGAGTGAACTTTAAAAATTCACCCGCATCGTTAGAGCATCGATCCATTCACGGATCATCGTTGAAACTTGTTTTTCTTAAAATCGCGATTCTTCTATTTACGTGAGTGTTACAGCAAAAGAACGAATTGATATTATAGAGTTTCCTAGGAGATCGTCTAAGACAACGACAAGGTAACACCATTAGCAAACATATTCCAGAAAGGTCACAACAATGCACACAATTTGTCCACACCTTGTGAGAAGGAAGTGTACGACTGGCATGAACGCACGATAAATCTAGAGTCCTGCCTGCAAGTGCCCATTCCAAATCCTCCCCAACTCCATAAATTAGCTACAACCTGCAACACAAACAAAGCCCTTGGCATTGAGAAGATTACCACTACTGAATTACAAAAAGATTGCATAGTAAAGTCGTTATACAATTTTACTATGTCTAGAAAGGATCTTTCGTATTATGTATGTAAACTCCCTAGAGTTCAAGTGTGATAGGGACTATCTCTCTGTTTATGGACAGCACGACTTTCTTTGTTTCACAGACAGAGCGACTTTCTTTTGTTTTATGAACAATCATTTTGAGAGACACTCATTTCCCAAACGGACGGACAGAGAGCAACATCAGACATAGACAAGATCGCAAAGAAGGAATAATTATTTAAAACATTGAAGATTGACGCAGAAAGATCGGTAGCTCAGGACGTTGAAAATCGATTCTCGATTTTCAGGTGGACATTGCACAGAACTTGTTATTTATTGTTTACTGTTATAGATTGATGTTTATTGTGAAAATACTTAAATGAAATACAGGAGCAAGCAACAATTAACATCAATCTATGTTGTAACTCGATGTTCACACTTCAGAATCGATCAGCTGAATTACCCCGAGATTTACGACATTGCACGTATATTCCGTGTAATTTTTATGTTTTCTACAAATAGATACAAATGCGCAGTCTATCGATAACGACAATGCAATTATTTCTATCGTATTGAATTGAACGGAAAGTCTAAGACTTTGCTCTTTTCCTAGAGAAATGGATCGGAGTTGAAACAACGGCTACTGATCTCGATTTAATTGATCTAATCTGGTGTTGAATCTGATGTTGATTAGGTAACAGTCAACTGTTGAGCGTAAGACAAACATTTATCGAAGCACTTGTTTTTCGTTGGCTTGGCGCGAGATCGAATAGGGTTCACCGAGACAACGCAAAACCAGGCGTTTCGATCGTCGCTTTGGACCAACACAAATATGGACGCCTCCCTCCTGATAAAAAAGGGGAGAACACGACGAGGCGTGCCTCTGGTAGAAATTCGCGAGAGAACCCGGGGCCCCCCCTCCAAAACGTAAGGCTGGCCACCGTGGAGTTTTTAGTCGGTAAGAGTCCGACACTACTCGACCGGTGCGATGCAACGGCGAGTGTCCATGAGGATTTCTCCACGTCCAAAAAAAAAAAAAAAAAAAAGGCGTTTCGATCGTCGCAGGACAAAATTTCCTGCAACTCGGATGGGGTGTTTTACCTCGTTTGCCATCTTCTGTCCATCTTGCACTCTCGGATTATCGCTTATTCCACTCGTTACAAAATTACCTCGACCATAAGAGCTTGTCTTGTTTGAAAAATTAAAAGGACGAGTTGGAACGTTTCTTCTCCTCCAGAAAACTGAACAATTTTGCGCCAATGGAACAAGGAAATTATCACAAAGATGGTGAAAAGTCGTGGAAAGGAATGGAGCATAAATTGAAAATGATGCACGAGAAGAAAAGAACAGATCGTGCAATTTGTCCGTAAAGACGGAACGAATTTTCAGTTCGACCCAATACATTTAAGGTAACTGGAGAAAATGACTATACAAGAATATGCCAGTTAGCCTAAGGACGTCAGTATGCTACGATCAACAAGAGCCGATAACTAATGAAAATTTTAAGCTGTTTACAGTCACCTGTCGTATGCTGTGAGCCTTCGATATTGGATAACTATACTCGCTTCGCTAACACAAGGATTAAGATCAAACTCTCGCAGATTCGTGGACGTTCGCCACATATATCTATCATTGCGGATTACTATACGCTTTTCCTCCTTTACGTTTTCCTAGAGCTGACTTGGTTTTGGATTAAACCTTCGATCTTCTCCCTGATCCTTTCAGTCCTCTAACTTTAACGAAATTACTGGATCTTGACAAGGATTACGAGATTCTTAAACAAAAACAGTATTTAATTATTATTAATATCAAGTATCAAAGGGATAGGACCGTTCAACGGAACGTTTAAAATCTTGAAAACCTTTGCTCTGAAGTATTTTTCTCAAAAATGTTTCGTTCTCAAAATATTTCAGACTTTTCGATCTCCAGACTTATCGTAGGTTTATATGCCTGCAGACTTTTCCAACACCCGGTACGTTGATGTAATCAATTTCGTGAATGCCTGCTAACTCGATCGATACAAAACTACTTCTATAAATAAACTGTATCCTACGTAATACATGAACATAAAGTAGCCGCTCTTTATTAGTTTAAGTTTGCAAAGTGATGATTCGTTTCAGAATTAACTAAGACTAGAAAATTTTATGTACTTTGCCTTCGAGAGAATCGACGGTAGAATCTCTTGAGTTTAAAGAAATATAGTAGCTTGTTAAATTAAAGAAAATTGATAAAGAGAGAAAGCGTCGTACAACTGTTTTGGGATTCTTCAGGAAGAACATAGATCTTATGAACTTGCAGATTTTACACATTTTGGAATCGAAGGGTTTGTAGAATTGAAAGAGGCAGTCGCGATATTTAAATTGCACTTAATGCAAAATAAATAAGGATGCAGATATGAGGAAGTGCAAAAATTTGTTATTACGAATATTTATCAACGCGAATTTATAGATTTGCTTTCATTTGACTTTGAATCGGTTTTTGTTGGACTGCTCAAATCACCGCCATACCTTTGCACCGCCAACTATTTCTATATCTTATTGCTAATATTATTAACATAATTTATTTAAAAGTTTTTCAAAAATGATGGTTTTCAAACGTTCGGTATTATCGTACGACGTTGCACGATAAACTGGACGATTATTTCTTACAGTAGATCGATTTTTGCATAAATGTTCCTTAAAAGTTTCCATTAATAGTGTTTTTAAAATGGACATTTACGGAACGTTAATCAAATAATAAACGATGGAGCTCAGTTTAAAAAGAAAATACAGGATAATGGAGGAAAGTGTCGTCGAAACGTTCCTTCGTTTCGTTACAAGCTGAAAGTTTTTCTTTGCAAAGGAAGCAAAGAGAGCAAAGATTTCTGTTAAAAGTGGCAAGGAAAGCAGAGACAGAGAGAACTCTTCGCTGCTATGATTACACCGCTTTCCTTTCTTCGTTTCCTTGACGGTGATTAACGGGAAACTTATGTACATACATGCACATCAACGTTAATAACTCAATGCACTTGATAATTCCTGCATATCGCGTTTAATTCGAAAAAATTTTATTTATTTCATCTGGATCAATTATTTCGGTAATTTGGGAAAAGATATTTATAACGTAACGTTTCATTGTTCCTTCCGATTAAAAGTGTAAATGTAAATAAATTCTGCATTCAGAATGTGTGTTTCATTTTTAAATGACTTTTAAAATGAAAAATTACCAGGTAATGGCGGAATGATAGCAACATTAGATATATGAATGTACTATAATAAAAGAGCAAAAATTTCATTTTTACATGTAAGTTTCAATTTCTAGAGGCAGCAAAAAAAAAAAAAAAGAAAAAAAGGAAGCTTAGACGAAGGGACACAAATTTTATAATTTTTATGTTATTATTACTACGTAAAGGTTGGAAAGGATTAACTTGTTGAACCATTGCCGAGCAATCACAGAAGTCAATTTGTTAAACAAGTTTCGAGCTTTTCATGCAGCTTCTCGAAACCGCTGAAATTTGTATATTTCATCGAATTGAGATGTAGAAGCTAGTGTGTACTACAATACATACATAGACAAGTACATATAGTAAGTATAGTGGAGAGCAAATAGTGACACAAATAGACGTTTAATATTAGATATCTTTTATTTGTAATACTTGTAGTATTTATCTAAGATTAAATTAGAAATATGTAACATTAGGTTGTTCGAAAAGTATCTTTCGTTTTATGAGGGAATAATAGACGCACGATAATAAAAATAATAATAATTTCACTGTTGTAAAAAGCACGTTTGCGAGAGAAAGACACTTTTTTATTTTTAAAGACAACCTAATAGATTCATTAAAAATGGTATAAAGAATGCCTAGAAAACGTAATATTGCAGTTTAAACGAATGTATTGGCTGCTTTTACAAATAATGAGCTGTAGATCCATTTTGAATTTAAATGTTCTTAGGATTTCATATGAATAAATATTAATAAATAAGCTCTGCTTTTCAATTAATAGTAAGAAAATGGAACTGATCCGAAAGATAAACTGATAAATAGACGACAAACTGATCCATAAAAGCCACTGAATTAATTTCTGCACTTAACATTTGTACAAACTTTGTGATGTAACAACGTATTCAATTAATTTTCCATAACTGTATAAACTTGTTAAAGAAGTTCGGATAGGCTTAAAAAAAAAGAAAAAAAAAAACATCTAGAAATTCTGATTTCCGGGAATACTAAAAAGTATCGAAATTCTGCGAGGAAGATTTGGACCGGCTAATGAATTTAATTTAAAACGGACGAGCGCGTCGGGAACATCGCGTAATGTGGCACTGCACACGTATTAAAATCATTGAACGAGCAAAGACAAATGTAATTTGCATTTACGTCACATACACTTTTGTAAATTGTACAGCTGCAAATTGCGAGATACGCCGGCAATACATTTACCGGTCTAATCCGATTACGTTGCATTATCATACAGCCGAACATCGCAATAAACCAGTCCACAAAAGACAAGTCCGAGTTCCGTGTTACTTTCAGGCTCAGCTTAGCCAGTCAGATAACGCGCCACGTAACTCGCTTTGTGTACTCGCTTTCTCATTTAATTTTCCTCGTAATTACTAAAAAATATTCTCTTTAGGCCAATTCGTTGGAAATTTTATGCCGACTTGAGAACACTGGCTAGTCCGGTTAATGGATACGTAAGAGACTCATCTTGCTGCATGTAGGTCAGCGACGACGCATTTTCTTATTGCGAACATTATTTCCTATATGCGACATTATGACAGATGTTTGTCGTAATTTATGACTGGGCCGAGGTCTTAGCAAGGACCTCGGTAGGACGCATGAGCGAATGTTTGGTAATTCGGATATGACTTTTTATAGAACAGTGATGTCCACGGTAGGAACGAATCGCGTTTATGTCCCCTGCCACACGTTGTATCGTTTAATGTGTCCGTTCATCATCGAAGAAATTGCACGACGCCAAAAAGTCGACCATGAGAGGCTCGTGTCCTTTCGCAGTCTAAAGAGCCTAGCAGCCTAAAAGATAAAGAGCGCGACGTGTTCGTTAAGAGGATGGCGGGGACGACGCTTGTCTCCTGGCAGATAATTTTGAATGGCGCTGGTTTGCAGAATGCGTGAGATAGTTTACTGGAGGAAAGCGACATCGTATCGTCACAGAATAGAGACTTTGTCCAAAGGATCTGACCACGAGATGGGGTGGACCTTGGTCTTCTTGGTAAAGAGACTGTGAGGAACTGTATAGCACTTGGTCCAGAACCTCGAAAGAGTAAAGTCTCTTTATAAGGTGATCTAACATGTACGAAATGCATTCGTGTTGTCTTTGAAGCTGCCAGACATGTTGCATTGACTGAGTAATTGATTGGAATGAATATTATCTTACCTATAAGAAAAATGTTATAATACGTAGGATATATAGTATGAGGAAAATTAATCAGATGACCAATTCTCTCTGCAACAATATCACAGGTAACAAAAAAGAAGAGGAAATTCAATTATATGTTACTGTTAAATAGAAGTACATTTGTATTGTACGTGTGAGAGTGAGGGAGTGAAGAGCGAGCAGACACATGTGTGCATGGCCTCCCTAGAGTGTAGGTGAGTGTCGCAAGACGGCCCAGGTCTCCGTTGAGACACAAGAGCGACTAGAAGGAAAAAAGCAAGCGAGTGAGTGTCTTTTGGCCTTTCAGAGAGTAAGCCACGTGTAGAGCCAAACTTGGTTCATCTTTTTATTCTCTCCAAATCCTCACCATACCTTAACAATTTCATATTGTCTGAAACTATTGCCGAGATCCACGTTTCCCTCTTATCGACAATAATAATAATAATAACCTCGATCTTATCGATTTTATTTATTCCAATTAATTTTGTTATTGCTTTTATCGATGTCGACGAACCAATAGTTTGGTGCAGAAGTTCGCGCGGTTTTTCATCTGAAAACAATTGCTTATCATCTGTGTCTTACAGTCTACGTCCATCCGAGAGCTCCAGTTTTCTTTTATTATACGATCGTATATTTCTTCGTTCTGTGCCAATAACAAAGCGATTAATTGTCCAAAAAATATGGAGACTAACAAACACGAACATTTCCGACGTAAATTTGATAAAAGGAATGCCTCGAAACCTAACGTGTAGTTTACCATCCTATTCGCTCGCTCCAACGGATTATCATCTTTTTCGTTCCCTCGAAAATGGTTTAAGCACAACGACGTGCAACCGCGAAAATGGTTGGGAGATTAGTTTGCTTCAAAAACCGCGGAATTCTTCAAGCGAGGAATCCAAAAATTACCGTAACGTTGGTAACAAGTAGCAAATAATGTCGGGGGATACATTCTAGATGATTTTGTATCGAACATTTGAAAAAAGAAACAGAACTTTCCACATTCTCAGCAAAACAGCGCCAACTCATGCACCAGCTCGATACGTACGACCGCGAAGATCAGATTAAAGAACTTTTTCATCCGAAGACGATTCCATACGTTTGCTACTATTTCAGGATCTCCCCAAGAGTAGTCGTGCGCAGTAGTATACCGTAGTAGTATGGTATATCTTGCGAACGCATGATTCGTCGAAGCAAAAATTTTACGTTTCAGATCCACTGCCTGATCCCGTGAAAGCCACTAGTGGCATTGTAAATTTCGGGAACTACAGCGCTCATAATCCAGCGCAAAGTTCGATCCAGTACCGAGACGATGTCGATGATGAAATAAATGAACTCGTAGGCGTGCAATGAATTTTGAAAGGTCGCGTCAGCGCGTTATCCGGCGTTTCCAAGAGAACAAGAGCCAGAGAATGCTCAGGGCGGATTCCTTCGCTAGATGTGGACTGCACGAACGAGGCAAACAAAACGAAAGTGGTCCAACGTCAGTTGGCATTACCGGTCGGCCAACCACCGGCTGTTCCATTTGTCGTACGGACGCGTCATCATGAAGTCATATTTCACGACTTATGGTAATTACGATCTACCACCCAGGAGTCACATTCAGCGGCGTGTGCATGCATGTGCAGCAGCACGGCAGACTCTTTGTCAAGGACCGTGTATATTTATATACAATCGCACACACGACGTCATAGGTGTGTGTCGGTCTATGTGCGCAAAATATATGCACTAACGTACGTGTTCGTGTGAAACGACAGGACGCATGAACCCCGGCAGGCAACCAAGCAGTCGCGTATTACGGTTTTCAAGGGACGAATCGTAGCCATTTGTCGGCACAACCGTAATATCAATCTTCGGTATACGGCCCTGACCGCGACACAAATCGTCGCTTCGAATAATAATTATTGTCTGCCTTCGAGGGAACCTTCTTCTTCTGCTTCTCTTCCCTTACGCGTACAACTCGAAGAAAGCGTACAGTTACGGTAAAGTCTTTTCGTACTACGCTTGCTTTTCGAGAAAATCGAATCTGATATGCTTGCGCATTGCAGTGATGCGATTTTAGATTTATGATGACAGATTATAATAATAATTCACACGACGATTCGTACAATCCGCGTATCCCGACATATGTAATTGCAAGTTACGATAGAGAAGTAGATGTTGCAGACAAAATGTGCACTTCTTCGTTTTTACATAAATTATCAACGTCGTCTGCTAAATTTTATCAATTTGCGTAGAAAAAGCGCGATTGTAAGAAAAAAGTATGGGAATTTTCCAACTATTAATCACTCGGACGAATGCAATTTCAACAGTGTGGAAGAACATATAGTTGCAGAT
This sequence comes from Bombus pascuorum, assembly GCF_905332965.1. Taxonomy (NCBI): domain Eukaryota; kingdom Metazoa; phylum Arthropoda; class Insecta; order Hymenoptera; family Apidae; genus Bombus; species Bombus pascuorum. The sequence continues at coordinate 1,188,790 of NC_083494.1, forward strand.
ATATTTTAAGGAGAAAGTTCAATGCGAACATAACCCACAGTAACCTGATATTTACCGTGTAACTTATTTTTAATGTCTATACGGTAAGTGTAATATTACATACTAACTTGGTATACTATTCCATTCAGAATATATGTCCATATTTACATAACACCATTTAGTCTGGTCTCTTGAAAATTTCTTCCACTTTTCCGACTATTTTAAAGAAACAATTCTTACAACTGGTTGCAAAGCACTTTGTACGTATTGTTTATCAAGAATAAAGTTACTAAATGCTCAAATTAGAGAAGCAAGTACAGCAGAGGGAAATATAAAAATTCTTCCATTATTAATCAATTGTGAACAGACTGATACCAGAATATGGCAATAATCGTTTATAATTATGATAGAATTTGTATCGTACGTGCAAGCAGAAGCAGAATTTTGAAACGTAACGATGCTTGATTAACAGAATTGATGATTCAAAGTGAAGGAAACTGTAAAAGAAAAAAAAAAAAGGAAACGAAATACGAGGTATCAACGGCAGTTTTATGTGGTACGTAAATAGCATCTCGTAAATTCTTTATGGGCAAGGTACTGAAAGAAAATGTTGTCTATAAATTAGACGCATAAAAGGGAACGAGTACGTGAGTGAAATAAATGGTGCGCTAGGCGTTAGATTCGAAAATTGAAGAAAAATATAGAATCGGATTACAGAGAAACTAGAAAAATTTAAGATCATCCGAGAAGATAAAACGAAATCTTTTGCTATAACAATCTTAAATCCGTAGCCGAGTCCAACTTCACTGCGAGAGGATATTACAAAGATATATTACAAAGATCAACGAAAGATATATAATGTCAGGAACGTAAAAATGAAAGAAGATATCCGAATATACCAAATAGTGCAGTTTAAAGGAAAAGCGATGCAAAGAAACAGCACGATTTTACGAAATACAGTTAATTTGTCAAAAGCTACAGACTTTTTCTAACCCTTCTAACATACGTTGTATCACTTTAATTCAAATTTAATTTAATTGCACCGTATTGTACTGCAATTTTACTATATACGACGAATGTTCGAAATACTATCATTTAAGTTTATAAATTTTTGTACTCTACACTTTCCTTCTTTTATGCATTTTTCTTACGTACTTTGTTAACCGTCGATGATGATAAAAAGATGGTCGACCGTAGATAAAATAAATAAATGATAACAAATAAAAATTCGTAAAGTTATTGAAATTTTCATAACAGCGCGGGAGATGAACTTCCTCTACACTTTGCTTCTTTTATGCATTTTTCTTACATACTTTGTTAACCGCCGATGATGATAAAAAGATGGTCGACCGTAGATAAAATAAATAAATGATAACAAATAAAAATTTGTAAGGTTATTGAAATTTTCATAACAACTTGGGAGATGAACTTCCTCTACACTTTGCTCCTTTTATGCATTTTTCTTACGTACTTTGTTAACCATCGATGATGATAAAAAGATGGTCGACCGTAGATAAAATAAATAAATGATAACAAATAAAAATTTGTAAGGTTATTGAAATTTTCATAACAGCGCGGGAGATGAACTTCCTCTACACTTTGCTTCTTTTATGCATTTTTCTTACATACTTTGTTAACCGCCGATGATGATAAAAAGATGGTCGACCGTAGATAAAATAAATAAATGATAACAAATAAAAATTTGTAAGGTTATTGAAATTTTCATAACAACTTGGGAGATGAACTTCCTCTACACTTTGCTCCTTTTATGCATTTTTCTTACGTACTTTGTTAACCACCGATGATGATAAAAAGATGGTCGACCGTAAATAAAATAAATAAATAATAACAAATAAAAATTTGTAAGGTTATTGAAATTTTGATAACAGCGTGGGAGATGAATTTTCATTTCCATAGCGTTAACACGAAGTCGATCGTTATACGAGATCAGAACTCGTCTCTCTTCTTCGAATTCAATCCCTCTAGAGATCTTGTATGTAAGTCATATCATGTAGGTGTTGCGAGGTTGGCCGCTATTGTGCGTCGAGATTTATCGAGAGGCACGTAGCATCCACGCCTTTGGGACTCGACCCGCGCTCTTGTCGTGCTTGTCGTCAATGTCAGGAAGTGTATGTACATTTTTACGAATTCGTAACGAATTCACCACGTGGAATCTCCGTGTGTACGGCCGGTGAACGATTCGTTCAGCTGATACCGAGTGACATCCGGCGAGGCAACGCGCAACGTCATTTGTTACGCGAATGAACGTTCGGCATACATATGTATACTGTGTCGGATGACAATAAACCACTTCGAATTGCCTGGAAGATTCCGCTGCGCAATCGGTCGTTGGCAATTTACATGGCTCCTATTTGATTTTTCTTCGCGCACAGTTCACTGTCTCGGATTTAAAAACGAAGAAGAAGATGTGGACAGTTTATGAGAGAAACGGCACACTTACCTGCCGTGAGAGCGACTGAACGATACGCGGTTCGTGAACTTCTTCGGGTAAACTCACCTGAAACATAAAAGCATAATCGTGAGTCAAATCTGGTATAAACAGATTTTCGAAATAAACGATCTTCTATCTTGTATTCTTTCAGGACTCTTATATGTTCTTATGGATTCGTAACTGCGCAAGTTGAGTTATTTAATTTTGCTATGCTTAATTAACTTGCTTAATTAGTACGTAATATGTATTTCATAATGAAATACTTGTAACGGTATGATAAATTATTGTTACTTTGTGAAACGCATTGTTGAGCTGAAAATGATCGGAGGTACCAGGTGTCAAGCGTATCGATATTAAATTTCTGGCTGCATCTTTATTGCCAGTGAATGATATTTAAAATCTGATTCATTAATTTAATTTCATTTAATTAATTTAATGTAATTTAATTTAATTTATTTAATTTAATGTAATTTAATTTATTTCAGTAGAACTTGAATATTCCATACATCCATATTCTTTTGGAAAGATATACGCGGTTGGAAAGATCGTCAAGTGGTTTCTATGTAACACAATTCTGTTATATGTATTTACCGAGGTCAGTTGCACACAGTGCACTGCGTGTAACGTTAATTATATCGGAGCTCGCTATCCTACACGATTTATTGGAATCGGTTAATTCCCATAACAGCACCAGCAAATGAGCAGCAATGTGTAAACGAATCGCTTATGCCTGCAATTGTACCAATTAAATTACAAAGTCCCGTGCTTGTCCGGTCACGGTGAATTAAAGTTGAACTCATTGGACTATCTGCAGTTTTAAACCATCTCTAATTTCGAAACATGTTTCTCATATTTATATATACGTTTGCAGACAGAAATTTCAACGTGATTTTACGGTGAAATTCTATTTCTATGTAATATATGTATTTAATTTTAACGCTAACTAGAAATATTTATTCAGGGACAATCTCTAATTTCGAAATATTCTTTTCATATTATGTTTGCAGTCGGAAATTTCAACACGGCTTTGGAATGAAATTGTACCTATATAGGGTGTCCCAAAAAATCGTGATACAACGGTCGATAATTTTACGTGGACAAATAAGTCGACAGAAAGAATAGCATTTTTTCCTTCGAGGTTTCGTTTCCGCGAAGAGTGAGTTTGAAAACCCACCAGATATTCGTGTACTAACTGGAAGTTGCGAATCGCGAAACTTCTTTTCTTTCTGCTCGCATCTGCATTATTAAGTGGGAACAACGAAAGGATAATAAAATGATTCGTAAAATGTATTAATCTTATCCTTATTTAGAAAACCATTCAAATTAAATACAAAACGAAGGAAAATGCTAATCGAGGCGGCGGACAAGATGAGATGACAAGAATAACAGGAAGAAAATAGCATCAATACGTACGTTATGTACAGTATATGTATTAGGAATATTTATACAAGAGATAAAAGAAATTTGTAATATGATTTTAAAAGACAATGTAGGACAAGTTGCTCGAAATAAATTAACGTGTAATGTGAAGCAGACTTAAAATTAGACGATTCCAGTTGAAGGTAGTTAGCATTATTAAACGATATTTTTGGCAGAGATGTAAGCCTTTTATATGATAATCGAATGAGATACTGGACAATGCGCTTTAAACGCGTAAAAAGGATTAGAGAATGGGATAATGAAAAGAATTTCATGAGATAATTAAGTCTATTACGAGAACAGCGTCGTTTAATTACTAATCTACTTTCGTCGCAGATTTTTCTCAATTCATGAAAAGTACTAGCTACTTCAATACAACTTTGCTTTATTTTAATACGAACAGGTTTTATCGCAAATTTTTCAAATGCAGAATTTCATATCGATCTAAATACGAAGAATACGGTATTGACATGTTTAAAAGAAATACACATAAATACCGAAATTGTCTACAAGAAACTCTATGTTGTTAAATGCAGTACACTTCGTTAAACTGTCGTCAAAATGATTTTAAATTGAAGCAATACGTATAAAAGTGTGATCTAAATTTTCATATACATATATTTATAAGTAAAGGTATTCGTTTCATTCTTCATTTCATTCGTATGGATTTGTTAATTCAACGATACAAATTTATATATGGAGGTGTACGAAGGCAATTCGTGTAATTTACATTTCATTCGGTAATTGTATGATATCGGAACAATAATAAAAACCAATTTTGCGGAATTCAAATGGATTAACTCGAAGGATCGAATGTTTCAAATAAGTTTATCAGGATCAATTTCATTTTTTAATTTTTAGGTATTAATGTGTTTCATAATTTTAATTCTGATTAAAATATTAATAAAGAATTTAATATGATAATAAATTATAATAGTTAAACTAAATAAATATAATAGAAAAATGATGAATCAATTAATTGGTATTATCTATAAAATTAAACTGATTAGAAGCATAATTATTAGTATAAATAGAAATTCATATTAATTAGTTATATATATATTAGTATATAATTAGTATAATTAAAAATTCAATTCTTCTTATTCAGGCATTCAATGAATTTAGAAAAATAATAATAAATTGTACAACGATTCCAATCGAAAACCTTAAGATCCCTAATAGACGCACCTTGGTACGTCACCAACGAAACGATACACCACGACCTCAAGATACCCACGGTCAAAGAAGAATTATCCAAATTCAGCAATAGACATAGCACAAAAGTTAACCACCAAAACCCTCTAATTACTCAACTACTCGACACGTTGGAACTGATCCGCAGGCTAAAAAGACATTACACCTTAGACCTAAGCACTAGATTCAAATAGAATCAAACACACTATAAATACTTATTAAAAACGTCATAGTACCACGCCAGATAAATTTACTTAAAATCCTCTAACGAGAATTGATTGTAAATTAAACGCAAATATAAAAAAAAGACTACAGTTTATCCACGCGTTCCTCTGTTCATACATCTAATAACCTCGACAATTTAATTATGCACGAACATAATGCTAGAAATATAACGAAATAGATCATACCTAATTCAATAAAATAATATAAAACAGAAATTGTTGTTCGTCTATTATCATCTTATGAAACAAAAGAAACTTTTCGGACATCCTAATATGAATAATTTTGTGACAAAGTATATTTTTAATTTCTTTGATAAGTCAAGTGAACCGAACTCTATAGATGTACGTAGCCTTCGTGACTGACTGTAAATAGCAGTTACGTATTGGTTCAGCCGCTTTGCGATAGAATATATTTCACGTTCGACTATGAAAGCATTATTCCGCGATATAGAATCTCTAGTACGAGATCCGCATTCGATAACAAACAGGTGTTGAGAAAGGCTGTACGCAACAAGGTATCTCGTGTAAGCACGTAGTAATGATACAAGTGGTAGTAGATAGAAAATCCTGGTGAGTTTAATCATTGCCGTTACTGCTAGAATTATGCCATTTGTTTCGATCGACTAAGTTATAAATGTTAACGTGTAGTGTAGCACTTAATATTAACACGAATCGTTTTTCTTTCCCCGCTCAATTTTTTCTTACAAACGTGTCATTTTGGATGATATAATGTTCCAAATAGTATTTCAAGAATTAGAGTATAATAGAGAAGTTTATTTTAAGATTGGCAAGAAATAATTTAAACAAATTACCAATTTGAATACGATATACAAATTAATGCATATATGTATAAGTTAGAAATATTATTTGGATCGAGTGAATAAATAAACTTTCTATTAGGCAAATTACATTGTACACACAAATTAATACAAGCTAGGTAAATAAATACGTATAAATATGTATCTGCATTTACACGATGTAACATACAACGTATTATGCAGCGTTAAAAATTCAATTCGAATCGAAATTCAAATTGCAGCAGATGATTTCGTTATATTATCGCACGTCAATGAGATGAATTTAATGAAAAGAAGATAACGTTAGACGTAGATTTCGAATAATAGCGACGCTAATAACGATTACGCTAGGCTGATAATAATAACCTAGAAAATATTATATCAGAAAATTAGAATGTTTTATTGTATTTATCTACTTCTCCAAGTAGACTACCCCAAACCACTATTTCCTTGCAAGAATCGCATTTGATATTTTCTCCTTTCATTTATAGAAGCAACAGCAGACTACAGGTATCTGCAATCTGCAAGACGTACGACCAATATAAGATTAATACGATCCAGCGAAAGATATAAAAAATTGTTGATAAATTGGAAAACGGGAAGATCCGATTACTTATTGCTAATTTCATGTAACTTTCAGACAGACGAAGTGTTACGTAATACATTTGCTCGTGACACGGGTGCATGCTTGGACGCATGTATCACCCAACGACCTTATGAACTTCTGCAAGTTGTTTCAAGACTGAATGAATGCCAGCACGTCTAAGAAAGGCGTGGCCAGGCAATAGTCGAGTCACGATTTATCTCGAGTACGGTCTCGAAAATGATTTTCTCCGATATCGTATCTCCGTCTATGAGGAAGCAACTTTCTCGTATAACGTGACAGCCAGATATCTAACAATTATAGGACACATCGAATGTCGGTTGGCAGCCTCACCTTGCAAAAGCTAGCTTGTTGTATTGTAGATACTCGACTCGAGGTACGTACATATCTCTTTCGCTGTATTATCAATTTTAATTCTTACATTCGTAAATGTAAACTCTTACCGTCTTCGATAAGGTCGTTTCCAATGCAGAATTCGGAAAAACTAAACATCGACGTACGAGTCTCCCGGAAGACAAACCGATCGCTTTGTATCCGTTTTTCAATTTCATTGCCGAGTACGTGATTAATGTTAAATTTTCGAAAAACAAATTAGTTACCTCCGTGAGTTCATTTATAATAGGAAGATGACAAATAACAGGAAATTCTAAGAGAAATTTAAAAATTAATGTTTGCAACATCATCACCTTTTTCTGCTTTCCAATTTATAAAGTTGATTTATGTGGCTCCTAAACGGCTCATATATCATCTACATTTATCGTATTCGTGTATTCGAAGCATTAAACGGAAGATTAGTTAAAAGCAATTTGATTGTAATTTAACCCCCTAACACACAATGACGTCTGGAAGACGTCATTTCTCTCGTATGTCATTTTAGACGTTGACGTCTCTGAGACGCGAAGGATCGTACATAATTTCATGTTTAGCGATGTCAAATGGTCCTGTTTCGTTTATATATCAAGGAGTTAAAGAGAGAAACACAAGCCAATGCTTCTTTGCCTGTAAATAATAAAACACAATCTTCTAGCATCGATCCTTCGATTCCTATAACTCGAATTACATTTTTGTGAATTTCTCTTCGTCCGAAATACGTCTGAGTCTTCCTCTGGCTTTTACTCACAAATCACAAACTCTTTTGTACCACGTCTCATTATTTTAATGGACAGTAACAAACTCTAACTCAATACGAAACGTGTTCCCTCTATATCAAAAGATTGCTTGTTGGTATCGCTAGATGTAAGTACAACGGACACTTAAATATCGCAATAATACTATATACACCTTATATGTACAAATATAATTTACGTAGATCTATTCTGCCTAATATCATATCAGCAAAATCAATCGAGTAACACGACGAATGCTTTCGTCCAAGTGGAGCGAGAGTTTCATTGCAAGTAAACGATGGTTGCTGCTTAACTAAGCTCCTCGTGCGTATACGATGTTCATCTCGGCCAACAATACCAGTTTTTAGGAAAGTGTTTCCAGAGTGTTCCAATAAGCTTGTACTACACTTTGCTGCTAGCGAGTCACGAGGTGGACGTTTCCCTTTGCCGTCCAATTACATTACCCTATCGCATCGCGAGACTGCGAGGTTCCTAGCTTCCGCCAGGAATAACGTTCTTGAAGGAAGAAAACGCTAGGAATCTTGGCGTTGCAGGTTGCAAGTGTCATCTAACGAGTCATCTGCCGTTGGTCGAGGAAAAATCGTATATTCAGTGGAATGAATGCCAGCACGTCTGAGAAAGGTGTGGTCGATCGGCTGGCAGCCGGCAGCGGGGTCACGATGATATATCTCGTGCGAGGTACGTTCTCGAAAATGATTTTCCGTGATATCGTGTATCTCGAAGTGGATGAAGGGAGGCAGCGGAAGAAGGCGCGATCGAGGAAGGCGAAACACATAGAGAGACAACTGGGAGAAGGGGATTAGAGGCAGCCAGCATCCAAAGAACTGGCGTCGCTCGGCTCGCACTCGGTGGTGCACTATCCTAAGAGCATACTGGTGATTACGTCAAGCGACCGTTATTTCTGCCGCAACCCTGCGCACTATGGATAGTTACGTGCCAGATGGCCGCACATATTCGAGGTGTGTCCGGCTAATATGACTGATTGCAATCTCCGCGAGAGAGTAAGCCGAGGCCCGCGACAGCCGGCCGGTCAGCTCTGACCAACTGGCTGTTGGTAAAGTGGCAGCCAGCCGCTGCAGGTCCATCCGTCGCAACCTGGTCGGGATTCGTTGCATGCCTGTTGATTCTTGCCGTAGCTTGTTGGCAACCTGCGATGCCCCGAGCAGACATGCTTTAATAAATGGAGTCCAGCCGAGGTTACAACCTTCATCAGCGAAGATACACCTGATAGCATCGGCAATCTCGACACGCCGCCCAGTACCATTACCCAACCGTCTACTGTGCGCTTTTGCTACGTACGTCCAACATGCGACCTGTTTCTAGATTCGTCAGAGTACCTAGCTATTATCTTTCTGCTGTATATTCGACGATTTCAAGGAGACTATTGATCACTGGTTTATCCGCATTAATCACCTCGGGGTACTTGTTGTCTGCGGGATACGTTTCCTCAGAATTGAAAGCGAAGTGGGCCAGTGAAAATGTTTATTTTCTGTGTCACTCGTAAAGATTTGATACTATGCTTGGTGAAATCGAGGCAGAAATCGCGAGAGTGCTTGTTAGTTTCTGAATTTGGTACAGTAGGATCTCGGTTATCCAAACATTCGAGACAAATATCTTAAATCTGCTTCAAGTATAGCATACTCTTTGTATATTTCTCGATCAAGTTACCAGCCTCAATTCTTCGTTATATATGTAAGTGACGAAGAAATTATCGAAAGAATTACAGGGAAATTTAACTGTAGCGGAAGCAATGACAATTTGGATGATATTCCTATAAATAGTATTCAGTATAGTATTGGGTTATAACATAAATTCGTCATATTTTTAGCATATCATCGGGCGGAGGAAATGGGACGAATATACATACGCTACAATATAATGTAACGAGTCTAGAAGTATTCGTAGCAGTAGAAATAACGAGTAGATGGTATGAAGGATAAAAGGAAAGAAATCTGAAACATTGTTCCAGTAAAATAACAGTTAATCAAGCGTCTACATTACAAAAAAGAAAGAACAACGCAAGGAGTTATTAAAGTGAAAAGAGGACAGTCTGATCATTAGTTGAATATAGGTAAATTAATCTCACTCTTATTCAAGCCATTCATTTTCTCCAGTCCAATTCTTAATGGACCAATGTATATATCTCATTGTTCTTTATATTAATAATAAATGTTGTATTTGTGGTGTACGATTAAACGTGTTGGTGTATATAGCGACGAGACGAGTGGATTTTTGATGTAGTTAAATGTATCTAAAAATATCTGCAGTACAGAGTCGGTCGTCGTTCGCTCAGTGTTGACGCCGTTGACTAACTGATTAACACGTTGACGCTGGCGTCGATATTCATGGGTTTTTATGGATATTAATATGGATATGGCATGGATATTAATGGTCACATTAGACTGTTCGACACGACCGCAATTTTTCAACTTTAATCTCAATTTATAGCAAAATTACAAAAGCTATACGATTCCTGTTGGGTTCAATAAATTCCGTGGACTTCAACTAATACATTGATATACAATAGTTTGTCAATGTCAATTTGCATATATCTATAAATGCTAAGTAAAGCTGACGGGACCAGCTTTGGCCCTAATTTCTCTACTCTTTTCTATTTTTCTCACAAAGTAGAGGTCTGACGCGAATTCTGACCGTCGCATGCAATTCTGTGAACATTTTTCTATAAGAAACGTTCATAGCGCGAATCAAAACATTTTTCAATTCCACACAGGAAAAAAGAATAGTCGTGCATGTCCGTCGGATAACAACGGCGCGGGAAAGGAAGGAAAATCGTGTTAACCGATTGATTCGCTCCAAGAATGCTCGACACTAACTCGCTATAAAAAGGCTCGATACTGACTCCTCATTTAACGATCGTGTTCGTTTATTTATACTGGTTGGGGGAGTACCAGAAAATTTTAATTCAACTTCGGTTGACGGTTGCACGTATCGGCGACATTGTTTTGCCCAGAGTTTATTTATCGTTACGTTTTGTACGTCAAGACGGTGTTAATGTCCCGAGGCAAAACAACAACACGAGTCGCTCTCGATTCGCATCGTCTTCTGACTCATGTATTGCTACGTATTAAACAAAATAAGATAAACATATTATATATTTGCTATATTTTTGAAACTATCCATTGAATAATTTTTTGATTGAACTTTTGGCTTCTTTAAGTTATTCAACATTACATAATTTCTAGCACAATTAACAGATACATTTCCGATTCAACGTATCTTCTGCATTGTTCTTGTACCGATTTGATTAATAAACGTCGCTCTCGATTCGCATCGTCTTCTGACCCATGTATTGCTACGTATTAAACAAAATAAGATAAACATATTATATATTTGCTATATTTTTGAAACCATCCATTGAATAATTTTTTGATTGAACTTTTGTCTTCTTTAAATTATTCAACATTACATAATTTCTAGCACAATTAACAGATACATTTCCGATTCAACGTATCTTCTGCATTGTTCTTGTACCGATTTGATTAATAAAAGTGGCACAGCGATGGACAAAGGAAAGTTTAAAATTGGTAGCTTGCGAGTAATTTTTGTATTAAATATTTTCTATGATATTGGTCACAATAACCTATTTTGGGAGCTATATTACACTCGTTCGTTGTTTTTGTCAAGTATGATTCCATTTTGTAAAATTATGGTGTCTTTTCGCGTCGCTTCTCTGTTAAACGTTCGTTTGTCCGCCGCTGTATCTCGAAATAAAATAACGTAAATGTATTATCTATATGTTTTCTATATTTCCGAAACTGTTGAATATTAAATAACTTTTAGCGCAATTTACGAATACTTTTTTTGATTGAGCGTATCTCCCGGCAATGCGTTTCAAAGCCATAAATCACTAACAAACTTCGGCAACTCTGCAATGCACATTCGCGCGCGCGCGCGAGCGCTACATAAAATTGAACTGTACAGAATAATGCAGTCGCCTGAATTTCTCATTGATTTACGGCCACGCGATTCTGCAGTTCTTTCGGCGTAATCGACGCAACGGATTTTTCCCGATTTAACGTTTCAATCACCGCTGTTTATTTTTACAAAACGTAAATTCGAGCGAAACCAGGCGACCAAAACCGCGAATGTAAATCCACTGAATTATTTCGCTATACGGATTCATTCGTTAATAAATTTTATGATTGCGCAATAAACCGTGCAGCGGCACACCCGCGGAATAGCAATGTGATAAGCTTCTTTGCAACAGATTTGTATAATATCTGCGTGTTTGCGGTTATACGTGGAATGTTTAGTATATGTTCTGCAATCATGTAGAATTATACAATTAATTTTTTTATATCCGTCGCTTGGTGCAAGAAGTGTCCTATGTTACATTTTTGCAAAAATGAGTTAATTCCGCTGTTGAATATGTAAACAACTGTGCGACAATTTCAAATTCTATCTAGAAGAGACACTCAATACAGTATGGCTACGTCGTACCGTCGCGTATCGGTACCTTTGCCTAACACACCTTATTCTAATTCGTAGTTTAAGTGAATTACGTCAATGTATTAAAAAGAAACAAATCTTGGCATAAATAAACACTTAAAAAAAAAAAAAAAAAACAGTCGAATAGCGCAGAGTTGAACAGTAGCATTGAGCGAGCAACGATTACGACCGACATACACTATGTACTTGTAATTAAAATGATTTTAATATAATTGACTATTACAATTGTATCACTCGTATCTTTATTAAACAAATTCAACACGTTTAATATCCACCTCGGATATATTTGAAGTCTATTAATTGCTATATAAATGCTACAATAGATACAATGGTGTCTAAATGCCTTTTGTAGTCACTGAGTATCTTTACTAAAGAGAACAATAAATTTCTTCGTGTCATTATGTCGTAGAAGCGCGTGGAAGAAATATAGCGTGTTTCCAATATTACCCAATGCTCGTCTTACAAGCAATTTATCACTGCTCGTGTTGTATTGCGGTTAGTAGTAAAGGTTTATGTCTTCATGGCACACGTGTAACTTGTGTTGATGCACCACTTGTTGCTATCTCCGATTAACAGGATTGTAGTTTACGGAAATCATAATATTCCAATATGACATCCAATCTCTGTTAATTTCATCTTAAACTCGGACTACAGCTTCCTAGATCTTTGCTAACAATCATAGTGCAGCAAAGTAGAACAAGTTTCAGACGCTATTACGTAATCTGGTGATTGTACATTTCATACATTAGGAAATGTAGAGCGATTAATCAGTTTCTTTATGAAACAGTTTGATGATTATTTGAAAGTACACGTATTATGGATACCATCGAAATGAACGTAGCTCGTTTTCTTTCTCGTAATCTTCATCGAGAAACTGTAAAATGATTAATGTATCGTACAACGCGTCTTAATAGGCTTTTTTACTGCGTGTGTTTCTATTAACTTTTTAAGCAATGTCTGCGGTTGCTTGCTAGCACAGTGACATTAGTTCGTGTAGCGGGCAACTTAGAACAAAAATTCTTCCTTGTTACGGTATAACGATAAATTGAAAAAAGGATATATGTTACGCTAGTGCGAGAAAATATTTCAACACATATCATGAAAAACCTCTATGTATAATATGTATATATCACGTATACATTGTAGGTTTCGAAATTTCAAATTTATTGTACGTAAAATCTTTTGATAGATCCTTTGTGGAACTCCTTGATAAACTAATTAAATTATGGAAATGTAAACCGTCAGAATATGATTACGATTAGTAATATCAGAATGATAAACTGCCCGATCAAACACAGCAGTGTCGTGTCTAGGTTTTAACAGAATCTAATTTTCCACAAATATCAGGCAACGTTATATATTGTGTTACGTATAATGTTTATACGATTTATTAGGTCTTTCTTTCGCAAACGTGTTTTTCACAACAGTGCAGCTTCGTACAAACGTGAAACCAAGTCTGTGAAATGACGCCGTGTTTATCTCAACAGAAGAAAATGGATCGTACGTAATTCGACAAATAATATAAAACAAAAACTTTTGTGCGTCTATTATTTCCTTATAAAACGAAAGAAACTTTTCTGACAACCTAATATATTTTGCTTGTATGATTATTGAAATTATTATCGAGAAAAGAACATCTGACGAATTATACATACGATGTTCACACATGCACACGCACGCATGAAACACACATAATAAAAAAATCTATTAAAACACATACAGTTTCTCGAAGAACATTATAAGAAAGAAGACACACTGAGCTTATTCTAACGGCGTTCATAGTATCTGCTAACAAACAATTATCGAATTATTTGACAAAGAAATTGATTGTTTGTTTCACCTTTTACCGAGTGTATATGATCTACGTGCCATTAAAATACAAGTTTAAAAATCGAAATTATACGCGTCGTTTATATACTGCAGGTGTCCGTGCTTCATAAAATTCTTTGGATAAAACGAACGAATATATTATAGGTGTCATATGAATTTCGCGGGGATCTAATCTGATCGTGATAACCGTGAAAGCAGGATTTAGGTGATTTAACACCGGGGATAAGTCCGCGATCATGACCAGCGAAGCAGTATAATTGGATTCGATTGTCTTGGGGGTTGGAATATGCAAATCAATTCATATTGCTCGGTGATATCTCCAATGTCTGTTTCTAGATTGCAGTATAATGGAGAGCCGAAAGGAGACAACGAATGGAACGTAATGAAAATTACAGAAACGCAATATCTGAATTCAAATTAAACTCAAATGAAACGAAGGAAAAGCGACAAGCGCTCGATTGAATTTTTTCCGATACAAAAGAGATTGTCCAATGAGATAAAAAAAAAGAAAAAAAAAAAGAAACATCTAAATCCCACTTCGAGTTTCCATTATTCATCACTATTTCCGAATCAAATCGCTACAAAATGAATCGTAACAATGGCGCGATATATTTGGAAAATTTATTTAAAGGAGGATGATAGAAAATGGCCAATTTTTGTGTCGCTCAGGCATCAAGAATGTTTACTGGACATCGTTCTATATATTCCAAGGAATTATAAAAGCACAATCTTTTAGCGACACTATGATGCGAAATTAAAAAAAAAAAAAATGCAGTTGAAGTATGAAGTGAACAATAGCGCGATTTATTTGGAAAATTTATTTAAAGGAGGATAATAGAAAATGGCCAATTTTTGTGTCGCTCAGGCATCAAGAATGTTTACTGGACATCGTCCTATATATTCCAAGGAATTATAAAAGCACGATCTTTTAGCGACACTATGATGCGAAATTTAAAAAAAGAAAAAATGCAGTTGAAGTATGAAGTGAACAAGGGCGCGATATATTTGGAAAATTTATTTAAAGGAGGATAACAGAAAATGGCCAATTTTTGTGTCGCTCAGACATCAGGAATGTTTACTGGACATCGTCCTATATATTCCAAGGAATTATAAAAGCACAATCTTTTAGCGATAATATGATGTGAAATTAAAAAAAAAAAAAATGCAGTTGAAGTATGAAGTGAACAATAGCGCGATTTATTTGGAAAATTTATTTAAAGGAGGATGATAGAAAATGGCCAATTTTTGTGTCGCTCAGGCATCAAGAATGTTTACTGGACATCGTTCTATATATTCCAAGGAATTATAAAAGCACAATCTTTTAGCGACACTATGATGCGAAATTTAAAAAAAAAAAATGCAGTTGAAGTATGAAGTGAACAAGGGCGCGATATATTTGGAAAATTTATTTAAAGGAGGATGATAGAAAATGGCCAATTTTTGTGTCGCTCAGGCATCAAGAATGTTTACTGGACATCGTTCTATATATTCCAAGGAATTATAAAAGCACAATCTTTTAGCGACACTATGATGCGAAATTTAAAAAAAGAAAAATGCAGTTGAAGTATGAAGTGAACAGAGCGAAAAATTGGTAATCGTTAACTTCAAACGATGCTGACTTTATAACAAATGGATGAAATTAAAAAATTCGAACGCTACCTTGTAGATAAAAGTTGATATTTATATTATGCGTCGAAGATAATTGACAGAAATATTCTCTAACATTCCTAGAAAGCGATATATCATGATAACAAGTAACGATGCAGTTATTCGAAGAAATATGTTGGTAATTGTACTGTGACTTATCTAGTCAGGCAAAGTGTAATGTATTAAACACAAAGAAGAGCCGTTATATTGTATTCTTTTCTTTATTCGATAGTTTAAAATTTGCTAGTTTTAAAACGTGTAAAATGAGACGAAGACAAGCGATCGATCAGTTTTGCACATTAACATGTTGCGCATCACATAATAGAATGCAATAGTAATATACAAGGAAACCTGTATATTATTGAGCACACACGCTACAAATGTAATTAGGTATCAATTGTTGTTCAATTGTTGAACTCATTACTGAGAATAATAACCTGGCAGAGTCATTGCGACGCATTCATTCGGCCAATGTCCCTTCCGTTCTCTTTTGGATGAAGAAATATTTAACAAAGGCAAGACAGGCAATTCTCTAATGATTACGAGATAAAAATGGAAGAATATTTCACTGAAATCGTGAAAGTGTTAGTAAATACTGAAAGCATTAGAATTAAATTAATACATTAGTATAATAATATATAAATAAACCTATATATTAAGTATCAGGTCTGTAAGTATGAAACCGGAATTTGCCTAGAGATGCATCTACGGAAAATTTGAAACAGCAAAAATGCACATAACATGCAAAAGTATATAAAATATCCAAAGTAAGCTACTCTCTATATCTAATATTTGGTAGGTAAAATAATTTTCCATCTAGATTCCATTCTTTTAATTACATTTATTAAAATATAAATTTGTATAATTACCCGCAGCCTACTAACGACTTTCAAAGTTGAAGCAACGTTAAAACAAAGAGGACGAAGAAAATTGCTATATCAAGAAATAAGAATGATTCTAGCGTACAGGATCTGACTCGGATGAACTACTCTGCATAATGTTTAGTAGGTAAAACAATTTTCTATCTGCATTCCATTCTTTTAATTATATCTATTAAAACATAGATTTGCATAAGTACCTACAATCCACTAACGACTTTCTAAGTTGAAGTAACGTTAAAATAAGAAAAAAGAAGGAAATTCCTGTATGAAAGAATAAGAACGACTCGAGTCTAGTGGACATGATCAGATGGACTACTCTCTGTGATATATAGTAGGTGAAACAATTTTCCATCCATGAGATTCCATTCTCATAATTATATTTATTAAACGCATAAGTACACGCACTAATGATCTTCAAAGTTGAAGTAACATTAAAACCAAGGAAAAGAAGAAAATTCATCAAGATGTAAGGTATCAAAAGATAAAAACCATTCTGGTGCGCATTCCATTATTTTAATTATATTTATTAAACTGTAAATTTGCATAAATACCCTGTACTAATGTCCTTCGAAGTCGGAGTAACGTTAAGACCAAAAAGAGGAAGGAAATTCTTGTATCAAAAAATAAGAACGACTTTAGCGCGCGTGATCTGACTCGGTTGGAACTATGGAACGAAATATTCATCTGCGTTTGCATACCTTCGTGCTAAGTAAAATATGGCTCGTCCACGTTCGAAAGAAGCCTTCTCAAGACGACTCGGGAATTTAATAGCAGTTCTGAATCGCGCAGCACTCTCTACAATTTAGATCATATCGAATCGTCAGGAGAGAATCATCAGGAATCTTAATGCCAGACGCCAGTTTCTTTTAACCGAAGTTGTCACGGTTCGAAAAACTTGAGGCGGGGTTTAAAAGTATAAAACTGCGCCGTGTGGTTTTCGCGTTCTTCCTTCGCCGATCTGATCATTCGCAGACTTCTTCATCCTGCATGGTATCTGATTACACGTTGCCATATCGTTATCTGGTAGCCCTTCGCCAGCATTATTTTGCATTATGACGTGTAAATGTAGGTTATTCCCGCGGAATCTCGCTGCGATTGAATTTTACGACTAGGTTAATCAAAATTCCCGCGTAACGTAGACGAGAAAGACCATATGTCGTGCTACCTCAAATGCTGCTTCTCACGCATGCTTCTTCTCCAAGTCACCGATATACACAGCCGTATCGGACGAAGAGCGACACGATTATAGTTAAATGAAATGAAGACATTTTATTTTGAAAAGATTTTATTATTATTTTGTAGTTTATACTGAACAAACACGTGAATGAACACAGGTACGCGATTGAACCATTTAACATAAAATTCAAATGAGAAATCATGCATATTAATAAGATGTTTAACGTAAAATTCAAGTGAGAAATCACGCGTACTAATTGGACATTTTTTCATATTTCGTCCACATTGAAGATACTCTTTAACGTTAGAAAAACGTAATTGGAAATACGAAAGTAATGGAAGAACAAAATATGCAGAAGAATGTGGCAGGGTTTGTCGATAATCTTAATTGGGCTATTAAATCATACATTAAAATGAAGTAACAATGAAAGTTTGCCAGATTCCCTAATCCTCGTTGAAAACATATTTTCTTATTAAACATTATTTTCATGGGTAAAATGCAAGAGCAACTTTGTTTGATAAATACATAAATACAGAGAACGAAGTCAGAAGAGCAGAACGAGTAAATCCTTAAAAACATGTTTGCATTTTCCTGAATAAATGCAAAGAATATTTACGTTTCATATGAAACTTTTACTTTGTATTTTTATACAAAAACTAAGATGGAAACGAATACTTTTCATTAAATATTTATTTACC
Organism: Bombus pascuorum; assembly: GCF_905332965.1. Taxonomy (NCBI): domain Eukaryota; kingdom Metazoa; phylum Arthropoda; class Insecta; order Hymenoptera; family Apidae; genus Bombus; species Bombus pascuorum. The sequence continues at coordinate 1,207,289 of NC_083494.1, forward strand.
AGTTTCTTTCCCATAGTTTTTTTTTATAGTTTATTTTGGTTTTTACAATTTGTCCTGAAGGACATTTGGTAAAGTGTTATATCTCATTGGTAATAAAAAAATAAAATAAAAATAAATATAGCATGTGGGTGGCTACCCCAGCGGGGTGCCAACTGCGTGTTTTCTAAGTTATATCTTTTATGATTTTCCATAGTTATCATTAAACTGGCGCATATGAAATGTTTCCCTTATGAAATTAAACATCATCCATCGAACTGTCCTATCGATCTTATCGATTATTTCTGGCCTGTTCTCTTAAACGTTAGTTAATTAATTCGCATGACAACTAACGATCACATCGCTAAATTACATAAAAGATATAACTTAGAAAAAACGAAGCTGGCACCCCGCTGGGGGTAGCCACCCACATGCTATATTTATTTTTTATTTTATTTTTTTTTTCTTCACCAACAAGATATAACACTTTACCAAATGTCCACAAGGACAAATTGTAAAATAACCAAAATAAAAAAAAAAAACATCGCTAAATTCGAAGCTTTGCCATCTATCGTGTTCAGGATCATAGTAAACGTACCGTGGTATGTTCGAAGTGACGAACTCCGTAAAAATCTGAAAATCAGATTAGTCGCCGAAGAAATTATACGCTTGAGCGACAAATACAAAACCAGATTGGACAATCATTCTAACGACCCAGTCAAGCAACTCTACACAGTCAACCTACCTGGAAGACAGCACAGATTTGCTGACCAATGTTCTAATAGAACAGATTGTAAAGTTTGTCAGAATAAGAAAAAAGAAAAAAAAAAATTATGTCCAAGATTGAATATCCTGTTCAAGTCGGTTAAAAATCGTGGTATCCCAGTTAAAATTTCCGTAGAAGCGATGCAAGCAACATGAGAGAGCCATGTAGGTCAAGCAACTACGCAGCTGAGTTCGGCTACCTCTCAGTGCTTTCCGATGCATGCTGTTTGCCAACCCCGCAGACAAAACCCGTAAGGCAACTTCGTCGCTGGCACATATTGCGTCGTCTGTCGAACTCCTAGAGGTTATCCTAAGTTCTATAAGAGAGAGTACACGTTCTGACGGGAGATTCGTAGGTCGGTGGAGGTACGCGTACATAAAAAACACGGACAAGTGCTCTTTATCTTCATGGGGCGGAAGGGCCGGCTGTATAGAGGAGAAGCACTCAAAAATTCCATAAATTTTTAAACCATTCTCGTAAAGGCAGACTTTTTCGGGAACACCGTCGGGCGGGGACAGTGACCTGGCGAGAGAATAATTCCTTTGCACTTTAAACCATCGTCCGTGATGGCCTACCGACTCTTCCTTTTCTACGAGCGGCTCTACGTTCCATGGATTTCTTAATATTTTAGCTATGTTCCCTGCCGGATCGCATCGCCAACCTTGAGGCCTGTACACGTCTCTCTATGCAAAATTCATTTGTCTGCGATGTCTGCTATCCAAAGATAGTACATAGTATGGTACAGGTTAGAAAATTATAGGATAATTTGGTATAGCACGTGGGAATGAACGATACCAAAATCAAAGAGAAGCGAGAGAAGCATGAGAGGGATTTAAACTCCTTAACTTACAGTACAGTGTGAGAGACGTGGTACATCGATCGGGCCAAACATAAACACGCGTGAGAGACATGGTACGTGGATCTGGCCAAACATAAACAACACGTGCGAGAGACGTGGTACGTCAATGTTATTGATTTATTATTTACTTCGAGGTAATAAATCTTTCTGGTTCAATGATCAATTGGTAGTAATTATTTATCAAACGTGTTGCAAAATAAAATTAGTTGTACCTTACACATGTATTTATATATCAAAAGACATGTGCGATTCGCACAACTTTGAGCGCTCAGCCAAACTGTGAAACGGCTGGACTCGTGATCGACCGTGTTGTTTATCACACGCGCTATTGGAACTTAAATCGTAAGGCAAGGGATTAGGTACGTTGTTGCCGTAGAAACGAGTCCATTTCTGGGCAACACCGCCGAGATAAAGATTCTATACCTGCGAGCAAGAACCAATGCTTTCTAAATATTTATACTTTGACGCGTGTCAGGTTCTTTCGTAGAGTATAACGATCTGCCGTATCTATTTTTTGATTTATTACTAAGTTTAAAAACAAAACGTATTATTTTCAGCAGAAGAACCATAAAACCTCGTTAGACGTTAATTAACCTATTTCGTGTGCACGAGAAGCTATTAATAACGGCTACAAATCGAAATAACCGTAACGAATCTGAGGTTTACGAAGAAATAATGGTACTTTCGTGTAAAAGTGTAAACGACAAAGGTATCTCCGGACAAGGAGATGGTACAAAGAGAACTCAAGACGAAAGAACGAACCATTTCTACGGAACTGTCTAGTAAGTACAAAAGGAGGAGCCGAGAATCTCTCTTCCTTTTACGTGTCGGTGTCTTTTCTCTAGCAGCTTCTTTTCTTCTAGCGGAAAGCATGCAGAGAAAGATAGCCAGGCTTCGATTTTGTCACTCAGTCGCTCGAACACTCTGGCGATTCTTCGAGTTACTCTGTTGGCGAGGTGCTCGGGTACCTTGAAAATATCAGTTTCCATCCCAACGGGTCGCAGTCAGCGATGGCAAGTTTCCCTCGACGCGTCTTTCTTCCACTTTCCTTTTAACCGGCACGTCCTCGTCTCAGAGCGCGCGCGGCTTCGCCACCGTGCCCGGGCTTTTCAATGCGGTGAGAAATTCGCATAGCTACGCGGTTTTCTCCCGGGTCGAACGGGTCGCACACGTCATCCCGTGTTTTCTAGTTGGCGTGACATTTCCACTCGACGTCAGATTTCCTGCTGTCTCATCCATGTAACTTCACAACGCCCGCCCCGCCTCTCTTTCCTATTCACAAGTTTCTTTTCTACAGACCAATTCTATATGTGTCAGCCGAACAAGTGTACGTTTGTGCAGTTGCCTGGCCATAAAATTGGAAAAAGGGAGCACGGGACGTTGTAGAAAATAACGCGTACGAATCTGCAATCTGATTCGTTGATTCTTAAATTGAAACATTTACAGGTCTGTTAGAATATTTCTAGGAAAAGAAGATAGACGTGACAAGCTGCTAGGAAATAATCAACCCTGAACTCTGTTTGCACTTTAGACTGTGAAGAGCCTACATTTTCGATATCGAAGCGAACATGTCATCGATCAAACAGAGTATTTCGGAACATGTGTACAATAAGGAAAAAGATTTCGTAAAGTTCGTATCCGAGACATAGCCGTTTTTGTATCGTATCGATCGTTCACCTGCCTTTACAGAGATTCCTAGAAATCGGCTCGAATGCGAGCTTCTAGACGTCTAGGCGTTCCGCTCAGAGAGACCACGCATTAGATGCGTCTGCTATTTATGCGTTTGTATAATCTGCCACTATTATTAACGTTATGAAATGTAAAGTCCCGCAAGACTCTATCAAGCACTTGATACAACGGAATTCCGGTTATACGAAGTGAATTTTAGTGGTGGCTGATTAACTGAACTTCTTAGGTGAACTTCTATTATCTGAAGTACCGCTTCAGTCCACTTCTAGTATGAATGTCTGAAAGTAGATAAGATGTAAACAGCAGATGCACGCGTTACATGATACACTCTGGTGCTATGCAGTCTGCAACATTATTATGTACTTAGGAGCAAATGTTTCGCGGAATCCTCTTATATGAACATGAAATCCTATTAACTGAACGAAAAATTATAGGTAACGGGGAGGAATAGGAGGACTTCTATTGTACGAACGACCTGGTCATACGAAGCAACTCGTCTCTCGACAGATTCATATAAACGGAGTTCCATTATGCATGTACTGCTATTACGAGTGATACAACTGAGCTGGTTTAGGAACGTTATGGAACAGTATCTATAAGATGTAAGGGAGTGTTTATAAGATCGTACATGATGTATCAGACGTTATTCACAAACAATTAAACGAAGAGCTTACAGTCAGTTTGTCAAAAGAATGATTGGAAAACAGAAATTTAGTTGTATTTTAAAAACAAGATCGATATTGTAGGATCTTTACTACAATTAGTTTATTTAAAATAAATGGATTAAACAGATGTTGATTAAACAGGAAACGATGGTTGTTTAACGTGAACTGATCACAATAACGTATTATGATTAAGACAACTAGATAATTAATTTGCAGCTTTCGTCACCACGGGTCCAACTCTCTCTCGACAACGCAATTCGCAGTCTCTGACTTCTCAACTAACACTGCTGTTAATTCGTTTATGTTCCTTAGCAACCCCTTGTCATTTGCCTTAGTCTCGTATCTTTTGTCTTAGCCCCACCACACACATGCTCAGCAACCGTTTGTTTATAATTCGACCGACATCCCCTCCCCCAGGCCCCTCGTAAACAATACTACAATATCGAACACTGTTTTACTTATCTTGATGTGACATATCTATCAGTGAAATTATGCCCACACGATGTACAACACTCTATAACAGAATTATATGTTTGCTGCGTTTATATTCATCGTTTCCACCACTGTTTTTAGTTGATTTTGACATTCGTATTACTTTGATGTTTATGTTAAATATCCACTCTATTATGGTTTATATATCGTTATTTAGTCATACGCTGTATCATATGTTTTGAAATAGAGGATTTGTTACTGACATGGGAAACTGTACAAGAATATCACCATCAGTCTCTATGATTATGAAAACGAAAGATTTTCGTTATGGAAGTTTACCTTCGCGAAGAACTTGCATCGAATAAAAGATATGCATATAAGATAGAAACTTTCACAAAGTATACAATATATAAACTGCAGGAACTTTTTAAAATAACTGATGTAAGGATAAAGTATCAGGTAGGTATGTTAAAATAAAAACAAAATTACCAAAGGTATTCCAGATATTTTATACCCACGTAACTTCAAATACGACATGAATATGCAAATGATGGTGAAACAGAGTTATTATTTAAATCTTTGTAAAATTTCCTTATTTTTTTGTCATTTATATCGATGAATACAAATTTGAAATATCACGAATTCACATTTCAATTTTTATGATGTATACATTAGGATAAAAGATAAAACAATATAACTTTTAAATATTAAGAAAGGAATTTTCTCTGTTCGCAATGTATCTTTCCTTTACGTGATTCAACTTGTTAATTTGTATCGTTATATGTTGAAATACTTGCCATATATATAAAACTCCGAGTTACTTGCATCGCGCAGTGCATGTACACGAGTATTTTATTGTATTTTATGTTGCATATAAAAACCACATAAAATTCAACAGAAAAAACAATGCAAGCTAACAGAGTCAGGATGGTATTTCATGAAACGTTTTTTTTTACACAACAAAAAACAAAAAAAATTTTTTAAACAATTGTATTTTTTAGCTGTCAATAGGAGCTTTACATATTTGTTTCTTGAATTATTTGATACTGATAAAAAAAAAACAAAATAAAAGGTTTCGATGGAAAAAAGTAATATTAACACGTTGATACGATGGCCATCGATGACCAACGTTATCAAATTTTTTACAATGATTAAAAAAAATTAATTTCATGAACAACAAATTTAGAATAATGCGAGTAACTTAGACAACATTGTCAGAGAAGATATGTGCAGAAAACACAATATATAATATTTTGAAAAAATTAAATGTTATAGTGTATTGTATTATATTTCTATGAATCATCAACTCCCAGGAAAATAGATCAAATTTTCTAAGGCAGTTGACGTGTTAAAGAAGAAGCCAAGTTTCGAGTAGTTTAGAGAGCAATGTTTAAAATAATTGTATCCTTAAAGAAACAACGTGTTTCTTTCGTATTTGTTTATTATTTTACTATTTGTGTTCTTTATCATCGCCTATGATACATTTGTCTGTGCTACTCGCAAGGACAATATTTACAAGCTGAATATCGTGTTTTTTACTTTGTAAAATTCCAAATATTGATACGAAGTGGTCCAATTTTGGAATATTCCACATTTGGATCGCTTTTATCTTTTATAAGTCGTTTTATTTATACCAAGATGTCTTCTTCCATCATAAGAAAAAAAAAAGACAACAAGAAGAGAACTATGGAACAAACAAAAGCCATAAAAATAGCTCGAGAAAAGAAAATAAAGTACCTTAAAGCGGCAAACCACTTCATTCACTGATCATGAATGAGCTGGTGCAAAGTTTGAACTAACGCTTATTGCTAATAGCTATTTTTCAATATAATTCATTTAGCACGTGATTTTATTACAAAAGAAGGATAAATCTATTTTTTCTTTGTTTTCTATGAAAAAGTAAAGTATATCAGATACAATTATTGTCTTTCTAATGTCACTTCGATATTGGAAATGTTTCAAAGCATTAGAAGTATAAAGGTGGTTTTAAATTGAACATAAATGTATCATCTGAAAAAATCTATCCTTTTTTTTCATTGCGATTGATTCTGTAAGACTGACATTGAAGAAATAAAATGGCATTCCATATTTGACCACTTTCCTCTATCTACATATCTTTTATCTATTATCGTTTTTCTAATTCCGCGTGTGTTCAATGGAACAAAGCTGTTGCACAGTAGCTGATGCATGCCGTTTCGAATTAAATTTCGATATGTGTTTTATCGCGCTACGTGTTTCCCGCATCGACCAATATCTGTAATATCCGGCATCAGGAAAGAACTGCAGTCGTATGTTTTGGTCCATAGGATGGTCAACGGCAGGATGAGGTTATTCGAAACTTCGTTTATCGGCTGTGAGGAAATAACACGTGGTGAATACGTGTTCAGCTGTATGCAATCGGCTAGCTCTGCTATCAGCGTGCAGTTCCCATTTCTACACAGTCACCTATTTACTCGGCTTTTTTGATGAATTTTTTACCGAATTTCCATAAAATTCTCCGAATAATAATATAAAACAACAGGAATAAACTGCCCCGTCAATGAAATTTTTAAACGTTTTTACATATCTTTCCGCTTCATGCAAAATCAAACTCAATTTACTGGAAAAGCCAGCTGTTCGATATATTACCTTCTGGATATGAAACAGTGATTAATTTTGAAAGTAAAGAAATTTTAATATGAAATGGAATTTTTTAAATGTTGTAAAATTAAATACAATTAATAACATTTGTAGCGTGATTGGAAAATACGAGTAATAAAGACGTACATATTTGTTACGTGTAAAATGTGACAGGAATTATCGTTTTCTGTTTATCATCCATCAATAATAACAAGATACATTGCAAAAGCATATGTTTACGATAGATATTAATATTTTATAGTATATAAGTAAGGTTAAAGTAAAAAAAAAGAAACTTTTCGTTTCAGATCCTGATTCCAAGAAAATCGAATGTAAAAGTTGGTCAAGCACGCGCGTACAGGGCTAACTGTTGATTAAATATGTTCAAATCCGATTTTCCTGAGAGCGAGGGTTTAAACGAAAAAATTGTATTCCACATTTTTTTTTTTACTTATTTTCACATGTAAAATAGCCCGCTACCGACTGTTCTTCCCTATTCTGCCGGGAATTAATCAAACTCAGGTACACTCGACAAATCACCAAACTCAATATCCTCCAAAATAAAATCTCTAATGTATTGCAAACTTTTCAAAATCTTTTTACGGTTTATCCCGTAAGCTAATCCTTCTAACTTATAAAAAAAAATTCCAGTCGTTTGGTGCAATTTTAAAAGAGTTATTATGTTTCAAAATGCGCGAGAATATTAATTTGACCGATTGCTATACTTCGTTGCTAACTTAATTCGTGTCACGAAATACGATCCGCGATGATTGAAACTTTAACTTACTTGACTTTCCTTTTCATCCTGTTGATGTTCGAAACTTGAGAGTACGCTGTTTGTAAATACAGTTCGCAGGCGAGCCTCGCGCTTCTATCGCAGAGAAAGGCAGCGAACGAGCAAACGAGTCACAAGAAAGAAGAATCATGGCAAACGAAGGAAAAAAGGAAAGAAAAACATCGATTCCATTTCATTTCTTTGCCGTGCACCGTGGATCGCGAAGCTATAAGTTCGCTCCGTTTGAGCTTTTAATGGTCAGATACGGGAACTGGCTTACGCAATTAAACCGGCACTTGTAACGAGTTCCACCCCCGTGCAGAACGAGTTAAGTGAATTAAATCCACTCGCCGCGAAAGAGTACGTAGCTGTTACGCCTGCTACCACTGTGAACTGTGGCTACCAGTCGATACTGCAAGCGGTCAACGAAAGACGCTGTTAACTCGTACAGATAGAGGAATACATTTCACTTAGAATTTCGTGCAGCTACGCAAATACTCTCGCAGCTGATTTTACATCACGATTGCTTGATCGTGACATCAAGTTTGAAAATTATTTTTAAGAGGAATTAACCATGTTACGTACTGCGCTTTTTATTTACGTCTTGTTTCCTCAACGCTGAACTTTTGAATTTGAAACACACCGTCGACCATAAACATTAAGACACTTCATATTACTGGATTGGATAATGAATCTTTTCTTTTTTCACTGGCGTACAGGTTTCGACAAATGCTAGAGAAATTACTCGAGGAATAGAAAAATACGCTTGCGTGTGTATGTGTGGCTGAATTATTTGATAAAATATATGTAAATATGTATTTATATACAAAAGGAATGAGTTACTAATATAATGAATATATTTTATCACATTTATTTAACAAAATATGAACTTAATATAAATTGAGCGTCTTCATTGTTTTTACTTTGTAGTTATTTTATTATAAACCTTTTATTTCATTCGCATCATGTATCATATATCCTATAATGCACGCTAATAAATGATGCGAAATTTATTAGAATTTTCCAATCGATAACAAGCGAATATCTTAATACTTAATCTTAATGAGATTGCTGGCAGTGAAGATATGTACACGCATATTCAAGAATTCAATTCCAGAATTTTATAAGATAATTAAACAGATATATCGATTTATTTATTGAGGATATTGTTGTTAATGTAAGACGAAGGGATTTATCATGAAATTAAATCGCAGACATTTTGGAACATGCACGATGCATCTATGAAGATATAATTTTCTTCGCCTTCGTTGAAATGAAGTTAATTAAACTCATTTGAAACACTGTTCATTCGCGCGTACTAGAGCCAATCGATTTTGCACGTGGTTAACGAAAAACAGAATCACAAAAGGTTGGACGGATAAATCGATAGAATTCCTCCAATTTAATTATCCATACAAATCGAATGGAACGAAACATTGCATTGGAAGACAGCAGGGAAATTCAGTAAAACAGACGTGAAGTAAAATAAAGAAAAGTTTGGAATAACGGGATTAAACGCAAGTTTTTGCAAGTATAATTTACAGCATAAAACGCGAACAATATAGAGTGACTTGCCGATCATTAAAATGCATTTTCAATTTAAAAATATTTTAAAAAGATTTTTAACGAAAAACGTTTTTTTATATCAAATATAACAATAGTTTTCTCGTTTATTATTTTAACAAATGTTAAATTCAATTCTTTAACTGATTAAATGTTCATTTACAAAATCAATGATCAAAAGAGATATTCGTATTGAATTTATTATTTAATTTTAATTTTTATTTATTTTAATTTTTATTAAAAACTGATATGGCGATAAAATTTATATTGAATCTAGTATTTTAGATTTCAGACTCTCACGATGGTGAGATGTCATGATATTGGTTTCGCGGGAACAATTTCTCAAACTGTTTCGATTCCGCCTTGAAGAAGCCGACTGCAATGTCTATAAAACGTTGGCGCGAATTGCGAGTACAACAGAGACACGATTGCTACCAGGAAACCAATATCGTGAATTTAGTGTTGCTAAAAAAGCTTGCTAGTATAAGAAAATTGACTATCTATCACATAAAGAACTTTATGTTTTATTGCAGCAAATGTTTAATATCTATTATTACGTTCTGTTATATATGGCGTTCGTTTGAAAATTTTGCCTCCAATTATCTCGAAAATTACAGATTTTGAAGAAAAATCTTTGAAACAAAAGCTTCACGGTATAGAGAGGCAAATGCAAATATGCTATTCGCGTTTTATATTTTTAGTCGCCTTCAAGATCATTTGGAGGTCAATTTGTCTTTTTTTTTTAATGGAAAAAAGAAGAAAATTCTGCAGAGAATATTTTTTATCTAATATTTCATATTAGAAAGATGTTTATAAAAAAATGAAAATTTCTTTCAGTTTTAGTTATTTACAAAGTAGAGGAGGAATATAAATTCATTTTACCTTATCATTAACAATGACCAGAAGAATTAAAGAAGGTTCCCTTGTACGTTAAAATGCGTAGTTTTACTGTGCATGCAAACAATATAAACATATCATTAAATATAATGAATACTTTAATAATAATATAATTATTTAATGATTAAACAAAGAAGATACAACATACATCATTTCTATGGTAATATTTCTGCTATTTTCCTGGGTTAGATCGATACAAAAATATCTCATGTATATAGAAAAAGATGGTAATTTTTCATATTGTATAAATTTTTCCAATTCGTTTAAATACTCGTACATAAGCATAAGTCCATTTGTATTTACACGCCACGATAATAATTTTTTAACAGATGTATATATATATATATATATATATATATATATATATATTTATTTTCCCTACTTTTACATTTTATTATTTATATTATTATGTAATCCGAGGGCGTGGCAGGTGTGGCGTGTATGACAGATGTGATGGACGCATAGTGCATTCCATACACGGAATATACATCAGCATTAATCCTTTCGCTGTACGGGACAGTTGAACCGCGAATCTGCAGTCTGCTGTCAGCGCATTGCAACGAGATGCAAACTGTTACTTTTTTATTTTAGTTATTTCAAACTAACACACGATGAAATATAAATAAACACATTTCTGAATAATGAAATTTGAAAATCTGCTTAATATTATATATAATAACACTGTTGAATAGTAAGATACATGTTCGCGGGCAGAGAAATTAGACGGATAGGGATAATATAAGAAGAATGTGCAAAGAATGCAGAAGCGACAGGAACAGGGATAATAGAATCTAAAGTAAAGGTTTGGAAATAACTTATTGTTAGAATAGAAGAGGAAAAATGATAATTAAAAAAGTGAGATTATAAGTTAGAGAAAGATAAAAAGTGGCTGAAAAGTGGATGTAAATAATATAAATATTGCACAGATATATTGTATAACTAATTGTTAGACGATTATGGACCAAAGTTTTTCTCGTAAATGGTAAATATTATCATGAATTATTAATGAAAAGAAATGCGAAAGAAACACAGTCATTTATTCTTCGACCTACTTTGGAAAAAAGAATCCCTCGAATTTTCGCGCAAATTACCATTTACGGTGTTATCGAAGTGCTTCAGTTATTCACGTATCTTATCCTAACTATGTATTTCGGGAAATTTGAATAGTCAAGTCCTTGCTGTATAAATAGAAACTAGAACGTATTAGTTCAAGTAAAGCGCACGAGGAGCTTTCCAAGCATTCATGTGGAATAAAGCTAAATGAATGAAATTCATTTGACATAAAAGACGTGTAAAACGGTTTAATATGTAGTCAATTCCTTGTCAAAGGTAGACACGATTATCATAACCGGGAGCAAATGAAGCGGCTTATTTTCAACGTGCAGACAGATTTAAGAGCCTCTTATTAGAAGCTTCCATATCATATGTATAGTAGTTATATGAATTTTTCTTCCAACTTTCTACGTTCCTTATTTAAAATTGCACAGAATTATGTTTAACGAGAACAGAGTTATATAACATACACATATTACATCAGAATTGGATTATATTTAAACAGAATTGCATTTAAGTTAACTAATTTATATAAAACAGTTCGCGCGAACAAAAAGTACTTGTGAAACAAATTAAAAGCTTTTTCTATTTACGTGTATAATTGCTAACATAAATTACATCGATAAGCTTGTCCAAACAATTATTAATAACGATTGAATAATTTACATTTATTATTAAAACTTCACGTAGAACATTAGAATAGAGGAGAATAGAATTACAACTAGAATATGGTGTAGTAAAAAGAATAGATCTAATAGCAAGATACGCTTTTGTTTAAGTTCAAGTTGAGTTTAAGTTGAGATCTATACAAAGTTTACTTTTGGTTTTAATTCTAATCTAATGAAATAATAAGTGCAGGGAAAGAGATTTTGTGGTGTGAATGGCGCATGAGATATGATAAGATATTGTATATGGTGATGTAACCGAAAGCTACTCAAACGCGGAAATAAATAAATAAATAATGACTTACATCTATTATCTACACAGCTCACAGATAAAATACACAGAATAGTAAAGATTGTGTTCGATAAAAATAAAAATATCTGTCCTGTTTCACTTTTCTAAGATAAAGGAAACAATGGGAAATTAAAGAGAATTCTGAGAAAATTTACAAGTGAATTCTGCAACTACTGGAACGATAAGAAATAATACGACTTTCTTCGAACGAGCATGAATAAAAAAAAGATTGCGTTAATCATCCTGTCGGACATTCTTATCTCTTATGTTATACGCTGATTTAAATGAGCATTATACATACGTATACGCGAAACGTAGACGGCGAAGGGGAGAACGAGCTCACGTATTTGCATTCTGTAGAAACAGAAACAGAAACAGAAAATTCGCTCGACGATATGCACGGCCCCGACTGGGTGTCGCTCCGCACAGATGACATTGTCGCGGAGAGCTGTTTAATCTGGCTTAATGGCGAGCACTGCAAATGCTTAGCGCTTCATCCTTCTTAAATGAGCGTCAACCAGTGTTCTACACGAGCGTTTCATCGGCGTTGAAAGACTAATGGCTAACAGCGTAATATAAACGAAATGCAAGTTGTTCGATATTGCACCGTTTATTTCGAAAATAGTGGAAATCCATTTTTTGGAAAAATTCAGAAAACGACAAATTTCCATATACTTCAACGTGAACTTTTCATTCGTAAACAATCTATAATCGGAAAGTTAAAATATTTGTTCATTCCAAGAAGCAATTCTCGTGTAACAACAACAGGAGCAAGCGATTTGATGTGGTTAGTAGGACGTGTAGAGTACCAAAGAAATACTCGGCGTTTTGTTTACCAGTATATCTGTTAACTCGCTTAACGAAATGGTTACAAGTCTCGACTCGTGTCTTGTGCGGACGACGATTTATTCACGACTCTCGATTTCGACTGAACAACCACGCTTTTCGATCACAACTCAACTGAACTCTTAATCCATTTCGTTTCTTTTTGTCGCCTCTCAATATCCCCACTACGCACACGTTCGTTAGACGTTCACGATCATGTCACGTACGCCTTCTTCCAAATATTTGGCGGAATGATCGTAGGCATATCGATGGCCTGTGTGCACTTACCCTTCGTCGCGATTTGGCTATGTTTCGTCGGTCTCTCGTAAACAATCTGTTAACGCTGGTATACTATGTATCGACGAAACCGTTGGAAAGTTTCTTGCTCTCGAGTGCCGCTACAGATGTTTATAAATCTTTGCAGGTGTATCTTGTATTTCTAATGTTTTGTAGATGTCAATTTCTTGGGATATAAGTATAAATATAATTCTTTTATTATTATTATATATATGTGGCAAAATGCAAAAGGTAAGGAATTTTCTTAAAGTTAGGTAGTTTACGCTGGGATTAAACCTATTTTCGAAAGAAAAACGTGAGAGATTGGAAAGTTCCAGCGTTCTGCAGAAAAATGTACTTTTTTTTGAAGGGAAAATTGAATTTATATTGTTTTCAAAAATATTATAAATAAATAATGAAATGAAAATTTGAGAATCAATTGTTCTTTCAATTTCTCGATGGACGTCAAATTTTCATGGAACCAAAATGGATTTCCGAATCGTAACATTAAATCATAGGAAATACGTTAAAAATATGATATTAATTTGAAATATTTAAGCGAATTTAACCGTATCCTGCAATTATAATATTAATCCGATGTAACGAAATAATTGCATAATACTGCAGAATTTAAATTATCATACGCAGGCAATCACAGTGATTGACATAAAATGCGAGTCTGCGTATGTACCTTTTATTACGTACATATTCGGCGAAATTTCATTAATATTTTAATTAAATTATTAAAATCGTATGCACAGTATTTGATTTAAAATGGATCGAAAAAATGTTCCACTGGGATAATCATAAAATTACACGAAATGGTAAGCGTAAACACGTTGTTGTGTTGTTGTGTTTAACGTGCGTATAGAGACTGTTAGCGTATCGACTAGCGCTAGGTAAATAGTAAATAAAATATAATTCTATCTTTGAGCGACCAAGCACAATGTATCACCAACGAATATCAAAACAAACTGGCAAACTGTAACAACCAAAAAATAACAACAAACCGACACGCTTTGGCTCGACACTAAAGGAATGCATCTCAGAGCTAAGCTAAACTATGCTACGTTTAAAAATATTTGTTTCAATACATACATGTATACGAAACTGTTTTCACCAAAAACTAAGCTAAGCTGTTTTAAGTATCAGCTGTTGGTGGAAACAGTTGCGTATATGTATGTTAATAAGCTGAAGCAAATATTTTTAAACATGGCGTAGCTTAACTTAACCCAAATTAGCTTAGCTTTCCGGTGGAACCCCGGCTTCTACCTAAGACGGAATGTTTTCCAGGGGATTCTAAAGGCATTTTCTACAAATTAATTCTATCCTTTGATTCATCAACGATAGAGTTCGTTAGGAATCGATATCTAAGCCCTTTTCCTTCCCACTTGGAACATTTGGCAGACTAGAGTCTTAACCGTAGAAATCCGCCTAAGACCATGATCATACAGAGCGGTAAACGGTAAGCGGCAAAACAAGTGAAACAAGCGAAGCACAGCCAGTGCCAATGCTGCGAATGTCAATTTTGCTGCTTACCGTTTACCGCTCTCTCTTTCTATGATCACGGACTAACCGAAAATAAAGAATAAGCCAAACCTAATGCAATACTCAGGATTCAAACGCATACAGAGTAAACGATACAGCAGGTTGAGAGTATAAAATTTTTAAAAAGCTATGGTCAAATCCACGAGAAATATTACTCATTTTCAGCTTCAACGAACTGAAGAACCTATAAAAAGTGCCATTCCAGTCGAATCTCTGGCAGTGCGCATTCCATACTAGAGCCAAGATCTCCACAAGTCTTCTACTACTTCCATGAGCAACCGTATTACGAACAGGATAAGTAGATTTCGGTGTTGTTCACGGCTGGAGAGTCAAATCCCGAGTTTTCGTTGCTCAGCCGGATTCCAGCACCATGTTCGGCGCAGAGCACGTAGGGGCGACTTAATAAAAGGCAAAACGTAATTCACGTGGAACGAAAAGCTGCGGAAGAAGCTAGTAGTGCTTCGTAAGTATGTGGTCGCACTTCCCCGAAATCGACTCGTGCAAACGACCGTGTGCATGCCGGCCGTGCATAATGGCACGCTCCACGTTCGCGATCCGGTTGGAAGATTGCACAGCGAAGGCTATACGATAATCATCTAGATATTGCCCCTGCGTACGTTGCATCCGAATGCCGCGTACATCGGCCAATACGCAGGATCAGATAATTGGCATTCAACTGGCCGGCCATACTCGATGCAATGGCCCGGACCTATCGGCTGCGATCTCTCTCTTTAGAAAGTGACCGGAGCTGGTCGGCGCACGACAAACATAAAGGGCCAGCGGCACGCATGGTTTCGTTTCACCGCGCAGAATATCGGTCGGAGATAAGACTCGCACGGTCCGATCCTCACCTTGCGCTTCTCATATTGTTTCCTTTCGCACTCGCCTTTCTGCCGAGGAATCTCAAATCGATCTCAAGTATTTCTATGCTGCACGTATCGTCGAGTTACGGGAAACGGGCATTTCCAGCGAGTCATTCGAATCGACAATTCTACTGAATTATTCTTTACGTTTTACTGGCGATTCGTTTGCCGAATTGGCCTCTTTGAACAAACGAGTTTAAATAAGATTGTTCGTGTTTTACGAATAGCGAAATGACCAATTTGAAGAGATCGAGTTAAAGAAAAAGGTGAATCTAGAGCAGGTACTTCAGAGGAAAAAGCAGTTAGTAGCAAACATCTTGGTCCTATGTATCGAAGGATCGTAAGCAAGACACGAGTCACAGGGGAGGAAGCACTTCTGCTTCACGAAGTCGTACAAACTGGTCTCGACGCTCATACACCAAAGCTTAGGGAAAGTCGTCCGAAAATTGAGTCGTGACTAGTTGCGAAGAATCAACATGGAAGAAGATTCTCGTCCTGCGCATACGCCACATGCTATGAATGTCTCAGACAGAGACGCAAACGCTCTACTCATCTCTGTCTGCTTCGCAAGAATGCGGACTTTGTTGACTTCCTATGTTGATTTTTCACGACTGGACGCCGCTCAATTTTCGGACGGTTTTTCCTAGCAGGTGACAAGACTCGTTTATGTGGTCCATAGTCAGCGACTCTGATCTAAAAGCCAATATGACGTCAGAGTAACCTACCAAATACGCTAAGAATATTGATCTTATATACGCGTAATTTTTAAACCGCTGGCTTTAGTACCGTAAAACTTGTTTTTTAGGTGGAAACACGTCGAAAATTACAAGATTGCAAAAATAGAAAAAGTTAATACGGAGCTTTATTTATGTTAAAATTTCGACAGTACTATACACGTGCTTACACGAGGGAAACCTATTTTACGCCGATGTATTTTTTATTACCTCTTGACTTTCTACTTCAAAGCACTTCCGGTCTTATACATGACTCTTTAAAAGATCTATACAACTGCTTCCTTTATATTTACTTAGCCTAGTTTTATCCTTTACTTATCGCTGTTTGAACTATACTTAATTACTTTCACAATTAATTTTATCAGACCTGAACTCTCTGCAGTCTTCTAACAATTACACTTTGGCCCGACTAAATTGCCTACTAAATTATTGCATAATAAATTAAATATCGTACACTGAACGCTATGTAACTGTATAAAAATGAAAGAGCTATGAAAATCTCTTATTCAGATTATCCAGAACTGCACTGCAATATATTTTAGGCCAATGAACATCCGACAGGAAATAGCTTTAGAATTTGATTTCCTCCTTTTCAATAATCAGAAAATGTTATACGGCAATATTTCAAGAAGGTTATTTACAACGACAGAATAATTAACGGTCAGAACTCAAAAGAAGATTTTACACAGTCTATATATGTACTTCTATACTGTCACTGTCCATCCTATTGGAAGTATGTTATTTGCTAGGTATTACCACCCTCTAGAAGACATATTAATAGCGCAATGGGAGGTTGCTGACATTAACCATTAGACATCTCGATTGGTAATCAAGATTTTTAGCAGCTGGCTAGTCAGCCTGCCTGCAATCGAAAGGCTCTCAACTAAAATCTTTTGAACGATCGATCATCACGATAGTATCAGCAATAATAGCTATCTTGTGAGTAAAATAAGCGTATATGTACATTTCAGATAGTTAAATACATCGTTAGACCGTTATTTCTTACCTTATTACATTATAGATAGTTAGATACATTGTTAGATGATCATTTGTTATTTTATTTATAATCAGCATGTTATGCGCAAATTTTACAAAGCTCGAATATTCTTTAAGCCGAATAGCTACAGCTGTTAAGATAGTTCTCGTTAAATGTGATGTACGTATTACAACGTGCATTTACCATTCGTTGTCGTAATTCCTTCAGATTATTTACGAGCGAATAACTAAGGTTTTCATGTACTCCCGTGAAAAAGGACACAAGCCATCTAGATTTGAGGGATAATACTAACTTTGCGTTGACAACGTTGCGATAACGAGCTTCTGAATTAATCCCTTTTACTGTTCACCTTCAACGATGAAACTCATCCGCCACATCGAATGTATTCGTAAACGATAAAAAGACACCTTTACGTTAATAAACAATTTTTACTCCCCTCGTTACTTCGACGTGATTAGTATAAGCCCTTAAAGGCTTTAACTACTTTTTTAAACATCCTGTATAATAGTACGCACATAATTAAAAACGCACGTAATGTTTCATCCCGTGAAAAAGTTGCATTACAGTTCGACGTTCAAAATTGTTCCTAATGAATTGTCAAAGTACCTATTACTTGTCGCTTATTTTTAACGAGAACGCAATTAGTAACGAGGAAAGTTTAAAACCAACAGCTGTAATGCAACAGGTTTTTTGTTACTTAGCAAGCATCCTTTGAATGATGTATCGATACCATAAAAAGTTACTACCAACTCAGTGGTTCGCAAATGTTCCTGTTACGCGTATAAGCGTAAATCACGCGGAGCTGTTGCACGTGGGTGGATAACTTTGGAGAACGCAATAGTACACCAAATTATTTGCGGTGCATCTTGTCTTTGATTTAGTACCACGGTAACTGCACAGCACATTGTCAACACCAGAATTTAATGCCAACTGCTGAAACACTAATTATCACGAGCTCCCCGTAACAAGTAACTCCCTACCTCTAATGATCTATAGGATGATACAGGGATTGTGTCTCAACTGACCTGACAACATGAAAAATGATACTTTTAAAGGTATGATTAAGTACGCGTTTAATATCTCTTCAACGTACAATTTTCAACGAAATGCTCAGAGATACAAGTATCGGTTAAATTCTGCTGATTTTTCTTTTTGCCTCTGTGTAAATCATTCACACGGTAATGTGATTTAGTTAAATCTTGAATCGCAATATGGGAATTCTGTATTTAATAGAACAAAGTTTAATGTCTTTTCCATTTTCTTCATTTCTTTAATTTATATAGAACTTTCATTGGTAAAGATCTAAATTACTTTTATATATTTCAAATTATATACATATTCGTATCTTTTTATGTACTTTTATTTGTTCTTCTTATATATTTAAATTTTAGTCATTGTATGTTTATCGTGTGTATAGGTTATTTAGCGATTAATTCAAATTAATATTTAAGTTTTCACATGATAGATAAATTACGTTTAACGAATAATAAATTAAAAGGCGAAATACAAGCAAACAATGATTACAATTTACCAAAAAGTGCATGTTGTACTATTATGAATTCAATTTATAGTTATGTTAATATTTCAATATCACGCTGTTAGAATTTCATCTTAAAGTTAAGATTAATAATCTGTGGAAGACACAATGTTTGTGTTAAAATAATATTCAGTGATATTTATTAAACAGAACTACAGAACTTGATGTATATAAGTGAGTGATATAATTAACAAAGTATGCAAGAATAGTTAATTGTTGGCCAGTTACTCTCAGACTAGACGTAGGTAGTGACCCATGATCCCTTAAATACTTTGAACCCTATGACCTGTGTAAGTGTCCTGTTCAAATACCTGTGTGGGTGTCTGTGTAAGGGTATTTGTGCCTATGCGTGCAATATCGTTGTATTCCAACACATGCGTTATACAAATTATGGTTTGCAATATCTAAAATACACTAAAACCATACATCAATTCGATAGTCACGTGACTAAATATGGAAATACGTAGAATGCAACAGAATGGACAATTTCTCAACTGCTGTCACGTTACGTAAAAGTCAAATTCGATGTTCGTAACTTGTATGTCTATTTTCCACATACAGCCAGTCACGAAAGTCTACATATATACTTCTTAACATAGAATACTACGATAAAAATGTTGCTGTACGATTATTTTGGCACGTTAAGATATATCCTGCTAAGATGCAACATTTTATTTGGAGAAACGAAGTAAAAACAATATAAAATACATGTTACAAAAATCACATACACCCGTTGTATGTAAATAAAATCATAAAAACACGCAGTAGGACCAATCTTATATTAATTTCTTGCAGGTGTATGCATTACGTTAACGTCCATCATCTCCTTGACGTAAAATTAAAAGTTTTGTCTTCTGACCCAGTCCTACTCCAAGATTTTTGTGAGTTAATTAATTTTGATCTTCTAAATTCCGTTTAGAAGTGCGTGAATAATAACTGTGTTGATACGTCAATATAAATGACGTTGTGACGTTGCTCTTTTAGTTTCTCTAGTAAGTTAAATACTCGACATTCGGTAGATATAGACAAATGGACTTTCCTGAGTGACTGTACGTGACGATATATCGTTATGACAGACATAGAAACGTGCGTCGCAACGTCCATTTCTTTTTTTTTTCTTTTTTTTTTTGACATTTTTGCGAGTGTAGCCTAAGTCAGATCAGAGCTACCAAACCGCATTGGATCGTACCACGCTACTGTGAACGAAGCGAAATCACGCAAAAAGTTCGTGCTACAGTCTGCTGTAGCACCCATTTAAATTGAATGTACGTAGTCCTTTTTGACGTACAGATTTTTATATCGAATATCTTCGAGCCAAACGTCACTGTCCAAGCTAACAACACACAGCTGCAGCTAAGCACGTTTTTTATTTTAGACTCACCCTTTCTTCCTAATTTGCGTTAGTGCATATAAATGTAAAAGAAGAGTTGGAAGCTGTCTTTATTTTTCTCCTTTACTTCAATTATTTTGTTCACAGGATAAACTTTTAGTGGTTGTCAAACATATTCTTTAAAATAATGCATGTTTTAGCGATTATGGTTTGTGTACCATTAAATGATGGTAAAAACGATGTAGAAAAGAAACGGATAATAAAATGCTGATTTATTTTGCTATATGAGAAAATACGAAGTCGTGACATTACGCAGAGAAAAATAAATTTTTGTTCGTTCCCCCTTTTTCCCGCGGACTCTCCACACTCCTGTCGCGTTGAGTCAAAAGGACTTGTTTGCAACTTTTGCTTAAATCGAGTCATTGCTACCAGGTAGTACAAAAATAGCTCGTCTCTACGTACATTAAATAAGAAAGCCGTGTCTGCGTTGAAACTGAAGATATAACAATTTATATGAGAATCGCCGCCTGATCGTTAGACGCTAAAAGTCAAATTTCTCCAAGCTTTCTGACCAAATTAACAGGGTAGCTATCTATAGTTAGTCCTATGAACAAAACATGATGCCTGTGGTTGTCATTTATTAGCTGCTAAGTGATGCGCACGAAAAGAACAAGCTCGTAGCTCACCGAGGATGCTCAGTTCAGTCGAATTAACATTTTTTCAGCAAGTAGCTCTGGGCTTTGTCCTGTCCGTGCGTCGAGCACGTGCACTTGTTCGGATCTACCGGTCTCGTCGCAGCGACTATGCTTTCTGCTTTCCTCAATAGGTTATGAGCTACCCGTTGCTCTAAAAAGCCCCGTCTCGAAACGCGTTCCTGGCCGCGCTCTAACACTGTCGGTTGGTAGTTTACGTGGCATCTCCGACGAGATACGTCGATAGCTTTTCCATAGGTCGGCTCGATTCCATTCGAAGGTGATCGCGCGTTCAGGATGGGGTGCAAAGGCTGGAAAGAGTAGCGGCAGAAAAGAAGCACCAGAAGCTCGTCCAAGCCGCGTAAGCGTTTCTCTGAAGGGAACCGGCTTCCTCGTGTACTCGCGGAGAGTGAGCGCGCTGCTTGGCAGCGTGCAGGCCGCCTGCACCAGAATTAAGTTGTCGGGAGAGATAGAAACCGAGCTGGCCATGCTATCGCAACACGCGGATCGTGGCGTGCGCCCACCACCTGCACCAGCGGCAGCGGCTGCCTCGCATCAACTTCTGCACAGCGTCCTGTGAGAAGCGATCTGCGCGAACCATCGCGACGTATACGCGCCGTCGTCGAGACCCGTTTCCTGCAAATCGAACGACAATCGAGAGATGTTCGCCGGAGATTTCTTCCTCCGAGCTCGAATAAACGATCTACTTGCGACGGTTCTCTGACGCTGCGTAAATTTCGTCCTTGCTGGCGTCGTTTGCTCGCTCGATACTGCTACGCACTTGCAACGTTTGCGCGAGTACTTACATCAGTGGAAACGCGCGGTTAGCGGCTGTGCTTTGAATAACTTGTTTGATTTTCATTTCTCTGTACTTTATTTGATCCTTGGAGAAACCTTCTTGTCGGGAAATTGAAATTGTTTGCTCGGATAATCGGAGTATTAAACTTGTCGATAAAAAGTCTTGTCCTAATAAGAAGAACGAATGAAAAATAGGGAAATAAGCCATGGCAAAAAGATTACGACGTAAATATTTGACTGATCTACTCGTACAATCACAGTCTGCTCAATTATTTATTTAGATTTGTAACTTTTTAGCGTAAATTTAATCATGATATAGGAAAGACTATTGTAAGCTACCAATATAGATAATGGCGGATAATAAATAAACCAAATATGATATTCTAAATAACAAAATTAGAATACAAGTTGATCTATCTATGCTTCGTTCTATTAATTTTTATTAACTACAATTTTGTACCGTACAACAGGACTGCCCATTTCATTATACGAAACTGATTTCATTTTTGCTAGTTCACTTTCGTCTCTGTGAAAACGTAATCACGATGTTGTATCGAACCAATACAACCGAAAGCATCCCTTGTATTTCGTTATTAGCGAAGATTTCCAACTTCTGCGTACGCGTTGCATGCTGCAGAAAATTGTTATAGAGAGCTACACGGAAAGGAATATTACGTTATTATCACTGTTACTTGTTTATTGCAGCATCTACTGCATCGTTACCTACACAAATGTATTAAATAAAAATACAATTTTGGAATCTGTAGCTCACAATCTGGGTGTTTTCGTTGGCGAAAAGGCAGGAAAATGAACAAATGAAATTTTTCATTGCGAAAACATATTCACTGACTTCATACACGTCCTGCATCAACTCACGCCGTACAATATGCATGCTGATAATATAAGAGTTCCATTATAACGCAAGGTTATTGTTTAATTCGCGTTTTACTGTCTGCTCCAAAAGATCCCTGACGTTTAAAAATTTCTAGAAACGATATGGATTACTTTATCCTATAATGAAAATTCTTCCTGAAACGTAGTTATTTATTAATCATAATCAGTCAACAGTACGTCTGGTATTTACTTATAGCACGCTCATTGCATAATTATTTCAATTAATTCTGTACAGCATCATAATATCAGATCTCCGTATTTTAAATCACATGCCACGTATGTGATTTCCATAAATTATACTTCCACCCAGCAAATCTGTTAAAGCCTGATTAATATTATACATTTTCCTTTTTACGTTCATTCGATATATATATATGTATGTATGTATGTGTAAAACGTTTATATTCTATCCCGGGGAATTAAATATTATTACCTATATATCCATTGAAAAAACTAGCTATTATCGCGATCTCGTACTTACAACTACCGCTCCGATCGTTTAACAACTGGTTCTTTAATACCTCTAAGCAGATTCAAAAGACTCGTGTACTAATATTAGTTTTCCGTTTGTTATCGTTATTAAGTAATGAAAATAATATTACATATACACGATTATAGACATTATCCTAATTATAATTTTCAACAGTTTTGTAAATACGCAATTTTTCTAACGAATGGGTAATTTTTCAAATTTCTACTCTTAGCATATTTTAATTTGTGGTAAAATTATGGGAACCTGATTCGATATGAAAATGGCGAAACTTTCATTTTTTAGATTAAATGCATCACGAGATAAGGTAGCGTTAATTTTCGGTTTCTATATTATTCGATTTTGTATTAATACGGACTATATTAAAGGCAATTGCATAAATAGATTACTCGTATTTCGATGGAAGAAATACAGAAAAAGAGCTACGTTCTCTAAATAAAAATTTAAATCTAAGGAGGAATGAAATTTCATGAAAAATGATAGGAAAATATTGTTCTAGTATATAGAAAAATTATTAATATAAGATGACAACGAAAAAATGCTATCTGCATATTTAAGATGTCAGAAAGTAATTATTTATAACCTTCCATTGATTTATAGATATTTCGTCGTTCAATTATCATATTTGAATGGACGTCTATGTATCGTGCAATTATTATGTTTTATTAAATAGATAACATTTTATGTACATGACATAATAATAAAAGGATAATAACGTTAAGCTTCTGTGAATGAATCTTCCGATTTAATATCGATCGCAGATTATTCAACTGAATTTTTGAACAATTGCTTTAAATGAATGTTTTGTTATTACATTCCGATATTACAATTAAGTAAAGATATCTATTAATATATTTAATTCTTTCGTGTAGGCAAATGAAACATAATTTGTTAGACGGAAATGTAATCCACGTATCGAAACATTTAATTACCGAGACAAAATAGATCAAGTTTATATCGCGTTGCATAAGTCTGTGCAAGTTATGAACAGATATAATCGCTGTTTCTGAATAGCAGAATGGAATGAGATTTTATAATAGATCTTCGGGTACCGGTAGATCGACCAGCATTTCTGTCACGGATTAATCGAACGATAATAACCGCGATGCTGCGGCACGTACACGTTCTTCAATTCAATAGCACAATCTGATGAATCTCGTCGTCCTCTGTCATTTTGTCGTGATACTCACACGCTGAAAGTACCGGCATCGAAGCTGTACTGCAGAGAATTCCACAACTGGTTCTGTTATTCCATTTTAACAATGTCAAAGTATGCCAGATGCATGGCAAAGTTTTTATCGAATCCTGGTACGTATACGAAAAGTATTTATGTCCTCGCAAATTGTATTTGGCGAGTGAAAAAGTTCACTTTCGCGTGGTAAAAATATATCAAAAATTGCGCTACCTTCGATGACTCCTGGAGCGTAATTACGCAAAAATCGTAGAATGAAAACGAAACAATCTGAAGCATACAAGAACTATACACAGAATTGTCCAATAAAGAATGTACAATCACTATCACTTGGTTTCCTTGCCATTAAGATGCAGGATATCACCACAGCGACATTTGCTGACAATACAGCCTTATTAGCCTCGCACTCAGACCGACAATTGCCTCCTCTACTCTCCAGCGAGGTCTCGACTCTATGGAAGAGCGGTTCCACAAATGGCGCTTCAAAGTCAACGAAAACAAATCCTGCCACATAACTTTCACGCTACGAAAACAAATTTGCCCACAGGTGACGATAAACAACATACCTATTCCAGATAAAGAGTCAGTCGGATATCTGGACATGACTCTGGACGGAATATTGACATGGAAACAGCGTATCTTAGATGAAACCAAACAACTCGAAGCAAAACTTAAAAAATTCTACTGGCTCATCGGCCGACGTTCTAACTTAAATACGCAAAGTAAAATTACACTATACAAGGCCATATTAAAACCCGTTTGGACCTATGGAATCCAACTATGGGGAACAGCGAGTAATTCCAACATAGAAATCCTCCAACGATTCCAATCGAAAACCTTAAGATCCCTAATAGATGCACCTTGGTACGTTATCAACGAAACGATACATCACGACCTCAAGATACCCACAGTCAAAGAAGAATTATCCAAATTCAGCAATAGACACAGCACAAGAGTTAACAACCACCAAAACCCTCTAGTTACTCAACTACTCGACACGTTGGAACAGATCCGCAGGCTAAAAAGACATTACACCTTAGACCTAAGCACTAGATTCAAGTGGAATCAAACATACTATACACACTTATTAATCATGTCATAGTACCACGCCAGATAAATTTACTTAAAATTCTCTAACGAGAATTGATTGTAAAATAAACGCAAATAAAAAAAAAACTAAGATGCAGTAGGAACCGAGGGAGTTGACGAAGCTGCCAAAGAAGCTACCTCGCTGGTATTTAAAAATGAGCTCAATATACCATCCAAAAAAAGAAATCTATTAGACACAAATTACTCGAGAGATGATAAGAGAAACGAACAATGGAGTTTCTATAATATAACTTATCGTGCAGCATACAGAATACTCATATACACTGCATGTATAAATGTGTGCATAATCGTATATGTAGAAACATATACTCAAATTACTAATTTTTTGTAGTTGTTCGTAACCATAAATTGGTTACTGATTACGATTATATCTTAATTAGCTTCTTAAAATCAAGTAAATCGACTACGTAGAATCTAAACCAACAGCTTTAACGTTTTAATAAGATCGATTACGAGAAGGAAAGGATTTTAAATAGTTTCGAAGCCTTAAGATGTTCAGCCTGTTAGTTAATTACTTTCTATGTACGACACCCACACATGGAATAAATCTTATTCTTTCGAGTGCTTGACGACATCTACCTGTCTGCGAGCAATAACTGGCAACGGCCACGAGCCAGTTACTTCAATTACTACTTTCATTACTTTGCACGTTCACTCACAGATTGAATATATTCAAGCAAGAGTGCACTCAAGAACTCTCGTTGTAACAGTGGTTAAGGTAGCTCGTAACTAGTGGATATTTCTCTCTCTCTCTCTTGCCCTTTTTCATGTATTCTTTTTCTTATAATTAATACTTTAAGGTAGTTTCAAGGAACAAAAGTGCTTTATAGCAAATCGAAGACAGTTTTAGTAGCAGTGAGTAGCTCGATAAAGAAATAATTATGTAAGGCTGGTTCGGTAGCAATATAAAGGCAATAAGATAAAGATAATATATATATACTATAATCTATGTAACCAAGTTCGATTTCTGAGCTAATAAGCTGAAACGAATAAATTATTATATAAGTAAGTTCAATTAAACTCATTATCTTTCTCTATTCAATCGAACTTATTTATATTACAAGCCAATACAAAGGATAAAAATATTAGCTTCTTGGAATCGTGCGGATTGAACTTTTTAAAGGATATTTAGCAAACAGCGATAGTTTTCCACTTTTTAAAAATTTCTACGACACTTTAGTTCTGTTAAGGTATGGAGAGAATTTGGAGAGAATACAAAGTTAAACTTTATTTACATATTAACTAAGTTTAGCTCTACACGTGGGTTACTCTCAGAAGGGCTAGAAGACACTCGCTTGCTTTTTTTCTTCTAGTCGCTCTTTTGTCTCAACGGGGACCCCTTGCGACGCTCACATCCACTCTAGGGAGAGGATGCACACATGTATCTGTTTGCTCTTCGCTTCCTCGCTCTACACGTACAATACAAATGTACTATCTATCTAACAAGTTTGTCTATCGCCTCGAAACGTAAAAGTAACGCCACATACATTTAACGAGCGTATTAGCAATATCGCAATTTCAGTAACAGAAGTATTCGTAAAGAAAGAATAAAAAGGATGATCCCGTTGCAACAACCATTGCAAGGATGACTATCGTAAAACTAGATAATTTGCTGGTCGCTCTCATCAAGAGAAATATCCGCAACGTCGAATGGCACTCACGTCGTCGCCTTTTGCCGTGAGAATCATTCCAACCATCGTCGGCGATAATTGTGTTACGCTCGATTACATCCTGATTGTTCTATGAATATCAAGCCGCGGATAAACCGTGTTCTCGTATCTGTTCCGCGACTGTACTACATACATTATACGTCGGTTCGATTGCCACTCAGAGCAATGGCGTTCTTACTTCTGCTCGCTAATTAATTATCAACTTCCTCGTACGTCTTCGGCCTTTCCATTCCCTACTTCTTCTAACTACACGTGTCTTATCGAGATTGATTTTGTACATGCATGTGATTTGCATAAATTCAAGAATCGCTGGCGTTCTTCGGCAAACAGGTCGCGCGAGGATGCGCGAGTCACTCATCCATGACCCTCCGAAGCATATATTTTTCTAGCGACTAATGAAACGAAGATTGCAATTCTACTTATCCTTCAATAAAATAAATCGAAGGTAATGAATTTTAACGTGGAAACGTATTACTGTTAGAATGTTTATTAGAGGATTAATCTTCTAATAAATAAAGCATGGCTACATTAAGCTTGAAATTAAATTTCCTTCGTTTATTTCATTAGGTTTGAACTGGCGATACGGAGCCTGAAAGGAAGTAATTCTGCATGAAATGATATGCCGGAAAACGTAGAACGACTCTTTCTCATACGTAGCTTTATTTCTAATTAAATTGATCTGATGTTGACGCGAGGGAATAATTCACGCCTACGTCTGACAGATAATGCTGCAGTATCTACATTCTCATTTCTGTTTACTTCGATTATTCTGGCAAAGAAACATTTCGTAAATTCTACTTAAGTTACTAGAAGAGCCAGATTATGAAAAACTATGAAAGTATCAGTTACTATGCTAGCAGAAACGAACAGGACGTATAATTATTAAGGTAGAAGGCGATAGATCGTCAGAATTTTCGACGTGGAGCGAGCATAAAATCATAGCACGTTAATTAGGATTTTTAATAAAGTAGCATCCGGTACATAATTTTAAATGGACTATATATGTTATAGCGGATGTAGAAAGTATTTGTATAGTGGCCAATCTTGCTAAAAACTTCGTAGAAATATATTTATCTAAATAAATGAGAACGAAAATAAAATGCATAAAATGAAAGCATTTTAACAAACAAATGGAACGTACATATTCCTAGAAATCTTCAAAACGAATATCACGGAAGAAATATTGTTTGTCCATATTTTTAATGAAAATAATTGAACAAAAATTCATAGTTCACGAAACGAATAAATTTTAGCAAACACATGTACACATGCCTAGAAATCCTCGGAACGAATTTCACGAAAGAAATATTATTCGTCCATATTTTTTCTGAAAATGTTTAGAAGAATTCACGTAATATGTGTGCAGCGATATGTAGGTACACGAAGAATTTAAATGCAGCCTCAATAGCACAGAGTTATAGCAACATAAAGTATAGCACAGTAGAGTAATAAACAATCACTATTAACAAATTAGATGCATTGATCATTTCCAGGTGCTAAGTTCGCTCACACCTGGGTGGTTCTTCTAATTAGCAAGAGAGATGCAATATCCACGATAGGTGATCCTGACATTGGTCCTTCGAACCGGATTCGAGCTAGCAATCTAACGATTTAACAGTCTAGTAGATCGAAGACATTCAACAAGTAGTTATTACAGAAGTGACATGTGGCGATTCGGAGATAAAAGCGTAGTGATAGACGAAGTGCGTGTGTGAGCAATATGTGACTAGGATATCACGTAACCAGTCTTGATCCAGTGGCGAAGATCAAATTCATACGCGAGATGAGGAAGCTAAGGGTGCGGCAGATCTAGCGAATAGCATCAGTTGACGAGTATACGTCAGCAGCCATCCGATTAAACTATAATTACAGTTCAACACAGTCTGTCAGACGGTATCGTCAAAGATCCATTTAATGAAAAATCTGTGTCAATCAACGAAGCGGATAGCGATCTAGCAAAATTAGTCGACGAACGTTGCTCGGTAAAGAAGTCGCTAACTAGATCTAGCAAGCGCTTCGAAGAATCTGCGGCTACGATGCTTCTATGGACGCGTTAGAAAAGTGCATAGCCTGTTCGATACGCGAGTAAATGAATAAAAGATAAAAGGTTATCAACACTTCCAACTTCTGTTCAACGAATCGAGGCAAATATAAACAACACTACAAAAACAAACAAACTATAAAGTGCAGAAACACAGATCTAAATATAAATAAAGAAAAAGAAAAAGAACGTAACGTAAATATAAACATGGTACGAGAAATGTGAATACATACAAAAAATACATAAAAACAAGGAACGAAGAACGATGCAGACTGGCTTAGAGTTTCTCCTGAACTAATTACGGGTCTTACGAACTGACACGTCCATCCCTGACATAAACAAAGAAGTAGTGTTTGCAGATCAGGCGATAGTTAGACCTGTTACCTGTCTCGTATGTTTTGGCACGTGAATGCTTATATCCGGTGTCTGGACTCCTTGAACGGACTACAGATACAACTATAGACCTTTGAGAAGAGTATAATAGGATTCAGGATAATAATAGACTTTTCGGTAATAGAAGATACATGGGGAAGTTCGTTAAAGTTTGGACACAGTTACAGTTTCACTAGACGCAGCACCGAGTAGCACGAAGAGAGAATATATATTATGGAATAGAAACTCGGAAGTGGAGTGTATATCATGCATACAACGCATACAAAATTTGTACAGTAGAACACACACTCATTAACAATGTCCTCAATGTCAGAAACGATTTAGGAATGAACCGAAACAGTTGAATCGTTGATCCAAATCAGTCCAATTGTCCACGTATTACGTCGAACATGACTCGACGCTCGTCCTGACAATAAAACTTCCATTTTACAGAAAAATCAGAAAGATTTCGTCCCTGCGCGTGGTAATGTATGAACTAACAACAGGAAAGCAGCCAGAGGATGTTTCCCAAAGGAATACAGCTATCAGTGTGTTATTTAAGTCTGTCTGACTCGAAGTCAGAGGAACATTGTGATTGTTGGGAATTGCCAACGAATCTGATAAGAAATCAGGAAGGAAACACGTCGCAGATGAACTCGATGTGTAGTTTAAGGAACTGTTGGAAAGTTGCGGAATACAGTCACGAACTCGAGCAACTCGGGAATCAGTTGGGGATCTTCAGATGATTTACATACGAGTCTGATGTGAAAACCGATACAACTTGAATGACAAAGTTATATTATATGAGAATATTTAACTATAATTATAAGGATTGTTGGCTTAAACGATGGATTTTAGCAGTAACTTAACCCGATTTCATCGATGAAATTAAATCCTGCACTAAGTAACAAAATTGGGACATAGAGAACAAGAATGGATCAGTTTAGCGTGTAGTTAAAGTTATAACATTAATTTATTTCGATGTAAACTATTAATCGCACAGAAGCGAAGGAATTTGCTTTAATGTAACTCATGTGAACCGATATGTAATCTGTAATACATTTCTGCAGATTCCCTGTGCAGTTTTGAATAAAAAATTGTTGTTTATTCTCGTATTTAAGCTGGTCAGTATTATCTTTGCCAATATTAATGGCACAAATAAAAATAAAACAGAAAATGTTTTAACTAATTCAATTGCATTAGCATCCAAAGATTTCAATGCCATCCGCCTGAAAGAAATGACATGTGATATAGCAATTGTACTACAAAATTGTTAATTTAGAAACATAAGTCAATTCGTCGCTTAAATAATTGATGTTTTGGATACGATTATTTATTTATTTGCAGATTTATCGCTTCTTAACGCATTGTTATTTTTATATTTACTAGCGAGGTAACTAACACAAGAATTAATACCAATTTAACAAAAAATAATTTGTCTTCTTCAATCTTTAATTTGGTGACTGGAAAGATTCCTAACGCAGCTCATCGACTAACTGATCAATTGATTTTATTTGCACCATATTATTTCTTGAAAAAGTTGGTAATTACGTGAATCGTTAATCAGCGAAAAAAGTATAAAAATAACGATCGGATATTCAAATGAATATTATTTTTCACTCTGAATTGAAAAATATCAAGCAACAAAAACACTGCGAGTTTTTCTACAAACCGAAGCTATTAGCTGGAAAGATCGGTTTGCAACCTTTTATACGCAAAATGGAAATCTATAAATTAAATATCCGACTCATAGAACGCACACTTTGCCACAGTCTTGTCGAAACGAAGATACGAGGATGTCGGAGACATGTACGGCGGCAACAACGGCAATTCGTTGTTGGAATAAACGATCGACCGAACCATGGGAAAGCCTCGTTGTCGTTTGTCAATGCGGACGACTTATTTACGGTGACTTGAAGGAAGAACACAAGAGAACGAAAGAAAGAAAATACAAGAGGAGATACAAGAATTTAAGCACCACCTTCGCGCCGCTACACGTGTCAAAGAATAGTGATGACCGCTTTTGCGCCACGGATCGTGTAAGATGAAAACCCGGTTCTTCTGCACTTGCGAAACAACGACATTCTTTTTTTGCAGACGTATTCCAAAAAATGGAACACATTTCTTGCAAAATATCGAGCAACATCTGCGAGCGTACACCTCTGTTCATAAATATTTCCTAACATTTACCAACAGGAAAAGAATGCGAAATCGTTAAACCTGTGGAGGGATGATTGGTCGTGTGATTTTAAATGACGAGATAACTCTTTGTTAAAATCGTCGAGTGTATTTTGAAATAATAAATAGACACAAAGAACGTTCGCTAAAACGCTCGGTACTAACTGATTCGCTAAGACTGTGCATAACTCGCTATTGAAATGGCACGTGACTGAGACTGATGAAACTGGTCACCTTACGATCGCGTTCGTTTATTTATATTGGTATAATTTCCATTCGCCATTGTTAGACGGTTCCACGTAGCGGCGACATTGTTTCTGCCCGGAGTTTAGTTATTATTACAGTATGTGTGTCCTATGTAACGTCAACCACATCAGAGACCAGGCCGCACGCCGAGGGCAAGATGACAACCAGATGTCTACACATCCTTGCCGCGTACCACCAATATCCTTAAGGACCCACCATGAATCTTGGCATTTTCATAGTTAAGATCCTTCAGACGAAAAGCAAGCATCTTTTATTTCAAGCGTTCTTTATATTTTTGCCTACTAAGGGAAGATACGGGAAAGTTAGTTTTCTCACGTTCGGTATCTTCCGTTAGCAACCTTCTCTCAAGGGTTAGCACCCTTCCTCACCCACCAGCCTAGAAAATCAGCCAATTGACAGCGAAGTCTATTAATGAAAACTTATCCTTAACAAATCAGCTCTTTTCGTGTCCTCAGACCAACCCATCACTAGCTTTCCTCCACCACAACATCGTCACTAAACTTTACTGATTTTCCAACTTTCAAACAGTCAACATCTTTTTATCGCGTTTCTACCCTTAGATCAGTTGCTTGCTTAATTTATATAAAGTGCAATTTATACGTGCCCACTCAGTGTATACTCAATTGTGATTATTAAGTGCATAATAAAGTGCAATAAAAAAAGAAACTTAATAGTATAATAACACAACTGTGTTTCGGCTCAACCTTCTTGTTTCGTTTGTTTGTTGTTTGTTTTTGTTTAATCTGAATTGTGACTTGTGATTTTACGTGACACCTACGATGTTGATACTCCGAGGCAAGAACACACGTTGCTCGATTTGTCCTCTAGCTCGTGTGCAGCTACAAACCTCTTTTGGGACCTCAGGCCTAAGAAACTCATATGTTGGACGTAATAAAAGTCTCGTCAATTCTATTAATAGCTGAACGTATCCTTTGTTTATATTTTCATTATTGCGTCGTTCTTTCCTTTCAAGTTTGGCTTAGACGAATCGTCCAAATTGATGTTTACTTTCAATTGAATAGAAAAGCTATGCAAGTAGTAAATACTAATTTTCCGAAAGCAATATTGGCATGTCATATTCGACGAAGTATGCACATTATGTAACGCTTTAGGGGGACATTTTAGCGGCAGAGAAAGCTACATTTCGATGAAGCGACGATGAAACGGGATACTAGGAAATATGAAAACATGTAAAGCCAAGGGTGATTGTATCGGACTACCTTTGTGGCTAACGCACAAGCTTCGCCCCTCGAACCAGCCAACAGTTACGCAACTCGACGATATTGCATTGCATGCATGTCGCCGAAAAATGCAATTGCAAGCCAAAATAGATGCAAATATGGGAGCTGTATGCATCAGCAGAACTTTTTTAGCGCGTATAAAGTTGCGGAACAATAGGGTGGGTATACAGAAAGTAATTGCTAACTATTTGAAATAATAGGAAAATGCTATGTCTCCTGCCTTACATACAGTAGCTCACGATGGTATTCGAACACTCCTAGCAACTTTTCTATATGTTATACGTAACATTTTGAAATCTTGTTAGCATTATAACGAGACACGACTCTCGTGATTATATTGATAAGACGTGAAACGGATTTCAGAACGTATGTAGAAGTTACAAAATATTCGAAGCATACGTACGTTTCGTAGAGATCTCAAGAATATTTTAATCAACTGTATATATGTATATACTGTAGGATTTTATTATTTCTTTATTTAGAATGAATTAAACAGGAAACGATGGTTATTTAACGTGAACTAAATACAGTAACGTGCTATAACTAAGATAACTAAATAGTTAATTCACAACTCTCGTCACCACGGTTCCAACGCTCTCTTTCACGCGGACCATTCTCCTCGACAACGCTGACAACACTCTCTTTGACGACGCTGACGACACTCTGACTTCTCAACTCATACTGACTGTTAATTCGTCTTTCTCCCTTAAGCATCCCTTTGTCTTTTATCATAGCCCCACCACGTACGTGTTCCGCAACCGTCCGTGACCATGGCCATGTAGACCTCCCTTCCGCGTAACTATTCGACTGAAGGACAGACGACACATCGATGGGCCTGTCGGCACTTAGGCTTTCTCGCGACATTGTCTATGGTTCACCTGATATTTCTTACGCCATTTGTCCACGATACTACAATACACAATGTAAAAGTGACTGATACACTCATCAACGCGTAGCTCAAACCGCTGTACTTAGAAACGTAAAATTTGAACAGTGTACCACCTTTGACGTAGGCATGGGATAAGAAAATATTCTTGGAAATAAAGGGTGAAAAATGGGTATGTTCTTTTCTCAAAGCAAAGTATATCTCTATTTCCACTAAAGCAAGAGACGTGACATTCGGCATATGAAGTGTTCGTTAAAATTGGACAAACACGTGTTTGAGGATTTCTCGTAATTGAAATTCTAAAAGGGGTTCAAATAGAGGCTAATAAACATAAACTTAAATACCGCGCGGGCGAAGCCGCAAGGCAGCTTAAGTTGTGTATTATATTAATAAGTTTAATATATCTTTCTTAAATAAATAAAATGCTTGTTTCAACTGATTCACTGGATTTTTGTAATTACAAGTATTCATATATATTTTGTGAACATATCTTTCTTGAGCAAATAAGTTGCAATATATTTAGTGAGACTACTTGTAGTATTATTTGTTTATGTTTAAGACTATTGTTCATGTTATATATTAATTTTCCATTAAGCATTATGTTTGCAATAAATACATATCTTGTATCTCCTATACATATATACATTTTGGTGTTGATTAAAAATATTACTGTCACAATTACTATAGTTGTGTCTCGTCAAATTTCAAAAAGTCTCGTGCAGTGCACATAATATAATAATCGCCGCTCTTCTATCGTATTCCGGGTTTTGCTTAACGAGTTCTGTCATTTTGAGGTTATAGAAGACTTATTGACATATTTAACTAACTTCAGAGTCAATCAGCACAAACATCTGAATTCTAATATGGTGGGAACTACAAATTGAATTCTGTCCGAATTCTAACGGCGCACCCTGTATTCATAAAAAATGTATGCTGTAGGTGATCTAATATTTTCGATCAAATACACTGTACCTATTTTAGGTTCACATAGAAAATTGTGAAATCATTAAATTTCATCACACACAATAGTGTACATATATAGTGTACATTTCTACGTATATGTACATATGTAAGATCAGTATCTCATAGGGATGGATATTGTAGGTGGAAATTCGAGTGGACTGAAAATAGGTAAAACTGCGGACACGAGAGCGCTCCTCTTTCCGGGGAAAATTGGGATTATACCGTGGTGACTGTGGCTGAAGAGTCGCGGTCGGAAAATAAATGTACAATTACAGTTACGACTTGAATTTATTTAAATTTTACGATTTCCCCATTAGGCAGAGGTAAATGCAATAAATTATATTTCTTCAAGTACTTGCAATTAAAAATTACTTTAACAGTGACAAATTCTACTACGCTTCTCATGATTTCATCATTAAAGTACAATCGTGAATATTGGCCGAAATAAACAATTTCCAGATCGAGAGAGAAATATTTCGTTCCCTTTGACGCTTCGTTTTTTTACCGATCTTTGATATAAAACGCTAACGAGAACGCCGGATGATTATCCGATTTATAAATATCCATAAATAAAATGTCCATGGTTCGATTCGACGTTTAATCAGTTTAGTAACATAATCCGGCAATAACAATAAAAAATACAGATAAAACAGCGCGAAGTTTTAACGAATGTGATATTACTAAAAATCGGCGATACGAAACTTTAACGAACCAGTACATGCAGCAACTAGACGCGCTTTTCTTAATCACTTACCCTCGTGACGTGGCGCACATGTGACTTGCAGAAACCAAGGAAGGAATAAATAAGCGACAAAGTAAATACTCAGCGGGTACGTACCTGAAACATATAAATGTTTTGCGTTGTTAGGACAAATTATGGAGGAAGGTATTAACAAGATCGAAACAATAAATTGTATTAGAATATTGTCAGAAATTAAGTGATGACATTTTGTACTTGTATCTATTATGTTCGTTTCCATATAACATTGCGTTAGTATGAGAAACTTGTGCCTTGAACGTGCTAATCGTTTGTGATAGATGTTAAGTATAAGTAATTTGTACATCCATTGATCATAAGAGTTGAAATTAGAGGAAAATGATCAAATATGAAATAGTATTCCTACAATGAAATACTATCATTTTTTAAATTTGAAAAACGATTATCTACTAAACAGTAATAGGCTATCCTAAGTGTTTAAATTATAAAATAAATTGTATCCAATTAAAAAAATTAACCAGCATTGTATACTTAAAGTTACTATATCTCGTGCATATACCATGTCCTATATGGAATTTGTGGAACTGCAACTTATGCAGAATTAAGCTTAGTTTTGCAGTAGATGAAATGAAAAATACCAGAAAAAAGGTGAATCTTGGAATCCTTCTCTTTATTTTCAGTCTACGTGACGGGATTTCTACGCTCTTATGCTTTCATTACACTAATTAAAAAGTCCCTTGTATGCTTAAAATTCTTACACATTTCCAGCAGGATAGAAAAACCGAGAGAGATTGTAAGCGAGAAGAATCTCGTTCTGTGGTCGTCAAATGGTTATACGATCGTTTTGTTCGAACTGTGTTCTTTTTGGTTTATAAGAGATCTATTGAAAGTTCTTTTGGTAATTGCATTTAATATCTATACAATTTCCTTATGCTGTTTTCCCTTTCTATGTTCTCTTAGAAAGTTTGCTTAAAATTAAATTACATAAATTATCAAGTAGTAATTAATTGAATTGTTTAAATTAAATTTCAAACAGTTAAATAAATTTCTATTTCTAATTTTTATTTCTATCATCAATTTCTATTCTTCCGTCGTAAAAATGATTATTCTTTTCTTTTGACTTTCCCAAGAATGTACATTAGAATTCGAAATTCGAAATTGAAAAATTATCACAGCATTATAATATTATTATCGTCGATATATTATTACCAGCGATATAACGTTATTGCCGGTTAAGCGGTATTATCGCAAAGCCGCATTACCGTCAAGCATTAGCACCAACATACCACAATTTCTCTCTCTGTCGCAGTCAAACTCTTCCATATGAAATACCTAATCGAAATCAATCACACGATTATCTGTTAACCCGATTGATTTACGGTTACGTGTCTCAGCATATTTAATCACGTATCAAATAAAAGTCATCTGCATATCAATAGCAAAGTCTACTGTATCGAAAATATCAACATTATGTTATATAAGTATAGTAATTTGTATGCGTAATTAAATTTTTAACGACAGAAATATTGTAAATCGTAGTGCTTTTTTCACGAAATAGGAAATAAATCAACTAATTTAAA
This sequence comes from Bombus pascuorum, assembly GCF_905332965.1. Taxonomy (NCBI): domain Eukaryota; kingdom Metazoa; phylum Arthropoda; class Insecta; order Hymenoptera; family Apidae; genus Bombus; species Bombus pascuorum. The sequence continues at coordinate 1,244,742 of NC_083494.1, forward strand.
TTACGGACAATTTATAATACGATAAGAAAGATGAAACGTTCAAATGACCGTCCTATGTTGAGGACATTTTAGCAGGAGGTTTATGATGCACACGAGAACTTGCTATTTTTATGAGAGCATTCATTATTATGACAGTCATTAACTTTACGATCTGGAAAAAACGGTGAATACTTAATGAACATTTAAGTGCTCGTCATTTTCTGTTTAGAAGTAATTAACGCATCATAATCTTGTTCACGAGACAGTTATATAGTATAGTTACATGTACAACGACTACCCAGTATAAATGTATACGCTGTTAACAAACACACCTTTTATTTAACCGCTAATGGACAAGTCAATCTTCCAGGTGCAGGCAGATTGAAATACTCGGGATTTCACACTATTGAACACGATATATCTTCCATTATTTACCGTAGAAATGAACTCATTTATTGTTACTGAATATACTTTTAGTAAAGTTAAAAAAGCTTTATTTTTTATGAGATTATAGGTTATAGCTATCCTTTCGTTAGCTATATACAACCACATGAATTTTTTAAGTTTATTATAAGAAAATTAATATTGTAATAACGAAGCACTGATTATCACTACAACACCAAATTGCACAATAAAATATATTCACTCGTGAATGCTAATTACGCGTATAGCGAATAATTAGTGATTACACTTAATAATGTTTGAGCGTTTTGACGCGAAACCGCATGAATGTAGTCGCGACTTTTTAGATTCTTTACTTCGCCAATAGATGTCGCGGCTTGGTATTAAGAGCTACGCAATGATTGGTTATAATCTGCATACGTCATGGTGGCGTTACAAGATTCTTTTAAAATTGTTGCGACTTATAAGCTAGGTGGTGAGTTCGTGTGCCGAGTCTTTTGTCTTTTGAAGCGCTCGGTGCTTATATTCTAATTGTCAGTCTAGCGGCTGTGTTTTAGTCAACGTTTTCTGTGAAGTGGGAATCTGTTTTCCCAATTCTGTAACTGTCGAAATATCGTGGGCGACCCGCATGTGGTGCGTGTTGTGCGTACATGGTCGAGGGTGCGTAGTGTAACGTCTTGATCCAATGTCGCGTTCTCATCGGGTATCGAGGTTTAGGACACCTGGTTCACTTTAGAGCGGACCCATCGGGCACTTAGGGTGCCAATTAACCTCTCGACATGAACGGCATTGTAAATTTTACAACTTGCAAGGTAAGAATTTTCAATTTCTCAAAAAAGAGCAAATGTGCTCTCGGTATCATAAACGCTCAATTCTTAAACAAAAATGGAGTCATACATCTTTTCATACCAATCTGTTTTTTCTATTGCCTACAAGGGAGTATTAAGATATTTGTGTCTGAAAAACACTTAGCTTAAGATATATTTTAAATTTCATTCTGCTAATTATTACTATAGGATCTATTGAAATGAAGCTTAGGTACTAATATTTGTTATTTCCTTAGGGGCCCCTATACGATACAGCTATGTAATGGAACGATAAAATTGCATATACATTTTTATGAGTTAAGAATTACAATAATTATTTACTATTAATTTTCCGTGCACTTTGCGTAATTACATTGTAAGATATTCGATATATTATTTTACGTTATTTTATAGTACGTTATATTATATTACGTTATATTATACCACGTAATTTTGTATTACGTTATATCATATCATGTTATATTATATTATGTTACGTTGTATTACATTATATTATATCACGTTATATGATATTACGTTTTATTATATTACGTTATATTACATTACCTTATATCACATCATGTTATAGTAATATAACCACATTCTATTATATTCGGTACATAGTATAGTATTATTAGAAGACTTTTTATGAAAGGCTGACGAAACATACTATACAAGGGCGCGATACAGCGCAAGTGCCGACAGGCTTAATGACCCATTGATATCCGTTTGGCCCTTTTGTCAAATACTTGGAAGAAGTAAAACATGACCATGATCGCGGACGTTTACGAACACCTGCGTAGTGAGGATATCGAAAGGTGACAGAGAAAGTGGATAAACAGTGCAGTTGTCAGTAAGCCGTCAGTAGCAGTCGTGAGTAGAGAGTTGTGAAGAAGTCGCCATTCGAGTCAATAAACGAACAGATGAACAAAACGCTGACTATGTATTTGACACTGTTCACGTACTACACAGTAATTATATTATATTACGTTATATAATATTAGGTTATATTATATTATGTTACATTATATCACGTTATAGTATATTACGTTATGTTGTATTACGTTATATTATAATACGTTGTATCATATCACGTTATATTATATTACGTTATACTATGTTGCGTTATATTATGTTGCGATATATCATATCACGTTATATTATATAACGTTATATTATGTTACGTTACATAGTATTACCGTATATTAGAATACGATATATCATACGATGTTATAGCGTATTACGTTACACTGTATTACGGTATATTATATTACGTTGTATCGTATCACGTTATAGTATATTACGATATATTGTATCACGTTGTATCGTATCACGTTATATTATATTAGGTAATATCATATCACGTTATAGTATATTACGTTATATTATATTACGTAATATCATATCATGTTATATTATACGACGTTATATTATATTACGTTATGATATGTCACGTTATATTACACGACGTTATATTATATTACGTTATATTGTATTACGTAATATCATATCACGTTATATTATACGACGTTATATTGTATTACGTAATATCATATCACGTTATATTATACGACGTTATATTGTATTACGTAATATCATATCACGTTATATTATACGACGTTATATTATATCACGTTATATTGTATTACATTGTATTCTATTATGTTATATTATATTAGGTTATATTATGCTACGGTGTGTAGGCATTATACCGCAAAGAACAATTCTGTTTGCAACAGTTTCTTTGGTACATAGTATACCATCGTTGGTAGACTGTTCATGAAATACGAGTAATGTTATATTTTTGCACTTCAATAGGTTTTCCCTTTTCTTCGATTTTTGGGATATCTTTAAGCTTTATGTATTTTCTTGGCTTTACCTTTACACTTACACTGTTCTGTGAAACTTCTTTCATAACAATTTCGTATGATAGCAATTGTATTATAGAAAGACGGAAGGAATTGTGAGAAGGAACAGATGTTTTATCGTCTTGTACTATGAAGGTAGGAATTATTGATGCGTTAAAGGTTTTACTGGACGTTTCCACTGCGGAAGTAGTAGAAATGCATTTATAAAAGTTCCATGGACACCGAAATGAATGAAAATTCACTGCGATAACGTCAGTGCACGTGTGGAAAGAACGTGCGAGACGACATTACATAAATTTAGTTTGAAGCTTAGCTTGACATTTAGTTTGAAGTTTTAGCACATGTGACTGAGCCACAGGTATTGTTCTATGAGACTATTACTTGTTTCGTGTATTAAAGCATTTTTTAGAGGACAGGTCATTAGATGATAACGGCCGATGACATAAATAACGACATAAAAAGCTATAGCTTAAACGCGATCCGTTCAAGTGATTTTGAAACAATTCTAAGAACATTGGGAAAAATAATCAACTGAATTTATAAAGGGCAATACATTATACGGAGCAAATAACCGATATACCAAAGAAAATAATCAAGTAATCAGTCTTTTTTAAAACTCTTTTTTATAAAATGCATAGTTTTACTGAAAGTATATTATGTAACTTTTTACTAAAATTTTGAGTTTTTATAGTAAATGGTAATTTTTTTATTTTACACGACGAATATACACGTCAGCCGCATATAAGCCCTTCAATTGGTTTTATAATAATAAGTTAACATATTGGTTACGAATTTGACTGCGAATTGGACTGCGAATTTTTGTGCATTTTCTTATTTTTATGGAAATACGTAAAGGAATGGAATTTGAATAAAAATCACATATTAGGATAGTTATTCTACTTTGGATATTTTATATACTTTTTTACATTATGTGCAATGTGTACATTTTTATATCTCTAAATTTGCCATCCTCGTCTGTGGGGAACAAAGGTTGCGGAAAAGATACCATGAAAATGAAACCGAATCTATGCGAGATAGTGCAAAAATTTTGTAAAAAGTACAGAAATACATCTGAAAGTCCGACACGCGAATACGAAATAATAAAATATTTCCATTTTAAAGTAACATGTTTTAAGTGAATATACTTGGAGAAAAATTCGTATTAATTATATATACAACTAAATCTTTTATCTTTGTTAATGTACGATTCAATTTATGTTCATACATTTAACTTTTTTATTAATTAATTTCTCGATATTAATTCTTACGAAAATATACATGTTCTATAAAAATTACATATTTTCTGTGCTTTTTGTAGCAAATACAAAAAGCATCTGTTCTTTTTATGAGGTTGAACGCTCTCACAGTATAAATTTTTTCTAGTCACAAGAAAGTACGTACTAGCTATAAATTTCTTATATTTTAGAGAAACATTGTCACAGTGTACATTACTCTTCTCCTCTTGCATATCCATTTCGTTAACATATGCATTACCAAATAATTTACATTTTGGTAACTTACTACACATTTAGGTAAACAGTCATCAACGTTTCACTGCTGTTTCCGTTTCGCCTCAACTTACTTCGACTGTAATTACTTACGTATTTCGCGGATAACTGTTTGATGCCCCCCTTGAGGACAAACAAAAAATAATCCAAAAATTTAATTAAACTTTGAAGCAACTGCTGGTATATTTGGTTGCCTGTTCTTCATTTTTTAATTTTACCCTAGCTGTTACGGTATAACATCTTTGGGATTGACTTTGATCATTAATCAGCGGTCTTGACTATCGTGAAATACGTGAAAAAGAAATTATGAGAAAGTTGGCAGAGGCGGGTTAACCTACCTTCGTTATTTTACGATTTATGTTTACGAACTTCCCCGTGATTGGACTTGCATCATCAACGCGATCTCTATCTTGTTAATTCTGGTAAATTCAATTTTTAAATCATTTCTACTGTCACGTGGCTGCACCTGATTGTGTTCTGCATCGTGATAAACACCTGTTTGTGCACTTACATGGACAAGATATATAACGTGGTCCAAAAATTCCAATATATCGATTATGGTAAATTAAAATCTACCATCCTTTCCCTTTACGCTCTATTTTTCCTAAAATTTACTTCTATACATGTTAATGATTATGAAAATGCGTTATAAGAATTTGCATCTGAGTATACAATGCTGAAAAAAACTACCTTTTTATTTTATGAAAAATATTCCACAAAATACTTGCTCACGTAATATAAGTTTGTTCTGTAATCGTAGAACTTTACTCTTAACTCATAGGAAAATATGTTTTCTGGAAAATTCCAGTGACAAACCATTTTCAAAATTAATGCAGTACCTTAATCGTAATTCATAGCAACAACAAAATAATGACTCTTGTATGTAAAAATGACTTAGAAAGAAAGATACACGTTACTTGTTCATAATTAAATTCAATTAATATTCATCAATATTCTAACTAGCCCCTTTTTGTTGAAAAATGAAAATTTCAATTTCTGATGCCTTCAGTAATATAAAATATTCATGATAAATTGGAAATATTCGATACGATGTTTTTTGTCAGTGGTTTAGTGGTGGTATAAAGCGAAAATAATTGAACATTTGTATGCATTTTCAATTTGCCTCTCTTTGGATGGCTAACTCAATATACTGAATTTATAATTAGTACAGCCATTTGAAAATACATTATAGAATATTCGATGAGAAATTTCAAAAAAAGCATTCGTTACGTATTTGTAAGTAAAAGATAGATCTTCCACCAGTGTTTCTTTTCCTCTTCATTGATTGCTCCAATTATTCCTTTGATGACAAATATCTTTGTGCATCATCGTATGGTTATCATATTATATCATTGCACAATACATTTGTTTTCTCTACTACATAGTGATATTAAATTAATAATAACATTCAGGTACATGTAAGTAATTTGACCTATGTCAAAAGAAAAGGAGAATGACCAGCCTTCTAACAACAAGACGAATAATTTTCAGACAAAATATCAGTATATAAAAGATATAACCTAGCAAACACGAAGATGGCACCCCACTGGGGGTAGCCACCCACATGCTATATTTATTTTTATTTTATTTTTTTTTTTTTTTACCAATGAGATATAACACTTTGCCAAATGTTCTTCAGGACAAATTGTAAAAAAAACCAAAATAAACTAAAAAAAAAAAAAACAAATATCAGTCATATCAACGCTACTTTGATATTACACAGTAATTACTAGACAGCGGATTTCTATGTATTTATGAGAAATTTGAAAACGCAAAAATATACAAAATTCGCATAAAATACCAACAAATATAAAATATTTAAAATACAATACTTGTTACAATATTCAGTAAGTGAAACAAATTTTTACTTAGTTTTCGCCATTCTATCTGTATCTGTATGTTTGCATAAAGATGGACAGTAATCTAGTAATTGCTATCACAAATTATCAGAGTCATTTTTACGATTATGTTTCTACCACGTGGATTCCTGCTTCCTCAAGGCCGTAAATTCCGATCTCGAATTTACCACACTATTAAATGCATGATCTTCACGCGATTGATTGCCAAGCAACCCTGAATTGTTTCCTGGATTCCTCCGAATATCAAATGATGCAAAGATCGAGTCTGTGATTCTCGATCGATCGATCGGGAATCATAGATCGATCGATCGAATCTAGGATTCTCGGCTAGAACGCTGCTAATGAAATAGTGACGATCTAATGAAATGATTCTACGGAATCTTGAACAATTCTACTGAACGTAAAGTTTAATCGAAGTGGATATCACGCACATGATTCTCAGTATGAGATAATTCTATTCTCGAATGGTCTAATGGAAAATTAAAATTCCAGATCAATTCTGCCTCAGCTTTCTTCCAATATTTTCCAATATTTCCAATTCGAAGACGTAGAACCCAGTTATGGTAGTCGAGACATATAATTTCTTAACATCTTTCACTGCAAGCTCTGCACACGTAACTTCTATATATACATCTTCAAATGCGTTTCAACTTTTATCACTGTAATCGTGACAGTCGTATCTCGTTACAGTTCCAATGAAATCTCAAAATCCGTTGTATAATATATGCATAAAAAGTATCCAAGGGCGTTCCAATAGTTTCGACAGCCACTGTAAAAAGAATCTTCGTTTTCGCTGATTTTAAAACGGTAGTAAAATCTTAAAAAGAAAAAAGAAAATGAAATTGTAGACTCTAGAAAGAAAGAAAGAAAGAATTGCTCTTAGCATTTGTTGGCGAAGCGACATGCTCGGATCCATTGAACGTTTCGTGTTAGCTGGCTGAATTTCACTTGCAAATTTCATTGTAAGAGCGGAATGATCGATGAATGACAAAGACGTCTCTTGAACCGGAGACGCCTTCGATACTTGATGTACGCTCTACATATATTTTTGTGGGTGGCTGTGAAGAACAGTTATCCGTGATGGAGAGAAAGATTTATGGCTACGTCCCGTCGATCCGCCCGATATCTCATAGAATATACATAACTATCTATCGATAGACCGATTCTTCCGTTCCATGTTCGGCGCAAAGAGTTTTATTGGGAACGCCAGTTCATGAAAAGTGCATAATACATACTAGACCTTTGTACCAATATCGTTTACTTTTCTATTTCCGAATATCTTTCTCTCCTCCATCTCTTTATCTTCGTTGCCTTTGATTTCGTTCTATTACACGATCTTTTATTTACTTTTTTGCATTCGTTTTGCTCGTATCTCCTATAACTCGACATTTTTCTTTTGTTTTTCGCCTTTTCCTTCCCATCCTCTCGTCTTTTTCTCTTTTATTAGCACGGTTTTAACAACCTTTTATTTAACGAATTTATTTGTCTAAAATAGAGAGACACAAAATGGTAACAGAGAAATCGCGTGAATGGTATTTACAACGCGATGGAAGCGAAAGAAAGCAGTTGCTTCGTGTTTCCAAGTTTACGATTATAGATACTCAGTACGCCAATAAAATACCGCAGATGATCATGGATTTTTATGGCGTTCAGAACAAGGAAAAAAGATGGAAAATATTTATGATGCAAGAGAAAGTTTCTGCGTGAACGCGGATTGCTTTCCTCAACATGTAGTCGATAAATTGTTAAGAGGGATCGCTCGCAAAAACGAGGGAACCGGCGTTTTCAGAACTACCAGATTCAGGGGACGCAGAATTTTGATTACGTGGCTGCTTACTTTCAAATATTGAATACGGGGAATAAAAGGTAGACAGACCCTTTTCGAATGTATGTAATGGCCCAATATAATTTACAATGTGCTCCAGACTTTTTACTGCGAAGTACGTGGCATTGGCATGTTTCGCGAATATAAATAAGAAAAGAACGTTACATAAAACGTAGGCTCAGAAATTTGTATTTAAAAAATATGAGAAGGATAGCAACTAACGATGCACATGTCTGTGAATAATAGAATTTAGCGAATTACAAACTTCTCGTTAATTTTCTTTAATTTCAATGCAATTTTCTTTAATCTAACGCATTTCAAAATGCGTTATTCTTTGTACGAATTTCTCGTAGTAATTCTTGTCACAATCATTCCATCGTATCGACTGCAAAAAAATTCAATATTTTAACAAAATACTGGTATCACATTGAATCATTTTATTAAAATACTCGCTTGTATTTTTGTATATTCGTTTTCTTCGAGCAGCATATCGAAGAATATTTTTATTTCCCACATGAATTTCATTTTTTTATCATGGAACCATTAAGATTTACTTCGATACACTAGAAATTCATAATAAAAGAGTATAATTTTTATAATAACGAAAATAGCTGTAATTTTTTGACATCGTGGTAAAACCTTAAATTAAAAGAAGTTATATTGCACGCGAATATAAACGTACAATCTTCTGCCAAAATACTTTTCCATAATTTCGACATTTTTCGAGATATTTTCCTGACAAAATTAAAACAGGATAGTCTATATCGTATTATTTAATATGGCATTATAGCATACGGATTGTTTTATTATTTTAAATTGATAAGAGTCAACGAAATTCGTTCGACCAGAAACAGTGCATTCTATTTTTGATCGAACGATCTGGTCATTTCAAGCGTGGTCGCCTAATGTAAACGTGGTTTAACGAACCAGCTTTTAAAATTGTGTGTGTTCTATTTTATACAAAAGCGAATTTGACTGTTGGGGTAAATTATCTGAAACAAAAGGTGGTTGTACAGTTACGAAAACTTACTCGAACGCAATTTTCTGCGAGTATTTATTTAGTCGTTAGCATTTATTTAATGGAAATTAATCGAAGAGAGTCGACGCTGGAAGAATCAGAGTAGCGGTTGAACGGACGAGTTGGCCAGAAATTTTCGGACCGCTATACTTTTCCGCCAATTCTCGTTGGTCCATTTCTCCACGTAGAAAATTGTAGCGTCTTTGGTGGCCGAAGAATCGTTGCTCGGTTACGACGTAAGACGAAGTAAGAGGAAGAAAACGAAAATGAAAACGAAAATGAAGACGGGAGGTTGCAAAGCGAAACGAGGTGAAAGACCGGGCAAAAAGGTAGCGGTTCGTGTCTGAAGCTAATGCGTTCGTGCTACAGAACAAAGAGCCACGGCCAATCTGAAGCAGTGACTGGAAAAAGGAAGAGGAGGAAGAAAAGAGCTCCATTGACCTACTGACATACTTTCATTTCCATTTTCAACAACATGGCCACGTCATCGAGAGCATCCGACCAATGCACGTGTGACCGCACGTACGAATTTACAGCTGTACATGTACAAGCCCCCATGCCAATAGATACACAGCGATCTGTGACGCGTACACCAACACGAACGCGTTCTCGCAACTTTTCTCCTCAGCCCTTTCATAAATCATACGCACTGGCGAAATTGTTTGCTCAGGTATACGATCCTACACAGACAAATATTTTACCACCATCGTCAAAAATTTTTGTTTTCAGTTGTTCGCGTCGTTTGACAGTCAGATTTCGTACATTCCATGGGCATAAGACGTGGATGAGCTAAAGATGATACGTGTAAATATTTAAAAGATTATTAAAAATACGCGACACAAACGTAGAACGAGTTTTTAATGTGATTGAAATAAATTAAAATAAACATCGTCGAGAGAAATTAAGTCTTAACTGCTCCGATTACGAGTAACCATTTCAAGTGATTAAGATTTTGTTTGGTTAATGGTAACCATTATTGAACGATGGAAATTGGTTTTGGTTACGGATAACCATTATCGGTGACGGGATTCTATTTTGGTTATCGGTAACCAATATCGATAACGAGAATTTTATTTTGGTTACCGATAACCATTATCAATCGCCAAAGACTTTATTGATATTCGGCCGATAACCAAAATAAAATTTCTGTCATCAGTAATGGCTATTCGAAACGAAGAACGATTTGCATCGTCAGCAACGTTAATCTATATCCAAAAACAAATTCCGTTATGAACAATCCTCATCGATAAATAAAAAAATTTTAATCGCATATAATGGTTATTTGTAACAAAAATCATTTAAACAAAGATACTAATTCTCGTACCATGACTTTTAAAGTTTGAGTTATAACTGGGTTATGGTCCCTGGTATCTTCCTCTTGGGAACAGTTTTGCTTATACAAAACACGAACAAGTTTCGAAGAATCAGGGTTACTTCTCACCAACTCCAATAAAGTACTTTAATATTATATACTCAGAACTCTGAACTTTTCGAAGGCTTTAGAAAAACCCAATTGGTTTGTAATTTTACGTAAAATTATCCTCTTAAATCAACATTAAGGAAAAGTTTAATCTTGGTGTATTTTATTCGTTGAAATTGATGTTCCGTGTTGATTAAAATATCAAAGACGAGAATAAGATTAAAAAATATAATAAATATGGTATCTAGTTACTTTCATCGGAAATTCATTAAAGGGAATTACAAGGGATCTACAAATTTACCTAGCTAGTTCGTGAAACTATAGCAACTTAAGACAAGTGCAGCAAAGGACCGTTTGATCTATTTCGTGGGAAAATTTCACTGTTAAGATCATAGTTGTGGGCTAAACACAATGAATTTCGGTTGAGTACATCTTCTCTGTTTGCCTTGACTATGTTCTTAGTTGCCAAGTAAATTTACCGTAAAGTAGATGAAGCTACCATGAATGTGTTTTCATACACTGTTACGTATAAACATTTCATCAGTCAGAAAATTAGAAAAGAATTGCAAGCGTTTGATGGATCAAGTAACTAGTATGTTCTTTCTTAAATACAGTACAATGTCCTAAAGTTGAGAACTTGTTTTATAAAATTTTATTTTTGCGTAATATGTCGATGCACTGGAAATAATACACTCGTCCAGCTTATCGATTATAGATTATTTCATTAATTTCACGAGCACTTGAAATAAAATTATTTGTTGAGAATTTTGGATCTTAATTGACGAAATAATCGTATAGGAACACTAAATTTACACTTAGAATTTATATTAGTATAGTTATATATTTATTTGATAAACGATTTCAAAGATATTCATCGATACACACTTCCACGCGTCTCAGCACTTTCTTCCAAAGCAGACTGTTAAATGTTTAATTCTTTTATTTTCGAGATGCAGCACAGACATACTTCCACACTCATATTCACATACATGCATCACTACTATGCAGCTGATTTAGTCTAGCACATAAAATTACACATATTTCAATATTATTATTTATCAAACGTTCTATTACTTCAATTATTCTGCAATAATCTTGGAGGGTGTACGTGACCCTCAATTTGCAATAAAAAAAAAAAAAAAACGTAAGGAATCTTACATAGGCTAAAGTTATTAATTCTGAATAAAACATTATAGTCTTCGCGTTCATGATAATTGAGAAGAGTTCAACGATGTGTAATGACAAGTACGTACAACGTTAACTGCTAATATTTGACACTTGACACAGGCATTAAAAATTTTCCCTAAACAAAACCGATTATTTATTTGTTTACTTAATTTTGTGCATTAATTTAAAACCAAAGATCACTACGATATAAATAAAATGTAAACATGTTGGAGTTTAATCTTAAGGTTAAGATTAATAATCTATGGAAGACACAATGTTTGCGTTAAAATAATATTCAGTGATGTTTATTAAACAGAACTACAGAACTTGATGTATATAAGTGAGTGATATAATTAACAAAGTATGCAAGAATTGTTGATTGTTGGCCAGTTACTCTCAGACTAGACTTAGATAGTGACCCATGATCCTTTAAATACTTTGAACCCCATTCTCTATACAGTAATGAGTATGACCTGTGTAAGTGTCCTGTTCAAATGCCTGTGTGGGTGTCTGTGTAAGAGTATCTGTACCTATGCGTGTAATATCGTTGTATTCCAACAAAATATAAATACAAAAATAAAATACAAAGGCATAAATGAAATACCAAATACAAAATTGTAGGAGTAACAGAATTTCTTCTGCTTTAAACCATTTCGTATTTGATATTTTACTTGTATTTGATTAAATTCTTTATTCTATTTATTTTATTTATATTTTGTTTGACGATTTGAACGAAATACATGCACGTTGGAATATATAAATTGTTCTTGCTTGCTAAAACATATTAATCTAGTTTATTTCAGGTTGCCTTTTATATTTTTATATTTGCATAAATGAAATGAATATGTACGTATTCATTTGACCAGAAATTCACATTCATTATATAAATTTTCGTTTGTTCTATTTTCTCTTTTTAATTTCATTATTTTATTAATACTGCATCCGTTTACATTCTAATTTTGAATTCCGTTCTCCGTTTTTTTAATGCATATACCACGAAAGTTGCACGGTTGCATTCACTCGAGAACTACTGTGCCCGCGACAACTTAAATACCGGAAGAGCTCTTCACTTTCTGTTGTGAGGCGTGATATTCGTAATAGGAATGAAATGGTTCCTGTGCGATGAACGCCGAATTAATCTCGTTTAACTGCAGAACACAAACTGTCGTGGAATTTACGAGCCTTCGCAGAATTTTATTTTTATCACGCAGTATTTCAATTTTGTTTCTGCTTGATACTTTTAGACTAGAAAATATTATTCGCGATAATTAGCATACGTCACTGCCTTATGTTCCTTGCAAAACATTCGTCACAGACAACGTTAAAGTCTTCTCTCACGTAGATACATTGCAAGTGGTTTCTCCCTTCTTCTTTTAGAAAAAAAAAAGATTTCAGAAATTTAGAAAGGAATTTACGGGATAACCGATGCTGCGAGTGTTTCTATCGACTGGCCACACGATTCTACTTGATCGTAATTATTAGTCGATCGTCCTGAAGCTAATTCTTTTGTGATATGTTTCAGCTTACTTATGATCCGCGCTTTTAATCGCGTTACGAGGAATCAGACTTTGTTCGCTAGTTCAAAGAACTTCCTAGAGGCTAGATAACTTTCAATCAGGTAACGATCCATCTGATATCTACCGTTTACACGAAATAATCTGACCTGTATGTTCAATTTTACGAATTGCAATTCTTCAAATTTCCTCAATAAATAAAATCAATGTCCTATTAAGTTATGATTGAACTATTGTCGCCTATTCATTTACAAAAGCGAAGAAAGGAATTAAAGAACGTATATTCTAATATAAAGTAGACCTTCAATTACGATATATTTAAAAAAAAGAAATTAGGTCTCTCCATATCAATAATAACAAAAATTTATTATCTAGTAACGAAACAAACACTAGTCTAAAATATTCATTATTTTTATTGTCAAAATTTCCATCTTGTTGTAAATTATTTCACAAATATTTTGTGTCATCTCGACACTGAAACTAAAGTATATTCCAAGTCAATGATATACATATATATATTGTCGTTGATCAAGAAAAGAGATTTTTAAGATGTTAGAAGTCTTCTTCTTTGCGTCGTTTATCTCAAAAGTCAAGACACAATTATACGTAAACATTTGAACGACATACAAATGTAGCAAATAAATCTACTACTACTCTCTCTCTCTCTCTCTCTCTCTCTCTCTCTCATTTCCTCGCATTCTGTTAGAAATGGAAATGTAATCAAAAAGTTAAAAGGACGCTCGTATCGCGATCAAGTCAAACTGAAGTTGCGGTTTTCTCGTTATTCTTTTTCCAATCGTTTCGTTATTAATTTTTGTAGAGTCGACGTCTCTATCAAAGTTACGTCCTTTAACCGTAAATACGGTTTCGCAAATATCACTAAAAGCTTTATCGATAATGGATCTTTCATTTCGTTTTCTTCGAACAAATATTTAATTTAACGTCTCCTTTTATAGAATGCTAATAAATATAATGATTTTATAAACGTATTTTTTTTCTTACAGTTTGCAATCTTCTTATCTTCATTGTGGCTATGATACTAAAAGAAAACTGTTTGGTCTCAAAAAAACCGAATGTGCGTTTAGAAGTCTGCATATGTAACATGGATTGAATCGAAGAAATTATAAAAGAAGGAAGCTGTAAATTACAGTGCTGTGAATAATTATAGACTCAAACACATTTTCTGTATAATTTCATCGCTATTTCCAAGAAACTACTGATCATGCCTAGATATGTTAAGGAAAATTGTTTTTGGGTAGATTAGGGTAGATAGAAAACCCGTGGGGAATTGTAGCGAGAATAGTTTACGATCAGGAGAATTCATCTATAGAAAATAATATATGCAATCTAAATGAGTGCACACAAATAGTACACATAATCAGTTATATTACGTAATGGAATTAGCTAGCTAAAGACATTAACAATTTTCATTGTTAGGTGCCAATTATACAATAAAATATACAATAAACAGACAATAAATAGAGAATGCTATAAAATATTCAGAAAATTCAAGCTAATAATCCTACGTAATATTGCAGTAAAGTTTAATATCATTTATAATAGAATTTTGGTTTTAATTTATGTTTGATCTAATATAAATAGATCACGTTGTAGAAAAATCAACCAAATAACTCTATGTAATATCACGTTGAACTCTACAATTATTTTTGTTTTAATTTAGCGTTGATCTAACTGTTGAGAATGTTGGATCTTAATTGCCGAAATAATGGTATAGAAACACTAAATTTATACTTAGAATTTATAGTAGTATAGTTATAAATTTATTTGATAAACGATTTCAAAGATATTCATCGATACACACTTGCACGCGTCTCAGCACTTTCTTCCATACCAGACTGTTAAATGTTTAATTCCTTTGTTTTCGAGATGCCGCACAGACATACTTCCACACACTCATATTCACATACATGTATCACTACTACGCAGCTGATCTAGTCTAGCATGTAAAATTACACATATTTCGATATTATTATTTATCAAACGTTCTGTTACTTCAATTATTCTGCAATAATCTTGGAGGGTACACGTGACCCTCAATTTGCAATTAAAAAAACGTAAGGAATCTTACATAGGCTAAAGTTATTCATTCTGAATAAAACATTATAGTCTTCGCGTTCATGATAATTGAGAGAGTTCAACGATGTGTAATG
Source organism: Bombus pascuorum (assembly GCF_905332965.1). Lineage (NCBI taxonomy): Eukaryota > Metazoa > Arthropoda > Insecta > Hymenoptera > Apidae > Bombus > Bombus pascuorum. The sequence continues at coordinate 1,260,279 of NC_083494.1, forward strand.
ACAAGTACGTACAACGTTAACTGCTAATATTTGACACTTGACACAGGTATTACAAATTTTCCCTAAATAAAATCGATTATTTATTTGTTTACTTAATTTTGTGCATTAATTTAAAATCAAAGACTGATCTAGTCTAATTTAAAATCACAGCAGCTGATTTAGTCTAGCACATAAAATTATACATATCTCAATACCAATATCCAAGATATTCAGAAACAGATATAATATAAGAGTTAAGAACCACCAAAAGCCATTAGTTACCCAATTACTTGACACGACGGATGAGATTCGCGGACTAAAAAGGCAATAGCCCTTAGATTGAAGCATTAGATTCAACTAGAATCAAACACACTTTAAACTTTTCTAATCCAAGTGACAGTACCACGCCAAAATAATTTACTTAAAATTCTGTATGAGAATTGATCTCAATACTAATATAAATAGATCACGTTGTAGAATATTCGGAAAATTCAACTAAATTATGCTATGTAATATCGCGTTGAGGTGTAATATCACCTTTGTCCTAGTTTAGGGTTCATTTAACGTGCTTCAATTACGGAAAACACCAACGTCAAACATCGTCAATCCTGTATAATTTCATGTATACATACGTTCTTACTTCACTGCTTTCGAAAGGAATCTCTTCGAGTCTAATTCAATGTCACGGCACAATGATCAAAGCCTTCTGTCGAAGTAATGGGCGATTGTTCAAGAAGTCACGGGCATGTTCCGGAAACTCGGTATTGCGCAGGCTTCGTGCGACCGAATTCGGCTTTGTTCCTTGACTTTGGTCGAGAACGTTTGTGTTCATATCGAATCTCGCCAATTAAAAGTTTAATCTCAAAGAATCTTTTGAAGTCCAGCAAAGTAGAATTTAAAGCATTGCAGATATTTCTTCCATAAGATGCTATCTCTTTTATATTCATTTTTTATACGGTCGATAGTCCTGCAAAGAACATTGGAATCCATGCAGGACCAAATGAGTCGAGATACTAAATAAGAAAATTCTCCCACGCTCTCTTTCCTCTTTTCTATTTATTTATTAAGCCGCAAAAAATTCTTCATAGAGAATTACATGGATTTACATTTACACGTAAAGTTCTTACAATGTAAATTTACTTCCACGATTAACGTTTAAGTCCTTCCACATTCTCCATGTTATTTAGCTTGTGAAAGCCTTCATTACTTTCATTCATAAATTCTGACTTCGTAAAAATATTCGTTTAATTAATAAAGGAACTCTTAAAGATATTTATACGCAGTACTGAAATATATTGGTTATAAAAGTTTGATGAAACTCGTAAAAATTCTAAATCCTATGAAGGTAAAATCATTTATAAATCTAAATGAGAAAATTCTTCAATTTAGCCAATAAATTTTTCAGCAAGGAAATACTTCAAAAACTATGATAATATATAGAAAGCATAAAATTTTATTCGATACAAACACGAAGTAATGCTTTTTGAAAAAATGAAAAAATTAGAAATATTATTTCTTTGAAGTATTATACCAAATCCGAGGCACAGAAAGAAGAAAACCAGGTTAAATAGATAATACACAGATACAGGCTCAGCAGGAACATATTAAGCAAGTGTCCCATATATGAATAAATGAAGTCAAGCATAAAATATACGAAATGGCCAGAAGTAGCGAAGATGAAGATCCAGAACGAATATGGAAGCGGATGAACTTTATAAAAGAGCACTATGACTGGAAGAGAAGATCCAGTCGCAGTATCAACTAATTCTCCTAATTTCTAAAAAAAAAAAAAAAAAAAAAAAATAAACTTTGGTCCAGTTTTAAAAAAGTTATTCTGTTTTGAAGGACGTTCGAATACTTCTACGAGCCACTGAATATACGTACGTCATATTAAATCCGCGGAATTTATTCGAGAACACGTGAAATTACCAACGAATATCAGTGAAAATGCTTCTCATCTCGATCAATATTTCGCTCGAACGAACGGCCGTATGATTGGTCGAGAGGAAATAACATGTACAAGCTGAATTGGTAGATGGACGTGGGACAAGCCACGACTTGAAATTGTCCTTGTCTCTAGGGAGCTGGCAGGCGTATACGTGCCAATGGTAAACTGACCCTAGATGTCCATCGTGTCGAGATGAAAAGGCCACGACGGATCTACTTTGCTCACGGAGTTCCGTTAGACGCACCACAACTATCAGGATCTAATCACTGAGTAGCATCAAACACTCGGTTTGTTCGACTGTGTCATTCGGTACAAATTGTCGGCAAGATAGACATCGCTGGTCCGCAGGGTCAGCTGATGTAGATATTCGGTTGGTTCGTCGCATTAAAGTTAGCCCCTGGAACTGTTGCGTCTTGAGATTAAAATCAGAGCGTTCGCTCTATTTTTAAGCAATCATGTACATTATTTCTACTGTATCACCAGCATTCTACAGAAACAAATGAAAGAACACCAGTGACACAGAATCACGGCGAACACGTCTTTGCTTAGGTACACGTACGGTAGCAAATATTAGGTCATCCGAAAAATGTCTTTCTTTTACAGACTCGTCTTTTACAACGATGCATCTTTATACGAACATGAAACATAATCTGTCGAACGTTGTGATTTTCATTTTGATAGAACAAAATGGATCATACGTAATTCGATAAAATAATATAAAACGGGGAAAATGTTGTGCATCCATTATTTCCTTATAAAACGGAAGAAACATTTCGGACGCCCTAATAGTAGCTGCAAATCCAAACCATAGATGATAAAGGCTAATGCAAGTGCAAGAAATAAGCGTCCTGTAAATTTGAACGAAAGGTAAACGTAAACTTAATTAGCTATGTGAACTTAAGCTTTTTTTTTGCATGTGGAGAAATCCTCATGGACATGTGAACTTAAGCTAAGCAGTCTTTAAGAGTAGCAAAGAATAGTAAGATAATACTAAAAAGATAATAAAACCAATAAACAAATAATAAGATAATATGTGATAACGAATACTAAATAAAGGATACAGTAGAACAATAGAATTTCTGTTGTATCATAATCTGACGTATTTCTTCTATCATAATTTAAAATAGTTGTAGAGTATTGACACATATCCTTGTTATGGAGCGTTTTTTGTTTTATTTCCATCTACATTTCATCTTCGTAGCATCAAGTTTTTCTAGTTATATAACAATGCTAGCAGATAATATGAAATTTAATATAAAACTGAACTGAATTAATTAATGAACGTGAATGCTATAATAAATACGCGTGATGGCAAATACATGTAAAACGAGGTACAAATAATTTTTGCAGGCAGTGTATTTTGCAATTTAACAATTTGATTTTTATTTACGTTATTTATTTATTTTATTTACGTATTTACTCTGTCGGCAAAAGAATGCAAAAAGTACTTGCGAAATAATGTACAGAAATATGTACTCTTTTATTTTTGTTTAAACCTCTAGCACTTTATTTATTTTCTTAATTTCGGTTTCGCTGTTTGGAAGCACTAACTTAATAAACAAAAAATATTTCCTTTTTCTCTACTTCTTTCAATTTTCTCTATTGCATTAAAAGTTTCTTTATGCTAAACCTGCACAAGATATATTTAAATCACTGAACCACTGAATATCGAATATTTACTGTTGATAAATAAATAAAATTGAAAAATAATACAGCTACAAGTAAATATATAAAAATTAACTATCCAGCACTTAAAGCAAAGAAAGGAAGAGGGATTTCATTTAAATCTCTGTTTTGGAAGGTGTGTTCTAGTACCCTGAATTGAAATTATTATTTCTAACATAATTTTTTTTTTTTATTTAGCAGATTATTTACAATCAATTCTCATACAGAATTTTAAGTAAATTTTTTTGATGTGGTACTGTGACTTGGATTACAAAAGTTTATAGTGTGTTTGATTCTAGTTGAATCTAATGCTTCAATCTAAGGGGTATTTCCTTTTTAGTCTGCGGTCTAACATAATTGAACGACGTTATAATATACAGTGGCTGGCCAAAGAAAGTTTCAATTTACACTCGCGTGACTTTTTAACAAATACTTTCTACCACGTTGCTAACAATCCTTTATTCTAGAGATGAATAATATCTCTTCATAATTTAATTGTTTAATTCACTTGTTGCAAAACCGTGATGTTATTCGATTTATCCTTTAAACTTTCTTTTGTCCACTCTATTTATTGCACGAATTCCGCTTCTTTATTCCAATGTTAGCAAACCTAGATAAACACGGTATTAGCTTACTTACAACTGCACTCGAGGCTAAAATAAATAAATTTATTTCTTGGAGCAGAAAATAAATTAATTTATTCGGGTTCGGCCTAGATAATGACAGTGTACCGTTTTATAAATAGAACGCTATCAATTATCAGCTTTCAAGTGTTTTCATGAATGAATTTGTAGGCAAGTCTGCAAGCATTATCGCTGTGAAAGTTCTTTTTATAGAAAATAATTATGACAAATGGCAAGGCGTAATCTCTGAAACACGTTCTCGAATTATCGACGCTTTAGACTAGCACGAGAATAAAAACGTGAAAGTTTATCGACGATGCCCGATCGTAGAGATTACAGAGGCGTGAAATTAATTATTTCACGAGCCACTCTTATCGCTCATGCCAACAGACATCTCGATATGGATGTATATCCGTAGGCACGTATTCTTATCCTCGCAGCATTCGATCGTTCAACGCGATAGAAGTGTAGGATCGAAGGCAGGCAATGAGCTGGTCTGGCCAAGGTGAGACTACAATGCAAGATGAAGTGGATACACCCAACATCGCGTTGCAATATCTTTGCGCTCCCTTACGATGCTTCAGACAGTAACTTGACCTTATTGCCGGCCGTGAAAGAGTTACATTAGAAGCACAATGTAGGTTTCAACACTGTGTACTTGACGATGCACTTATTGTAGTTTGAAAATTCGTAAACAATTTCTTGCCAGCAACAACGTTTGATCGGACAATAAACTTTTAACAAAAATTGTCTCGTTTGAACGTCATATTAATATTCGGACGAAAGGAGAGGGAAAATAAAAGAAAACAAAAACGTGCGTCACAGCTGCTCAAAACGCACGTATCGTCTTATTTGGAATATGATTTGAAGTACAAAACTTTGCAATAATACGAAACTGAAGGCTCCAGGTCTAAGATTTCTGTTTTATGGAAGAATATCTCAAGGTTTCGTAAATATAAAACCCAGCCACGATTTGCTACTATGTTGCGCGTGAAATGATGGAAACCGTTGAAGGGTCAAGCAGAGTCATGGCAAAGATACGAACTACATACATATGTACTTACATCAGGTTTTAAGTAAACCACGTATCGTATTTAACGCGATTATCGAGAAAACACGATATTCGAAATTACAAGCCTTTAAGCAAGTCAATTGTACGTAATCATTAATAGTCAGGGATTTTTTCGTAGAATGACAAGTAACGGAGATGTATGACTATCCTGTTCCTCGCGATTCACTCTGCAACTTTTATACGTCTTCTATCAGCAATTACATACATATACAGGGTGTCTCAGTTATGAGGAAACTTATCGGGACAAAGCTAAACCTAAACTACCTTTGGAAAATAGTAAAAGGGATCAAGACACTAATTTCGACGCTATGGAAGGTGATTGCTTGAAATGACGTTTCAAAATAAACGAAGATGAACCCACTCACATAAGCTTTACATTATACGGACAATCTTGTCCACCAGTGACTATACCTCACTTCACAATTCCAATTAACGATACAGTTAACGGCAGAGTAGAGCAAAGTGCAAGCAACTTAAATATAAAGAAGTTAAAAGACAAAAACTTCGACTGGTTAATTGGTAGACGATGGGACTTAGGACTGGATAGAGAATTGTTGCTATAGAAAGCCACGTTAACTGTCATTTAGACCTAAGTTAGTTACAAGGGAGACCCAATTATAAACGAGGAATTCTAGCATATAAATTTCATTTCATACAATTAAGAATCGTCCAAAACCAGTAGTCACACGACTATTGAACGGTACAGAACGCAAACTAAAAAGACACTACCCCCAGAATTACACAAATGATTCAGCTGAAGCAGAACGTTCACTCTCATGGAATCAACTGTAAGTGATTTAAAATTACTGCCCGCATCATTGTAACACGTGAGCCTAATTTGCTCATAATTCTCAACGAGAATTGATTGTAGTATACAGAATAACCAAAAAGAAAAAGAAATTTCCAGAGGCAGATGTAACGATGAAAGAATTTTCTTTCAACATCATCTCATTCAGCCGAGACTTCAGCATCAGAAATGCACTCTTAGCCGGTAATGTGTTTCTCCTAATAAAATACGATAAAAGAAATACGATCAATGTAAAACATCTGACTGCCATAAACGTTATACTTTAAAGTAAGGCGAATTAATTCTCTGTGAATGGAAATGATAATTTTTTCTCTCGTTATCGTTTATTCCTAATTCATTGGAATTGAAATGTCCCGAGTGAGACTAACGGGAGGCTATGCGATTACTGATCGAGGCTGCACTAAAACTTCGACTAAAACTTAGCCCCATGAATTGAGATTGCTGAGACTACTGGTTGAGTTTGACTAAAATAGATGAATGTGCTAAATCCCTCTGTTCTACATTGAACAACTATTTGTAAGTCTCCATTGAAACTGCACTAAGCTAACAGTCTGTGATTGTTCTGAGAAACCTCGGTGTTCTTTGCTAATTGATAGTCACTAATTGAACGTGCCAAACTGATTATGATCTTTATTAAACTTTGCCTCTCCCACCTGCCGCTTTAGAAGTTGACTTCTTGGTGCTGACAGTTCTTAAGGTTTCTGATCGGCCTCCTCTCGTAAAAACAACAAATCAATTAGCACGGGAAAACAAGATTTCACTTTATTCGATACAAAAAAAAAAAAAAAAACAATATAAAATTGGTGAAACAATGTAGGGGTTACGATGATCTCGCTGATTGCGGCTCAGGTTGTTTTTTGAATAGAATCGATGCTGGAATTTCATTGCTAACAAACGTTTACTTGTATCGCTTTTTCTATCTGCCTTCTCAAACTATGCCAAGCTTTTATCAAACCAGAAATTGTTGGAAACGATTTTCAATAAGAGAATTTGAAACATTGTGTTTTTTAAAGTGCTCAGACGAAACAATAACTGCTGCATAGAGTGTACTATATTCGATATTTTGTTCGATGTGTACAATGGACTTAACGCGAATCTATAAATAAAAATCTATTGATGTTAGCTTAACAGAATGTGGTGGTCAAGCTATTGTACTTCCACGAACGATTCAATGAAAATATCGGTTTCGTTACACAAACAATCGTAAATAAACATACGGAACTGAAAATAAACAGACTAAGCATAGCAATAAAAAATTTGATATCTTTTATGCATAGGCTATATAATAATCCAAAGGCAAAAATATTTATTTTTTAATTCTTTATCTATTTTTATGTTTCACGTGTGTCGTTTATTTCGTTTCTCTTTAATTATAAATTATTCAAATAAATATCTTCCTTTCGTTACACTGCATTTCGTATCGTTATTTAAAATACGCGATTTTTCTCCTTTTTATTATCAATACGAAGGTTCCATAATATTCCATTGAAAAATATATAAAAAATAAAAAAAACGAAACGTTGATGACGTTATTAATGATAACTCGGGGCTGTTTTTACCTCTTCAACGTGAATACGAATAGGTAAAAAAAAAATACGTGACAAATACCTTTTCCAAAAGTACATCATACACGAGTTTGATCAAAATTGACACAAATATACGTACAATAAAATCGTAAAATACCAAAATATCGTGCAAAGCAGAAAGTTATAGGATATTTAAAAGTGACACGATGAAGTCGATAGTCGTCGGCACGTATAACGACCAGCGGCTTGGTTCCTGACAGAACACCGATAAGAAAGTAAGAGGCAACCCTAATAGTCAACCTCACCCTTCGGCTTGGCCCGCCCTTCCTTCCGCCATAAACGATGATGACATCCATTATTGCTAAGTCAGAGAGATAAACGATTATAGAACCGAATGTGAACTTACGCACAGACCAAATCTTTCATCGAAGATACAATCGGACTTTCTACCCTCGACAAAAGGGTGTAGCTTCAAATGCGTTAATTTCTCTCGTAACTGACGCTAATGATCGAAACGAAAGAAAATGTGTGTATTAAGAAGATGTATGATTTAATGTATTTATGTAACTCTTGCTTCATAGAGATTCGAACATCATCAGAAACGTCGAATGCGTTGGTTCATAGCATTAACACTTTGGCTGCCACGTTGGTCATTTGTTTGTGGTCACGGTTTCTCCTGTGAGTCATTGGTGAGTGCTTGAACTTCTTACGATTGTAAAAATTGAATGAAAATTAACAGTTAGAGCATTTTGAATATAACCGATAAATAGAAGATACTTTGAAATAAAAAGTGTCCATTGAACGATTAAAGATTTTTATTAGAACACCAATAAAAAAAATGAGAACAAATCTTGCATCTAACGGTGCACTGTGTTTGCATCCATATCTTTGAGGGCTAATCTACGAATATTATTATAAACACAGCTTAGAAAATAATTATAAATGCTGCTTTACAATCATATAATTGAAGTTAGAAGCGTCAACATACTTTACTATTATATATAGAATGAGCAAATACCGTTTGCTAGTATCTACTACATGTTTCAACAATATATTCTGGACGTTTTGCTTACGTAAATAACGAATGCGAATGGTTCGTTGAAATAAACGCAGCCTTGCTATAATACGTCGCTGTCAACAGTTACCAAGGCGCCACGGTAGTCGCCGTGACCACCAATAAGATAAACGGTCCATTGGGGAAGAATGTTGTCTTACATTATCGATTTATTATTATTTTGCCATTGTATGCTTTGAATAATAAAAATACTCCCGTGGCGTCCTGAGCGAAACGTGATTTCGGCGTGGCAGTCAAAGTGTTAACGCTTTGGATCCTGGCGACGATGTCTATATACGTTCTGTGCACTTTGATTGAATCCGAGCAACGTATATATACGTTCTGTATATTTTTATCGAATCTAGTCGACGTATATATACGTTCTGTATGTTTTGATCGAATCCAGTCGACGTATATATACGTTCTGTATATTTTGATCGAATCCAGTCGACGTATATATACGTTCTGTATATTTTGATCGAATCCAGTCGACGTATATATACGTTCTGTATATTTTTATCGAATCCTTTTTAGTTTTATCGAAAACTTTCGCAATTTTGTCGCGTAGTTATTTTTTTTTAGTTACTTATCTATGAAATGCGGTGGGAGAACTCGTTTTTGGTCTCGATACTGGAGCTGCACGCTGATTAGCGAATTCTAAGTTGCATCAAATTAATAAATATTGATGCTAGAGAATCGCCTTTGAAAATTTTTCTGTGCACCGAAATTCCTCGGCGCAAAATCGAACGGAAGGAATTTTTACATTAAATTAAGTATGTTTATCTCTATACGTTAATAAAATTCACTTAAACAGTAAAATTGTTTGTATGCTTTGATAAAATAAGGAGATGTGAAGGTAGCTTAGAAAGTAAATTTCGCAGCTGGCTTCGAATAACTTCAAGCTTCAAATTGACGTATTATGAATGTTATAAAGATTTGTTGGTCGTATAAATAAACGTTTTTAACTCTTTGCTTGACGAATAAAATTTGAAAGATTGTCTAGACGTGCTCATAGGGTTTTATCAATTAGACAGTCCACTCTACAATGAATACACAAAAAGAGGGGGAACTAAATTCTAAATTATTTATACAATATATTTATTATACGTTGTGTAATCATTTATACAAGATTGCTATATGGCAGAAACAAATAATTCAATCTCTCTCTTTTAATTCTTCCTTTATTCCCATCTATTCTGGAACGTGACATGAATAGGTCAATCATGTCAGTCTTTGATAGTTATAAGAGTCATGCGATAGTTAACGAGAGATTATATGTGTATATTGCCGCTCCAAAGTATGTGGACACTTGGTTATTTTTGACAGAAAGCAATTTAGTTGGAAAATTACAAATAGAAAGATCAAGAACGATGTTAGCCCATCCGTACTGAAACGTGACATGAGTAGGTCGCATCGTGTTAGACTGTGTGATAGTTATGAGATAGTTATGAGGTAGTTACGTGATAGTTAACAAGAGATTATATATTGCCTCGCTCAGAAGTATGTGGCATTTGTTTATTTTTGATAGAATATAATTTAGTTAGAAAATTGCAAAGACCCAGAAACTAAAATTATTTTACAACATCGTGACACGATCAAATTTATTTGTACAGTTAATATACAATAGAACATAGTCAACCGTAATAGAAAGATTGATCGTTTGTTGTGCTATCAATTTTTCTGGGGCTGTTGTAGGACGATAAAAAAGATTTTCTCGTTGCTTTTTAACGAAACAATATATTTTATACTAATTTTTATTTTCCTCGAAACTCGACAACATTTACTTGGAAATTTATTATTATAATTGCGATAGTCGTACCTGATTACGCGCTAACGGAATTTCAAAAACATTCGTACAATGTAGATAATATCTTCGTAAGAAGATTCTGTGTTAAATGTTTAAATACTTTCGTGAGTATCTGTGTATCTCCTGCGATCGCATCAATCGCTTCAAAGCGTTAGAAAAATGTATACGACAAAAATAATCAACGGTACACCTAATATCAGAATTCCCTATAATGTGTACTCAAATATGCAGTGTACCCAAGACGACGCATCCATAATGAAGGTGCGTTCCTTCGCAAATAGCTGCAGAACTTTCGTAATTTGACACAGAAACTCAAATACCAATTGCAAGCTAAGCTTCCGGTATGTAAGTCCGAAATATCATCAACTAAACTTCATTCGTCGTATATAGCAAAAAATGCATAGCAAATACGCGTCTATAGTGGGAAGCTGAACTTTGAGATTAAAAGGAAACTGTGATTGCCTGCCTGCTACACATACATTATGTACATATATACACACATATATTCCTGTACGCGAGTAGTAAATTCAATCACTTGCGAAGTTCGAATTCATCTTAACAAGTCAACATTCCAGGTGTTTTAAAGACGCTTCATTAAGCTGTCGAGTACCGCTTTGGAAGCGCGATCGTGGCAAAATGTTGTTCAAGCATTCGCTGAAAGTCGCCTTTGAAAAATTAACTCCGTTATAAAAGCGTGTGCTGGAAATCAAAGCAGAAGATATAAACGACGTTAAAGTTTTCACAATGGTGAACGTTAATCGGCGAACTAACGCGTCACGCGTTATCGAATTAACGCATTAATTATAAGCTATCAACAGGTACCTAATATGAGGTAGCGGAAACAATGGTATTTCAATTAGGAGGATACCGAAGCAACTCAAGTATCATCGTTTACCAAAATTTGCTTTTGCCAAACTACCATCCAAATCAAATTATCATGTCGTTTTGCACGTGGATCGACACATAATTAATTAACGAAGACAATTCACTTTTGTTTGGCAAAACTGTAGATTTTTTCGACAAAGCTGCAGCTAGTTTCTATTAACGTCATTGTTGTTGGATGATAATTAATGATCCTTATAATGATGAGATCGATCTCCTTGTATGCCATTTAATATAAAACAAATCGTAATTGACACTTGGAATAGTTTTGAATAAAGAAAGCTAACGTAATATATTCAACTTTGTCTTTTTTGGCAGAGTTTTCTATATGGATAAAAAAGTGCCAATTTTCTTTTTGCGCGATGTATTTTGATCCGACGAAATTCAAGCGGGGCGTTTTTACAAATGTCCATTGGAAAATTTTTCCTTCCATATTCGGAGCTATTTTTAGTAGAATTTTTTTCTTCCATGTGCGCTCTGATTTTATTTTATGATTTTCCTAGGATTTAATTACTGGCTGCCAGCTGTACCCTTATTACTTTATTTTCTATTTTATGGAAGAATTATAAAAATCGACTTTGTCCGGGATAAAATGGCACACTTGTGTTCCCGGAATTCCTTCCAATGTGTTGCGTTACAAAGAGCTTTTTTAAAATTTTACCTTCGACATCTACAGTACTGCTAAAAGTACTCGAACGCCATTCTTGTTATATCCATTTATTTATTTATAGCCATTTATGTACTAGTTAATTAGGTGCAAGAAATTTGATACTCTATAAAAGTGAAACGTGCAACCTGATAAAAAAAAGAAAAACACTGCTGGAAAATAGTGGCATTTGAGAGTACTTTTCGCAGTCGCTGTACGTCTCTAATTACGTGACATCTTCGTTATTTACTGATAATGACAACTTCGCTATTTGTTAGAAACAAACTGCGGACGTTTATGCATTTATGGAAAGTTTCAAAGTGCAAAAATTTGCAGAGTGCAGGTAATGGTCAAAAATGTACACAATATCCAAGGCAAACAATACATCATAATATCCAATCGGTGAAACCAATTTCTAGTTTACATCTTTCTTTAATTACGAAAAAATTTGCATAAACATCCGTGGTCTAGTTATAAATGAAATTCTTCTCCACTTTAGGGTCTTATAATTAATTAACCGAACGAATAAAGCAAATATTAAATTCAAGCGACAAGAATGCAACGATAGCTATTTTGGTATCTTCATCCAAAAATGGGCTTCAGAGTAAACAGGGTAAACAGATTAAACATTCAACAGGAAGGAAGTGAGCCAAAAATCACCTATTTTTGGTCTTCTCATAGTGAGACGTCAGTGACATCAAACTTTCAAGTTGGGCTTGCAATTAGTTTCTGAGATATGGAAGGTCCAGGAACTCCAAATTCATTGGTCAGCCCCAAACATCGAAGAGTAGCTTTAGATTGCGAAGAATATGAGATTTCAGTTGAAAATTCCTTTTACTAGTCGAGGCATGCACGAAATTTTGATACCACGGTAGGGAACATCGCCACATTTTTCTAATTAAAATAATTGAAACAGCCGAAGATTCCTCTAATTTTCTTCTCATCATCGTAGAAGATTCAACATGGGCAAAGGCCAACTTGACCAAAAGTTTCTGCAGAGTGCGTGCAGTTTTGTCCGCGGAACGATCAACAAAAAGAAAGACGTGATCGATGTCCTGGCCGTTTCTCAGCGGATTGGAATTCATGAGAAACTCTTCGCTTGTTGAATTTTGTATAAAGAACGTCGGAAAGAGATTCGGGGCGACGCACACGGATTCCGATGCATCTCGTCCACCGCCGGTTTATCTTCTTAACCGCGGCCCACGTTCTTCCGTGTAAAAGAAGGTCCAGGTGTGGAGCACGGACGACGCCAGACGAACCTAACGGTACCTGGCCCCTTCTACTTGTCTTGCTTCACCGCCGCTTCTACCTGACCTGATTTTCTGACCTACTGCCAACGGCGCCATCCACGCTCCCACTTGCGCACACATATCCCTCCTCTAATTCAATTACGTCTTTTTATCGATGCTTTTTGCTGTCTCCACCGGACCTGGTTTGCTTTTCCGGTGCGTCAGTTTTTGCGCCTCCGTGACACATGTTTGACGAAACAACATACAAAATTGTAGATCTTGAACCTTCGCGATAATCAGATGACACGCAGTGAACAAGAAAAGTATTTGTACACCATTGCATTCACACCCAATAGACCTCATAAAAGATATAACTTAGAAAAAAAAAAACGAAGCTGGTACCCCGCTGGGGGTAGCCGCCCACATGCTATATTATTTTTTATTTATATTTTTTTTTCTTCACCAACAAGATATAACACTTTACCAAATGTCCGCAAGGACAAATTGTAAAATAACCAAAATAAAATAAAAAAAAAAAACCATTGCATTCGTTGTAGAATTCGTTCAAGTATTATTAAGTTTAGTATCATTTGGAAGTACTTTCGTACGACTGAAGAAACTCACTGCTATGAAAATGAAATGTGCGACTTGACGATTAGACTGCGGATCGTCCTGCAAATTCATAGCCTCGTGAACGCAATTAAAAAGTTAGAGCTTCGATGGTAAATTAATTTATGGTCCACGTATCACAGGAAGCACTGTACTTTGCTTGTTTTATATATTTTTCGTGTACTCTGCATTTTTCACTTTCACGTTTCTTATAAACGTACAAAAAGCAGTCTACCGATGATAGAACACTTCATTGGAAAATAAGAGTATATAGAAATACTTTTTGCAGCCACTCTACATACGAAAGTCTATTCATCTAAACCTGTCGGGGCACAAACAATTGGTGAAACTGGAGTTGATGCAAAGTAGGAGTTTACACATTCTTCTATGAGATTTCTCGTTCAAATAATAGGTGCTTCCTATTGAGATAAGCGGATTCGACTGACAGGAATTTATTCATCCGAGCTAATCAAAATTCTCGTGTGGAAAATTTAGACGAACCAACTGTACCGTACCTGTTGTAAGAAAGAATTATACGAATAACTAATAGGATATTTAAAATTCCCTACAGAACTGTCCAATCTTTTGCGAGTTTCATTACAGTGATATAAAAGCAGGAATATCGCAATGACACGATGCTCTGAGAAGGAAGTGAAAAAAATAGCAGGAATATCAGAGAAATAGAAAATCGTACACACATAGAAACAAGTATAGGATGATATTAGATATCATGAAAACCTGAAATTCAAGATAGAATTCGAGTTAATTACACTAGGATGTGAAGAAGTTGTTAAACGTGTTTCTTCCAACGTCTCGTCATTCGAAGAATTAAAGATCCTGAAATAAATGCATCGAGAATTTATACTTTTTTTCTACATTTCTCTACGAAAAAATATCGTAACACAACGTAGGTATATGGCAATACGATGATAATATATGTCGGAGATGAAAGGACACCGGAGCCTTTCTTTCAGAATGCTTGGGAAAGTCCTCAATACTTTTTATTATAACCGTACTTAAACAATAAAACTGAGAAATATCTGTTTATGAGTTAAGTCAATTACGATTGTCCGAGATTTATGACAGTGGGCTTGGGCTCGAAGTGACATAACGGGTCGCTGAACGTAGCCACGGTCACGGGAGGGACGTGTACCTAACAAAGGTATAAAGTAATTAAATAACTCTCCTTAAAAACAGGGATTGACCCGAGGGATACGGAGAGGAGTATATAAAGGCAGTTCCACTTGGACTGACTCTCAATCCGATAAGTTCGACCAGTCCAGTGAACACGTACATCGAGTTCCTAATCGCAATCGTCATCCCGTTGACCGTGTATTCGTTATCGAACCTAAACTCATCGTCACCGACATCTCAATTATTCACTCATCGACATCACTTGTTAACCTTCGCAATACATTCGCTTCAATCAATATCATCTGGTATACAACAATGACGGACAACTCGCAGAAAGATTCATTACACGCCCCGTTCCCCAAAGACGACCCGATATATAAGTACAACGATGTACAAATTGTAGCCACTGTATCGATGTTCACACAACATAGAAGAACAGCACAAACTAATAAGAAGGCTAGCATAACTAATAAAATGTTTTTCCTAGGAAGCTGTTTCGATCGACGTATCACAAGCTCAGTGTGGTTTAGGCAAATATTTCGACACTTTTATCACGTTTATTCCGTCATGCTCTTTACAAATGAAATTTACGAGCAGAAAATCGTTCCATTATCGGTACATTTTTGTCACCTTGTTAGTTCGAGGATGGAAAACTCTACCATGTTGTAAGATTCGATCATCTGTTCTTAGATAATGTTCAGTTTCTTCCCGAGGAGTCCTGTTTTGCGGCCAAGTTTCAGGACAAAATACAACACACACAAGAATACACAAAAATCACTCACCAATGCGACTTAAACGCAAAAAACAAAAAAATAAACGCAAAAACCGAAAATCCACGACACATATTAGACCATGGCTACGTCGTACCGACGCGTATCGGTACTTTTGCCTAAACACACTATACTCAAATTCATTGTTTATTGTGAATCTCAAAAATGTACAAAAAATCAAATATTGGCTAAATAAACTATTTAAAAAAAAAAAAAAAAAAAAATGTCCAGTTTCTTCGGTATGAAATTACAGGGGAAAAGTGTCCTTGTTTATTTGCTCCAAGTGTCATCTGTCTGCCTCTGAGCCTCGGTAACTTTCTTAAGACGGCGTAGGATCGTGGAGACGGAAATCTCGTGTAATTATACAGAACATTATCTACGAATCGACGACCATACAGCGAGATTCTGACAACTGCGGAGTCGTCGTAGTTGCAATACAGCGACGATCGCGCAATTATAGTCGAAACTGAATCACGACATGTTCGCCATCCGTGACAAGCTTTTGTGCCAGCCTTTGTCTCCGAAACTTTTGACTTTAGCTGGAACTTCTCATACCGCATTCAGGAAAAGCTCCTTTCCTCTGCCTCTTTCTTCTCTTCCTTTTGCCGTTAAGATTGCCTCGCTCGAAGCCCACTTTACCGACTTGTCAGCTAACTTCTACAACGTGACAAAGCTCCTGCGTCTTTCACTTGTCTTAGTCAACTTCTCTTTCGTCCCTAACTTCATTCTTGTTGAAAAATAATATTTGAACTGCGAAAAATGATGGAAGCCGCGAAGAGAAGATTATTATCTTTGGCAATTTGGAAAATAATTAGGGGATCGTTGACAACAGATAGACACACGCAATTACGATGAAACGATTAGAAAAACACGAGGAAAAGCGACATCCTGTAAATCGAATTAGCGATGGTTCTTTTCACAAAATATAAAGAGAGAGCTTCGTAATAAACTGCGAACGATAATTGGGCAATTATATACTGGATCGTTAAAAGAGATATATAAACATAGAAAGTATATAAAAATATATAGCATTAGAGAGACAGAGACATTAATATCAATTGAGTTAACGTAACAACCATATTAATATTTATTTAGTTCTCACCAAACACCATGAATTTATCATTTCCAAAAGGCTTCTTTGAATTGATCAAGTTATTTCCTTTCAATTTATTTCATATTCGCAACAAGATACAGAACAAGAATAGAAACACACCCGAACCAGCTGGCAGCTGAAACGTGCAACACAACAAACATCGCAAGAAGACTAAAAAGGAAACACCCAATAGACCTCATAAAAGATATAACTTAGAAAAAAACGAAGCTGGTACCCCGCTGGGGGTAGCCGCCCACATGCTATATTATTTTTTTATTTATATTTTTTTTTTCTTCACCAACAAGATATAACACTTTACCAAATGTCCGCAAGGACAAATTGTAAAATAACCAAAATAAAATAAATAAAAAAAAAATTTATTTCATATTAAAACGCTTCTTTCTAACCATATAAACCATGATGTAAAAGTCAAAGAATCAACGAAAGTGGGCCGATTTTATTTCCTACCCTTGAGATCCTCACATAAATTTCCATGTTTCGGTATTTACCAACGAAAACACATTCTCGAGTACGAGCTATCCCACGAACAAATTCCTCGTTTCAAGACGGTCTTCGGATTCCTAGCGCAATGAAAATTATAACCAACCTATCGTCAAATTATAATTTCAATTATGTTTCTTTAAATCCGAAATGAATTTCCCGTAGCACACGAACGATTGACGTAATATTATCGAAGTAGCTCGATCAGGCTGTCTTACTCCTTTTTGCTAAACTAGCTAAATTCAGCGGATTCAGTTTTACACGTAATTTCGCCTCGTCGATATAACCGCACCGTGAAAAGTTTGCCTCGAGTATCTGTCCAACGGAAATGTGCACCAAACTCGCGACCAAACAAAGAGTTTGAAGATATGAAATGCGGAACACAGGTTTCTTCATCTTTCTGTAAAAGCGTCTCGTTTGATTTCTAAGCAACAGCTAGAGATTAGCGAAAACTCGCGCTAACTCGTACAGGTTAGAATCCAATAACATCGTAGATTACATTATATTCCATTTTCGTGGCAGTCGTACGTGGCTACGTGGTGTCCTGTGTGTGACAAACGAGTAAGCAACAGAGGAAAAGACACGAGCGGGCTCCTTGCGCATATTCGTAAATCTCATCCGAAACGTTCTAATCAATATTTAATTCAGGTACCAACTGCTCTTAAATTTGTCATAATGGTAACAATAATTTATTCCATTCCGACGAACTTTCTTCGTTCGATATTTTTCTGTTACGCTTTGGTTAAATTCTCGTATGGTTACTATAAATAGATAAAGTGTACCTATGAACGATAGCGTATATTATATTTTTCATAAGTTGAAGTAAAGATAGCGCAGGACGTTCAATTGATAAATAAGTTAATAAATTAATAAATTAATAAATAAATTAGGAAACAGGGGAATCAAAAGTGACACCTAAACAAACATCAGCTTCGAAGTGTATCGATACCACGGATTCCAATACTAGGAAGACCGAACAGCGAAAAATTTATGCCACTCGTGGTACGTTCACTCAATTCATCAAGGACCAACGTTGCATTAACGCAACATGTCATTTGTAATTTTTTCTCAGTCGATTCTTGTTATTCGACTCTGTCAAATCGATATTGTAATTGTAAGAAGGAGTTCTAGAAATCGGTACAATATTTTTTTATTCTGCTTCCATCTAGATCCTACGAGTTTTAAGAAAGTTCGAGGAAATTGAAATATCTTACAGCAACAAAGAAAGAACTATACCACTTCACATTATAGAATTTTTCGTACCTCTGATTTTTAATGATTTTCTGTATCGTATCTATTATTTCGATACATTTTTTACATCTTGCAAAAATATTAACTTTGTTTATGTGGCTTTAATAATGTTGCATGTACACTGCACACATTTATACGTTATTTCATATCGTTTGGTCTTAAACATCGATTGTTCTTCGCATTGATCGAAGAAATTGTCCAATTGTGTTTGATATTCTTGCACAGTGGACACGTGGAAGTCGCACGACGAGAAGAAGCTTTGCCCTCGATGCCAAAAGGAAGCAATACCGACCCTTCATGCTCGGGGAGACAAGTTGACGACCTCGCATATTGGAGCCTTATGTCTTTTAGGGTAGGTGAAATATTGCAGTCAAATATTCCCACATATAGAAATCTAAAGTTTATTCGCTTTCTCCATATTTCATTTCTCCCGATACTATAAGTAATGCTATATATCCACCGTTTGATGACTTCATATACGGCAGTGAGTCGTTCAACTGTAGGCTGAGTTATGAAAGACACGAAGAATCGTAGCATCAGAGAATGTAACGCTATATAACTCGGAAAACACTTCAGCGTATATACACTGGTTCTTATCTGTTGAAGTAATTACTTCAAGAAAAACTCAACATCTTTATTTATGTACATCCGTGACCTGGAGACTGCTATTACGTAGAAATATTCTAAATAAGCAGCGGTGCATATTATTGTACCCTTGAATATACATTATGTTTTGGGTTGCAAGGTCTAGGAACAAAAGTACTAATAAATAGATTTCTATTTATGTTCCTTGTAGCCCTTAGCTAAAGCTATAAGCTTAACTTTTTCGGTACTGTCCTTTTGCTATAAATATATGAACGTGTTTACGAACGAATTTACAGAGATATCCGCAGTCTACTTGTAAGTTTCGTATCAAGGCTGCAGTTTTGTGTGAATGTCTAGTTAAAATCAATTATTATTCCATTAATGCAAATGAATGAAAATTAGTTAAAATTCGCGTACAATGTTCACTTGTCATTGGTTTTTCGGAAAAAAGTCATCCACTGCGATCTACGCGCAATTATTAACAACATGTAATATTATTTACTCATTTCTATTTAATTTTGATGTTATGGAACTGATGTTCCAACTTATGTTCCCTGTAGCCTCTAGTCAAAGCTATAAGCTTAACTTTTTCGGTACTGTCCTTTTGCTATAAATATATGAACGTGTTTACGAACGAATTTACAGAGATATCCGCAGTCTACTTGTAAGTTTCGTATCAAGGCTGCAATTTTGTGTAAATGTCTAGTTAAAATCAATTATTATTCCATTAATGCAAATGAATGAAAATTAGTTAAAATTCGCCTACAATGTTCACTTGTCACTGGTTTTTCGGGAAAAAGTCATCCATTGCGATCTACGCGCAATTATTAACAACATGTAATATTATTTACTCATTTCTATTTAATTTTGATGTTATGGAACTGATGGATTTTTCAAAGATTTAATCTCCAAGCTTTCCAACTTCAAACGTTACTTTATTCTTAACAAAATATAATACGATACGTGACGACTTAAACAGACAGATATGGTGCGATAGAGCTGTAATTATTTTAATTGTAGCCGTTCTACGTGTGTCACATTTAAAACTATAATTACGCAGTTATAATCCACACACACTTCAACTGATTTCCCATTAATTTAATACTAATTTCAAGGATTCATTTTTGGAATTTATATAATATGCAAATATTTAATATTTATTCACAGAGTTCAGTATTTAAATTTGCGAAATATCGGAATTTAACGTTATTGCAAGAACTCCGTTTAAATTACAATATACCAGCGTTTAAAGTAATAATTTTTTAATTTTAAAAAAACTTCTACGTATGAAGATTTTAAATAAAATTTCAAACTGTCTTCAAATAAAATACCTCGCGCAATTAAGAGCACGTATTCAATTCAACTAATCACACAAACTGAGGGAACAAAATTTTACATTGAAAGAATATACATTCTCGTTCTTACTTTTTTCCATATTCGTCTTCAAGTTCACCCGATTATAAAATATCGTGTTTCGAGACGTTATAACTCAAAAATACCAGTATTCCCATCGACTTCGTTGTAGCAATTAACGAATTAAAATCGTTTCTTGATACGCATAAACGGCGATTATTCGGAATTTAGAGCTGACAGATTTTTGGCTGGTGTACAGGTAACCAACATTAATTTTCTACTCGCTGTCTGCTGGTTCAGCTTTCCGCGTCAGGATAAAAGATTAATGAGTAAACTCGAAACTTCACCCACGGCTTCTTCAATTTAATCGAAAATTCATCGCAAATGTTCCATAAATAAGCGAGTTCCATAGAAGAACGTGCAATTTCAGAAACTCTAATTGATTTAAATAAAAGATACAACGTACGTTTGCAAAGGAGAAAACAGGGATTAGTATGGGTTGAAGTTTTACAGGCGGAAATAAAAATCTTAGTAATGTTCCTATGTCTGACGATAAGTGGAAGAAATTATTTGATCATCACAGCAGGAATGACTGATGAGCACATTTTTGTTAACTTCTTGCTCTTAATGTCGCTTTACGAATAAAAAGAAACATTTTAATAGGAAAGGACCATTCTTGTTGACTTTTTGCTCTTAATGTCGCTTTATGAACAAGAAGAAGCATTCTGATGGTGCAGTGCATTTTTGTTCACTTTTTCCTCTTAATGTCGCTTTACGAATAAAAGGAAGTATTTTCACAGTAAAGTATATTGTTGTTAACGTCTTGCTCCTAATGTCGCTTTTTGAATAAAAAGAAATATTTTCATACGACGTTGAATTGTTAAATTGTTAAATTGAAGATGAACAGACCTGCCACAGTCAAAAGTGTAATCCTTTTAAAAATAACTGACAAATTGACCAACATTTTATCGTAAAAAGCGAAAGATGTTTTAATATCTTCAATTTTATATTCTTCTTATCTATTTTTATGTTTCAACTTACGAGAGAATGAAAAGGCGCGTGTTTATCCTCAGAACCAAAGGATAAGATACTTTTGATAACATGAAATTCACGACACAGGATTAATAAGAGACATTATTAATCAAATTTCACATTTATTATGAAATAATTTATTGAAATAATAATATTGATAACAGTTCCCATTTCTTTATATCTTTTACCGAATTGTAAAACCGTTCCCTTAGAGAAAATGGAAAATCCGATTTATTATATTCTTGTATTTCGCTCCTCGCTTATCTTACTTCAAAAATAATTTCACTATTAGGTTGTTTCATAAAAGATGTAACCTAGCAAACACGAAGATGGCACCCCGCTGGGGGTAGCCACCCACATGCTATATTTATTTTTATTTTATTTTATTTTTTTTTTACCAATAAGATATAATACTTTACCAAATGTCCTTCAGGACAAATTGTAAAAAAACCAAAATAAAATAAAAAAAAAAAAAAAATTTTAGGTTGTTTTACCATATTACTATTATAATTTTATTATTAGGTGTATAATTTTACTATTATTATTTTATTATTAGGTTGTCCGAAAAGTGTCTTTCTTTTACATACACGTCTTTTACAACGATGCATTTTTATACAAACATGAAACCTAATCTGTCGAACGTTATGATCTTTATTTTGATAGAATAAAATGGATCATGCGTAATTCGATAAAATAATATAAAACGAAAAATGTTGTACACCATTATTTTCTTCTAAAATGAAAGAAACTTTTCGGACCACCTAATGCATAGCAATTCACGACACAGGTGTTGGCCACTCTGCTTCGTACCACTGATAATGAAACGCTCGAAGAAGGTTCGCATGATCTGCCCTCTGTGTGGATACATGTACGGCAGCTTTCAGTATAATAATACCGGGTTAGCACCATGCAAAACAGATTCTGAAGACTCGCAAGCACGACTTTCATCTCCGCCGAGAAGCTTTCGTTTGTACGCGGCGAAACAGAAACACAAAAATTGATGGAAAAAGTGTATTCTCATGAAAAATTCGTGTATGAAGAAATATATTGTAATTATATAAAATAATCCTTTTTCTAATAAACAGACTGCGGATGTTTATGCATTTTTATGTTCTTGTCAATACACCTAATGAAATGAAAAATGAAGTGAACCGAGAATTGGTTGTTTTTATTAAAATAATTGTTACTAAGGCTATAAATATTTTTTTAGTTTTGAAGATTTACCTTTATAATTTTGTTCATTACGAATATTTGAGTAAATTATTATAGAAGTCAATATTTTTTGACATACACACTGTTAGGGATATTCAATCCTACATTGTGAATTCTAAGAATTTAAGTTAAATTATTAATGAATTTTGTATTTTTGATCTGCTGTATCTCAGAAACAAATAATTGTCAGCACAACATGAAAATTTGTGATCATCGACGTTTCATAGTGAGGAATCATTTGGCACCAATGTTCAGTATTATTGAACAAATTTTCATTCAAATAATTATTAATTAGAGAGTCACTTGTTATTTGGGATTTCAAATGAAAAAAGGAAATAAATTATTTATTATTTGGACAAGTCTAGATACATAATACATAATAATGAAATTAATTGTTATTCGCAAGAAGTACAATTTTATTTATCGGTCGTTATATAAATTTATCTTTGCAGAAATATAACATTCTAATCGGAGAGATTGCTGTGGATCAGAATGTGCAATTTTAACGTTTGTTAACCACAACGAACACGCCAAAACCAAATAGATTTCGGACAACTTTTGCGAAAAACGAGTAGTTTTAAAAGCAAGTGTAAACCGTGGTCTCTTTATTGAAAAATAATCATGCTAATTTCATGACTTTTTTCATCGTCCAAGGTGAAACACATAAGGCAAAACCAAAACCTATTTATTTGTATATTGTCGTTTGTTTTCCAATTACATCAAAATAAAAAATAAAGTTTCATTCCCAAATAACAAACAAATTATTTTTGGCATCGTTCAAACGATTTTTACTCAAATAAACAAATTTAATTCTTATTCGCAAATTTAAAATATTATCTCAATTTGTTATTTATTATTCCACAGGCAAATAAAATTTTACCCAATGCTGTTTGGCGTAAAATTCAGTTCCGAAGTCGTGAAACTAAAAATAGACGACTTCTTGGTTCGCTCCTTCTTTCATAAATCGTCTGCTTTGAATATTTTATATATTTTTGCATATTGTGTGCATTGTGTGCATCCTAGCGCCTTCAAATTTCCCCTAAATGCATGAAAATGCTCAGTTTACTAATAAAATGGATAAACACGGTTAGAAAATAACACGTTCCTACGAAAATAATTCGCAAAAGTTCGCAAAGTACGTACTTTCCATGCGCATGCATTATTCATTGTCGAATAAAACACATGTAAATTGCGTCGTTGAAACTGCTTCTACTGATTTAATCATATTAAATAATGGCGTTTCGTTTACGGTTGGCAAATTAATTATAACTGGTAATTATCTTCACTCATTGTCTGCTGTGCGTTACAATAGTCTTTATACTTATCACAATGCAATCTGTTTACATAAGTAAGGATTCTTTAAGTAATTACTTATACGGAGGGTATATCAACAACTTTTTACGTAACGAGTTGGAAAACTAATAATTACTTTAATCGCCCATTAATATTCGCTATAACTATGAAGCAGAAGCAAAGCAGATGCATTCGTGACGTTGATGAACGTTCGCAGCAGCTCGTGCTGATATGATTGAACGTGGCTTGGTTCGTCATAATAAAGTAAAAATTTTACTGAAAATTAACGATTTACCGCGGAAATGTTTTGCATAAATTTAACGAAACGACGAATTATTAATTTTCATATTAAACAGTTATTATCATATTAACAAACATTTTTCCCAATCCATGAGATTAAGTATATGCAAACACGTTTTAGAAGAAACTGTTAATTTTGAATAGAAAGAATCGTTTAATTTTTCTTTTTAGTTGTAGATTATGGTATATACAGGTTGATCAAAATAATTAAAGGATTGTTTCCAGTGTTATTCTCAATACTTGTGTCTATATACACAGCATGCACTGCAGAAATGTTTTGCATAAATTTAATGAAACAACGATTAATTTCAGTATTAAACAGCTATTATCATAACAATCATCTTCTTCCAATTTATTAAACCAAGTAAATGCAAACGATTAAAAAGGTCTTTTAGTCTCGAATACGAAATAATTGTTTGATTTTTCTCTTTAGCTTTTGATCGTAAAATATGTACGTTGCTCAAAGCTACGAGAGCATTGCTTTCAGATTTTCAGTGTCAGCATTGTTACCCTCAACGCTTGTGTTTCATGTTCCTTTTAAACGATTGTACAAAGTTACAATCGAATTACGCCATGAATTATAATTACAAAGTACTTCAATTACACTCATGATTACGGTAATTAGCAATTGAATTAATTGAAAAGTTTGAGTTATGTAGTTCAGATTACAACGAGATGGATGTACAATGCAATTGAATTACGTGATTAAATTACAGTGTAATTCGCAAAGTCAATCTTAATCATTTTAAGCATTAAACGTTTTACGAATAACACGTCGATCTATTACGCTTATAGAACGTCGTGTCTATTTGGCAAAATGGGATTATCCATGTTTGTTAGAATTTAATCTTAAAGTTAAAATTAATAATCTGTGGAAGGCACAATGTTTATGTTAAAATAATATTCAGTGATATTTATTAAACAGAATTATAGAGCCAAATGTATATAAGCGAGTGATATAATTAACAAAGTATGCAAGAATAGTTAATTGTTGGCCAGTTACTCTCAGACTAGACGTAGGTAGTAACCCATGATCCCTTAAATACTTTGAACCCCACTCTCTATATACTAATGAGTATGACCTGTGTAAGTGTCCTGTTCAAATGCCTGTATGCGTGTCTGTGTAAGAGTGTTTGTGCCTATGCGTGTAATATGGTTGTATTCCAACAGAAAATGTTACAGTGAGTTTCTCAAATGACAATATACATATATTACCTGTGTTTACAAGTGTTATTTGAAATAAATAATTATTTCTAAATAAATTCAAACATCAAGGAGCAATCAAGTCGATGTGCAAACGTCAAACACAGTTCAAAGATGTGTACATTATGAAAAGAAATTAAATTTTATTCAGCTTATGTAATAATACGAAACTAGGAGCAGAAAGATAAAGGAAGGTGTAACTATTTATTTAATATGTAACTAGACAGAAAAATTACCACAAACGAATTAAATTAACGCCAAACTCAATCAACTCAATCTTCAAACATTGAACTCAATTGAAACATGTATACGTTATAAAAAGAAATGAAATTTTATTCAGCTTATATGATAATGCGAAACATGGAATGAAAAATGAAGGGAAGTGTAAATATTTATATTTAATTCAACAGATCTCAAACAGAAATACACGATGCAATTTTTATTTGCTTCGTCCAAGTTCAATTCCATAAAGCTTAGGATAAGACAAGCACGAAGTACTTAAATGCGCGTGTTTAATGTCACACGCATTTGCTAAATTTATTAGCTGCTATGGTGAGAATTAATGTAATTAATTAAGACGATTTCATTGATGCAAGATGATTAGAACAGTTGCTAGGATATTGGTTCGAAGTGGTATTTTTGTATAATTCATGTTTTCGTTTATTCCATTCATTTTGATGTTTGGTGATGTGTTTAATTAATCAACGATATTCTAAATATATTTCTCTTTACGACGAATCATTCACATTACATATTACACACATATGTGCGCGTCGCCTATACGTATACGTATGCACCATCGATTTCTACGAGGTTCAACGGCCTAATATCCTTATTATAACCCTTCCATTATGCTTCTGCGAAAGCAGCTAAACTTTGCTTATATTTAATCTTTAGATTTTTGTTTGAGGAAACAAGAATCTATTTATCGATAGTTGTAATTAATTTTATATTTATTGAGGTTATTAGATGTATCTGAATACAAAGGAACACGTGGATAAATTGTAAGGTAGAAGATATATATTTTGAATACTGAAATGTAAATACAAGCCGGAATATAATTTGAGCTGGTCCAGATCCGCTAGCAGTGTTACCCTATGAAAACCCTGAAGCCAACGTTGCCTATGTACTGCTTATGGTCTGCCTTCGACCCAGTCTTTAGTCTATGAGCTCTCGATGGTTTCGGTGCTTGAGAAAACTAAAAAGACCAGATGTAAAATTTTCCTAGAAGTGACGACCATTTTAATAATATTAATTTAATAAGCCGTTATTTGTATGTAACCTATATGTATATAGAATACCAGATATCATAGTTTAATTGATTAAAATGCCCAATTAGCAAACAGGAAATCTTCAGTCATTTAGGACGCACATACAACAAACACAAGCGTACTGTACATTATAAAACATCGAGAGCATGTTACTTTTATTAAGTAAACTCGACCAGACGCTCTTTTATTCTTCAGTGATAACCAGAATATCGATTTAATAACGGAAACAGTCAGTCGTTTCCTTCGGCAGACGTAATTAAACGATCAGGCAACTGCTATGCATGTGTAGAATTTAAAAATGAGTTGTAAATAAATAATACTGAGCAAGGGTGAAACGAGAAATCAACAGTAGCTAAGTATTTATTAAAATATTAAGGATATTTCTAAGAGACTTTGTCGTACAAGTTATGTGAATATCGTATAAATAAGAATGAACATATGAAGGAACATAAAATGACAGAATGTCGTTATATGTCACAGAATGTCTATTTTTGGCTCCTCGATATTTCCTATTGCAATTTTAATATCGACTATTATATAGGTGCAAAATGTCAATATGAAGAAGGTCAGATCGATTTAAGCGAAGATTCTTTTACACTTTTAGGCCCTAGATATTTCTCGTTGCAATTTTAATATCGATTATATAGGGTCGAGAGGGAGCCAGTAATATACAGATTAAATGTCTAGCGATTACGTCAATTAACACACAAGCGGAGATAAATTGGAACTGGAGAATTGTGTCGTGAAACAATTACCATAAATCTCGTTTATCGATTTTAAATTCATGACTGAAATGGGCACAGCGAATGTAGATAGAAGGTAGTATATGATTATAATATCGAATATCGTTGGTATTCGTCTCGGTTTACTAACGCGATTATATGTATCAACACATTTCCTTTAGTACCTGTGAATTCACATTAAATTTTATTTAAAAAAGGAATAAATATAATTTTAATTAAATGATATCTTTTGTTTTTATAGAGCTCTTTAAGAAATTTGTGTAGATTGGCACTTAACATATTCAATGTTCCACGTAAAATCGACTTTCTATACGTATTTATTTATCCACGCTCCATTCATAAAAAAATAAGAAACGTACGTCTTCCGCACTGCGTATGCTAATTGAGATTAATATATCTTTTTACGTAATTTCCTCGAATAATTCGAAGCAGTAATGTAATTACGAATATTGCGTTCAAATTGCCATTACTTTACGCGGATAATGAAAACAAAGAAGTTCGTATATAGAGCACCGTGAATAATTCTAAACTCAATTTAAAAATTTGTCATAATATTGAAACATAAACTAACAAAATCTTTTATCTGATTTTGTATTGTAATATAATGCAGAATTGAAGATAGAACAAGCAAAAGCGTTCTTCTTTCGAAGACTAGCAAGAATTAAATTCCCTATTCAAATTGTGTTTTTGGCTGTGAAGGAAAGAAACTCAATGTCAATTTTGTTACGTTCTCACTCAGTATTTAGTGAATTTCTCTATTTTCGATTACTACTACTAACATTACCAGACCAGATTAAATGATCGGTCTAAAAATTGCCTATTCAAATTGTGTTTTTGGCTGTGAAGAAAAGAAGCTCAATGTCAATTTTGCTACGTTTCCATTCAGTATTTAGTGAATTTCTCTATTTTCGATTACTACTACTAACATTACCAGACCCGATCAAATGACCGGTCTAAAAATTCCCTATTCAAATTGTGTTTTTGGCTGTGAAGGAAAGAAACTCAATGTCAATTTTGCTACGTTTCCATCCAGTATTTACTGAATTTCTCTATTTTCGATTACTACTACTAACGTTACCAGACCCAATCAAATGGCCGATCTGAAAATTTAATTTAAAGTTGTATTCACCGTTATTTCTTTTGTTCGTCTAACTTTATGTGAATTCTTATATTATCTGATTAATTAATTTCTCAATTTTTATTAATACAAGAATATACATAAAGTTGGACAAACGGAAGAAATAACAGTAAATGTGGAATTTCTAATTAAATTTTCAAACCGCTCATTTAACCGGTCCTGGCAAGATTAGTGTTAACCTGTCAGGTACACTATTCAATAATTTATTCGAAGTTTCGTTTTGAACGTCTACCCACGCAGATTTCATTCCTTTCAAGATTCAACGATATTTTCTATACGTGGCTTCTCCTGATCGTAAAGTTTCCTCGCTGGAATTCCCCACAGGTTCTCGATCGGGTTCAGATCAGGATTCGATGCTGGCTACGGTAACAATTCTATTTTGAAATCACTTCGTTGTAACGGTGACTGTATGAATAGCAGCATTGTTTCGTTGAAAAATTGTCTTTTTGTCTTCTATTTCGCTTATGAAACGCAATGGTTCGCCATGTAACGTCTAGTCTATGACAATATCCTACAGCGTTCAATCTACCTTTTGTCCTGAAATAGCTAGCCTAATCTACCTCAAGACAATTTTCCGTGACATATCCAGACAGGATCAGTGGTTTCTTCCAGACACCGAAGAAATAATATCGAAAATGTGGCTGAGTGTATAATTATTCGTACGTAATTGTTCCACCATCGGTATAAGCATGTAGCGGCACTCGACAGCAAAATACTACCACTCGACACTAATTAGTGTTGAACAACGGCAGCGCAATGGTTAGCGCCTTAGGTTACGAATGTTCGGAACCCGGGTTCAAGTTCCGGAGTTTGATCTTTCTTCCACGCATCTAAATTAGAAGAAAAATACAGCAGTACTCTAGCAGCATCAGCAACTACAACTATCACGGCCTATTCGCCTCAAATTGACCCCGATGTGATCGACAGTGAAAAGAGGTGTGTGACCGTGATAGCGCTACCGAGGAGACTTCTATCACCGCGAACCTAAGAGTGTGGAAACGGAGGTCTGCTACGACCCCGGGGTGACCGACGCTAAAACGCCCGCACCGTATCCACCGCCACATCGAAGACTTCGCGCAACATCTGCACGGGTTTGACAACAAGTGGTCGACGCTTTACCCCGCAGCGAAACGTCAAATCCGCAGATGCTGTGAACTTTCTCGCAAACGCACACGGAAACAACGAACAAAGTCATACAACAAACGGCTGACGCCTTTACAACACATAGAAGAAACGTTATCACTGGTAAGGGGGTAGTGTGGCGGCATTCGACAGCAAAAATACTACCACTCGACACTAACTAGTATCGGACGACGGCAGCGCAGTGGTTTCGCGCTTTAGGTTACGAACGTTCGGAACCCGGGTTCAAATCCCAGAGGCCCGGAGTCTGATTTTTCTTCCACGCGTCTAAATTAGAAGAAAAATACAGCAGTACATTCTACACATTAACAGCATCAGCAACTACAACTATCACGGCCTATTCGCCTCAATCATATACGTAGATATGCTACGAGCAGACGTAGAATAGGACAATCCATTTGTCCACTATTACATTCTATAGTAAAAACTTCTATATTCTTTTTCAGTTACACTTTGCCCTTCGCTTTGTTTCATTTAGCCGTTCGTTTTCCAGTTTCTTATAGCTTTGACATTCTGCAGCGAGCTCGCATTAAGAACTTGCTCGTAATCCTCATTCTCATAAACCTGATGTTTCTCTTTCGTTTTCTAAGTACTTTGTCCTTTAAATGTTTTTCCTGTTTTCTTTTTATCGCTCCCACTATTAACTTCCATTATACATTTTGTAGCCTTTATTCCATTTTTACGTTTTTAATCAATACTTCATATTTTTCTGCGTTATTCCACCTTTAATATTTTAATCCTCCGCAGTGTTGCCCTGCTTATTCATTTCCCCATTTTCTTTTATATGCTTGTCATCTTCCTCGATATAGAAATCTTTAATAGGAGTCTGTGTGTGTTAAATAGTCAGCCGTACATCAATTTCTCAAGAACCGACGTATTCCTTTTGCAGAAAAATTTGCTTCGCTGTCGATAGCCATTATTGACGAGGGGAATTTCATTTCGATCGCATATAATGTTTATCGACGAGAGAAATTTCAATTTGATCGTTCAGAATAGCGTAAAGTGTTGTTTCGCGTTCGACTGAAACGATTCTTCGCGTCCGCATTGAAACTGTATTGTGTTTTTGCTGCACTGAAAGAAAAGGGCAACTAAAAGGAAAGGCGATCTCTCCACGAAACAACTCTGATTTGTTAAATTGAATTTTAATTTAAACTTTTTATTGTAAATAGAAAAATCAATAAATACGATTCTCTACCGAATGAAAAGCTTTTTTCGAAATTCTCACTGTTTCAATTTATTGAACATCGAAGCGTCGAATAATTTTCGCTCGAATTTGATATCGTTCGTGAATTGAGCCAAAAGTTATACTATTCATAACGATGAAATATAAAGTTCCAAAGCGAAAATCTAATCCAAACCAAATCAATGTTTTCCTCGTCGACAACTACTATGTGTCGTATCGAAATACAATTTCTCCTGCCGATGACTGTTACGAGCTATCGAAATAAATTTCCCTCGTCGATAATAGTTATAGAAAATGAAAAAGATTTCTCGGCCACTCGGTACGGTTGGTCCACAAATTCGAGCGGTTCTAATTTCATACCGTGTATTATCTCGTAACAATTGGCTGGCTATCGTCTATGATTTATACGTCATTCGATAACTTCTGTTTTTTTCTTCTACGTGATCCTATGTTTTTCCGTTCTATGTCGATAATAAGGCGATTAATTGTTCAAAAAGCATGGAGATTAATAAAAAACGAGCATTTCCGAGGTGTTTGGAAGTTCTCCGCCACCCTACTTACCACACTTCGCTCCAACCACTTAATTATCATCCCTTTCCCTTCAAGATGGTTAAAGTTCCTTCCACGACAACGCAGAATTCCGAAAACGATTGAAAGATTGGTTCGCTTCAAAAATCGCGAAGTTCTTCAAAAATTACCAGGACGTTGGCAACAAATTATAAATAACGGAAGAAAATATATCGTAGATGAATTTGTATTAAATATTTGAAAAAAGTGGACATCTTTTTACATTCAATAACACAGCCACATCTTATAGACCAACTCATATATATGAAAAAATATAAAATGAAAAAATTCATTGAATAGCAACTATTTCTTCGACCAACATGTTTTTACAAATAATAATTAAATATATATGATTAAACATATATATATATATGTCGGATTATCATTAGGGTTAGGGGCGTGTAACGAATCTTTCTTTGGATTAGACATTGTTGTTATGCAAGAGCGAAGATATTTACCAGTACAATTATGATTGTGACAGAATTTGACAAGTAACCGTGGTAATTAGATACTCGGGATGTGAATGGCAATGATCTTAGACTCAATAACGAAACCACGGTCAACGGGATGACGAATGCGATTTCTTGCACGGTCTAAGTCCAACTCAACTTACTGATCCACGATTCGGGTGTAACTCAACGTACTTGTCCACGGTACAAGTAAAATTTATCCGACTGAATCCCAGTCCAAGTGGAACCGCCCTTATATACTCCTCTCCGTACCCCTCTGTACCCCTCGAGTCAATCTTTGCTTTTAAGGAGAGCTATTTAATTACTCCATACCTCTGTTAGGTACACGTCCCTCCCATGACCGTGGCTACGTTCAGCGAGTCGTTATGTCACTTCGAGCCCAAGCCCTCTGTCGTAAATCTCGGACACCCATACTCGGATTAAATCATAAACAACTATTTCTCAGTTTAATTATTTAAATACAGCTATAATAAAAAGTCTGGACTAAAGTATTGGGGACCTTCCCAAACGTTCCAGAAGAAAGGCTCCGATGTCCTTTCATCTCCGACATATATATATAATTATTATTTGTAAGAATATTTTAGTCGAAGAAATAGTTGTTACTCTATGAATTTTTTCATTTTGGTAGTAACAGTTATGGTCGCTGATATACAGTATCGTTTCCTTTTCCATTATTTTCGGTCGTTTTCCTTCGTTTTATTTCTTAGCGTTAGCGATCATCGATGTCATGAAGAACCTCGTTTCGTTTATTTTACGATCGACGATGGTCATTGGTGGTGCGAAAGAAAAGACAAGTTAGTTCTTGGAGCCTGCACTTTCACACTCTGTATAAAGCTACTGCCGTGGCGCCTCTTTAAACGCTTAATGACTTTCTTTCGTGTCGCGCTGGCAAAAAATCAACTTAGGATTGTGCGGCCACGGAATACAATGAGCGGATTCCGGTGGCCTTAAAGTGGCAGTAATGATTCCCTGGACTATTATGATGATATACGGGTCGCTGGAGAGAAAATGCGCTTTTTCTCTGCGACTCACATTTTTGCGTTACTCTAACGAAGATTATATTACTATCTCGCATTACGTAATAACGAGGCAAAAGTAATTTGCGAATCAAGAATGAAAAGGCAATTTGTAATTATTACACTACGGATATTTACGTATATTCGTTAATTAAAGAAGTAGGACTTTGGGGAACATCTGTTTTTCTTATTAGATGTTATGACGAGTACTGAAAGTTATTTTGCATACAATTTTACATACTTTTGTTTATAATATAATGTGTATATGCATTTCTTTATTTTCGAATTTCCCATAAATGCATAAAAAGCCATAGTTATTTAATAAAACAACGACATGGTAAATAATGCAGGAAATGATAAAACTTTTGCACTCATTTAGTATGTAAATATTTAATAATGTTAATGAAGCATGCGATGACGATTTTACATATAAAAGTTGGCAGGATAAAATTTCATATATTAAACAGTTAATATAAAATTCAATTACGTTTAGAAAATTTTCAACTTTCGCCATCATTTTCTTCTTAGATCTTCGAACTAGGATTAGATTTGGGTTTTGAGTGAAAATTTTCAAGTCTCCCCTGAAAAAGTACATTGGAATGTTCGCGAAATATCAGAAATTGAGATCAAAAGAACCGCAAATACGTGATCAATTAATTTTTTATAAATTATGATACACATGATTAAATAGGAAAGCACAATTTATTTTATACTTTCGTTTATTTTAACAGTATTACTTTATTATATTTATTATAGTTAATAGTTTATTATAATAGTTTATTATAGTTATTATACTTGTGTCTTCTTATTCTTAGTCAAATTTTGTATAGCCACGTGTCTACGTGCTGTAACAGGTATAACGAAGTCGTAAATTAAAGTGTTAACTAACTGCACCCGTTGATCTCGCCATATATAGTGTCACACGGTATATAGAAGCCCTTTGAACCTTCGACTTCAAAAGTCTTTCATTAAAACTCTTGCTCACAGTATTTCATTAGAACCTTACGGTATTAAGTTTCCTCGTCTCTTGCTCAATAACCTGCAATTCTTGCTTAATAATTTGCAATTGTGAGAGTTAAGACGTACACTTGCAGGAGAGGCAGACTTTGGAGGAAGAGCTGACTTTGAGTTCGCGACATACGTTCCTGCAGGATCTTTGAAATTCTTATGCGCTGTAAAATATCCAAAACGTCCAAAACGTCCAAAATATCCAAAATTTGCAAAATGTGTTTCCTAACTGTCGAAACACGTCAACTTCGCTTCCTGCCCGATTTTCCAATCTCGTTGTATCTCTTCCACCAACACTACATATCAAAAAATGTACATTTTCACGAGTTCTTTCGATTCACCGTCGCCAAATTTTAATATTTAGTTACCAGGTCCTTGATCGTAAGAGTTGTGACTATCGTATTGAACTTGACAAATAGTTAATGGCTACGTAATTATTTACTGATTAACGACACTGATTTAAGGTGACTGTACCAAATTAATTAATTTATTTATAAAACATACGTAATTGTAGTCACTGGTACCTTACCAGGGTACGTAACGATAAAGAATAAATAAATAAAAAAATGTACGTGTATTATCGAGTCTCAACTTGCAAGGGAAAGTAATCACAATTACTTGTGGATATTTAATCTGCACAGAAACGTTATTAATGACGCGTGCATTAAACAGTAAAGTAATCGGAGAGCCAAGTAAGAACGGAATGCTCATCGAACGTTTAATTTTCGAAAGTATTTTCCCAGTGATTGCAACTTGGTTTACTTTGTTCGCCAATACATAAATCTAAAGGAAGCTCACGCCGAGTAAAGTTCTCCACTTTCGATTTAATCGTCCCTCTGAGTCTCTTTGGCTTCCTTCGTGGTTCTTCGTTCCTGTACCAAAGAATGAATGCGGCAAGTAATATTCGTAATGAAGTCTCTGTGCATGGAAATGTATAGTCCTCCGAGTGTTTCTGATGATTACAATTAATCTTGCGTTGCTTTTAATGCATGTTTCGCGCGCAAGCGATATCACTGGCAACGTTCTTAATGCAAATACTGTTTCCTGCGAAACATTCTTTGCGATCTTTCAGCTTCTCAACATATTTCAACTATTTTATTCGATATCGCAAAATTAAACGTTACGTATCAAGCTTTAAGCAAACTTATATTCCCAATTCATCCGTTTGAATTTAACGGCGCTAGCCTTTTCGGTCATTTTCGACCCAGTCACGTTTTCTGCTAGCCTTCAAAATGTGTCTTCAGTCTCGAGAAATTACAAGCAACAGCCTTATTGGTACGTATAATTTATGTTAAACATCAAAATACCATAAATTCTTTTTGTTAGCTAAAATAAAGGCAAGATCGAAATATAAAAACACGAGGACAGTGGCGGGGTAAAATAATTTGTACTACTCGTCTTTAAACGTTAAACAGCTTCTCGATGCAATCTGTGCCGCACATCATCGTTTCGGTGTGACTTCTTTTCATTCGCAGCATTCGATGACGCACGCTGTCATTTGTTTTATATTCGCTGAAAATATCACTGACCCGGACGAAAAACGCGGGTATCAAAAACAGTAGATATATGAGCCACACAGAAATCGAACTGTTCAATCCCATCAAGATTAATCGTTCAACATCTATGGTTGATTAGTTTGATTTCTGGCCGATTCATACAACGAGAAACAGGGTAAATTGAAAAGCGCATTCTTTTCTTATTTTATTGTTTTCAATGTTCGGATCTATCAATAGACGTATTAGTCCGGATATATGAATCACGTTAATTCATTTATGGCTATCGCTAGATGTCTGTGTGCGCATTCTGTGCATTTTTCCCCTTTTAAATTTCCGATAAACGCATAAAAATCCGCAGTCCGATAATTTTTATAATTCCTATAATCATATCTATATGTTAATTGCAGTTGGCTTCTTCGAATCATTAGCATATCGGTATTAGCATATCTCAATATGCTATCTTTCACATACCTACATACTTTCCTACCATTCTACCATTACCATTATTTTCTGTTGCACCATTTATCATCAAGTATTTCTTTTTCTTTCTCTTTCGTTCTTTCTTCTGAATTATAATTATTACTATTGTCAAATTTATCACGCATTATAACGCGTTTATACAAATCCAGAAATAAACGAAATATTCTAATCGTTTAACACTTCTCCGTTCGCATAAATTTACTGCTAACTTTAACTAACTAGTAACCGGCGTTTTTTGGTGAAAAGTTTCAACTTCGAAAATTCTACGTAGAGTCGACTTGCGTGTAACACCAACGTCGTGTCACCGGACGCTAACATTTGGCCAGCGCTTGACAACACGTTGTTGTCACCGCACGTGGAAGCGTCAATCACAAGAAAAACATAAGGAGACGCTATAAAAATTTGATATTATATCAACTTTCTCTAGAAACTAGAAAAGTTTCTCTAGTGGCGGCTTTCGATCTTTGAAATTATATTAGATACGAAGGACATGTATCGCGCGATTAGTTTGCGCGAAGATTAATCCGCGCGCTGCGACTGCTTTTTTTATTTCCATTTTAATCTAAATAATTTTTTTTTAAATAAATAATTTTTACTTTTTTCCTTTGTTATAAAGAACGTAGGATGCGATGTTTGCGAAGTAACATTGTCTACCTATCGTTTGAACAGTAAATTTTCGATAAGCTCCATGAAGAATTCACGCGGTGAGGACTGCGCGTGGTGATAGGGACCAGTCCTCTGAAGTAGGGCCATGATGCAAATGGTGTATTTTCGTCCAATTGCGGGGAGACGCGATCGCATTGAGGCGCGTCAACGGGAGTCGTAAATTCCCGTTACGATTATACGAATCGATCCCCTTATTTCGTTTGGGATAATAGGGGTGTTTGTTGTTGAATATAACTGGAATCTACAGTTATATAATATAAATATATTTCCACCAAATTACAACACTTAGAACGTAGACAGAAATGATTTGACGTCGTCGTGTCGGAAAGTACAATGATTGACCCGGGGGTTGATAGAGTTAGCGCGTTGAATGCCGAGAACTTGTTAGAATAGTAGACTTGACTGCCCGATGAGCGAAAGAACAGTAGACTATCCGAGGTGTGTAAGAGCAATGTACTTGACCGTCCGAGGAGTGTAAGAGCAGTTCGACCCATCTCGTACTATTTAGGAGGAAAGCTCGATGTGGGTGTACCCTTTTCGAACTAAGAACGCGGTTTCGTTGTTCACACTTTTCGGTAGAAAAGCGAGGGTAACGATCCGCGATGCCCATTGGTTATAGCCAATGTTAATAAACAAAATAGGAGGAGAAAGCCTCCTGCAGATGTGGCTCATGGGTGTCCTTGTTCTTGGGAAAAACCAGCTGTTTCCCGGGGCACATCTGCTTTCTCCGTAACTAGCAAGAGCGTGCAACAAACCCAAGGACCGTTCAAAGGGCCATCCATAAACCACAAATATTTATGTGAATAGAAGTTAAGCTAAAAACATTCGGTTTATGGTGGTTCCTTGAGTTTCTTGCGGGTCAGTGTACCGAGGGGTAGGCCAGACCGAGAGGGACGTCACGCGAGATGGTCCGTGCGACCATGGGGTTTAGCAAATGGGTTAAACAATTTTGCTTTCGTTTATACGCTAATTCAGCCGGATATAAAATGAATAAAAAGTGTAGTTCTTACGTATACGCACATGTAACGTGAAATCGTCGTTCTTACTCGTTAAATTACAGTACAAACTGGCTATAATACGTGCATTTGACTGCAATTTGTAGATTACTAGCAAGGCTCTACCTAGGTACACAGCTGAGATTTAACTCGATTCCAAATGGGTGCGCATAATCCATCCGGTACATTTAATGGAGTTAGTCGCGTTCTGGTTATGGCAGAGCATTATGAATAAGCTTCTATGTAATACCATGGTTGCTGTTACTTTATATAGACGTACTTCGCGTACAAAGAGAATTAGGCGATCAAGATGGAGATCTTCTGAAAAACAATCATCGAATACAGTTACCCTAGAACACAGTTGCGTGCTTATATATCTCATACGTGAGAAAATACTGCTTGGAACTTTCCTTTTCTTTTTTTTCATTTTACAAAAGGTTTCTTGCAGCTAAGAAACTTTTCGAGATTAGATCACAACATAAATATTCCTATGCATAATTCTATATAAATAGAGAAATTTATATATAGTTTTTCTGTATGGTATATTCAAAGAATAGACTCTGGTTTGATAGAAATAGACACAATCGTGAAAAGGTAGCGCAAAGTTATACTTGATCCAGAAACTCCAGCTCCAACTATTTTGCATTGCATTCTAATCATCACAAGGAGCAAGCTTGTCAAAGGAATTACAGGCCGCAATTGGACCGTACTTTTAAAACATGGCATTAAAGCCCCATTAACTGTTTGACTTTGTACCAGAGAACCATTAGTTTGTGGGATATTTATCATCTACCATTTTGTCCTGCTTTACAAATTTTTCAATAAAACCATTGAGATGCTTTAGGATTATTCTTCAAAGAAATCGAGGAACTCTGGTGAACGACAGAATATTTTATTGGCGAATATTTAAATGAATATTTTATCCGAAGCTAATGTTTATGCTTGCAGCTGAGGATAACGAATTTATGCAAAATTTATATTTGGCCGGACTTCGAAGGTAATAAAAATGAGAAAAACTGCTTGCTCGATTGCAAACTTCGATCGATTTATCAGCATAATTAAAAATTATTTAAACTATCCTATAGCTGGGTCAGAATTTAAATAAAACGAAGATAAAGCCTCCTTCGGCTTTCTTTTCTTCATTTTTCTTCAACTTTCCCATCACGCGTCAGGTAAATGCTAACAACATTTTTTCTTCTTTGAGAAATGCTTTTAAACGTTCTGCAAGAATTTGTTAACATCCTCCATTCTTATTTCCCGGGTTCTGCTGATTCCAAATCTCATAAAAGCGAAGCACCCACTTCCGACATGCCAGTCACTAAGTAATATTAAATTTGCGAAAAAGTTTTTTTTTATTTTATTTTGGTTTTTTACAATTTGTCCTTATGGACATTTGGTAAAGTGTTATATCTTATTGGTGAAAAAAAAAAATAAAATAAAATAAACATAGCATGTGGGTGGCTACCCCCAGCGGGGTGCCAGCTTCGTTTTTTCTAAGTTATATCTTTTATGTTGCAAAAAAGTGTATCTGAAATGCATCCAGCGTAAACGTAAGTGTATCCGATACGCAAACGAATATGCAAACATATATTTGGAAACGAGAAACAGAATTGAATCGTCTTTTTTCTGAGATTGCAAGAGAAAGAGAATTTATTCAGAAAAAGGTGTAATACAATATGTAGAAGATTCAACTGCTATTAGAAATTGTCATTATTTAGGTGAAACGTTATACGCGCATATTGTACACGGTAACTATCCCATGAGACTCATGACGATATGATGGCGAAATGAAGTCATAAATATGCGGTTGAAATTGGTCCCACATGGATTTCGCAGCTTGTTGAAAACTGAGGAGGAAAACTGCCTGGCAATCTTTCGTCAAACAATTTGATCAAATTTTAACGGTGAACATACGTCGAAATATCGGCACGCTTGTATGCATGTACGTACAACAGACGATTAATAAGAAAATAAAACCATAACATTTTAATATTGAACAACCGCGCAGCATTTCCCTCTTTTACGAGCTACGATGTAACGGTAGATAAGCGACGCACACGAAACTCCGTCGAAATTGTGAATTTAATTTCACTCCATAAAACGCATTCCAATTTCTTTCAATTTTTTTTCTAAGAATGTCATTCATTTCAAAATTATATTCTTACAATTACCGTAGGTCATTCACCATGTGTTATCTCGCAATAAAAACGTGTTTTTCTCAGGTCAGCGTCCTGGTATGATATTAGTCAATGGAAACTTGAATTTTATAAAATATTCGAGTAATATCGTGTTTTACGAGTGGCTGCATAGAAGAAATCTCATCGTTTTCCTATATTAATTTTGCACGTCATCGGCTATCGCACTTCATTAAACATCGTTCGTAGCTTATAGTATAACGAGGAAAAAATAAAAAAGTGTAAAGTAGCTATAACATATATTTCGTTCAGAGTTTACTTTGAGATCGAAATTTTCGCGAAACCATTTAGCGATTTTTTCCAGTGTACCCATAGAAAAAAATTTAATTTCGTTCCGCAAAGTGTATTTCAATCGTCTTTTTTTTTTGCAATGTAAGACAGTAAAACAGCTTACGTAACGAAATTTCTAGGCTATTGAAAATCGAAGCCGAAAATATAAAAATTCAATTGATAGGTTTGCCTCGAAACAAGAGAGTAAAACAAAATGAAGTTGGGAACGTAAAGCGCGCAGACCAAATCGTAGAGGCGAAACTACATTTCGTGTTACTTGCTCTACTGGCTTTTACAACAGAGGAGGATATATTACTTGCAGCTCTATCATGGAAAATGTTGTAAAACCAGCATATTTCGAGATGCGATAAAATGTCGGAGCGAACGACCATTTTGACATTTTTCCGTCACGGCGTCTGTGCGCTGTGCCGCTTATATGCAAATGGTATTTCCTTTGTGCCTTTTAAATCTTGAAAATTCTGCTACATTCGAAAGAACATTCCTCTTCGCTACTGTTTTATGC
Source organism: Bombus pascuorum (assembly GCF_905332965.1). Classification (NCBI taxonomy): domain Eukaryota; kingdom Metazoa; phylum Arthropoda; class Insecta; order Hymenoptera; family Apidae; genus Bombus; species Bombus pascuorum. Next base: position 1,301,015 of record NC_083494.1, read on the forward strand.
ACTTTAGAAACAGTTCTGTAGCTTGCCGTATAATTGGAATTTTATTATTCTTTTATGCCAAGTTATAAAGTCCCATTGTTCGAATTATGCTATTAAACAGGGACCATAACAGTTATAACCAAAAATGGTCAAAATTACGATATAAGAATTAGTTTAATTGATAATTTTCAACTTGGATTAGTTTCACTGATTTTCGTTGCGTATAATTCCTGAAAAACGATTAAAATGTTGTTTATCGACAAACATTATCCGCGAGGGAATTTCCTTTGGTCATCAATAATCATTATTTCTAAGAGAATTTTCTTGTGATCGCTAATAACCATTATTCGTGGCGGAATTTTTTTAGTTTCCGATAATCATTATATGTATATGAGAATTTTTTCCCTTGTCTTTAAGCATTATCCGTGAGAGAATTTTTTCGTCGCCAATAACCGTTAATCGTGGCGGAATTTTTTTTTTTTTTATTAACGGACGAATATTTATCGGTAACCAAAAAAATTCTCTCAGCAAGGTCCGAAAACGATTTTTGGAAAAAATGCACTTCCATTCCAACGTATATAAGATACGTACGATAATATCTGATAAAAATCCAGTACTTCTAGGGAAGTAAATTATTTTCACGAGATTTAGGATTGGACACATATTAAACTGATACAGTTTCATCTTGTAATTAAAAACGAGTCAATCAAGTGCAGTCTGTAGATCATCTTAACTGTAGTAACGTCTCCCACTAGAAAATTAAATTTCCTCTTGCAAATGAGATTCAGATATATTTGAATTATAAAAGCATTGCGAGAATCTTTCTCATTTTACCAAATACATTAATTTGTATCACCAATTATGATATCGTAAGCTACCAACTTAGTTCCAACATGTATCATATTAATTTAAGCTTCGAGTTGTACTATACACGACTGTATTATATCGTATTGCGATTGTACGATATACGACGTATGTTCGAGATGTAAAGATATTATTTAATATACAAGTTCGTAAGTTATTGTATTTTACACTTCGTTTTTCTACATATATTCTCGTTATGTATTTTGTTAATCGCTAAATGCCAGAACAAATGGTCGGGCGTAAATAAAAGGAATAATAAAATAAAGATAATCCGTGCGTTGTCAAGTATGATTAAATTGTCATCGCTTCGTGAGAACGAATATCCACACGTGTGGACGTTATGCAATAAAGTTGAAGCGAAAAGGTAAGGCTTCCTCAATAATAAACTGTAGGTAGAGGTGTCAGCCTTTCAGGCTTAAATTCTACTTTAATGTCCACTTTCAGAAAAGCCATAGGATACCGAGAGCTTCGCCAACTGCTTTTATTGTCAGAAGACAAGGTTCGCTATGAGGTAGACGATACGACCGTGATAGCGCTGAAAAGTGTAAATTAGAATCATGCCTTGAGATATGATTCGTAGGTGAAAAGCAGTCTTAAACAAAGTGGTCTCAGACGTCGTCCCTAACGTCGTCCCTTACATTGCAAATGTACTTACGCAAATTATATTAAAATATAGTGATTTTTAATCCTTTTTACAGCAAATAAGCATGAAAATTACAGTGCAACGACGTAAGTAAATATAGAAGTATATACGTTTGCTTGTAATTTGTTTGCAGTTGCATCACAACGAGGACAATCGATAAAACTGCATTTTATACAATTCTTCGTTCCTTATATCCTTTGTCAATCGATTCTTTGCGCATTTGCGCTATAATTTTATTGGAAAATTGTTAACAAATTATTCTACGTGTATCGTAAGACTGTCATATAAATTTGTCTTTGTATTTCAAACCATATCAAACCATATTAAACGTATTAAATTGAACTGTATTAAATGCTTAATCAGAACGATGATATTTCATAACGCGTTTATATTTAATCTACAGTTATAAAATTTACCAAAATTCGGTCCGTTTATACTACGTAGTGTCATTTAGTGACAATCATGAAACTACATAAAACAGAGCAAAGGCCAGCAAATACATAATGTATACACTAGAATATCGAAATTTCATCACCTTTTTAATATCTGTAAGTTATAATGCAAACGTCGTAATTTATTAAAGAGTACAAATACATTTTGAAATTTATTTTTCGATGAAGAATATTTCTGGTTCACTTTACATCGTATAATTGTAACCTGCGTTAGTATGCTTGAGAAATATCCTATGTTTAATGTATTGGTAGCGAAAAAAGGCAACGTATCTTGTACAAGAGAAACTTCTTTTATCGATATAACTAAAGCAAAAGACAAAAGAGAGGAATGATTATGAAAGAGGAAACCGCGATTGGACCAGGTAACTCATGACTCACGATTACAAATGAAAGAGCGTGTCGCGCCAAAATTGCGCATATTTCTCTGGAAAGTTATACGCTAAACTTAACGAGCAATTTACGTGGATTAGAATTTACGTCGCGAGTAGTGTACTTGCTGCTGATTACTTTTATTCCCAGCAGCTGGTATAAAGTAAAACGTTTCGGATATTAAATATAAATTAACTGGCAGCAACTTTTGATTTATTTAATTAAGAGAATTTCAAAAAGAAACCGAGACAAATAAAGACCATTGGGGGAAAGTATCATAAATATACATATGTTTGTCCATAAAAATGTTGCATTATGATTTGAGCGGGAGAATTTTAATAAGACAGTAATGAAAAATGAAAACGACCTGCTAAGTTCAACAACGTAAATCCTTTAAGAGTATCTTTTAAAATAAATATTTTAAAAGGTATATAAAGTATTGTAAGTAAGATAAACGGGCGGAAGTTCATAGAAATTTCAAAGATATAATTATTAAGACAAGCAGTACTTCAATAAAGAAAAAGTATCTTCAGTTAAATGAAAGGATTTTCATTATATCGGATCGACTTACAACATACTTCTGAATTTTAAAAATGCTTTCCTTTAAAACATAGGAATGTGTTATCATGTTCTTCCTCTGTAGATTTCAAGTGCAACATTTAATTTATTTAAGTAACATTTAATGTTACTGGAATAAATAAAGTATATTTGGTTAAATGAAAGGATTTTCATTATATCGGATCGACTTACAACATACTTCTGAATTTTAAAAATGCTTTCCTTTAAAACATAGGAATGTGTTATCATGTTCTTCCTCTGTAGATTTCAAGTGCAACATTTAATTTATTTAAGTAGCATTTAATGTTACTGGAATACAAATGGGGAAAGATACGATATCCTTAAGAAACATCCAGGCGATCAATATTATCGTTGATATTATTGTCGATATTCTTTATGGGAAGAGCAATTATATATAAGTATATTTATAATAATAAATAAGTACATAAAGCGAAACTAAACAATCACCCTAGTAACCTAACGAAAAAATTATACAGAAAATGTTCCTACAAGACTGCGTAGGAAAAAGCCAATGATCTTTTTCTTCAACATAATATGTTCTAACTCTGTGCTGATGCTTTCTAATAAAAAATGCATTTACGTGATATATAATTACGCTAAATCAACTTACATCCTTACTGGACAAATCGTAGAGTCTCTTGAATTTATGAAACAGACATTGTCAATATTCAGGGTTCTCAACGTTGCATTAGCAATACAAATGGTTCGTCTAGAATGTCTCTGACATACAATACGATGATGTTGAGAATTCTGAATATCGACAACAATATGGACGATAATATTGATCGTCTGAACGCTCCTTACAAATAGTATAGTAATAATATCTACACTATAAATGAAAATCGTCTCACCTTTCCCTCGGATGAACAGTGGACAACTTCTTATAGATCAGCTCACTTACCTGAAAAGGAAGCAACAGAATTAGTCAAGACACTGAACGAACAAATGCACGATAAGAAATAACAAAAAAGATGATATAAATGTGTAAATTCCTTCTTTGTTCTTAACATATTGCAACTCTCTGAAGCAAAAGCTAGAACAGCGTTGAACGTTCCTAATTTCTCGTTCTGTATCGTGAAGCCCACGAAGCGTGGCTTCAAAGTAAGGGACGATTCACGTTAAGGAGCACGGTACGGTCAGATCGCATGGAGTCAGGCACCGGTGAAAATCGCTTACACGCAATCCAACGAGAGCATCTACAGTAGCCGGTTCGGTCAACTCAAATGAAAATCTCTTGACCGGTGCCTGACTTCACGTCATCTCACAGCACCTTTGACCGCTTGTCTGAATCAAGCTTTAGTGCGAATACGGCAAAATCTTACATTCTAATTGATCGTGATACGATAGAACCTTTGACCGTTAGTGTGAAACAGGTTTTACACGTAATCCAACGAAAGCATTCGCAGCAGGCAATTCGATCAAGTCGAATGAATATTTCTTGACCCGTGCCTGACTTGACCACATCTCACTGTACTATGATAGCTACTCTGAATCGAGCGTAAGTATGTTTCCATGCAGCGGTCATTGTAAAGTAACGTGCACCTGTCCAAACTTTCACGAAACAGCAGCGAGTCGTTTTCATCGTGACAACTGGTATTAACATCGTCGGTGGCAAGACGTATGTCGCTGTTATAAACCTAAATGCAGACCAGCTGTTGCCCGCGTGATATCCTTCAGATCATATGTCTTTCTTTGTTTTGACGGTTAAAAGAACAACAAGGACAACTTCTTGGATCTCTTCAGGGTCACAGCTTCTCATCTCGATGTTTTAATAATCAGACAAAATATATCTTACGGTACGCTTTGTGGACTGAACATCGTAAATGGACGTATCGTCACATTACGCTTTTATGAAGCGACGCTTCGTAGACGGTGGGTCCAACAGCGAAGCCAAAAAAGTCAGTACAAAGTTCCACTGTCTTTAATCGGCCAAATTAGCTTTTTATCGATCGGACAGGGTATCGATGCCACTTCAGGCGGACAGACGACGGTGGTTGATTCTGCGAAAGGACGACCAGCTAGGCTTTCTCGTAATTAGTTTCAGGAACGTGGAAAAGCCGCCAACAAGATTGCCACTGTTCTAAAGTTACTGTCCCAAGGCATTCGGTGACCAAGCGCGAATTGAAGCTTCGAACGATTGGATCGTTTGAAAAAAGAGAAACATCCTAACGGCGAGGAAAACATATCCCGCGCTTTATTTGATTCTACTGTTGCGAACGCGAACAATTGTACAGATATTGTACAACGTATCACATTCACTGTCATTACAATTTCCGATGACCGACAAGGTGCAAACGGAAAGTTATGTGCTGGTCACGAGTCACGAGTGACCATGACCGGTGAATGTATTAAAAGCTACGATGCGAGCTGCATACATTACTGTAATAGAATGGTTTACGCAGTTAATGACGTGGGAATCTCTTGACTTTCTCTTTTCTCCAATGATGTAAGAGGTATTCAATTTAATATAATTTCCTTCAAAAAACATGGATAGAATAAAGAACGATGAATTATCCAGCATGTAAATGATAGTATAATGTATCTATATTACCTTATACTATATTACAATTAATAATCGATATAATTATTACATTATATATTATATAAGATAATATAAATTAATGACATTCACATATGCAGGTTTTTCCTACATGTGAGGGACAAAAATGAAAGATGATTAAATTTGCAAATCGGTAAATCGTTTTTGTTGAAGTAACTACTTCAAGAAAAACTCTACATCTTTATTTATGTGCATCCGTGACCTGGAGACTGCTATTACGCAGAAATATCCTAAATAAGGAGCGGTGCATATTATTATACCCTTGAATATACATTATGTTTTGGGTTGCAAGGTCTAGGAACAAAAGTACTAATAAATAGATTTCTATTTATGTTCCTTGTAGCCCTTAGCTAAAGCTATAAGCTTAACTTTTTCGGTACTGTCCTTTTGCTATAAATATATGAACGTGTTTACGAACGAATTTACAGAGATATCCGCAGTCTACTCGTAAGTTTCGTATCAAGGCTGCAGTTTTGTGTAAATGTCTAGTTAAAATCAATTATTAATCCATTAATGCAAATGAATGGAAATTAGTTAAAATTCGCGTACAATGTTCACTTGTCACTGGTTTTTCGGAAAAAGTCATCCATTGCGATCTACGCGCAATTATTAACAACATGTAATATTATTTACTCATTTCTATTTAATTCTGATGTTATGGAACTGATGTTCCAACTTATGTTCCCTGTAGCCTCTAGTCAAAGCTGTAAGCTTAATTTTTTCGGTACTGTCCTTTTGCTATAAATATATGAACGTGCTCCCTATCATTCCATTGTATTGTAACACTAAGAGAGTAAGGATCTAAATCAGCATAAATTTATACATTATACCTATACTTTTAATTATTTCAATATACTTCTCCATTACAAATTCATCCACTCGTTCTTCAATCAGTCAACCTCAACCTCAACAGTTTTTGCTAATTTGAAATTGCTAATTTGCCAAATTGCTAATTTGAAATTACACGCAAGTGACATGGACATCTCGATAACAGGAACGCGTTCGATGATACTTGCTGTTATCAATATCAATCCAGTAGATTCATTAGTTTATTTAGCACGGCCTGATTCTTCGGGCGAATCAATCTTGCAGAACGAGAAGTCTATAAATGTAACTAATAGACTCGTTCTCTTTTATCGCGTATTGACCAGTGTGCGCATCTGCACGCGTGCACCGTATGCTACTCGTAACTTACGTGATATGGAAATATAGCTTCGACTTATCGTAGACAGGAGAAGCCTGCTTTATTGTGGTACCCGTACTATGTAGGTATGTACATACGTACATATTTGATGAATTGTATGGTACGACGTCAACTTGCGATGATAGACAGCACATTTCACGGCTAACTGCATGCATGAAACGTAAATCGACCTTTCGAATATGGTTTACTGTTAGACAGTGGCGAGCAAAAGTAATATTATATCAATACTAACTTTGTTGTACTTAAACACTTTTACTACTTAGTTTACTATCATCCATATTATATCTATGTATAACGTAATTGTTCTTGTCAACTGCAACTTCTTTTTGTAAAATTCTACTGTTTTCTCTATTGCTTGCCTTTTAAACTTTCTCTCGTCCTTCGCTGTATATTAAATAATAAAAATGTTATATTGCGTATCCGAAGGTTTAATGTTCAAACTTTGCTCTACAAATAAGTGATAAAAAGAATAATAAAACGTCTTGTAGCGAAAAGTGAATAAATGCTTCGTTAAAAAATTGTAAAGAAAATATGAAACGCGAAATATGAGATGCGTACGTCGATACTCTTTCTCTTAGTCTAACACGTTCGAACCGACATGACCCACCGCTGGGACACGATCTACACTTCCATCTGGCGGCGTGGGCCACCGGTGCGTCACACCTCTCTTTTACCATCAAGCGGCGTGACACACCGATGATTCGCGTCATTCATGTTTTCAATTTAAATTCATCAAAATGTAATTTAACGAAAACTGGAATAAAATGCACGCCATTGAAGAGGACGCGTATGAACAAGCACAATGTTCATAGTACGTGTTGATACAAGATAGTTATATATTTTTCAGCATAATTATACTGTATGACGGCAAACGTACGCTGTTTCGTTTCAGTTTCATTCTGGCTCGTGAAGTAACACAATAACATGGCTGCTGTGCTAAGTAAAAGGGGCGTATCCGTAATTTTCGTCCAAATCAAGCCATTTCTACCGGACAGCAAAAAGAAAAAAAATAGTTTATCCGTGCGTTTATTAAACAAGACTTTCTAAACAAGATTTTCTAAACATATTAAACAAGAAAGCCGTATCTGCATTGAAACTGAACACATAAGAGTTGTATTTCGAACGAGTGTGAAATCTATGCTTGATTGTTAAATACTAAAAGTCAGTTTTCTCAGAATCATCTTGTTTCAACAGATACGCCTATTTGAATTGACATGACAGATCATCCAATAGCTTTTATCGCTACGTATACCTTAATTTTCCCAAAGGAAGCAAAATCTAAGCAAAAATATGGAGAAAGCGAAGCATTATTTAAAATTTCTGGCAGAAAACGACCCAGTATCCAGATGAAGGATTAAATAGTTCGTGCGAGAAGGCATTTAAAGCAACGACATCGCACGAACAAACGAATTGAAATTGTGCCGTGTAATAATTATCGAACGCTTCTCCAGAGTAGTAATTCCAAATTATCTAGAGCAGATGTAGCTCGTAAATAAAGTGGAACACGCGAAAAGTGACTTCTCGATGTATACTAACCAAAGATAAATTATCCTCATAATGCGTTTCCCAACATTGATAAACGCGAATAGAGCGCCGCTTAACCTGTATAAATTTCTCGTTGATCTTTGCTATTTGTAGGTGATATCGTTTGGGGTTATTCGCATCGCAGCACAGATAATTGTACCTACACGGCTCTCTCGAAAAATGAACTTCCGCTTTACTTCGTCGTGTTTTTATTCAGATAACATGCAGCTGCGTATATGGTTCAACTTGTTGTATAAGAGCAGCGCAATATCGAATTTATTACCCGCAATGGCCTCGCAAACTGCTATCACATTCATGATACTTTACAACATGCTCGGGATTATCCATTTCAGCTATAATTGAAGTAGAGAATAGTAGAAAAGATGGATCGCTTGAAAATGCTAACATACGCGCTATCATTCTTCCTTCTTGCTAATTTCAAAAGTTGAAATTTTATATGGACGATACGATTTGGCTGAATATTTTCAATTAATCAATACGTGTGACGTTTGAACATCTATCAGGCTACGTTATCAGAAGTTTCTACCGTGCACAAAAATCTGCAAACTGTATTAAATACTATCAATCCTGCGCAATATGGTCTTTCATTCCCTAGTTTGATCTCTTATCGTTGTGAACCCTAAAAAAATCCGAAAGACTTCTCAGGTATTTATCGTTACTTATCATAGTATGCAATTTACTCAAAGTGAAGGCGAGTGATACGTTAACCAAATCTGTAAACTTCTTTGCAATAAAAATGAATATTTTTACGAGGTTACGAAGAAATGGGAATTTGCTTGACGAAGCTACGCACTTTTGTAATAAACAAATAGTTAAGAAGGCAATTGCAGGGCTTCATTCGTAAGACTATGATCTTTGGAAAGAGTATGAAGAAAACGTAATCCTTCGAGACCTAAATTTGCATGATTTTTAAGTGGAAAAAGATTTATTAAAATTGTAAAAAATTACAAAATATATAAAATGAATATTTTGAAATGAATCGAACGAAATAAACGGTATTTGAATAAATCAAAGCCTTTGCCCAAAGCTCAAAGCTCTGTAGGTGCAAGTTTTTTTAGAAAAGTCTGACAACTTCGTTTTGGACAAATCGAACAAAAAAAATTTCGCCTGGAACTCGCATTCCGCGATCAATTATTTTGAATATTTATTACATAATGAAAAATATCACACGATTAAATATAATGAGTTATATATAAATATATAAAACATTGGATAATAAAAGAGATCGACAAATGGCTATCTTTTCTACAACTACTTTTGAAACCTTTGTTATATCAAGGTAACTACTCTACCATTAATTATCCTGTTAATTATATACGATAAAAGAGATACTTCTCTCCTTATATCAAAAGTATATACAATATTTAAATTAACAGTACTGTCTATATAAACTATATAACAATTACAGTTGTTATATACTAGAAGATAATTATTATATCGTCAGAGTCGATAATATAGAAATTAATTAAATGAGACCGCATATTCTAATCATCATAGGTAACTTAGGTGTGGAAGCATGATTTAAGATCGAATCCCACGACCCAGGGGGTCGATGTTATCAACTCGCGTAACCTGCTTATTGAGTCTCACGGCTCACTGTGCTACCGATCATTGAATATCATGTCACAGTCACAGTTAGCTTCACACAAAGCAAATCATTCGTCTCTAATAAATACAATATTGAAGCTGTATCTTCTCATACTCGTATTTTTAACAATGAAAAATATGGTGGAAGATAAAAGAAAGTTTCAAATCGATATACTATGAATTTTTGTACTAAAACTTTTTAACATATTCTGTGGTATATGTTACATTTATTCGTTGCTCGTATTAAGTATGTGTCCATTTCGTAAAACTATGGTGTTCGTTTATACTTCTTATTTCGTAATTTTTTTTTATCCGCCATTGTATATGTATTTTTGAAATCAGCAAAAATTCTGTTAAGTTCTTGGAGAATCACAATTGGAATCAATAAGAAGGTTTATATAAATGAAGAATTAAAACGTATACGGCCAACTTTTATACGAGCTTTTTTTAAATGGCAAAGGTACAAAGGTACAGAGATGCAAAGACGCAAAGATGCAAAGATGCAAAGATGCAAAGACGCAAAGGTGCAAAGGTGCAAAGGTGCAAAGGTGCAAAGATGCAAAGATGCAAAAATGCAAAGATGCAAAAATGCAAAGATGCAAAGGTACAAAGACGCAAAGGTACAAAGGTACAAAGACGCAAAGGTACAAAGGTACAAAGACGCAAAGGTACAAAGGTACAGAGATGCAAAGATGCAAAAATGCAAAGATGCAAAGATGCAAAGGTACAAAGGTACAAAGACGCAAAGGTACAAAGACACAAAGGTACAAAGACGCGAAGGTACAAAGGTACAAAGACACAAAGGTACAAAGGTACAAAGGTACAAAGGTACAAAGGTACAAAGATACAAAGGTACAAAGACGCGAAGGTACAAAGGTACAAAGAAACAAAGATGCAAAGATACAAAGACGCAAAGATAAGCGGATACAAAGATACAAAGATACAATTTTATATGATCGTTTTAATATTGTGCAAGATTTAAATTGCAGATAAATCGAAGGAAAATAATTCGAGCCAGTAAAAGGTGAAGGTATTTCAGAATGGAAATAGGTAAAACGAATAGGTTCACATTAAGTCAATATAAAACTATTGTAGAACTACTATGTTGAACTACCATCGAACTTATAGAATTCAATCTACAATGTTACCCATTGAAGGTAGAAAACAAAAGTACATATTCGCAGCAAACTACTGAAAAAAGTCTACAGTAGTTCCTGCTTATATATTACGATTTTTATAATGAAAACAATATCACTAAAACGGTAGTTAACAATTAAGAAACAAAACAGAGATCTGTTGATAAGGATGAAAATAATTTGAGACACCATACGTCTTCCATAAAATTGATTCTGTTTTACTTTTTACGAAAAAGCATTTTCTTATATGAAAAATTACTAATTATGATAAAGCTGAAAAGGATTTTGAATAGAATACAAATAATAAAGAATACATAGTTTCATTTGACCGTAAAAAGAAACATACGAATTCCCCTTTAAGAATTCCCCAGAAAATTTCACTTCTAGGCAAAGTAGAAATAATTTTACAGTGTAAATATATCAGATATTTATCGTCAAATTACAGGGATAAAACAGGAGGTTCCTAATTCACGTTACGAACAGCTGACTCTTATGTGTAATTGTCTCGACGGAAGTGGATTGCGAGCAAGGAAGTTAATTCCGCTGGTCGTAATTGGCCTAGCTACCATAGCCGAAAAGTAAACCCCGGAATTAGAATGCATCACCATTAATTACATGGCTATAAAGAACAGTGGCTGATCTGGAGTAACAAGATTATATCTTTTCCTTATACTGACGCAACATAGATACTAGTAGAATATCAAGTTCAGTATGTTTCGCTATACCGCTAACAAAATTGTAGGATAATTGGCAAATAGAAAATATCACAATTTTAAAAATTAAATATAAAACAATTATTACCTTTGTAATATTTATTCACTCAAATTACACTCTGCCGACGATGAGTATATGGAAATTTCGTGATGTTAATTTAAATTTAATACCAAGTCTAATACCACTGTTTTTGCTTTTCAACTATTTTACTATAAATCTGTTAATTTATTCGTATCGTACGCGTTTCATGTGTACCATATTAGTAAAACACTAAACAAACTAAAATTTGTAAGAATGTTGCAACAATCGTAACGAGTACGTGTCTTAGAGTAATGAGAAATGTACATCGTAAGATATAATATTAAAAAATATAATTTCATACAGTCATAACATAATCTAGAACTTAGTAACGAATGAATGAAGTGTAGCAGCGAGAATGTAAGAAGACGCGGAAAGTACAAAGTAGATTTTAATTATTTCGAATTGATCCTAATGTTTGTAAATTTTCTATTTCAGTGCAATCCAATATAAAGTTAAATTAGCTATTTAAAAAGATCACGTCTACTTTTTATTCCTAGTGGAATAGCGTTCGTTTAGACAATTTCAACGATCTCTAACGCAAGATCATTCAATGATAAATAAAGGAGTAAAACAATGAGTCTTACGTCATCTCATAAGAGATGCTTCAAGTGATAGCTGTCTGGATCGATACAACATTGTAATCATACGGTTTTCCACATCTCCAAACTGAACCTCTGCTTCGTACACGTGACTTTGTGCTTCTTTGATCATTTTAATTACAATTATACGTAGGCAACGTACAGTATGTGGAAAAGCGAAACGAAATGATAACGCATGTAAATAGCAACTTTAGTTGCTAACAAAATTTAAGACTTCCTTTCATTACGACGCGTAGATCCTTCTAATGGATCTTTCAATTCATTTGCAAAGGTCTTTGAACATCAGAAGATACCACGCGCTAGAAAAAAAGCAACAATGGTACAAGATACGGGATGAAGATTTATTGCAACTTGTGTTACAGTCAATCTGGAAATGATAACAATAGGTATACGGGCTTCAACAAGTAGAAGATTACAATGTTGCATTGAGGCAACAAACATCGCTTCGACCAACTCTTATGACAGAGGACTTGTTATTTTCTTCTTTGTTATTTAGTATCGAAGACGATATATCTTGTATCAGAGGTCGTTGAAATCCTTTAAACACACGCTATTGTATTATAAATTAAGAAAAGTATAGTATGCCATTTAAAAAAATAGAGACGAAGTTGAAAGTTTAGAAAAATCTCCAGCTACAAAAGAATTATTACCAGTACGTTTATGCCCCCTGGAATTTTGTAAAAGGAAAAGAGATATTTACGATATATTGAACCATCGTATGTACTTTATACTTGTTACTAAAATGCAGATGTTTATGCAAATTCATAATTTTTGCAAGCGTATGTAAACAAATGGGACCTAAGGAAAAATATGTTTCACTCACAAAATTTTGCTATACTTTGGATATTTTCTACATTTTGTATATCGTATGTACATTCCATAAGATACTGTATGTACTAGTCAACTTATTAATAATCAAGAGTTGAATTCTGTTATAAGTTGAAGAGTTGTTTTCTGTTATAAAGGTAATACATCCATCGAAATATTCATGTTTGAGTGGATGTCACTGTATTTTAAATAGAAAAACAATTGCTGATATATAAAATTATTCTCAAACCGACATGGGCGTACGCCTACCAATTATGGGGCACAGTCTGGAACTCCAATATACAATCAATAAAGAGATGGCAAAATAAAAAGTTGTGGGCCATTTTGAATGTAGATTGGTACACGCGGAACAAACAAATAAATAAAGCAACCGGTATGTCCACTGTAAAAGAAGAAATCGCAAGATACAGCAGGCTACATTAACAACGGCTGAAGAATTATCCCAACAGCCTGGCCACGAAATTACTATAGCACACGTTACTGATTGTACATCGTGGTGAAAAATTCGTCAATATTTCAGTTGCTGGTTTACACGACATATTGAGGAGAAATGTTTAAAAAAATAGGAACAGCATAATGCAATTTACGTGTACAAGTTTGATCATTGAGTGCCTGGTTCAGAATTTATTGCAGTGAATCTACTACTCAATAGCTAGATTCAGCTAAATAATATTATAGTGATGTACCACTGAGTATACTCACGTTCGTGTCAATCAAAGTGATCACAGTCTGTGCTGATTATCATTGTACGATAGACATACACAGATTACAATAAAGAAAGTTAGAAAAGAACTTATATACATATAGAATTGGTGTAATAGAATACATTTGCATTAATTGAGATTGGTCAGGAAAATCAATTTAATTATTTTTGTTAATTGGCAAGATCTGTGAAAAAGTATTTGCAAACGTTGCCTGCCTAATTGCATGCTCGCATTCCACTGACAGTGGCAATGTGTGCACTGTACATGTGACGTATGTGCACAAGGCATGGGATTCAATGAGGCTTTTCCGTGGATCCTTCATACATCTTCGATCATGCTTGTATAACTGCTTTGTCCGTGAAACAAAGAAAGTCCCTATCACACTTGAACTCTAGGGAGTTTACATATAAACTATAAATTATTATATAACTATATTATATATTATATATTATATATTATATATTATATATTACATATTACATATTATATAACTACAAAATATTATATATAAACTATTACAATATATTTTGATATATAAAATACAATATGTAGAAAATCTATAGCTTTTTATTATCTTTTACTTGCATGTTAAAATTGTTGCAATAGATAATAATATTGCTCTGAATAGCGATTCCAATTGACAGAAACAAAGTTACGATATCAATTAATTTTGATACGTTTTGAAACAGGAGAAGAATATCTACAATTCGAACGAGTGCCTTGAGGCTTCCACGGTTAGGATTATCGCTACACTGCGGATTTTTAGACTGCGGAAAATTTGAAAGTGTATAAATGTACACAATGCATATATACATAACTCTGCAAATTCCATCATGCACGCAACAACGCCTTATTCCCATGAATATTCTATTTTCCAGTTGCCCCCGGTGGTTTCCGCTTTCGATTGTCACCTCTATCTACATTGCCTACACTTATTTTTCATTGCCCATAACGCAGCGTTAACTCAACGACAAACGTCAGTCCGAAACGACCTTACTTTCTGAAATTCTTAATAAAAAGTTGAATAAAAAATTCCCAATAGACAGACGTAACGGCAGTGCAGTGGTTCAAAGGCCAACGATAATTGCTTGCTCGCTATTACCGCGTGCCATATTCCGTACTCAGATCGGAGTTTATGAGTCACGCAAGATTTAGAGCCGAAATTCCCACTTCCTGGGACACTCGGGTGAGTTAAAGCCTCGCGCTTTACTTGAGAATTAACCGTTGCCGCGCGTTCATCGGTCGCGCGATACCTTCGCTCGTAATTTACCTCGGCTGCGGTGCGTTGTACGATGAGAAGATGTTTGCGACGAAGAGGTAACACGTCGTTTGCCACAGGGACAAGAAATTTCAAATTTGGTGGCCAGGTGATGTGACGTTAAGCGAGGGTGCACAATGAGCGTTATTTTACCGCGAGTTCAGTGCAGTGACACTGCGTGTGACAGATCTAACAGTTGTCGTGAATTATGAGAGACAGTAGCATAAGCGGAGATTAACAACGGATCAAGAGCACCTTGCTACATTATTCTTTGCACCGTCTCAAATTATTGTAGTTTGCATCGTGAATAATTAGAACATGATTAATTCATTCGTATCGTAGCGCTTAACACTGCTGTCTTCCTTTGCAATGGATGCTACACTTCGATAGATATTATTAGAATATTAGGACATAGTTATTAAATGTTTCGTTTCAGCATGCAGCATTTTTCAGGCTTTTGTGTTTTAAAAAATCCTCACAAATTCTTGAATACTCTTCCAAGCTCCTAGAATATCGTCCAATAGCTTTTATCGCCTCATGGATAAGGCAAAGTTTAAACAAAAGTGTGGGGAAAATAAAATATTACTTAAAATTGCCGGTCGAAAATGACCCGGTATGCAGATGAAGGGTTAATGCTTTGTATACCTTTGAAGATATTGGACCTTCTTAGAACCAAATTTCTCTTTTAACTTGCAAGGAAAATTGTTCTTTTATTTTTTCGTATGATTTTGTTAAGAAGACACGATGCTCTACAATCTGAAATCAGTTTAAAGAAATTAACAACTTTCTAGAGTATAATGTATCGCCTACGAAAGATCGTGCGTGAAAGGATCAGACTGTAAAATGGTGATCTCGACTCCACAACGAAGAAACTAATCAAATATTTTTATCTCTCGGCAACCACTGTATCTACGAGTAACTACAACTTAAGTTATCGTTTCTTGTTATCCGCAGAACGTTATATAGACAGATTAGCTGCAAAAGGGTTTCAGAGCAGTCACGCACGCCTATCCATGTATCATGATACATATATGTAGTTAGCAAGGCCTGTACCTCTGGTGCAGAGATGCGATCTGAAACACTTCGAACCGCTTCGAATCTGTATGTGTGGCGAGTAATTCGAATCGCTTCGAACATGATTCGAAGCTTGAAACTCTTGGAAGGCTTGATAGGTTATTAAAGTTTCGAAAGGTTCGATAGTTTTCGAAGTTCCTAATATAGAAGAACGTAATCCTTTTTTCTATCGTCTATGAACTTCCTTCGAAATTCCTCCTGGATTTGAAAGCCTCGATCTCGTTGACAGATTTGGAAGTCTTAAGAGTTTTAATAGATTCTAGCAGCTTGACGAGTATTCGGTACCTCGCGAGCTTTGAATAAGATCCTGTTACTAAATGAATAATAATAGCATTGTCATCCGATTATTAACACTTTGACTGCCATGTTGGTCATATATAACCGGCCACAGATCTCCTGTGACGCTACCGTGGTCATTGATGACCAGAGCGCTTGAACTTCTTACAATTGTAAAAATTGAATGAAAATTAACAGTTAGGGCATTTTGAATATAACTGATAAATACAAGATTCTTTGAAATAAAAAGTGCCCATTGAACGATTAAACATTTTTATTAGGACATCAATAAAAAGAAATGAGAACAAATCTTGCATCTAACTGTGCACTGTGTTTGCATCCATATCTTTGAGGGCTAATCTACGAATATTATTATAAACACAGCTTAAAAAATAATTATAAATGCTGCTTTACAATCATATAATTGAAGTTAGAAGCGTGAACATACCTTACTATTATACATAGAATGAGCAAATACCGTTTGCTAATATCTTCTACACGTTTCAACAATATATTCTGCACGTTTTGCTTACGTAAATAACGAATGCGAATGGTTCGTTGAAATAAACGCAGCCTTGCTATAATACGTCGCTGTCAACAGTTACCAAGGCGTCACGGTAGTCGCCGTGACCACCAATAAGATAAACGGTCCATTGGGGAAGAATGTTGTCTTACATCATCGATTTATTACTATTTTGCCATTGTATGTTTTGAATAATAAAAATACTCCCGTGGCGTCCTGAGCGAAACGTGATTTCGTCGTGGCAGTCAAAGTGTTAACGCTTCGGATCCTGGCGATGATGTCCATATACGTTCTGTGCACTTTGATTGAATCCGAGCAACGTATATATACGTTCTGTATATTTTGATCGAATCCAGTCGACGTATATATACGTTCTGTATATTTTTATCAAATCCAGTCGACGTATATATACGTTCTGTACATTTTTATCGAATCCAGTTGACGTATATATACGTTCTGTATATTTTTATCGAATCCAGTCGACGTATATATACGTTCTGTATATTTGTATCAAATCCAGTCGACGTATATATACGTTCTGTATACTTCGATCTAATACTGGGGAAACTTTCGCAATTTGTCGCGTAGATATTTTTTTTTAGTTATTTATCTATGAAATGCGGTGGGAGAACTCGTTTTTGATCTCGATACTGGAGCTGCACGCTGATTAGCGAATTCTAAGTTGCATCAAATTAATAAATATTAATGCTAGAGAATTGCCTTTGAAAATTTTTGTGTACACGGAAATTCCTCGGCGCAAAATCGTACGGAAGGAATTTTTACATTAAATCAAGTATGTTTATCTCTATACGTTAATAAAATTCACTTAAACAGCAAAATTGCTTGCATGGTTTGATAAAATAACAAGATGTGAACTCATTTAACGTTAAATATAATCACTACTCTATACTACGGATACGTACGTATTATATTACATTATGTGCGATACTAAACTCCAAATACGACATTATTATTCAACGAGCAATATGCAGAGGCTATAAATTTTGATCGATCGTGTCCCAATTGCCGAGAAATTTCTATTTCTTCCCTATCTCTTTCCTACTTGAAGAATCTTTCCAATTTGAACATTTCAAGTGTGTGAAATCCCGTCACTGCTCTGGTGCCGCGAAAAGCAAAAGAACGAAAGCTATCCAACCGACACAGAGTTGCCATAACTGACGATTGACGAAAGAAAACGAGTGCACGTGCTCAGAGTGATGACACGGGCCGTCGTAGCACGAGCGCAGAACTGGATTACATAGATGGGCGCGGCAGCGATCCACCACGCTGGATTGTTGACATTCTTTGTATAGGTGGCTAGTACGACCATCAATTGCTTTCTTTCCAACGCCCGGCGCGAGAAGCTTATCGGGATGCAATTTCGTTCGTATGTTCCTCGAGAGTTGAACAAATGGTCGGTTGTATATCAGAGGGCGTACTCTAGAATCTCCATTGGTTCGCCCCGCCTCGTTCCTCGCTCGTGATTCAAGCAAAGAGAAAAGGACTGGAATGATCGTACCATCGTATTTTTGCAAACGCGCGACCATTAGCCGGTGAGAGAAGATCCGAGAAGGGTTGGCCCAGCCACACGAAAACAACCGACTGGAAAACGTTTTAATCGAACGGATGGAATTACACGCACAACTACATCGATGGGGATGCAAGCAGCGGCAATTATGATGTTAGTCGGTCGATTTATTAAAACACGCGACCGCCGTGTTTCTCGGCTGGTTAATTAGCGGTTGCAGCTTGTCGTCTTCCCCGGCTGCTAATTAAAATCCTGGGATAAAATCGAGTCTGATGCTTCGTCTTTCGGTTTCGAATCTGCCATCATACGTAAGAGAAACCGTGAACGATGGATTCTGATCGATTCGTATCGCAACACTGTTTTCGTTAAACCTCGGGCCAAACTTAGATTTTCAAGAAACGATTTCTTATTACTAGACTGCGGGTGTTTTACATTCATGAAAAATTGGAGTGTGCAAAGATGTACAGAATATAACATGCAAGAATATACGAGATATTCAAAGCGTGGTAATATTTGTAATAGATAGAGAATGAAAAGAATGTTTATTTAGTTTCCATTTCTTTGACGATGCACACGAATGTTTAAACTTGCATGAACAGCCGCGGTCTGCTTATTACACTTGTGTGATTTCTTGCTTGAATGTCACGCGTGATGTAATCCGAGCAAGAACAATGAACTCCTACGAAGAAAATACAACGAAACATATTAAGAAAGGTACTTTGTATTAAATGCGCGATACTACTAATTGTAAGCAAAATTTCATTTGTTTACGACTTGGCGCGAAAGGAAGACCCGAAGCTGAATGTAATCACTTTCACACACGCGCAGCTGAATTAATGTATTGCGCTAACCATAATTATCGCGTCCGCCCATTCTCTTCCATTGCTTTATTAAATGCCACCGCACGAGAAAGCGATATAGAACAGCGTAAAACCGCGGTGAATTTTCAGGCTCGTTTTCTCATGACATTAAAAAACACTAAAACAAGTAAATACTTAATAATACGATGCAGCCGTATTATTATATCGAATACATTGTCCGGAACAACTCTATTTTTCGAGCAACCTGCTATTATCCTCCTATCACATACAGTCGAAACACGGATATTAAGCGGCACGAACAAGCGAAAAAACGTTGAAGATACCGTACGAACGTTAACAGAGTAATCTAGCGTTAATCCGAATGGAGCCGTTTCGATTCGACCATTAACAGCGCGCCATAATTACTACGAGCGTGCGAATGAACCGTGAGGTCATGGCAGAAAGTATCCCCATTCGGCTCGTTCTACGGTCCGGCGACCAGCAATCAACAAGATTTCGAGGACGATCGATAGCCGCGTGTCCGAACGTTCGACGTCGAGGGATTTACTACGGACGTATCATAGTTCATAACGGTACGAAAGGAAGAAACGTGATGGGGTTTAGTGGCGAGCGGCAGAATGCCGCAGACCGATTGGTCGAACGTCCACCGGAAGGGAACCAGAAGAAAGCGGAACGATAGCGTCAACGACAGATGCATCGCGATATGGATGCCACTGTTATCCGCTCGCGTTCTTTTCTTCGACAACTTATTACGGCGACCCGCAAGATGCTGACCTTCCGTTGTGCATCCAGGGCGGGCGTAATCTTTTGCGGCGTAACCTGAATACACAATCGAATCTTAAAATAAAACTTAAATTTTACAACGAGGAATTATTTATTTACAGATGCTGTTACATATTGTATATTTTTTATAAGCCGTTTTTTAAACAAATTCAAGTAATATTTTTTCGCACGCATAATTCGCTTTCAAGGAGTAAAAAATTCAATGAAAGTACAAAATCTGTAATCATGTATGACTTTTCTAAAAAAAACTATTGATGTAGTTTAATTTCTCTGAAAGTACATTTCTCTGAAAGCGCCTGGATTTTTTTATCTAAAGCAGTTTCCAGGATATGAAGACTTTATGGAGTTATACTTTGATGATATTTGTCACTGCTATAAACTGAATCATCGCTACTAAGAAAATGCCTTGCATCTGTTAATGGTATCATCATCCTGTAAAAAGTTAATCAAAATCGATGTTTTTTACTTGGGTAATTTTCGTAGATCGCGGGGCCTCTCAAAACGTGGGGCCTGCCTTGCGCCGGCCCTGTCTGCATCCACAGCAACGGATGTAACTTTAAGGCCATGTTAACAATATCTGTGAAGAGAACAAACCGGGTACCCATCAGACAACCGGATATATGCAAATTACCCGGGTACTCGTAAGACATCTGAGTATATAGAAATTATCCAAATACCATGGGACGATCAGACACATAAAAATTACCTGAGTACCTCGTGAGATACCTGAATACGATGGACGAGAATGTTGATACCCTTCTAAGTTAGGCTACTAGGCTGTGTAATAGAAAGCATACGTTGTTGGTAGTCGATTTCATGATCGTACGTGTGCATACGTGAGAACTGAAAATAAGGCTACCCGAGTACCTCGCGAGATACCTGAAAACGATGGACGAGAATATTGATACCCATCAAAGTTAGGCTACTAGGCTGTGTAATAGAAAGCATACGTTGTTGGTAGTCGATTTCATGATCGTACGTGTGCATACGTGAGAACTGAAAATAAGGCTGCTCGAGTACCTCGTGAGATACCTGAATACGATGGACGAGAATGTTGATACCCTTCTAAGTTAGGCTACTAGGCTGTGTAATAGAAAGCATACATTGTTGGTAATCGATTTCATGATCGTACGTGTGCATATGTGGGAACTGAAAATAAGGGGACCTTGTTTCGAACGAATCAACACACACAATGCAGGCGATATCAGGACAAGCGTCAATTACAGGACAAATATTTTTTAATCAAAATAAGAGTCATCGCAATCTACAGCTTTTTGTCAACAAGAAATAAGTCCTTCAATCCCAGCAGCTTAAAATTCCGGTGCCTAGAATTGATGAATTCTTTGAACACGTTTTCTCGAGTAGTAGCTTGATCGATGAAGATCTTCGCTTGCATGCAGTGGTCGAGGTGTTTGAAAAACTGGTTGTCTGTTGGCGATAGGTCCGGGGAATATGCTGGATGGGGTAGAATTTCTCAGCCTGATTCGTTCAACTCTAGCAGTGTTGGTTGTGCGACACGTGGCACTAAGTAGTTAAGAACCTCATTGCGAGAGTCTAACTTGCTACAAGTCCCAAAGAAAGAACCACTGATTGCACATTATCACATCTCTGCGTTTTCATATCTTTGATATCAAAGAACGTGTATCTCGGAAGAAACCGCAATTGTCAGTGATAAAAAATCAGAAACTGCAAATTACTATCGCTCAAGTTCACAAACATTGGACAGTACGAGATTTGGAAAAAGTGTTATTTTTTAATAAAATTCAACAACGAATAAACTTACGAACTATTGGTTATTCTGTGTCCACGATACGCTACGAGAAATAGTTTATTAAAAAAGATAGTAGTCTTAAACTTTTGACCGTCACTGTAGCGAATAAACTTCCCGTCTCCGCATCGACGACGGTTATTTTAGATTAGAGAAATTTTTCTTCTCTTCTTCGTTTCTTCATTCACAAAGTTCGCGTTCGTACCACGTCTCTGCGTTCTCGGAACGATCGATCTCTTCGCAGGAACTAATTACATATCGAAAGTCAGATCGAGATAAGTTGGTTCGAGTACTGGCGATTCAGGAGTATAAATTACATATTTGTCATTTATTACTGTGAATTACACGATAGACAGATGTTTCAGGATATCTGCTTTCAATTATAGTTTAGCAGAGGCATTCGAAAGACGAATAACGAACATCCCAATTTTTATTTCAGACTAAACGTATTAACAATTTTAGATTTTATGTTTTCACGATGAGTGGATGTCGTGCTTACGATCTTTCGGCAGAAAATCGTGCGATGACCTGTACTTTTGCTGTAACATTGCAATTGACCAAACGACAGCGGAAAAGTGTAGCTCATTGCACGATTAAGAAAATTCTTCGACGATTGAGATAAGTAATTTAAATGCTGAAATTTGTGATATTAAAGTAGACTTGACGAACTGAAAGTACATGTTAGAGATGTAGCGTTAAATGTTTTTTTTTTTTTTAATTCTTTATTTTCCTAACTGTAAGTTAAAAATTGATTTGACTGTTTCCACTCTCAGGACAAGTGTCTTTTTAATCTTTGACAAACCTGTTGAAATTTCTACTTGCAAACATTTTATTGAAATAAAAATTTCAATAATTCTGTTGAACAGTAGCAGATCAAAAAGAAGCTACTCGAGATAAATCTATGTCACTTTAAGTACGTTCTGCTTTGGACCTACTATATTTGTTTAAGTACCTTCAACGTTATTATAACGAATTTTTAAAATATTTCTTTGTGATATTGCATTCGAATTCCGAAATGGTTTGACCACTTGAGCCATAATTTAATTGAAGTGGTCACGCAACACTGCTTCTATTTATTGGAGAGATTTGTATAATACAAGTGGACTATATATATTTAAACTTTTGTATACTGCAAAGATGGTCCCTCGTTATATACGTTACATTTTCATTTTGAAAAAGATTACACAAATAATTGAGACTCTTGTGTCATTTCTGTCAAACCAAACCGCTGTACTTCACAACGTATAATATGACATTATATAAAATAACGAGAATTGTACGAAGATCAGGATTGACCAACTTGTCATTTGAAAAATTTTCCGAGCCTAATCTTCTCTCTCGAATTATCACGCAACCTACAGCGTAAAGATTCGACGAACTTCAGTGAACTTTGTATAATTAAAGATCAATATCGTAAATACCATGGATCATATATTTAAATGGAGCTATACAATCTTATACACACCATTCAGCGCAGTTTTTAATTCTCTACGAAGAGATCAAGGCACTTGTATCTGGAAGTGCTTGATTAAAAAGATATTTCAACGTTAACTGCGTCAAATTGAGCACCTGAAAGATCAGGGGAACATAAACACAGAAGCACTGCGTTATCTTTCCTCGTCTTTCGTACAATAAGCTTTACAAGATCAAAGTTAAAATATCTTTGAAAGTAATCATTCTTCGACCTAAGTACCTGCGTACTTTTTTTATAGAGAATTAAAAGATGCATCGAATGGCGTATGAGAAAAAGATGAAGTTTCAATTAAGAAAAATAACTTTGGCCATAAACTTGGAATCTCAAAGACAGGCTCACCTAAGTAAAATTTATCACCGTCAACGTTTGCCTCGAAACAAAGTAACTTTTATTAGAAACACTTCGTCGAACGATGCATAGTTTAAGAGATGTTCGTGTCATGGTTGATTAAAACGAGACACCCTGTATACATATATATGCGATAAATATGCGCTTACGCATCTCCTTCCTCTATCGTTTACACTTCCTTTTATTTCCCCTCTTCCCACTAGATGCTGTCTTCTTCCCTTGCACAATTTGCAGTATATTACGCTGCAGGATGCAGAACATTCATATACATGCATATGTATAGCGAGTACTTGGCAAATTAGCACCTTACACGAGCATACAAATAAGCCATCTGGCTGCGTGCATCTAACCAACCTATCTGTTTTTATCCTCGCTCTGTCTGTCTTTGGCTACCCTCTTTCCCTACGCGTGCAACATTCGTGCACGCGAGCACGCACACGGTAAACCGCATATATTTTCTATCTTTCGTTACCTTTCCTTTCTATCAGATTTCCTGTTACATTTCAACTAATTCACATACGAAAAGCAGGACAGCGTACTGGCAGCAAGGCGATCTTCGCTCGGTTTGCAACCGATCGTTAACACGTGGCTGCCACGAGAATTTTGTATTATTTATTAAGCCTAGCGACGACTTCCGCTTGCTTCTTGCAATCTGTAGCAACTCTGATTATCATCTACAATAAAAACTCTTCTTTCATAGATAACCATCCTTCACGCGAATATATATATTGGGTGTATGCAAAAGTCTCAGTCTTTTTTCTGCTATTACTACGAATACATACAGTTGTTTGACGTCAGTTACATTTCTTTAATTACATATGAATTTATGCAAAAATATGAATTTCTGTAAATGCCTTAAAATTCGTCGTAGTTCATTAAAAACGACTTTTACAATTACCTGATAGAAAGTACAGGAAAGGTACCTAATTGCACTTGCAGAGATTATTATCGTTTGGGACGAGAAAATAAGGAACGACTTCTTGTGGAAAAATCAATTCCTCAAGATAGTACAGTGATTAGAAGGATGTTGTCTGTTATTCAGAATCGATAATTAAGCGAAGCAAATGCATGTGGAGGCGAGCTGAGAATCTTATCGAGGTTAGATCTCCTCATCGATTCGTATCGACGATGGCAGTGAAACGATTTTGCAAATGAGTGCTGGGAATAGGAGACGCGTGCGAGAGCATCAGCTCGTATTATCATTATAGGTCACTATATCGGGATTGAAACGTACTCGCTTCGAGCATTCAATATTAATGAGGTACGTAATATTGGTAATTATATATTTATCATATGTAATGTAGGATTATTTGTGTTTCATAAGACTGTAATTTGATTTCTACAAAATATTTACAATTATTATAAAATGAAAATAAAATTATTATAAGGCAAGAAATATTTCTAATTGCTAAACTGCGCAGATTTATTTATTTCGGGGAAATGTAAGATTCCAAAAATATATAGATTGCAACGCTTGTCATGATATTTAGTAGACGAAACCCTCTACTATTTATCATATGTAATGTATTTATCATATGTAATGTAGGGTTATTTGTGTTTCATAAGACTGTAATTTGATTTCTACAAAATATTTACAATTATTATAAAATGAAAATAAAATTATTATAAAGCAAGAAATATTTCTAATTGCTAAACTGCGTAGATTTATTTATTTCGGGGAAATGTAAGATTCCAAAAATATATAGATTGCAACGCTTGTCATGATATTTAGTAGACGAAACCCTCTACTATTTATCATATGTAATGTATTTATCATATGTAATGTAGGATTATTTGTGTTTCATAAGACTGTAATTTGATTTCTACAAAATATTTATAATTATTATAAAATGAAAATAAAATTATTATAAGGCAAGAAATATTTCTAATTGCTAAACTGCGCAGATTTATTTATTTCGGGGAAATGTAAGATTCCAAAAATATATAGACTGCAACGCTTGTCATGATATTTAGTAGACGAAACAAATTTCATAAACATTCGCAGTCTAGTAATTACTGTTTGACATGTACATAGTGGAGCACAATTGGCAATAAAAAAATAAATATATGGACAAAGTCGTAGTTAAAAAGATTCTTTCATTTAATGATACATGTATAATATAAAATAATAAGCAAATGTTCTACGGGGAGCTTGGTAATTATTATTGTTCGTTGTTAATTATTATTTTAAGTCAGGCCGTCTGGCCAATTTTTCGAGTCTGCTTCTTACTTCTTGCTTGTCTTGGTTTGTTAATTTTTGAATCAGTGGATTGCCATGATCTATGTTGCGCTTTTCCTGTTTTACTGCATCAGGTTCAATTACGTCCTTGATGAATGGTACTTAAGATCTTCGTGAAGTGTCTAGTTAGAGATATACCAAGAAGCATTTGTCATGATTTGAAGGATCTTCGACTGGCAAGTTTGAAGGATCTTCTTGTTAGATGGCTTGGAGCAACCCCATAGTTCAACGCCATAAATTCAAATGGCTTCTAATATTGCCTTATATCTGATTACGTAGTTTATTGTTTAATGGCAATTGCGATCCTCTTCCAACCAGACACGGCACCAGTTTCGTCTTCAGAGTTAACCGTTACTTTTTTGTCCAAACATAGTGCCAAGCATTTTACCGAGGATTTTGTGGGTATAATTTTAAAAGGATGAAAAAGAAGGGAACAAGATAAGAAGACGAGAGAACAAAATTTTATTCGGCAAAATGAAATGCTTTTGAATAGTGCGTCGTAGAGCGAAGAAGTGGAGGGTTTTTACAAATTTGAAAATCACTCCAAAAGACGCAGTCTTTTAAACAAACAACAGTTATGCCGTGGGAAAATAGCGTAATATGTTTTACACAATTAATATCTAGTTATTTCACTAGAATTCCTTTGACGATAGTCAGACTCACTAGAGCATTAATCATTAGAAGATTAATCTCTAGAAAGACCAGTTCCAGGGAGGTCAGCAGCGAGGGTCGACATTTACAATTAAACATAGTTTCCAAAAATCATTTTCGTAATCCTTCGAGTTTATAAATGCAGTTTCTGCGATATTTATTGATCATGGGCAAAATCAGAATCGCTGAGCTCTAACGATAGATTGAAATTTATATATTCAATTAATTATTTTAGCATTCATTTAAGATCATTTTAAGATTTAGATCTTAAGAGATTTTCGTTTTAAGACTTTTATGATTATTTTACGATTATTTTAAAATAGCTCTTATCCGAATTTAAAGGGAGATAATGCAAAGGAACTGAATAAAGCATAAAGGAAATCTCAATTTATAAAGAAATCGATGTTTCCATTAAAACCACAGTCTAATTATATTATTCCAATTAGATGGAGTATTTTAGTAAAGTTTGCCTCCATTGAGTCGATCGATAGAAACATCGTTAGGGCCATCATCAACGAAGTTATTCACAAATTGATTCATACAGAAGTGAATATGCAAACTTCTTAGAAGTAAAACACTGTCATTTGTGATTAGGAAATATCTATTACGCTATATCATGGAATTATTATATTATACATACGGATATATTATGGAATTATTATATTATACATACGGATATATTATGGAATTCTCTTATAATATGCTCCTGTTAAAATTTAGTTGCTTACAGTAAATTAGGCACGTCGATCAACGTAACATTCTCGTCCGGCATCTATTCGAAACAGTGGCGTTTTATGAATGAATAACGATGATACGGCGTGCTATGATTTACGATATACACACGAGATAAGGACACGAGATAAAAATATGATGCATTGTCAGAATCATAATTTTATAATTTGCAGTAAAAGATTTATGAAATGTTCCTATAGATTAACAAATGTGCATTCATCGTAATATCAAGTACCGTGTGATTTTTACTAATACAATCAGGAAAGACAAATTCAATCAGAAGAACTCGTCAATTAAATCAAACAGATTTTCAATTTCTTAAAACAGAGTAATTTCTTTTCGCAAATCCTCTACGTTTTAATGCATCATTTCTTCATTGCTGGAAATAAATTACGTCATACTTTTATTATTTGCAGGAACTAAAACCGATCTATTCGAAATTAGATGGTCCTTATTAACTTTTGGAAGTGGTCATCACTTCTAAGGAAATCCAGCCATGTAACTTTCACGCTACGAAAACAAACTTGCCCACAGGTGACGATAAACGATATACCTATTCCAGATAAAGAGTCAGTCAGATATCTGGGCATGATTCTGGACAGAAGATTGACATGGAAACAACGTATCTTAAATAAAACCAAACAACTCGAAGAAAAATTTAAAAAATTCTACTGGCTCATCGGCCGATGTTCCAACTTAAACACGCAAAGTAAAATTACACTATACAAAGCCATATTAAAACCCGTTTGAACCTATGGAATCCAACTATGGGGAACAGCGAGTAATTCCAACATAGAAATCCTCCAACGATTCCAATCGAAAACCTTAAGATTCCTAATAGATGCACCTTGGTACGTCATCAACGAAACGATACATCACGACCTCAAGATACCCACGGTCAAAGAAAAATTATCCAAATTCAGCAATAGACACAGCACAAGAGTTAACAACCACCAAAACCCTCTAATTACTCAACTACTCGACACGTCGGAACAGATCCGCAGGCTAAAAAGACATTACTCCTTAGACCTAAGCACTAGATTTAAATAGAATCAAACATAGTATAAACACTTATTAACCATGTCATAGTACCACGTCAGATAAATTTACTTAAAATTCTCTAACGAGAATTGATTGTAAAATAAACGCAAATAAAAAAAATGAAACTTCTGAGAAGACTCTACATCTGGTCTTTTTAGTTTTCTCAAGCACTGAAGCCATCGACAGCGTATAGACAGAAGACTGGGTCGAAGGCAGACCATAAACAGTACTAGCGTGCGGATCTGGACGAGCTCAATTATATTCCGATTTGTATTTACACTTCAGTATTTAAAATATATTTTCTACCTTACAATTTATCCACGCGTTGCTGTATTCACATACATCTAATAACATCAACAATTTTCAGTTGAATAATTGTAATTTAATAATTGTAGAAACTTGCTGTCGACTGATTCGGTTAACAGGTTAAGTAATCTGATACGAGAATCTCAGCATCGAAGAAGAATTTCGGTACAGTGAATATTTCCAATAAAAAATACATTTCAATTCTTTCGTCTAGCTATATCGTAAAACACGTTGCGCTGAAATTCTTGCAGCAGGAAAATTTGGGCCAATAGAAATAACTTACATATTTCTATATCCAATAATATCCTTGATTAAATATTTCCGAAGATTAAAAAATCAAATTTATCACGTTGTACATCTCGTTTACATTCTCGTATTACGTTCCACGAAAATGAAAATAACATGGTACAAATTCCCATGAATTTTTCTTATTTTTATTCGAGAAACCTCGATAAAGGTTTATATAAAGCGTAACAAAACACGAAGGTCCCACTGCGAGGGACAATTGTACATCCAATAGCGATGTTAGGAATAAAAGATTCATATAGAAATGCTCTATTTGTTCATAAGATATAACGAATTTTGCGTGTGCGTAAAAATCACTTGTTGAAAATGTTGAAATACTAAGGTTCAGGATAGAACAAGTTTTTCTCAAATTCACGAAACACCAGAAAGTATGTAACTTTCATTCAACTCATGGCAAGACGTGTACAGGCTTCCTTTTTTTTTATTTAATAGATTATTTACGATCAATTCTCATACAGAATTTTCAGTAAATTTTTTGGCGTGGTACTGTAACTTGGATTATAAAAGTTTATAGTGTGTTTGATTCTAGTTCAATCTAATGCCTCAATCTAAGAGGTATTGCCTTTTTAGTCCGCGGATCTGATCCGTCGTGTCGAGTAATTGGGTAACTAATAGATTTTGGTGGTTGGGGCTTCCTTTGAAACGCAAGCTGGTCGTTTTTAGCATTTTCTGTAATTACAATTAGATAATGCAAAATAAAGACAGAAAATTCATTATATCCCATAAACGAAGACAGACAGATATCGCACGTATGGTTGTTTGGAATTGACAGTGACACCATTCGTAAATTTCAAATTTCCTTCCATCGAATACGAGGTTTACATTGTGTTCCTATTTTTATCACGTAAAATGGCCTGCATACTTGTAATTTCATTAATTATGCGTCAAAGAGCAACTATACCAATGAAGCACGTATTTAGTTTATTTTCAAAGATATAAATCTTAGAAGCCTCCAAAATGTACATTTTTTAAGTCGTGCCATTATCAATGCCAAGCAGCCATACGTTTCTTTATATTCGTTACTTTCTTCGTTGTTTC
Organism: Bombus pascuorum; assembly: GCF_905332965.1. Classification (NCBI taxonomy): domain Eukaryota; kingdom Metazoa; phylum Arthropoda; class Insecta; order Hymenoptera; family Apidae; genus Bombus; species Bombus pascuorum. The sequence continues at coordinate 1,331,025 of NC_083494.1, forward strand.
TAGATGTACAGTCAGCTGCCGAGGCGAGTTCCACAGGTTCTGTTACGCTCTGTACACGCGTGTACGTAAAAAAGGAAAGCGTGAAGCCTGTGCTCGATTACAGAAGCAGAGACTTCTTTGCTGTTGATTTCACGTATCGTTAAATCCGTGCGTGTCAGAGATACTAACAAATGGAAACACGTCGGACATCGTTTATTTCATTAAGTCTGTTGCATCTTGTTTCGATGCAATTTCCATCAAAGCGCGATAGGCAGCGCATCGTCTCGGTGAATAATGGTGAAATCAATTTGCGGGTAACGAGACTACGACGACGTTAAGGTTAATATCTAGCCGCTGTTAGACCGCGACGTGCAACCTTCCTTAGAACTAAATAACTTCGTCCAGTCGACAGTCTCAATTTGCGTATAGAAACGATTAACCGTGCAACCAATGGTCTACCTTGCACGTTGCTTTCACCTACGGGGTGTCCAATTATCACATTCCATTCGATCTTATGCTTTCTATTTTTTAGCATGGACCACTAAAAACGAATTTGCTATTACCTATGGCAATAATTGAATTCCTTGTTTGTCAAATCGGTTAACACAAAAAGACAAAAAGTATAGAAAATTGATCGATTGTTTTAGCAGTAAAATTTCAACAATTTCAACGAAAAGGAAATTAACTGCTTTGACTTGTGAGGTCGTGGCATGCTGAAATAGATTAAAGCACAGTATGTTCTCCTCCGTACCATTTTTGCCTGAAGCATCTTTTTGTTAAATAAAATAAGAGAATAATTAAGGGTGGGAGAGAGAGTTAACTGGGACACCGTGTGCAGAAGTATATATAATAAATAGTCAGATAAATAGTCAAATAGTCAAAAAGTCCATGAGAAGTTTATATACTTTGAAAATATACGCGACTCTGCGTTAATTATCGGAAACAGCAACAAGTAGGTATAATAATAATACTATAAACTAGCAAATACTAAGCAAATGCGTCTATATAATTATATAATTAATATATAATAATATAATAATACTAAGCATAGCCTGTCCTCACTCGTACAGCTTATCGGTTTTAATTGGACGAGGAGAAGAAGGGAAAGTAGTCAGGGAATCGTTAGTGATTTAATTATCGAGGAGTAATTAAATTTAGATGCGGAAGTATCAGGCTCGGGAGAAACGCTTTAAACGTTTTATTGTCGTCAACCAGGATTATCGATTAGAACCAGCGGAACGGTCTATCGCTATCGATCTAACAAAGAAAAATTAGAAAAATTTTCAATGGCGTGTATCGAGAACGAAATATCGAGTTTCTATGTCAACTTTTTCCCTACGAATATTGGCGATGCGTTCCAACAACTACATTTAAAAAGAAAGTTGTTTCGTGTGGATTTTCGCGACAGTTATTTATCCATTGGTTAATCTATAGACTCCATACGATAACCAAGTTCTACGATAAGAAATCAGACTCGTTAAACATGTAAATCAACCATTGTTGACGCCTACTAATGTCAGCAGTTAGAGTCCAATGAATTTCAGAACAATTGAAATAGTTTTTTCGTGACGTACGAGTAGAAATCGAACCACTCTAATTGTCGAGTTTACAACCACAATGAGAATTGTAAAAAAAAATGTGTAATAGGTAAATTCTTGCTGGCAAATAAAGGCAACTAAAAAGAAAGAGCAAAGAGAGATTTTAAGATAGAAAAATATAACGATTTGTGTGTATCGTGGTAATAATTTATAGTTCTCGGCGCGCTGAAACAACGCACGAGCTGCGCAGTGGAAGAATTAAAAAAAATATATGGCGGCAATAACAACGATAGCATCGATAATAAAAAGCAAGAAAGGGATGTAAATTGGCGAAGCGAAGACGCGAGAAACGAAGCATTAAGGGGCTCGTGAGATTTTTAATTAAATCCAAATAACAATCGCCGGTATTTCCCTATCCAATTTCATATTCAATATTTACTTTCTTCAAGGGAATTATAACGCGCGCGCGCCCAAAGGCAGTTACCTGGTGCGTAATTAACGCGTGCACGCTGTGTGAAACGATCAGTGGAACTTTAACATCGCAACAAAGTTTCAAGCGATCCGTTATCGAGACATTAAGAACGGGTTTACTTCCTTTCGAGCATCCGCAATTAAAAATATAAATTCGATTCCGCTGGATGGAATTAGTCGGCCGGCAATAAACCGTTGGTACTTTCAATCATTTCCTTTGAATGATCCTCGTATTACGAGATAAAATTATACTATCATTTTCCCACATTACCATCCCTTTTGATCGATAAAAAACGCATTTCAAAGACATTCTCTATTAAATGAAACGGCTCCTTCGATGGAATTATCCATCGTTCAAACTTATATCGAGTTCTGACCGCTTGAAATAACGTAGCGAAGTATACTCGACAAACCTGAGGCACACTCGGACTCGGTTCCTTTTCAGCTCGGCGAAGTAATCACAGGGAAATCGCAAACTCGACGCTAGCAATTATTCTAACGAAGTTACGGCCACGAATAAAATCATTATCCGTAAAATTATTCGATCAAAGCCTTTCGATCAAAGCAATCGTATTTAGTTAAACCTTTCGATTAAACATTACGTTAACGTGTATGTTTAATGTAATATTAAGCAAATCGATTTACAAGTTGATATTTCTTCCATTTTTAATAAACATGTCCGAGTCGAATCGAATTAGCTAAACGTTATGTAGTATCGGAGGAAAATCTAGAGTAATTAAGAAGGTCTATTTGACCATGGGATATGCACGTGCCAAGTATACCGGAGCCAGGGTATAAAAGATAGCCATTAGTGAGTTAATGGGCTTGAGTGTGGGAGGAGAGCTCTTTTAATGTTGCCAGCAGAGTTCTCTAATGTTGCCGGCGTTGTCGGGCTTTAGTGTGGGCAGAGAGTTCTTTTAGTGTTGCCGGCGTTGTCGGGCTTTAGTGTGGGCAGAGAGCTCCTTTAGTGTTCCCAGCGGACTTCTTTAGTGTTACCGGCGTTCTCGGGCTTCAGTGTGGGCAGAGAACTTTAGTGTGGGCAGCGAAGTTCTGTAGAGTCGCTGGCGTCGTCGGGCTTTAGCGTGAGCAGAGAGCTCTTTAATGTTCCCAGTGGAGTTCTTTAGTGTTACCGGCGTTCTCGGGCTTTAGTGTGAGCAGAGAGCTCTTTAATGTTCCCAGTGGAGTTCTTTAGTGTTACCGGCGTTCTCGGGCTTTAGTGTGAGCAGCGAAGTTCTGTAGCGTTATCGGCGTTCTCGGGCTTCAGTGTGGGCAGAGAACTTTAGTGTGGGCAGCGAAGTTCTGTAGAGTCGCCGGTGTTGTCGGGCTTTAGTGTGAGCAGAGAGCTCTTTTAATGTTCCCAGTGGAGTTCTTTAGTGTTGCCGGTGTTGTCGGGCTTTAGTGTGGACAGAGAGCTCTTTTAGTGTTGCCAGCGGAGTTCTTTAGTGTTGCTAACGGAATTCTTTATTATTTATAGATATTTCAGAATCAATTATATTCTTTCTATAATACTACGCGTTTTTATTTCTACATCATACAAATACCTTTATGAATATTAACGACTGAATTTATATCGTGTATTACGCAATTACTTCAATTATTATTCTCCACCTTTGTACAGCTAGTCAAAAATTGTGTAACCAATAAAAACTCAGAAAATAGTTCGTCATGCGGCTTACGTTCATGCAAAGAGAGACATTCTGCCGTAAGAATGTCTCTTTCTGAGGAAAATATGAAACCATAGTGAGGAACCTTTTGCTGAGAATTTCTTTTCGAGAATGCAAGAACCGTCACGGCTTCAAAAATACACTCTCGACCTCTCACACAAGCGAATAAAAAGCCACAAAATCCATCACCACATACAATTCGCATACATTTAGAAATATAATCGATAAAGAAGCTAATTCAGACGTTTTAAAAGAAATTCTACTGTCAAAAATTAACATAAAACACTAAATAATACGGTAAACTAATATAGAACACACACGTGTTAAATTGAACGTAATAAATTGAATGTTAAGTTTGTAAGTATAAATTAAAAATAGTGTTGGGCAACCGTGATCCAAACCCAGTTTGAACCAGGCTTACCGTAATTAATTTCGCATAAGTTTCAAACACATCCCGGATTCATCGTCGCGAATGAGTGTAAGCAGAATTTATGACCTCCCGAAATTCGAAAACGACAGGTTGCGCTGTACGGAATGCTACAAATGATTAATTCATATCCTCGCACAATGAAACGCTTAAAGCAGCACCATTATAACGTTTATTCGTTAAAATGATAATAAAAATCTTTTAAATTCTTCCTCGTTCGATGTAACAAATAAATAAGATGTACGAAGAATACTTAGACGCATTTAAAGTTAGTTTTCTGATAATTAATACAAGAAATTGCTGTTAATTACTGTTCAAGGCTACAAAAAATTGTCCAACATAACTAATTACCTAGTCAGAAACTTCTAAAGTTATAGAATTGTAAATTAATAAAAACAAATTAATATTCCAGTTGGTTAAATTTCAATGACCTATTGATTTTACATCAATCTTAATCTGTGTAAGCATAAATATAATCTAATAATTACGTCAGAATTGTGTAACGTAATATAATTTATTTGGCATGGATAAAGGAGATGGAAGATCCACGAACAAGAAAATTGCTATATCCAAGTAACTAGGAATTCGAAAGACGAGCTAGTTGGTCTTCTACGGTTAACACAGTATAAAATGACCATGAATAAAATTTCAGTAATTTTGAGAGCGTGGTCGTGAATTTTAATCGAGATAAAAACACATGTCGACATCATACTTAATGCAAGCCGCATTTTCTTTTTTGTCTCCACGCAAGATATAAGACATAATTGCATATGCAAAGACGGGAAAATAATGTTATGTGCTTCTCAGAGATAATAAATTACATGAATTCCAGATAAAGCTTCGTTGTATGTGCATCTTATGTATTTCTTATCTTTAAACGTAACGTTTACTACGTTTCTTGCTGCTCTAAAGTTAGTATAATAATCCTACTATAAAATACATCAATAAATAAAGTTTGACAAAATTATTCTAAAAATATTTATATCTGAAAGACGCAGACAATGATTTTAACATCTCCCTTCGTTTCTTAAATTATTTAAGTCTGACTTATGCATAAATGAAGCGAAAGTGCTTTTATATTTATGACATCTACGATTTGTAGAAAAATTTGTATTTACAATAGTCTAAATACGTGAACAATTTTTATATCCGAAAATAGCGAAGCAAATTTTTCGAACATTTTACAAATAAAAATATAATTCATTACAACGAAGTTAAAAATTACATGCTAATATTATTATTCTTATGGTTTCTGAAAAAAAAAGATAGTAAATTAGGAAGATATTTATTCTACTTAATTTGGATCTCAATTCCAATGAAATTCGTTTAATGCTTCTGGTGTCGATAAAGTGAAATTAATAATAATAAGTTTTAATATAATAATATTATGAATAACAATGAGAATTGAGAAAGTGTTCTTGTAATATAAAAATTGAAATATTGTTTATTAAGCATTATTCATGAACGCTTTGGAAAACCAATAACAGGGCAGTTTAATGACAAAAATATATTGCCAAACAATTCACTAAATCTTAATATACAAGAAGAAAAATATATTCTCCTCGGCTATAATGATTCCTCAAAGCACGTTCTTATTGTTCTTCTTGTTTAATTTTTAAATATACGCATATCGTTTCACATGTTTTACAAATCATCCACAAACGCAAATCGATGATAAATTAATTCTCTTTGTCTCTAATTACCATTCTCCTATTAATAGAAATCTATAACACGTTTGATTAAACGTTAACAAATAACCGACGTTTATTCCTGCAAGCTCAATAATATATTTTAGTACATTCTAAATTATATTTTCACGTTCACTTTTACAATTTCCAAGATCTAATTTACTTTGCGAATAAACGTAAACATTAGGCAGCCAAAATCTCAGGAATTCAATCGTCGAATAAAGATACCGTAGAGCTCCATTTATCTGAATTGTCGGAGAACAATCATTTACGTAATTGGAGTTCATATAATATGAACTTGGATTCAGAGAAATGAATCAAAGCAGCAAAAGTTCAATTAATCGAGCATCAAGTAAAATTTCGCTCGGATAAATGGGGTACATAAAAGATATAGCTTAGAAAACACGAAGTTGGCGCCCCGTTGGGGGTAGCCACCCACATGCTACGTTTTTATTTTTTTGTTTTTCTTATTACCAATGAGATATAACACTTTACCAAATATCCTTCAGGACAAATTGTAAAAACCAAAATAAAAAAAAAAAAAAGAAAAAAAAAGATAAATGGGGTTCACACAAATGAAGTTTTACTGCAATTACAATATATTTGTCAGTGACGGAACTGGCCAATTTTCCCCGCTGTTTTTTATTTCTCGTTCGCGTAATAGAAGCTCACATTGGGACAAATAAATTCAACCGAAAAAAACTCAATTAATCGGGTGTTAGCTAATGATTCGTTGCAATAAATGGAGTTCAGAAAGACGAAGTTCCGCTGTAAGAAATATTTCAGCAAATAGGCGTCTGTTTACATTCGCGAAAATATCTACTATTTTTCAAAGAAGCGCAACCACACTGGCTCCCGAGCAGAAACAACGTCCCCTAGCACTGACCGACCCCTGTAATTCAATTTGCATTTATATTGTATTAATTTAAAGAAGGGTGAAAGTACAAGCTCTAAGCGACGATGGGAAGATGGAGTTCGGCGAGAGTACAAGCTTCAAGCGACGGAGGAAGTTGGGGCACAGAGGGTAGGTAAGATTCGAGATCGCGAGGCAAAAGAGAAAAAAGGAAACACGTAATAGATACAGTAACGAGGAAGCAGTTTACCCGCCTTGCTGACTTGAATTTCCCGAATTACGCGCGCCATGAAAGCGCGATAAAAGCACCCACTGCGCCCACAATCCACGAAGAAAGTTACGGCCCACTTTTCTCCATCCTCTTCTGTCATCCGCATTTTTCCATTTCGCCCTTCAGATCCCCTGTACATCCATTTACATTCTTTTCTCCAAGACGGCAGATCCGCTACAGAATCTCTTGCGAAAAAATGACTGGTATCTCGATAACGCGATCATCGATCAACAGCTTCGCCAAAATACACTCCTGTGTATGAGTATTAGGCCCCCTCATGGCAAGTTTCGTATATAGCAGCGGCATCTTCGTGACGACATAATGGCAGATAGTCTAGAGCTGTTTAGTCTTGCCATAATTTACGACTGGGCTCGGCAAGGACCTTGGCAGATTGCTCGAGCGAATGTGTTCGAGCGAATGGAAAGTCGATAGCCGGCGACTCAAAGTGGCCTAACTATGAGCTGTCGACGATACGTACGATTGTTTACTGAACAGTGTTTGGGGCAGAGATATCTCTGCTACTCGCAAACAAATTTGCTACGAGGCTCGGATAAATAAAAGAATATCGCCGTAGCATTCGTATCGCTGCTTCAGCTGCTAAACCTGAGTTTTATAATGAGCATGCTTCGGGAGGGGAATAATTTGCTCGCTAGCAGCGGTTAGTTGGACGTCTCTCGTTTAGATGATGCGTGAGATAGTTTACTGATGACAGGTGACCCGACGTTGCATTGCCAAAGAATAGAGACTTCGTCTGAAGCATCTGGCCATGGAAGACAGTGATGATATTGTTGGCCATGATCTTGCGTTGATGCAAAATAACGACACAGAGGCTTGTAGGGACCTATGCATTACAAGATGAACATAATGTGTTAAGAATCATCACAGTATCCTAACTTAGATCTCGTTGCCAGTGTTCCGTACGAAATAGATGCAACTTACAATCAGAGAAGTTTATTAAACATCTGAATCGACATTTTTAACTAATTATGGATAAAAACAGTAGAAAGTTGTATAACGTGATCGTTAGAGCATCGCTGTATATGTTGTGGACTAACACGAGTAATTAAGACGAGTATTATTTATAACGTCTGGCCATTATGAATAAAGACAAACATCATAATGACTAATCCGAACCTAATCTAAACCTGATTCGAAAAGAATATTCGTAGCTTTATTCCTAATGCCTGGACAGTTCACTAAGTTCTATCATTATCAGTCTTCGCTCGGTAATGACCGGTCATTATGAATAATAACCTATTTGTCACTTGGCCCGTAACATACGAAGTCCAACACAAAGGAAAGAACACTGACCTCATAGGTCTGGAACCAAGAGTACGAGGACAAAGATGAAGAAACAGTTGCAGAAGATGTATTATTGACTAGCAATAACGTTACAAAACTTAGTTTGACTGCTTCATTTATTGCCGGTGAATGCATTTTCCAATATATACGTGTCTTTACACTCGGTTGAAAATGTCAAGCTACAAAAGTGCTTGAAAAGCTGGCCAGTTCTGGCTTCCTGCGATTTCTACCTCCTCCCGAGGATCAAGTCAGTGATCAAAGGAACTGATTCTTTGTCGGTAGGAAGTATGAGAGCAAGAACAATCGAGATCTCGACGATCTTACGGAATATGGCCTGTAGAATTGCTTTGAACATGGACAGCATCGTCTGTAACTATATGTCAACACAGAAGTGAGCTACCATGAAGGCAATTGTCGTCAATTTTCTGAATTTGTTTGATGGGAACAGTTGCAGCGTCGTTTTCTTACGTCGAACCACGCGTATGAAGATGAGATTTTTATTACACGTTGAGAACACAGCTGTAGAACCGCGATGCATTCAAATCAGCTGACATCAAAAGTTCACGGAGCCCAGGTCGCTTGAAGACTAAAAAGGAAACATCCACACGACCCAGTTTTAGCATAAATGATTACCTCAATAAATCCTGATCCGGCTACTCGGTGATCAAGTTTATACACGCAGATTGCATTATGAAATTTCTATTTGCACGTGTAAACTGTATAAATCTCTTAAGGAAATAGTAATAAAAAAAAGAAAGATTAATATCGTCGTTACAAAGGTGTGAACGTGTACAACCTATGCTTGTGTGTATGAATTGACAATCTGCGATGGTTCAATGGCGATGACCACTCATGTGCTACAAATCCTAACGGCTACGTTAATCTGTCAAATGTCCTGACGGGTAAATTGCAGAGGAAGAATATGGAAAATAAAGAAACTATAACAAACTCAATGAAAAGATTATAACATTGGACCTATAAATTCTCTATATATCTTAAGATTCTATTAAATTCCTAGATAACAATTCTGAAATATTTTACAGTTTCTTGTTCTGTCACATTCTATAGATGTTCGAGTACATACGAACAGGGGCGTGTGTCGCTTAACACTAGAACTACCAACAGTTAACACGAAGCTATTTTTACCCAAATCAATCACAATGACTGGTCTTTAAAAAATACGTAATAATAGAATATTTTTATATTTGATGATTTATTACTTTCTTACAGAAGCAATCCCATGTTATGTAGTACATTTTTGGTATTATTAATCCATCTGGGACCATGATCCCTAAACGAGGGTTGACAAATTTATAAAATTGTAGAACCAGTCGTTTTGATTAGTGTGGTATTTCTAGTGTTAGCATCTAGCGATCTAGCGATCGATTCGGAATTTTCCTCATAACTGATATCGTCATATGATACGCAGTAAAAATTGTAAAAACGTATGGGAAGATGTACAAAACGAGGAAACTGGTTAATTGGGGTTCGATAAACAGATTGCAGGACCCTTTGACTGTTACTGGCATAGGTAGCCTCGATACAAAATTATTTTCAGCTCGAATACACAAAAAACAAAATAAAATTCATTATATTATTCTTTGAGTTATCGTTACGAACGTCATTGCATCATTGCGGGAAGAAAATAACACGAAGTAGGAATTTTAAAATAAAATTGTAAAACCGGTGGATTTGGTGTGGTAGTTCTAGTGTTAAATGGCAGGGGTGAGGATTCGCGTTAAGCCACGCACCAGCATAGCGGTTTCTGCGGACTAAATGTTCCATGTTTTGGCTGAGATAAGCTCGAAACCGTGAAGAATGTAGCCCGCACATTAGGCACGTGTATCCCGACAAGAGAATTTGCTGGACGCGAAAGAAACACAGCAAGCTATTACAGAGCTCAAGTTACATAGAAAGTGACGTAACTGTAGATAAACGTAGAACGGGTTAACTTTGAGTAACGTGACAAGCATCATCGCTCCACGACTTCCTATTGGTAGCCATAGCTAGCTTTACCTGATACGTGTGTGCTTCGTTGTTTTTAAGCGTTTCCTATGCAAATAAAACGCAACTGAAATTGAAATTCCTGTTTGGAACGTGGTCAAATCGAGAGGTCGAATTAATACAGTGAGCATACGCCTGGCAAAAATGAAGTTTGTAACATATTGCTTTACCTACACACTTATCTACGTCCTTTTGCCATTAATCTCTATTCCTACGTATTTTCTAGTTCATCGATCAATTTCCAATTCATGCGACGTATGTAATGTAAGAGTTTCGGAATAAATTTCGTGACAATTCAAAGTGTATACTCACTTTTGACTGTCGCTGTAAGTTCAACGTAGGTGGAACGAAAGAAAGTTTAATGGGAAACATGTATTCATGACAAAGATTAGAAGACAAGGATAAGGATCGAAAGACATTGTCACATCTTTGCTCAGAAGCTTCTGCTTCTGTTTAACATTGATATTTGAGTCTTTCAGAATGGGAATTCAGAATCGTCGAAATAAGGGCACAGATAATAGCCAATTCCACGATAAACGTAAAGAATTATGTTTATAACGTCATCAAGCTTTCTTATATGACTTTTGAACGATTCATTTATAAAAAAAAGTTCGCAATAAATCACTGTCCGGCGTTTGAAAACAAAGTAATTTTATCCGCCCAGCACGTCGCGATAAGATTCAACAATCAAGGTTTTACCATGGATAATTTGTCTTGTTCGATTGAAAATCGATCAAAATGATCGGTATCTGATCAGTGTGTGTGTATAATGGTCACTGGAACGTCGACTGTTATTATTCCAAAATTTCAACTTACTCGTTTGGTAGGAACAGATCGTTGAAACGTATGTATCGCGCTATCTTGGATCTCTGAAAGGTCTTGCAACATGTTCTCCAAAGCGATGCGTTCTTTACAATCTAAGAGGATTAAAAAGTATAAATCTCGTTTGCATTCTTCACGGTTGAGCCTCGATTAAAGATTTCCGTTGATCGACGATAAGATACTGGAAATGCGAAGTTATGCGCTTTGCGCGAATGTATTGTGTCGACAAGCGTAACTCGCAAGCCCGTTAAGAGAACGTCTCACATTGGCTCGCATAAATGCGCGGCTCATTGGCGGTATACATCATATAGATCATAAGATGATGATAAACTGGACGTAGCATCGAATGTCGATTGACCTATGACCTATTTGCACGATGCATGCAGTCTGTCAATAGCTGTGCAAGAAATGAAGATGATGAAAGATAGGGAAGATACGCTCCGTTGCTTAAGATATACGTTAGCCTCTCGCGGATAGTACATGTAATGTGCAGAATGCAACGCGAGCCTAAATAAATAGTTGCCAGAGCTCTATGAATACGCGTGTCGGATCTTTTTCAATATTAATGCATAACGAATTAGCTGCATTAAGGTTACATTTTGCAGACCTGCGATACAATAAATTAAAGATCGAATGAAAAGCTGGCGATTTCAAATAAACGGGCTCTGTTATGCAGAAGCCTATCAACCCTAAACATTGCAAAAAATTGATTAGACACAGTACGGACCTTGGAATGTTGATTATCTTTGTTGTGAAAAAAGATTTTGAAACTACCAAGAAATATAACCTCTTTGGTCTTGTAACTATTTTTCAGGAAACTTCGAAACCATTCGGTTGTGCAAAATGAATTCCTCGATCCTCTTGAAATAACAAATCTGAAGAAATTTACTCGTGCCAGATACTCTGACATTATGATCAAATTTAGGGTCAATACTTCATCGTCGTGTGTCGGGCAAAGTTAAGTGATTATTTGTTTTTAACTAAAATCCTACGCATACACCGGACTGTATAATTTTAATTATTTAAGTTCGATTAATAAAGTTCGTCGCATATGGAACACTGTGGTATGTTGGCTAAAGTTAGATGAATATTTGTTCCTAACTGAAATCTATACATACAGTCGACTGTATGATTTTGATTATTTAAGTTTGATTAATAAAACTCGTTGCACGTGGATCTTAATTCGTTGTTCAAGCTGCTCCACAGTGAATTCTTTCTATTAATACATGCAACGATTTGCAGATGTTTCTTTGGTCGTCGTAGCAACAAAACCTTCATCCATCTCCATAATCCTGAGAGTTTTTAAAAAGGCTCGTTCGCTTGCGTTCACGCCATCATTTGGCACCACTCGCTCCTCCCTTGTTCTCTTTGGTTCACCCTTAACATCAACGTATACGTACGTGTTGCTCGTGCATAAAGTATATTCAAGCCGTCATGGATCGAAGTTGCAAGCTGCACGAGGGATCTCGCGTGAGCAAACTCTGCTGCTAGGCGCTACTTGAAATTTTCAAGCAAGAATGATTTATGAGGAGGCCTCGACCTCGCCACTAGTCGACTCTCGACGCATTCGAGAAGCGTACATTTTAATCTTAGTCACCAGCACACAGACACGGCCAGACAAGGGCGTTACAGAGCTGTACGACTATCCGAACGACGTCTTCCGCATCGTGGCTGTCCCAGTATATAGCTCCACTACTCGTCCCCTGTCTTTAACGGGCAAATGCCAACTCGTCCCTACAACTCGCGTGTATATGAAATGCCACTTTTGATAAAAGCAATATACATTCGCCTTTTGTTCCTATACAGTCGTACTTGTTCCTCGCCCTTTACTTCGCTTCCACGTTATCATATCCAACTTAGATAGATAATCGTACATAAATTTATGACCGTTTTATGGTCGTAGATAGACTGTGGATTTCTATGGATTTACGGCAGATTTGAAGAGATTTTAGAAAAGAGCACGGAATACGCATAATGCGCAGAAATATATGGATCGTTTATTTTGTAAGTGGTGCGTTAAGTTTTTGAAAAAAATTGAGAAGACGAAGAAGTTTACATATACTTTGGTGTGACATTTTTATTTATGAACAAGTTATAATTGAAATTTTAAAATATATCAATAAAATGTTTTAACACTAGAACTACCGATAGTTAACACGAAGGTATTTCTACCAAAAGAAATACGTAAAATAGAATATTTTTCTATTTAATGATTTATTACTTTCTTACAGAAGCAATTCCATGATATATAGTACATTTTTGGTATTATTAATCCATCTGGGACCATGCTCCCTAAACGAGGGTTGACACGTTTATAAAATTGTAGAACCAGTTATTTAGACTGGTGTGGTATTTCTAGCGTTAGCATCTAGCGATCTAGCGATCGATCCGGAATTTTCCTGATAACTGATATCATCGTATCGAATGATACGCGGTAAAAATTTCAAAAGTGTGTGACAAATTGTACAAAACGAAGAAACTGGTTAATTGGAGTTCGATAAACAGATTGCAGGACCCTTTTACATTTTGACTGGTATTTATATAAGTAGCCTCGATACAAAATTATTTTCAGTTTGAATACATAAAAAACAAAATAAAATTCATTATATTATTCTTATAACATGAAGGAAGAATTTTTAAATAAAATTGTAAAATCAGCCAATTTGACTGGTGTGCTAGTTCTAGTGTTAAACAATTGAAATTTCGTTAAGAAATGGAATTGTATAATTATGTATTTTGAAAGCGGTGTAAGTCCATTTCCTGTAATCTGTAGCCTGTCCACACAATCGAGGCAACAATAACGAACAGCAAATGATAACGAATGTAATCCTATCCTCTTCACCTCATATAATATTGCATGCGCGGATGTGAACAACCTGTTTAAATACGATTCAGTAATATGCTCGTAAATTATTATTACCTTACGAGCATCATTAAACTAATAACAGTTTTGCATTTATATCGAGTTGTTATCAAAGCGTTAATCTAAGATGCAAGGAAGTGGGAGGATCTTGATAATTATCGCAAATAAGTCAGTAACATCTGCAACTCGGTAAACACTTTATTTTATATCGAGAAACTTTATTCATTTATTTAACATCTTAACGTGAATCTAATATGCTTAACATAAATCCTACAAGCACACTGCTCCAGTAAATAAGAAAATTATATTGAAATTAAATAGCAGTATTTTGCATCTTCAGTTTTTATTCACAAAGGAGAATAGATTAAAACAGAGAAGGTAAGTTTTAAATAATTGAAATTTAATGAATTGTACAATTCGACTATTTTTTAAGTAGGTCCATTCATAGCGTCAAAAAAAGATATTGATCCAGTTAGTTCTCAAAAAGAATATATTGAATATATATAATGAGTTAGTTCTCATAATGATATCTATTATACTTATACACATTGGGACGTGAATAAACTAAATAGACCTTGTCAGGATTCGATGGAAACGCGAATCCTTCAATATTCCAAAACGAAGAAAAAATGAATTTCTACTATTTTCAAAATAAACGATCTATTTAAAATATTCAAAATACAGAACTTCTTACAATATTCGATAAATGAGACAATTTTCTATTCGAGTTCCATTTTGTAAGTTACAAAATATATACAAAAATATACATCTACATAAATATCCGCATTCTTACGTTACATGTTATCATATCTTTGTATTTCATATTTTTATTCTCATTTGTTGAAACGGTCACCACTTCTAAGAAAACTCTACATCTGGTCTTTTTAATTTTCTCAAGCACTGAAGCCATCGACAGCTCATAGTTTTTCTTCAAAACGTAGTCATGTAACAGTCGAAGCATAAGCTATCAAATAGATCATATAACTACAACTTTTAATTATTTCGAATGACTGGCACGAAGATCGTAATGGACGCTGCGTACGTAAGAGACCAAGCTGTTCCAGAAACGCACAGGGGCGAGGATAATATTGGCTTTCCTCCGACCCACCCTGTCATAATTCGCAGTGGACGCCGTACAGATATATTTATCCCCATATTGCTGTTTCTGTAGCACCATAGAAGTTGACCGAGGGTACACCTTGGTTATATACCTGAGGGGTTGCAGAGGACTGCTTTCAATTTGATTGCTATTCCGCGTATGTGGTTTACGGTGGCCTGCTCCAAGCAATGGATCCTTGATGAGAATTATATGCCGGCTGCCTCGTCGCGAAGCACAGTCCACTCTTTGTGTCAAAGGGTTTCTCTGTTCGTGTTGTCTCGAAAACACACATTGGATGCGCAAGATAAACCATCGGATCTGGTAAAAGTATTTGTAACGCTACTAGTAGGTGGCTAAATGTCGCCAACCTTATACCACTTTGAGTTTTGTAAACAAAATTTCGTGATACAGTGAAGATGCGTTTATATGAACTCCACTTATGTGTTTGTTTCTCTTGCCTTTGCATCATCAAGTCAGAATCCAAGCGAGGATTCCATAGGCTGATTTGGTGGTTTAGAATTCTACGTCAAAATATAATGAAATATATTTTATTGAAATACAGAAAAATCCGTGAGCTACTGTAAGTCTTGGAATTGGAAGCGATTCGACTTCATCGCTGATATAAAAAGAAAATGTTGCACGTGTTGGCGGATACGGAAATCCTTGCCCCTTTCTGCGATTGGACGGAGGAAGGAAAAATCCATTAAAGTAAAAGAAGAAAGCCAGACGGCAAGCAGCGTCGTATCGCGCACAAACATGAATTTACACGATTGCAGTAAAGCCATGGGGTAAGCCAAGTTACGAGGTGGACGTTTCAAATAAAGATGTCCGCACGCGATAAACAGTGGCACCGTCGCGACGCGTTCCTCTAAACATTTCTGGCTCTGCTTTCGACCTCTTTCTATCTACCTACCTACCTTGCTTTCTATCCTCCTCAAACTCCATTTTCATCTTTATACTTTCGATAAAAGCGTTCCCGTCACGGAATGAGATTTACATACCAAAATGCCGGAAGTCCGAGCCCACGTCTGTCCCACAATCAAATGTCCTACATCAGACGCGCAAGATCGATGAAAGAGGACTCGCACGTATTTACGTTTTATTACTGTTTTACGTGCTCTTTATGCGCGTATAGAAATGTTCAGTTCTCTCACACATCCGATGATTAGAAAATGATTGCGTGATACGTATTCAGAAAGATATTACTTGATAGAAGAAAATTTTATTTAAACGTTTGATGTTCGATGTTGCGTATACGCAGGGTTGTACTTTGAGAGGTTACTAATTAAGTGATATAATTAATCATTAATGATAGAATTTGTTATACTCGGTGAAAAATTGTATTCGATTGTATTTCATGCTCGATGTTGCGTGCTTGAGATATTGCTAATTAACTGATAATTAAACGATAAATGTATGTTTATCGTCGGTAAAACTGATTCCAAATTTTAGTTAATTATAATTTCTTTATAGGAAGGTAGAGAGGAATGTTCGTATTATTAAATAATCTGCGAAAAGAGAATTTTCCACAGTTTAAAAAAGATTAGATTTTGAAAGGATTAGTACGAATGTGAAAATTGTAGACATCGTTCTCGTATATATGCTTCTTACAATATGGTTTAGAAAGAATCACACGCGCGGAGAAACAAAGAATAAAATTGAATTTTCGCGACTTGTGAAAAATTCATCTGCTATCAATTTTCAACAATCACTTTCATCGACTACGCGATGATTATTTTACGCTAAAATAATCGTACATTCGATCGAATTAAAATTTTACCAAATTTCCATGGATATGATTAAAATTGTAATTAATAATATAACAAATCATACCTAATAATATAGTAATTTTGCAATAAACATAATATTTTGTCAATTTCATTTTAGAAGATTATTCTA
Organism: Bombus pascuorum; assembly: GCF_905332965.1. Classification (NCBI taxonomy): domain Eukaryota; kingdom Metazoa; phylum Arthropoda; class Insecta; order Hymenoptera; family Apidae; genus Bombus; species Bombus pascuorum. Next base: position 1,347,905 of record NC_083494.1, read on the forward strand.
CCGTAAGAACTTTGAAAAATCAGAAAATCTATTTCTCTTTAATAAATAGTTTGAAGCTCTGAAAATAAAATAAAAAGGTTATACATAAAATACGAATTTACTTTTGAGTTACACAGCCTCTAAAATGAACTCGTACATTTCCACGAAAGATTATACTGTTAAACATTCAACACGTTTTCCGTGAAACCATGAATGTATTTCAAAATTGATCTCTAAGCTGTATTTGTCCAAACTGAGATAAATATTTTACAGCATAATTCCCATTAATTTATATAGCCATTAACCGACTATCACTTTAGGACCATTATTATGATAAGCAAATGTATAAACAATTTTCTTGCAAGAAAGATAATTAACCTTCAAAAAATTTGTTTTCTGAGCAATGGCTTTTCCAATGCCTAAGGAGTATCACTAACGATTAACAGTATTATTGTTCCTGTTTCTTTTCTATTCTATTCTATTGTTATTTTAATTACTTATGGATGGTGTGGTTGTGAATGTTTCATAGCCAATATGATACAAATTTCTACATCATTCAAAACAAGTTTTGTAATTAATAATATGCAAAAATAAAATACCAATCATGAGAAAAAGAACACCTTGTTTCACTTACTACAGTAAGATAATCCCTCAAGTGACTTTACTTCAGTCTCTATGCCAGTAAAATATTATATACGTTATTTAATTTTTACATTTCTTTATTTATTACAAAAGAGAATGATAGGAAAGTTTTGTCAATTATTTTTGACGTATAATATAAATATCAACTTTTATCGTAATGTAAATAGAAAGTTACTATCGTTTGAAATTAACGATTACCAATTTTTCACTTTGTACGCTTCACACATCAACTGCTTTTCATACAATTTTCCCATTATATTACTGATAAAACAACGTGCTTTTAATTTCGATTAATTGAAATTCAATTCCTTGGAACCTATAACAGAACGATGCCCCATAAATATTTTTGGTACCCGTGCTACACAAAGATTGGCCATTCTCTGCCATCGTCCTTTAGCGATTACGCGATAATGAAGTGAAACTAAACGCTAAAATTATGTATTATCTAACTGTACTAAACCAGCATTAATGCACGGACATAGTTTAACCGACGTACACAATTTATGACATTTTCTTCAGGAAACCCTATTGATTTTGCAAGGTCATTACTTAACGAATAGAGAATAGAAATACTATCTGGGCATGGTCAGATTTAAACTTGTTAGTAACGGTACCGTTGATCTACGTACACGCGATACATACAAGGGAGAATCATTTTACATTTACGGAAGCATACGTTACACAGATGCAAGGAGGAAACCTCTTGTAACATGACCGAAAAAATATAAATCTACAAAGATGATATCAAGTTTGTACGTAACATACGAAAAGACACCAAGTAGAATTAATGTCTAACGGTAGCTAAGCTTAAACGCGAACCAACGTATTTATGTCCTGGTCGTACGAACAAATTGTCATGTAAGACAAGCATAAACTAAATATTTGAGGTCTTGTTAACGGCCTAAACCTATAGTTAGAAACTGTCAAGTTGTCTTGCATTAATAATCGTTCAATTAAGTTTAATTAACGTAATTTATATATTAATATGTAATATATTCGTTGTTCTACGAGTTACATTAATAGAAAATCCATATGAAAATATAAGAATTCTAATGATCAGACTTTTGTATTCATCGATATTTTAAGCATGACACACATAAATTATGAAACTGATGGTTCAGGAAATATTAACAGGGGGAAATTTCAATAGTAAAGTATTTTAGATACTAAAAAGATATTTAATTTACTAAAGATTAATGTCTCTCATATTAGAATTTCATCATAGGCTACAATTTTCAAAGTTTCAAAAATTCCTTTAAATCCTCGATGATAGATAACGTTTCGTTATTTGATGAATAACTCTATACGTTCAAACGTAATCAAGTTACGAAATCAAATCCAATATGTTCGCTAATTGGATTTATTTTATGTGTAATTTGTGAAACAAATAATTTACATCTACTTAGTAATAACCAAATAAATATCAATTTATTTGTAACTAGCTTTATAAGAAATCATTAAATTTCTCCAATTAGGGAATTCCAATAATCTTATACTATGCTTTAACAAGGATGCAAAAACAAACGTGTGAAATGTGGAAGAACATTTGCAGATGTTCATATCTGTTAATAATACTTTTTCTTATGAAACTGTGGAAGATTTATGACCACGTCATGATTTATCATCTTTCCATCCACGATTATTGTAACATGGTACAGTATTTTATTTAAAATAAAAATAAATGTATTATTTATTTTATTCACAGTCGGATCGACTACCATGGTCATTAACGACTATTTTTATACTCCATGGCACGTTAAATTCTCTCCAATATCTTACTTTCCTCTCAGAAGTGTGCATATCCTTATAATTGTCGACATTTTCCTTTCTTCGTTGTATACACGCATCTATATCATGTTGATGATTGACTGTCTCACATTGCAGATGCCGCATTTGACACAAGGACTATACAATGCAGAATGCGCATATATGTCAGCTGAGTCTTATCCCATTTATCGTGGTTTCTTCTTTAAGTTGTTCGTTTGTCTTTAAATCGTAGAAGCTAGAGATTCATTTATCTAGCGAGTTTATATATTCACTTTGCCATATACAAATAATACGTTCCAGTTTTGTTTGCATATCGCTTCAACGTGTTTTACGATGTCAAATGATGCGTTGCATATAGGAAGCTGATTTGCTTCTTCCGTGGTTACAATTTTTTGCTGCTAGATCGGCTAGTTCATTGAGCTACTTCAGCTCAGACAAGATATGTTATATCTTTGTTGCAAAAGAAACAAAGAGCAAATACACGCTCAGCCTGCGTGCGAGCTACTTTAAGGATAGATATTCTCTTAGTAAAATTAGTCTCCTACCAAGCTTTACAGAATAGATAATATCAGAGACTGGCCTATCAAGACGATAGGAATTCAACACAGTTCCGTCCCTAAAGCTGTGTTACCGTAGATTACACGCGTATACAAGGTACGATTGCATAACCAAGGAAAGACATCATGCAACCAGCTGAGATAAGACAACTATCACGTACGTGTAACAGCCTTTCGTAGATGAGATGTCGTGGAGTGGGAGCTAATTACGCGGAACTGATGAGATCTTCATCGTAGTTCACATTATCTACTCAGAATCTACCTGCGAAGCTTGTCGCCTTGTGTCGGGGATTCATCTGCCCACGTGAATGTCCTTCATGCTACGATAGTACGTAGCCCTACATGAAATACATTAGAGAAGTTTGTTGTTCAACATCAACTTACTCCCACGTTAGCTGAAACTTGTCTTTAACGTCTGTTTCAAAAATAGCAAATTACTGTGCTCAACTGGTTGCAAACAACCAGATAAATATTAAGAAACGATAATTAGCATTTTGTACACTTCTATCGGATACTTGTACAAGGTGTTCGAGCAAAACTTTATCAGGAAGTCTTGGTGGTGTTCCGAGTATAAATAGGAAACTAATGTTACAGAATCATAAATCGTTCGAAGCTTTATTGATCAGCTATGCGTAGGGAACGTACAAAGAGAACAATGTCATTTGATTTTACAGCATCGCAGCTGACTCTGAGAAGAGCTAAATTAAAATTAGTACGTGTGTAGCGAACCGATACGAAAGATTGATTGAGATGAAACAAAACCAAAATCGACTTCACAGGATAATACAGTTATTTCTTTATCTTTGTCAGTTTTCTATCGATAGAAACAGCGAACATTTTGAAATAATAATAATAATAATAATAATTATAATATGTTCGTTATAATTTCTACGGGTCAGTACCCTTTGTCACGCAGTAGAAAATTACGACCGATGATTCGACAGAGAAGCGTTAACGACTATAATAAACATAAAGCGAAGTTAAGCTTATAATACGATTTACACGATCTACACGTATATTTATGTGTCATTCCGCCTTACTTATACCTACAGGATAAACCAATAAAGTTTAATATAAAAAGCTGAATAGCAAGTAGTAATTAAACTTTCGCACCGTTCCATCGTTTTGCTACTAAGAAGCTTCCATTATAAGTTATTTTCAATGTATAATCGGATGAAGCTTTTTCCAATTGCCAACCAATATTCAATAAACTGATACGTTGGAAGCATAAATTTGAGAAGAGGAGAGGCAGAAACTCGCACGATGTACAAATTAATTCCGATAGCTGCGTAGAGAAATTGATGAGTAAGAAAGTGAAATTGAAAGTTTCAGTCTCGTTTCAGCTGCTGCTCGTTTCTTTTTTCATGCGAATGTCCGGACGACCATAATTTGTTTCCCAAGCATGTAATATAAAACACAGCAGTCCGCAGTGATCTCAAAATTGCGCGATATTTTAAAATCGCTAACACGCTTCCAGCAACTGGTAAGTGTCATTATGATGCTCTTGCCTACACCGATATAAGCCGCTCCCATTTATTGTACAAGTTTATGCACTTTATTATTATCGTCCGAACAGCCAGTATAATCCATTCCTCTCCGTATGCCATCTGCTTTCCGGACTGTTGCTCGTGCCGACCGGTATGCTAGCCTGTTCCATGCCGGCGATGAGCGCATAAACATGTTGCCTGAATGGTTTCATTCATTCACCCCTTTCCACTTCTACGTTTCTCTTTTCCTTCGCGCCTCGCTTCCATCCATTCACTCTACTGCGTCCCCCCTAAACAGCAGCGGCCACCTTCGTGTTACTTCCATTATTTTCATAATTACGACCATCTACTTTTTGATTGGAAAAATAATCGGAATAATTTATGAACGATATTTCGCAATAAACTCTTCTTTTATTATATGTTGTCAGTTTTAATAATCTGCAGATACATTTACGTTGTGCGTTTCAGCCTCTTAATCGCAGCCAGGCGACTTGATTTTGTTAGTACAAGATACTGTTTCTTCTTCTTTTTTTTTTTTTCTTATTTTTTTTGTGTGTAATTTGTTCCTTGAATTGGCAACTGGTCCCATCGAGTCATTTAACGAATGTGATCTCATTATCCTTAGGTCGATTATTCTTCTTAGGTCGTCGATGAGACGAAATCAAAATGAACTTCGTAGGGTTCTGCTCGATCTTCATCTTTAAATTACGTTATAATTCGGAAAACGTAATTGAAAATTGCTTGTTAGATAAACTAGCAACTTTCAGATATTAATAAAAGATAAAAATGAATATGTTTGAAGATAGCTTTAGGCTAAAATATTAGGTTGTCCGATAAGTTTCTTTCGTTTCATAAGATGATAATAGATGAACAACAATTTCTGCTTTACGTGTGATCCATTTCGCCCTATTTCTATTATTATGTTCGTGCATAATTCAATAAACTAATATGAAACAAAATACATTGGGCGTCTATTATTTTCTTATAAAACGAAAGAAACATTTTGGACAATCTAATATGTATACTTGGCAGATGTGTATTATAATGTACGTTATCCTAATTACTGCGTTACGACGCGTTAGAATATTTAATTTTGGACAAATCATATTCCAAGATGCGTTTGTACGTGTAAGAAATTTTAATCATACACGGAAGAAAGGATTTTTATAAAATTACTTACAAAAGCACCGAACTATTTGTCGAGGGAAAATGTTTAGAAACTCGATGCAAAATTATTTCATACGCTATAATCCAATACATATAGGGCACTTTCTGCCGAGTATCAACGTTGCAGCGGACGAGACATGAAACCTTAATTAAGAGAAAAGAAATACCGGTTCCATGAAAGAGGAAATAATTTACGTGTACACTTTGCAGACTAAAAACTTGTGAAATAATTTATCTACCATAGAAAAGATAGTGACAAGAAGAAAAAGTATTGGCTTAAAGGATCTCCATCAGCGTCGTGCATTTAACCGAAGAAATGGTACGTAAATGTAAAAGATACCTGATTCTTATCTTTCAAACTGTACTTCCCGTTTGATGCTCCTGTTTTATGACGCATTCCATCGTCCAATTAAAAGTCAGATGTATCGAACAGGAAGCGCAGGTCGTCTCCGAGATCATCTGCCTCTACGTCAACGATACCAACACCAAGAAACAGGTTTGGTTTTAACGAACCGACTGTTGTCGAGACGCGGCAGAACTCGGCATTTCGACGGGACGCTGTAATAACTTGCACCGCATCTATGCATCGACCGTAAGGATCCGTTTGTTGACATGTACGACCAACGACCAGTATAACTTTCGTTATCGCAAATACGCAGCGATGTATCACGTTGTCTGGCGCTCGGCCGCTTGTACTTACACGTGGGGGCGATAACTTCGAGTCGCATCCCTGTGCTACAGATTTATTCCATTTTCAAGCGACCGCGCCCGCCCCGCTGTATCACCAACGACGATGTGCTCTAATCAAATCTGGGCAACGTTGTATCTTTGCATCTATGGCATTCACAAAACTGCGACATAACTGCTCAGTCACTGTATAGCGTTCGAAAGCAGCGAACGCTTGGTACGTATTGGCTTGGCAAGTAAATGACTGCGGCTTTTGTCATTAGGTGGAAACCCACTTCAACGTTACTGTGGAAGTAACTACATCAAGAAAAACTCTACATCTTTATTTATGCACATCCGTGACCCGGAGACCGCTATTACGAAGAAATATTCTAAATAATAAATATTCATATTGCTGTACCCTTGAATATACATTATGTTTTAGGTTGCAGGGTCTTTTTTTCAAAAATTTTCAAAAATTCAAAAATTCCCATTACGTTTCTTTTCGTACGGATTTCATCAATTTCTCGAATTGTCGAACAGTGGCAGAACGAAATCGTGTTGTAAGAATACCGTGTTATGAACAGTTTTTAATTTAAGTGGATTTTTCAGTTTAGTTCAACTAGTTGCTTCAGTTTAAATAGCTCATTATGGTTAGCTCGTTCGAATGTCGAAGTCTTGATACCTCTGAAGATTAAGATGAAAAGCAAGTACGAACAAGATACAGTTAAATACTGCAAGCAATTAAGGATATTGATATATTAAGTAGATTAATGTATATGGATATGTCTTAATGAACTTAGATCTTAAATTAACCCACCAATTGCAGGTATCGATCAATGCAATGACATTCAGACTCATAGTCCGAGGAGATGATAATCTTAACACGGAATATATATACATCTTTGAGATAAATTACAATTTTAATGAGTTGAGAATTTTTAAAAGAAATTAATCCTGGAATCTCCTGACCTTAATCCTGGAAATCCTGGATCTGGAAATCGAAATAAAACACAGAAACTCCGCATTATTAAAAGAAGAAGTCTTTTACTTCGCTACATTCGTATGAACTCTTCTGAACCAATGACCGAGACGTATACTATACGTATTCGCTCCTCTTTTGTGAATTTCTCGATGCCGCAATTACGGGCCAGAAAGGACGAATTTCCATTCTCCTTGGAAATGAACAGAATACGATTAAGGAAGCACAGAAAGATTCAGAACTGGAATAATCAGTTTAAGTACGTGCCTAGTACAAGTATATGGCTGCTTACATGGTTTTTTAAAGCGATTCACAAGCTAAGTTACAATATACATGTATCATCAGAATTGCTGATTCTTTTTTTCTTTTCTTTTCTTCTTTGCTGAACTTCACTTTTTTATCCATTTAACGTAATTCACACTCAATATTGCTCATAAAATTAAGTTACATACACGTTCATCAGATACGCATTCTATGTTTTTAACAGACACTGACATACAGCTATATAATTGTAGCCTGTGCGCTCATAAATCTTCGTAATTAGCAAGTTCCTACAATCAGAGGTTTTGTCACGCTACAATCTGTACAAATAAAAATTAGAAATAACAAGGATATACCATTATATGTGGGAAGTACGATAGAAACGGATTTAAAAAACAGAAATGGCAGATGGATCTTGTTTTTCAGTTGCTATATGTTGTACTAATCGTGTTGTAATAATGCTTTCAAAGAGATTGCACTAGATGACTACCTCGAGCCTCGATACAGCTATACTACGAGTATAATACATCTCATTATGAATTATCAAGTGTCGCATAGATTTGCGTGTAATGGTGATCCATACGTCGAGCAAGTGTTCCAATATTGACAACTGTTATTTTATAAAGTACAGGTTTGCCGTCTAAGTAATAATCGATTAGATACGGGTCTGAAAATCGATAAGGCCAGGAAATGGGACCTACAAGATTTGTCCATTTGCCAGGAAACTAATTTAATTACAAATAGCGTGTGTTTCCTCGATTAAAGTGTTGTATAGCTCCATGGTATGGACCATGTAAAGCCTTTTTGAACAAGTTCGAAAATTCGTAACGAAGCTGGAGATAATTGAAGCTGAAGAGGATCACCGTACAATTTTACTGAAAGTAACAATGCGAGTAGTAGGTATATACTTATACTACGATAGAACGCAAATGTGTTGGCTGTAGAAACATATTACAAATTACGCTACCATATTTTACTTGCAGTAACAATACAGCTTTATTCGCGAAGAGTGCCAAATCAAAATTTATATGTGACGTATGTATATGCTATATGAATAACTCTTTTTGCATTAAAACAAACGATCCGCAAAGCCAAAATTCTCTTGCATACCACGGGAACAAATTATTTCTATTTTATTTGTCAATTTCGAGGATAACAACTTTATATCATACATAGTGCGATAAAAATATGAAAACACATGCGAAGCATATGTAGTGGCAAATAAAACGATTATTCGGCAACTTTCCAGAAACTTTTTGCAATAAAAACCCAGACATTATTATTCATTAGAAAATACATCTTTATATATCTAGCGACATTTCGTTTATTATAAAAATTATAGATGCTTGAAATTGTAACGGCCGGGACATAAATTTTATAATTTAAAAATATTAAGCTGTAACATAAATCCATCGAGCTTTTATATTTATTCCACGACACGCCCATTTTCTGGCGTGTTTTTTGCCTTTTCGCTAATGAAAATGTAACGTTCTTAACACGTTCAAGATTTGCAAAAGATACTAAAGCTCATCGATTATAATGTAAATTTTGGTTACAGTCTTCGTTGTAACGTAACTTTCGAAACGATATATTTGTTGTCGTAAAGTCGATATAAAAAAAAAAAAAAAACAAAGGCGATATCACACCACGAATCAAAGAAATCGAGCTTTAATCTCCTAATTTCTTTATTCTGTTATGGAGGTGTGTTTCACGGAGACGAAACATGTGGCGCAAAGATTAAAGCACTGCTTGATAAGGGTCTGCTCAATCTGAATGTCTGCATGCTTCGTGGATGTAATATATTAGCTTGCCTCTCGCTACTAATTTTTGGTAAAATTTCAGGATATACCAGGACCTAAATTATTAAAGCCCCTGGGTTCTGTGCCGCGTCACTCAGATAGAATAGTCTATAACCCTGCCAAGATCTGTCTTCATTCTGACGAAGTTGTGACTCTGTCACTCAGCGAAATTGAGTTGCATTCCCTTTATGCTTAACATACTATTAAATACATACGTACATCTCGACTAGACATTTCTATCCAAGTGTATCTTCGCGTCTCTTCATGTACGAAGATGCAATCAGGCACAAAAGTAAATAGACAGGTAGTAGGAGTAGGTCTCGATGAACTTTCGCTAAATACAGCTTGTTTATACAAAAATGTAAATATCATTTCCATTATTTACCATCTAATCTGTGTACTTAAATGATATATAATAGATGAAACAACGCTATTACTAGCTCCATCTTCAAAATCCTATTATACAGTCAATAAGGATGCAACAAATACCCAAGAAATGCCTGCTTTCGCAAAAAATTGCAAATTTATCTGAAACAGAGAGGATTGGAGAATATGATCCTTTCAATAGTCATCTAATACGCACGAGATATTGAAAAGCCTAGCAAATACAAATGCAGCGCTTCTTCTCGAAGAAGAGGTCAGCTGACTCACGAGACTGAGAATTGGGTACACTTACACTGTCATATTCCGAATATGTGCAATAATTGCAACTGTATTTTCTCAATGCCCCGTTTTACAAGTTGCGTAAATGTCTTGCGAACAGAATGTGAATGTACGATAAGGTGTAATATTATAAATTGTTATAAATCGATATGTTTGTGCGATAGTATGCCTTTATGCGTATCAGTGCATTGATTTTTAACATAATTATTATTTATAGAGTATTATGTACAACATGCATTATACATCATGTGTAATGAATTGCATCTTATGTAATGATAATTCTGGTCGCTAATGACCGTAAGGTCGATGCAACCTTCCATAAATAAATATAATAAGGATACTTTATAGATACTCACTTCCACTAGCTGTCCATTTATTTCTGTCTGCAACTTATTTTTCATTTGCGACTCTAACTATAAATATACGAATTGTTGTTCGTTTTTACTATCATAATATATTATATCCTCAAGTTCTAAAATTACTTGGTAGTTTAACTAACGGGTATTCCGCATCGATATATCTTGAATGCTCGAGGCGTACCACCGGATAGCAGGTTACGAGATTCACAACCCTTTATCCAAGTGATTCTCAGCGATCGTGTGGCACTGGTTTGCCCATGCTTTCCATAAGTGGCTCCTGGTGTTAGTCATACACCGAACCGTATACGAAATCGTACCTCGTGGCCCCTAGTGATCGTGTACCATTGGTTTGTCCATCCTTCAGTTTCCGCAATTGGATATACACACTGGCTCGACCAATCTTTTGATAACCCTAGACCTGCGTGAGTGGTCGGAATCAGCAATTCGTAATTTTTCATAGAAATTTCATGGGCTTACAACGGTACGTTTCTAGAGACTCGAATGATTTTTCGTGAAATATACGAATACGAAGCTCGAATATATCTCTTATTGCGTTATAAATTCTATCGAGTTTCTTGCACTTTCGTTTCTTCCATGCAAATTTTATACCTTCGTGGTCGGCAATCGTATCACTAAGAATCCTGTCACAATCTGCTTCATCCACAAACAGCGTTCACGCAACTATACCTGACTCGTACATGTTTCGTGTCAGACAACTATCATATCTTCTTGGTATTTCTTTGCTATGTGTAATTTACGTTCGTTTGATACAGGGCACTACTTTCACCATAGGTTTTACAGAATAAAAATCGAAGTATCCGGTAAACTAATGATTTTTCGACATAAATAGACGAATAACTTTACATGGGTTAGGCTAAGAAGAATCCATTTAAAATGCGGTTCCATTTGAAAGAACGACGATGGCTTCGAAGAGTCATAAAAAGTTGCCTCTTCAAGCAGTATAGCTTTGTCTTCCGAAGACTTTTCGTGCGCCCATTAACAATGAAGGCACTTAGCTGTTCCCATTTAAATGTCCCTGCTGTGTGATACGCACACGATAACAAATATCATACATGGCTATTTATAGATTATGATTCCGCAAAAGAGATCATTGTTTCGCGTTCAAATAGCGAAATACTGTGGTCTATCTGTTACGATGTCCGATCCATTGCTCCAATTTACTGAAAACGATAACGCTCGTCTAGTATATTACCGGTCACTTTACGCATTACGAAAGCGCGTTGCGGTTCACGACACAATTTCACGAACCGTAAATTATCGTTGCAGATGACGAGCTATCTAGCGATACGATATTCTGCGCAGAAACGAGCAACGATGTAAAAGGCACCGGCCAAAAGTATTCGAACACTTGGTTGCGCTTTTAACGAGTCATACTTCTGTCACAAATCTACAAGCCGCTACAGTCAAGTCAAACTGCAACGTATAATGCGATAACTCGATTTAATTCATTCTCGAAAGACGACATGTGATAATAGAATTGGCGTGTGTAACTCTGATACCTTGGAGAACCACTTTGTCACTTGACAAAATCCTTGTCCTCGCCTCGTTGGATTGTAACAAAGATCAAATGCGATCCTCTAAACTGATAGAAATGCAATATTAATTATTATGATAAAAGCAATGATAAATACTTAAATAGCGAATGTACGCAGCAGTATACATGGCAGGCTGGAAGTCATAGCGATGTAAATTCCGAGAATCTCGAGTCAGTTGGATATTTCGACTGCTAAAGGTATCACCCGCGTAATCTCACGATTAATTAGAAAATAACTTTCGTCCTTGTCGTGATATATCTTCGTGAGTTGGAAAAATATAATATTAGGTTGTTCGAAAAGTTTCTTTCGTTTCATAAAGTGATGAGCAACAATTTCTGCTTTATATAATTTTATGATCCATCTCGTTCTATTTCTATTATGTTCGTGCATAATTCAATAAACTAATATAAAACAAAAAGCATTGTGCGTGTATTATTTCCTTATAAAATTTCGAACAACCTAATACATTTCCTATAATGCGGAGCACTATTTTCTGAACATCAACGATGAACTAACTTACGTTACTATGATTCTTAGTCGTCCATATGTAGGATGTGTGGAATTTTTAATAGTAAGTTCAAAAGTATGTGTGTGTATGTTTCCTACAAAATATACGAGTTTTCGCGTGTTTTATGGAAGATTGTCAGGACTGATTTCCTATTGAGGGAATCGCCTAACAGCCACTTGTGAATCAGGAGCCAACCAGCAGTTGTCTAAAAACGTGTTGGATCGTGTTGTATAGTTTCGCGTTACGTCGTACCGCGTTGTGTTGTCGCGTTACACTATAGAACAGAGAGGTTGTTTCATTTCCTGTCGCATTCCTTGAAATACAATGAACACGTTTGTCAAATCCAAAATCCTACACGTGGTAAATATGCTAAATAATAAATACATATCGCTGCACTGTGTGGAATATGCAATCCAGTTTTGCATCCTAGCAATCCCATAAAACGATAGCGAACGGTGCTTCTATTAGGTTGTCCGGAAAGTTCCTTTCGTCTGATGAGGAAATAATAGACGCACGTCTTTTGTTTTATATTATTTCGTCGAGTTACGTACGATCCATTTTGTTCTGTTGTATCGTATGAAGGTGCGCCGTTGTAAAAAATACATTTGCAAAAGACACTTTCCGGACAACCTAATAATTGCTAATTTATTCGTTACTTTGGTAAAATTCACACGCTGTTATTACAAAACTAAATTTCTCTCCACGCTTACAAAAGCTGCTATACATATGCATCCGTACGATACGCATAAGAAGGCGAAAGCGACTTGGAAGAAATAGAACGAGAGCGAAAAGAAGAAGGCAAAAAGAATGGACAAAATGGTATTACGTACGTATCTCGTGCCAAGGAAGTGATATCATTGCCGTCATTTGTCTTCACCGGTGAAGAGATTTCACTTTGGCTCATTTTCCTATTCCACCTGCGTCACGGAACTTTCATGTTTATGAAATGGCTCGTCGCGCACGGCACGAAGCTCAGAAATAACGCAAATCCTAGGGAGTGAAACGAGCTGGAGTTGCAGAGTAGAATGCAAATCTTTCGATGCGCAACCTCGCTGAGGCGGATAACCGTACGGGAGCGAGCCGTACCGAATCCCTCTTGGCGATATTGAAATCAAAACAACACCGTAAGCCTGGAATTACGGGCTTGCGTTCGTTTCTTTCATACGCTGGCTTGCCAGGAAGTTTCTTTGCTACTCCGCCGCATGCGATTCTCGACGTTTCGCGTGTATCGACGAACCATACGGAATACCAGAAGTGCGCACGCCAAGTTTCGCGCTCGTTAACTTCGTTTCGAAAGTGTCGGAAGACGTCTGCCAGCGTAACAATGGGTTAACGGAAATATCGTTCCCTCGGCTGTCTGATCCGATGCTTTTACCGTGGAATGCGATGACTCTGCTCAGCGTCTACGTGGATAACCTGCTTACATTTTCGCTAAAATGCAATGCAAATGCAATGGCTTCGACTACTCACGCGTTTAGTTTTGTTGGATCATGTCTAATTTGACCGCAGATATTTGCGCGAATTTACATTTTTACGAAGACGACTAGAAGAATGGAATTTATGTGGAAAATCACTTGAGTATATCCGCTCATCGATGAGGTGGATAAGTGTCCGTGAAAATATAGAATACACATGGAATACGTAGACATAGTTGGAATTTCTGGAAGAGTACGCGATTCTTTGATACGAAGGCGTTGAACGCGTTTGCAGAAAGGAAACGTATATATAAGGAATCTTAAGTAATCACGAAAAGAAGAAGTTACGTAGCTCGATAGTTCCCGAAGCGAGCTGAATAATTTTGTTCAACGGAAGTGCAGAAAATTGCTAACTCTGAGAACATTGACTTTACCAACATAAATTTGTTAAAATTTCTTCCATTTCGCGAATAATAACTATGTTTAAAGTTCTGAGTTTCCATTTTTCACCATCCTATACATGTTCATGGTAAAAACAACGATAATTAAACTTAAAACAACATCCGAAATTTTTGATTAACGCGATTTCTTAATTTTCCATTTTTACATGAAAAGCAAAGTAGTTTGCATAGAAAATGACCAAATCACGCGAGTTTTGAAAATACGCATAGACTGAAAATCACGATCGAAGTCATCGAGCAGCGAAACTAACATCTGTTAATCAACGAGCCTAAACGATTCGCCGATACAAGCAATTCTCGATACGGGTTTAAGCCTGATTCACACCAGCGGTTAAAGTCGCCTGACGATGAATCAAAACCTAACCTAAATGATCCGAAACGATCACATCCCGCCGCAGTCTCTTTATTCATCTTTATTCGTTCACTCGAAGAACGAACGTCTTTCTCCAAGTACACTTTGATAAAAATCGCGTTAGTTTTGTGACTGAAATCACACAAGTTTGATGGAATTTCGCAAAAATTCATTTAAACGCTTGCTCTCTATGTTCCTTCTCGATTGCTGACCGCGGCTTTAATCGCCAGCGAACCAACGTCACGGCCAACAGATTTTCATTCGACTTGACCGAACCAGCTACCGTGAATGCTCTCGTTGGATTACGTGTAAGCGGTTTTCACAGGTATCTGATTCGACGTGATCGCTGGTGTGAACGAAGCTTTAAATCGTACGATCAAGAGTAGAATGGAAACGTGGTTGTGATTCGTAAATCCGCAGTTCGTAGGGGGCAACGTTCCTCGATCACGCTTTTGTCGCCTCCATTCGGTAGAAACGATTTGACAGTCGCCGGCAATTTGGCTGATTAGCGGCCACCGATTATCGATCCTCTGATTGCCGCACAGTTCGCGTCCTGACTCGTCGGCGCGCTTTATTTCCAGGTTTTCGCGGCTGGCAAAATTGCACGGCATACGGCAATCGTGTTAATTAATCACGTTAATCGATGGCCGTGTCTGCGCGGGTTGCACAGTTAGCGCGTGCATCGACGGTTACCCGTGTTATCCTCGCGCTGACACAGCCACGAAAATCATGATATTCCAATGATCGAACGCGCCATCTATTCAGACAGAAACAGTATTTAGCTTTACGCTGATAATTGATGCGAATCGTATGAAAGATTAATTCTTCGAGAAATTTCATAAGGTTCGCGTAAATAAAATAGAAGATCCACTGTGCTTATTGTTGAGGTTATTAGATGTGTGAACAAAGGATCGCGTGAGTAATTGTAAGGTAGAAAATATATTTTAATACTGAAGTGTAAATACAAATAGGAATATAATTTGAGCTGGTCCAGATTCGCACGCTAGCAGTGTTAGCCTACGACTGAAAGCCCTGAAGCCATCATCGCCTGTCTACAGTTTATGGTCTGCCTTCGACCCAGTCTTTTGCCGAAGCAAAATTTAAAAAATTCCACTGCCTCATCGGCCGACGTTCCAACTTAAACACGCAAAGTAAAATTACACTATACAAAGCCATATTAAAACCTGTTTGGACCTATGGAATCCAACTATGGGGAACAGCGAGTAATTCCAGCATAGAAATCCTCCAACGATTCCAATCGAAAACCTTAAGATTCCTAATAGATGCACCTTGGTACGTCATCAACGAAACGATACATCACGACCTCAAGATACCCACGGTCAAAGAAAAATTATCCAAATTCAGCAATAGACACAGCACAAGAGTTAACAACCACCAAAACCTTCTAATTACTCAACTAATCGACACGTCGGAATAGATCCGCAGGCTAAAATGACATTACACCTTAGACCTAAGCACTAGATTCAAATAGAATCAAACATACTATAAACACTTATTAACCATGTCGTAGTACCACGCCAGATAAATTTACTTTGTAATTGTAAAATTGCAAAATAAAATAAACGCAAATAAATAAGAAAAAAAAACTTCAACGTTTATAAATGTATGGACGTCTTGGTCGATTTCTGCTAACGATATACGAATGTTGCAATAATATACGAATCAGTGGCAAATTAATAGTTGAAAATGGTAATTATCATCGTCGCGGGAAATCCACAGCTACTAATTATATGCAGTAAAAATTGTTTATTCTACATATATCCTGTTTAAATGGAAACACTCAAGCGTTTGGAAAAATATGAATGACGCGGAAAAATGATTGAGGCAAAAGTGGAAGTGTCCTGTTCTACAAAGGTGACATTAAAATTTTTTACCGGATACCACTATTCGTTGTTCCTTATTTTCTTAGCTGACATTCAGGTGTTTTCAAAACACTAGAAACTTCTTTCGCGTCACCCGTTGTGCATATGTACATATATATATAACAAAAAAAAGATACAAATATGCATTTAAAGATTTTGACGTCACCTTCGCAGAACGTTTCGTATCTTTTGCTGTACATCTTATCGTATTACTTTATCATCTTGTTCATTTTTAGATTAACAGCTTGTACAGAAATATATGAATAATAATTTAAACTTGAGGAATAGGAGAAAACTGGCTTTCTGATTCTCAGCACAATCCAACAATATTGTGCAGACGGGAATTTGAAATGAATATTTATTGCAAGTGGCCATGAGTTTCAAGTCCCAGGGATGCATAACGCCGAGAACCTAATCCAAACCGAGCATTTGGATTAGCGCATATCATACATAAGTTCTTCCAGATTTCAATTCTACATTTCGAGCAACGATATAAAACATTATTCACGTAAACTATACAAACATATAACAAGCAAATACCAACGAATATTGCCTACGATCAAATGTTAAAAGTTATAATTAAAAATGATGAATGTTCAGAAAAATACACATCAGATTGTAGATTATCTTCATGCACTATAAATTATTAACGTTTCCTTATGATACAGTTTGCTTATGATATTTGAAATTGGTTATCCCGAAAGTTTCTTTCGTCTTATAAGGAAATAATGGACGCACAACATTTTGTAGTAATAGAACAAAATGGATCATACATAATTCAGTAAAATAATATACAAAAAATATATTAATTGTATCAATGATTTAAAGGATGTAAAATTGCTTACATTTTTGCTAGGATTTTTTGATAAAAGGACAAAAGTCTTACAAAGTTTATTTGATTCACTTTATTTATTTATTTCATTCAATATTATTTTCAATATTATTTCAATATTATTTTTATATTTATGATATTTATTTGATTCAATCTATTTGATTCACCTGTAACTACATTATTAATACAACATTTTAGCACAGCATTTTATACTAATAGAACAAGATGGATCATACATAATTCAGTAAAATAATATACAAAAAATATATTAATTCTATCAATGATTTAAAGGATGTAAAATTGCTTACATTTTTTGCTAGGATTTTTTGATAAAAGGACAGAAGTCTTACAAAGTTTATTTGATTCATTTTCTTTTCTTTTTTTTTATTTATATGATTCAATATTATTTTCAATATTATTTTTATATTATTTATTTGATTCATCTGTAACTACATTATTAATATAATATTTTAGCACAGAATTTTATACTAATAGAACAAGATGGATCATACATAATTCAGTAAAATAATATACAAAAAATAAATTAATTGTATCAATAATTTAAAGAATGTAGTAAAAATGCTTACATCTTTTGCTAGAATTTTTTAATAAAAGGACAAAAGTCTTAAAAAATTTCTTTGATTCACTTGTAACTACATTATTAATACATTATTAATATTGTAACCTATTAATTGTATCGATAATTTAAATGTAATTCATATTTATTTTTGGCATTTTTTGATAAGTATTCAAAAGTGTTAAGGAGTGAATAATTTAGGGTAAGTAATTTACTCGATCCAGTTGTAACTACGTCGCTAAGATCGTACTGTATCTGTTTGTACCAATATTTATATCAATTGTATTCATAATTCGAAGAATACAAAACTGCTCGTATATATTTTCGGTATTCTTCGATAAATTAAATTAATTAAAAAGCTTAAAGCAAATAATTTACTGGATCCATTTGTAAATAGATAACGGAACATATGTACAGCATTGATACATATTGTATCCTTACATATGTCAAAGCAACTAATGCGAATGAATTTATTACACAGCTTAATCAGTCTTATTGCGATAAACTGAACCACGTGCTGTGCAATTCAACGAAGGTTAACGTAGCTTCCAAGAACAGATTAAGCACATTGCACTCGCGCCAGCTCGATTATGCGAAAGTTCTTGTTCGACGCTAACAATAATCTGGCCACGACATCTGCCATGATATGCCGTACGAATAATTAAAAATATTTGAAAAGTCTGAGATTAATAGGAAATTCGATCTCGGACGATGCATTTGCGCGACGAATAAATCTCTACAGGAGTCGATACCTCGCGACCGCTGATTTATCCAGACGTTCTTTTTATTCTACCAAAGAGACACAGTGTAATTAAGCTCGCCGACTTTATCTGCGTTCCTTACGGGACTGGTAATGAAGTGGCAGATATCGTAACGAAGATATCGTCGAGTACCGGTGTTTTTGCGCGCCGCGTCTCCGCTCGGCTCGTTCTGTGCGCGAGATCGTGTACTCACGTGTTCTTACGTTACCGTAATAAACGTGATGTTAACTGCTCGGATCGAAAGTCCACGTTCGATGTCTCGCGATGGAATAAATAGGACGGAAGGAGGAGGAAAAAATCGGCGGAAGCGTCGGTTGCGATAAATCGTTAGATGTCTTCACCGTTGGATAGAATATCTATGATTTATCGTAACAAGATATCAAGGCGGATAAAGAGCTTCCGTGACATGAGACGCGAATCGATCTGTTTCTCGATACCTCTCTGATGCGAGTCATTACAGCACACCGAGCAATTTCAAGCCTTGTCGATGTGCATATTGTCTGGGTAGATAGGTCTTCGCCATAATTACAGAGAAAGATTCGAAATTAGAAGCAATTTTGTATATAAAAAACTCCCAGAAGATTATTTATTCTTGTTTACTCTTCTCACGAAGCAACGCAACATTCGATGATATCGACGAAAGGTGTCTGACTTTGGTTTTGACACATGTTG
Organism: Bombus pascuorum; assembly: GCF_905332965.1. Lineage (NCBI taxonomy): Eukaryota > Metazoa > Arthropoda > Insecta > Hymenoptera > Apidae > Bombus > Bombus pascuorum. Next base: position 1,367,251 of record NC_083494.1, read on the forward strand.
TCAAGAGCACTCTCTATCGATCGACAATTGATAGGTTAATTAAAAGAACAAAGTAAACCTGATACACGCCATGGACGCACAATACGATGGCTGACAATTAAATGAATTTTTCATTGATTTTCGCTCGAATTGAAATTCAACGGAAATTTAATATAAATTGATTGAAACGAAAGCAAAACTCGTTTGATAGCTAACCAACTTGATGGTCTGCTTAGGCTACTTTCTTTATGTCATTTTAGATTACTTCCGATTACGTTTGGATTACTTTCTTTATACTCATACTTCATACTGACGCACAGTTGCGCCGGTGATTATGAAACTGGTGAAGTTATTTATATCTTTCGTTTCGAGATATTTAAAGTCTTGCCTTTGATTATGAACTATGTTCTGCTTAACGAAGCAACAACCAACTCGATCCAACGATTCAACCTCTGCTACTTTGGAAACATGGTTTCAGATTATTGGGATGCAAATAAGCGATGAACTCGTTCTTTTTAGATACTTCACTCAGCCCACTTGCATAATTACTTGTACAATTACAGCCAGGATCCACTGTAATGGTAAACAAGGGAAAGATATTTCCGCATACTCTGATTCAAGTAGATATAATTAACCCAGCAAAGATAGAAATAGATACATCAGAGTTTCGACGGTTCTAAAAGACACGTTCTTCGACGTATCGTACGTTCCACAACATCGACATTCCCTGACGATCAAGCTGCCCTCTTTTCTCACCCAGCGTCGAAGAAGAAACGAGAACCGGGAAGATATGGCGATAAAAAGGAACTTGGGAGTTATCAGATCTGCGACAGCATGTCCGCAGGACGATTCGCTCGGGATCTGATCATCGAATTGAACACGTCGCAGTAGCTTTTCCTCTTGAAGGGCAAGGCTTTCCCAGGATAACGGGAAACGAAGGAATTTTCTCTTTTCTTTTGTCGTTACTTGTCCACGGTAAAGTGGATCCTCCACCGCCCTCGTTGCAATTTACAGTGGCAGTACATCGACAGGACCCTGAAAAGTCAGAGGAGACACGGAACGACCCGAGGAAACACAAACTGCCTACGATCATGAAGAGTTGGGATTTGACAAGGATGATCGGACGAGTCGAACGACCTTAACAACGTCTTCATACCGCGCGCATGGCTCAATGCAGCCAAGATTGCAGCAGGTACAGTGGCTCACGAAAGTATTCCAACGATCCTTTGTTCTCTGCTTGTTTGAAATTTCTTCTCTATACAGAGTCTAGTCGCGTACAACATTGTACAAACGGCCATGAAGTGATTTCTTATGAGAAACTATGCAGAGGATGTAGGACAGTTTTTTCACATATCGCTCGTTTGCTGCAACAGCGACATAAGTAAAAGTGTCTGGTTTTCGTGCTATTGCTACAGAACAAGCAGGTATATTCATTTTTGAATGACGATGACGCAGAGTGTCTACTTTGTCCCTGTGCCAAGGATCAAACCGACGAATAAAAGGTTTAGTGCATTGCATAAAATGCTACAGAGTTTTTTCACATATCGCTCGTTTGCTGCAACAGCGACATAAGTAAAAATGTCTGGTTTTCGTGCTATTGCTACAGAACAAGCAGGTATATTCATTTTTGAATGACGATGACGCAGAGTGTCTACTTTGTCCCTGTGCCAAGGATCAAACTGAATAAAAGGTTTAGTGCATTGCATAAAATGCTACAGAGTCTTTTCACATATCGCTCGTTTGTTGCAACAGCGACATAAGTAAAAAAGTCTGGTTTTCGTGTTATTGCTATAGAACAAACAGATATATTCATTTTTGAATGACGATGACGCAGAGTGTCTACTTTGTCCCTGTGCCAAGGATCAAACTGAATAAAAGGTTTAGTGCATTGCATAAAATGCTACAGAGTTTTTTCACATATCGCTCGTTTGTTGCAACAGCGACATAAGTAAGTGTCTGGTTTTCGTGCTATTGCTACAGAACAAACAGATATATTCATTTTTGAATGACGATGACGCAGAGTGTCTACTTTGTCCCTGTGCCAAGGATCAAACCGACGAATAAAAGGTTTAGTGCATTGCATAAATGCTACAGAGGCTCCATGCATATCACGCGGTCACTCGTGTGCCATTTATTTGCCCAAATTATGTTAGGAAGACAAAGCAACGAGTGATTTCTTTATTCCAGGTGATAATTTTAACTTTTAGTCTTCGTTTTAGGGCCACTTGCTTAAAACTAAAAATCGAAGAGTGTTCGTAGAAAATACTACAAGTGCTAAAGTCGAAAATGGTCCATATAGCAATGAGAATACTGTAGTACAGAGTTTAAGTGCAATTTCCCTTCCTAAATAGTTATTAATAATCCTAGAGGATAATATCACAAAGTCGTTTCTATGGAGAACAATATAGGTACCAATAAACAGTAATTAATTGTTTCTTTGTCTAAGTCATCTATCCAAACGAATGGGACATTAAATTTTATCTATCAGGTTGTCCAAAAAGTTTCTTTCGTTTTATGAGAAAATAATAGACTACTAATACTAGACTACTAGACTAATAGAATTACGTTCGATCCACTTTGTTCTGTTGAGATAAACACCGCGACACTTCACAGACTTGGTTTCACGTTTGTACGAAGGCACATTGTTGTAAAACACACGTGTGCGAAAGAAAGACACTTTCCGGACAACGTAATATAACTAAGGGGTGACACACGTAGGTTTCTCTACAAATACACCTTTCTTTTTCACGAATTTCAACTACATTAATGCACAGGTTTTCTTTTCCTCCTGAGAAACTTGTTCCTTGACGCTTGCAGTGCCTTCTACAGTCTTTAATTTTCTGTCACTTCATATTCTCATAATCTTCACAACGAATAAAAATATTTACGAAACTAATTCTTTTCTTCGGTATATATACAGGTTGGCTGACGAAGGTGGAATTAAAAGAATCATTAACTCCGTCGCTTTCTATTAGCCGATGTTTAATCAAGCGTAAATGAAACGAAGCGTACGATTTAATCGAACATATATTTTATCTGCTATGTGTTGGGATACTTTCCTCGGCCATTGTACGGCCTGAGAGGCAAGGGCAAAGAAAAATAGAGAAGACAGCACGTACAGCGGGATTGAAATGTATCTTGATCTTGCAAGTGGATTTACATAATTGCTTCGACTCTGTTGCCTTTTTCATGGCAGAATCGACGGTCCTCCGCTAGGTAAAGGTTTCTCTACGCGATATTGGATTTTGCAGCGTAATGTGCGGTAAGAGGAGGTCTGGGACGAAGAAAAGGCCGAGGAACTCGTAAAAGGGATGCAAGGACCGCTGTGTCGAGCGGAAAACGATCCCAGGTATCGCGATCTCACGCTGCATCGATCGGTTCTTGTAAGAAGAGATGATATTACGTGGAGTGTTGTCGTCACGGTTGGCTTATCGATATGCCGATTTCACTTGGTCGCATGTGCCTCGGTAATCTGTTGCGATCCACAGCGAACACGACGATCATTATTCAAGATGGAGAACAAGTTGCATGTAATGGAACGTTAGGAACCAGGCAGAGCTGTTTGCTTTGCAGGAGAGCGGATTCATGCAGACTGATTGTGCAAATTAATTCTATCAACTATGCTGAAAGCTTTTAAGAAATTACCGTTCACGGGAAATCTAAGTGGTCTAACATACATCAATTCTAATAATTGCTCCAAATAGACCCACGATTATTAAATTTAATATCTTTCTAGAGCGGGATGCCACTTTGAAATCGTTCAATTTGAAAGAAACTCGATAAGGAATTTCAGGTTACGTGAACGTTTTAATCGGAGACTTCAAATAAATTAGCATTCACGAGGAGTATAAAATTAATCGTAGAACTTGGATATTTTAATGAAAATCCGGCTACTTTCCGATTTTGCCTTATAAATTTACGTAAATTGTTTTACCAAATGATAGCCCTAATTAGAAGAAGTAACTTTTGTCTGAAAACCTTTTTCCTATCTTTTACAGTTATAACGCAAAATCGGCAAATAATCGGATTTTCAAGGGTCACTCTCACCGCCTTAAAGCGAATTTGCACGTCAAAAAGAAATAGCATACCTATATATCCTCTATATATCCCCAAAGCTGCACAATTTTTGGAATTTACTGCTCGAGGATATCTTCTCGTTAGTTTTTATTGTCCTTTTGAACATCGCGTAACCAGTAGTTGTATCGTTTTAGATTTTTTGCACAAATACCGCTATATTCTAGTAAACGTTTATGAACAACGTGTAACACGTACATGCTTGAAATGATAACATGTGAAATCTAGAATACATAGGATCAGATTATAAGCTAGTGCAATTACTCTATTCACTATACTTTACATTAACGAAGACTAATTTGATGAGATCGAACGTACAAGGTGATTTTGCAACGTATCAATTTTACATGGCGCGAAGACCTGGTTCCATGTAAATGCATAAGCCACAGATAAGAGCTGTAATGATCAATGGTATCTAAATCGCAAAGACAGTCGTTGCAACGACCACAAGACTCTAGTAGTAATTGCTGATAAAGCAAACTGGACAGTAGTTTCCGATAAGCTAAATCAAAATACACTCGTTGCACGGTATAGAAATGAGAAACTAGCAAGTTTAATTGCTAATTTATTTCCCAGATAACTGGAACAGAAATCTGATGAGTACGAATTTTCATCACACAAAGTGCAATATTATGATCGGTCGATCCAGTTGACCACTTGGAAAAGTAGTGGAGGCGGGGAACGTAGTGGCGCGTAAGCAGAATGTTTATGGAGCATGAGGCACTTGGAGATAAGGTTCTGAATTTTAGACGATCACGGCTGCGCGTTGCTCTAATACATAAAATATCAAGAATAAGAGCAAGTCTTCATAGCTATATTTTGACGACCGAGAAGCAGCTAGAAGCAAACCGGGAAATAGACGACCGACAGCTTTCCAAATTGAAATGCTTGTTGCCCGTGGTGTTAATAGTTCACGCTGTCTAATAATTCTCGAACGTAGCTTAAAGATTTGAAGAAAAGATCTTGCAATAGGGTAATGAATGTACAGTCATAGGAATTGAAAATTTATTGGCGAAAGTTAATTCATAAGCACCGCAGGACTGTACCAAAGATTTCTGTAAGAGAAACAAATGATTAACTAATGAACTAAACTAAGAGTCTAAATAATATTAATTTTTGAGTAAAGTGTACTCCAATTAACACGTCGACAGTGATCATTGGTGACCCATGTTTTATTACTTTTTTCAGAACGATTAAAGTAAGACAAATTTCATAGCCTAATAAATTTTAAACAACGTGAATGATTTGGATGACGTTGCCAGAAAAAATTGCGCGAGTACAATATAATATTTTGTAAAAATTATATATTGTAGTGCAGTATATTTTAATTTATAGTAGCTGCTGGAGCAAGATATATAAAATTCGTGTGGCGGTGAACGCGTCGAAGAATAAATTAGTTGTCTAAAAATTCGAAGGTATTTCACCTCATAAGTGGGATATTTTACGCCTCGGCAGATTATAAGTAACTTCTGAAAATTCATCGCTCGTCCGTGAGGATCATTTGTTTCGCAAAAATAATCTGCATCAGAGGATGAATTGATGATCGTAAATTTAAAACACGTTTAACACGTGATACATTTCTACCGAAATTTTATATCTAGAATCTATTTATATTTTCATTCGCGTCTGTACAAACACACACGGTCTAATTATAAATCATATTCAGGAATAATGAAATAATTGAGATCGTTGTGAAAGTTTCTAAAATAAATATTCGACATCATTTGATATGTGTATGAAAATCCAAAAATAAAAATCCGGTCCAGGGTATAAAATGTGAGAGGAAAATGTCAGCTATACGAAAATATTTGTTTAACAAATTAATCCTGTAATCGTGATGTTCAATCATCCTCATATTTAGAACAGAATGAATTACGTAAACGAAGTCCCGTTCAACTTAATAAATATCGTGTATAATATTTCAATATTTGCAAATTATGTTTCGCAAAAATTTGTACAATCTTACGTGAAAATTCAGATAGTGATATATTTAACTCTATATATTTAAAGCGGTAGAAATATCTCTCTTAAAATATAATACTTATCAACGTTGATATTTATGAATATAAATTATAAATTTATAATAATATATATCTTCGAAAGATTTAAATTAATTTTCAGGCTGCTCTTTGGTACAATGAAATCAGCAATGTCAGAAAAAAATATTGCAGTAAATATCTGGATAATTTTCAGAACTGGACTCGACGAGTTTCGATATTATACCTCTCAATTGTTACAAATGAAACAGAATGCAATTAAATTAAAACGTCGCATGCCGCGTACTCACTCAGGATCTCGTGTAAGGACACAACGTGTATAGGCTACATATGTTACACAAACTAGAGATCAACGATCTTGCTTTTTTCACATATGAACATACCATTGCCGTCTTGCTTACTTGTAGTGGCCATAGATTCTACGTGACCGGATGACGAAACGGCTGACTGTCGTTTTCTACGCCGGATGTAAGTAAGAAGAACCGAGTATTCTACCGCTGCAATCGCCACTGTTCTTCTACAAAACCCTTATACGTATCGGTAAGAAGGCCAAAAAGTTAACCGCGTTGCTGTTACTCGTGTAACGTAGATACGTGCTAGTGATTATGCCACTATACATGGTGTACACCAAACTATGTATGTACTTGGTTTTGTCCCGTAACAAATTTTTGCCAGGAAAGATGGAGCGAATTGTAACTGTAAATTACCAGTACTGACGCGGATGCAGAGAGAATCTTTTGCAGACAATTTTTTCCGCTTCTCCTTCTTTAATCTGCGATTGCCCATTTTCAGAGGAAATTATTCAACAAAACATAGTTTTAAAAATACAGTTCGCCTTTTTATTACTGCGATATGTGTACGTCGTGTGACCGCAAATCACTTGCAACCAGAGATAAAAAAAGAAAACATTCCGTCACGAAGAATGACTGTCATTGACTCAAAACAATTTTCCCGCGAATAATGGTTATCGACAACGAAAAAATAATTCTCTCACATAGATGTAACGGTTATCGCCAACCAAAACAAAATTCTGTCACGGATAATGGTTATTGGAGACCAAAACAAAATTCCGTCACGAATAATGCTTATCGGAGACCAAAACAGAATTCTGTCACGAACAATGGTTGTTATGGTGAACAAAAATAAAAAATTTTCCCACGGATAATAACTATTGGCAATAAAAAAATCCCCTTATCTATAATGGTTATCGGTAACTAGAAGAAAAGAATGGTTTCGGCGAGCAAAAAATTCTCTCATAGATAATTGTTATCGTTATCGTTAACCAAAAATATTTTCATTATTTACAATGGTTATCCGTAACCAAAATTAATTAAACTGATCTACTAATTTTTCTACCGAAACTTTTTCATCTTGTTTGTAACTCTTATGGTCCCTGCTAACAATTACAATAGTTGAATTTTATGAATAATTTTATATTCTTCGTATTATTAAATATTTTTTATATACATGTTATGGGTAAACTTACAAGTTGTGCAAATCGTTCACTGAAACACCCTGTATACAAATGTGCATCGTGTATATATATATATATCCCATTGGACGTAAACGAGTCATTTTACCTGCTACTAACGTCGACAAGGTCCGTTTTCATGGGACCAATGAATTATTTACTAGAATTGTGTGGACATGATGTGTTGTATACACTAGATGTTGCCAGCGGCTGTTTAGCGACGTATAGCTGAGTGGAATACACTACACGTAGTCAGGACTAAGGTGCCGAATCGCATGAATCAGCGTTTCACAAAGCGATTATTTGTTCGTTGCTAATGTAGTTGACAGTGATACGTGTGTGACCATAATGAACGAATTTTTACATTTTGAAAGTAATATTGACAGAACGGTAAAATCGTTACCGCGATAAAAGTTAGTAATTTAATTTCCTCCATAATTATTCTATAGAAATATCGTTTAAATCTTGTAATTGTCTGATATTTCTGAAGAACATAAATAATTTTCAAACAGACACTTTTCAATTGTTGGAATAAACTAAAAGTATTCTCAAATAATTTTCAATTATCTATCTTCAAAGTCTAGGGAAGTCTAAGGAAGGAATTTTCAATTTAATCGAAATAATTGAAAAACATTTGCATTTGGGAAAATGCTAATTGACTTTATGAAAGATTGATTCAAAACTACTATTTTCGTCATTGAATTGGGTTAATGAATTGTAATCGCAGTAATGCTTCGAATAATACAAATAGTCACGCGATGTTTAAAACGCTAAATTGAATAACTGGCATGTATTTATATAGTCTGCATGGTTGATTAGGTTATTTAACGTAGAGTTATAGACAAGGGTAATTAAACATGTACATATGCACTTATCTGTGAAACAATATTTAGATGCTCTCCATATAGTCAACATAACTTCCCGAGTTTATTTGACATAGATTGTAATCAATTGTATTGCCTGGCAGAGGACTAAATCGATGGTGGGCCGATTTCAGTAATAATTATTGTTTCTACAATGTAATATTCCTACGTATTTTATGTACTTTTGTGTATTGATATTTAATATGCGTTAGTATTTAGGGGATTGATTTCATAATAATAGTCCATATTACAAGTGCATCCAAATATAAAATAATAATAACAACGATCTAAATATAAATATACGTATAGTTAATATATATTTTATGTGTGTTTTGATTTAATCCCCATAATTTTTAACATACGGTACAAACTTGCAATTGTAATAATTACTTTAGAATTAGTGTCACTATCAAAGTGTATACACAATTTCGACACTGTTTAGTGTACTTATTGTAATAATACATATAGTTAATATATATGTTTTATGTGTGTTTTGATTTAATCCCCATAATTTTTAACATACGGTACAAACTTGCAATTGTAATAATTACTTTAGAATTAATGTCACTATGAAAGTCTATACACAATTTCGACACTGTCTAGTGTACTTATTGTAATAATACGTATAGTTAACATATATGTTTTATGTGTGTTTTAATTTAATCCCCATAATTTTTAACATACGGTACAAACTTGCAATTGCAATAATTACTTTGGAATTAATGTCACTATCAAAGTGTATACACAATTTCGACACTGTTTAGTGTACTTATTGTAATAATACATATAGTTAATATATATGTTTTATGTGTGTTTTGATTTAATCCCCATAATTTTTAACATACGGTACAAACTTGCAATTGTAATAATTACTTTGGAATTAATGTCACTATCAAAGTGTATACACAATTTCCACACTGTTTAGTGTACTTATTGTAATAATGATTTTAAAATTAAGGAACAGGTTTAAGGCACAAATATCTCAATACTTCTCTGTAGGGCAATCAACGCAGCTACAACCTGCAACTGTAGAGTCACTTTAGAAGAAAAGTGTAAATGCGCTTTTACAATGCGTTGAAATGGATAAAAAGACAAAATTGTTTCAAAAATATAGCTCACTCGATATCGCTTCACTTTGTCCTGCGGCGCCGTTATTCATCTTTAACGGTTTCAAAGACATCTGTCCTAGTTGCGTGAGAAACCTTGCACAGTGGAACAATCGAGCCAGCCAAATTGGAGTCTCGATATCACTTTATAGACGCAGCATCTCTACATTTCAACGAGTCACATGAACCATCGAGACCAGAAACCTACATATTCAAGAACGATAGACGTATCGTAAACCCATGACACGATACACGAGCAACTCGTAAGCTAGAAAACCGCTGCACTCTGAACTTAATCTCTCTGTTGACCTGCTAACCTTCCAATTATCAGCAAGATTTATAGCGACCAAATCATGCTCATCGTGGAGTACGTGGCTAAACAACTTTAAAAATTGAGTGCTCGTTCGTCTACGATTCCTTACTACTTCGTACACTACTTGACTATTTCGCCAAGTATGTTGGACTGGAAACGTTCATGATTAGGCTAAGAATATTTATGCTTTTGAAGGTGCGTAGAATACACAGAATATGCAAAGGTGTACAAAATATCCTAAGTAATACGATCTTCTAATACATTCCATTTTTATTTCATTATGATTATAAAAATATGAATTTGCATGAATATGCACAGTTTATTTATAGTCATTAAAGTAATACCAAGTTGCTCGATACTTTCAGGTATTGTTATATTTCTTTGATATCACCAATTAAGTATTACATGACTTCAAATTATCTACATCCAGGGAAACAAGCTACGTCGTTAAAAAGCGACCTACATCGCTAACATATAATTATGAATAATATGTAAAATTATTAAAATTTTGTTTAAATTTAAATATTATGTAAAATTATTAAAATTATATAGGCAGAAAAATTATGTCGATAATAATTTTGAAGCCTTTTTGCGATACTTACTTTAAGGTGAGTTGCTTGAAATATCAGCTTTTTCCAATGGTAAAAAGAATGAATACTTCCATTGAAAACTTACCTGAAACAGAAAAGAGAGATATTGTTTAATTTTTTAAGAAATACTTAGTTTTTATATAGAACCAATGTTACCTATGTATTTCTTTTTTTTTTTTTATCTTAATAGAGAAATTAATATTTTCTTTTATTAACATGTTTTAATTTTGATATTCGACGAGATGACATCTAAAATACGTCATTTTTTTAATTACAGAAATATCGCAAGTAATTTTCATTCGATGTTAGCTTTGTATGTATTAGGCTGTCCGAAAAGTTTCTTTCGTTTCATAAAGAGATAATAGATGAACAACAATTTCTGTTTTATATTATTTTATTGAATTAAGTATAATCCATTTCGTTCTATTTTTAATATTATATCCATGCATAATTCAATAAACTAACATCGTGCGTCTATTATTTTCTTATAAAACGAAAGAAACTTTTCGGACAACCTAATACATATATATTCAGTATTGAATGCTCCTACTATAATATATTTTTTTATGCAATAATAATTAGTAAGTCTGGTACAAAATAAAATAATATTTAATCTTTTAATTCAATAAATACGGAGAATAACTAAAAGCGTATCTACATTATTGGATTATAATTTTGATCGCATTTTTACGTATTACACTTATGTTGCATTTATATATTTTACAAATTTTTAAGCTGCTTTGTGAAAATTTTAAACCCATCGCACGATGAAACATTGCTTCTGTTCGAAACAGTAAAAGGATAGTACTGCATATATTTTATATAATACTTGGAAATGTGCTGTTTTGAAAATTTATGAAAATATTTATTAAAATAAAAGTAGTTATTTGTAGTCGTATATCCGAGTAACACGAGCCATTATATTGTTACCTTTGATATAAATTAAATTGAATTTTTATTTCGCAATAAAATAAAACAGTATCAGTAACAAAATGTACGGTATTTCTTCTTTCCAGGATATATATAAATTGTAATAAAAAATTCATCACCAGAAATATTTCTAACAAAATTACAATAAATCTATAAAGAAGAAAGAAAATCTATCATCAAGTTACATTGAATTATTTACAAGTAATATAAATCTAATCTAAATCTCAAAAGAGATACAAAGAATTATGTTTAGCAATTACAATGGAATGAACAAATTTGTCAAGATCTACTTTCAAAGTTTTGGATCCCAATTCCGAATTTAAAAAAAAATCCCCATTTTCGTGCTTTGCAAGAAACAATGGATTTACATTTGCCGCGCGGTAAAGAGGCTACTTTAACTGTAAATCGTTTCTTAGACCGTTTCTCCCTTTCAATCGACGATAGGACATTTCTTAATTACATAAAGTAGGTCTCGCAGCGTTTCTAGTAATTACGAAGAATTAAGGACGTCGGTTTAATTCTCACGGCCCGGTGAAAATAATCCTTCAGCGGAGTCCGCAAATTCGGTATAATTATCAAATAACACGGCTAACCGCTTTTCTATAATGATAGCGTAAGCAAGCCTGTTACGGCTTACGCCAATAGAAACACGCAAATCGTTCGCTTCTATCGTTTCATCTTTTCACCGATAGAACCCTCCCATTTTGTCAGGCAAAGAACCGCGTTTTCTACTTTCTAGTTAACCGCAGACACTTGCGAGAGTTTAATGGGAGCAAGGTTAAGGGTTACTCCGCTTGATAATACGTACACATTGCGTTCGGGCATTAATATAGCATTGCGCCGGTTCGCTAGAAACCACGAAGAACTATGGTTCAAGCTACTTTATCATGAATTATGGGCCACGTGTCTGCCTCGGTTCAACCAACAACGTTCAATGTTTTCTCTCCAGCGACGCGCATCCACGTCACTTTCAGTGACGGATCGTGTTCCTTCGTTTGACCGGGTCCTAAACCAAGTCCACTAAGTCGAATTTATAACGCTTTATGATGCTGTAACTTTCAACCGATTTGAAAGGAATCGCTGCTGAAAAGTGGCAAGTGCAGTTCGTATCGTATAGTTGATATTTTTATCAACAGAACTGCAGTAGGCTTTGTTGATACAAAATCGTTATAAATAACGACATTAATTTTTTATGTACAGCTGTTACGTATAGTTGTATATATATACGTGTCTTCTTTTATCTGCCGACTACGAAATGAGATTGATTTACACAGATCTCTCATCCACGCTCCTATTCAACCTCAAACATCAATGATAGTATTCGTTGAAATTGTTTCTACGTAGATTAAAGTCTGCTTCGTGAAGAACTTCTGACGTTAATACTCTAACTGCCACGCCGAAATCATGTTTCGCTCAGGACACCAGGGGGTATTTTTATTATTCAAAACATATAATGGCAAAATAATAATAAATCGATGATATAAGACAACATTCTTCCCGAATGGACCGTTTACCTTATTGGTGACCACGGATGACAACCGTAGCGTCTTGCTAACAGTTGATAGCGACGTATTCTAACAAGGCTTCGTTTATTTCCACAAACCATTCGCATTCGTTATTTCGTCGTAAGAAAAACGTGCAGAATATATTGTTGAAACGTGTAGAAAATATTATAAACAATATTTGCTTGTTCTATATATAAGAGTAAGGTATGCTCACACTTCTAACTTCGATTATATGATTATAAAGCAGCATTTACGATTATTGTCCAAGGTGAGTTTATAATAATGTTCGTAGATTAGCCGTCAAAGATATGGAAGCAAACACAGTGCACCGTTAGATGCAAGATTTGTTCTCATTTTTTTTATTGATGTTCTCATAAAAATGTTTAATCGTTCAATGGGCACTTTTTATTTCAAAGTATCTTTTATTTATCGATTATATTCAAAATCCCCTAACTGTCGATTTTCATACAATTTTTACAATTGTAAGAAGTTCAAGCCCTCCGGTCATCAATGACCACCGTGGCGTCAGTGTTAATACACTAAAAGGAAGTTGATATTTTTATCAACAGAAGTACAGTGGGATTTGTTGATGCAAAATCGTTATAAATAACGACACTAATTTTTTATGTACAGCTGTTACGTATAGTTGTATATATATATACATGTCTTATTTTATCTGCCGACTAAGAAATGAAATTGATGTACACAGATCTCTCATCCACGCTCCCATTCAACCTCAAACATCAATGATAGTATTCTTTGAAATTGTTTCTACGTAGATTAAAGTCTGCTTCGTAAAGAATTTGTGACGTTAATAGACTAAAAGGAAGTTAATAAGTCAGTAGAATTAACCAGTTTGTCAAAGCTAGGAAACAAAGACTTGCATATATCCCACGGTTCCACGGGTTAAATGGCGAGATTGATGTGTAACGTAATTAGAGAAAACAGAGATTAGAAAGAAGCCGTAAATCCGAGAGAATAGATGAATATGTGTTGCATAAAACATGAACTGCTTTACAGTAACTATGTTGCTAAAATCCAATTTACTAAACCTGTATCTTTGCAAACTGATGAAACATTATTAAAGTTTTGTGGCTCAATGAATTGAACTGTTCTATATAACGCGATGTTACTCAGCGACACGAGCCAAATACCGGTTTTCTACTGTGTCTGATCTAGAAAAATATGTTATACCGATACAAACATCCATTGTTTGAATTTTTCTTTCGCGAGGCTTTCAAATTTATGCAAGAATGTAATTGAATTGTCAACGTATAGTATTTCGTTGAATCCTTAATGGAATACGACTCATTTTCACGAATTATGTATTTAAATAAAATTCTTTCACTGTGTGATATTAAATAATCGGAATCGATTTTCAATTTCAATTTTAACATTAATTTTACTTTTGATTTTAATCGAAACGATTATTTCACAAGTATAGTAATTGAAAGGTCACGTGAAAAATAATTTTTGGGGCGGATGTTAAACGCGTTCGATCATTGTAACGAAATAAATCATATCGGTAGCTATTTAATAGCAACCTTGGTATAAATTATAGGATAGAATATTACTTGACGATAAGCGTTTCTTCCAAACTAATTTTGATGTTTCGAGTCATGAAATACGTTGAAATAAATTGTACGTTCTCTATGCGGAACTTATTTACCTAATTGAACTAACGAAGTCTAGATTAAGTTCTGAAACGCAATACCACGCCACACGTATCGTTTACAAGCACGTGTTCGTGTTATATATACCGCGCTTTCAGGAAATTACTTTGCGTTCAAAGCAAGTAATGCAATGAAATTATTGAGCGATTCTATCTTTGAACGAAATTTAGTATTCAGGAACATGGATCCAAAACGATGATAAACAGTTTGTGCACATATCATTATCTCCATCATTTTACTATACTCTCTATGAATCTAATTCATTTAGGACGAGAAGAAAATATCGTAGTGCTTTTGATCACAGCTTTCTACTTTCGTCTAAAATTTAGTAATTAGTCATTTTCATAAATAAATCGTTTTACACTGATATAACGATATGTCGATAAATACAAATGACTAGTAAGCGAATAAAATCAAATTTATGAAATACGAACACACACGAGGATACACAGGGTGAAGCGGTCAGGGAAATTCTGTGGCTCAAAAGAAGACGAAAATTAAGAATGACGGAATTGCGTTGGAGTTTTCGTTTTTGAGAAAATCCAGTTTGAAAATGTATGAGGTGTGCGTGAATTTGACCAATTTCAAGCTGGACAGGAACGAACAATTGGCAGGAGACTTCGTTTTGGAGGAAATAAAATTTGAATATACAGTGGCGGCCAAGAGAAATTTTATGACATAAAGACTATAAAAAGACACTGTAATTTTGTAAAATAAATTTGCATTTAATAAGTGCAATAAGTAAATGTTATTCCGCACGTGAAAATCAATTAAGACATCGTTTTGGAGGAAATCGAATTTGAATCTGTGGTGGCGGATAAAAGAAATTTTGTAAAATAAGAAATATAAAAAGATATTATAATTTTTCAAAATGAATATATATAGGTTATCCGAAAAGTTTCTTTTAAAGAAATTTCTTCTAAATTTTATTTATTAATTATTTATTTCTTACAAAGAAATAATAGACGCACAATGTTTCTTGTTTTATATTAATTTATTGAATTAAGCACGAATATGATAATAGAAATAATTCATATTTGATAATAGGAATAGTTTATCTATTATCACTTTATGAAACGAAAGAAACTTTTCGGACAAGCTAATACTTAATAAGAGCAACGAATAAATACAATGTGTATATAAAAGAATAAATAACCATTAGCAATATGGCATAGAATTATTAGTAAAAATGTTACTAAAATTCATAGTGCATCAATTTTATTATCATTATTAATATACACTACTACTATTATTAAACTTTCTTTCGTCCGCCACTGTACACATTAGACAAGAATTACCTCGGTACGCACGAGTCAGGCAATTACCAAATTCGATTTCGTCGATAAGAAAATCGAGACGAAAAGGACGTATTCCACATTTTCGACTTATTCCCATACATAGAGCAAGCTGCTACGTAGGTGGGAACTAAGTAAATTCGTTGTACTTGACAAGTTTCTAAATTCGATTTTCTCAAAAGTCGCCAACGCGATTTTATTCTTCATCTTTGACTTCTTGCCTGGCTTCATTTGTATTACGAATCATCCTGTACAGGTTAAATTTACAATAGCGAACACTTGGAATCTAGGAGTGTACGACATTACGCGGCATTTGCAGGCTGGGCGAAATTGATTACACACGCGAGGCACGTTTCCGCGTGTTTGAACGGGAAATCTTCCATTCCGCTATCGACAGGGAGAAATTTTGCTCTTTTACATGCAGCAACGTAAATTCTATCGGCGGGAAATTCTTAGCGGACGTTTGCGATATTCGTTCGCTTCGTCCCCGTCAGAAGAAACATTCAGGATCGGACATGGTTAAGCAGTAGCACCGAGTCACACAGATTCCGGCAACACAGAAGAACTGGCGCACACGCGTAGCCGGGCAACGGCGTTCGGCACAGAGGCAAAAAATCCCGTTTAGCTAATAAAAACGGATATTTCCTGCAGCCGAGGTTACAATTTGCTGGCTGGAAACGTTTATCGACGGACGAGGCGCGTGCAACGAACCGGATATCCCGTAAAAAGTAACGTAAAAATGGGCGAATTGAAAACGGTGGATGGAAAAAAGGAGGATGTCTGGGGTCTGGACATGTCGATGTCAAGGGAAAAGGAATTAGTTTATCGCGCAGGCCGCACGGACGTCGCTTTCTTCGTTTCGTTGGCCGATTGCGCGCCATGCAAGGCAGAAGAGGAGAAAATTTATTAACGATAAGAGATAGCATAGCGATGGGCGTAGCCATGGCTGCGATTTGAACAGGAGAAAAAAGGAGGACGCAACAGTTTCTCTCTCGAACAAGTTCCCAGCTCGATATCAGCAGCCAGAGCAGCTATCGAAGCGCGAGGTGTAATTATTATAAATATAAGAAGGTGCAAGCTGAGTTATTGCGGCTGGCCACCTTTGTCGTGACTAATAATGCCGCTGTGCTCCACTGCATCGGTAGATCGCCGGCCAACCAGATAATTTATCGACTGACGTCCGCTGCGAAGACTTTCAGGTGCACGATCGGACCAATGTTCGCGAAAGTAGTCACGAAAACGTTGTTTTTCGCCAACAGCCTTAGCCATCTTCCATTTCGAATTACGCTTTACATCGCGTTGCAAAGAAATATTCGAGACACGAGAAATATTTCGTCGTTTCTCGCTGGCAAAGCAAACGAACACGAATGACGTGGTGAGAACGCAGATTGGAAACTCGCACCGGCTCTTACACCGCGCACGATCAAGTGTCCTTGCTCTTTTCTTCAAGACGATATCACTCATTTTCTGCATCGGTGACACGGCCCGAAATTCGCGGTTTTAAGGAAGGTAGTAGCTTCCATGAAAGGTGCTGATGTGCCATCGTTCCATAAATAACCATTAGCAATATGACATAGAATTATTAGAACAAATGTTACTAAAATTCATAGTGCATCAATTTTATTATTATTATTAATATACACTACTACTATTATTAAACTTTCTTTCGTCCGCCACTGTACACATTAGACAAAAATTACGTCGTTGTATTATTGCGGTGTCTGCATCGAATTATATTGTCAGACGATGTACGAGATACTGGTCGGACGTCGGGAGATCGTGGAAGAACGCGAGACTGTAATCTAAGAAAACTGAAGCAGCGTTTTGCGACAGTGATGGAAAACTTCCGATGCGACATAATGTGTACGAGACTCATATCGACCGTTTTTGACTCGTCCCTTTTGTCGATCGAGTGTCCGATTGTAGACCGTTGGGAATTGTAGACTAAATTGTGCATTGACGGTTGACTGACAAGAAATTTTAGTAAGTAGTTCAGTAAAATAGGATTTGTGAACGTAAAATGGTCGAGTTTCGACAGCCAATAGTTGCAGTCGCAGCAACAATGTTTTGTTTACATTTATCGAATCGTCTCGTTGGACGGGGCAAGGCTTTGACACGGTCAACTGGTCGATTTAACCAACTCTAGTCTACCGATTTAGTCAACCAACGAGAAATTCTAGTAAGTTGCTTTGTGTAAATGCAAATTTGCCCGACTGGCTTACAATTAGCCGACAGTCAAGGATCCAATGGCAGGTAAAGTTCTCGTGTGCAAAAATTAAGTTGTGTAGGTTAGTAGAACCTAGTTGCGTTCAGTCGTCCAATCCAAAATTTCAGATTTTCTGGTCGAATAGAATTTTTTAGCTGGCTTCACAGTCGACCATTTAGGCGATCGTCGATCAAGTTAGTCGACTAAATTTGCATTCGCACAAAACGACTTATTAAAATTTCCCGCCAATCGACCACCTAGTCGTCTCATCTGTAACCGCTCTTGGTCGATACTTGATCATCGCACTGTGTACATCACACATTCTATAAAGCGTCCTGTTTTGCGGCCAAGTTTCAGGACAAAAATAACAACATAAACGAAGCTCCGCTCCCCAGCGGCTTAAATCCAAAAAACTCAACACAAGAATGGAAAACACAAAAAATTGTAAAAACTCCGACACATAATATAGCATGGCTATGTCGTACCGTCGCATACCTTTGCCTAACACACCTTATTCTAGTTCATAGTTTAAGTGAATTACTTCAATGTATTAAAAACAAATCTTAGCATAAATAAACACTTTAAAAAAAATCGCATATTCTATTCTTCCACGTTTTACAACATTCTGTATTATCGTACACTTTCATGTTCAAATTTTGGGTGTATGTTAATAAAACGAAGCCAGTGTGATTGGGCAAATTGGACATTGTGGATGTTCAATACGCAGAAAATGAAGTTCGGCTGATCTACTAAAAAATCGCACTATCAATGCAGAAATGCTCGTGGCTATTTGCCTGGTTGCGATTGATTTGGCATGCCTCGTGTCGAACTACAACCGTGTTTAAATCTTTCCGTACGATTCCGCTGCTTGCTCCACCGTGTACAATTGTTGTACACGTTGCTCTGATCATCTAATAAAAATGTTTTTACACGGTACACATATACCTTCTATTGATTGATAATGTTTAATTCAATAGATAGCGGGGATTGTTGACTAAGCCACATTTGTTTTGCTAATTCATCCCACTGAACTCTTAGTTGCTACACGAATAGAATAACTGCAAGTTATAAAATATACACTGTATACAGTAAAAATAAGAAGAAATGTCATACCTACAAACATAGACTCACGAACAATTTTTTAAGCAATGTGTATTATGTAAGATTTATTATACAATTATTAACAACGATCGATTGTTGTTTTCGTTTAAATATCGCGGCGGAACAAACATTATTTGCAAGGAAATGTCAAATCCAAAAACCATTTTATCGAGTGCTACGTCTGACTACACGATTGACATAAATGCAAATAATTATGAGAGTGACTTTTTCGAATAAAGTGTATAATAAGGTAATCCCTGTTTAACAACAGTTGGAACGACATTAATAATAATTTATTAAATTATTTTTATAATATATTATAATTTAATGTAATTATAATTGTCGATAATATTTGCACGCTGAAAGGATTGCACATTTATGACAAAATTTCGCCCAGATTATTGACGCGTATTAATTCTTCTTTTTTAATAAAAGATAAAATACCAATGGAATATTGTAAAAATGCGTAAAACATAATGACGCCTGTAATGTGTATAACGATTCAAATTATCATAATGTTTATTAATCAGGCAGTTATTCTGAATCAATTCGTTGTCAATTATCCATAAGGGATGTCGAGTAACGAAACTAAATAGAAGCAAAGTCTATACATAGCAGGTAAGCGCAATCTTCAGAAACATGATGAGCTAAGAACTATTTAACCCGATGAGAGACTGCATGAACTATATTGAACGCCCAAGGCCATCCAATATCAGTGTACCAGCACTTGATTAAAATGCTATGTTCCATGATATTGATATAAATTACCAAAATATCGTATAACAACATTTTTAACTAATCGCTCTAATATTCATAGAATAATTTTAATTCATAAGTCTTAATAATTATTAATAATTCTAACTGCAATTATATTGAAATTAAATTGAAGTTAAATTATAATTGAAATAAAAATTGAGAAATAAATTTGTTCCAAACGACGAATACTACAATTTTCATCAAATTTTACGTATTTCTTGGCACTATGTTTTATGTAATCTTAAAACGAATTGTATTTTGTTTCGTTTTATATTTGTCAAGTTACCAATGCTGTTATAATTAGTTCAATTCGTGTTTTTTCGCTGGTATTCTTTTTCGATGGGTTTAAAGAATTCTAAGAGCGGATTTCTAAGGAATTTTAATAAGTAGAATTTTCATTAAGCTTTGTTTTAATTCACGGTTTGCATAGTTGCAGAGCTAACGCACATTTCATCCGGTGGAAGTCACAGCTATTTACGTACTCCGAGATACTTTCTTATCTTTCCATTATAATTCTTGAAATAATTATTTAAGTAATTGTAATCTCTGGTATTTTTAGACGACTGAATTGCAACAGATTCTCGTCGTTCGTTAGATGTAAAATTCTCAAAACCTATTATTTAATACCAAGTACATCATGCTATAATTTTTATAACATTTTTTCAACAAGCAAATTAATTCTTTTAAGTAACTCTTTTTAATAGGAAATAAATGTAACGTCACATATTGCCTCTTCTTCCTTTTATATCTCCTATATACTTTGCAATTTGTCAGTAGAACATTAGGAAAATTGTTTCACATGTGGCAAAGTAGCACATCGTCAATGTTCCCATCGAGCAACGTCATTATCATTCAGATCAGTCGATCTGGGTTATTTGCAGATGTTTATTTGTTTATTGGGTCTGCAGGGTGTGTTGTTTTAAGCCTACGAGATATATTGATCGTATATATTATTGGCTAATTGCTCAACGTGCCTTTTTATTCTTTTCTTTGTAATTGCTGGTAGCTTGTAACATATCGTCCATTTGTTGCTACGACATAACTCAGTTTGTGGTTTCTGAGTCATTGGTACGAAAGAAACAGTTGTTTCTTGTACTTTCTATCGATAGAATCCTGTAAATGAATTTGAAAAATCCACAGTCGCTATTGCATCATCACGAAACGAATGATGGAAATTTCTGTCGATAAGTTTATGACATTTTCTTGAAGAAAACGATCTGTTTTTTTAATCAACACATTAGCGGTACTTGTGTCACAAAATTCCCTCGAAAATACCGTATATTGAATTTATCCTATCATCTGAAAATATGAATTTGCGAGAAATATACCATAAAAAGATCTCAGAACGAAAACACAAATAACAAATAAAAGTAACAAAAAAAAAAAAAAAAAAAAGATAAAAAGAACGAAGGAAATCTGTTTCCTTGGCAAAGTTAATAGAATTACCAAACGTCATTCTTAGAACCCGCTGGAGTTAATTTCAACGCGCAAAATCTTGTTTGCTCTGATAATTAAAGCGCATCATATATATTCATAAGACTAATTAAAACTCTTTCATACTGCAAGTCTTTAATTTGATATCAGGATGTGGCTGTGAGAAAAACGATGCCGTTTGTATGAAATCTCTTCTAGTTTCCTGAAAACGTTTCGTAACTTCATTACGAGTTTCACAACATTGTTTCGTTAAGTGAGCAATAATTAGATCTTGGCGAATTGCAGTATATAAATTACAGGAAATAGAGAAATTTCCTAACGCATCAAAAACGGCGCCGTTGTTACATGAAAATTCACGACGAAGCTGCGACAATTTTTCGTTTTTCTGAAAATCCGTTTACCACCGAAACTCCTAATACGTTTATTCTGACTTTACTCTAAAACTGGTTTATTGTGACCTAATTAATTTTATGTTTAATTTTATTTTTCATCCACTAACATTTACATTATTTTTCTATCGAGAACAGTGCCTCGGTTAGGAGCTCTCGTAGTCTCGAACTAAAAAGAACGGTGACAATGTAATTAATCGTCACGCGATGATCGTCAATGTGACAATCATGGATCATGATTTTTATAATGTATACATAACAATATATAATAAGTGTTATGTGTAATAAATGTCACATAACTCGTTCATTCGATTCCCTGATCTCAGTATTACCAAGCAGCAATCGCTAGTTAAATAAAAAAACAGATAAAGAAAAATAAACGAAAGGGGCAAAACGATACTAATAACAAAATCACGTGGAAGCGAAAGGAAACAAAGTATAAAACAATCTTACACTGTGCACATGATACAAGTCAGTACAAAGATCAATTTACAAGCAGAATGAGTTAATGCTGATTAATTAAAAAATGAATGTGAAGTTCTAGTTACTCGAGTTTAACAGCAGTTCTGTATTATCCGAGGTGCTCTGAACTGTACCGTAACTTCATCCTTTTGGGAAGTTTAACACAAAGAATACGAAAGTACGAATAGGTATTGTCAAGAGGGTTGATCAAACTTTTAATCAATTAAATGTCATTATTTTCAATCAAAGTTATTTTTTCAGTTAATGCAATTATAATTAAATAAATATCAATCGATCAATTAAATGCTTATTTAATCTTAAATACATCTACAATGTTACATTATGAAAATGTTTTTAATTTACGAATTTTAATGCATAACTTTCCAACGACCATCGATCCTTCCGTATTATTCGAGTTTTCGACTATCCGAGGTAAAGCTAGGTTACGGTTAGGGTTAAGGTTAGAATTCGGTCGAAATCAGGTCAGATAATCGAATCTCTACTGTATAATCTATTAATAGTTGCTAGAAAAACTTTATATAGAAATACATTTTTTAATAATTATTCACATAAAATAATAAACAATGTGGGACGATTTACGATCTTGTTCTGTATCGTTCAAATTTTAGTACACGTAGTTTAGTACTTGAGGCAGGTACGAAGCTGCGACAATCATGACAGCTTGTGATCCCTCTAGATGGTTAATTTGTGTTTCACGGAACCTTACGTTTCTCTCGTTCGCAACTGTTCCGTTCGCGATAACGACCATCGTAAATTACGCGTAATATCTGCTCTTAAAGCAGCAACAGACACCGTTACGCGGTTCGAGAATGAGAAAGCAGCTACTGACAATGTGAAACAATGTCTAAACGACCATAACTTACCGAAGAGATTACATTTAATACATCGTTGTATTTTTAATTTCCTCCAAGCGAAGATAAATTGGATATGACGTTTCCGATTCGTTACACCACTAATTAAATAAGGAACAGTGCTTTTATAAGAAGCAACATTAGCGTGCTTTTATAATCTGTCCAATGCGTTTCCTGAAACCTTCGAGTTTCTTAGGGTACGATACACAGCGAAGATACGCGTTCAATCTCATTTAGTGCAGACTTTTTGAAATTTTGTATCAAAAATCTGCCCGAGAAACGCAAGTTGCATTTTTCCTTAGTAAAGTCATTTTTCTTGGTAATCGATCGAGTCATCCTGTTAGATTAGGCGAACGAAAGAGGAAGGCCAAGCCTGTCTCATTTGGATCTAAAATTGCTAAACTGTTGCCATTTAACAACCACGTAATCCGATTATAAATATCTCGATTATTCTACATCGGAGATTATTATAGATGTTACAAATATCCAATTTGATTATCATAAATATTTACTTTCAACAAAATCTGATTCGAGATGAAATTACATTAACAGGTCTTAATATTTGTACACCACTGTATTCAATACCATAGCGTTTATACATATTAATTGGTTAGGTCCAAGTATGTTACGTTTTTCACTGCGAAGCTCGTATCTATGCAAATGATGTTCGTATCAATCGAATGTAGCTACACGCGATCCGAACGAGAGTGAGCTCAACACCACTAGCGATACCTTATACTTAGCTTAAACCACTTGGCTTAGGTCAAGGTGGCATAGTACTACGGCTTAACGATCTAAAGTCGTTGAAATAAACGTCCCTGGATGTCGGGATTTCGCCATTTCAGATAACAGCGTACCTCACGCTGAGACATGCTCTTAAAGACAATGCGCTATTTCCGTTGATTCTGCAAACGCAAACAGCTACGGCTCTCTATCGCAACCAAATATTAGAAAAGTCCTCGAGAAAAGCTCATTAGCCCTTTGTACGTAGAATCTTCCGGCTTTACGTTGGAAAACTTTGCGCAAATCTCGAGAGACTGTTACGATATTACAGTGCTACAATAGCAGTACTTTTACCATCTAAGTGTAAAGCATTCAAGCAGATTTTCTCCAGGCGTACTAAATTGTTTTGTATTCGTTGGAACATTTTTGAAGATTTCTTAAGTTTTAGGAAATTAGACAATCGCTTCGCGGTTTCTCACGATTTGTACGAGTACGAGACATTTTATGTGAAATGCTTAACGATTTCTTTTAACCCCGTTAACTATGTTTTCGAAAAGTATCGAATATCAGATTAAATTATAAACATTTTTCCGAGCAGTAGAAGCACCAAGTATGAAATTAAGGATAGATGAAGCTTTTAGGTAAATTGATTTGGCTCTTTACGATTTAACTGTGTAATTTAACTGTGTGGAAATTGCCACCTCTTCATGGAGGTGGCATTTTACGAAACGCAAGATGTTACTTGCTTAATTGTAAGACGAAATAAAAAAAAATTGATAGGCTGTACCATTTAAGAAAGTTGCGGATTCTCACAATTTCTTATGCTTAAAAATATTAGACTTTGAACCATTTAACGAGCCCAAATTTCAAGTCGACAATTTCGAGGAAAACTGATTGCAACACTTTAGGGTGGTTCACCCTGTATAGGTTGATTCCAGAAGAAGATAGTAAGACCGACGTAACAGTAACTACCAGTGCATGTATTAGGTTGTCCGAAAAGTGTCTTTCCTTTATAGATCAAACATGAAATCTAATCTGTCGAACGTTGTGATCTTTATCTCGATAGAACAAGATGGATCATACGTAATTCGATAAAATATTTTTTTTTTACAATTTGTCCTGGAGGACATTTGGTAAAGTGTTATATCTCATAGGTAATAAAAAAATAAAATAAAAATAAATGTAGCATGTGGGTGGCTACCCCCAGCGGGGTGCCAACTTCGTGTTTGCTAGGTTATATTTTTTATGAAAATAATATGAAACGGAAAATGTTGTGCATGCATTATTTCCTTATAAAACGAAAGAAACTTTTCGGAGGACCCAATATATCAGTACACATAGATCAAAAACTAATTTCATTGAAACGATACTTTAACATGGAGCAAACTTGTTGCAAAATCAATATATCGTTCTACGGATACAATGACACAGAAATTTCAAAATGATTTCTATTCAGCGTGGATTAGAAGGCATCGCCAGATTCGATTGAATGGCCACGCAACGAGGCGGCCAGTGTGATTCGAAGTCGAGCAACGCGACAAATTGATCGCTAATGTGACCGACGAATAAATTTGCTATTCAGCGATCTGGTGAACGGTAAACGTCAATTTCCGTGCGTCAGCCTCCATTATACACAGATTTTCAATTTGTATCATCGAACGATGTTAGACGGGTATTAATAAAAATTTGCTAATACAATTCGGCATCATCGACTTCCTTTAAACTTGAATACATCAAAAAGGAGTATTTAGAAAAGTAAAATATCACTCGAGGAAGTGTGGTCGATTCGTAAACGAACTCTACTCCGATGTTGATCGTTACGATTCTGCTTCTAATTAATCAATCATGAACAGGAGAATGTTGAAAAATTCTAGCATTTTTCGATTTGCTTACGAACGAAACATTTTTACAGCACATTTAAAGAGCATCTCTCGAGCTACGAAAAAGTGTCATTAGCGTTTATCCGAAATGTGAAGAGGGAAGAAAGTCGAAAGAAATGAGCGAAGAGATGAAAAAGCGACAGCGGTGAAACTTACCCATGCGTTACGCTTAATCCTCGTTTTAACGTGTGTTTCTACGTTGCAAAAGTTTCCTATTGATCTCGCTATTGATTTCTCGGCTATTTTTACCATAGATCGTGTATTTGTAAGAGTTAGACAATGACTTTTAAAAATTCTGCGCTGGTATGGATCTTCTGCTGAATCGATGTCACGAAGTAGGCTAAACTATGGATTTAGAAGCCAGTACATCGTTCTGGCTGCGTTCTAGGTATTCCAGCGAACGCGTAGCTGGAGCTGAGGATTTGCGACGAGCACGTAGCGCAGTAGTGTTGAAATAGTAGTATACTCTGCTATTCTAGCCTGGCTACGTTGAAAGCGCTGTAACGTGTACCGTGAGACGCCGCAACTATCGACGTAGCATATCCGACGTGTTGCTGCAATTGGTGCGGCTGAGCATCGTAGTTCCATAAATAACCTTGAGGAAGAATTACGAATTTGGACGATGGAGCTGTTGTTGCTGTTGCCTTGGCTTGTCACGTGTTCTTGTTTGTTCTTTTCCGCTATTGTGTTTTCGATCGGAGTCTTCAATTTATAGCATTACAATGGAAGAGAGGAAAGGCAGAAAAATAGCAGGATAAGAAAAAATGAAGAGAAGATAAGTTTCGCCAGCCACCTGCTTGTATCAATAAGGTTCTTTACAATATCTGTGTCTTAGACTTACACGCTGAGATAGTCCAGACCATTGCCATTGTCTTGCGCAACTGAATCCACGTTATTAGTGAAATTTCGCGAAACAAAATTTACAAGATACAATTATTAACAAATACTCTCCTATACAGTATAATAACAGAGGTTTGGTAACGAAGAAGATGTAATTTTTTACAAGTATTACGAGTTATCCTGTGATATTCTTCGATCACGAATTATGAGGAATATAATTTATAACTTATAATTTGCAAATTTACTAAAATTATTAGCTGGCAAATTATTGAACGAAATGGCCTAGAAGACGTACATATTTTGTATCCAGAGAATTTGTCAGACGAAAACTTCTAAAAATTCGATGTTGTAGATCCTTTCGGTGTTAAGTGTATGTAACTTGTTTCATACACTTAAAAGTTTCATACATCGTGCGTGCCAGTCAGAGTGGACGAAGAAGCAAATTATGCAAAGTATAAGACCGTAACTTGAATTATTTTCAACTTAAAACATTACATTCACTTGGGTATGAATTATGCTTGCATAATTAGTATACTTATGTACAATCAAGGTCCCTATAATCTACAAAAAGGGGAAAATAAGAACTTATTTTTCTTCAATCTTTTTATGTTAATATAAAATATCCAAAATAACTATGTAGAAACGATGAAATTGGAACTGTAAAAATAGAAATCCCCATTTCTTTTGACGTGAGAGTTACTTTTCTGAGAATGGAGACTACACAGAGATAAAATTATAGTAAGTTGTAAAGAAGAAGTAATGATCATGGAATGGAAAAATAAAGATCTCGTTATCGTCACGATAAATAAACAGTACCCAGCGGTAACAAAACTAAATAATTAGAAAAATTAGTCTTTTCACGTATTAGGTTGGTAACTAAGTTTTTTTTTATAGTTTATTTTGGTTTTTACAATTTGTCCTGAAGGACATTTGGTGAAGTATTATATCTTAGTTATTAGGAAAAAAAATAAAAATAAAAATATAGCATGTGGGTGGCTACCCCTAGTGGGGTGCCATCTTCGTGTTTGCTAGGTTATATCTTTTATGCGGTAACTAGTGATTACGAATTTTGTCAGTAGGTGGCAACGACCTAACCTAACCCCAACCTAACCTCAATAGTTTAAGAAACTAAAAAGGAAAATACAATTTCAAACACGAAAAACGATTTCAGTTTTTATTGACAAAAAGTATTTTTTAAAGTTTCTTCTTTGAGAACTAAATGAACTTCTGGGAACTTTTGAAGTATTTTTTAGTTAAACCAAAAGAACCATCTTGAATGTTATGGTAACAGATTCATGCTGCATCCAGTACAGCATATCTGTGCCATATTGATATTAAGGTATCGATAACTTATCAGGTTAAGATTAACTCTAAATAAATCAGTAATTGATATCTCTCACATGCGATTTCTGATTTCAAATTTATGAATCATATCGAGCAGTAAAAGTTACACATATTAAGTTACGATGTATTATCCGAAATTAGCAATATTTTAGCGGAAACACGTATTATGGTTTTATTATTTATTCATTATTGAAATATGTTATCATTATTATTTAATTTTGCAGATTATTCCGGTTTACTTAGTTTTATTTAAATTACGTATATAAAATATTAAAATGATTAATATTATGCTGACATGCAGGGAGCATATCTCCTACATTCGCATATATTTTGCATACATTTTGCATATTTCGACATATTATACCTGCATAAACATCAGAAGTTTAATCATATAATATACATTTATACGAATATAATACATACGAAAATTCCAGCATATATAAATGACATACATCTTTATTCTCACACTCGTGCGATTTCATCCAACTCTGAGAAAATATTGCAACAACAAAATTAGTTTTCATCTGTTACCAAAGTTATTATAAACAAATATCAACAAATTTCACGAATCTTCTAATGAGAATCATAGTGAAGAATAACAAGTTTCTAATATGAATATAAATCTTATTAATAAACTGCAGATTTTCATGTATTTATAGATCTAAAAAGATATGTAAAATATTCAAAGTATAATGCTTTCTATAAAACTTGCTAAGTAAAACACCATCCTACAGAGTTGCTACGTTTGTTTATTAAAATTCAATACATACGTATTACGAACCACCTTGTTTTTAACGCGATCCATAACAACTTCATAAATATCATGCATCGTATTACATAATTCTGACAATATCATGTATTGTAATAATTTTGTAACGCCACAAAAATATAATTTCATTCCCAAATTCAAGTTTCAAACGTACGAGGAAGGACATTTCTCGTGCAACAGTGATTTACTTCTAACAGTGCAACAGCTATGTTTCTTTCTAATCTGTTTTGATAAAAAAAAAAAACAAAAATGTTTTTCACGTTGTCCGGGGTATAAAAAACATACCAACCAATTACATTTTATCGCGTGTATCGTACACGTAGTGACGGCGCGTCATCCAAGTCCGAAAGGGACGAACATACCTGCACAAATATTTGATATTGATTTTGTTGAAGGCAACCGGAGACGTTCAAATAACTTCGGATATTCTATCGTGGCGCCGTGTACTTCATACGTGTGAACTGCAAAATCTATCAATATTGCATGGCCGCGGTACGTACACGCTTCACGTTATTAGATATTTGTCAATGGTAAATATTTCTGTAGTGCAGCTCGTGATCCACGTAACGATCGCTCGTAGTTGAAATGTTTTTCGAAACAATAAAAGCTTCCGAACAATATAAATGTTTCATATATACAGGGTGTGCCAGTATTGGTACATCGGAAAGTAGCTGTTTCTTTGCTGAGTCTTTGTAAATAATATTTCATAATCATCGTCCGTGAACTTTTCTAAATAAAAAGGACACGATGTGTGTTCCGTAGTCGTCTACAATTCATCTGTACTATTGAAGTTTATCACATACTGAATCATTCCATAAATAACGCGGTTTCTTCCGAGAATTAAGTTCAATGCAATGAGAATTTGCTGTTATCAAAGTTTAAAAAATTAGAATAGAAAATTTGATACATCGGAAAGTAGCTGTTTCTTTGCTGAGTCTTTGTAAATAATATTTCATAATCATCGTCCGTGAACTTTCTAAATAAAAAGGACGCGATGTGTGTTCCGTAGTCGTCTACAATTCATCTGTACTATTGAAGTTTATCACATACTGAATCATTCCATAAATAACGCGGTTTCTTCCGAGAATTAAGTTCAATACAATGAGAATTTGCTGTTATCAGAGTTTAAAAAATTAGAATAGAAAATTTGATAGAAAAAGATGGTGAATCATAAAAAAGTAGGAGAAAAGTCATCAGTAGCATGTAGTGATACGAAAACGAAGGAACGCGTTGATTATGAGGTAACACAATATGCATCATCGCATCATTGTGAATGCTTCAGAATAGAGGTAACGAAAAGATATGAAGATATCAATAAATATAAATTACTGACGATTTCTTAGACCTTTTTCTAGTACTATATTAATTTCAATAAAGTTATAGTATAATTGTTACAAGTTTTTTTTTATTTTATTTTGGTTTTTTTACAATTTGTCCTTATAGACATTTGGTAAAGTGTTATATCTTATTGGTGAACAAAAAAAAATAAAAATAAATATAGCATGAGGGTGGCTACCCCCAGCGGGGTGCTAGCTTCGTTTTTTTTTCTAAGTTATATCTTTTATGACTTGTTACAAGTGTACCAATTCTACGCGCGAAAATAAGTGAAATATGTGGAATAAAATTTCCGTTTAAGACTTTATTTTCAATAAAAAATGTGAGTACGTTTAGCGAAAAATTGGCTCAGTAGAAAATTTTCAAATTTATTTTTTAGAATAACCTCCAGTCGATTATTTATTCTATAATCACGTGCAAATATACCTGATAAATTTTCAAGCTCTGCTCCCTAAAGAACGACGCGTCATACGAGAAAATCTTATCGTATATTTTCTTTTTATTTTCTCACAAGAAATACCTGCCTGTCCATGTTATTCGACCGCATCCAGTATATCTGAAAATACATCTAAATACGTCGGAAAATACTATTCATTAAACCCATTTAGCTACTACTCTCATTTCTCTGGACTTTGTTCAAAAAATAAATAAATTTTTGTTCGTCGTCAATAACGCTTTGACTTGGAGTACACGCGAAGCACAGTAAGTTGGCCAAATGAATTCCCACGTTGCTTTCAATTGGCGTGAGCGGCATGACAGGAAACACAGGAACTGTGCAAGAAGGGGGCGAGCGTTCGCTCCCCAAGATTGCAATTGAAATTCTGCTCGTGGAAACGTGAAACGGCAAGCCACATGGCATAGGCGAATATTCATTTCGCACATAGTCGTAATCTGCCTAACACCGACGGTTATGAAATAAATTTTACTCTTCCGAAGGAAAAAGCTGGCAGTGACAATATTTTAATTTTATTGCTTCCATTAGTAATACTAACGTTTTCGGATTTGATGTTAATGTATTACATCGTGAAATATGTTGGTTCGCCTCTCGGCGTTAGCTGCAATCAACGAACATACGATAAATGAGCCACGTTATGCAGAAAGCTACCAAAGTCTCGATAACCTGAAATTGAGAAAATATCGTTTGGAGGTCTTAATTTAAACGAAAATGTAGCTCCATTTACTGTTCTTATTTTACATATACTTAATGGCTTATTTAACAACAAGTAGTACCAACAGTACGCGGTTTAAAGCTTTCGCTAAAGTTTTCTACAAAATATAAACCTAAAGTAGAATTACAGCTTGGTAGTTTTAATTGTATGATGTAAGAGCTGTACTGTGTGTTAATAACGTCACAAAATTCTGGAGCTCCTAGTGTATTCAACTAATTACTTATTTCCGCACGACTCGACTCAAATATTGTCTATAATTGTATCATTTAATGACAACGATGGAATAGAAAAGAACGCTACGAATCATCCGAACATCCTGACACGAATACATAGAATTCAAACATTAGAATGCTGCTTTGTAAATGAAAAATGATTTATAATACTAGAAGGATTCTAAAAGTATAGTTGTCTACAAGAAAAGTGTGCATAAAATGATAAATTAGAAATGCTTGCCTTCAAATGGTCACAATATCGAACACGTACCCATAGAATGCGAATACTCAAATATTGTAGCATCGTAAATGAAGGTCAATATTTAACACTATGTAATAGATTAGCCTGAGATAATAATAAACTAATAAATAAATATCCCTTAAATAGGCGATTCCAATTAAAGTGATGCGAAGGAAATAATTTCCATCTCGATAGAAGCTACGATAAAAGATTAATTTTACCAAAAACACTTGTTTCCTTTCGCAACTAAAAACGCAAATCGTCATTTATACTGGCAGATATCTTTGCCAGCGTTATTGATCGATTAATTAAACGAAAATTAGTTACCAACCATAGAAGAGTGATGTGTGCGTTATTCATTATCTTAATTTAAGTGCTCGTGGCTAATATGATGACGTTCAAACTTTGTTGACTTTACACGTAGCGTGCCAAGTTAAATAAATTAAAGGCGACCACTTTGATATAGCGAATGACTAAATTTCCTACAAGGCACGACTGACTAGAGCTCAAGTAACTCACGTTTTCTCGTACGTCCTTTACCGCACCCTTTCAGAGAAGGAGCAGCAGTTCCAATATTAGCGAGCAGTACGTGAAGTTTGATAACGATGCGGAGTTTCCTTCGGGTCAGATTCTCCGGTCTCCAGGATGTCACAGCCAAACTTACCCTTCGGAAACTCCTAGTTTACGACACATCTTTAAGCAATTGAGGACGAGGGGAGCGCCTTCCTTAA
Organism: Bombus pascuorum; assembly: GCF_905332965.1. Taxonomy (NCBI): domain Eukaryota; kingdom Metazoa; phylum Arthropoda; class Insecta; order Hymenoptera; family Apidae; genus Bombus; species Bombus pascuorum. The sequence goes on from NC_083494.1 coordinate 1,399,511, forward strand.
AAGTCTACGTAAGCAATTCTTAACGTCTTGGGTAGGGTGTAGCGTGACACATGCTAGCAATAAAACACAGCCGTAAACTCAGAAATCGCTTTCTTTCGCAATCACGTGTTATAAAGTGTACCAGTAAAGATCTAATAATACAGATATTTGCAATAGCAGCTTTTCACGCGGAAACATCGTTGACATTAAACTCGACTACCTTCTTCAGAAAGTTCCAGACCACGTCGAACCAAACGCAAACTGCTCGTTCGTTCATCAATTTCTACCTCGTCAGTTTCAAAGTGATCCTCGTTGCTCGCAATATATTTCTGCCAACGTTTTGTTCACGTTTCGAGATATTCTAAAAATTCGGTTTCTATGGCGACGTTTAACTCTTTGTGCGAATATAGCTTTTTGTCGCCTAAATCGATTGAAATGGTTCTGGTTGTTTCAACGATGGAAAGGATCGAAGCGATTCTTTTAATCGGCAATTTTACTTGTTCAGAAAATCAAGTCAGATGAGACGCAAACCATTCGTTCATTCGTCAATTTATATTTTGTGAAACTAAGTCACCTTCCTACGTGCAAAGTGTCCGCTCATTGTTAGAATTGCACACTAATTGTTAGAATTTAATCTTAAAGTTAAGATTAATAATCTGTGGAAGACACAATGTTTATGTTAAAATAATATTCAGTTATTAAACAGAACTACAGAACCAAATGTACGTAAGCGAGTGATATAATTAACAAAGTATGCAAGAATTGTTGATTGTTGGCCAGTTACTTTCAGACTAGACTTAGGTAGTGACTCATGATCCTTTAAATACTTTGAACCCCACTCTCTATACAGTAATGAGTATAACCTGTGTAAGTGTCCTGTTCAAATGCCTGTGTAGGTGTCTGTGTAAGGGTATTGTGCCTATGCGTGCAATATCGTTGTATTCTAACACTAATATATTGTGTAATACTATATTGTCCAACTCTAATATATAGTTTTTTTTTTTTTTTTAGTTTATTTTGGTTTTTACCATTTGTCCTGAAGGACATTTGGTAAAGTATTATATCTTATTTATTGGTAATAAAAAAATAAAATAAAAATAAAATATAGCATGTGGGTGGCTACCCCCAGCGGGGTGCCATCTTCGTGTTTGCTAGGTTATATCTTTTATGAGGTCTATTGGGTGTTTCCTTTTTAGTCTTCTTGCGATGTTTGTTGTGTTGTTCGTTTCCGCTGCCAGCTGGTTCGGGTGTGTTACTAATATATAGTGTCTGTATTTTAGAATGTTGTAATACCTTAAAGAAGCGTGAAATACTAGTGAAATTGAAGTACATTACATATTAAACATAAAAGATATAACTTAGAAAACACGAAGTTGGCACCCCGTTGGGGGTAGCCACCCACATGCTATATTTATTTTTATTTTATTTTTTTTATTACCAATGAGATATAACACTTTACCAAATGTCCATAAGGACAAATTGTAAAATAACCAAAATAAAATAAAAAAAAAAAAAAAACACTGGATCATAACTGAAATAATGTAATGTAAACAGTGTTTCCATTTCAGCAAGTAATCCAGTGAAGGACTGCTTTTTTTTAATTCACTGTTTACGCCCACTGTCGAGAACACAACATTCCAGGGTTACTGGAAATGAATAAAGATGGTCTTTTATCCAGTGCTGGCTGAAGTAGTACATTGTATCCATTGCCACTACAATTTACCACTTTCAACGATTCAGAAAAGACTGAAATAACGTAGGCATCGACCGATTTTCAAACGACTGGAATGTAATCGCTTGATCCGGCGACTGGACTAATGTAAACCCAGCTTTAAGCAAAAAGAAAAACAAATACTGAAGCAGCATTAGTATAGTGCGGCAAACCACTTTATTTTTTAATCCTTGTGCAATACTCTACGTGTAGTTTACAATGAGCAATTTTGAAATTATAATGTGTTACAACAGAATTTCACATGGTTCAATAAATAATTGGTAGCAGCAGATCGCAGATAGTAAGAAGGTCATCCCGAATGAGCAGTCGAGTGGAACAGCGACAATGTATCGTATTGTATCGCACCGCATTGTATTATTATTATTATCATTTGTACGCAAATACGTACATAAATCAGTGTAACAAATGCTTGTTGCTTACAGTGAACGGCAGCTTCTAACCCATTTACTTTCAATTTTCAGAAAAACTGTATAGAAGTTAGATGGAATAAAATTTAGTAAAACACAAATTTCAAAATATTGTTCATTTCAAAGTAAATAACAGAACATGCATCTTAAAAGCGTTTGTACTTGAATCGTAAAATTATTAGAATTTATGAATCATTCTATTTCCAATAATAACTAGATCGCTGATTTTTATAAAAATTCATATTTGCAAGATTATAAAGAAACAGATCTTCGGTAAAAAATTCTTTGCCAATTATCAAAGAAAGTATTAATACATCGTATAATACTTCGGACGTTTTATGTAATTTTCTACAGCGTGTGCATTTTATTTAGTTTTCTAAATTTTCTACAACATAAAAGATATAACTTGGAAAAAACGCAGCTGGCACCCCGCTGGGGGTAGCCACCCACATGCTATATTTATTTTTATTTTATTTTTTTTTCTTCACCAATAAGATATAACACTTTACCAAATGCCCATAAGGACAAATTGTAAAAAACCAAAATAAAATTAAAAAAAAAAGAATTTTCTACAAGTGCCTAAAAGCCACCATCCAGTAACGATCACTTCTATCTCTTCCTTCGCACTACCCTGATTTATCCAGTGTCGATTTTTCCATAGCAAAACCTTTAATTATGCGAATATTTTTGAAAATATAAAAACAGGCCACTTATTGGCAATTGGTATACCGAGCCTCAAAGTAAAGTAAAACAACGAAGTTGATCGAGTAGATTTATCGATTAATAGGATAACTATCACGCTCAAAGTTGCGAAGCTTGCAACTGGAAATTGTTTTATATTTCAATAAGGAGCAGAACACCGGCGTAATCTACGCCCACGTCAATGAGTAACGCGCATCTACGAGCTTCCTGGATGTAAATTACCAACAGTTACGTAGAATCACGTCATGAAATAGTGCCGTAATTAATATCTGATAGACGAGATACATGTTATGCCATGATTTCACGAAGCTTTGGTTATTCATGTAAACTGATACACGGTCATACACGGTATCGAAATAAGATGAATTTCATTTTCGTTTAGCCACATACGTCTACGATATGATTACACATTTTGCATTTAATAATGTTGTTATAATCGCTTTGATTCCACGACTGGTGTCACGCGAAAGATTTTCAAACTGTTGCTGACATTGCTCGGACACTTAGTTCACTTATAGAATATATTACAAAAGCTAACTGGTACCTAACGTTTTCCTGTTGAGGTTATTAGATGCATGTGAATACAAAGGAACGCGTGGATAAATTGTAAGGTAGAAAATATATGTCGGAGATGAAGGGACGCCAGAGCCTTTCTTTCGGAATATTTGGGAAGGTCCCCGATACTTTGGTCCAGACTTTTTATTATAGTCGTACCTAAACAATAAAACTGAGAAATAGCTGTTTATGAGTTAAGTCAATTATGATTATCCGAGATTTATGACAGTGAGCTTGGGCTCGAAGTGACATAATGGGTCATTGAACGTAGCCACAGTCACGGGAGAGACGTGTGCCTAACAGAGGTATAAAGTGATTAAATAACTCTCCTTAAAAACAGGGATTGACCCGAGGAATACGGAGAGGAGTATATAAGGGCAGTTCCACTTGGACAGGTGTACAATCCAAGTTCGACTAGTCCAGTGAACACGTACATCGAGTTCCTAATCGCAATCGTCATCCCATTGACCGTGTATTCATTATCAAACCTAAATTCATCGTCATAGGCATCTCAATTATTCACTCATCGATATCACTTGTTAATTGTTGTAATACATTCCCATAAACGAACATCATCTGGTATAAGACAACTATGGACAACTCGCAGCAAGACTCATCACACGCCCCGTTTTCCAAAGATGATCCGATATATATATTTTAAATAATGAAGTGTAAATACAAGTCGGAATATAATACGAGCTGATCCAGATCCGCACTCTAGTGTCACGGTGATCTCGGAATATAGAATAATCATATTTTACATACCAGTTAGCATACCATAGTCATCAAAACCACAATTAAGCAGTAACAGCATACCCGTGTGCCGGCATCCGGCGATAACCCCTCCACAGGAGCCAAACTCTTGATATAAAAATCCTCCCAAGTCAGCACTCGAGATTCCATTCCATTCCATTCCATTCCATTCCATTCCTATTTCTGTTCTGTTCATGTGACATTCTGTACCGTTACTCTGTCAGTTTTGTAATAAATTGTGAAACAACTATCAATTATTATTAATTGGAGTACGAATCTCTCACCTTACGTGCGGAACGTGAAATAATCTCGAACCGACACGACGCTAGCAGTGTTACCCTATGACTGAAAACCCTGAAGCCAACGTCGCCTATCTACAGTTTATGGTTTGCCTTCGACCCAGTCTTTTGTCTATAAGCTGTCGATGGTTTCAGTGCTTGAGAAAACTAAAAGACCAGGTGTAGAGTTTTCTTAGAAGTGGTGACCACTTCAACACTTCCAAATAATTTGGCTCGTCTTTTAGATGGAATATATTTTTGCTGTCGAAATTATGTTTAAATCAGGTACAAACATTTTCATAGATAAAATGAAACTTCTACTTGATAGTATTCGTTGTAGGCTATCTGCATTTATTGTATTTAGTATCTGGTTGAAAATACGCAACGAAAGAATATTCGATTTTTAAAAAGACAATTAACTTTATTTAATACACGTTATATTTGATTTGAGCATTTCTTTTCATTTCAGTGAATTATTACAATAAATCATTCATTAAGACATTTCATTATCATGTAGATAGCGTATACCATAGTTTGAAACCATGGAGCGTTAAATGCAGAATCATTGAAAGTTTTGTTCATTATTATAAAAAAAAAAAAAAAAGGGGGAAAGAAAAGGAAACCATCAAGCACGCCGGAATTATTCATGATAAGCTTTAAATGAATTATTCCTCGTTTCTGGATGCAAAACGTGGACCGTTATTTCTTCCTTGTTTCTATACGATTCTACACGTTTCTTCGAACCATAGAATTAATTCAAAATGAAAAACGTGAAGATCTTTATCGCTTTATTAATGCGGACCTCAGAAATCTTGGTATATGGTACTGTCGTGTAATATTTAAGACCTCGATTATTATAACAATATATCAATATTTAAACTTTTGTATGTTATTGAACACCAATTATTAAGCTATCTAAATAAAAGAAAGTGTTTTAAATACACACTTTTACTTTTATCGACAATCTATGAATCATTCGCTAATAGTAACTAACTATTAATTACATGTAGACATTAAAAGATATTAGAATAGAAAAATATTGTTGAATAACTAACAATTTTATTTAACTAGAAAAATATACGTAAGAATAAATGATTCACGATATAAATAAATTTTATATTATGCGCTTTCTCGCCCTTGTACATTGCAGGGTATAAAGAAAAAAGCAATGAAACTTTTTACGACTAGTAGCAGTGGTATGTACGGCATTACGCGACCCTTTTACCACTTGTCAACGAAATATCGTACATCATAATTATTGCTTTTAGACGCGATGATAAAAATAAACCTGACGTTTTTCGCGATTATAAAAAATATAATGATTTTAATTTAGCTTGGAAATAATCCTTATCGTCTTGTCAGACTGTTCGCTCTCCTAAGATAACACGATGAATAACAAGATAAATAATATTTTCTGTGCCATATTTCTGCTATCGTTTGCTGGCGAAATTATTAAGCCGAGTACTGAGCTCATTCAAATTCGTTAATTCTTATTATTTTTACATAAAATCTGTGTGATCAAAGAGTTACTCATATATCTCATATTCTTAAAATACACAGTGGAGGACAAAAGAAAGTCTGCGAAATAAGAAAAATAAATGGAAACCATCTTGCGTCTACCAAATTATATTTAATAAGAGCAATGAATAAATAAAATATACTTATACCATGGAACATATTGTTATCGATATAATAAAAGATTTGTAGTGTGAAAGCTACCAAAATTCATAGTGTATCGATCTTTAAACTTTCCTCTATCCACCACTGTATGTCTATCAGCAAATTTAAGTTTCTGTACTTTTGCATTGTTTAAACAATTTCTTCGAAACGTATACTGTGTACCACTGTATACTATATTACTCAACATTTACCACAAATGTAATATTACTCACATTGTCAGAATTAGTACAGACACGTTCAACACTGCTTCGTACGTTTGTACGAAGCTTCCGGAAAAGTGTGCAGAAGGAGAAGAATTCCGACGTTCTGCCAGCATCGCAGCTGTCCAAAAAACGCGACTTCTCAAACGTTTTAAAACATTCCTACTGTCGGGTCGTCCGACGATCACGACGTTCGCTCACCGACGGTTAAATGGTATCACCGCAAAGTGCTACAGTGCGAACAGTGAGAATGCAAGCGCTGAAAGCTTCAAGACTCGCAAACGCAATATTTATGCTCTATTCGTACAGCAAAGAGAAACAAATACACCGATCAAAAAATTGCCAAACTCTTCTCCCAATGTATATTTTATTCACGAGTTACCCCCCTTTTCCTCCCTCATCTGGCACACGGTCGAACTACTTGGATCTCCCGATTTGCTTTTAATCGATGCCCTTTCCTAGAATATTAACACGTTCCTGAAGTTAGCCACAAAGTTTCTGAGTTCAGGGGATTTCCGGTATAATTGCAATTAGGGATAGTTAACGATCCGCGGTAGCAGCGACTTATCAGGGATTAGGGCCAAGGTGGCCAAAAGGCGACCTCTGTACGACTGACAGCATAGCGAAGTATCTAGCGGGGGCTGAATTTATGCCGCTTAAACTTACTAAGTTGCCAACTCACCATCTCGATCGGTCAGATAATCTATCTCCTTGTCTTGCAGTCCTGCCTTCAACCTCTCTCTCTCTCTCTCTTTCTCTCTCGCACGATAGTCTTTAACATGTCTGCTGTGCGCGACAAGAACGTTTGACGGACGGTCCCTGTTGTATCGAGATACAACGTAAGAACACAGCTTGATAAGCTCCGTTATACTTCGCATGATATTGAACTCTAATACGAAGTGCTTACAAGCGCTAGATCCTGATAACGTTTGTAGAACGCGAGATAAAAGCACGGAAGCAAAGTTTACGTGTATAGCGTGCTTATTGATTACATGGAAATGGTGATTGTATCTATTTTCAAAGGCTTTGAAGTACGCGAAGTGGGCGTTTTCGTACGAAGTATACGCATTTGAAGTTCCTCGGTGTTTTACTCCATCAAGGACCACCCAACATTTTTGGATGATGTTATTTTATTAGATAGTGTTTAAAACTCCAAAACTATGGAAAAGTAGAGACGAAAAGGATATAAAGCTTACGCTTGGAATCCTTTTTCATGGTCACGATGCAAACAAGCTGAATTCGATAATGTAAATTGAACGAAAAAGATGAAAAATGAAACGCACTAACGCAACGTTGGCTCTTAATGGGTTGGCTCTCGGAACACAAACTGGTCGAGTCCAACGTTTTTCAATTCCTTAATTTCGTTGTAGAAGTACAGAACTGATATTTAATTTTCAAAAAGCAGATGACTCGCTTCCACGAGTTCGTTTGTTACAAAAGCAAGACATAAATAATGGGAAATTTCAAGTTAAGTTTAAAAACCGATGCTTGTAACACCATCAAATTTTTATTAATTTTTCCTATTTATAACTTGTGAAATTGATCAACGTGGCTTCTGAATGAGTCATGTGCAGGTTTGATTGAATAAAATACAGCCAGTCGCAAAAGTCTAAAAATATTTATTATTGTATTTAAATATGTAGGTACTGATTAATTACATCTGACATATTTGTGGTGGTATTTTTTTTTAATTATAAATTTTTTAAAATTTAATAAAATTCATTTTTCATCTTTTTCATTCAATTTACATTATCGAATTCAGCTTGTTTGCATCGTGACCATGAAAAAGAATTCCAAGCGTAAGCTTTATATCTTTTTCGTCTCTACTTTCCCAGAGTTTTGGAGTTTTAAACACTATCTAATAAAATAACATTATCCAAAACTGTTGGTTGGTCCTTAATGGATTAAAACACCGAGGAACTTTAAATGCGTATACTTCGTAAGAAAATTAAAAGTTTCGTACTATGGAAATGCAATGTAGAAGGTAATAGAAAAACACTACACAGAAAAATAGAGGTAGATTTAAACACTCTTTGTAGCCACTATACATTAGTGTACTTATACCTATTAAAATACATATTGTAACGAAGACATTATGATTATAGCACCAGTAACATCTCTATCATTAAATTTTATATTAATTGCAATAAGACACGTGTTTTAAAAAATAACACGATTTATTACATTTCACATCTATCGCATAAAATCATAAAAAAAAGTTTGCAATATTAATATTTTGTAGATGCTACATAGACCTAGGTCTTCTTGAATAAAAGCTCGTTTAAAAAATATTTTTCTAAACAAAACGTTTGCATCCCCTTTCGTTAGTTTTGCATCTACTTTTGTAGAAAAAATTATTATATCCTTTTCAACGAACAATTTGCTAAGCTTAACAAGCTCGTTAACAATACCTACGAACTATTAAAAAATAATCAAAAAATATGTAGAGATTCTTCGTTGTTGTTCAATGATAAACTAAACACTAGCAGTTAAGTGAATTTCATTGAGAAGAAAAAGAGGATTAAATACGTAACAAGGTGTAAGAACGTTCGCCAAAGCGACTTTGCAGTTTTATTAAGTTAGAACGTGTAAAGAAACTTGATCTTTGTTCTAGATAGTTATTTCGTGTGAAGGAAGCTAGGATGAAGTTCCGCAAACAAATTTCATACCGTCCCCACGAACGATGACAACCAGTTAGAAATCTTGATGTAGTTCGTAACGAGCACACGGATAAAGGATTACTTAACAATTCGATGCGATGAAGTTAAACTAGTTTCGTAATTACTGGATTGATACAATCTTCTTCGATATCTTGATTTGGATGAACAGATAGCGAGATGCAACATAGACGATTCTGTGTTCAATTTCATAACACATTAATATATTTTCATTCAGTCGTGTATTTTATTTTAAACATATAAACGCTTTATAGTATATCAAATGTAATGGTGTATGTGAATATATGGATATCATATTTTCATTAAAAAAGTACCGTGTAGCTATATATTTTATAAATACGAATTTTTATACATATTGTAATATGTATCTATATTTTGATACAATGTATTTTAATAATAATATTAGCGATAGCCAATGAATGAAAATATTGCATATGTAGTTATGGGTAAACCAATGTTATCAATTGTTGAATTATCTCATGTTTCAATTATATTCAACACGTAATTGCAGAATATTATGCCGAATTTATATGTAAAATAACACAACCTTTTATTATCTTAACTGAAATAATTAAAAAATATGCAAATCTTGTAAAAATGATATTTGATTAATAAAATCATATGTATTATATGGAATATTTTTTAAATTGCTGTTTCTATTTAAAAGAAACGCGTCTTAAATGAGATACGACTTAAAGCAAATTTTAACAAGTTTCAATTAGAAATGGCTTTTGTACGTACACTTATTTTATATACCTTTTTTAGCCGCAAGCATTTGGACACTTTAATTTAAGTCGAACGCTTTCAACTGCTTTTACTTCTTAATTATTTTATTACAAATCTATCAATTCGTTCGCGTCATAAGCACCTTGTAACACACATAGACTGTGGACGTTTATGCATTTATGGAAAATTGAAATGTGCAGAAATGTATAGAATACGTATAATGTACAGGAATATATGAAATATCCAAAGTAAAGTACCATTTGCAACAGATAAGGCACGAGAAGAATTTGTTATCACGCGGACAAAAATTTCGATTTACATAAACAAATCTAAATGTGAAATTCGTTGGAACTTTCTAATAATTGTACTGAGTAAGTATTCTAAAGGAGGTGATCGGTATCATCGATATTATTGTCAATATTTATGGTCTAAATATAAAATACTAAACGAACTAAAATTTGTTAAAGTTTCTCAATAATTGTACTGAGCAGGTACCTTAAAGAAGACGATCAGTATTGTCAATATTTAAGATTTTCAACATTATCGTCTGTAAGAGATTCTCAATATATATTGTCAATACAATGGGAACCTTAAATATTGATAATAATAACGATCGTCTGAACGTTGCTTAATGCTCATGGCCGGCAATGGAGAAACTACACTGTTCAAAAAATTCCAGGGCAGTATCGTCTACGAGAAACAGTCGAACTTATGTCACTCGTTTTCGTTCTATCTAGCTACTACAGCCTTTTGCAATATATATGTTGTTTTCGTCAAAGGAGATCCGAGCAGGCTGCGATCTTCATAACATGGAAAATCGCCCAGCAACACTTGAATTTATATAGTGTACGAATTTATATAATTGGATGACGTATGAATATGCTCCAAACACACTATAATGTTTGGTCGCAACTTTTTCGCCAAACGTTCAACCATCCTCGTTCCGCGAGCGCCGTACTCTTCCGATCAAGTTGCCAGCGACATTTTTCTATTTTCCCAATGAAAAGAACCTCCACGGGCAGGTCGATTTCAATCGATCGAGGCGATAAGACAAAATTCGCAGGAGTTAAATATCATCGGGGGAACCGAGTGTTTTTTTTTTTTTTTTTTTTTTAAATGTTTCGAAGCATCCGAAAAACACTGGCAAAAGATAACAGTTTGCATATAACAAAATAGAAACTGATTGACGAACGCGTAGTTTGTGCTTCGTTTCACTTGTCCTGCAACTTTTTGACCAAAGTGGTACATACGTGTTTCATTATTTACTCGCCAATGTTACTGCGAAAACGGAGCTACGAGAAACAATAGGACGAAGAACAATTTCACAGCGTGTTGCTAATCAACGCGAAATGGATCAGCAAAGCTAGCAATCAAGCACAGAACGACGATTGCCCAAAATGAACATTAACGCGTATATGGATTCTTCCAACAAAGGAACAAGCAGGCAGGCAAAAGCTAATTAGAGGATCTACCCATTGACGGTTGGCAGAACAGACACTCTTGGCTACCGCCTATCGTTGGCATTCGACACTCCTATTTCCGTTATACCGTGTCGTGTACGCAACAGAAAGCTTCGCTGCTGCTAGCAACGTTACGTATACGCATTGGTACGGCATAATGAACAAGCATGTCGTGAACATAGCCAGCCTCCGCATCGGTACGTAACAACGACACCGTTCTCGACACTACCGACAACAGCTACGACACACAACCACGCGATCCTTCCTGTAGATGTATATCTCGCGCCAAACCGGTACACTGACCTACAGTACACCAGACCGCGGCTACTTGTATTGCCAGACGCCCATTATACAGGTTTCGCACGCGATAATTACAAAGAGACAACGAGAACAGCAGAAAGATAGGCTAACTAAACGATAGTTTCGATGACAGACGCTGATGTATCATCGTTGTATTATCGCGACCGAACGGTACTTGCACCAAATTATACGTCAGATGTTAGATGGCTGTGAAAGAACTCGGAAACGTGATTCCGACGATACGTACTGAACAATCTGTTCGATATTTGCCACCTCTTTTAGTATTTGTTGAGGTTGAGGTTGACTGATCGATGAATTTGTAATAGAAAAGTATATTGAAATAATTAAAGGTATAGGTATAAGTTTATGCTGATTCACATCCTTACTCTCTTAATGTTACTAGACAAAGGAATGATAGGGAGCACGTTCATATATTTATAGCAAAAGGACATTACCAAAAAAGTTAAGCTTATAGCTTGAGCTAGATAGACGCTACAGGGAACATTAATAGATATCTGTTTATAAGCTCCTTTGTTCCTAGTCCTTGCAAACCAAAACATAATGTATACTCAAGGGTACAACAATATGCACTGCTCCTTATTTAGAATATTTCTGCGTACTAGCAGTCTCCAGGTCACGGATATGCATAAATAAAGATGTAGGGATTTTCTTGAAGTAGTTACTTCAACAGTACTCGATATATTCGAAAGAGGTGTTTAAGGAGGCAAAAAGTGTCGCGAACAATTTTGAGTAATTTTGTCAGAGCTGAACTTTAGATGTAATCTAGAAGTAACTATATGAATTAAGTGGCAGAACGTGAGCAGTAAACGGCTGAAAAAGAAGCTTAATTTGCATAATGTTTGTTAATAGAATAGTCGAATAACAAAACGTTACGAAACATATAACAAACAACATTTTTATGCATTTATAGAAAACGCGAAATTGCACAAAATGCGCGTAATAAGGAAAAGTGTTCAAAGTACAGTGCTTTCTACGATCCTTACAAGAAAATTGCAAGAACTATTAAGAAACCTCTAACGATTTGCCTGTATGGGCGTTCGATGCTTTAGGTCCTTGGTTTGATGGTAGAGCAGCCCCAAAAGGATTTTAAATTAAATTAATCGAGAAGAATTAATGGAAAAGATTTTACTACAATTTCCACTCCCTCCAAAAAATCTTAAAAATATGCAGAAGCACTATAATAAATAAAAATAAAGTTTGATATTAAAAAACATAATACCGATATTGGAAGAATGTACAAAGTAAAATATAAAAAGGATTTGTTAATTTCTCGAGAATAAAGGAGCATGCACTAAAATTGCACTTTTTAGTATTTTACCATCAACTCAAAGCAACGAATATGCACATACAGATGACTCATTCGAAATTCCGCAGTTCTTGCCATCTCCTTGTTAGAGGGTAAAACACCTTTCTACCGATATTCTACTGTCTGAAGTATTAGGTTGTCCGAAATGTTCCTTTCGTTTTGCAAGGAAGTAATAGACGCACAATGTTTTTTGCTTTATGTTAGTTTATTGAATTATGCACGAATATAATAATAGAAATAGAACGAAATGGATTATACTTAATTCAATAAAATAATATAAAACAGAAATTGTTGTTCATCTATTATCACCTTATGAATATATACTCGAAAAAAACGAATTTGCACAAAAATTCGCAGTCTATCGATCGGTTCATGCCTAACGTCGCTGATCAGCCCGTAGTCGATGCGACGTTAACACGATGTTAAGAACAGAAAGAAAAAATAAATCACGATTTATTCTTGTTACATTCGTATCAGATTCTGCCAACGTGTGACTGCGTTAATGTGCTAAAAATTCCGCAGAGATAGTTTTTACTATAATATTTTATATCTACGAGGTGTATAGACTTATGTAGACCTTTGTGACTGACTGTGTACTATGTATGTACGCCATACGCGTTGCTATCGTTATCGTCGTGGTCGTTGCCACCGCAAGGGATACGAATAGGCGTCGAATTCGCCTGGATTCTACGACCTTCTTGAAATGGAATGCTTTACATAATGTGACTCTGCAGACGGCATTGTGAGAAAGCAAACTCTCCAATTCCTACTGTTTTGGACGCGATCCAACCTTGAAAAGGGGAGAGACCGAGGTAGGTACTTCTATGACTGCGTTGTCGGAGTTTTCTTCATCGTTTCCAGTCAACGAAGGATTCTCTAATTAGCTCTGACATTTCATATCAGAGTTTCGCAGCGGGTTACCAACAATTTGAATGGTTTAAATCTTTAATAGTTTAATTCTTTCGTATTATAAAAATTCTTTTTTATCGTAAGATCGAAAACAATGTTGAGCCAAGGATGATATGGTGTATGAATAAAAAGTACGAGTGTGGATTGGAAACATTTCGGTGAAATTTTGACTGACAGGAAACCAACTCGAGATTCTTAATGTCGTTGCTATCATAAACGAATGGCAACAACAATTAACAATTAATTAACATTCACCAGATATATTTGTTATATCCCAGATGTGAATTGTACATCTGTTATTATTTTATCTGTAATTGATATTATCAACGTTATAGTTAGACGATATTATCTATATAATTCTATTGATAAAGAAAGAAACAAAGTAGTAATATCATATCTAGATATTATAGTCTCTAGATACGTTTCTAGATTGTATAATTTCTTGAATACATGGCGCTCTACTTGATTCTACTTATTATCAACTGCTAGATAAAATATATGTTTGTCTCCGTTTAAAGGTATGGTTTAAATTTTTTGATTATACGATAACTTAATTGTTGGCATCAGCAGATCCACAAGACGCTACTGTTTTTACTCAAACAATAAATCTATCGTGTAGCATGAAATTACGATCTTTTGACTCTTCCTGCAAGGAAGCAATAAATATAGTATATGCATAACGTTTCGCAACATTTTAAATTCTAATAAAAGTTGTTCGTGCAACTTGGAAAAATATGTATAAATTTGCAAGTGTAATCGCAAGAAAATATCAGTATACTTCATGCTATACTCGTAGATCGGTATACTTTAATAATATCCCACGTAATAGACAAATATACATGCAGCGTGCTCTAAACCTTTCCTTACTGAAGATGACTATAGTCATTCGACATTAGGTGCTCGCTATGTACCGAAGGAAATTATAGTCATACGTCAAAATTTCACATTAGTTAACAACTTCGCTTGAATATAGCATAACTTGATAGCTCTACTATTAACATATTATTTTCTCCAGTTGCCAAACTTGTCATGTAAAATGCCTATGCGTATTTCTGTGTCTACTGTTAAAGGATTTTTACAATTTGACTATTCTGACACGTATTCGTATACGATTCTTTAAATCTGAATATTCCTGTCGCAACATTTTTCACAAGGAAAAATATTCTGTGCTTCTACGAAAGAGTATTGTCAAGCAACTTCTAGAATTTGATTATTCCCACATGTATTTATTTACAATTCTATATTAATTTAAAATAACTAATTATCGTTGTCGAGTTTGTCATCTGAATCCGTACGTATATTCGTGTCACGAAATTTTCCATTTTCTTCAATTTTTCAATTCTTCATTTTCCACGGAAGTACGCTATTACATAATTTTTGAAACCTGCTTCTTCCAATATCTCTTAGAATAATCACTCGAATAACAATTTACAATTCTTTACGCCATCGTGTTTAAAATAATCCAAACGAAAAATTAACGATTTACCAAGATGTTAGAGTCTGCTTGCGGTAAACTGTAGGCTGATGGCTCAGCTAAAAGCGATACCGTGTGGTAGCATAACAGCCAATTCCGCCGTAGCGAAAGGATTAATTGTACACGCGATATGCATAAAATCGATTATTAAATTATCATCTATTAGCAAGTGGCGAATTTTTATACATTCATTTTTATGCATAGGTTAATTTTATCACGCGTTAATTATATGCCTAAGAAACAGATAATATTTCCATTATCACAACTTGCAATTTTTGTCAGGGAAAGAACCAAGTACTCGTAGGTGAAATTATATAAGCATGGGGCAATTGAATTTGCTATTAATTATTATTCTGTTATTCTGAAAAAGACCAAGTTAATTCAACACTGCAAATGCTATTATTATATAATAAATTATATAATAAAATACAGAAAAGAAACTAATTTTCATTGAATAATTTTACAAATATACTAAAGCGAATAAATTCTGTTGCTTATTTTGAAACCAAAATATTTGATACTTGTGAAAATCATTTTCGTATTAAAATAAATTAATTTTCCATCCATTAAAAGAAATGCCATTTTAATACGTTTTTAATATTTATATTTTTTAAAGAATTAACTACCTAATGCTAATGTGCAGAATTAATTAATAAATGCTGTGAAAATTGTGCAGATTTAAAAATATTACCGTTTCATATTTATACCCAAATTATTGAGATATATTATTAAAATTCTACAAATAATCAAATCAGCTTTCACGACTGGAATCGAGATATGTAAGCGTACGATGAAATCAAACGAATATTAATAATAATAAATCATTTAAAAAAATCGTGTTTCGAAATAGGAAAAACACGTTCGCTAAAACTTGCACCTTCACTTTTGATCCATACACGAAAACACAAGCACTCTTCAAAATACTCCTAGAACAGCATAATCCATTATCCGCTCTGAACGGTTTATGAACATTCGTGAGCCTCTTATACGGCTGCTGAAACTCGTAATTATAATGAAGCAACTTTTATATATCATGCGAACGGTAGCAGTGTACTTAGAAGTGTTACAGTTATAGAACACGTACGAACGATTTATCCAAAAACGAATAAAATTCAACCGATTAGAAGAACATTGTTCTCAATTAATTACGCCATATCAATTAGCTGCTTATCGACAACGCTACCTTTTCTGGACTCACTATTATTATCGCCTTGTATTAGCGTACCTGTGCTAGCAAGGAATAGACATACCATCGACTTAATTCAAGCAGTTTGAATATGTACAGGAATTAACTCCAAAATGAGTTAAAGTCAAACTAACTCCAAATCCTGGAATAGGATTTCTGATGAATAATAAAAACAGTGGATATATGTGTTTCTTTATTGAAGGACGTTTTAGGAAAGAATTTAAATTGTGAAATATATTCTGTATTAATGACATAATTGTAGTCAAACTCCAAATTCTGGAATGGGATTTCTGATGAATAATAAAAACAGTGGATATATGTTTTTCTGTATTGAAGGACATTTTAGGAAAGAATTTAAATTGTGAAATATATTCTGTATTAATGACATAATTGTAGTCAAACTCCAAATTCTGGAATGGGATTTCTGATGAATAATAAAAACAGTGGATACATGTGTTTCTTTATTGAAGGACGTTTTAGGAAAGAATTTAAATTGTGAAATATATTCTGTATTAATGACATAATTGTAGTCAAACTCCAAATTCTGGAATGGGATTTCTGATGAATAATAAAAACAGTGGATATATGTTTTTCTGTATTGAAGGACATTTTAGGAAAGAATTTAAATTCTGTATTAATGACATAATTGTAGTCAAAATTACTGATACTATAGTATAGTGAATGGTATAGTAGTGTAGATAATAAGGTAAATAAAATGTATATATCTTTCTTGGAGAATTTATTGGTTTGCAGTGAAATTTATTGTCGGTATTTATTTACTGGTATTGGCATTCCCATTGCAATCATTTAGAAAATTGTATCTGATTATGAGAAATAATATCACATTGAATATACGAGTTATTTCGAAATTTATAAATTTGTTATAACGCGGAATGTGTGACGATGGCATTGAGATGTTGATTGGACATCGATTATTTGAATATTCCTCGATGAGAGATAAAATAAATAAGCTTGTATCTAGATATATGTTACTCGATTAACATTATAAATAATTATATCGAATATCTTATACTCTTTGCTTGTGTTACTACACGCTTGCTTCTGATACTATCCGAATATTTTAATCCGATAATCAATAACTAATATAATAGCTAATATACGGCACCATTTTATCAGATTGAATTCCACCTGTTTAGTTAGGTAGTCGGCTTTATATCAGACTAAATTTATGGTTAACTCGAGATTCAAAGTCAGCTATTTCCATTCGAATAATTCATTCTGGGAAAAATGACAAGGCACATCTGTTTCGTCGTGTACAATGTTCAACTGCGAATTTCTTAAGAAAGCCACTAACCATATACAGGATGTCTCATTTTAATCGAAAATATCTCCAAAACTACAGATTATTCGAAATAGTGTTTCAAATAAAATTTGCTCTATTTTAAGGGACACGTCTTGTGACGATTATCAGATTTGCCTAGGTGGAGGCGTTTTCGAGATCTCGAGGTGATCTTTGATTTTGTAAACGAAAGTTTGTTATGCAAAATTCGATATAGTTTCTAATTCTCTATAAAAATAGCATCAGTACCTGTAAAAAAGTGCTTGTACCTGAAAATACTTAGTTTAAAAGATATTTCAACGTTAATCTCATCGAATCGAACGTACGAAAGGCGAGGAACATATAAATACAAAGACACCGGATTGTCTTTTCTTGTTCTCCATACGATCAGTGTTAGAAGATTAAAGTCAGGATATTTTTTAATCATTTTCTGACTCAAGTACCATAACACCACCTTTGCAAAGAATTAAAAAATTGAAATTAAATTAAACACCGAATAACGTACAAAAAAGTGGATAAAAATATTTCCATTAAAAAAAACAAAGACCACCTCGAAATCTTGAAAGCACGTACATCTGGATAAGAATTGTGACCAACGCGAAGCGTCTAATTCGAATCAAAGTAAATTTTATTCGAAACATTAATCTTTCCAGTAATGTATAGCTTAGGAGATATTTGTGTGGATTAATTAAAATGGGACACCTTGTATAAAAAGAGCATGGAATAATGCTTTCCATCGAGTAACGGATTATAATTGTTTAATCATAGAACAGCGATATGACATGGCGTAAAGGACGTATAAAGAGTTCGCGAAGGCTATTTACATTCCTAAAGCCAATACTCGACGAGTAACGGTTGTCAGGCACGTTTCGGGGTACACCGTCGGCTTTATGAATAATGATAATAATTCAATTGACGATTTTTTGATAGTCTCGTCATTTGAGAAATTACGGGGCTGCGCGGCAGAAACATTGATTGTATCTGTGTACAATCGAGCAAACGTTCCAAGAGTAAACGTCGTTGTCCACTTACATTAACGGTATTCTCTAGTAGAAAACACATACAATTACATCCTATCGTTACCATAACCGCAGTATTCACACCTACGCGTTTACCACCGTATCGATATCGCAATATGCCTTTCGAAAGCGAACGATCGTAACGTATCGTAAATGCGCCTCCGTACGAGCAATATCTACGATACTTAGAATTTAGCGAAATTATGCAGAAATCTACGAATCCACGAGATGACAATAAATTCGATGAACACGGTACGGATCCCATAATTTTACGATCTTTAATTTGCGAAAAGTTATCAGCCCCTAGAAAGTACTGGAACGAAAAACTACCGAGGCATAGTTTCATTTTAGGCTAATAATTATTTTGCAGAGAATTTCCAAACTACGTATTAACTATATATCTGCTACTTATTATTAAATAAGATATGAAGAAACTTATAAGAAATCAAATATACCCAAGAGTAATAAAGCTATGTGCTTTTTCTTTCAATTAAAATCTTCAGACTAAATTTACTCAATTTTAGATCATTGAGTAGCTTTCTGCGTGATTTGGCCCCATTTATGTACTTAATTTTTAAATACAAGTAAGTGAAAGATGCCAGATATTTATTATTGTTATTATAATTATTATAGTTATAGCTAGACTGCGGGTTTGTGCGCATTTATGGAAAATTTAAAGGTGTAGAAATGCACACAATGTGTATAATATACAGTATATTCGTTATAATTCTTAATATTGTAAAGGAAATCGTCCTTTGAAATTTATTTCTTTAGTTGCGTCTGTAAAAGTACAAATTTGCATAAAAAGCTACGACAGGGAAAGCCATACATTGGCAATTCATCGGATGTACATTTAATGTGTGCATTTAGAATTTGGATAGAGCTTAATTATGAGCGTGACAAGCAACAATAATGGCAGAACTGGTAATATATTTTTTAAAGTACATTAAACTTCCTGACATCCTTTACGATAATACGTAATATGATAAATCCTTTTATGATAAGTCCATAAGTTTTGTGTGAGTTTTTAATTGGAAGCTTTGTTTTAGACATAAATAACATGGATTGTCTGTACATTATACCATAATACGCGCGTTATCTGATAAGGAATATAATTTTTCTAAATTTTTCCGAAATTTGCAAACAATGGTTCAAACAATGGCAAACCTTGGTTCCAGTCAACTCGTGTTCCGTGTAATTATTTTTTAGTTTCAGGAAAATGTGCGCTGAACGTATGTAATTTTTACTTCAGAGAATGAAATAACAAAAGTATGAGACTTTTTATACTAACAAGTTTAATACCGGATGAAATGCTCTATCCCTTCCTCTTCCTCGACTTCGCTTCTCTTCCTGCCCTTCCTTTGCATTACTGCACCGCAATTTTACAGAATTTATTATTATTCGTATTATTACTATTATTACAAAGTTATCGTATCTTCGTAAGCGGGATAGCTTGTATGTAAGGATTAAGTGGAACGGTTAGTTCTTATCCTTTAGAAGCCATTAAACGTTCAACAAAGTGAATTACCTTCTCTATAATATTACATTTCTCATCCATATCATTATGTACTATATATTATGTAATATTACGTAACAAATAACAAGTCGAATAAAAGAAACTTCTAATTTCTAATGCTGCTTTATGGTAAAAAGAAATTGAGAACAAAACTTCCCCTATGAAGCATTAAGCGTTCTACGAATTCAATTATCTCCTCTTGAATATTATATTTTATTCATATTAACAATATGTAACAAATAACAACTGAAATAAAAATTTCTAATTTTGCTTTAAAGTAACAAGTTCCTATTCTTCCAATTGAATTCTTCGTATCGAATTTGTTAAAAATTCCTGTTCCTGTATATAATAAATTTGAAAGAGGAATTGAGAACAAAACTTCCCCCATGAAGCATTAAGCGTTCTACGAATTCAATTATCTCCTCTTGAATATTATATTTTATTCATATTAACAATATATAACAAATAACAACTGAAACAAATCTAATTTTGCTTTAAAGTAACAAGTTCCTATTCTTCCAATTGAATTTTTCGTGTCGGATTTTTAAAAATTCCTGTTCTTTTATATAATAAATTTGAAAGAGGAATTGAGAACAAAACTTCCCCCATGAAGCATTAAGCGTGCTACAAATTCAATTATCTCCTCTTGAATATTATATTTTATCCATATTAACAATATGTAACAAATAACAATTGAAATAAAAGGAATTTCTAATTTTACTTTACAGTAACAAGTTCCTATTCTTCCAATTGAATTCTTCGTATCGAATTTGTTAAAAATTCCTATTCTTGTATATAATAAATTTGAAAGAGGAATTGAGAGCAAAACTTCCCCTATGAAGCATTAAGCGTTCTACGAATTCAATTATCTCCTCTTGAATATTATATTTTATCCATATTAACAATATGTAACAAATAACAACTGAAACAAATCTAATTTTGCTTTAAAGTAACAAGTTCCTATTCTTCCAATTGAATTCTTCGCATCGGATTTTTTAAAAATTCCTGTTCTTGTATATAATAAATTTGAAAGAGGAATTGAGAGCAAAACTTCCCCCATGAAGCATTAAGCGTTCTACGAATTCAATTATCTCCTCTTGAATATTATATTTTATTCATATTAACAATATGTAACAAATAACAACTGAAACAAATCTAATTTTGCTTTAAAGTAACAAGTTCCTATTCTTCCAATTGAATTCTTCGCATCGGATTTTTTAAAAACTCCTATTCTTGTATATAATAAATTTGAAGGAGGAATTGAGAACAAGACTGTTGAATTCTCGCGAATTAAAATATCTGGATAAATCAAACTGCACATTTTCTTGTGGCAAAGCAATAAATATGGATAATGTTAACGGATACGTATCGCTGTTAAGATCCGCGATACATGCTTCGTAAAGATTCATAACACTCGAATCATGGGAGGCGAGCACGTGTCCATCGCATCATTAGTGCAGCAGTTGCAAGCTGTTCGGTTCCACGTGGAGGCTTTCTCATAATGATGCCTGCTATTTTATACATACAAGTACCATTATGCTTCTGGTATAGCTGACGTTTTCAAGTTAGACAGAAACTTATACAAGATTCTTCCATCACCTTCCTTTTCCCCATTTTTTTCTCTCACATCGTATTATCTTTTACCGCTCTTCCTCCTCGAGATATTCCTTCTAATGGCTTACTTTTTCATCATTATTTTTCTCTCCTTCCTTTATTGCTTCGTTATATTATACTTGTCTGGTCGTGTAAGTCAGAACGAGAAACTATTCATGGCATGGTATGCATCCACTCACGCGTTTCCACACCGAGCAGAAATAAACATGAATATTTAGAATGCTCTGCTACTACATCCTTTGTTCGTCCTCAGTATCTAGTATCTCATATTTTTCTATCATCTGTCGAAAGAACCTACGTCTTGCAGATATTTCCTTAAAGTATGTACGTTTCCATTCATAAATTATCAGACAGTTTATTTATTTTTGGACAAAATGATTGTTAGAACGTTTTTGCGCGTTATTTTTGTTCATGCATAAGCTACAACAGAGCATCATTTCATGTAAATTTGTTTGAAGCAAATTTTAGTCCATTAGTCGATTAAATGAACTCTTGTTTGTTGAATTTGCTTATTTATTTCATAAATTTCAGATTGTTGAGTAGCTTCCTGCATGACTTGGCCCCATTTATGTACTTAATTTCTAAATACAAATAAGCGAAAGATGCCAGATATTTACTATTGTTATTATAATTATTATATAAAATTATTATATCAATTTTAGAGAATCATAGACTAAGAAACATCATAGACAGTGGATAGAATCAGTGGACTCTTATTATATGAAGTGCAATGATATCTTTGGCTGGATGCAAGAAACGCCAATGCCATATTTTTGCCAAACCCGGTAAGAAGTTTGCAAAGAACTGTGTATTCTAAACAAAAAGCGACAATTTCAAATTCTATCTAGAAGAGACTATAATGGCATTTGAACATACCAATGTGAAAATTCTTCATAAAATAAATAACACCTTTGAATTCCTCATAAATGCATGAAAATGACTGATCTATTTATAAATGTTATAAAAAGCTGTGTGAACGATTGTTAAGTTTGAAGATTATAATCTTAAGGTATTGCAGAAAGTTGAAATACACTGGAATTGCAAAATTGCCTAGAACTTTCATTAAAAATCTTCATTCTTATATGGAATGCTTCAAATGCTTCGTTGTTACACAAAAATATTTCAATATATATCTGTATCGTTGGGAAAATAAAAGGATTCGTCATGCAAACATCTCGTTCCAGGAAATTACACTGAGTTTTTAATTCAGTCTCTGTAGAGAAATGAAAACGTTCCGTGCGTTTTATTTTTCTTTATCTTAAAACGGACGCATTGCACAGGTGTAGCTGTTGCGTTTGATACCCGCTGCCAAGAGTTCCCTTCTACAAACATCGGTATTAACCAGTCTGTTTAATTCGAGTTCACTTCCTGAGGGAGTAGTACGGCGAAATAAACTCGAATAAACAGAGAACACAATTGCGCAATTAAAAGGAAATCGTTTTGTGAAATTACGGTGTTACAGCTTCCCGTTTGCTCGATAAATCCAATTTCACAGACCTTTCTATCGATCCCACCTCGCAGAAAACGACATAAAATACTGTCGTGGTTCGTTTCATTGATACTCAGCATCAAGCAAATGAGTAAAAGTAATAGATGCAACTGTTTGAAATGGCCGCCACCTGTGATTCGTTTCACTATTTCAGTTGCTACGCGAATTGGAGAAATTCGACGGAAAGTTCAGCAATCCGGCGCCACATCGCCAGCAGCTTGCTCATTTGTCTCAATTCTATTTTCCTTCCATGTATTTGTACCACGGACAAGAACTGCGATTAACATGATTAAAAAAAAAAAAAAAAAAGAGAAAACGGTTTCTGTGTCCTTACAGTTCGATAGAGAAACAGAAATCCTGCAGAAAGGGGTAATAACCTTTTCAAAGATTCCTGACTATTATCATTAATTAATTGTTCCTTCCCCACCCATTCGTGAATGCATTTTTATACGCATAACTTGTAAACATTTAGCCCTGTGCTTTTCTTTATTCCTTTAGTGCAAAGACAATGATGGAATCTAAAATCTAATCTAATATTAAAGCAATCTTAATATGTATTCTATTCTGTATTATATAGTGTTGTATAGGTTTCTGAAAGATTCCTAACACTAACATTAATCGTTTCTTTCTTATCCATCCGTGAACAAATTTTTGTACCTATAATTTGTAAATATTTAGCTCTGTGCTTTTCTTTATTTCTTTAGTGCAAAGACAATGATGGAATCTAAAATCTAATCTAATATTAAAGCAATCTTAATATGTATTCTATTCTATATTATATAGTGTTGCATAGCTTTCTGAAAGATTCCTAACACTAACATTAATCGTTTCTTTCTCATTCATCCGTGAACAAATTTTTGTACCTATAATTTGTAAACATTTAGCTCTGTGCTTTTCTTTATTTCTTTAGTGCAAAAACAATGATGGAATCTAAAATCTAATCTAATATTAAAGCAATCTTAATATGTATTCTATTCTATATTATATAGTGTTGCATAGCTTTCTGAAAGATTCCTAACACTAACATTAATCGTTTCTTTCTCATCCATCCGTGAACAAATTTTTGTACCTATAATTTGTAAACATTTAGCTCTGTGCTTTTTTTTGTTTCTTTAGTGCAAAGACAATGATGGAATCTAAAATCTAATCTAATATTAAAGCATTCTTAATATGTATTCCATTCTGTATTATATAGTGTTGCATAGCTTTCTGAAAGATTCCTAACACTATCATTAATCGTTTCTTTCTTATCCATCCGTGAACAAATTTTTGTACCTATAATTTGTAAACATTTAGCCCTGTGCTCTTCTTTATTTTTTTAGCGCAAAGACAATAACCGAATCTAATTACCATATTCATCTACTGGAGTAGGTTTTTAAAAAATATATCTAACGCAATTGTAATATGTACTGTATCGCATCGTATTCGTTTATTGCATTAAGATTTATGCATATTACAATCTTTTTGTGTATTTATGTATTTATACGCTTTGTTTCTGTCTTAGTTTATCCTCTAAAGCTAAATATCAGTTTCCTATTTATCTAATTATATCTTAGTTTACTACTATACACGTTGCTATAAATTTCCTATGTGTCAGTCTTTGATATGTCGTTCCTGTTCGTCCTTTTATATATTTTTATTATTCACAGTCTGATTTCTGTACGATCTTAAGACATAGCTATATCGTTATTTTTTAGGATCCTCCGTTTCACTTTCTGTATCTCGTGTGCTTTCTAAAATTTATCAACGCTGCAACTATCGACCGAAGTAGCAGAGTTACGAACAAGATAGTATTTGAGTAAAAGTCGTTTAAATTCTGAAAAATGCTGCAGTTTCATAAAGGTTTATCGAAAAGAGTAAAAATTTGAATCTCGTTGCCCTTTCGCCTCACTCGTTTTCGCAATCAGTATAACCATCTTCATCGTCGTGTGAAATGTCATGCAAGAAAGTTACTATTTCCCGACTAAACGATTATGATGTTGTTCTGCGATCATCTGCGCGGAAAGTGCATACTGTAATTTGTAACGCAGTTTGTTCCATCCACACGTTTTATCCAGCGATGATTTGTACGATTCAAGACTCTTTGTAGACTTGCAGCCGGATGTATCTCGTTATGAAACGCGACACTGCATAGTAGTGAAGTCAAAACTTCCCTTTCTACCATTCGTGTTTCTTCTTTCTTACTTTTACATCTTCGTTGTGCTTGGAAACTTCACTGACGTCGCTCTTACAAATAGGGAGATCGTTAAAGATACGAGAATGCACTAGTATGGACACTTTTTCACGTTGCAAAACACGATACAGCCGGTGATACCAAAGTTGGAATATTCATCGCTGAAACTCTTGCTTTCCTTTGCGGTACACGAAGATATATAGTTAGACATAAAAGTTTATACGCGCCCCTTAAATATAAAATATTATAGCAAAAACGTTAGCTTTACAAATCTCTTTGACACATCGAGACGCAAATTTTTAAAATACAACATAATTTTTATTGACTCTCGTCTTTATTACGAAACAAGAAGAATACAAATATACAGGCTACGTCTAAGATATGTTTGTGTTTATGTATTAGGTTGTCCCAAAAGTTCCTTTCGTTTTATAAGGAAATAGTAAATGCTCAACATTTTTTGTTTTATGTTATCTTATTGAATTACGTTTGATCCATTTTATTCTATTACTACAAAATGGATCATACATAAATCCATAAAATAATATAAAATAAAAAATGTTGTGCATCTATTATTTCACTTATGAAACGAAAGAAACTTTTCGGACAACCTAATACGTGATTATTAAAACTGCCGATTTTTATGCATTTATGGGAAATTTGAAAGCGCAAGTTTGTACCAAATGTACGTAATACGAAGGAATGTATGAAATGTCCAAAGTATCGTGCTTTTTATAATATTTGTTAAGTCAAACGATTCTCTGCCAAGGTTCTATTATCTTAATTATATCCCCAAAAATATGAATTTCATTGAATTTAATGATTATGGTTAATACGTTTAAGTTCGAGATGAGTTCAAATTTGACGACTATATTAAGTTTACTTTTGACTTTAATTCGAATTTAGTGAGATTATAAGGAAGCGGTGAGAATAGCATATAACATGAGATAAGATGACATATCGTAAATGGAGATATAACTGGAAGCCATCCAAAGCCGGAAGGCTTATAAGAGGCTAAAAACAAATAAAATATGCGTGTAAAATACAATATTACAAAAATTACATGCCTGCCATATTTGCGTAAAATCAGAATAATAGTAGGTTTGTTATCATATTACAATATCTTGCAGATACATACATCGATATTATATTAACACTGAACTACCATATCAGTCAAATTGAGTGAAATTTTATTTTAAAATTCCTACTTCGTGTTATATTTTCTTCCGCAATGATGTAATGACTTTCGCAACGATAACCAAAAGAATAATATAATGAATTTTATTTTCTTTTTTATGTATTCAAACTGAAAATAATTTTGCATCAAGGCTACCTATACCAGTACCAGTCAAAGCATAAAAGGGTCCTGCGATCTGTTTATCGAAACCTAATTAACCAGTTTCCTCGTTTTGTACATCTTCCCACACGTTTTTAAAATTTTTACCGCGTATCATTCGATATGGTGATATCAGTTATGAGGAAAATTCCGGATCGATCGCTAGATCGCGAAATGCTAACGCTAAAAATACCACACTAATCAAAACGACTGGTTCTACACTTTTATAAATTTGTCAACTCTCGTTTAGGGATGATGGTCCCAGATGGATTAATAATACCAAAAATGTACTACATAACGTGGATTTGCTTCTGTAAGAAAGTAATAAATCAATAAATATAAAAATATTCTATTATTACGTATTTTTAAAGACCAGTCATATTAATTGGTTTTGGTAGAAATAGCTTCGTGTTAACGGTAGTTCTAGCGTTAATATCTTGTGTCGATAATGTCCTATCTCATTGACGTCGATTGTTAAATCGATAAAGAGCATCCTCGAGAAATTTCCATTTCAACTTTGTCGCATCTCAATGAATTATTGCGATACAACACTGGTAATTTACAGGCATATGCAGCAAGATTTGTAGATCTCTCAACGTTCGTACATTCGTCGTTATTTCTTTTCTTCATCTAACTTTATGTAATTTTTATATTAACAAAAATTAAGAAATTGATTAACCAGATAATATAAGAATTTACACAAAGTTAGATGAATAAAAAAAAAAAAAAAATAACTATGAATGCACAATTTCAAATTAAATTTGAGACCTGACCTGGTAATGTTAGTACTAATCCGAGGAACTGGACGATTGCGTTGACAGCTAAGTATAAATAATTTCCTGAATTTTTTATATTAACAAAAATTAAGAAATTGATTAACCAGATAATATGAGAATTTACACAAAGTTAGATCAATAAAAAAAAAAAAATAACTATGAATGCACAATTTCAAATTAAATTTTGAAACCGGACCTGGTAATGTTAGCATTAATCCGAGGAACTGGACGATTGCGTTAACAGCTAAGTATAAATAATTTCCTGAATTTTTTATATTAACAAAAATTAAGAAATTGATTAACCAGATAATATGAGAATTTACACAAAGTTAGATCAATAAAAAAAAAAAAATAACTATGAATTCACAATTTCAAATTAAATTTTGAAACCGGACCTGGTAATGTTAGTATTAATCCGAGGAACTGGACGATTGCGTTGACAGCTAAGTATAAATAATTTCCTGATGAAATGCATTTTTAGTTTCTTCGGTAAATCGGATACATACACAGAATTCGATAGGTGTACGTAGATTCTCGTGACTGACAGCACGTACAGTAAATACCGACATATACGAGATTGACGAAATCGTATTTCTTCCCTCGAGATATACCAGACTTGCTCTGACAGTTTGATAGTTTTGAAATTCCATACGCTACGTATTGTATACGCACAGGAGGTTCGTACAGTGCAGAAATAGAATTACCGTGACGTTTCCAGTTTATACGTTTAAAATAGTTTTACCAATTAGGTTGGAAATAAAATTCAATAAAAATAAATAATGGCGTAGAAAAACATAAACGAGCGATAAATACTGTCGAAATGGAATTTAATAAAAGTAAATAAATATTGGACGAACGTTCTCCTTCTGTCGATTCTACACATTCTACGTATCGCGAATTTCTGCTTTGTTTCGACAAAAAATGGGTCGAGGATAATGCCAAATGCGGAAACGCGATTTTTTAATGGAAGCACTTGCGTTTAGTCGGTTAAATTGTGCCGTGGATAAAAATGCGAATGTCTTTTATTACCGAGACGAATGAAACATCAATTTGCCGGATTAAAAGTTCCACGAAAATATCGATAACGTACAAACTTAATTACGGCGACAGTATATGAGGGAAAGCGAGGAAATCGGCAAGCAAGATTTGTTTCACGAGTGGCTCTTAAATCTTAAGTATTGCTCCACTGAACTGATTGCTTTCTATAGATGTCCAATGAGCTCACTGATACAAATGTAGTCGTATTGATCCCACCATGTAATGACATATCAACCTAATTCTTCTCAATGTTCTTTTCATATTTCTTTTTCTTTTTAAGAACAGAAATACGCGTTATACATATACAACTTCTACTCACGTACGATTTAATCTTCAGTTATCCAGTTTACGAGATGCATTTTGATTATGCTACTTTTTTTCTTTTTATTTTAAGATATAGATATTTTGTAAATTAAAAAATTCACATTCACATTCATTCTTTTCTCAACATATTCAAAGACATGAAATGCAACCAGAGTCTAGTCAGTCCCACCTACAAAATATAATAATTACTTTACTTTGGTCATTTTATATAATTTTTCATATAGATGTTAAAATTATTATTTTTAGATATTTTGTATAAATAAATAAAAATACACAAAAATAATTAGTTGCTGCAATACAACGAAAGTTTAAAAATTATACTAGTTTGATGTATAATATAATTCAAACTTTATACAATGCTGCTGTGCAAGATGTACAATACACGAAAGAATATTTCATGCGTTAGTATCGCTTCCTATATAAAGCAAGTTTTAGTAATGTACAATAACTCGAATAGTCTATATTTTTTTTTTACTAAAAAAAAAAAAAATAACTACGAGCACAAAATTACGAAAAATGAAAGCCTTAATTAAAACCAGCGATTTTGAAAAAATATAAAATTAATGTACGAAACAAATCTGTAGAAAAATATACAGAAAGTATTAATTTCGCCTGCAGCTGGACACGTTCGAGGGATGTAAACATATCTTCAAGCTTAGGATTAAAAGCATATTTTTCAGAATGTTTCAAAACCTACTATATGCAGAAAAATGATTTACATAGCGAGGACTAAGCACGATTCGCTATCTCGCTGAACTTCACAATAATTTCAGCTTTTCTCGAAGTCAGATTTACTAGAAATATAGAACACCTTCAACACAGATGCACTCGTCTCCACGCTATTGATATATGTGTGCCGAACAGATTAAACGAAGAGTTTCAGCTGCTCTTTTTCTTATTTGTTACGTGTTTCTGTAAATTATGCGTCTCTCTGTCTTTTATTATTATTTGGAAATTATACATGCAGGAGAATGAAAAATATTTGAAAAAGAGGGGACTAAGCTATCGAAATTCGAATCTATGGCCTTCGAAGTTGCGACATTTTATTACAGAATTTAGGAACACACGTTAGGATTTTTCAATGAAATTTTAAATCGCTGAAATAAACGAATCATTGAAAACGTTTGCAATTGATCACATAATAGAAGAGTACACTCATTGTTAATTAGATAAATTTTATGTAAAGGTAATAACGCTGCTTCAACTTTAATATGAACTTATTATTTGAACTAATACATGTGTACTTCTTGATGGTTTCTTTTGTACGTAAAGAATAAACTAAATTGCAATGTATTATTATCTTATTTCACCATTTAATATTTTTAACATGGAGCTTATTTTAATTTATTTTTAGCAGGTGAGAAAATTGTCGAAAATTATCGATACTGTTCTACAAAAAATACAAGTTTCAATTAATCATCTTTTTTTCTCCATATTTGTTACTACTTTATTTTATTCATACTTTCATATACATATTTGCTATTCCTTCCTATTCCCAAATTACTAAATATAATTTTATCTGTAACAACACTTTATCTGTCTGTTCATCTATCAAACACTGAACTAAAAACTTTCAAACAACCATCGATACAGTATTACCATCGTCGAACACTATTGTGAAGTAGTACTCAAAGCGCAACGCGTGTCTAACTTTCGATAGATATTCGACATGCAGGCTATCAACGAGCCTCGGTGTGTCCCGGTCGAAATCCACGCGGGACGAATCGAGAGAAAAAAAAAAGGACAATTTCCCAGAAACAATTCAATTTGTTCGTGAAAGTTCACGTCATTCCCAGGGAAATAACGCGCGTATCCGTGGCAGGGATTCGCGTCAACAAAAGCGATACACCGAAAACCAACGCACCCTCGATGAAGCGTTTCGTCAACGTCATGTTTTCATATACACACACCAAAAACCATTACTACACTCTCGCCGCTCCGCCCCATCGCCCCGTGTCCCATCCATACATCATATCCTGTCTCTACATAGCCCACATAGTATTATGTGGCGAATAGCCATGAATCAAAGGCGCCGGTATCTCTGAAAGCGTTTCGTCAATTTTGTTCGTTCACGGCAAGAGACGAGGCGAAACCAGACGAGGGCAGACAGCCAGAGAGAAGAGAAGAAAAGCCAGCAGAGGGTAGCTCGTGTACACGTTCGCCCGTTAATATTCGGCGCATCATTTGCAGCAACGCGCGTCCAACGTTTTACCAGCAATGTTAAAACCATTAACGTTGCAGGTGCAGCGATTTCAAGTTTGTCGAACCGTAGATAACGAGCCGTATAAAAGGGGCACGGAAGGGTGCACGAAAGGGGCAAGAAGGGTAATGACGTGTGATGCGATACCAGTGACACGTGTAGAACGGGTTTGCATAATAGGAAAGGTACGCGCGCGCGCGCGCTTCTTCGCGCCAGGAGCGATGCACACTGTTAAGGTATTTCTCCGAGTACAATCGTTGGCAAAAGCATAGCGCGCCAAAGCGTGAGAGAGTGCACGTCAGCTAGCGCTGCGAGCAAAAATTCACTCGCGTTCTCCCACTGCCACTCTGCCCCCACCTCTCTTGCGTCACGTCACGTGATTTCCCCCTCTTGCGTCTCAACGCATCGCCTCGCCAACGGCGAGGTTATTTGTCCGTCCCCACCAACATTTGTCTACAGCGATCTATAGACACGATGAGGAAAGTAGAGTGGTAGAGGGGGTAATGTGACGTCATCTGTTCCCTCAGGAGGGAAGTTTTAATATGTCAACATATGAACGAGAGAAAGAAACTTTCTGGGCAAACTAAACGCGTTAGCTTCGCTCCTTACGTTCACACATAGACACGCATGGCAGTTTATATTCATCCAGAAGTTAATCGAATTACATATTTTCTACTTCCTTCTATTCTATTGTACTTCTTCGCACTTCTCCATTCTTCGATATGAGATTCCTAACAGTTTCACGTCATATGTGGTGGTGATTATGACAGTGGCCCAAGTCATATATGCAGATGAGAAGCAGCGAAACAGGTGTTCAGTTGCAGAATTAAACGGCGATTACTCCGACGAATAAAATTGCTCCGAAAGAGCAGAGTATTTGAATTTTCTTCTAAAAATCCGCACGAACTTTTTCCCGGTACCTAATAGCTTAACTTTGTCCTGAGAAGATTTTTCATACAATCGTAGAAAAGGCAGATATTTACAGGTTTCATTTAACTAAGATACCTTGCACTACATCTTTAACATTAACATGGTACATTTTAGACTAGTATGCATGTTATACTAATTTTTCACCAAGCGTACGTTTGCAATAAATGTTTGCTGACTTCTATGTATGTATATATATTTTCGCACTGGTTTCAAATTTTACGACATCGCTTTAATTACATAATCACTAGTCGCCGGATTTTTATGCATTTACGAGGAAATTAAAGGTACAGAAATGTACACAATGCATATAATATGTAACGATGTGTAAAATATTCAAAATGCAGTGTTTATTGTAATATTTGATGGATGAAACGAATCTCCATTTAAATTTCATCTGTTCTGTGACGTCCATGAAAACATAAAAATGCATAAAAATCCGCAGTCTAATAATCGCGACGTGTCTCCTCATTACAATGCTGGCGCAATTTGAAAAGGTTTCTTGTAATGCACGTAATACATTCGCCAAGCCATTTTGTGGTAAACATGCGAATACTTTCGTCAGCCACTGTACGTTCTAGTGCAACATTTCGATGAAGATTTTCCCTTATACGAATACACGTTCGCAACTTTTTTTTTCGAGAAAATAAAGCCGTTATATTCGACTCGTTAGTCGACAAAAAATTGCTTTCACGATATGTGTCAAGCTATTCTTCTTGGCCATGAATTCGTAACGTTTCACAATAGGAACCTTTTTTTTATCAGTGTTCAATGAGATTCGATTTTTGCCAGCCTCTATAAGATGTATTCATAGCGAACAGAAATAGAGAATGGCATGGTAAGAACTTCATAATGGCTCTCACGATAGATCTTCATCGTCCATTGTTACGCTTGAGTATCGGTTGCTATTCGAAAAGGTCGTATTATAATGTACGAAAGTTCTCTTATACACGTATCTCGACATACGACATTATGTTAAAAACTTTTGTCCATATCTTGGTTTTCACATATATCTGAAACCCATTCTTTTCAGATATTCGAATAGACCATTTCTTGAAGCAGTAAATTTCTGTAGATATATAAAATTGTTAAATGATATGAAATTGAATATATGTGCTTAAATCTAACTAAATTAATATTCAAGTGCTATAATAAAAACAATTGTGTGCAAATACTTGTTGTATCCACTGCACAGACATTTAAAACAACAAATTTTCGATAACAATCTCAAAACGTTTTGGTGAAAAAAAATATCTAGTAGATTTCAGATGTAGCTTTTGAATTAATATTGAAAAATCTGATAAAAGTAACATTTTTCAAATTCTGTTTTCTCAATTTAACGCTTCACGTCAAAAATATCTCGCATGTGTATAATAATATCATTTCGAAGTATAAAGCGTTTGAAAAATTCAAAGTATCCAAATTACGCAATTAATGGAAACATACAAATTACATTTGCTCGGACTAATTAGTTCAATTAATACGTCTGCAGATGGCTCGCGAATATTAACGTACAAATTTTAGTCTAACTTTTTAATTATAGAGAAATATTCATGCAGAGATAAATATACTGAAACTACGTACACATTTCCTAATCAATATTCCATTTCAGATAAGATAACAAAATTCTACATTTTTTCACATCGAATATCTATATTTTCGCATCACTTTTTAAACTATGCAACGTGCATTGATTTTTACTCGACCGAAATCCCTTACAAATTGAATTTCAATGCGGTGCATAGAAAATAATTTTCAAAGGAAATTTTGGCTGCAATTTGATTTAATCTCTCTCGACCAGAAAAATGCTATAATCGGTTCAAACACATTTCAAGTTAAGATCTTCGAAAAAGATTTCTAAAAGTTAGTAAGCTTAACTATGGCATACTAAATCTTTTCCAACTTGAAATCAATATGAATATTAATTTTCCCACATGTTTTTCTAATACTTTGAAATCAAGATCATATTGAGCTTTATAATAACTTAAAACAGAGATCAATATTAATTTCTATATATATTTTCCTAATATTCCTAAATTTTTCCTAATATTTCCTAAAATTAAAATTCCTAATATTTCCTAAAATTTTCCTAATGACTTCCAACAACTTGAAGCAAAGAAATATTAATTTTCGTACATACTTCATTTAATATTCATTTACGTCTAATCTTATATTTGCGACAAATTCTTGATCACTGACCGATAATACATATCATTGGATACTGGCAATTGAGGTCAACTAATCGATTTCCTCACGCTTAATAGTTTCTGCGGTAGTTGCAGGTATAATGAATCGTCGAACGAATTGTATTCTCATCAAACTGATTGCATTATCGTTCGAACGATTGAATGGAAACCTCAGAAACGAGTCTACTCAGTCTAAAGCACATTTAGCACATTTTGCGAAACGGCAGTTTTTGTCACCCTGTTGCACAAATTGCAAATACCTAACTCTGCTTCTTGTATTCCACGTTACATCACTTTCTGACGAACGTCTGCCACTTATGTGTGCTAAAACAGGAGCTGCAGAATCGCAGCTTACAGTTAGCACAACTTTATCCAAAACTTGCTATAGACTCTGACTCGTCGGCCACGTTCAGTCGTTTTCTCGCATCTGAAGAATTAACAATAAAAATGAGCAGAGACACGGACAGCGATGATGAAATTCACGGTACGAATCATCGAAGTTAAAATGTGATCGTTCGGGTAACGGTCAGGAATAAAGACGAAAGGTCAACAACCCTATTGTAGCTCAAGCGCGGCTGCTTTCCTTTCAAAGGATCCTTTTCGACAATGAAAAGAAAACGACGAGCGACGCCACGTTCCATGATGCGAGTCATTGTCGGCATTGTTAGCGGAAAATATCGATGATCAGAGTGCAAGGGGAAGATGAAAAAATAGAACGAGAAAGATAGAAAGAAGAAGGCTAGACGCGATGGCATAATATCTATTGGAAACGGATCATCGTTCTTCCCTTTATGCAATTCTCTTTTTCTCCTTCTCTCCCTCTCTCTCATGCACACACACACTCGCCTTCCTCTTTCTTTTCTGAATCTTCTCTTGCCAGCATTTTCTTCTGTCGATAAGCCGCAAGAATTGAAGCTACGGCGAGACTAGGAAGAGGATAATGGGCCTGGCCGCTCTGCAGTGTATTTACCTGTTGTAGTGGGCACGTGGATCGACAGAATGAAGAGTAGGTTCATTGTCTGGCTGGAAAGATCGCGACGCGTAAGGACACATGGGTGCCACGTTGTCCACAGTCCGGACAAGCGACCACTTCCTCCGTAGCAAAGAATCAACGATTACGCTCTTCCTTCGTGCCCGTATATATAATCAGTGTGCATTGAACACTCTTTAGTAACTCCGTAGACACTCTCACGTGTGCGATGGCATCTATCAGAACACCAACGTCTTAATTATCTCTTACGCTCCGGCGAGTGGCTCGGTTGGAATAATTATACGTGCTTCTAATTGCGTCGCTCTTAATCATTACCTACTACTTCTGCTAAAGAGTTAGTAGCAATAGCTAGGCTAGACTTTGAAATTACCAAGTCTCTTTATTACCATATCTTTCTTGTTGCTCTAAATATAGAATGTCCGAGACATTTTTCATTTAAACAATGAATTTTTATCTTCTTTTCTTTCTTTCTTTCTACTGTGTGTTTCAGGTGACATTTAGCTTTTGAGATTATTAGAGGCCCATGGTGAGAACATCAGTAGGATAGAGCGTATCTATAACGTATCAGTATTTTTTTCTAGAAAATCTACAGATTTTTACATCTCCTATTTTCCATTTCACAGAAAATCTATATGCTTTTAACATTGCACTTAGGGTTAGTTTAATATTGCATTTAGTAGCTGGGCTATACTTTGAAATTACCAAGTGTCTTTATTGCCATATCTTTCTTGTTGCTCTAAATATAGAATGTCCAAGACATTTTTCATTTAAACAGTGAATTTTTATCTTCTCTTCTTTCTTTCTACTGTGTGTTTCAGGTGACATTTAGCTTTTGAGATTATTAGAGGCCCATGGTGAGAATCATCAGTGGGATAGAGCGTATCTATAACGATGGCTGTAGGAATCAGTATCTTTTTCTAGAAAATCTACACCTTTCTATATTTCCTATTTTTCTACATTCTACATTCTATTTTCTATTTCACAGAAAATCTATATGCTTTTAATATTGCACTTAATATTTGTCTTTTCTTCTTTCTTTCTTTTCACTGTGTGTTTCAGGTGATATTCAACTTATGAGATTATTAGAGACCCATGGTGAGAACATCAGTGGGATAGAACGTATCTATAATGATGGCTGTAGGAATCAGTATCTTTTTCTAGAAAATCTACAGATTTCTACATTTCCTATTTTCCATTTCACAGAAAATCTATATGCTTTTAATATTGCACTTAGGGTTAGTTTAATATTGCATTTAGTAGCTGGGCTAAACTTTGAAATTACCAAGTGTCTTTATTGCCATCTCTTTCTTGTTACTCTCAATGTAAAATTTTCAAGACATTTTTCTTTATTTAAACAATGAATTTTTATCTTCTCTTCTTTCTTTCTTTCTATGTGTGTTTCAGGTGACATTTAGCTTTTGAGATTATTAAAGACCCATGGTAAGAATCATCAGTGGGATAGAGCGTATCTATAACGATGGCTGTAGGAATCAGTATCTTTTCCTAGAAAATCTACAGATTTCTATATTTCCTATTTTCTATTTCACAGAAAATCTATATGCTTTTAATATTGCACAATTTTTCTTTTTTATCTCTACACAAGTATCGATTTTCAACTTTCTCCTGTCCGTCACTGTATGCCATAGCTAAAAGCAAATACTCGCATATTTATTTATTCCACGTAGCGAAACTTGCTAATGTCAGTTGGTAATAATATGGAAGCGGAAAGCGACATATCTAAGACTCCGTCTGCAATCGCAATTCTTCTGGGAAAGATAACAGGGACATTAGATTTTCAAATCAGTTCGGCAACCGGTTCGAGAGAAAACAGGGATCAAAGGAATCATTCTTTTTGAAGTAGTACAACACTCTGTGAATCGACGATATAGTTCTTATGTATACGAATTCTGGATTTCATCATCCGGATCTGAAATACAAGAAAGTCGATAACATTTTGAAATTCCACTAACACTATTATGAAATTCAATTAACTATGGTTGAATAAATTTTATGCAGAAGCAATAGTACTTGTTATACTCCTCTGAGGTAAACGTGAATCAATCTATGCTACTCAGCCTAAGTTATTCCTGTCTCGTTACAAGACATTTAGTACGAGCAATGATTCTTTTTTTTTTATTTTATTTTGATTTTTTTTTACAATTTGTCCTGAAGGACATTTGGTAAAGTATTATATCTCATTGGTAAATAAAGAAATAAAATAAAATAAATATAGCACGTGGGTGGCTACCCCCAGCGGGGTGCCAGCTTCGTTTTATCTAAGTTATATCTTTTATGTCTTTTTGCAGAGATGACAAAAGAGTACTTGAGCAATGAATTACTCGCCACAGTTCTAAAGCTGAATATTTGATGGAACCATATTTAAACGTTTATTATAAGCTCAAGATGGCTAGCTATTCACGTTGTATAGCAATTTTTTATTACATATATATGTTCACAATAAATATCTTGCAATTTCTACATACATTTTCGGATTGGTTTCAAATTTCGCTAATACAATCACGACAGTCGTGTCTCATCGTATATGCATAACCCTAATGAAACTTGGCGAGAGTATTGTTAGCTATTGTTCTCACGTAGCAACAATCTGGTGGTACTTCAGATTTGCTGGACTTCAAGCTCCCATTGATTTATCAGCAGAATCTCTGAAGAATTATTACGTCGATGTAGGTGAATAATTAAATTCTGTATGTGGATCAGAATTTGAAGAAAATGATTTTCAACTTTCTCGTCGCATTTCGACTAAATGCTAACATTTTCTCTTCCTCGAGAGATGCTCCTGAACGTCCCACAAGAATTCTTCTTTCCCAAGCAGGTTCAGAAACGACCATTCTCTAACATCCTTCTTTTAAAATGTTTGATATAACGCAAACGCAAAAATGTCCATATGTCGAAGTATTTTTGCGAACGAGCGTACCTTGGAATTGTTCTAGCACTGTAAATCAGTTGTTTGATTACGAGTCTAAAGCGAAGACAATCGGCGATTCCTTGAGAATAATCCCGATGGAAATGAATTTCCTCGTGTCACGCTTATCGATGATCGCGGCCACGATGCTACAGACTGCTGTCGGCTCGCAACAAAAGGCGTTCAAGTGCTTTTCACCAAATCGGGACTCTCGCACGTGCTACTTTGTGCTACATAGGTGTGCTACGTGCCCGGTTCAGTCGATGGCTGTGCTCGATTACACAGAACTCGAACCAGAGCATGTGCATCTGCCTTATACATGATCACAGAGCGCTCTACTCTACAGAAAATACTGTTAAACGAGATAAAAACAGCGAGCGAATGAGAGATAGGTGTCGAGCGAGTTTACGTTTGTAGAAATGACTGCTTCCGGCGTCTGCAGCCGGCATCGAGAACTGTTGCAAGAAATATGCAGGCAAATGTGAGCACAATAGAGCATTTTCCAAGCACTCGTTACTCCAATAGCCTAACATCAGAACGCTCTATTATTCAAATTTATGAATTTTTTATTAGCGGTCACATAAAACTGTTGGGACTATTAAATGTGTGAACAAAGGAACGCGTGGATAAATTGTAAGGTAGAAAATATATATTTTGAATACAAGTGTAAATACAAGCCGGAATATAATTTGAGCTAATGTAGATCCAGATGAAGCCATCGTCGCCGTAATTCCAACATAGAAATTCTTCAACGATTCCAATCGAAAACCTTAAGATCCCTAATAGACGCACCTTGGTACGTCAGCAACGAAACGATACATCACGACCTCAAGATACCCACGGTCAGAGAAGAATTATCCAAATTCAGCAATAGACACAGCACAAGAGTTAACAACCACCAAAACTCTCTAATTCCTCAACTACTCGACACGTCGGAACAGATCCGCAGGCTAAAAAGACATTACACCTTAGACCTAAGCACTAGATTCAAATAGAATCAAACATACTATAAACACTTATTAATAGTGTCATAGTACCACGCCAGATAAATTTACTTAAAATTTACTTAAAATAAATTTACTTAAAGTAGCCTGTCTACAGTTTATGATCTGTCTTCGTCCCAGTCTTTTGTCTATGAGCTGTCGATGGCTTCGGTGCTTTGAGAAAACTAAAAAGACCAGATGTAGAGTTTTCTTAAAAGTAGTGATCACTTCAACAAGAACCTATGCTTTCCTTTGATCGATTTAGTGAATTGTAATTCTAAGAATTTAATCTGAATTCTAAGAATTAGAAGAGATACGAAAATACGATGTAATTAGAAAACGCGAAGGTGACGCAGGTACAGAATCAGAAGCGGAAGTACATAACGTTGGAAACGTCAGAATCGCAGACATTAAAAAACAAAAACACGATATTGAAAATTATCCGAAGCACGTAGATTCCTCGGTAGACGAAGCTTAAATACACCGACGTAATGAAATGGTTTCGTCGCGAGACGAAAATAACGACGATTTTATACAAATGGAAACAACAAATGAAAGTGGTAAGGAAGCATTTGCGGTACTCAAAAAAGGGCTTCGATGTTACCAAGTATACAAAGAATTCATTTTCCAAAGTGCGAAGTAACAGGAAAAAGATAGTTTAAAGAGAAAGATGGCAAAAGATGTTGTGATTTTACAAAACTGAATTAAAATTGAGAAATTAATGTACAATATAATTCTACTTCCTATAATAGACAAATATTTAGTAACTCTATCCAGTTGCTTACGTTGAAAGAAATATGTAGCATATCCAAAAGATATGGGACGCATAAATGTTGAAGTAGTCACCAAATTCTAGAAAGAATTCTACATCTGGTCTTTTTAGTTTTCTCAAGCATTGAAGCCATCGACAGTGTACAGACAAAAGACTGAGACGAAGGCAGACCATAAACTGTAGACAGGCGACGATGGTTTCAGAGCTTTCAGTCATAGGGTAACACTGCTAGCGTGCGGATCTGGACCAGCTCAAATTATATTCCGACTTGTATTTACACTTCTGTATTAAAATATATTTTCTTATATAGACAAAAGACTGGGACGAAGGCAAACCTTAAACAGTGGACAAGCGACGATGGTTTCAGAGCTTTCAGTCATAGGGTAACACTGTTAGCGTGCGGATCTGGACCAGCTCAAATTATATTCCTACTTGTATTTACACTTCTGTATTAAAATATATTTCCTTATATAGACAAAAGACTGGGACGAAGACAGACCATAAACAGTAAACAGGCGGCGATGGTTTCAGAGCTTTCAGTCATAGGGTAACACTGTTAGCGTGCGGATCTGGACCAGCTCAAATTATATTCCGACTTGTATTTACACTTCTGTATTAAAATATATTTTCTACCTTACAATTTATCCACGCGTTCCTTTGTTCACACATCTAATAACCTCAACGATAAACATTTAACGAAACTACCACTTAGTCTTAATACATATTTAAGTTAACGCAATGTCTCTCTGTTAGTTCGGATAAGGCAGGCTCTACTGCGTTTGGAATTACTTAGGTTTATTTTACTTTATGCTATATCGTATTTTACGTTAAAAACAACGCACAGTTTTTGATACATTTATCGATAATCGGCAAGGTAAAAATTAATGCCATGTCAGTATCAAACCATGTGCTCAATTAGCACCTATCAGCAGATTAGATAAATGTTTCTTTCTTTGAGTTTTCTGATTAAACCCGAGTTTTCTATTCTGACGTGCTGTGTAATATCTTCCTCTTTATATCTTCTAATAATATCTGTTACAATTACTACTTGACACTAACAATTGTGCACTTTCATGACAACTTACAAACTTTTCTTTATGATAAATCCCAACTTGTCTTTCAACGAAACCATTGTATTTTCCTCTCCATCTTAAACTTCTTGGTACGCGAAGCAAAAATATTGACGTTAATTTCTTCCAGGCGTTAATTACACAAACTAATTATACGAAGTAAATCTGTTTCGCAGTTTGAGCTGTTTCTAAGAACTGTTACATCGCAGACGTAATTGAATATCCGAATATTAATGCGACGTGAAAATAAGACAATTTTTCGTTCAAAATTCACTGTACAATAATTTCCTCTTACACAAACCACAAATACAAACAGTGTCCTGTCTGAATATGAATATGATTAACTCTCATCCTTTTTTTCACATCGTGTTCATAACTCGCTTAATGAAAAAGAATTAAATCTACTTTTCTTTCTTACATAGGCATACATTTTACGTTGTATCAAGTACAAAGCGGATACGGTTAAAGTATCATGTCAATTATTTTGCTTTCAAGAATTAAATTGCTTTCCTTTCTTTAATTGGTATCGCTTTTTGCGGTAGATTTACCAAGAACAGAAGTAACGAACGGAGAAGCGTTATTTTTCATTTTTCTTGTTCCCCTCGTGTCTCACATACCTTCGTCGTTTTTAGTACTCTCCTAAATGACCAACGTAACACAGTAGAACTTGGTACGTTGGAACAAAATTGTAGTTAGTGCGCAATTAAATGAACTCCTGCCGATTGATTCCACTTGTCTAAACCTCCATTACCTGAACGAAAAATCTTGAGCGATGGGATGAATCAGTGAAATACTACTATACGTGAATTTCAATCACACCAACTGCTTACTCTCTGACAGGTTCGTACAAACGAGGTTTTATCGTGCGTAATCTTCGATATAGTAGGATCTTGATTGTCAGGATTAAACCTGACACGCGTTAATCGAATTTTTTTTCGATAATAATTGTTCTCATTCGAGAGATGAGCATTGATCTCTCCATTTCTCTCTTGACCTCTTTTACAGATATTACTATTAAGCAGGAATTTCCAAATAAAAAGATAATAATTTTTAGCAATTTCTATTCTGG
Organism: Bombus pascuorum; assembly: GCF_905332965.1. Taxonomy (NCBI): domain Eukaryota; kingdom Metazoa; phylum Arthropoda; class Insecta; order Hymenoptera; family Apidae; genus Bombus; species Bombus pascuorum. The sequence goes on from NC_083494.1 coordinate 1,441,560, forward strand.
ATCGTCCAATTGTTCATATTCCTTTGCATTTGCAAACTTTCATTCCCGAAATTACATCCTGCAGTTTACGTTCTTCTTTCCACCTCTTGATGCAAATATAATTTGCAACAGTACATTTTTAAAGGTGTGCTTAAACTGTCGCGTTTATTGTAGCATTTTCATAGTAACGTTAATCCAATTCGTATTATTTCGTAGTAGCAATTTCTCACGACCCCAAATATTTGACATGGCGGAAATGAAACGTTTCGCGGACACTGTACATGACTTTAATTAAAATTTATTTGAGAAAGTAAAAAAAAAAGTGGCCAAAAAGGGAATGCTGAAATCGATATTAATACTCTGACAGATTGTGCTTTTAATGGAGGGATTTAACGAGAAACTTTGACTATCATACCTATCATACTTTGCGCGGAGTAATTTCAATTTACCAGACAAGTTTTAATCAAAAATGAATAGAATTAAACTGTTATGTCCATAGAAGAAGCTTGTCGAGAAAAAGAACGAAGCAAACGATGAGATCTATTTTATCCTTGCCAAGTTCAAAAAAAGGCCCTTTTGTTCCGCGTTGTTCTCCGTTGCGTAAGATAACGCAGCAGCGTTTCACACCCGAGGCTGTCCTATGAATACAGCGTTGCAAGTGGGTTAACGCTGGGAAATCGTATTGCTAAGTTGTTGCCGAAATCCCAGCAGTAAAGTAAACAGTAGCCCGCATAATGTGCTTCGCGAAATAAAAGCCAAACAGATTTTATTGCCGCCGGAGAACAAACTTTCTAAATTACCGTTTGCAGGACATAAACCTCGTTACATTCTGCACGAAACGATTCTTAAATTTTAATGGTTTCTCAACATGCATAGAGACTTGGAAAATAAGCAAACTGTGCAGCGATGCTTTATAATTTGGTCTGTAACTTTGATTTTATTTAAACTTCAATATATGGAAAAAGGACTGTTTGAGAAGGTGAAACTATCTTTAGAAAAAAATGTTGCGAATAATTTTAAGTGCTTTTAACTTCGTATTAAAAGTAAACCTAAACGAAAGCTAGAACTCATGTTGAAATTTGTAATTTTTATTTTGAAATTTATTTAGTTTGCAAGTAAGTGGCCGCGTCGATATTTAAAAAGGTAAAACATGATTTGAGAAAAGTGTTGCAAGCAATTTTAAATACTGTTAATAACATACTAACAAACTAAATCTGAAGTTAACTATATAAACTCAAATTCGGTGACAGTAAATGCTAGAAAGTAAACAGGTGAAAAAGAAAGGTTTAATTTAATGTTTATTAACGATGAATGCGAGTAACAAAGAATAACAAATAAATAATAAATGAAAGTATAAATCATGCAGCGATAAAACGTGTAACTGAAAAATTGCAATAGGTGAGAACCCAAATTGCAAAATAGAATGGATACGTATGTACATTACAGGCATTTATACATTTAGTATTCCAAAAAATTGGGGTTTATGATGCTTCATCACATAGCCGCCGGCTTACTAAGAATTTATTTATATTAATTAAGAGTTGTAACAAAAATAACTTTAATTAAACTCATTATTTTTTTTTTTTTTTTTTGACCAAACTTATCTGCGTTACAGCCCAATAAATCTACGTACAAAATGATTCATAAATATACGCCCATACTTCAGGAAGCGAATGTACACATTGAAGCAAGTAAAAAGCATCATATGAAAATACGTGCTACGTAGCTTAGTTTTCGAATTATGGACATTCAATGAAAATGTTCAAGTGTTCTGCCTACACTGCCCACACTGTCTCGATATTTATACTGCACGCCTTAACGTTGCCTGTATACACAGCTCAAGTATTAGGTTGTCCGGAAAGTTTCTTCCGATTCATAAGGAAATGATAGACGCACAATGTTTTTTTATTTTATATTAGTTTATTAAATTATGCACAACATAATAATAGAAATATAACGAAATGGATCAATTCAATAAAATAATATAAAATAGAAATTGTTGTTTATCTATTATCACCTTATGAAACGAAAGAAACTTTTCGGACAACCCAATATATTTTGATCTACAGTGAAATTTACGACTTTTATCTTCCCGTTATCAGAATAATAACGAAGTCACAAGGATATAATACAGGATACCTGAAATCCTGTCTGGTTGATTATTACACGAAAAAGCTAAATTATCTATTATTTTATTAATTATAATATTATTTTATATAATATGTATTATATAATATATTAATATAATATATAATATATAATATATAATATATAATATATAATATAATATATAATATATAATAATATATTAATATATAATATTATATAAAATATAAAATTATAATATTATTTATAAATTATAAAATGATTTCTATTTGTGGATCAGCCTATATATTGCGAGAATGAATATCTCGATCGACGATTAGACTGAATTTTTGTGCAATTAGGGAGAACACGAAGATAATGAAATGCGAAAAATGCTGTGTAATATGCAAAAATATGCACAGTATTCGTTGCAATATTTACCGGGTAAAACAAATATTTGCTTTAGGTTTCACTCTTTTGGTATCATCTATAAAATCGTGAATTTGCATAAACAACCACAGTCCATCGACGACGATTACATCTAATAGAATTCTACAAATATTTTCGAATAAAAGTCGGTTAAGTTCTAAGAGAAAACCATTTCCTTCTCGGAATTGTTATTAAAGAATGGCCGAACGTACGGAGTTAGGGTTGCCCGTTTATATTCTGAATCGTCGATAACGAATCTTGAATTTCAAGCTTCGAATCCGACCATGATCTTCTATTTCCGACACGATGGCACTGCAATTCGCAAATTGAATTTCAGATTGCGAAATTGAAACTTCAAATTCAAAAGATCAAGTATGAATATCAAACCGGTTGGTATTGATTTTCGCCAAGAAACGATGAATCGGCCGTGTCCCTTGCGTTGTTCCCATTTCGCCGAAGATCAAATCCGATTTGCTTTCGCAAATACACGTATTTACGAACAGTTAGTGCGTACACCGTGGTCAGTTGCTTTTTATTCCTCTGGCGAGCTTTCTTCGCCGCAACGTAACTCAACTGCGAAGTGTGAGCCGCGTTTCGCGCCTCGAATGACCAGAGATCCTCCGAGTATTTGCACTCGAAATATAACGACATTCACAACGCAAATACCAGAAGAAACCATAGCTTCGCTGCACAACGTGGTCCAGTTAAATGGCTTCACCTAGATATCTGTATTATTTGTTGTTGCGTGAAAAAGCTTCTCAGGAGAAAGTTACGCGGTTTCAGAGAGCACGTGTAATAAATAGGCGAAAATAGAATATTTTTACGAGATCTCAAGGTCACCGGAATGTTTCATCGATGATCCTATATTTATTTCTGGATATCTTCGTAGAGTGTGAAGAAACAAATTCGGCAACGTTGGCAACCGACCTTCTTCTATGACTACGCATTAAATCTCTACAAACTCCACGATGCTTAATCAGCACAATTGAACTAACGTAATTCACACTGACGTTTTTCTAACGCGATAGACGTCTACGTGCTAAGCTAAAGGAACCCACGTCAATAGACCAATTTACCGAATGGCCTTACTTGAAAAAGACTTGGGGAAAGAAGAAAAAGAAATTAATGTAGCCCGTCACTATAACAGAAAATTTACAGACATCCATCGATCAACTTCAAAAGTGGTCGAAAAAATCAGGCCTAAAGTTCTCAGCGAACCGCCCAACATCCCCGAAATTGTTTCTAGGAAACACAGAGATAGAATACCTGAAGAACATTAAGCTTCTTGGGCTGGTTTTCCACAGCAAATTAACATCCCCCACACGAAGCACCTAAAAGAAAGCTACGCGAAAAGACCCAACATCGCTAAATCATTAGCCAAAGACAAGTGGACGGTAGAGCAGGGAATTCGTTTAAACACAAAAGGATTTATTTTAATAGCAAAGTGAAACACGCTACGATAATTCCTATTAACCGTGGAAGTTATGTCGCGGTATTGACGCTTTGTTGGTACAGTGCAGTTAGCTATCTTTGATTGGTAACTGGTTCTCGTCATGCCATTCACCGGCAACAAAGAACAGCTTCTGCATTCTCCTGGACGCGTGCGTTTAATCACTGTAAATTCCATTTACGGGTGTGACGCAACCTTTTGACAAAAGCGATACCTAATACCGTGTGTACACGGGGGGCCGACGTTAATCGGCTCCTGCTACCGCAATAACAAGGCAGATCAGCGCACGAAGCGAGACCTTTGCACGATGGCTACAGGGATTACGTAGACCGGTTGAAACGACAGAAACGACGGATACGTGCTCCAACGACGAGATAGTTGGGCAAGTTGCCACAACGTCCACCCGGACCCGCTCTAGCTTCTAGGAACCTAGACTAATTACCTACATACTATCAGTCGCCAGCTGGCCTTCGTGATGCTGACCTGCCTGCAGTTCGGCGCGATCGTTTTTCTATCACGGCGACCGAGACTAACGGGTCGGGACGGATAGACACGCAGCATGTCCTTCTTTATCCTTGAAGAAGAAAATCTCTGGAAACGGCGCAACGCGGCACTAATTAATCGATTGATCGATCGATCCAGTCGAGTAAAATTGTGTAATTAATTGACTAATTAATTAAGGCCGTGGCTTGTCGTCTCCGAATACGGTTGCCGGTGAGCACGGAAGGAACGTTGATTATAAGCCTCAAGTTGATTGTTATAGGTGGTTAATTAATTGCTCTCGGTATCGAAATTACGCAGTTCCAAATGTTTTCGCAGATTTATCGGCGAAGTGTCTGTCAACGACGACCGCTTCAATTACCCTAAAAGTATCGGAAAAGAACGACTTGTAATTTTGTACGTGGCTACATCTTTGTATCGTTTTCAACGTATTCGTGATTTTAATCTCGCCCGGGATTATTTTTCTTATTTTTATCAACACGATCGAAGGAACGAAACCTGTATAAAGATTCATTTCGTTTATTAGATCTTTCAATATTTTTGATATGTCTGCATATTATGCGCGTTTTGTACATCTCTGTGGCTTTAAATTTAGTTTCACACGGACGCATAAAACTGCCCAGTCTACTAATAATTTAACGTGAATTTAGCGAGGAGGAAGACACTTTCTACGCTAAAGTTACATTTTAATGGTTACGTGTATCCTTAAACAAGGTTGCTTCGTAAAGCATAGGAATGAATTAAAATCTTTGTCTATCTTTACCTCTAATTTCCAAAAACTAATTTTCAAAATAGAAAAGAACCTAGAGAAAAAAATTATGTCTTCTTGTTTAAAGAAGCATGTGAAAGTAATGACAATAATTTACAGGAAGAAAATCTAATTTCCAATTTTGATCTGAAACTCTAAAATAAACTAAACTAAGTATAGCATTTTCTATAATACTATAATACTTCATTTATTTAATTATACTCCCGAAAATTTGCTAAAAAATTCGCAATCTCCTTATCGTTGTCGTACCATGCGATAGGGCTACGGTAAAAGATGAAGTTGGTCGTAATATTTAGTCATTGTTCCATGACAATCAATTTCACCACTTTGCGCGTGAGTCATCCATCGTTACTCCTATCGTTACTATTTATCCTCTTTCTGCTCTTCCTGTTCTTTTATGCTAAGACTGTTACCGGACTGGAAATGGAATGCAGTTAGGTGATCTTTAATCGCTTCAGCTCGCAAAACTTTTCACGGTTAGGTTTAACTGTTAACTACTCGCGCCAAAGGGAAGCACATTGCGCGTTCAAGCTGCATAATTTCGCGAGTTTTGTAGCTACACATTCAGCCGGAAAGCTACGGCGAAGGATACAGTTAACCGAAGAGGCCCGCCCTGAGAATCAGATTACTGTTTGGGCCCAGGTTACCGAACGTAATTATCTTACGATTAGCAAGTGCTCCAGTGCTGTTCCAAACCAGGCTACTTCTACAGTTCTGACCGCTATTAGAACCTGCACGGCAAACTGCGCCAACTACTATGCCTTTAGAAACTTGACCAACGCCTACGCTGCAACCCGGCAAGTTGATAATGAGAGTGACGGTTCCAGAATCGATAAACCGAACGTAATTAAATGTGAACAATCGTTAATTTATAGTGAAATAATTGTATGTACGCTTGCGCTCAAAACTTTCAAGCACTCTTTACTTTGCGAACAGAACTAGCTTTTTCGTGCATTTTCCGACCGACGAGAATATGTTGCAATTATAACTTTCGTCCTTAGATGGAATTAATTACGTTTTATATAATATTAGGTTGTCCGGCAAGTGTCTTTCTTCTGCAAACTTTCTTTTTTGCAACAATGTATCTTCGTAGAAACGTGAAACCAAGTGTGTGAAATGTTGCGATTTGACAAAATAATATTTAATAATAATAATAAACTTTTCGGACAACCTAATAGAAGAGTAATATGATGGAGGAAATATTTCTCTACATAAGAAAGTCATCGTCCTTTTTAAATTAATTTATTTCGTGCATTCTCTGGGCAACAGGAATATATTGCAATTATAACTTTCAACTTCAAGTAGAATTAATTGCAATTTAAGTCATGGAAGAATATCATTACGAACAAACTATTTCTTTACGTAAGGAACTCACTGTTTCTTTTTGTTTCTAACATGCTCGAAAATGTTGACTGACACGTATACAAAGATAATACAACCATACGTGTATAATAACCAGTGGTTTCAATGGTTTTGAAAATTGCTCTTCTACGAATTTATACACGAAATTTTGCAATTACCGCGCTTAAAATTGAAGCCAAACCATTGACGACTAAAAGATCGGAACCTACGATGATATTGATAATTTGGGAACATTGCAGATTATTTGCCACATTTTTAATAGACATAAAAGATATAACTTAGAAAAAGCGAAGCTGGCACCCCGCTGGGGGTAGCCACCCACATGCTATATTTATTTTATTTTATTTTTTTATTTACCAATGAGATATAACACTTTACCAAATGTCCTTCAGGACAAATTGTAAAAAGCAAAATAAAATAAAAAAAAACATTTTTAATAGAAAATATTGTTTCCCTTTATTTGATCTTATATTATGGGGAAAATATTTCTCTACACAAGAAAGTCATCGTCCTTTTTAAATTAATTTATTTCGTGCATTCTCTGGGCAACAAGAATATATTGCAATTATAACTTTCAACTTCAAGTATAATTAACTACAGTTTAAGTCATGGAAGAATAACATTACGAACAAACTATTTCTTTACGTAAGGGAGTCACTGTTTCTTTTTGTTTCCTTTTATTTGATCTTATTGTTCATCAGACTAATTTAATACGTATCTATATACACGTATTATTTGCTATTACGTAACAAATTCATCGCGATGATGAAGAGATTACGACGAGGGATACTAATAATGGAAATAAGCCATCGATGAAACGTATTAAAATGGTTTAATTAATCAATGCAGTACATTAAACTGCTATGCACGTGGTTTCGAAAAAAAACTCGGCAAACACGTCTGCACAAGCGCAACTTCAAGTAGGAAGTCTAATGAGCGAATGCGCCAATTAAAACGGCGCAGTAATTAAATGACTGATCGATGATGGGATTAATGTAATTACGACAAAGTAACGTTGCATTGGACGGTATAATCAATAGATACTCGCTAATGGCATCAACGAGAGTCGATTATATGCTATACGTCCTTGTATTCATTTAATCCGTCATTAACCCGAGACCATGTAAAACGACATCAGTTGATTATGGATAATTATAAAGTCATACCGATGGAATGTCAAATATTACAGTATCTGTGTCTGTTCTTTAATCGTGCTATGTGCGCTACTCTTTCTTATATAAGTAATATGCCGATTTTTATGCATTTGTGAGGAAACTTAAAGCTGCATAGTGTTACGTTTTATTGAATTGCCGCGTTTGATCCAACGTGATGATACGATCTGATCAACAAATTGCATGCACACGGGTAGCGTTAACTAGCGTTTAATGAAACTGGCAACAAATTCCACGTTTCCACGTTTCGTTACTGGCACGGAAGAGGATCAAAGTTGTTCGAATAAATTATCAATATGCAACGATTTATTCAAATCTTACTCAATTATAATATATATAATATTATATATGTAAACTCCCTAGAGTTCACGTGGGATAGGGACTCTTTTTGTTTTACTAGACTAGCCGACAGACTGACGGAACTAAACTCTTCGGTTAACAAATGGTAATTAATTGCTCTAAGTCGCTACATTTATTTATATCTGTCGGAGATGAAAAAACATCGGGGTCTTTCTTTTGAAAATGTTTGGGAAGACTCTCAATGTTTTTTCAAACTGCCGACTTTGTTTACAATTTTAAACTGTCTTAATATCCTTAGGTAAATTTATCACAAGATGTAGCTTCTTTTTCGAGTCGCGGATCGCGCGTTCCAATTTTGTTTTCGCGTTACGGGTCGTGCGGGGCGCCGAACGTGACACATAGAATGTATGTTACGTGCAAAAGTATACAGGGCGTTCCAGTCTTTTCTGACCCAACATTTCCAGTACGTTCTACGGGTGAAGATAGGCCATGATAGGTCAAGAGAGACATCGTTAAAGAATTTCAAAGAGTAATAAATTGAATTTATTGCCGCCGTCAATCATGTATTGACAGCAGCGAGGAACATTTTGAAATGAAGTTATGGTTGGAGTGGTTGAGGTGTCACGATACCTTCTGACTACTGCCACATGTAAATCTTTCTGATCTATTCGTACTTTGTACCTCTGATTTCGTATATTTTTTGAGATAACTCTTTAACAATGCTGCCAATGATGTGTGTTTATACGACGTCACGATGTAATGACATTTGACAAAAAAAAAAAAAAACTGTAAATTGGATTGTAATAAAAAATTCATTCTGGTTTTACCTAGGTATTACGTATTATATTGTAACAAATATAAAAACAGTACGAATTTATGTTACAAGCCAATAAAATACAGAGAACAAAGTATTTAGTATTTAGTATTTAGTATTTAGTATTTAGTATTTAGTATTTAGTATTTAGTATTTAGTATTTAGTATTTAGTATTTAGTATTTAGTATTTAGTATTTAGTATTTAGTATTTAGTATTTAGTATTTAGTATTTAGTATTTAGTATTTAGTATTTAGTATTTAGTATTTAGTATTTAGTATTTAGTATTTAGTATTTAGTATTTAGTATTTAGTATTTAGTATTTAGTATTTCATTGTCCATCGATCAATTCTATATACGAGAGTTAAAAAATTAACACAGCTCACCTGATAGTTGTAATGTAGCAAATTCGATACAGACTAAGCAGCAGCTTACCTGAAACAAAACACCACAGAATGTAATTCACAATTTCGTAAAAGAATATCTTCGTACGTAGTTAAAATGTACATATTAGCATTTAGCATTAAATTTAAAACTTAGCTACTTTTGTCAAGATTACTTCGTAACTTATTCATTTTTCTATTTATTCAATTAGCATTGCATGGATTCATAAGGCTAAATTAATATTCATAGAATGGAAATTTTAGTCGCAGATCGTAAGAAACGAATCAGAAATAATTTTCTAAAGTTTAAACGGTTAAGAGGCACATCAAATCAAATTTGCAAATTGATCAGTTGATCTTTAATTCTAAACACACTCTACTTAGGTATACTATTTCTTAATAAAAGTCCATGCCGTCAATAATTAAGTTTCCAGCCAATCAGTCGATATAAAAGATGCAGTAGACCATACATTCTCCCCTAATCCAAACAAACATAATTTACACGTATCTGTACGAATTTATTTCATCATTATTTCATTCTTTATCTCATCTTATCGTACACGTTTTTTTTTATTTTTATTTTGTTTTTTACAATTTGTCCTGAAGGACATTTGGTGAAGTGTTATATCTTATTGGTGAGAAAAAAATAAAATAAAAATAAGTTATATCTAAGTTATATCTTTTATGCTATCGTACATGTTAATGAATTAAGACAATTGTTGTTAAAAAATTAACAATTGCCATCTTTCTTCTACAATGATCTAATCGCATAATATGAAGTGCGCTCTACACGTTGAAACATGTTGCGATGCATGCATCGACACTTTGGTTTCATGAAATTTGCAACAGTTTCAGTTCACCTCTGCATTAAAAAGATTCTTCTCAGTTTGTGATGTGATGCCAGCGTTGAAACGCGTGTTTCGAAATGTTTAATTATTTTTCAGTTCCAGTATTATTATCGCTAACTTATTAAAGACCAAATTGTGAAATAATGTGTAAAAGCTACGTGAATAAGGCTTTATCAAACTTTCACGAGAACCTGAATTTTACTCGGAAATTTGGAAGAATCGAAACCTTCAAAACTCCAAGATTTTAGCTCTTCCCTTGAGGTTCGAGTCAGCGAGGCTCGACTTTTACGATTCAAAGTCATTTTCAAATTCGATAAGATGAAATAATTTTTTTTTTATTTTGGTTTTTTACAATTTGTCCTTATGGACATTTGGTAAAGTGTTATATCTTATTGGTGAAAAAAAAATAAAATAAAAATAAATATAGCATGTGGGTGGCTACCCCCAGCGGGGTGCCAGCCTCGTTTTTTTAAGTTATATCTTTTATGAAGATGAAATAATATGTCAATGATGTGTAATGTTAGTCCTTAACAGGTTAATAAGAGGTATGACGACCATGAAGAATAGAAAATTATAGAAGGTTGCTTTCGAAAGGAAATTTATTCCCCTAGAAAATTAAATTCGATTCCCTGGATCCTGCATCGATACAAGCTGCTTTCGATACAGATCTATGTATGTACATACATTGTAACATGTATCATGAATTCTAGACGTATCGATGCCATGCATCGCAACATGTTTCGACGTGTAGAGCCTCCTTAGTTCGATCTGTGATACAAGCGTAGGTTAATTTGACCTAAATTTCGATTAGCCATTAAATTCTATTATTTTGATGTTGCACAGGTCACAACCAGCTATTATGTGAATTTTACGAAATCGCGTTGAGCGATCCATTCACAATGCTATCGATGAAGTGCGGACTTTTATGGATTTGCGGGAAAAGTGCAAGAATATGCAAAATGCGCGTGATATGCAAAATATGCAAAAATATGCGAAGCTTAGTAAGGTATTTAATAAGCAAAAGAAATTTCTGTTTAGGCTCCATTCTTTTATCTACCTTCCTATGAATTTGCACAAATATCCACAGTCTAGTTGTGAATTTTACACAGACATAGCGATGCTTTAACTAAAATAGAAAAGAAATGGATAGAATAGGAAAGAGTGTGTGTTTCGAGAAGTGTCTGTGACTGGACTGTCAGTTATGCTACTTTGCAAGGCCATGACAGCGATGGTAGAGGCTAAGACAAATAATTTATGTTTGCTTAGAAGAAAGAATTTATATTCCTAGGAAAAGATAGTTAAACAACAACTTCCGAGAATATATTTTTCGGTGTTATTTTATTTTTTACAAAGTAAAACTTGACAGTTGAATAACGTTCCTCTTAAGGTGACGAATAGTGAACAGGAAGATAACGGGTAAAACTCGGATGCTGTAATTTACGACGCTTCACTTTTATTCAGGATACGATGGGTTCTGTAAATTTTCTTTCATTATTATTATTTTTTTAATATCCCAGCGTTGCTATATTTTCTTCAAGCTACAAACTTTACACAGGGAGGTTTAAAGATTACGTGTATACCTGTTTGAAATAGCAAATTAAAGGAAACAATGCTTCAAAAAGCCTGAAAATCAAAATATGCTTATTTGCGAATTCTGGAGAGGTACAACACACATTCCGCAGCGATCTATTTTTTCTTATATCATTCCTTCTTTTATCTCTAGTGTCGTTCCATTTTTCTAAGCCACAGCTTATGCAAACGAGTACAAGGATTAAGCCAATACATCCTTAAAACGACTATAGCGTTGACAACCGAATTAAATAGAATAGCAAAATTGGATTACTTTTTGCTGTGGTAATAGGTTTGGCCAAATTTCATTTGATATTAGGTTGTCACTCAGACCCGACAATTGCCTCCTCTACTGTCCAACGAGGCCTCGATTCAATGGAAGACTGGTTCCACAAATGGCGCTTCAAAGGCAACGAAAACAAATCTAGCCACATAACTTTCACGCTACGAAAACAAACTTGCCCACAGATGACGATAAACAACATACCTATTCCAGATAAAGAGTCAGTCAGATATCTGGGCATGACTCTGGACAGAAGATTGACGTGGAAACAACGTATCTTAGATAGAACCAAACAACTCGAAGCAAAATTTAAAAAATTGTACTGGCTCATCTGCCGACGTTCCAACTTAAACACGCAAAGTAAAATTACACTATACAAGGCCATATTAAAACCCGCTTGGACCTATGGAATCCAACTATGGGGAACAGCGAGTAATTCCAACATAGAAATTCTCCAACGATTCCAATCGAAAACCCTAAGATCCCTAATAGATGCACCTTGGTACGTCACCGACGAAACGATACATCACGACCTCAAGATACCCACAGTCAGAGAAGAATTATCCAAATTCAGCAATAGACACAGCACAAGAGTTAACAACCACCCTCTAATTACTCAACTATTCGACACTTCGGAACAGATCAGCAGGCTAAAGACATTACACCTTAGACCTAAGCACTAGATTCAAATAGAATTAAACATACTATAAACACTTATTAATAGTGTCATAGTACCACGCCAGATAAATTTACTTAAAATTTACTTAAAGTAAATTTACTTAAAGTAGCCTGTCTACAGTTTATGATCTGTCTTCGTCCCAGTCTTTTGTCTATGAGCTGTCCATGGCTTCGGTGCTTTGAGAAAACTAAAAACACCAGATGTAGAGTTTTCTTAAAAGTGATGACCACTTCAACAAGAACCTGTGCTTTCCTTTGATCGATTCAGTGAATTGTAATTCTAAGAATTTAATCTGAATTCTAAGAATTAGAAGAGATACGAAAATACAGTGTAATTAAAAAACGCGAAGGTGACGTAGGTACAGAATCAGTAGCAAAAGTACATGGCGTTGGAAACGTCAGAATCGCAGACATTAAAAAACATACATCACGACCTCAAGATACCCACGGTCAGAGAAGAATTATCCAAATTCAGCAATAGACACAGCACAAGAGTTAACAACCACCAAAACCCTCTAATTCCTCAACTACTCGACACTTCGGAACAGATCAGCAGGCTAAAGACATTACACCTTAGACCTAAACACTTATTAATAGTGTCATAGTACCACGCCAGATAAATTTACTTAAAATTCTCTAACGAAAATTGATTGTAAAATAAACGCAAATAAAATAAAAAAAAAGAAATATTAGGTTGTCCGAAGAGTTTCTTTCGTTTTGTTGAAGTGGTCACCACTTCTAAGAAAATCCTACATCTGGTCTTTTCAGCTTTCTCAAGCATGGCTTTCTGAAGCCATCGACAGCGTATATACAAAAGACTGCGTTGAAGGCGTTTCATAAGGTGATAATAGATATTAATAGATAATAAATAATTGATATTATTTTATCGAATCAGGTATGATCCATTTCGTTATATTTCTATTATTACGTTTGTGCATAATTCAATAAACTAATATAAAACAAAAAACATTGTGCGTCTATTGTTTCCTTATAAAACGAAAGAAACTTTTCGGACAACCTAATATAAGAATCAAGAGAAACAACTCGAAATAATTTCACTTTCAACTGAAGAAACATCCAGCTTTGGCAATCCAATGTGTGGCTCGTCTCTTACGTTATCTTATACCTTTTCGCGCGCAAGATAGTTTCTTTAAATCTTAGACGTCAATAACTAATAAACAAAATGGCCAACATAATTCTTTGTCCGTTCTTCATCTTCGCTTCATTTAGACTTGCAAAAGCATCCCTTACATTTACATCTTCTACCATATATTATCGAACGCTCTGTACCTGGAATTGCTGCGAGACACTAAATTGCTCTGGTACGAATACAAGATTCGCTCGGAGCTTTGGCCAATCGATTAGTTTCATCAGCAATTCACAAAGCAGTCGATAAAATTCAAAGTAACCAGGGGCGGTATCTAACACGACATTAAAAGGCTTATCTGTGATTCAAATTTCGCTCCTCGCTTCGCGAATACTATACGCTCCACTAACTGCATTGCTGTCGGCACGCGCTCCTCTACTGTGTCTTGCATTAGCAAAAGGATTCGCCCGTAATACGGTCGATTTATTTCCCGAATGTAACCGTTACTCTACTTGTTGGGTCGAGTGAATGGCCAGCGGTATTTAGTGGTTCCGATGCACGACGAATAACTCAACGATATATGGCAAACATTGGATAAGTTGTTCACCACGGTTCTCGCCATAAGTGCGCGGTTATCGTCCGCGCTACTGCATGGGATTTCGCTCAACGTTCGCTCTGACATTTGATCTCGAACGTAATTCGAAATCGAACAGTGTGTCTGGTAACTTTTTTGATCGAAATAGAACCAAACACGATATTGTTTAAACCACATTTATATACACATTTAGTACGCAAAAGAAAATTAGTTGTATTCGTTAAATATATGAAAATATGCTTCGAATTATATCGTGTTTGGTCTTGGATTAATCAGAGAAGCATTTACGTTGGTCAAAGCTTCGGCAAAAATGAAAGATAGAAAGTTTCATCGTTGCATTGATCCACCGATATGTTTCTTTCGATCGAGCCGAACCTTTTTCTCTGCCACTGACACTGTCCTCTTCCTACGATCTGCAAAACAACAGACCGTATTTTTACTCAGAATCAACACCTCTATCGGACAAGCACTCTGCGTGCGGATTTTGCGAGCGCTTATCCAAGGTTTACTGTACTTTGTCTTCTGATAAAGATAAGGCTCTGGCCGAATCGGTCAACAGATCTCGACGAGCCGTTTTGTATCTGAACTACGGAACACGTACGTAGTACTCGTGTGCATGACGCTAATTATTTGACTCGATGCTTGTTAAAGCTAATGGTCGCGACGTAATGGCGTTACCGCGACGCTGCTGCGCCACATTTCGTCTTAACATTCGTTCCAAGGCGGTAATGTACGCCTCAGGGGAAACGAGAACATAACGGACCCGTATAATTAAATCTGCTGGCCTACGCTACGAAACAATTATAAAATTTACCGAGTAACTGAAAAGCTCGCTCAACTTGCTACTACTCTACATACGACAGCAAACATTCCTCTTTTAATCAGTCGCGCCTAAACCGCCGTCCGTTTCTTTGCTTTGATTTCTTCGCCATTCTTTTTAATTCGCTGATTTACATATGCAATTTTACTGCCTTGTTTATATATATAAATACGCTCATATTTGCTATAGTATATGTTGATATATGATATATGGTATATGTATGATATTGAATGATGGATTTTCTTCCAATCTTCTGCTATTAATTTATTAAGAATCAACGTTGCGTTCAGTCTTATCTGCAACCTTTTTCAGTAAATTAAAATTATCGTATCTTGCTCTTTTATCGTTGTGCACATGGAAGGAAATTCCAAGAATTTCTGTAATGTGTCTTTTCTGTTCTTGTAGCTTGTTTCACATTGGTGCTCCGTCATGATGAAGTTTAAAGATATGGAAGTATTTATGCCACTGTGATAAATTGTAGTTTTTAAATCATAGACATCCTTATATCTTTGTATTGTGCGGTGGGATTTTCTGAAACATTTACTATTCTAGTACATCTTTTGTATTAGGTTGTCCGAAAAGTGTTTGTACAGACACGTCTTTTACAACGATGTATCTTCACACGAACACGAAACCTAATCTGTCGAACGTTGTGATCTTTATCTTGATAGAACAAAATGGATCATACGTAATTCGATAAAATAATATAAAAGGAAAAATGTTGTGCATCCATTATTTTCTTACAAAACGAAAGAAACTTTTCGGACGACCTAATATCTTCATAAGACAATGTGTAATTTAATGTTCTTCAATCTTGTTGCATTTGCCGCTTGGTTCTTAATGGATTAATCCATAATGTTGTGTATAATTTCACCTTTTTACACAACGTTTAAACATTTGATGTTACTACGAATCTTATTATTCGTTCATTTTTCCACAATAATAATTGTTACAGGAATAAAACGCTTAATTAACCCTTTGCACTCCTGTGTCGAGTGTCATTCGACATCAGTTTTTATCTCAGGAGCTCCTTTGTCGAGTCCCACTTGACATTCTTTCAGTTCCATCTTTTTCTCTGGAACGTGAAAAAAACCCAGGATTGCATCCTGGAAATTGTTTCAAGATATTTACAAAATACAACAATAGTGTGAATAAAACTGGTATTTAAATAAATTTATTTCTTTAAATTTAAATTGCCATATTTTTTAGTCAAAGTAAATTTCAAATAAAACACTTAAAAGCGTTGGGAGCTGCTGCTAACGAAATTGAAATAAAATTCGCAGTGCAAAGGGTTAATAATTTACTCATCATTGGGTCGCGAAATATTTCATACGTTCAACATAACCAAAGAAACGGAGCCTGCATGAAAAGTTACCATTAAATTCACAAGCAGCTATTATATCCCATAATAAGTTCCTTTAACAAAAAATCTTGTAACACTTTGAATATCTTTTACATTTCTGCTTAATATGAGCATTTTCTACTTCCCTGCACCTTCCAATTTCCCAACACCGCATGAACGTTTCGCAGTCTAGTTAGTTATTATATCCAGCTTTCTCTTTTATTATTTTAAGTTCTTTTAAGTAACACCACGCTAACTAATCAACTATATACCAACAGTAGATAAATGTTTCCTAGTTAGCAGAGCGTCTTTGAATCGATATCGTAAACTTGAAAGGAAGCAGGCTATCTTGTAATTGATATCAATCATTAGGTGTTTCAATCATTGCATCGCACATCACCGAAGAGTAGTTAGCTGCAGTGACACACTGCAACGTAACAGTTTCAAAGTTTCTATGCTGTCACGTGAAACGATTAACACTCTGAGATGAAACAATGCGAGGAATCGTGCGCCACAACAAACTCTATAACACGTAGTTGTTCTCGCACGGTACTTACGATAAGCCAGTACAGGAACTACGTTTAGATACGCGAAAAAGCTTTTTAATGGCGATATCTATGAACCTTAGAATGTCACACGGTTTACGAGAGTACAGAGAATACGACAGTACATGTTGCAGCAGTAATCTATGTAAGAAGAAAGACTCGAAGGTATTTTCATCTCGTAAATACTTACACGTTTGAATTGATACTATTACGTGCACAAGGTACATAACATATCTGCAATAAATTTGCACTGCAACATTGCACCTTCGTATATTTCGATGTATTTTCGCTTTCCTTTTTTTATAACTTCTTCCAAAAAATCAGAATTCGATATGTATGTCGGAGATGAAAGGACATCAGGGCCTTTCTTTTGGAACGTTTGGGAAGGTTCCCCAATACTTTAGTCCACACTTTTTATTACAGCTGTATTTAAATAATAAAACTGAGAAATAGTTGTTTATGATTTAATCCAATTATGTTTGCCAGAGATTTATGACAGTGGGCTTGGGCTCGAAGTGACATAACGGGTCGCTGAACGTCGCCACGGTCATGGGAGGGACGTGTACCTAACAGAGGTATGGAGTAATTAAATAGCTCTCCTTAGAAACAAAGATTGACCCGAGGGGTACAGAGGGGTACGGAGAGGAGTATATAAGGGCAGTTCCACTTGGACTGAGATTCAGTCGGATAAGTTTTACTTGTACCGTGGACAAGTACGTTGAGTCACACCCGAATCGTGGATCAGTGAGTTGAGTTGGACTTAGACCGTGGAAGAAATCGCATTCGTCATCCCGTTGACCGTGGATTTGTTATTGAGTCACAAGATCATTGCCATTCACATCCCGAGTATCTAATTACCACGGTTACTTGTCAAATTCTGTCACAATCATAATTGTACTAGTAAACATCTTCGCTCTTGCATAACAACAATGTCTAATCCAAAGAAAGATTCGCCCCCAACCCTAATGATAAGCCGAATTAATTATTTCTTTCAATCTATTAAATCTTTATATGATTGCAATTTATACGCGATTGTAATGTTAATAAAATTCGTTTCATCATTTTGTCAGGCACTGATTTCAATTTATTATACCTGCAAATTAGAAATTAATTTTTTCCTATTAACGATGTCAATTCACAGCATCACATATTGGAAATTATATGCAAAAATATGTACTTCGTAAATGTACACGTATCCATATATTCTGAATAATTTAGCATACTACCTACACATTTTTTTCATAATTCAGCATGTTGCATAAATGCTTACATAAATATCCGCAAAGTATACTTCGTTTGCAGAACTAAGATTAGGATAAATTATGCTTTACCTTGTCTGGTCTGATTTATGTGTCATGTATCTTTTATAAGTTATAAATGATTATATTATTATATACCTACCTATACTACCTTTCATTTAAACATTATACACGTTTATGTCATATATATTTATTCCAAAGTACACGAGTGGAAAAATCGTTACTCAATTATTAGTTAGCAACATATTGAACCTTAAAATGATTCTCAAACATTCTTTCACTCCTTTAATCATAAATCAGAAAACGTATAAAAGCAAGAAACATGTGCAATTGAAAAAGGAAGCTACTATTCTGGTAAGCTATAATAAACTGATATACCTGCGCAAATCGAGCCGTTTACATCAATCCTTGCGCTAAAGAAACATCTAGACAAAAGATGAACATAGACGCGTTAGTATCGTTTTCCACTCATTTCGCTCGGAGTTATGTTAACATTACTTGGCAATCTTGCATCTATATAGTCTCAACATGCTGCAGATGGCTGATACGACCTGTATTCATTCTATTCTATCACCCGACCTTGATCTCCGCTCGTGTAACGACGCGGTCTAGCGTCGGTCTACACTCATATTCCGGTACTAATAAATTCGTCTAGTTGGCCATTCGCGAATCTATATACGCGATCTCTGCTCGTGAAATATTATTGTTCGTGCGCAGTTACAATTTACATGTCAATGATATCAAAATCATCCTGTTTCAATCTATTATTCGCTGTGAAATACGTCCTAATTGCTAAGAGAGAATCTTGATGCTGCTTTCACGGTCTGGATTATCACACTTAACGTTGTTACTGTTATGTTTAATACTGCCGTGTTTAACACTGTTTGAGACTTCCTGGCGAGAGCCGGTGCAACAGCAAAAGATTCCCAACGTTTCGCCGATATTGCGGTTAGCTTCGTCAGATAGGTGAAAGATGCACCGATACCAGCAGCATCGGTTAAGCGCCAACTGCAGCGTCGTAAAGATGCGATTGCCAGGAATATGAAAACGAAAGAGAACAACATGGCATGCTAAACAACCGTAAGTCGACCGTGTATACGAAGGAAATAGCGAAACATCTCTTATAGTTCCCAAAGGACATGAATCTTCTTCAGCAAATCTGGCTGCAATGAAACAATGGAATAATATGTCCATTGCAACAACGTATCCTACATATCCATGATATTGTCCAATAGCAGACTAGCATAACACAGTATTGTACAAACCAAATGAATTACCGTAGGTACTCTGTCACAACAAGCTTCCTCGCAAGCGACCGCTTTGACTACCTAATTTCCCAGAAACACCGTCATATAAGCAAATCTCGACACTCGCTAGGGAAAACCGTCCGACAATTGAGTCGTGAAATATCAAAACGAAGAATAACAAAGTTCTCGTTCTTGCGAGATAGACAGGGACGAGTATAGTGTCTGAGATGCTCACGGCACCTCATAAAAGACTCAATTTTCGGACGCTTTTTCCTATGTTGCGGTATATATGAGTGTCGAGACCCGTTCGTATAATTCTGTCCATAAATACAATTTCCCATTCCGATTTCGATTTCTAAACCACGGGCCTGCTAGGTAGTCTTGCAGATGAGTCCTCCGGCAAGACGAAACACCCTTTCGATCCTTTTCCACCTATAAAGCTACATCCTACGATGCAACTAGATATCACGGTGATCGTTAGTAATCCTCAGAGGCGAATGTGGCTTTAAATAAAGAAACGAAAAGAGATCTGTTATTCTTCTGCTTTCCCTCGTGGCTGTTGTTGCCCGTATTCGCGTGCACTGCGACGAAATTCTCGAGTTTCTCACGCGCTCACAAGCAACGCTAGCCGGGCGAGCTCGCGCCAGGGAAGAGCGGAGCGGAGAGAACACGTTGCAAGGAGAGCAGAGCGTGAGAAGACAGAAAGTTGGGAAAAATGGGGACGAAGTGTCGCGTATAGCAGGCACAGGGGTTGAGAACGAACACGAAAAACCATAATGGCAGGACGAGACGTAGGATGGCACGTTGGTGGAAGAAAGGGAAAGGGCGAAGAAGAAGGCAAAGGAGCCAACGAAGGAAGAAGAAGATGGCGAGGTAACGCACAGTGAACAAGTGGAAGAAGCTAACTGCATCGTGTCTACGTCTGAGCCGCTGATGGGCGTCTGGCGGGTCACTTCACCGTTGGAGACCGTGGATATACGAAGTGGACTTTACTGTACTCAAGCTTCGGATATTCCGGGTACTCGGTGATGTTGCAACCTCTAGTGCTCCACTCACGACGCCGCGGCGCTCCCTTGAGCACGTACGACTAACTAGAAAAATCCTCCGGTTAAGCGTTCTCCTGTGCATGATGAAAACCGTGTCGTTAGCAGTTAACCCCTTCTCCATCGATCTTCTTTTTCTTGTCCCTCTAAGCTTCGCTTTTGTACTTCTCTCCCTAGTGTCTCCTTTTATCTAATGGAAAGTTAAGACACTACGAATCTCCGATAAGACTCGGTCTTTGCGAGAGGATAGACGTGAAATTTTCTAGTCACAAAGCCAGACCGTTCTACGTAATCTTACATGCACAGAGTGACTCATCGGATGAAGGATGTGTAGATGATGTCTTCTTCGTTTGACAGCTTCTTTTGCAGTCATTTTTCTTTGAATCTTCCAAGAATTTTCTAAGATCGCTGATGATTCTCTTTGATCAAAATATTGTGCATCGCGTTGGAATGGACTTTATTAAAGAAATTTAATAACGATAAGACGAAAGATTGCGTTAAGATGATATACGAAAGCAGGACTTGTTTGACCGCTGAAAGCAGCAAAGTTTTATTACAGAAATTCAAATCGTAGTAACTTTTCAATTTCTTCCGGCGTAAAAATAACGCGGATTCTACATAAAAACTTGACGAATCGTCTATTTAACAACGTAATAAAGAGGAGAAGTCCAAAGATACAACGGTTTTAATATAAAACAAAGTTTCGGTAGTGAAATTTATAACTCGCCTCTCAGTAGATTGAGATAATAGTAACTCTTTGAAATTATTTAATTCTTTAGAATAATTACTATGAATTTCTTATATATTCAGGGATAGGGAAAACAGCTTTCCAGATGTTGCTGTAGAATTTCTCAGTGAAACAGGTAGACAAGTAGCGACCCACTGATTCTATGACACATTATTGCAGGCTGGGAAACCATCCCAATACGACAGCCAGAGAATCTTATAGATCTGATCAATCGTATAGATCACGGAGAAGATTGACCTTCTTCACTGACCTACGCATTAAATCACTACAAATTCCACCACGCTTAATTAAAGCAATTGCACTAACGCGATTGCAACTGACGTTTTTCTATTAGGATAAACGTCTACGTGATATATAAATCTACGCCAATAAGCCAACTTACCTTATTTCGACAAATTGTAAAGCTTTGACGAAGAAAAAAATACATTATTACAAATCTCACTTAATAATTAAATAGGAATTTAACTACGAAAGGAATGTAACACTAGAATTAGCAACGATTAAAATATAAAACTAAGTTTACATCGGTCCAGCGGCATTCCACATTAGTGGTCCAATCCAATTCCAATTGCAACTCCAATTCCAGATCCGATCCAAGTGGATCACAACTGGAATAATGTAATCAGTGTTTTCATTCCAGGACTGTCGCCATTCCAGTCAGTGCAAGTAATCCAGTGCAGCCACTGGATCGAAAGTCTACTTTTTCAATTCGATGTTGTATCATCGAGAACATAACATTCCAGCGTTACTGCAATCGTCTAGACGGCTTGTTAGATCAATTTTCCTTTTTTTTCTTTTCTTTTTGCACGAACCTACTATTTTCAAGTCTACTACTTTCAATGGTTCAAGAAGGACTGGAATAATGCAGACATCGACCGGTTTCCAGTCGAACCACTGAAATGTAATCGCCTGAGCGTTAGACTCATTCTCAAGAACTCAGAATAAGAGATACGCAAAATCCCAAAAATACACCCTTGTAAACCCACAGAATTATTACGAAAATTCATCACTTTGATCTGTTTGATTGGTCTGATTATGCTAGCGTTAATTCCGCGCGGTATGCAATAACGAGAAGGTTGAGAACTAGTGCGGAACAGGAGAATATACAGAGGATAGAAGCTTTGTCGCGCAGCCGCAGGGTTGCAGAGGAAGAAAAGGAAAGAGAGAAGCAGAGAAAGGAAAGGAGAAAGCATCGGTAGAAGGGGAGTTGCCGGAAAAGCTGAAGAGAAAAAGCTGGAAACAAAGGCACAATCAAGATTTCCATTTAGAACAAAACAACAGTTAGCTGGTCGTCATGGCCAAGGTTCCTTCTCCTTCTTTCTCTCCGTTTTCTCTTTATTCTTGCCTGCCCTCTCTATTCGTACTCAAGACTCGGATTACGACGGCAGGGAGTAAATACGACGGGCAAAGGCTAACGAGGTGCTTCTAGGCATCGTGCGTTGTAAACGCGTCACCAAATTTCCCCACTTCTAACCACCTAGCTATCTTGCCGCTGTTCGTATCTGATTTTCTGTAGCAAATGTTACCACTGACGATACGATCGATCGTTTCTATTACTTTCCGCACCTGTTGCGGAAGCGAAGATTTGGAAAACAGAAATCTGAGTTTGTAATTTCTTGGAAATGGTCGCTTGACGTCGTTGATGGTGGTTCATCATCAACTCAAAATAACTGAAAGTTGCTTTTATCGAACAGACGGTTTACGTCATGTTCCTATTTTTATCAGGTAAAATAGTATATTTATAGTTGCAGCGGTTTTGCGTCAGAGAGCAAAATTATTACTTATACCGCTATCAACCTTGGTTTTACAACACTGGCTTATCTTCAGTTGTTTTGTGAGGCTACGAGTAGAAGATTGTACCGCTTTCGCGTATAGTGGCATATCTCGCGTTAACTCAGCCTTATAATTTCGTTGAAATGACTCACGAAGATTTCCTTGTAAAGTTGAAAAAGCCTCTCGTCTGAAATTTACATTTTTTAACTTGTGCTGGAATAAATACCAAGCAGCAAAATAACGTGGCGAGTTCACATCGTTAAATTATTTTTCTTTCTTTTTAACAATATTTATATACAACAGATATCTAACCCATGTATATAAAAAGATTCGCCAAAATTTGCAACGTTTTTATATATCGTATACTTTTTTTTTTTAAACGCCTGTAATTTGGATTATCGCGAACCTTGCAGATGTGTACCTGATGTCATTCTTCCGCAAATTTATTCGTGTTTGGTGGAAAAAATAAATAATCGACTTTCGATTATTTATTTCGCCCTAAACGTAAAAACTAAAACAGGATATATCGGGAAATTGTGTTTCTCAATTTCATTTTGTTCAGTCTTTTTCAAGTTTTGACAGCCTCTGGATCGCTCGCAGTTGGTCGTATCAAGAATCTGTCCTGGAAACGAAAGTTGCTTTTTACTTTAGAGGTTCAGAGTCATCTTACTAGGTTTGCGACATAATTAAAAAGTATTCTACATATAAAACCTTCCATGCTAAATTAAATTAAATTAAATTAAATTAAAAATAATGCCAAGTTATATATATCCAGACAAATTCATTATACTAACAGTGACATAGGACTCTTTTATTTCTTTTGTTCAATTATAAATATCGTTCATTGTGTGCTAGACTTCCTCATGCATTACTATACTAATACCTATTAATACACAATCACGAAAACCACTGGAATTTTGTGCGAGCATACAAGTAATTTATTTCTGTCTGTATTTCGAGTGGAAAATATTTAATTTTGCATATATTTAAGTTAGCAAAATCTTATAATTTAGTCAATATTTATCAATGGACCAAGCATCGAAAAAGTTTCCGCACAAACGTATTCCAATCTTTCTTCCTTCGCTCAGAAATGTTATTTCCACATTTAAAATATTTTTCAATTTTAAACAAATTTAAGCCATCCTTAACCAAATTTCCATCATCATGTGCTCCGAATGATTCAACAACTTTGAATGGAGATACATTGAACAAAGCTATTTAAAAAAATATCTTTACGAATGGAAAATTCCTTTGATCTTGCCAAATTGTTGATTATTTGCCCAGTACGACGAGTTGTTTGAACAATGAGAATAACGATTTGCATTGTACGCGAGCCACGTATAAATCATCGTTCTACGTAACATCGAAGACTAAATAATGAGCGCCAACGTCGGCCCTCGTTCTGTAAAGCAACCAGGAAGTGGATGCGCCTCTCTGGAGATCCCTTTGCGGCGAGATTATAAAACTAGAAGCCGCGAGGAAACCTATTGTCTAACGCTAGCAACCCGTTCGATCTTGCGACTAAATTGGCGTTCGGTGTGATGTAACCAGATGCCGATCAATTATATGTTTCCACGGCTTTACCCATTAAAGTTTGCTGTACTGTTGACGACAGTGGAGTGACGTTAGTTAGATGGAGGAAATTTTACCTATTTACTTGCGGTTAGAAGCAGCAACTTAGAAATAAGGAGAATATAATAGAGAAACAATGAAAGATAAAACGATAGAAACCACAATGGTTTACATTTTTTTTTTTTTTTTTCGTGCACTTCTATGTCGAGTGTGACTCGACGTGAGTTTTAATCTCAGGAACTCCTTTGTCGAGTCCCACTTGACATTTTTTCAATCCCACCTTTTTTTTTTGTGAAACGTGGTAAAAAAAAAAGCAGGATTGCATCCTGGAAATTGTTTCAAGATATATCAGGCCTGTAAGTATGAAACCGGAATTTTCCTATAGATGGCCCTAGCTGATAATGTAATTATCACTAAACTGCGTCATTGATGCCAAAAGTCTTTGTTGACATTATTATTCAGCCATAGTTACTCGTTACTCATGACATGCAACGCATGAAATACAAAAACAACGAATTTGTCTTTAATCGTGGCGAATATATTAAAAATAATATTCTGATATTGTCAACATTGTAATAATTAGAAGAAAAGAAGTGTATTTCAAGGATTCAAACAATTGCAGCTGTTTTAAAATCATCGTTATGCCGAACGTACATTATATCGAATAAATACGATACTTTGGACTGAGAAAAATCTGTTACGGGCGAAATGGGAAACTTTGCAGGAAGTTGTCCTTTCTTTGGTCAGATACATGATTCCACAATGTTTGTCGGTATCGAATTGCCTAAGAGATCAACGATTCGTTGTATTTATACGAGCACAAATGTAAATCAAACGTAAAATGTAATTTAATACACTTTATAGAATTTCGATAATTTATAACTAAAACCAGACAAACGCAAGATCTTAACGCATAAATACGCACGTAGTGAGATTGTGTTGTAAATGTCTCAGGTAACAGGAATGAATTTAACCGCACAATAAGAGAATTTACGGTAACGTCGATAGTAAAACTCGATACGCGCCACAAACGTGCGGTAAGATAAAGTTGTTAAATAAAAAGAACGACGAGTTGCATTATTAAATGTGCATGTCATACGTTTTCAGTAAGCACGTATTACAAAATGATATTGGCATTGGATATAGACACGGTCGTCTATTTGAGCGATCGCACGTGGTGCGAGAATTTCAGCTTTTTTCAGCAACATGACCTCACTGTCAATAAAAGAAGAAAATAAGAGAAGAGAAATAACCCCATAAGTAAAAATCCAATGGTAAAACGTTCCCAGGCTTGCGTTCAGACGTAAGAAGGTCGGTTTAAACGCCTCTTGCGGAGAACAAAATTCGCTACAACTCAAAAACAAGGTCAAATAGATATTTAACATTTTTTTAATCGTAAATTCACCAATATTAAAATTGAATTTATATTGAAAGAAGAAGAATCTCCTGTCTAACAGATGACAAAATTTGTTAACAGGATGTATTAGATCGTTGTTAGGTTGTATAAGTAACGAAATCTTTGGTTTTCACCTACCACGTGAAAATAAAAAACAATCTGTTCGCAATCAATCAATGATGAATTTCCCCGTACTTTTTACAACTGATTAAAATTTAACAAATATGTTCTCACTGTTTTCAACTGAACTCTCGGAAAAATCGCATTATGGGATGACGTACACCTACTGGCAGTTTGCGAGGCCGATACAATTATTGATCTTTAATTATTTTCCAAACACCTATGAATAGTTTGTATAAATTATAATTACAAACTTTAAATGGTTATCTCGCAGGAGTACAAAATGACAGAGAAACAATCGAAGCCTGCTTATAGAAAACAGTCTCAAGTGCGAAAACTGAAAATTTCGATTTTCTACTGGAAAATGTTCAACATAGCAATGAGAATAAATAAATTTCCTTTCCTAGATAATTATTAATAATCCTAGAGGATGATATCACAAAGTCGTTCCTATGCAGAAAAATATAAATAGCAATAAACATCAGTTAATTGTTTCCTTGTCTATGCCTCCTACCTAAACGAATGGACCATTGGATTTTATCTACAACTGAGAGACGACACACAGGTTTCTCCACAAATACAGCTTTCTCTTTAATGAATTTTGACTGCATTAACGTATAAGTTTTCTTTTCGTCGTGAGAAGCATGTCTCTTGCCACTTACAGCGTTTTCTACAAACACTCTTCCTTCAATTGCTTCCTCCAAAACGCTTAATAGCGCAGGTCAATCATTTTGATTTGTAGGAACACAGCACCGTGTTCCACTACCTACATACGAAACGAGGCTACACGGCTGCCATATTCGTTCACAGGAAACATCTAATCACGGTGTATTTTAAACGAACGTAAATGTATCCTGGCATTAGCTACCGACTCTGTTACCGCATTCGCCTAAGTTCGATCCGGCGAGATTTCAGGGCACAACTGCCGAAAGGCGATCCGCTGAAAATCGATGATACAAGAAACCGTAACCGCCGTGGTTGAGTGATCCCGCGAAATTATTCCCGTAACGGTACCGCAGCAGAGCCTTCGATTCCGCCCTCGGCTGGAAACATAGTATTAGACGATTTAAAGCGTCCGCTGGAATTTACTGTTTCGCGCTTGCCCGATTTTATTTGCATAGCGCTGGCCACGGTTCCCGTTCGTTCACTTTGTTTTGTCACGTGGGTGTTTTTACGAGTTCGCTCTACTCAGAAATCCCATAAAATCGCGCCCACCGGGAGCATCTGGATTTCAATTATTCGCCGCAGAACCGACTGTCTATTTATGTGATCTAGCCAATCGTGTAATTGCGTCTAACTGTGAATCACTCGCAGCTCTCCCCTATCGTCTTTAACAGGGTGGTAACTCATACTTGGAAATTCTCTTCTTTGCTTCTGCTTATTTGTCGGCTTGCTGTCAGCAATCACTAACAGCTATATTTTTCCATGCGATTTAAGTGTTTGGAAACTTCGATCGGACTTCAGTCTGATTCAGACTAACGATCTGAAGCGATCACGCTACGGTCGGATTATGTCAAGTCAGACATCGGTCAAGAGATCTTCGTTTGACTTGAGCGAACCGACTAGTGCGTGGATGCTGTCACTGGATTACCTGTGAAGCCTGGGTTCACACTAGCGATCAAAGATACTGTCAGGTGAGGATCAATCTCGGATTTTGCAGAGGCATTCGCAACAAATTTTGATTCAGACCAGCGGTAACCGATACTGACACACGCGTCATTGCAGAGCGCTTGTTGAAAGCACGGAAAGTGCCAAAGTTGGAAAACTACAATTTTTTATTGGAAAGTATTCTACGTGATATTTACCAGCCAACACACTAGTATAGTATTTATGTGCAATTTCCCTTTTTAAATAATTATTAACACTAATACCCAGTCAAATGACCAGTTTCAAAATTTAATTTAAAATTGTACATTCGTCGTTATTTCTTTTGTTCGTTTAACGTTTGTAAATTCTTATGTTAACAAAAATTGAGAAATTGATTAATCAGATAATATAAGAATTTACATAAAGTTAAAACTATGAATGTACAATTTTAAATGAAGTTGAAATTGAAAAATATAAGTGGCAGTAAACATTAATTCACACGCTCTTCGCTCTTATCTATGCCATTTATCCAAATGAGTGCAGCGTTGAGCTTTTTTACAACTAACTGCAAAAGGTAACACATACAGTGCTTTCTGCACTTTTCTTTTTCATAGATTTGGACTACGTTAATGCACGAATTTTCTTCCTCTCCCGAAAAATGTCTATCTTGATGGTTACAGTGTTTTCTATAGATTTTTCTTCAATTAATTCTAGACAGACTTCGCTGTTATGGTAGCGGATAATATTTTGCGAAAATCTTGGAAATCAAGACCGAACGACTGTTACACGTATAGAGAAAAGTTGTTCAGAGTTCTGCCCCCGCCAACATACTCAAAAATCATTGAAATCGAGTTACGAACAATTACCAAATATTATCGTATGTAACACAATTATTGATATTTATTGCTTATAAAAAATTTAATGTTCCTTTTGTATATGATAGCAGTAATAGAGAAAATATGAGGACAAATATAGAAAAAATAAATAAATAAAAGCTTGCTGGCATTTGGAAAAATTATTCCTATAATACTACTTCTAAAAGTTGTTTCATACTGCCAATAAACCAAATGTTAGAATATTGCTGTAAATATAGATCATTTTCACTTGTACGTTGTTGACTTAGTAAACTGTATCATATTCATTGACCACTGAGCATTACGTTTTACGGATAGTAACCATATTGTTATTTAAATAATGAAATTGAGATCGTCTTATAACATTGTTAAAAGCTACAATATTGCTATTAATGTCGGTATCGTTTACTATCGAGCAATGGAACAAAATCACGTGTTGGCAGAATTTTGGTATTCACAGGAACTGACATGTTTCCCTCGTTTAACGAAATTTAATAAATGTCCCTATATTTTATCTTGGTATTATGTGCGTAACATTTTTTCTGTATTATTACATTAATTTAACGTGCTTCATATTTAAAATAAAATAGGAAATGTAATTATTAAATTACACTGTGCAAAATTCTCTTCTCTTACATAATATAAACGTATTTTAGAAGACCAGAAATTAAAATATGGTCCTGGATGGATGATTGTAATTTAATTGTGCAAAATATATAGGAATTATAATTCTTAAATTACGTCGCAACTCCTTTTCCGAGTAATTATAATATGTAAAAAAAACATAAAAATATGAAAAAACAAAAAGCGCATTGGAGTTTGATAAAATACTTAAATAAATGCAATTAGGTAACTGGATATATTACGATAGCTATCTGTCAAAATGAATCGTATCTTAACAATCGATATCCAAAATTGTTACTTGTAACATACAATAAACAACGAAAGAAAAAAAAATACTTAAGATAATACGTTTCTTTTTTTTATTTTAGTTTGGTTATTTTAGAATTTGTCCTTATGGACATTTGGTAAAGTGTTATATCTTATTGGTGAAGAAAAAAAAAAAATAAAATAAAAATAAATATAGCATGTGGGTGGCTACCCCCAGCGGGGTGCCAGCTTCGTTTTTTCTAAGTTATATCTTTTATGAAGATAATACGTGAAATCTAAAATACCTAAAGCGTTTTATTCTGTCCCGAAACGCTATAAAACAGATTTGGAAAGGTTTGGTAGATTCCATAAACGAGAACATAATTCGAAACTTGCACCAGGCGTCTATCAATAATCAATACCTGTTATTCTATTTTCCAATCTAATTTACCTCCTACTCTATTTCTTCTTTTTTATTCAGAACTTCTCACTGCATCTACTTTTTACTTTTTCTGTCGGCTTTTCAAATATCAATAAAGAATCTGAATATTTTAACTCGGGATATCCAAAACTCCTAAAACCTGAATTTCGTTGCCTTAAAAAGCGAGAAGCTTTACTCCGAGAATCAAGCGAATTATTCTCACAAGCAAACAAAGTCAATCGGTTTTCTTTCGGAAAAGGACTGAATCACAGGAATATCGAACAATTTAACTATTTTTTAACGAGCCAGATGTTATATCGAAAGATCGGAGTTCGTGTTCAGCCACTTTTCTACGTCGTAGGTGGAACAACTATTTGCCTCCGCGGTGTAACCGTGTAAAACAACGCAGACCGGCGTGATGTAGCCAGGATAGGAAAAAGAACGTTTGGCCAATGACCAACAACAGTCAACGTCGGTAACAACAAACGAATAAGAAGAGAGAAAATAACGGAAGTACAGGGAACCATATAAAGAAAGGTATTAAACGGACAAAAAGAGGAAAAGGAAAGAAAATATAGGATGAAATATCACAGTGTAGCAACAAAAGGTTGTCTGTATGTTTAAACAAAGAATTGACAGAAACAAAATGTAAAAAGATATATAGAAAGCAACTGCATCATAACAAACTAAAAAGAAAAATTAAAAAAAAGAAAAAATGAAACACAAGCCGTGGTGTAAAGTAAACGACGATAGCCAAACAAAAATGAAACGAAATGCTAATGTAAATAAAGAAGGATCGACGGATCGAAAGCTGAAAGAGAAGCGATAAAAGGTGAGGGGAAAAGGAGGTAGAAAAAGGGGAGGCCAATCGGAGCAATCGAAAAGGAAGAAAGAAAAGAAAACGACGTAAATACCAGTGGATAGGTAGCGGAAAGCAGAGGGAATAGGTCGGGAAAGGGATATGCATTTACGTAAGAACCCACTTTGTATTCTCTGGTCGGCGGGTTGTTTAAAATAATCGTTACGTGGCGCACTGACGACCGTCTTGGAAACGAGCGCTCGCGGGAATGAGCGGCTCATCGCGTTGGTAAAACGACGGAACCGAGTGACTGGGCTTGAAACATAAGCGGTCGCAGGGATAAGACTGCGGCCGAAGGAAGCACGTTGGCCGCATCCACAGGTATAACCCTGGATTCACAGAGATATTCAAGCATTCTTGAGGACACATTAACTAAGCCGATAATCGTTACGAGGCGGAACGGCCGCGTTTAGTGCAAACGCCCGAAAGCTCTTGCCCTCGTGATGGGGTGCAACGCTCTCAACACTTCGCAACACCGTCTTGCGTTCAACCTACCGCGGTGATACGAACGTCGTAGTCTTGATGTCTACCGTCTTAGCGACGACGCTTTAATCCTCTCAAGACGTTCGCGTCTTAGGCTTACCAGAGATATTTAGTTCGTGTAATGTGTACAGTCGTAAATCGCAAAGATAATACGGCCACACTACGTCTTTGTCAACGTTACACAACTAGACTGCGCAGTTTTATGCACTTGAAGTTGCAAACGTGCACAAAACGCGCATCATGTGCGGAGATACGAAAAATATCCAAAGTACAGCACGGTAGAACCTCGGTTATCCGAATTCCTTGCTATCGTTTTATTACGAGAACGCGTTTCACGCGTAGGGAGTTCGATTCTCCAGAGGAATCTTGCTAACAATCGACGATATTACTGGCGGAAAGGCGATACAATTGCAATTCAATTGAAAGAATTGCTGTTATATGGTGGCATATGTTTGGCTGGACGTCAAATGTGTGATGGCACCGGACAAATTGTGAACTACAGTGGTAATTTATTACACTTGCAATAAGTGGAAGATAATATTGCGACAGATGTAGGAGAAACTCTTACTGCATTGCGTAGAATACCAGGAATCGGTGGTTGCGATAACGCCAAAGTGATAGTCTCAATGCGATGAATCTTCTTCGTTTGACTATGATACTAACGTTACGCGCTTCGAATGATGAATCGAAAAATAAATATAACGTGAATGACGATATTTCTCAACGGTTTGTGGTATTTTAAGTCTTAGTAGTAGAGCTCCAATACAGTTAACTTCACCGAATTAAATCTGCTAAAAAGGTTGCGTGACTAAGCAACTGAAATGATTTGGTGTCCATAAACCTTTGATCGAATCATATTTCATTTCATTATTTATATTGGTAACATTACTATTCTTTGAAATACATAAATGAAGATATCAAGAAAGTAACCGTTCTATCATCTGAAAGTTCTCTCATCCCAACACTCTTGCCTCAAAATTAATTCGGATTACCGAGCTTCCACTGCACTTGTTTCAATATTCAGCGGATCAAACAAATTTCCACTTAAAATTTCATTTGTTCGCTTGTAGTTTATTTAGTGTAGTTTATTCGTAGTAAAACTCCGTTTATATGAATTGTATTTCGTAAGAACTGCATTTATATGAAGGAAATTGTAGTAGTGTCTGATTGACTGAAGTTTATCTGAGCTCCTATTATGTGAACAGTCGCCGAGCGTCAATCCACTTATAATAAGAACGTCTAACAATAGGTAAGATGTAAATAGCAGAGGCACGTGTTACATGATACACTCTCATGTTTCGCAGTAGGCAACATTATTAGGTGTTTCAGAGGGAATGCTTCGTAGAATCCTCTTATATGAACAGGAACTTCAATTAACTGAACGCAAGATCATAGGTGACAGGAAGAAACAGATGGACTGCTATTATACGAACGACCTGGTTATACGAACAAACTTGTCACCAGATAGCTTCGCATAAACGGAGTTCTACTGTAGTTAGATCCATAAAAATATCAATTTGCATAAGAATGTGCAAAGTGTACTTATTATGAACGGAAAATTGGCGAGCAGCTCAAGCACGTGGCAGGTAGGTTCAAACATTGGTCAGTTAGACTCGAACCCTTTGTAAGTAAAATCGAAAATAAGAAGCATCAAAAAGAAGCAGTAGATTAGAACTTAAACGGTAGATTCGAGATGCTGGATACGTTTGAGCAGATTCATAAAAGATATAACTTAGAAAAAAACGAAGCTGGTACCCCGCTGGGGGTAGCCGCCCATATGCTATATTATTTTTTATTTATATTTTTTTTTTTTCTTCACCAACAAGATATAACACTTTACCAAATGTCCGCAAGGACAAATTGTAAAATAACCAAAATAAAAAAAAAAAATAAAAAAAAACGTTTGAGCAGATACATCGATAAGCAGTCGTAAAGTAGCCAGAGGAAGTCTTTTGGTCGATGTCATATTTTACATATAATTAGAAAGATTGTAACCATTGATAAAAAAAATTATATATATATACATAGTTGCCTTATTTTATTAAAAAATTATTTGCAAATAAAATAGGAGCTTCTTTTATGGCAGCCTGTGCCTGTGAAAGTATGGATTCGTTCTAATATCGAAGTACCTGCTTGTAGGTAGCTTCTCGAAACTTGCAAATAATTATTTTGAGGCTCGAAAACAACTGGCGAAGGTCAAACACATCGCAAGTAGCTTCTTGAAACTTGCAAATAATTATTTTGAGGCTCGAAAACAACTGGCAAAGATCAAATATATCGCAAGTACAATCAACAAAGCATTGTATGTTACGAGTAGTAGTATTCGAATCGTAGGCAGTGGAATTTCTTTCAGATTGACAAATCTGTACTTAGAAGTATCTACAGGTAAGTAAAAACTAATTTCATATTAAATTTCATGTGACGAACAGTTATTACAGAAAATATTACAGACATGACTTGTTAAATGAGCGAATTTCAATGTTTTCGTGACGCGATGTACAAATGCATCGGAGTTAATTAAAACAGAAATTTTCTACGTGAAAGCTCGCGGAAATATTTAATCCTCGCATCACGGATAATCCATTTAGTCGAATGTTAAAAATGTTACTCGCAATTCGGCAGAAATTTTGTATTAATATTCAAAGACCTTTTTCACACGGTTATATCATATTTATTAGCAGTAAACAATAAGAAGCGTGCCTTCAAATATTTTTATTTGTAATTTGCACACGACAATTTACCTTTCATTATTTGTCTAAAATAAACATTTAATTTTAATTTTTACTCAAACAAACATAGATAAATAGATTTTCGACGATTTTCAACGTACCAGGTACTTGTATAGGCTCTCGAAAATATTCCAGCACTTGTGGACACTTATTTTGAATATTCCCACCATACATTTTATATAACATAGTTTACAAACATACGATATGACACATATGTACGATACGACACAATTATCGTGATCATATTAGTGAAGTTTGAAACAAATCCAAATACGTATGCCCATAAGAGATATTTACTGCAAACATACATTTTATAAAAATTATTTAAACGATCAATTACCGCTGTTATATCGATAAACCTCGATATTTGATAGGAACATATTTAGCATTAATTATATATTTAAGGCAGCAATGCATCCGTGTACTAATCTTGTATCAAGTGCATATTTGCAATAAACGCTTTCACACTTGTATATACATAATCATTTTCAGATTCGATTCAAACTTTGCCATTACAACCATGATTACACTGCGCACTTTTATGTAATTTGACATTCTTACGAACACAACTTCTTCCTTCCCTTCCTTCTTTGCTTCGTTCGCTAAATATCGTGATAAATGTTCTGCTTGAAATGCTTTTATATATCATACGCACTGTGTAGATTTTTGCAATCTTAAATATTCCAAACGTGCATAAAAGTCCGCAGTCTCGTCGTTCTCGTGTCCCGTTACGATAATAACGAAACTTCAAAAAGTTTTGTATAATGCACGTAATAATGTATGTGGAAAATTTTTCCACGCTAAGTTTTCAAACACTTTTGAGAGCCAGAATGTGATGTTCAAAGAATGTCGGAGCATAAATTTCTCGAGCCTAAGAGACTAAGAAATGCCCGGAAGGCATAATGAAAGGTATGGCGACAGAATAATCGAAACGGCATCGTCTTATCTATAACGCGAATTCTCATAAACGCTCAAAGTAGTGAGTTAGTGCGGTCGGACTGGATACAAAGTGTGCAGCACGTCTGCAGGCCAACATTAAGCAATATCTTTTCTATGGCGATTGAACAATTTACGAGAATACTCGTAGCTGGGGACTGCTGCCTTTAGGCATTTATGAACGTTTAATAACACCACGGTGGTCTCTTGCGAAGCTATCGTGAGAGTAAGCGATGATGACCAAAGTAAGATTCCTTAAAAGCCGTCGTTCAGCATCGCTTGTTGAACGTAGTTTGCGTTCACCTGCGTTTTCATGCGAAACGTTCCGTGCGCCAGTGATACTTGGTAAAAGCTCATCCAGCGATGAAGATCTTCCGCGTTGCAACAATTTTCTCGAAAATAACGTTGCCGAGTGTCGTACTTGCTGGTTTAGAAATCTGATCTGACTATGCATTTAGTATGTTTCAATATACATATTTCTGATTTGAGCAATCAACAAGGGCTTGTAAGTTGCACGTTGCTTGGCAAGATAGCGCAAAATTTAACGATGTGATAATTTAACAAAAGATTGGCACCAGACGTCGTGCGTATGAACCGCAATTTTCTCCACTTGAGATATTTTGTGTGCTTGATTAACAAGAAAGAAATTGGGTTTGGAATGAGTTAAATCAGCAGACTGTTTCAACATAAATGATGATAATAATGAGATCTCCATCTGATGGCGGTAACGAGGTCGTGGCATTTGATTAAGTATGTTAGGAAATAAGTTTGTCAAGCTATTATTTAATGGACAGTAAAGATAGAAGCTATCTTTGTCTGAAATAATCTTGCTTTTTTACTTAATGAAAGTACTATTTGCTTCCATCGGTGTATAGCACTCATCAACGTCCAAATAAAATTTGCAGGAAACGTTAATTGTAGAATATTTCGTTCGTTGCTAAAAAATTGCACTCTATAAAGTAACTTTTTATTAGTGATAACTTTCAACTTTTATGGCTCAAATGTATAAAATGTTTGCTTTTAAAATTCTGTCCTGAATATGTTGAAATTGCAATAAAATTACGTACAATGCAGTCTGTACAGTTGGTAATTTTGCCAAATATACGTATAAAACACATTCTACGTAACAGGTAACTAGCTACTTAAACAATGTCGAAAAATGGTAATTTTTTCCAACGTTTGACTAAATGGATTATTCGAGACGCGAGGATTGAATTCTTCTATGCGTTTTCACGTAGAAAATTTCGTTTTTAATTAACTACGTACCTTTGTACGTTGTTTTAACAAAACGTTATTAAAATTTTAATAACGTTTGCGTTAAAAAATTTGAAAATTATCTTTGTTCCTTACAAACATTGGAGAAAAAACGTAAAAAGAATTATAATATTCTATCTTATCGGACATAAAACACCGTGACATGTTTTTCTTTTCTATTTTTTTCTCGTCGCAGTCGTCGTGTTCGAGGAACAATAAGTTATCGTGCATCGTAGAAACATGAAAACATACAACTACAAAACACAAAATGCTAAGACACTGAAGATCTGAAAGACTGTAAACATGCAAACATTCGTGCGAATTGTAAACGCACGTTACATATTCATATCAATATTTTTCTGCCTTTCTCATCGAAGTCGTACGAACATTTCTTTCTGTATGACTATTTCGAGATACGCTGCGAATGATCTCGCGAAATTATAGACTCATAGATTGCAGTAACATGCGCTTCAAGTTCCGATCTAATCGATAAACAAACCAGTGGGTTGTACGTGTTGGTATGCTTGCATGGGGATCACGTGCGAATACATTATGCGAACGCCGTTGCTCGTAAATGTTTATTTAGGAAGCGGCACGTTGCGATATACGGTATTATGATAATCCGACAAGCCGAACCTACGATATCGCGAGTTCACATGCCACGTCCGTCATGAGAATGAATTTCAAAATTAATAATCCGTGCATTCTTCTGACGCGACAGAATCGACTCGAGTATCACAATGTTGGAAAAACAACGCGAATAATCTGTCATTTCAGGCAATAAAATAAACGCCCCCGATCAATTCACTTCGTTCGAAGATTCGCTAAAAACACGTGATTAACGTAATGCTAAAAGCGACGAATAATAATTGACTCAGAATTTTGACGATGCTTTTAAAAAATACTTGGAATGCTACCAATCATTGTTTCCAGATAAAAAAGGGGAGAACACGACGAGGCGTGCCCCTGGTAGAAATTCGCGAGAGAACCCGGGGCTCCCCTCCAAAACGTAAGGCTGGCCACCGTGGAGTTTTTAGTCGGTAAGAGTCCGACACTACTCGACCGGTGCGATGCAACGGCGAGTGTCCATGAGGATTTCTCCACGTCCAAAAAAAAAAAAAAAAAAAAAAAAAAAAAAATCATTGTTTCCATAGCTGACAAGAAATAAATATCACTTGTGTAAATTAGGCTGTAGCATAATCTGTTATCTAATTCACAATGTATCGCGTACGCATTTACGTTCTGAATATTATCGCGTACATAGATGCGTACACATTTACGTAATTGCGTACAGATTTAGTCCACACGTAACACCTAGAAAGGGTTGAATCATGGACACGTGGAAACGACGCGTTAAGTCGCGTGATCGCGACCTTGCTACCAAAATTACGGAATTTTTGGCACACACATACGACCAGATTAACTCTTCTACGATTTTTTCCGTCATTTTCGACCTATAGTTTTCTAATGTTAAAAATTATCTTCGGTTTCAAGGTAAAAGGTTTTACTGTTACGCGTGATTCCTTTTTTTTACATATATATACTGTATATATATTGTAGTGGGTTTATCAGAGTTAACAATAATGACCAATCAGACCTGCATTCCTTTGACTAATTGGTCTAATTATGTTTCCAGTTCTCTATCCAATAGCCGTATAGGGCTGGCTCGCCATTCCTCTCGTAATATCTAATACCTTGCGGTAATAGTATCTAAAAGCTTCCAATCGAACGGTGAATTCGTATTTTACGTTAATAATTTATATTTGTGGAAGAAAAAAGAAATATATAATTCACGTTACATTTGTAGAAGCATATTCTCTTTCCATTGTAGGAAGAACATCCCAGAGGATTTAAGCTACATGACGTATTTCACGTATCGGGAATAACGCGAGCGTATTATACAATTCGTTGCATTGAATTATACGTAATAATCATATGCAGCACTGTCACGTCGTTATGACTTTCCATAATTCCAGCCAATAGAATTTTATCCTGTTAAAGCAAGGTATAAAAATGATCGTAACATCGATTTCGACGCTGGTACAGACATATTATGATAATTAAGCACGCTGCTATAAGCTGCTCGTTAAATTAATAAAGAACAGGTGATTCTTCTGACGGTGAACATTAGAGAAGACCGAATTTAAAGATAGCCACGAATTTGACGTTAAGCAGCTGATGCGAAGAATTCGTAGAAGATATTAATATCGTTGGGTGATTAAAATTAGCGATTCCTGTGAAAATTTAGAATTAATGTAACATCTTTTATTAGCAATAATAATGTGAAATCTATTATATTCGACGTCCAATTTATATTCTCCGGTGTATAAAAGGAGCAGAGCAAGTGCTGGATTGGATTTGATGAATTTTCATGATAGAAAGGAGAAACTTGATTGATCTAATTTCCAAGTAACCTGTAAGGAAAGTAGCATGGCACGAAAATGAGCAAGCAGATGAGCTTGTCGCCAGCGCTAAATAAGAGGCACGTTTCTGAATTTAGAGCAAGTCGGCTGTAATTAACATGCGCGGTACCCATATGCACAGAAAATTAAGACGAGGTCCTTGTGACTCCGTTCGAGGATCGTGCAACAGAAATTTCCAATTCCGTTCGTGTTTTAAATAACTCAAATTTATCTATGATTTATTTGAGAGTTCCAGGGATACGAAGGATTTCAAATGTTCGAAGAGGTGTTAAGGAATCTAATTAATAGGCTGCGGATGTTTATGCAAATGCAAATTTTTATGAGTACAGTTAAAGAAATAAAAATTTGTTTCATCGTCTAAATATCATAATTGATACTTTGCTTTGAACATTTTGTACAGTTTTATATGCCACGTGTATTCACTTCTGTACCTTGAAATTTCGCAAAAATGCATAAAAATCCGCAGTGCGCTAATTAAATTTCATGGAGATCCATTAACGTCGCTATGAGCTACAGACGGTTAAAAGTGGTGAAAATCACAGTTTTTTCACGATTTTCGGTCCGAACTTTAAAGATTCTTATTCGATGGCTGTCACTCGTTCCCGTGTCAACCGATTTCGATCAAATCTTTAGCTCGCATACAAGTAACATAAATGTGTCGTACAAATTTTTATCACAGGCTCAGATAACAAGAGTCGTAAAAAGCGAGCTTTACTTTTTCCTCCGCGATTCCGACTACTCGCAATTTCTTCAAAAATTATTTAATAAACTTCTAACTTCTCAGAAAACCTCAAGTCGTTTGCTTCAGTTTGAAAAAGGTTATTCGCTTTTAAATAGCATGTGAATATTTATGAGAGCCAGCGTGTGTCGTTCAACTGACCGATTACATTTTTAATGCTTAAGTACAACGAACCCGAGACAAATTATGTTAAGCATTCGAAATGTGTACGTAATTTAGTGCTGTCCACGAGAGGGACCCTCTTCAAGTATCGTCCCTTGCTGTCCGTAATAGAATGGAGGAGAGTTCAGTAACCTAAAGTACAGGATGTAATTCTTTTGTTCATGTTGGTTCGATATAGGGTCAGCATCCAGGTCTTTTGAAGAGGAAGGAAGAGAATGGTGGAAACCGAGCTACTCCGGAATATTCCAGTAAGTAGGACTGGTGAAGTTGCAGGAATCAATACGTGCATGTAATGACGAACAAGCAGGGACAAGCAAATTGTTCGTAGAGCGAAAATACTGTTTTACTGTAAGTAAAAAATGATTGAAATTGCAACAGATTTACACCTCGCTAGATTTTCTTTCAGCTTCATAACGTTCACTCCAGCAAATTAGTCTGAGACTGCTTTCACGCTTGAATTTCCATAAAATGATGCTTGGAACACGCTTGCTCTTGGAGAATTCACACAAAAACGCGACGAAAACGTTACTTCTCTGTTCTCTGAATACAAAGAATATTTTATACGCAGGAAATGGAATTGCAATTATTCGCTAGCAATCGGAAGTACGATTTTTACTCTAGTCAATTGAACGTAGGCGGACGTGAAATGGAAATACACAAACGGAGCAATATTTTTCCGAACGTTTGCTTTTTTCTCACGTTGATACTCTAATGCACGCGTGGTTCTGCAACAATTGTAGATAATACTTTGAACTGTTATTGCATGAAGAAGGAAAATCCGTGACACGATTTTATATTATTGTTAATAGTGTGCCACTCTTTAGATAAAAAATATTAATTACAATATTCAGAAACTTAAATATGTTATTCATTCAACACGTTATCATTAAAGGATAGATAAAAATTAAATTTAGTTTTTTCAATAGATAGATACATCCCCTAAAAGAAAATTTGAAGAGTAATTTTCCTTTACCAAATGATAAGAATTTTGTGTATTCGTCTTTGTCTTGTATCTTTTATCTTGCACATTTATTTTCCAAAAATGCTAATTGTACTTTACTAATTGTCACTTTATCTTTTTATGTATAGCATTCTGGATATACCAAAATATATATATTCACATGCATGTAATTAATAACAAATAAGATATTTTCGTATTAAGAAATTTAATGGTTTACCTGGTCTATAAAGCTAAATATGAGACTAAATTCGAGATTTAATACAAATCAATGCAAGCATGTTCACCGTATAATGTCTCTCTTGAAATATATCTTTAAAATAATGAATAATTTTGGAAATAATCCTGCATGAGAACATCAGAATGGTTCACTCTATTTCGTGGATTTTAATTTCAATCTATCCGGCAAACGAATACGCGAAGGAGATTTTCTTCCACATTTTCGACTTATTTATTCATGCAGCGACCACCCGCTTCCGGGTATATCGTAAATTATTGCAATACTGTACACACGTGCGATCATGTACACGGTTTGTTCTTCATGCGCTGTCATTACAGAGAATAGAAAGTTCAGAAACGGATCAATAGATCTAGTATGACGTTTCTCTTCTTCTATGTCAGTCTTAAACAGAAGACGACGTACAAGAGTGTAGCAAACCCGTTTTAGTTGCAAGTAAAGCCTGACTAACATTGAGTTTCAAGACAGCAGCCACGTATGAGAATCTCTTACAAACAAAGATACAGCATCTGGAAAGTAAAAGAATGAGTTATACGAACGATCGAAATAACAAGTTCGGTTCTCGATGATTAAATGCACACGATAGATAAAACGAAATGAGAAACAAATCTAATCTTTTCAAGAAGAATTTTTCTATTGACTGTGCTGTGTGTTCTGGCTCATTTTCGACCGGATCATATGTGTCTACCGTTAGAAAAATTCCTAAATTTGCTATATAAATTTTAATTACACCAGTATTACTGATTTCTCCTTTCAATGATTCTCTTGAAGTATTAAAAGGGCTCTTTTCTCGCGACATAAAAGGTTCAAGAACTGCAATGCGGTTAGAATGCATCTAAATTTGAAAACAAATTAAATATAATTTTTAAAATGACATACGTAATCATATTAACAATGGGATTCTATGTTTCAATAAGGCTCGATAATGCTAAACAGATCTTCAAGAGAGTTGAGTTACCATTAACAACAGGGTAACGAATGAGACGAAGTAAAAAATAAATTTAAGTTACAAGTTATTTAAGTTACCGATAGATAACGTACAAGGATAGACTTGAAGATGTACTTATAAAAATATGCAAGAAGAACAAATAGGATGGTACAGCAAACAAATACAAATTACAATTAATAACAGTAAATAATAATAGCAGTCATATATGCTACGATAAACTTAAAAACCTACTTATAAATTTACGTAAAAAGAATAAATAGGATGGAACAGCAAACAAATTGAAGTTACAGTTAATAACAGTACTAATAATAGCATTAACAACCTCCTTGGTGCGTTCATAAGCACGCTTGTTAAATAGCATGTAACGATAAACTTCAACGCGTGTAGACCTTACAAAAGTGTGTAAAAAGAACAAAATGATTATCTGCCGGGCATCGAAAACCACCCCAAGTCAAATAGGGTAAATTATATGCTTAGCAATTATCTGCTCGATCACTGTATTGGGTGGTCGTAGAAAGATGGGTGCGAACAGTAGAGATTCGCGTTGCGAGAAGAGGAGAAGACGAGGAAAGATAGGGAGAGAAAGAAAGAGAGAGAAAGAGATGATAGAATGCCGAAGCGAGTAGCGGGAGGCATGAGACGGGCGCACGCACAATGCCGGTGTCTGGCAACCGTTAAATTCAAATCAGTTGAGATATAATGGGCCTAGTGGTATGCTCTAACTAGGATGAATGCTCGACGCAAGAGATGCAGCGAACTGAGGGAAGAAGAGAGGTTGAGGAAGAGGAGGCAACGAAACGAGAAGCAGAACGAGAGGCAAGGCAAGGCAGGGTCCGAGCTTGGTATCGCATAGGTCTAGTGAAGGGAAGAGAAAACGACTGTGGGGATGGAGAATCGACCGCGAGGGGATTTATAAACGTGTGGGCGAGAATAGTCACGACACGAGGAGTCGCTCTCAGCAAGGGATACCGGTATGCCGCACACGCGGCATAGTTACCGCTCCGACCATGCCCGGATTAATTCCTCCGGTACCGCATCATCGGGTTTCCACGGTGCGTCATATCGGATTCTACTGCACGGGTGCGAACCATGAACTTCGCTATTTGCTTCAGCTCACCCACGATGCTCCTATATTCCCTACGATCGTTGTCGACTCGCGAATAATTTGTTTTTTTATTTTGTACTTATTTTGTACTGAGCTCGTAGCCTATCTGTTACAGGCAGGTTGTTAATCTCCTTTTTTTAATTTCTTGCAACATATCATGTTGTATTTTTACATTGATCTCTTGATCGTTGTAAAGTATTCATACTATTACTGTTTATGTAACGTTTCTTTCTTAGTTGGTATTTATCCACCCTACTGTTTATATTAAATCGGTATATGTATGTGTGTGTGTAGTTAGATTTTGCATCTATATTTCTATATAAAAGTATATCTTTTTGAAAGCGTATTCTATTAGTCCTCTATGGATAGTCGTCTATGTATAGTCTACGTGCTAGAAGCCTTGACTGTTTGCATGTAATTAAAGACCAACTCGAGAATACCAAATTTTGAATTGTTAAATATCGATATCTCTCCCGCCTGAGATTGTCATGAGTCCGGATTTCCCAGAATTTGTTCTAATTTTCAAGGCGTCCGCAAATGTCCAGGGGATTTTCTCCAGTGATCTGGGTTTCCCATGCTCATTTGCTGTCCAAACGATCAAACTCCACAGATCATTCATGCTATCATGCTATGCGTTGCGTGCGATGATCTGGTATACGTGGCTTCTCTACTAATATGGTTAATATACTGGATAGCGATGCATTTGTTCTTCTAGGAACGATCGAAATGCAGACGTAGTGCTATTCAGTTACAGTCTATAATTCACAGAAGCTTTCAACTTAGAATATCGTACATAATCTAAAAAGCAGTCAGAAGTGTCCGGGTCTCAGGCGGAAAGGTCCAGGTTTTTGATGCTCTTTATCCTAGACTAATGGTTTCATAAATGTCAACCTTACTTGCACCCACTTCACCAATCTCAATGATTTGTTAATACCTCGTGGAAATTAACTTTCTGAACAACATTGTTCTCTACATATAACCGCCTTAGTCGGAATATTCGCAAGAAACTGTCGATACCACTACAGCGAGATCTGCTTATAGCTGTGCGTCCGTGCCAGCGTATACCTCGATACTGTTTAAATTGTCTTACTGTCTAACGTCTAGCCAGCGTCACCAGATTGAGGGAATTGAAGAAAAAAATCTCTGCAGTAGTAGAGGATATAGTATAGTTAGTGGATCGCTGACATCGGGTCTCATACTGTAGACAAGTGCAGGGAGAGGAACAACGTTGTCGACACGACGCACAGAAGTAAGAAGAAATTCAAGTCACGTCTCACACAAGCCACGTAGCTGTAAAGTGTCA
Organism: Bombus pascuorum; assembly: GCF_905332965.1. Taxonomy (NCBI): domain Eukaryota; kingdom Metazoa; phylum Arthropoda; class Insecta; order Hymenoptera; family Apidae; genus Bombus; species Bombus pascuorum. The sequence goes on from NC_083494.1 coordinate 1,485,598, forward strand.
GAAGGGGTAATGTAACGTCGTGCTATCCTCGAATTAAGGGAATCGTCTGGGAACCCTGAGCCTAACTCAAACCTAATTCTTATCGTTTGTTTGTAGTTTGTATAGACGAAGATTGAACGAGGAGGCAAACGTGTCGACCATGCTTGTGCTTGTGTCACTCATTGTCACAGATAGGCATATTAGTAGCGTATCTTCTTTTAAACGCGGGATAGATGATATTTTATCCATATTATATTTATATTTTATACGTACTGTTATATATATTTTGCCAGAATTCAGTGCAATATTAATTGCTTTTTGCAACGTTTCGAAAACTAAGGCCGAGCAGCGGTTGTGTGTACAGGGAAAAGTTGTTCAAACGTTAATTTCTACAACTATTCTATTCAAATTCTATAAATATTCTCTTCCAAGATCATCGAAATCGGTGAGATAGCTGAGATATCGACAATTAGGTGTCTTTAAATTTTCACGACTGAATGGCATACAGTCGGAGACAAAGTAGAAATAGATGTCGATGAGGCTAAGTGAAATACGACTAATTTCTCGTAGTTTCTACGGTAAATAAATGGTTTATGACAAATGGTATAATAGCGATAAGAAGTAGAACGCTGATGTAAGGTGTATTTCGTTGAGTTAGTCATTTTCTTTTTGGTAACCAGTCGTCGGGTGGTCGAGCACGTTCTTCAACAGCATATTACTGTCACACGTTACGCTTAAGTTCTAGGTTGTATTGGCCATAGTTTCCTTCATTAATTATATCTCGTGTATCGTTTATTATTTTCTGGATAAACCGCTATTGCATGTATTATTTGCTAAATAAACCGCTATGGCATGTATTATTTGCTGAATAAATCGCTCGCAATTTCAATTGTTTGCCAAATAATCTGTAACAAAAATAAAGCTGAAGTATATATCACTAGTACTAATCCGATTAAACTTCATTAACACCTACTTCCACTACCTACTTACTTATCTTTATCCCCCGCTGTATTTGTGATTCTACAGGTGGACTGGGGAAGACTGAAGAAGTGAATTGGGATTTCCAGAACAAAATACGATATAAAAACGCGACGAAAAGCCGAAAAGTCACAAATATGTCAACTGAAGAATAGTTCAATATGATGAAACTCGGAGGTGAATGATCAACGTGCAAGCTTTGAATTACGTTCCTTCCTTGTTCCTTGTGGTACATTAACTTACTTCATTCAGTAATTTCAATAGGCTTTAATGCGTTTATAACGCAAAACCTGCACACGAGTGGATGAGAATAAGACGTAGACGATGGTCACGTACCCTATTAAACGTATAACCACCGTAGACAATTAATTACCGTTAATACAGTAATTGTGAGGTATAATTTGATACGATACTCGAGCGATATGCGAAAGCGTTTTACGTATCTCAGGATATTTAATACTATAATTAGAATGTTGCCTTCCTGTTCCGCATTACAGCGAAAACGGATACCCAATCCAACCCTTCGTTGACAAGAATGAAACAACTTCATGGAATCGACATTCCGATCGTGTAACTCGCATTTGTAATATAAATCGAATGTTTCGTGATCAGAAAGCCGTTAACTATTAATCTTGTTATAACGTAATTCCCCAGCGTTGCGTTACCCCGTTCGCTTCCTCTTTAACTCGTTGAAATGAACGGCGTTGAATTCATCGAAAACTCCATTCCTTTATATCCCAATCGCATGAAATTGTATCATAAAACGACCGATCATTTGGTACATTGACATGTTATGCGAAATTTGAACTCTTAAATGCATGACTCTCCTCAAATATAAAATACAGAAAATTGCCAATATTGCAGTCATACAAAAATAATTTTTAACGTGTATTTTATGTTTGGTATTCTTATACACTTGAGAGAAGAAACTAACATACGGTGAATACACGATCAAATTAAATATTCCGAAGATTTGTCGTAGCTTACAAATACATATGGAAACAGTTTCTTCCTAAGAGTAACGTTTAACGTTAGAATTATCGGTCTGTAATATGCACTACGTGTTCTACATATATATAAATTAGTATAATTTGAGTGATATTAATTAAAGTAAATAAACCGATATAATTCTGATCCCATATAAACAAAAACCAATATTAAATTTGGCTAAAATACCTACATCACAAAGTGTACAAAAAGAAAACCTGAAATCCATCATTTTGACGAGTTTGTTAGCTCTATCGTTAATTACACGCTAGATATTTTTCTTCGCATCTTCTACTAAGATCTGCTACAATTAATTCCAATACTTGTGCAATTTTACTATAACCGTTATCCTTTCTTTTATGATAAAGCGCAAGTTGCCTTGTATCAAGACAAGTAGATACTTTTTAAATTTCTTGCTATATTATGAACATATTAATAGTATTAAAATAGTAATAAATACATTCGAAAGCACCATGCAATAAGTATTACACGGTATGTATATAAGAAAGGCCATTTAAATATGCCAAATAGAGACAGTATGCATTTAAGGGTTAAGAGACTGCACCATGTCCGGTGCATTTACATTCGCATCGGGATACGATCAAGTTATATTAACATTTACGAAATACCAGATACATATGGAATACCTGTCGTTCCGCGATAGCCGTATTAATCTGTGGCTGGCAACCACACGCTCGCGTTCCATGGGATTCTGTGTTATGCATTGAAATCCATTATCCCAACTGACAAATCAATAGAGGCGCGTTATCTAGCGTTACTTCTCAATACTATTTCAACCGGCATGGCAAGCACGATCAAGTAACTCCAATAATTAAGTGATGATGAAATGGGAACGTGAATGGTATAAATACCAGTGTATCGCTGTCGATGATGATATTCGATTATTGGATACGCTGTAACGTTAAGGTGTGTCCCCACTGTGTCGAATTCCATGGATTTCAACATCTGAAGAACGTTCAAACAGAGGGTAATAAACATAAATTGTCATAAAAAGAAAGAGGGTGTGGGCGGGCAACTAGCGTTCCATAAATCACTATTAAGCATAATTTCATGTATACTTCTTGCGTGTATAGTATACGTATATCGGTTTTGTAAACAAGAATGCCTAATTGCCAATTAAACTGTATTTTGATAGCCATAACAGTATTACATTTTTTTGTCGTGACAATTATCGTGCCAATTAGGAAATTCTTCTAACGTTGAATATTTTTTGTAATTTGTGAAAACGTAAATATTTTTTAAAGTGCATTATACTGATAAAGGTTCATATTGAATTAATAATTCAGTATAATTGAATACCAATTATACTGAAAGGTTAGATAATAATAATAAATGCCCTAAACAAGAAGCTGTAAACCGCTGTTTCAATACCACATTCCATGAGTTAAGATTCCTTAACAATTAAGATTTAACTAACATTTTAGTGGTTACATGCATTCTTGAATAATAGTATTTTGTGAAGCATATTTCTTTTTACGGTCCTTAAAGGCATAGCGATGATTCAAAAACTTTCTTTACCTTTGTCTCTAATTTATGAAGATCAATTCTCAAAATGTAAAAGGAAAACATCGTGGCTTCTTGTTTTAAGATGTGGAAATAACGGTTGTGATTTAGGAAAAGGAAATCAAACTTCTAATTCCAATCTGGAACCCTAAAATAGATCAAACCTTAAAGTTATTTACTCGCAATTTATTTTTGCACATATGCACAGAATGCACATAGTATGTAAATACAAATAAACGTAAAGTCTGTAATTGAATTCTATTTTTGAAATTGAGTTCACAAAAATACAAACTTGCGTAGATAGTATATTTATAAGAAATCTAAAGAGAAATTATCGAAACTGCCATTATCAAAATATAAATAATCTCGGTGATGCTTTCGGAATTTGATCGGTATCTCTGATTTTTTTTCAAATTACAATATATCGCATAGGGCTATTTAAAAAGGTAAAGGTAAAAAAGTATCGAAAACAATTCTAAGAAGCTTAGTTTCAGTATATTAATTAAGAGTACTTCGAATCGTGTGCGTCACTTTTCTTTAACGATATTTTATCTCTTTAAATAACTCTTTCAATATACAGAAGCTTAAAAAAGAAATCGAAGATACCGGTGAAATCGTGAATCATTACCATAATTTCATTAATACACGTAGAAGGAATTACAGCATAAATAAGATTCTATCTATCGCTTCGTAACTTTTTTGAATATAAATCGCTTCGAAATGCTCATCGAACGCTTCCTTAATAGATACCGCGCGTTCCAATTTATAATTTGATCTACCCACCAACGCAATCGTGTTGTTGGCCGCGAGCTATTTCATCGGGTATCTGGTGTCGTTTTCAAGTCGCAATGCCATAATGCTGAAAACGTGTTGAAACGAGCCGCGAAAGGTAAGTTGTTTGACATAATAACTAACATAATTGCACACAAATGGCATTAATACTGACGACTGTCGATACACAAATCATTGGACGTTGCCTGGCGGGTATGCGCGTGCAACAGTGTACGTACAGTGTGGTGGTCGTAAAGGTCGGGACACGGGGTGAGTTATCAATGAAATACTAGTTCTCCTTGAATCGTTGGTCGGCCGTTGGGCCTGAAAATGTAAAACGATTACCGTTAAGTTACCTCGGGACATCGAGTGGGAGTGAAAACTTACCGATGTTCACGTGCATTACGCGAGTCTTGAGCTGTTATTTCGTAAAACCTGTAATACGGTGATAACAGTGGTGCGAATGTTATATGGCTAAAGGGAAACAGCTAGTATACCTCGACTTTGCTACTGTGTCCAATACGGTACAAGTGTATTCAAATCTTTTGCCTTCTTGGAAACATTACTGAAATTTTATTTAGAAACGTGTGTAAACTTTTATTCGATCATACAGGCTGATCTAAGTAAGTATTGCAATTTGGTATTATATCCTTTGCAAGCGTAACGATGCAGCTACATATTTATTACTTTCATCAATAATACTTTAGGGATAAAAATATTTCATTGAAAAATGTCGTGGACTATTTACGAACATGTTACCTGAATATGCTTCCACGCGAGAATGAGATGATTCGATTTTTGATCAATTTCGAAAAGAAATATAAGTATATTTTCATTAAACACAACCAAACAACTCTACCTGATTAGACTATCTTTTTCCGAGAAATTTTAAACGTCGAGTACATGGCAAACGTCGATTCATAAGTCTGACATTTCTTGAAATAAATACTGAAATAATGTTTGAAATAAATAAATGAAAAAGATTTCTCGCTATGAGGTTATGTATTCGAAAATTATTCATAAAGCAGATAATCTCAAAGTATATTCTATTTCGCTTTACCTAGGACAAGAATTTTCTTCTCGTTTCAATCCACATTTCTATTCACCCTTATATTCAAAATATTAATTATTTAAAATAATTCTATTAATAAATGCTTACTTTAAAAAAAACATAGATTTCTACGGACCATCAGTTTTCAAATACGCTCTTAAAGCATATCAGTACAGGAAAAAACAGCCCATAATATAGCCTGCTAGTGTCCGTACATGTAGATATATTATTAGCCGAAAAAAAAATCCTCTGGCAAGCCGTCTACATTTTTCTTCGAAGTTTATTCCTTAAACCTCCAATTTAGATATCCTCCCATCTCGAGCCTAAAGTAACACAATGATCGTCGTTAAGCGAACCAGTATCATCGGTCACGATGAAAAGCGTGTGACGGTTCCACCACTTTAGATAGATCTTACACTGTTATTTCAAGAACGCTGTAATACCTTGATGACTGTGATACGAAGCTACGTACCTAAAGGGAAAACGGATACACGCGTCCATTTTCCTATTGCCATTCGAACACGTTCATAACACAGCTGTTACGACAATCTCGATCGTAACAGAATATTTCCGCTATTTACGCGCTATTCAATTTCTTCACCGAGATTGTTTATAAAATCATACTTTACTGGAGAAAATAATCGATCTAATCAATTGCTCTCGTAATTCATTGATACTCCACGTGAAATAAGTAATATAACTTATATAAGTAATAAACAATATAAGAAAATAAGTAATAAAATCATTGTACCTGTCAATCTAACCCTTAACGCTCCAAGTGTACCTGTCAAGCATCACCGATGTGCGGCGCTCTACTCCAAGTATACTTCTGAAGTACCACCGATGTGCGGCGCTTTACTCCAAATGTATTTTGGGGTCTTTATCGGTAATTGTTTACAAATAAAAAATAATAATCCTCAGTGAATACTGTGAAACCTGTAAACGCAAACCCGGTTTGCATCCCAAAGAATGTTTTAAAAAATTTCACACATTACTTGATTATAACTAATATAAATATTGTAATCAAAATTATATTACTTCTGAGATGAATGAAGATTGTTTTGAATGATTTTAATATTATTATTTACACGTCATTGTAGCATTTAAAATCTAACACTTAAAAACTTGCAAGTCGAAGTATGATGAGAATAAGTTAGAGTTGTCGGTCGATATTCACAATTAAAAGTTGGAGCGTTTAGGGTTAAAATTTACAGTACATGCACGTTTTCAGATATTCGAAATATATATATCGATATCTTCTGTCTCGATTATGCGTTTTATGGCATGTATATTTCGGCACAACGAAAGAAATAATAAATAATAAAATAGTGAATAAATAAAATAAAATAAAAATAATAGTGAATAAAATAAAATAATAAAATAGTGAAATAATAAACACTTGGGCATGACTAATACTTTTAAGATGTCTGACAAGTAACTATGATCGATTCGTCAGTGAACAAAAATGGCGTATTTTTTGGAAGTGAATAATGTATCGGTAACAATTTGTAAATTAATACTTAGTTTAAATTAATAACGTTTTGAGAAAACTCGTAGAAAATTAGTAATTTTCGACTGTATGATATTTTTCGAAACAACGAAATACAATAGGAAACACAATATACTTACTATTATTATCAGAAGAATCTGCCGAATCACTGTCCGCAATAATAACACACTTCGCACTACTATCATCAATAGTAGATTCCCTTTTCACTGACACGATAGGTATAAGAGTTGTTAATACTTTAGGGAATTATAACACATGTGCACGTAACGAAGAATAACACGCAACTAAAATAAGGAAATATCGAGAACAACCGAACGGCGTGCGACGCTCGTCTTGTTTACGTTTAGTTCGAAGACGTACGTAATACGAGTCGGGCTCGTGTTTATTGTTCTTTGCCCAAATTTCTTACCACGAGTTTCAGTCGATGCAGGGCGAGCGGTCAGTAGCCATTGAATTGTCGTACATCGCTGACGACTGAAGTCATATCGAATACGTAAAATCGGTGATTATATATATTAATCCTTTGCTGTGCTTAAAATTATGTTTTTTATTTATGTGCTATCCAATTTCTTCAGTGAGATCGTTTATCATATGAAATCATATGTTGCTGGAACAGACCGATTTAATTTATTGTTTTCGTGTAGTGCATTCATTTTTCAATGAATTCAGTGAAAGTTTTCAGTGTTAATGTGAAACACACTACATATGCTGTATTTACACCGACGTTTCTTTATTGGAATATTGCTGTTTTCGACTGGATTTATACGTAAGTATATTATTTTTTGTATCCCATACAAATTCTCTGAACAAGAGATTAATTGTTTGAAAATTGCCATTTGATATTGTACTTGAATTACGTATTGAAATTGAATGTATTTGAATTGTACTTGATGAATTTGAATATTTCAAATTTTCAAGAGATGGAAACATCTCTGTTCTAAATTCTCTATTTTCCTACGCGAGTTAAATTAAGTATTTTAAATAAAAGTCTTTTTAAAATATTTCATGATTATTTTAAATATCTGCAGCTTGAGTTTTCGATAATACTATATTACCATGATTGTCAAGATTGATTCTAATATAATTTGTAAAACGAGTGGTGATAGACAACTGCTAAGGAAAAATTTAGAAATAGTATAATTACTAACTAAGCATTTGTGACAACGACCATACCCAAATCCACGTCATTCCATACTACCTGACAACGAACCGTTAAGTTTTGACTTAACCTTTGCACATGGCCCAACATTACACTTGCTCCATTACGTAGGACAATCAGGATCCTCCCCTTGCCCCTCAACACTTACAAACGCAACATATAAAAACTGCAAGCATTTGACCACGAGACTAATCTTTAGTCTTTAGTCTTGAGATTTGAACAACTATTTTAACTTGGCTATTTCATTGTAATATTATACTTATCATGTCTGTAAGTATGAAACCGGAATTTGCCTATAGATGGCCCTAGCCGATAATATAGTTATCACTAAACTGCGTCATTGATGCCAAAAGTCGTTGTTGACATCTCACAAACATTTTCGACTTACAACAATACAACAGCATAGTTTGTAATAGCGTTGAACATGTCGAATTTTGTGCCTGGAAACTACGATTTGCGGACAGCATTGATTTTCTGTTACCATTTGAAGAAAACTGCTGCGGAATCGCATCGAATGCTTGTCGAAGCTTACGGTGAGCATGCTCTTGGTAAATCACAGTGCTTTGAGAGGTTTAAAAAATTCAGAAGTGGCAATTTTGACGCGAGGAACGAAGGACGTGGAAGACCACCGAAAAAGTTTCAAGACAGCGAATTGCAAGCATCGTTGGATGAGGATGACGCTCAAACGCAACAACAACTCGCTGATCAATTAAACGTGACACGAGAAGCCGTCTCCATACGTTTGAAAGCCATGGGAAGGATCCAGAAGGTGGGAAAATGGGTTCCACGTGAACCGAATGGAAGACAGCAGGAAAATCTTATGGCAGTCCTTTGAAATAACTTGCGACTCTCGATATTGTAGTATCGTGGACAAATGACCTAAGAAATATCGGATATACCATAAACAATGTTGCGAGAATAGTTAGGCGGAAAAAAGGCTTACGTGACCTTGGCCACGTACTGTTGCAGAACACGTAGGTGGTAGGGTTATGAGAAAATACAAAGGGATACTTAAGGGAGAAAGAGGAATTAACAGTCAATAGATAGTTGAAAAGTCAGGAAGTGCTATCGAGGAGGGTGGTCCGTATGAAAGAGGGCGTTGGAACCGTGGTGACGAGAGTTGTAAATTAACTATTTAATTGTCTTAGTTACAGCACATTACTGTATTTAGTTCACGTTAAATAACCATCGTTTCCTGTTTAATCCATTCTAAATAAATAATACATCTATCGATAATCATTAGACTAAAAGCTAACGTTGTATCAAAGCAATTATTCAATTATTAGATGCAGGTAAATCTAAAGGGCGTTTTGAGCCTTTCGGGTGAACCTGACTGACAACTTTTGACAAGTTGATTCGTGCGGTTTTTCGTCCTATGTTGATGCGTTTTGAAGCATCTTCCAACTTCTGAGTATCTTCCACTGTAGGGATTTTTAGTATCTTCCTTACGTCATAGTTTCTTACATAGAGAATTTGATGTAGTTCTTAGAATTTGCAGATTTTCTATCTCCTTCTTATATACATATTATATATTCTTTATAACAACGATTTCTCCATAAATCGCTCAAACTTGAGACACTTTCTAACGTAAAAGGAATACAACTGGGTCGATAAAACACAGCGAATTTAATTTCCATCGAAACATGAAAATTTTAGTTTCGAATACGTTGCTATCGGAAAACAGCAGGTGACTATTCGATGGTGATTTAATACGAGATAGCTGAGACACAAATCCATGGTTTACGACGCTTCGTTGGTTAAAGTCGACACAATGGTGTCCGTAAAGCCGCGCGGTAACGAGAGATGGTAGCGGAAGAGCGTAACTTTGCGTTAGGAACGCTGCACCAGGAGGACGATCGAGGAAACGAATAGGAGCTAAGTGAAACGTATTCGACATGAATCTCTTTACCGTTACGCTTGGTCGTTGGTCGAACCCACGCATCAACGATCGTTATTGTAAGCCGAGGACATATAACGTAATTACGGACAGTGTCGCCGGCAGATTGCAGGCGGAGTGTCAAACGACGAATTCATCGCATGTGCAATGTGCAAATTCCGTGTCACCGTTGTGTTCGCCCACGTAGTACGAATATCACGTGTAGTAACAGCGAGACTATGCGTTCCGCTTTCGCATCAAATACGAAAAATTCGAGAATCATGAGTAGAATCATGAACGTAGATTTTTATGCGAACTAGTCTTGCGTGAACGTAATTCAAAAAATAGAATTTCAGCAGAAATTTGTTTCGTCCCTTAAATATCATAACGATTAGTATACTTTAGATGCTTTGTATACTTTTGCAAATTGCATACGCTTTCGCGCTTTTAAATTTCGTATAAATGCGAATTTATTTTAAATTAATTGTTAAAGTTTTTTTATTAAATTTTTATTAAATTTTTATTAAATTAATTGTTAAAGTTTTCTTGTAACGAGAAACTGATATAGTTGTGGAATTAGAAGTCAGTAAAGGCAGATCGATTTCGCTTAGGTTTTAGTCCTCGCGATGGTAAAGCTGACGTAAATTGTCTTTAACGAAGACGCGCGAAAGATAAGGGATCTGTGAATTATAAGTTCTTGAAAGAATTAGAAATTATTTCCTGAGATTGACAATTGAGCGACGAGTTAACTGGTATTTTCCATTTAGCAAGTTAACTTTGCGAGGAAATACTGTCATAGACTTTCGTATTACATTAAAACTCATTACATTAGGCAATTACAATTGAAATGACCAGGTCGGACAACCAGAAATAGCAGCTACGACTGACTGCGGCAATTGAAGATTTCGTCGTACAGATTTTGTTACAGTGCTTCGTAATATCCCGTTTACATTAGGCAAACTATAGTCGAAAATGACCAGGTCGTTCAACAATGAATAGAAGAATCGGCTGACTCTGCTTGGACGGCTAGAAGTCACTTCATCTTGTTTAACACCGTGTCCACACGGCTGAGTTTCATCAACTTAGGTTCCAACAATCGTTCGATCAAAAGCTCCGAGGTTGATGGCGCTGATCACGCGATGATAAAATAACGAGTCTTCATTGGGATAAGACCGAGCGAGATAAAAAAAGGAACACGATTGTTTATGCGATACGATACGATTCATTTAAGAACGACGTTTTTACTCGTCCGAGCGGAAATGACTAACTCGCGGAAGATTTACATTACAAGTCTTCTGATCGAATTCTACGGAGGACCATCGTACTCGTCAGGGATGATCTTCCAGATCGTCATCCAACGACATTGAACATCGCTCAAAGTAAAAGCAGTTCGAATGAATTATTCGTACACCACATAAATAACATCTTCTTAGTACTTTGTAAAATTCAAAGCTTCTACTTGTTTGGGCAGGTGTAAAGGTAAAGTACGTTCTCCTTTGAACTTTTAATCGCGCGTTTAACATTCCTGGAATATTTTCCCAATATACCATTACATGGAACTGCTGCACGAGGGCTTAGTATGGATTACAGGGCCGGCTGGGAAAGAAACGTCGGACGTATTGAGGAAAAACGTTATACATGCTCCGTTAAACCCTGCGTTTCCTTCGCAGATAAGAATCCGCGGTAAACAAGCTTTCTGGGAACACGAGTACCTACGTGTACAAGACCTTTACGGCCAGGCACAGGATTAATGAGCTGTGTAAAAGCAGCTTTCTAAAGAATATCTGCAACACGTCGATCTGCCATCTAGTAAAAGTATAAATTACGATTATCGTTAAAAAGAAGGTTCTAAAGAATTTCACATTCCATGCTAAATTTTTGAAAAATAAGTCAACCTTTGAACTTCTACTATATCGGTTGTAAAAAATAAGAAAATGAAGGAAGACATCGATAAAGTACGTACTTCTAAGAATACTTTAGCGTAATATTTTATAACACGAACATTCCGCAAGCTTTATATTTTCTGCTTAATTCTATTAGGCTATAAACCTCAATTACCTTAGGTTTTCTATTTTCCGTTTATTTATCTGCGCTTAAGTCTTAAGCAATATACTCGATGTATTTCGTTGTAGATAAGAAATAAGCGATAAGTGTCGTATAAAATATCGAATACCATTTGAACAGTTTGATACGTACACGTAAAAGTGAAGTGTAGCAATATATAAGAGAGAGATATGGAATAAAGTAATCTATACTCTACATCTCTGTTAATAATGTGTAATAAAAAGTACAAAATTATCAGAATAGTTAAAATGTTATGTATAAGAAAGAAACTATTTTTCATGTACGTATTTGCTGCCAGGAAAATATTATTAATAGCAGCAAACAGTCAATCTTATAAACAATATTCTTACGAATAAAAGCAATAATATATTTTGTTAAATAAATAGTCTGTTTTGGAGATTGTTTGCCACTGATATCTCAATTCCCAAGAATTAACGTTTCAAACAATGGTATCGATATTATCTCCTAAACAAAAACAGTGATATATTTTATTAAATAAATTTCAAAGTTTACTTGACATTCGTATCTGCATCCGGTATAGTTGTCGACGACATCAAACCATTCTTTGTAAAATAATAGCTCACTCGCCAACGAAAAAATATATATGATAAAGCTGTAAGCTGTCCAAAGCAAAGAACCCGGTAAAAGGAAAATGCAGAAGACAAAGAGAAAATGTAAGACCGATTTGCATTCATTGATCGAGCAGAGGAACACCGATTAAGTTTCGATGGAGCGTAATAGTGGTAGATCGGCTTTTTACTCGATCGATGCTCGTAAAAGGCCTTTTAAACTCTGTGTCTTTCAATCTATCCTATCATCCTTCTCTTATTCGTCGGTTTATCTCTGTTCTTCTCCTGAGAGGGAAGATAATACAGAAAAACGCGGTACGAATATTCGATCCATTTCCTGCCAGTCGTTGGTTAAAGCTGCACGCGTGTTTCGCAACTTCTCCGCAAGTCGAATGTGGTTAGAATTGCTGGAGACCGCGTGAGCCCGCTAAAATTAACCAAGATGCGGGAAGATAATTAATCAGCGGTTCAGCATCGTTAAGAAGTTGAAAAAACTGCTTTCTTTACTAAAAAAAGTTAATTGCAATATTTCTCGATCCTGGCTGAGCTTGAGTAGTGCTGTAATTAACCTCTTCACGCTTGATGTTGCGCACGAGCGATGTTGCACTTCAGCAACTTGTTAACCAACCAAATAACAAATGTGTATTCTTTTTTCATAAAACTGGTCATAATTTTCAAGCAAATTTTCGAACAAGAGTTTGGTTTTTAAAATGCTTAAGATATTCGCGAAGGGCCTTCTTCCAAAAGCTAACGGTAGCTTCCAAACGCTAACTTAACTTCATGCGTTAGTACATTTCGAGTTAATTCACATTAGTGTCAATTAGGATCGATTATTAGTATGATTAAAATAAAGTAGCTTTTTTTTTAAAACCGTGACTGGTTTTATTGCACACACTCGCCTTGATTGATTGATTGATAGGATATGCTTGATACATTTTGGCGATGCAAGGCTGATGACCTTGACAATATTTCAAAAGATCGTCGAAATTGCAAGTGACTCTCTTTTCGTGAATATTCACCGATATTTCTTTGTTGCACAAAAAGGTAACGGATGGTTAGGCAGATGTGCGTGCTTGCATCGAACTCTCCATAACTGCACGGGACGTCCAGAACAAGAAGATGAAGAAAGGAAAAACGGAACAGTAGGTGCTACATTCGACGCGCAATTCGAAATGAATAACAACCACAGGAGAATTACCGCGTACTTGCTTTTATCTTTCTAACATTTGCAATGAAAGTAGAGAATTCATCTGGATCAAACGTGGCGATATTCGCGATATTCGATCGTGGCTAGTATTTCTGTTTACAAAGCTACTTGCTTCCAAAGAGTTTATAAAGTTGGTATTTCGTTCGTCATATGTTCAACGATACAGAAAACCCTCATTCACAATGGCATATGCTCAGATAGCGCAATAGACGCGATTTCCCACTAGAGAACAGGCTATTGTTCTTGACTCTATGGAAGTTACAGCGATTCAGGCTGGGTGAGGTTGGCAACCCAAATGCGAATTTTTTACTAAAACCAAACGGCGTTCGTTTGTCCGCGATTTGTCCTCGTTTGTCCACGATTTTTCCGCGTTTGTCTACCCAGAACTCTCGTTTGTCCACCCTTTCACCGAGGAGTCCTGTTTTGCGGCCAAGTTTCAGGACAAAATACAACACACACAAGAATACACAAAAATCACGCACCAATGCGACTTAAACCCAAAAAAACAAAAAAATAAACGCAAAAACCGAAAATCCACGACACATATTAGACCATGGCTACGTCGTACCGACGCGTATCGGTACTTTTGCCTAAACACACTATACTCAATTCATTGTTTATTGTGAATCTCAAAAATGTACAAAAAATCAAATATTGGCTAAATAAACTATTTAAAAAAAAAAAAAAAAAAAGTTTGTCCACCCTTCGAACAAAAAGAAAAATTATTGCCAAATTTGAAGAATACTAACGATTTTTCCTTTAAAAGATGGGTGAACGAAGTGTGATGGGGCAAACGTGGACAAACGAATGTCGTTTATTTTATAAAAATTCGCATTTGGATGTACCAACTTCGATTTAAAGTATACAGTGGCAATGGGACACATGCTCGATCCGAAGAACATCAGGTTCGTGTGAAGAATTTCTCATGGCCGCGTGTGTTTATATTTAAAGAGGAAAGAAAACGTAGACAAGCTTGGCGATTCGCACACGAACGTCAATATTGATCAACATGCTCTGGAGATTGGTTCTCTAATCTCCAAGGCGAAACGTATTATTCTTCCCAACGCAACCTGTGTTTTCTAATTGCGCATCGTATTACTGAAGAAGAAGTTTACAAGCATAATATTCGTCTGTCTTCCGAAATCACTGTCATTAGAGCCTACATGAATGATCTTGACTATACTCGCATCTTAAGCTTCCAAAAACAATTGTATATCCATCCTAATGACGTTACAAATCTTCCAGAAGATTCCAGAAATATCGCAGATAAACTGAACGCAGTGAATATCTCTCGAGAATGTCAATGTTTGCTTAGTGCATACTCTTCTTCGAGGAATGCTGGAAATATGTTGTTATCAAGTAATAACACGTTTTCTCGATAGTCAATAGAATGAGATACAATCGCATACCTGAGATACGAGAAAGATATTTTTCATAGCCATTTTCAGATTGTCCGAAACAGTCGAAGAATAGAAACAGGCCTAGAGGTTCAACAGATAAGAAACTAATTACTTTTTACAAACAAAGTAATATATACCGTAATTATAAAACGAAGTCCTGCTGAGATGTCATCTTACCATCAGTTACGACTATTTTTAATGCTCTATTTGCCTTTCAGGGCGTGTATAACATAAAAACAGTCATCGTACACGATTAGCACGAATAACACTCTGCTGGAACAAAAACACTTTCTCATTCCATCATACTAACTTCGACTGACTAATTTGTTTTCTGTAGCATGAACTGGAAGACCAACACTGTCTATTAGCTTTTTTGTTTAACTAAGCTAGATCTAGCTACCTCGTGTCTCGAACGAATGAAAAAGCTCCTAGGAATAAGCAGTATCGCGCACTAAGCCGAGTTTACTCTACGTTACAAAAACTTGTTCGTAAAGTACATTTTATTATCGGTTTAGTCGTCGTAGCACTTGGCATTATCATAAAGTAGTTGCTCGCTTGATACAGATGGGCCGATTTTATCTGTGTAAACGTAAAATTGCAAGTTAGAAGGAAGAATATACGATAAGAATATCATTAATTTTGTCACATTTATGTCGAAAGGAATTTGTTTGATATCAATGCGTATTTGGATCCTATTTAGCCTAATTACACTAATTAATTCGCCAACAGAGTGGATAAAATGAAAGTAAGCGAAAATGCGTATAAAATAAAGTATTTATTTGCCATCAGTGCATATTTGAATTCTACTTGCTGCAATTATAACAGAGTCAATAAAGCGAAAGCAAGCGGAAGCGCGTGTAAAATATGGCGAGTTTCAAATGAGTGAAAAGATAATAAAATTATGAAAACGTATCAATGTTAAATAAATATTATCCGCTACTCTACAAATATAAATATGCACATATATTAAACATATATTTAAACTCACGAAGGGAACGGATAATTTCACAAATCCTTGGAATCCTTGATCTGATCTAACGGAACTCTAAAAGAAATATTACAGTTTGAAAGAAAACTTTAAAAGTCAATACCGTGCAGGAACTTTTTCAGACTGCAGATTGTTCATTAAACAAGGAAAGACGAACCGAGCGTTTAAAGACAAACAAAAAGTAGCGACGGATACGATATCGAATTTTCTGACAGAAGAAGAACCGAGAACTCGAGCAAATGTCGGAAGGGCTTGAGAAGAAGAGTATTTGATCAATAGCAATTGACAACCCAAGTGAGTAGGAGCCTGCAGCTTATAGAATCCAATGTGTCGGTTACCATCGATGTTGAATTTCAGCAGAAATTCAGATTTATGCGAAGTACGGTAGGAATCTCCGGTAACCCTTGTTCCAAAGGTACATCTAAAATAGGATTTATCGCGGCAAATACAAATAGTTTCTGGAAGCAATTATTATCCATAAGTTGGTGAGAATCGCGGAGAAAAAGAGCGTTCGAACGCGACCGATTTACATTCTACCGCAATGTGTATCAATTTCAAGTACATGTGTACGTGTACAAGTATGTATGTATATATATATATATACGTCGACTTATCATTAGAAGATATTTACCAGTACAATTATGCTTATGACAGAATTTGACAAGTAATATAACGTAGGAAAAAATTGATTTCTAATTTGCAGGTATAATAAATTGAAATCAGTGCCTGACAAAATGATGAAACGAATTTTATTAACATTACAATCGCGTATAAATTGCAATCATATAAAGATTTAATAGATTGAAAGAAATAATTAATTCGGCTTATCATTAGGGTTGGGGGCGAATCTTTCTTTGGATTAGACATTGTTGTTATGCAAGAGCGAAGATGTTTACTAGTACAATTATGATTATGACAGAATTTGACAAGTAACCGTGGTAATTAGATACTCGGGATGTGAATGGCAATGATCCTAGACTCAATAACGAAACCACGGTCAACGGGATGTCGAATGCGATTTCTTCCACGGTCTAGGTCGAACTCAACTCACTGATCCAGGATTCGGGTGTGACTCAACGTACTTGTCCACGGTACAAGTAATACTTATCCGAGTGAATCCCAGTCCAAGTGGAACTGCCCTTATATACTCCTCTCCGTACCCCTCTGTATCCCTCGGGTCAATCTTTGTTTTTAAGGAGAGCTATTTAATTACTCCATACCTCTACTAGGTACACGTCCCTCCCGTGACCATGGCTACGTTCAGCGACCCGTTATGTCACTTCGAGCCCAAGCCCACTGTCGTAAATCTCGGGCAAACATAATTGGATTAAATCATAAATAACTATTTCTCAGTTTTATTATTTAAGTACAGCTATAATAAAGAGTCCGGACTAAAGTATTGGTGACCTTCCCAAACATTCCAAAAGAAAGGCCCCGATGTCCTTTCATCTCCGACATATATATATATATCGAGTGTCCTTTTCGAAACACACAAACAACCAGATGTGGTTTTGGTAAAGCTTACATCTCGTACAGGATCGTAAAAAAATCGAAGAAGACTATTTTTGAGTGGGAATCTTCAATTGTTAGGACGATAATATGCAGCATACTCCTTAGAGTTTGATTTATTGTGCGCTCAGTAGCCAGCCAAATATACTTATTCACAAAAATTGCTGCTTTTCGAATACGTTTCAAAGTGAGGTGGTATTATTTGTCTGTAATAGCCGCTTACCGGGATAGTTGTGGCTATAGTGCGGCTACTGCTCGTGTGTAGAGTGAGACAGGTTCGCTGGTATCGCTGCTGGGGTACTGCTGCATTTTTCTTCTCATTTTTGATGCCGTGGAAGAAAAATCGGACTCCGGTCGCCGGGATTTGAATCCGGGTTCCGAACGTTCGTAACCTAAGGCGCTAATTACTGCGTCGCGGTCGTCCGACACTAGTTAGTGTCTAGTGATGGTATTTCTGCCGTCGAGTGCCGCCACAAAAGTATAAAAACGATGAAGGGAATTTATACGGTAGCAAAAAGTTTATACGACAAAAGTGCTGGTAAACGACTTGTCGTCGCAGCTGATTCTGTTTGAAAGCTAGTTAACACTTTGACAGCCGCTGTCACGTAAACCTGATTACATTCTGCTATCTGTTACCGGGCTTCATCATGTTTACGCGATTTTAATTTTTTTTCTTTAATTTAATCATCGCTTACGTCACATCTTTAATCATACGAATGATTCCTTTTGCATAGCGTTGATAGTGTGAAGTAAAACGATTTACAAACGCACGTGTTAATGACTAAGTGTTGGTAGTGAAATTAATTCCTGTAAAGATAAACCCTGTGAAATTTGTATGAACACAATAAGGAAGATGGTCGAGCGGAATCCTCGTTTCTCTCTGATAAAACTTTCTATTTAAACAGCTCGCAACAGCAATCGTATTTCTTGCAAGCTCGTGTACACAATTTCCGCATAAAAGTGCGAAAATACAGAGACGCACTTGCAAGACAAACAAACAGGACACGTAGACAAGCTTCATTAATATTTCATAAAAGCGCATGTGAAACACGCAGCAGCGGCGCGCGAGTTTGCATAACACGCATTAATATTCAAATACCAAAACTCGAAGCTCTCATCTAGCAAATTCTGGAAATCGCATCGCGTCGCATATTCGACAGGATGATGCACTGCGTTTACACCTGTCAAACCTACGACTTCAACTTAGCCCAAAGACTATATGTATGTAGGTCGAGGAACATCGAAACATCGATGATGTACGTACTCAGCGGAGAAGTGCGTGAGCATTAGGAACAGAACGCATTAATTTCCATTAGCATATGAATGAATCGAATAGCGTTACAAGGGTTACGCAAACGTAGAACAGCCAAGCGTGTTCCATTCATCGCATGGTACGCATCCTTTCATATTAAAATCACGGCAGATCGATAATTGGAATACAGGACGCATTAAATGACCCTCACTAATTTATCGAAAAATAATTACACTGCACTCTACGTTACTGCGTAATTTCCCTAGGCAATTGTACAGTTTGTGTGTTCCTTAGTTCCATCAATCTCGGTATCAAATAATTCTCAGCAGGTGCAATTGTGAAAATATGTTTCCAGATATGGAATCTAAGATATGTACATAAACGTAATTTATCGAAAAATAATTACACTCCATTCTAATGCACTAATCACTGTACAATTACATACACTTGGACAGTTTGAACAGTTCTGCAGTTTCTATGTTTTTTAGTTTTATTAATGGACTGCGCATTTTCACGCAACTTCACATTCTCGTAGGTACGATTGAAAAAATAAGATCTAAGCAGAATATTTTATACGTGGAAATTATGTGCGTTCTATGTGTCTTTTTACCTTCAACTCTCTGTACATTGCATAAAAATTCGCAGTTTATTCGCTTAGGCAGTTTCACAGTTTGGCTGTTTCTTACTTTCATTAATCTTCGTGTGAAATAACTCTCAGTACGCGGAATTGTGAAAACGTGTTTCGAGATATTAAATGTAGGACATTTACATAAATGTAAGTTATAGAAAAATAATTACACTCGATTCTACTTCACTGCACAGTTTCCTTAGGCAACAGTAGAGTTTGTATGTTTCTTAGATTGATAATTCTACGGGCGAAATAATTCAGTTTGTGGAATCGCGAAAATTCATTTCGCAATATTAAATGTAAGATATTTACATAAATGTAAATTATAGAAAAATAATTACACTCGATTCTACTTCACTGCACAATTTCCCTGGCCAGTTCTATAGTTTGTGCGGTTCTCAGTTTCATTAATCTGCGAGCGAAATGATTCTCAGTACGTGGAATTGCGATAATATATTTCGAAATATTAAATGTAAGATATTTACATAAATGTAAATTATAGAAAAATAATTACACTCGATTCTACTTCACTGCACAATTTCCCTGACCAGTTCTATAGTTTGTGTGGTTCTCAGTTTCATTAATCTGCGAGCGAAATGATTCTCAGTACGTGGAATTGCGATAATATATTTCGAAATATTAAATGTAAGATATTTACATAAATGTAAATTATAGAAAAATAATTACACTCGATTCTACTTCACTGCACAATTTCCCTGGCCAGTTCTATAGTTTGTGCGTTTCTCAGTTTCATTAATCTGCGAGCGAAATGATTCTCAGCACGTGGAATTGCGATAATATATTTCGAAATATTAAATGTAAGATATTTACATAAATGTAAATTATAGAAAAATAATTACACTCGATTCTACTTCACTGCACAATTTCCCTGGCCAGTTCTATAGTTTGTGCGGTTCTCAGTTTCATTAATCTGCGAGCGAAATGATTCTCAGCACGTGGAATTGCGATAATATATTTCGAAATATTAAATGTAAGATATTTCAATAAATGTAATATACGTACGGTCGTAATCGTAATTTTGAATCCGCAATTTCTCTGCAAATTGGGCCACAAGTTATGTTTACAAATTACGTTATCTCAAATTTGCCAAAGACGATAACGTAAGTATGATAGATTAACTGCGATTCTTTAGAATTTAAAAGGAGGGAAGTAGGACGAAAGTTGTATGTATTTCAATTCAAAGTAAACTGCAAATCCTTGAGAACTTTGCAAATTCCGCAAACTTCTATTCGTTTCTTTCTTAAACTTTGCTTGGTTTGAACAACGCTTTTTATCAGTGCTTGTGCTATTTACGAGCCTGTTTCCATTATGGGTATTGTATGGTGAAATATATTACCGAGAATTTCAATTGTTATTTATATATAGCAAACCTATAATTTATAAGAACAATATTAACTAGTCCTAGATTTCCTACAAGATGCAGCATTTTATATGCTCTTATACTTTTAGCATACTCTTACGTTGCAATTAAATAATTCTCGAAATAAACGTGTAGTCATCGAGTGTCGATTATAAATTTATCGCTGCCAATAAAGAAGCAACTTTCGATCGGTGTAACTAAATCGAAGTTTTTCCGCCACTGCTGCAAGAAAGAGCTAAATTATATAGAGCGTATAGAACCGAATCTCTGGCGTATTACAGTCATAAAGCATGACTCACTACAAAAACCGTTAGAACACTCTAATGGCGAATGTTGCCGCGTGACGATGAAGTCCGAAAAAATCCGAAATAGTTCCTTCTCCAGTAAACACTGCAAGTTACATTTCCAATTAATTAATCGTATATAAATAAGGCAAAGAGAAATTGCACGTCTGAAGTGTCAAATATAGACTACGTCTACGTTTAACGATATAAAAACGTGGAATTGCGGTATGAAATGCGGAGGAAAAGGAGGAAGGAGTTGCAAATACTAACTGTACTTCTAAATAAGGGAACGACTACCTCCCTCGTAACGCCTAATTGACATCGTATTAGCTTCTGACTCTATCTTTGCATAGGAAACAGCGAATAAAACCAGTGGCGGGATTTAAATACTTTAACAACCGGTTCGGCGCGCTACTGACGAAAAAATGGTTTATTATTTCATATATGTAGTTACACGCCAAAGTGTAGTGGTATCGCCAGACGCAACCTCAGCGGCAACTACAGAAATGAAAACAACAAACTTATAATGAAAATTTTATGAAACAGCCAGGTAAATACGATTACAAGTATCATTTTAACAACCGGTTCGGCGAAAGTACGAAACTTTTAGGAAACGGCTTTACAGAACCGGTGCAAACCGGCTGAATCCTACCACTGAATGAAACTACAGTAGATATATACGTAACGGAAAATTGCAATGTTATTTAAAGAAAAATAAAGTTTAAAACGTTAATATATTCTAAGTCGATTCACGTTTATTACAATGTAGGAAATATGACAGAATTATAATTTCTATGTAACCATTTCTGAATCAATCTATTATTTTCCTGTGTATTAATACCTTGACCTTGACAATATATACAGATCAATGATAAACTAATCAAATGAATTAATTAAAGATCGCTAGACTATAAATATAAATATTTACCAAAGTGGAAACAGTAACAATGCATTTTACTATCAACAATGTATATACTCATACATATCTACTATTAAAATACCAATAATTGCATTAATTTTTGAAGCATTGCTTTGAGTTTAGAAAATTCACATATTACGTATTTAAAAATTGAAATATCCAAAGACGCCTGTCAAACGACGAAATAATCGCGTGAGCTTTGACAATTACAAAATACTATTTTTAAATATTGCATGTTAACCTTGGAAGATTAATTTAGTCGCGTTACCATGTACGTATAGTTAGCTGAAAGCGATACGAGGTGGTAAAATCGGTCAGGTATTAAAGTTTACCTGTGTGACAATCAAAACGTGTAAGTCAAAACACTTAAGAGAAATAGAGAAGCCGAGATTGAGCCTTGTTCAGGATTGTACGACGTCAGCTCACAATCGGAACTATTTTATTCTTTCAAGTAGGTCGATGGCAAAGAATTTCCTGGCAACTCTGTTCACGGATGCGTACGGCCGTGACTGCGGCTGGATCAATCGATGTCACCGTTTAACATTTTGATTTACAATCTCGCTATATCGCTTCCAGCTAAAACCTAGCTTATACGCGCTGCGTTATAATAATATGTATCTATGATACTTGTAAAGAATAAAATCATGGTAGCTCGACTTATTCTGTAATTGAAATATACCTTGTCAGAAACAAGTACATAGCGGGTTTTGAAGATTAATCATTCGTGAAAGGGATATTCGCTCATATAATTCATAGAATATTTCACTATAGCTTGACCTAATATTTGTTCGTGTAGTGTTATTTCACTATGTGCAAATGTTTGCATATTTTTTAACGATCGTATATATATCATGAATTTCGTTATACGAATCTTGTAATTGTACCGACCTTCTCCGTAAGTGTAATACATACGATGTATAAAATATATATATTGACAGTACTTTTTAAAAATTCAATTAATTCGTTTATAAATCCACCTCTGAGAATTATTAGCGACTACAGTCGTTTAAAATTGTATCTCATAGGCTTACACAATGTTAGAACTCGCATTCATACCGGTCATTCTAGACTAATGCATGATCGCTCATTAACAAAACAACCGCTTGCAGAATACTGAATCTTGTGCATCACCAACAACCATGTAACACATTTTACTGGACTGTAGTAAATTTTCATTTGAAAGGAATACATAGCCGCAATATTAAAGCCGACATGAAGTGTATCCTGAACGTCTCTGAAAACTTTCATGACGCCATACACTTTTTATTAAACGGATAAGCCTACTGGGTTCCATGTAACTGAATATCATCTAATCTTAGAAACATGTAACCACGAATTATGAATCGATTTTGCTGGTCGCTAATAGCTTTATTATTATGTTAATTATATATTACGTTAATGGAACCACCTTAAAATAAATTCATAAATAAGCAAAGGAAATATTATATTTCGAGTAATATGCCGTTTATAATGCTCTCGCTGTTTGGTCATATATATGTACGATATCTACATGGTATTAGTGTGTATATATATAATTATATATTACATGCATATTAATATACCTGTAACACGTCTCAGTTGTAGTGAATATCGTTGCTTTTCTACGGTTTGATTATTTGGGAAAGGTTTGCGTCTTTCAGAAACTGTAAGAGACATTCTATTTCTTCCTTTTTATTTAGAATCGTGCTGAGTTTGCCTGGAATATTGTGATGCTTCCTTTCGTTTTGAAATTTTCCCCACTCAATTGGTAGGCGTTTTACAGTGATTTTAGTATTCCAGATTCCTAAATTTAACATAGTATTGACCCAACCAATAAATCTGCGGGACTTTCTTGGAAAATAAAATGGCTATTTGTTGCCATTTTTGCGTTTATTAATATAGATGGAATCTGCCAGCAAGAAATTATTTAAAATTCGTAGATGGAATATAAAAGTAGGCCATGTACGATTTACGAATCGGTGGCGATTCTAAATATGCAAAGATGCCAGTGCGTTATGATCGAGTTGTGCGACGATCCATGACACGGAGCAAATAAAAAATTTGCGTTGGTTACGATATCTATAAATATACGATTATGATGATCTTCGACCCTTCGTCTCCAATAGGTCAAGCCGCATTTTCACGGCGATATTTTTTCGATGAAACCCCTCAATCGCTCTCCCCTATCTTCACCGAAGCGTTATGGTTCATTACACCGTATCCGCTTCCAGACTGGACGTACGTACTGTTAATCACTATCGATGGATTATCGACGTTTCGACGATAAGTATAAATGTAGTGTTAATATTTATGGGCCGCGTCGAATCTATCAGATGAAGCGCAGCCACGTAGATCTGGCGTTATTTTGTTAAATTCCAAATATTCCATCAGATATACAATTAAAGTGCGATCACTATAATTAGCCACCATTAAGTAGGAACACCAACGTCGGTGATTTTTTTACAAATATCATTGCGTGCTATTACATCTTATCGTGTGATTGGTCAGGAAATACGTTGGAAAGAGGCTGTACGCGAAAATAAGTAATTTAATAAATTAAACTTCAAATTTTATTGAAATCGATTGATGCGGAAACAAGCGACGGGTATCGGAAGGTTCAAGAATCTTTCAATTTTAGATTCAATTTCAGAAAATTTCAGAAAAACTGCGACTTTCGCCATTTTTAACTGTTCGTAACTCACAGCAACGTTAACCGAACTCGATCAAAGTTTTAGCATGCACACGAGTAACACAAATCTTCGAAATGTGCTATACAAATTTTCATTACAGGCTCAGATAGAAAGCGTTGTAAAAAACGATCTTTACTCTTTCCCTCGCGATCCCGACTAATCGCAATTTTGTCAAAAATTATTTTCTAACTTTCACCTAATAAACTTCTAATTTCTCGAAAGAGCTCGAGTCGTTTGGTTCGATTTAAAAAAGATTTAAAGAGTGTCCGAACATTACTGGAACATATATAACATATTTTGCAACAACAGTTCGTACCGCTTGAGCAGACGAAACTCCAAAGCTTGAAAATAAAACGTACGACGTAAGCATCCTGAAAGGTGACATTTCAACGCGTCCTTCTCCGCGGTTTGTGACTGCGTGAATTTTTACGTGCGTTTATGAGTAAATATAGGGTAACATAAGCTACGTTTGCCTTGTTTGATGCTCTTTTAATCGCGCGGATGAAATAACGCTGTACAAGCAGCAAATATGATACGTACATGAACAGTGTACAGCTTATGCACTACATTCGTCAACGATGATTCTAATGCCAATTCCTAACGCGAATTGAAGATGTTATCGGCTAAAAAGATTTATGAAATGTTTTCACAAGACAAATTGTAAAGTTCATTGCTTATGTTAAAATAAGGGAAAATTGCAAATAATCCACGTCACACGACGTATCACATGGCATATGAATAAATTGTAGAATAAATTGATAGATCGTTGAATAAGTCTATGTACAAATATGTAAACGAATATCATGCAACATCTTGAAAACGCCAGGAACCTTCGTTCGAGCTCCATATTTGTATTTTATCCTTGGAGACCCTGGTGGTTAGCCAGCCGCAAGCTACGAGCCATCAGCCGAATTTGTCCCTCACAAAGCCCAGTTTGCCGCAATATCGTAGAACCATTGACTTTTCTTTTGTGCCAGGCTGATCAGGCGCAAAATTGAAAATTTGCATGGCATTTTTCTAGCGCACTCGACCGTGCTATAAATCCGCTTTTTTTTAAGCTGGTTACGCGGATGCAACATAGAAGATCGGACAACGTTGTGCAACCACCGGCGAGAAATTTGTTTATCGTATCGCGACAAGCAAACACGAATGCGTTTAGCGACACTGAGGGGGATGAAGTTGGCCGTGTAATTCAGACAGATAGACCGAAAACATGTTTGCTTTTAATATTTCAAGATCCAATGTTTTTTCGTTTGTAGCGTTCGTCGGTGATTTTTTGGTGTGTACACTGCGTACACCGTGTGCGAAGTTCGAGCTGATAAAAAGCAGCAATTAAAACATATGGGCATTTTGTGAATAATGTGAATATAGTGACGGATAAACGACAATTTAAAATTGATACGCTATGAATATTAGTAAGCTTTATGTTAAAAATATTTTACTATGTTGGTGACAGTGTTCTGTGTTATATTTAGTCGTTGCTCTCAGTTAATATAAATTCATTTTGTAAAATTACGTTGTCCTTCTATGCTTCTGATTTTCCAGACTTTCGTTTGTCCGCTTATATAAAATACAACGCTGATGGAAAAATAATTGCACAGATTTTTGATCACAGTATCGTATTTTGTGAAAACGGCTCTTTAATATTTCAGCCTGCACGTATTTCCGTCTAATTATTTTTCTTTGATAAGATACAACTTAAAAGCATTCCTTGGGCTATACGGATGCTGCTAACAAAATACAGAAAGAAAGCTTCTGCCGAACAAAATTTACAATTATTGCTTGCTCAATAAAAAAGCTAGCTTCCTCTTACATCGTTAGCATATAATTCTATTGCTGTTATTCGTATTTAATATCATTACTAAAATATTCCAAGTACATATGTGTAAGTTGATATATCAGAGACATAAATGTCGTCTACAACAATAAAATGTGCAATAAATAAGCAATGAAATAGCGATAAACCAAGATAAGTATAATAAAGGATACACGTTTCCAATTGAAGCACTAACTAAAATCTTTCACGCGCAACTGATCTTTCTTTTTTATATCTATTGCCTTCGTTATTCTGCTACTTTACGAACCACAGACTTTGTTACTTCGTGAAGAACAAAAATAAATGAAAAGATAGTATAATGGCATTGGGCGGTGCGAACGCAAGCACGTTGCTAGATCACATTCCGATTGTTCCAGTAATTTTTTGCGATTAGTGGCTGACGATCCAACAGGCAATCCTCAGACAGAATCGCACGTACTCGTGCCCACCTTGAAATCAGTCGTCATTACGACATTAGTAACGAAGAATGTACCAGTGGCACGCTCTAGTGCATTACGAAACAGCATAAGCGTTTAGTGGCCATTATGAAAGCTATAAATCCGATTCGACGACACGGAAGTCTGAAGAAAAGTCATGAGACTAAGTTAACTGCAGGTCCGAGATTCATCTATTTACGCCTTTCGTTGATGTATGTGCGTACCAACAGCCCGTGAGTGTTGCACGTGTACTAACCGCACACGTATATGCACACTGCTGTTTCACCGATAATAAATGCCTCAAGCTTTGACACTAATTGCGTGGCGAGTTGTTACACAACCCAAGGCAACAAAAAGACGTATGATAATAGAATCGTGATTCGTGTACTGGAATTAGTGCGACTCAAATGACGATGTGCTCGCTACGTACCATGTTACTTGTGCTACTCGTTATGTTTTCTAGAGTTCGTAAAGGAAGCGTTCCGGAAGATATTAATATTTAATACGCTATTAAAAATTCGCTTGCATATATTATCGTGCTTATGTCGTAGACCATACTTAAATATTACGTGCAATATGTGCGGAATTTTTTGACAATTCAGTTTTCTTGTTAACTTCTACATTTAGGTTTGTTGCTCCTGAAATTAAACGTAAAAGAGGTGCTCGCATATGGATTACTTTATCTACAAGTTAAGTAGGTTTATAAGCGTCAACAGGTAATTTTCATCGTAGTGTTTTATATTCGTCTTCATAAACAACGAACGATAGCGAAGGATCATATTTTTGTGCCCACACAAAATGTCCACAGAAATAGAAAATTAATAAAAGCAGATAAATTTCAACCAAGTTCTTTTCCATTCTGACGAATATAATTCGTTTGTAACAGAAATAAAACGACGTTTAAAAGAATATCCAATTTCTAAATACGCATGCCATTGTGCAAATGAGACGATAAAGGAGCGCTCAGACGACCAATATTATTGTCAATATTTAAGGTTTTCAATATTATCGTACGTAAGAAGTCGTCTAGACGATCAATATATATTGTCAATATAATGTTGAGTAACTTAAATATTGACAATAATATTCGTCATCTGAACGCTTCTCTCGTCTTCTCCGGTTAAGCGGTTAAAGCAAAATAGCATTTTCTTGCTTGGCGAATTAACTCGTAGCTACAAACCACGATAAACAAGATAAGATCAGGACACGCTCAACACATATTTATAGCGGAAGATAGTCCACCTGTTAAATGTGGCATCTGCGATGTGAGACTGTCAATGCACATGAACAACAGAGAGAGGAAGAACCATTATGTCGACAATAATCTTAAGAATATCCTCACAAACGATCCTATAAAAGATCACGTCGTTCCAGTACAAGATCATCGGATTCCGTTAAAGAAATCAAGATATAGAGCGCGATTTAATGAGCCACTGAATATAGAAAATAGTCGCTAATGACCACGGTAATTCATGCGAATAATTAATTAAAATCTAAATTCTAAATATTTTCAAGTTCGTTCTTTGTATTTAAATTAGTAATTATACATATGTAGTTTGTATATACAGGATGGGGCAGAATAAAGAGCGATTTTGAAAAGACTGTAAAAAAAGACAATCAATTTTTCCAAATTTTATTTTCATCGCCTTAAACTACATAAAAAGGCATTAAAGAAAGATAAGAAGATGAGAATGGAAGACTAACTAATTTTGAAAAGTAACTCCGATAAGATGCTGGCCGTTCAGCCGTACGCATTCTTCCAGCTGACCCCTGAAATCATTTAGCACATTTCATCAGCGGGCTTCGAACCACTTCATGTCTGGCACAGCACGATTGCCGCGCTTTTCAAAATTGCCCTTTATTTTACTCTGTATCTGTATATTATCTCTTGTATTAATTTCAATACAATTAATATATTTATATAGCCCTATCGGAAAACTAAGCATCATAGACTTTAGATTATCGCATATCTCAGATACACTGGGTCCTCTGAAGAAATTTTTGCTGCCACGACCTCCGCAGGATTAAATAAGACAGATGATAATAAAATTGACTTCAAACCATCGTAAACATCGTTATTGGTATATTGGAATATTTGATCGAAACAAATACAATGAGAGAATCGAATTCTCTGCAGAGCATAGAAATTCATAAAGACATTCTTCGCTTGGAAACATAACGACTCTCGTTCCTGTCGGCGGAACTTCGCCAAGGAAAGAAAAGTAATCTCAAGTGGCTATACATTTCTAGCCGAAACTTTTTCCCGGCCTTTTTTTTAAACGACGCGAGCCTCTACTCTCGAGAAAGATATAATTTACTGGGTCTATACCTGGCCGTTTTAATACGTCAGTGTTCCAGCTTCCCTTCCATCTCCCTCCTCTCCTTACACCTGCTTTCGTTTCACCCTCTTTTCCTTCTTCCCTGTTCGTGCACACCTCGTTTTCTAGCGAGAATTCACTGGCAAATTAAAACCACCGAGAATTTATCGCCAACTGCCGACCTGAACGCGTCTGACACCGTTTAAGATAACTAACTGCCGAAGACGCGTATTAACGAGCTCTTCATTCTTCTCGTTATACGAGGATTGCAACGGTGGAGATTTTTGCTTAAGTTTCGGAGCCCGATGACGATGAAAAACGAGGTGGGAAATCGAGATCCTGCCAGCCGACAACTGGCATAACGGGAAATTCATTTTGTTTCAGAACGCCCTTCATTTCTTCCCTCAAGACTTATTTAGCCGGCAACGAGAAAATTGGCTATTTAACACGCTTAATGAGAATTTAATTTCATGTAATATATTTCATCGCTCTTCGGAAATTGAATAATCCCCTTAAGCGCGATGTTTCTTCTAACTCGACCATCTACAATATTCAATGCCTTCGTTTCCTTTGACGTAATAAAAAATTTCAGAGAGATAGATAGATAGAGAGGTTGTTTCGTTCGAAGAAGGAAAATGCCTTAAAAATATATTTCTTTTAGGTCACTGTCGTGTCTTGCAGAGTATTATGTATTTTCTTTATAGTATCTCAAAGCTGACGAAAAGAGGAGTCGATCCATATATGATACATTGACCTTCGAATTAATTTAAAAAAGTTATATGCCTTTGTGAGAACACAGAGGTGTAAGTTTGAGGAAATATTCAAAAATGTTACTGTCAACTTTCATGCATTTTCGAATGGGAAAGTTTACATACCACTGTAATATAGAGTCAGTAAATCGTTACATAATTTTGGAACAAAAATGTTCCCAATGCTTGTAAATATGCTTCGAAGGATGTTCAAAAATATTTACACCGTGATTAGCAGATGCAATTTATCAAAAATAGCTGAATAACATTTATAACGTGATATTTGATAGGAAAGATATGATTCTCTAACTTAATTATTAAAAATCAATTTCTCACGATATTTCCACTTTTGTGTCAAAGTTTTATTATAGTTCTTCATTTTATTCCTCTTTTATTCGAGTTATCTTCAACAATTATCGGTAATAATTACATAGAACATAATACGCCTCACAAATTTCAATGACATTGATATATATGTATGCTTGTCAAGGTTAATATCCTGGGTAATTTCAATTATACACATAACTGCTGTTTAACTTTAGTTTCCACCATTATATTGATTGAATGTGTACAGTTCGCGAGGTGTTGCTTATTCTATGCTGTAATTACATGACGTACTGTAGCATATCGTAAGTTAATTCCGCACAACTTTGTTTCCATAACTCCATGCTTGATACCACCTCTATATTACCTTCGCCTACGGTAAACTTATTTGAATTTGCATTTTATATAAGCATGATATCTGCAGCTAAATAAACGTTGATACATTTATATTAGTCTTAGATTTATCACGTACATTATTACCATTAAAGCATATTTTTCAATAGATTTATGATATTTTATACAACTCTTTAAAGTAAGTCGAAATACAAATTTTTTAAATACAACACACGCTCATCTACATACATCTAATTTGTTTCGTAAATTTTGTTTTGCTGTTGTCACAGCTGTAAATTATAGTACATTTCATTCGTCCAGAAATCATACTGATGGATTGTATACGTTAAAAATGAGAAAAAGCTGCTATTGGAAATGCTATTAGAATTTGCTATTAGAATTTGTTATTAAAATTTGCTACTTTTTATATCGTCCACTTGTAATGAACAAACTTACGGAAGTAACTATTTGTTTCCTGATAATCGACCACTAGTCGCGTACATATGCAATGAAATCTATTTAGTTTACTCCTTAAATTCTGTTTTGCTGTTGTCACAGCTGTGAATCATTACGTGTCAACTGTATAAATTGGAAAGCAGAAGAAAATGCGATTAGAAGTTACCATCATTTACGTCATCTTCTTACAACAAATAAACACACAGAGTTAACTATTTTCTCCCCAAAAATCGAACACGAGTGATGTACTTACGTAATGAGATTTCTACTGAGAAAGTGATAAAAAATACAGTAAATCAGTTTGTCGTCTGACAGGCTCGTTAAATACCTGTTAAAGCCACTGCTGGTTGAAAGCGACGGAAGGGTCACGATCCTCTTCTATTTCGACATTTCGTCGACAAACAAAAGTAGGGTTCCCTTCAATAGGTAATTAGCCATTGAGAGAGACAAAGAGAAAAGAAAACTCGGACGTAGGGTCCGTTTAGATCGCAGCAGGTGGTACAAAGGTCTCACGTGGCGTGATAGACACGTCGAGCCATTCCAGAAACAGCTAAGACGAACGGTTACTAAGTTCTCTTTGAGGCTGCCGTTTAAAGGAGCCAGGAAAGTTCGCCGAGAGTTGCGACGTTTCCTCAAGTGCATTAGGAAGAGCGCGCAAAGCCCGATGGTCGAGGGTTCTGTACACATCGCTGCCGTGATGTTTTGTCCGCAAATAGAATTTCCTCGCGTCTTTATTTACTAATAACGTGGCCTGCGGTTGGCGTGCTCGTCGGGCAACTGGCCCCGGTTTTCGAACAGCCAGCAAGCGCCGTAAAACGCTCTCGCCGGTATGAACGCGCCAGACTTGAACGTAGCCGTGTACGCGGCCACAATGACGTTTCGGAAAGCGTGCAAGGGTGCGCTTTCGCCGCCAAACGTGGCCGTTACGCGGCATTCACCAGAGTTCCACTTGTCATTTTCCCTCGGCCGAGTATGCGTTCCACCTATCCAGACGGACCTTCCTGTTTGCACGGGCAAATTACTCGCGCGACGCTTCTGTTTGGAGGAGAAATGGATGTGCCGTTTGCTTATTTGCGGAAAATAAAGTGTGTCCTTAAATCTGACGATCGCTCTTTTCAGAATCGACGCGCTCCGACCGATCCATTGATTTATTGTTGACATACATTGCCGAGCATACACACCCGTGCGCTGGTATTATCGTTTGCTTGCTGAAGCTTGGCCAAACATGACAAATTATTAGGAAATTATCGCAAGATTTACCGAAAACTTCCTCCGATTCGACTGAAATTTTGAAGATAGATTCTTGGCAGTCGTTTACACTTTTACACGAAAGTACCATTATTTCTTCCTAAACCTAAGATTCGTTACGGTTATTTCGATTTGTGGCCGTTGTTAATAGCTGTTCGTGCACGCGAAATATGTTAATTAACGTCCAACGAGGTTTTATTATTCTTCTGCTGAAAATAATGCGTTTTGTTTTTAAAGTGACTAATAAATAAAAAAATAGATACGGCGGATCGTTATACTCTACGAAAGAACTTGACACGCGTCAAAGTATAAATATTTAGAAAGCATTGGTTCTTGCTCGCAGGTATGGAATCTTTATCTCGCCGGTGTTGCCAAGATGGACTCGTTTCTACAGCAACAACGTACCTAATCCCTTGCCTTACGATTTAAGTTCCAATAGCGCGTGCCATAAACAACACGGTCGATCGCGTGTCCAGCCGTTTCACAGTTTGGCTGGGCGCTCAAAGTTGTACGAATCGCACATGTCTTTTGATATATAAATACACGTGTAAGGTACAACTAATTTTATTTTGCAACATGTTTGATAAATAATTACTACCAATTGATCAATGAACCGGAAAGATGTATTATCTCGAAGTAAATAGTAAATCAATAACATCGACGTACCATGTCTCTCGTACGTGTTGTTTATGTTTGGCCCGATCCACGTACTACGTCTGTCACGCGTGTTTATGTTTGGCCCGATCGACGTACACGTCTCTAACACGACGTCGCAGGTTAAATTTTACGGAAGGATTTTTGGTGAATGGAAAGTTCTCATTGTCCCAAACTTGAACATAATTTGCTCTTGTTTCGACATACTTCCAAACTTGCTTTCATCTAACACAAGGTCTACATTATGTTTCTATTCTTATTATGTGAGATGACGTACATATTTCCAGTTCCGTCGGTTTTGCTTCGGACGACAGTTATATTAATAAGACGTACGTTTAGCATTTTCTTATTATTAATCTCATAAGTCTTATTCTTCTAAGGTCTTTAAAACGATTTCTCCATTTTTTCATCTTCGCGGCATAATTTGATGGGGAATTTAATTGCTCCTCGGAGATTAATTCAATTTCCAAGCACTATCAGTTTATGGTCTCGATGGTTATGCACTTTAAGTTGTCACATTTGCTTTTATCATATCTACTGCGGTTGTATAGGTGTGTGTCTGACATCCGTTCCCTCGAGCGAGTACGTAAGACAGTAAATTATACGGGAGCATCTGAACGGGTTGTCGCCATACCTAAGGTACTCGTTATTCACTGCGTATTAATTATCTGACAGCCGCATTCAGAATTTATAATTATCGTGGCCTCTACTTTTTCTCTTTCACTTGCGACAAGCAACGTCGAGAACTTTACAGCGGATGCGGCTAAGCACATTGATCAATACTTCCGTCATTACAATTTATAGAAATCGCAATAAAAATGGAAAGTCCAAGACTTTTTTACATTTAAAATTCCTCTATATAAATTAAGGGGTATATTTCTGCCAGATTTCAAACAGATTTGTGCACCATATTAAATATGTCGTCATGAAGTAAACAGGCAATCGCTATCAATGAACTAAACGAATTATTAGAAATTATATATACTAGAAGTTATATTATTAGATTATAAAGTTTCAAATTAAACTATGTATCTCTCTCTAGTTTCCTTGTTAATTTACGATTTGTTTTAGAAATATTAAGTTCAGCATTTCATATTTTGGTACTCGGATATAATTACTTCTCCGTTTGCTCGTATCTATAAAGGTTTGACTTTATCTAAATTGCCAACGAGATGGTTCGTACAGAAATAAGAGTACTAAACAGTTTGGAAGTAAAATTCGTGCTATCATATTTTATCAATATTTTGCAATTTTAGGTATTATTTAAAATACTTAAATGATATTTACTTGAATACACTATATTGAAAATAGAGAATTTAAAATCTTTTCATATTAATGTCTCACCTCGTGCGTTCTTTAAAACGCGAATTTCTTTTCTTTATAATATTATCATACAACATCAACGTTTTAGAGGAGATTACTAATTGCTCAAATCTCTATTATTACTACGAATTTTAAATCGAATACATTTACTGTTCAATTCGAGACCGATGCTATTTCGTTGTGACATAAATGTAAATTATCTGATCATGTTGTACTCGTGTTAGAATATCGATGTATAAAATGTCTTAATTCAGTTTCAATAATATACAAAAATATTATGCCGCAATGTAGCTAACAGAAGATGGCTGTTTTGTATAAATCGCTAATAGAAAACGGATAAGTAATACGATAATTATTAGGTTTAGGATAGAAATACTGACAAAACGTACCAAACAAACGGAACCTCTTGTAATTCACGAAGAAAGCAATAAAGATACTATCTAGTACAAAAATGTTTGCTGAAACCTTTAAAATTAAATTTGCGTAAAATGGAAATTTTCTATCGGTCGAATCTATCATTTTCCATGGTACTTAGCGCAATAATGAATGTGAAAAATCACTAGACGTGAAAAATCTACTTGTTACCGTAATACACATTGTTCGTGCAGAATCAATAACGTCAACAAAAAAGAAATACGTAAAAGAATATCGTAAAAATAATTTGATCGCAGTAAAAATAATTATTATTTTTCAAGACATATGTACGTACGTAGAATATACGCGATTTTGATAGTTAAGAGATTGATACGTGTAGCAAGTAGTAGACGGCGGATAATAGGTATATACGCGTTTTCCATAGATCATTGATAAAGGTACATAAATAAACAGATAAATCGACGAGACTAAATCACTGGTTCTTTCTGATTCATGATCCGAAGTGCAGAATGCGGAGGGCACATAAATCAACCATTTAGATTCAAGTACGTGAGTACAGTTGCAGGATAACAACCGCGATGACTGCACGAAAATGAAATACTTTGAATTTCGGTTGAGAAATTATGATAATAAATCAATGGCCTGCACTCTTAATAACACTATGATCGGCAACCCCGCCTGCACTATAATCAAACTATCTTATCCGCATACCGGCGGAATAAATCGTTACGGAATTTCTTTCGTAACGTGTAACTACTTCGATACCTTTGCAAATTTTTACGATAACAAGTTGTACGATTATATAACGATATTAATATGCAGGAACGATTTTACAAATTACGACCGTGATAGCATTATTTATGTATAGAGTGGTCTTAGCCATTTTTAACGATACTAAGAATTATTCCAGCGAAATTATAGAAAAGTAGAAAAAAGGGAACGTGAAATTCGATAATTATCATTACACGGGATTATCTTTAAAAAATGGTAAGCACTGTTGTCTGGGTCGATGCATGTGATATTTCAATTATATGTCATATATGTGAATAATTGTATCAATGTATGCTATGTTTCCATTATATGTCATATAGCATCGTCATCGTATTAAAAAAATAAAAAGTTTTTGCGTTTTATATATAAAATAATCTGCATAAGCACGAAACAATATGCCATCCATTGAGAATAAGAGAATATTTTGGAAACTGAAATCGTTACGGAATTTCTTTCGTAACGTGTAACTACTTCGATACCTTTGCAAATTTTTACGATAACAAGTTGTACGATTATATAACGATATTAATATGCAGGAACGATTTTACAAATTACGACCGTGATAGCATTATTTATGTATAGAGTGATCTTAGCCATTTTTAACGATACTAAGAATTATTCGAGCGAAATTATAGAAAAGTAGAAAAAAGGGAACGTGAAATTCGATAATTATCATTACACGGGATTATCTTTAAAAAATGGTAAGCACTGTTGTCTGGGTCGATGCATGTGATATTTCAATTATATGTCATATATGTGAATAATTGTATCAATGTATGCTATGTTTCCATTATATGTCATATAGCATCGTCATCGTATTAAAAAAATAAAAAGTTTTTGCGTTTTATATATAAAATAATCTGCATAAGCACGAAACAATATGCCATCCATCGAGAATAAGAGAATATTTTGGAAACTGAGTCTCTTGAACAACACTGTTTATCAAATAACATAGTAGAATTCTGTTAATGTTGTATTTTCTTCCTGTTTCTTTCATCGGTACAGTGGATTGAAATTTACCAAGTGAAAACAATTATCGTACAAATTTACGTAATTACCTTCTGTTGTATCAAGACATTTCCCTTTGGTTCGGCGAAAGAAGCACATTCTCTCAGAGTTATAACAACTTTCCTCTCGAGTTATAACAATGGATTCTTCGCAGCTCTACCGTGACAATCGAGATATGTACAGTATCTTGTTTTTGCGAGCTGTTTGATACTTACATTTAATTTATAAATACCGCGACAAATATTGCAATTAAATTTAATTGAACTTAACAAACTCAGTAAGCGGAAGTAACAAACACAGTATGAGAAATATTCGAATATAATTTCAATTGTTTACTTGAATGTACACTTTCAGGTGAAAATAGAAGAATTTGGTGTAAAAGATATTAGAAATAGAAGAAACGCGAGGAAAATATTTAACCAAAAAATGATCGAGCGCGAATTGCTTATACAATTGGATTTGTATTAAAAAAGATTTCATAAAAAGAAACGTATAGAATTGATGCATATCGTGCGATAAACAAACTTTATTATTGAAACATAAATTTGTTTTAAAGCTTGCCTGTGTTGTCGTTGTTATTACTATATTTCCATTTCAGAGAGAATTGTGTCTTATATCGTGTTGTCATATATTCAAGTTATTTTTATTAAAAAGCACACACGTAAACGTTAAGATTTAAATCTTTCGTGGATAAGATCTGCGTCTTCCATTATTTTAATCAAGATTCTGTAAGCAATTTCATTTATCTTCAATCTCAATCACGTCATGGTACATACAGATACATATATATAGATGCTTAAAATGCAAACTATTTAAATAACAAGAATTAGACGCGACTAGAATTTTTTTAATTTTAGAATTCCTACCAAGCTCCTGCAACCAATTTTATTTCTCTCAAACTGAATCACTGATACGCATAAATATTACAAGAGTAATAATTCGATTAACTAACAAGGATTCCATAAGATTCAAATTTTTAAAATTTTAGAATTTCAATCAAATTCCTGCAACAAATTTTATTTACCTCCACATCATGGTACACACAAATATTACAAATTCAGGTTGACTAAATAATAAGGATTCATCAGTTGAAATATTTATTTATTCCTGTAGCCTGAATTTACATCGGAGGCCCTTGAATTCCTCGAGAAGCTTAATTTCATCGAGTGGTTTCTTGAATGCTGTGCGCTCGTAATTCATTCAGACGGTAACGACAATCGATCCGATAAAATACAGCGAGGTCCTTCGAAAACTGTCAACGACCCACGGTTCGTTCCTCGTTTTCCTGTTGGCTCTCGAGCATAGCAGCGCAAGCGGACCGCTAATAAATCAGCCAGCGGCTAGTAGCCGCAAAGCGATTTCAGAAATGAGAAAGGGAGACGCGGGAACGAAAGGACTTGTGAATGAGGAAGAAAGGACCGTGCACCTAATTATAATATCAATAGCATATTAGATTAATTAGCGCCACATAGCCGGGTGGCAGCCATGCGCAACGCCAGTGTCGTTAAGATTAATTGCCTTGTCCTTTCAGCGAGCCTGTCTATATAAACCGGGTACTACGCTTCTTGAACGCCGCGGAACGCGCACGTCCTCGGGCAATCGCGCTACGTCTCACAATCGCCGACGATACGTCCATCTGGGATCAGATAAGGCGAAACTCCTTGGCCACAGGTTGCGTTTCACCGTGCACATGTTGCAACGCGGCGAAGGAAATCGATTTTTCAGCCGCGGTCGCCGCCGATTGCGGTTTATCGCGCCTCATAGAAATAGTTCTTAGGCTTCGACAACAATAAAGACAAACGAGACAGTGGAATATCAGAAGGAAAAGAAAAGTAACTGAACACTATAGGAAAAATAAAATATTGAATCGAAGGAACTAAGGGAGACAGAGGAATGTTTTAGAAACTCAGAAAACGAACGTTTATTTTTCAATATGTGGCGGCACTCGATGGCAACATCGAACAGCAAAGCGTCGAAAATCGCGACATAATACACCGCTCGGAGTTCAAATTGAACGAAGCGAGTAACGAAAACATAAACAAATACGTCACGCGCTCGGAGAGTTCGATTTCCTGATCGGCTGCAAGCAAATTTCGGGTAACCGCTAGTGTCACATAGGAGACAAGAAATTACGAAAATAATAGATCACCGGTGATCTCCTCGCGTCGCAGTTCGAACGTTTCACAAATAAGGCGAAGAAATTGAACTTTATATATGGTAATAGAATTTATTATGCGAATCCAGTAGAGTGACGGTTCAAAGTGTTACAGCAGAAAGGCGTCGAGCGCTAATTTGGGAAGATTTTATACTCAGGTTTTAGTCCCTCTGGAGGGGTTATCGTTGGGTGTATATCAGAGGCAGCATGCCTCTTACTTTTTCTTGTTCATAACGTTTATTGACCCAGAAGATGATTATTACATATGTGTGGAATTCATTAATTAATAAACAATGAATTTCGATTGTGGGGTGAATTAGGCAAAAGTGCCGATACGCGATGGTATGATATAGCCATACAATATTATGTGTGTCGGAATTACATTTTTTTTCTTTGGCATGCCTCTTACTTTTCTTTTTTCATAACGTTTATTGACCCAGAAGATGATTATTACATATGTATGGAATTCATTAATTAATAAACAATGAATTTCGATTGTGGGGTGAATTAGGCAAAAGTGCCGATACGCGATGGTATGACATAGCCATACAATATTATGTGTGTCGGAATTACATTTTTTTTCTTTGGCATTATAATTTATAATTTGGATTTAAATCGCCGTAGAGCGGTGCTTATATGTGATATTGTTTTTCCTTCCTATCTCTGTCCTGAAAACCTGGTCGCAAAAACAGGGCAGTTCGGTAGTCTGCTTTTGGTTTCGATGGGTCTGTGGGATTTTGGGAAGGGGTGGGAGTCTACCCTATTACTGTTTCTGGCCGTTGGACTCGGGAATTACCCACGAAATTTGTAAATATTAACGACGAACAGATAAAAAAATAAAAAACGTTATCAATGGTAAGGGGTTACTGTGACGACACTCGACGACCGAACTTTCCCACAGTTTCGCGATACGAAGCATAACGTCACCAAAGCGTAAGGCCCACATGCCTAATAAGCCATCGATACCCCTACTGTTCTTCCACCGAATTTTGGAAGAAACGAACACGTGCATAGTGGGGATATCGAGAGGCGATAAAAGAAACGAACGAGTTCAAAGAGACATTCGGTTGTGAACAGCGAAGTGCGAAGGGTCAAGTCCTAACAGCGAAGCAAACATAGTTGGGAAGCGAGGAACTCATTGGTAATCGAGGATTACCTGTTGATTGTTGAGTGTTAAATAAATCATATTGTTGAACACCGAAAGCATTTCTTGGGCACCTCCGGCCAAACACCACTTCAAATATAGAATGTCACCAATTCGTATATTCTCGTATGTCAGAATAAAACACAATTTTATTCTTCTTTTTATTCGTCATTTTACTCTACGCATTGAACCCTAAAGCGTAGAGAATGGAAAGCAAAAACAATTACTTTTTGGGTGTACATTTCGATTTCTAACAACTACCGTAGAATTCAGAAGATTTTGATTCGTATAGGACATAGACTGTGATAAAGAGCACACAGGAGCATGCGAGAAAATCCACTTTCCTTCGGTGGATCTTTCAAATAATAACGCACATAGGCTCACGACGATATTTAAACAATTGAACACTCGAGGAAGCTCGTTCATGCGCGATACAAGACATTTTGCTCGCATATGGCACGATGCAATTATCGTGAAATATTGGAAACGACTGGTGGAATTATTTATTTTACAAGTTAGACCATTTATGAAAAATTGCATAATTATAGCAGCAAATTTGATAGCACGGCGCAAAGTCGATCTGTTGCAGAGTTGCTAATGGACGTATTACTAGACTAATATTGCACGTTTTATCGCACCGCGTGTGACGTTTAAATCGGAAACATGTAAAAGTTGTTAAACACGTAACGACTTGAAACATTAATCGCGAAAGAGAAGTGAATGGTTTGATTGGTTGAATCAGCACTTTACAGGTATTACAGTCAATGTGATCAGAGACGAAAGGATTTATCTTTAATACCAATAGCTGCTCCGGTATTTATGTATTTTACGCTGACTATAAAATCCGCTTAATACAGCATTAAATGTGAAGGTAAGCGAACACGGCAATGTCATATGCACGAGCAAGCGTCCATTTAATTGGCATTTTCCTACCTAGTAAACAAATGAAAATGCAATTATTGCAGTAATAAAACGTGAGCCGATATATTCTGTTAACGTCCTTTTTTCAATTCTCACGGATTGTCTTTCGTAATAAATAATTGCCTTCATATCAAATTGCGGTCTATTCGTACGATAGATATGAATCGACGTTATTATTCCATTCCGAAAAGCACGAAAGAAAATGTAAGATCTCTGTCGTCAAGTTTTAAGATATAATTGTGTTTATGGATAGCTACTGATTGTGATAGTGATTAGACTGTTTGTAGAATTCTACGTATCTTTATAGTTTTATAAATATAACTGAAGAAATAGAACTTGTACTGAAATTTCGTTCATTTACTAAATATCAAAAGGAATAATGTGCTTTGGATATGTTTTTGATTATTTTATAAGTTTATTGTTAAGATAATACTTTGTATTTACTTTGTATAATACTTTACTAATACTTAATTCCATAATAATCGAAAACGAACGAAAAATATTATCGTTACGAATGCACAAAATTAATGATTGCTGTAACGAATATACAAAGTTCAATGATCTCATTCGTGATTTCCAACCTTTCCAGAAAGTTCTGTTTACATGTATATACCCTCTGTGCATTTTCGCACCTTCCGATCTTCCACGAATACGTAAAAATCTACATATTTTACTTTGCGAAATCTTTATAATCTAATTATTATAAAAGGAAATTACTTTTTAAAGAAAATATTAGCAGGACGTTTTCAAAGAGCAAATTCAAAATCTAGCACAGTGCAGCATATTCCATAATAATCGAAAACGAACGAAAAATATTATCGTTACGAA
Organism: Bombus pascuorum; assembly: GCF_905332965.1. NCBI lineage: Eukaryota > Metazoa > Arthropoda > Insecta > Hymenoptera > Apidae > Bombus > Bombus pascuorum. The sequence continues at coordinate 1,527,163 of NC_083494.1, forward strand.
TGCACGAAATTAATGATTGCTGTAACGGATATACAAAGTTCAATGATCTCATTCGTGATTTCCAACCTTTCCAGAAAGTTCTGTTTTTTCTTGGTTTCAAAAAACATCTGACAAGTAATTGCTCAATCATCAAACAAGCTACTTAAAAAATCCAAGCTTCTGATCAGGAAAGAATTTAAACAATAGCTCATGTTTCGTCCTAACCTTGGCAGAAATGGTGGCGTCAAGCGCTCATTTGAAGACTATGGCCACAGCCAGGATGCTGTTGGTCGAGAAAATAATGTTTTTGGCATCGACGAATCAACGTGTATCCTGGAAAAACAGAGTCAAAGCTCGGATGTTATGATCATCATCGAAGATTCAGTTTGAATCAAACACTCGACAGAGGTAGTTTGCATACTCTGCTCTGCATTTCAATTGGTAAATGAATAGAAATCCGCGTGATTTATAAAATAATCTTTGTGCGTACAAGTAGAGATACTTTCATTGATCTCGTCCACTGAATATCGGAGTGATCATTGCTAACGCTAATTAGCGTAGCTTCATTGACGTTTATCATTAATTGTGCATATATATCAAGCTTTTAACTGAAATGTACTCTCGATTCAATGTATTTCCATAATCTGTCTGAAGAGGATAGGTCAAGTGACCATGAGAGTCAGGTTACATGTTCAGAGTCAGTTTAACATCGTTAAACGCTTGCAAATGTTACGTGATAGGCGATGCTATGATTTGAAGAGCGTTCTGGATATTCTTCTATGGCATTTGGTCCATTTTCATTACGAAAAGCATGCAGACACACTCGAACAGCGTATCCATGTGCTTTTCGAATGGCACTCGATGTCAGATGCTTAAAGAATTACGTTTTACCGCAAAATAGAAATATGACAGAGACGAACGACTCATTTCATAATCTCTTAACATCATCTTAACACCATAGTATTAAAATGACTGTCCAGGTTTGTGTTAAGTAAGTGTTTAATGATACATTACGCTTTTATTATAAGCAATTGTCTAAGATTTGTTTTTTCTTTTTTCATCATAATGGTTTGGAGTAAAATGTCTGTTACAGATTTTTCTTTTCCCTCGTATCTCTATACAGTGTACTGTGGCGCCAGAAGAGAGTTTATAGAATAAAAAGTGTTAAAATACATCATAATTTTCGATAATGGATTTATATTTAATAAGGTCATATAAATATAAATAAATAAATATAATAAATAAATATAAATATGATATATACCACAGGATAGATGGAAGAAGTTATTATAATTCATAGTATATCGATTCTAAACCTTCCTTCGTTCGCCACTGTATTTATTTAGCGATTTATTATATTTTTGGATTTCACATATAATATAGTATGCTTCTGTTACGAGCAATAGCTGTCCGAGTTTCGTCTTCTGTTTTGAACCGAGCACATCGATTGCTCTTAACCTTCAACGAAGGAAAGAAGACCTTCAATATCATTACGTTTCATGAGTACGCAAATGAAAGAAAAAATACCGATACAATGTTTCTCACACATTCGACTACATGGAGCCGCAAAAGTTTTACAACCTGCACAGAAGATTTTCGATATCGATTTTTGACTAGCTTTTTCCCATGTCATGCTATATAATCGAGAAGCATTTGTACCGTTTATTTATACGGTTTATTAAACCGTATTGTAATACAGAATTTTTATTTCCTTTTGTGCAGTAGATAAGTGCATGCACGCTATTACATAACAATTTTCTTATTTATAGTTATCTAATTTAATAATGACGTTGTGTACGATAGAATTGAAAACGAGGACAAGCAGAGAAACCACGTCGCAGTTGCACCTATATTGGTAGTATGATTCACTTCTTTTATTCTATTTTGCATAATTTATTTCAAGAAACGTGGGCATTACGTGTCACGCGATCATCGTCATTTGTGATACATATGTGTACGACGATTACTACGTAACGAGCCATTGTAATCATCCAATTATCCATAGTAGTGTCAGAGTTAATGGTTTCGAGTATATCTTTTTCCTTCTTTTTGTTTCCAGTTAGTTATATGTTACGAAAAATCGGCTTACGAAAAGCTTCCAACTATACACAATGAAAATAAAAATCTAATTCTTCACCGGTATATTTATTGTTAAAAGGATTAATATTTTGTATAGTTTGAACGAAAAGCAATTAAGATTGGATTATTTGGTTTGTACAGAGAGAAAACGCCAATCATAGTGTTTACAAAGTCTATTTGCCCGGTAACTGTTTCGGTGAATCGATCTATTAATTTACATGTGAAGTTTTTCTCGCCGAGTTTATTCTAAAAATCATTTCCGCCCATTTAACTGATAATCAATAGTCAGGATATAAAAATACACAGCTTGAGAAAATATTTTAGTAGAAATGTTGGGAATTAACTGCAATAATCCTGCATACTGCTTCTTCCCAATTTAAAACTAATTTTTCATTTTGTCCAGTTTTCTTTCCTTGAAATTTCACTTTGCTTAAAGAAATTAACACGTAGCGATAAAAACTATTGCATGATATTCTAGAAACTTGCAAGAGTATTCGAGACCCTTCAAGGGTTTTTTAAAACGTAGAAATCTAGAAAGAAAATAAGTTCCCAGACGGAAGGATAATTACATGATGTATTACAACATGCTATAACAGTATTAGTCTACTTGCTGGAAATATACAAAAAAGCATAGAGTTAAGAGAATTGAAAGAACATAGCTTGAATAATTAATATCGAGATTTCCAACGTCAATAATAAGCCTTGAATTTATTGAGATACGTGTAATTTTCTGTGCTACATTAGATCAGCTGCGTAGTAGTGACACACATATATGAGTATGAGTGTGTGGAGGAGTACGTGCGTGCACAGCGTCTCGAATACAACTGTTTAGGTAGTAGTGTGGTATAGAAGATGCTGAGACGCGTGCAAATTTATATCGACGAATATCTTCTAAATCACATATTAAATAAATCTGAAACTATTTTGATATCAATTCTAAGTATAATCTAAGCGTTCCTATACGTGTATTTCGGCGATTAAGATCCACGATCCGCAAGAGAATTGAAATTGAAATTAGTTGCACTAGGTGTATTACAAAATTTCTTAAATGAGAATAGTTTAGTAGAAATCTAAGAAATAAAGCGATAAAATATTACGCGATATAATAGGAGCCAAAGGTTGCTAGAAATAACATGTTCGAGAAAATATTTTAGTAGAAACGTACGAAATAAAGTGCAATAATTACACGACATAATAGCAAGCAAAGGTTACTAGAATTAGAAAATCCGGGAAAATATTTCAGTAGAAATCTGCGAAACGAATTACAATAATTACACGATATAATAGTAAGCAAAGGTTACTAGAAATAACAAGTTTGAGAAAATACTTTAGTAGAAATGTGAGTCACGGGCCATCATGGTTACATGATATATTACAGTTAGATAACACGAAGCTCTGTATTTCTCGTTTTTGGTCTCACGCAGAACGTATGTACGCCAGTTCTTTCGATATGCCATGAATGGGCTAAAAGCTTCGCCGCTGGTCAAGATAAGTTAAGGAATAAACGGCTATGTTTTTGTTACTTGTATCCGCATACTCGCACACAGGGCACGCCAACATTAAGGATAGCGAGATAAAAGGAGAGAAAGAGATAGCTTGCCTTATGTAAATACATATATATTCGCTGTAGTGCCGCTAACTGTACCAACGTTATTAACATTGGCTTTGCATGGCTTAATATTTAAATTAGCGATCCATAGTTGGAATTCGTTTCAGAGATAGCGCATGCTTCCGTGGATTATTAACATGAGCCAGCGAACTCGGCCAACACGACAGGTGGTATGTCTATATCGTTGAGAATATTGCTTCGAACGAACTTTAAAACGTCACGGGCCAAGCGATTTTCCATTGGCCAACAAATTCTTCTCTCTTTTAACTCTACTGCGATCCACGAATTTTCATATCTCAATCTCCTTTTTATTGAAATTTTTCTGTTATCGCGACTCATTTGAGCAAACGCGTTAATTAACTCGAGGACGAAGGTGAACATAAACATTGAATTAGATTAAACGAACGGTTCTAACGTGTTTCGAAAATTTCAACACACTGGAGCATGAATTCACAACGCGAGTCGCGTGATAATAAGTTACCATAATCTTGCTCTTATCCCAGCAACTAAAAGGGATTGTATTATATTTGAAGATGCTTGGCGTAAAATTGGAATGAAACGTCGCGCGTATCGATTTCCATATTTCGTTCAAACTGAAGATATTTTCTAACGTTAAAAAAAGTAGAATAATTGGATAGAAAATAATGTAAAGAGCGTAGCAGCGTCGATCCCCGTCGTCCTTTTTTTCTTTTTTTTTTTTTTTTACGACGGTATTTTTTGCGAAAATCGATTTAACACGTTGGTCACACGTCACCCATATCTATGTGACGGGTATACTCCCGTGAGGGTCCCGTCACCAAAGTATGGATGACGCCCTTCTTGTTCGAATTAATTAAATATAGGATATACATCATGAAAAGTATTAAAAACACATTATACCATACTTTTTATTAATTTATATTCTGGATAAAATATCACATTATGCTATATCGCATGGGAACTTCGAACAATAGTTGTAGACTCCGTCATCACTACTCTCCTCACTTTCAAATATATTTTCACGCTGTTTACTGAACATTTTGAGGATGAAAAAATCACTGATGTACGTCATATTACGAGATAGTACGAGATATTTGTCATGAGATCCCTCGGAATACTCTAGCTGGAAAGCTTATCGCTTTCTTCGTTTCAGAGCTAAATAATCTTGTCTTTACAACGAATCGAAGGCGATAAACAATGAATTCCCGCTTGTCGCTCTATTTACGTTCTGCGTATCGGTGGTTGGATTTGGACCTCGCAGGAAACTTAGCCGAATCTCGCTGGGCGACCAACGTGTTAAGTAGAACATCCTGTATAATGTCAAAAAGTTCTCAGCAACAGCTACGAGAGAAAATATGCTAGATGTGAATAAAATATTTAGCAAACAATGAGACGAGGGATGGATATGCGCATCGAGCTGACTGAAAGCTGGTTGAGCAAGTGTGCTATTGAGTACGCGTGAAAGGATAAGAGTGTTCTTGAAAGCGGTCAGTTCATTGAAGAACACAATATTGCGAATGCGGTGAATGGAAAAAGAAGACAATTACACAGGGATATAGGAAAGAGAGTAATTACGCTATTTACATACATGGTATATTATTATTGATTCAAAACTCATCACGCGAATACCGCTTCAACAGTCGTGTAAAAGAAATTGAAACCATTATATCACATTGCTGCTGCAGGTTGATAGTGATACGACTCAAAAAAATGTCAATTTTAACATGTGCGTTTTTAACAACGCTAACTACAGGCCTTATTTAATGGGATTATAAATATGCATGACGTTTTACACGATAGAAAGAAAAACACAACGTAGGCCTTGTATTCGATAAAAGTAAGCTTGAAATTTGTTTAGTATGTGACAGTATCGATGTCAAGCAGCGGTATAACACGCGTTTCTTGAACTTTGCAGTGAATTAGTATATGTTTTACTGTATATTTTATATTTCGTGAAAAAGACACGAGTTCATTTTTATTGATTTCCTAACTTGGTAATTGAAAAGTGTTACTTTAAGACGAAGTAGTTCATCTTTAAAAATTTTGGAATCGTTAATTTATGTGTTACAAAATCATAGAAAAATAATAAAATTCTAGAGATCTGCTGCATTCTTGTTATCTGTTTTTTATTTAGAGAAAAAAAATTATAGATTAGATATCGTGAAAATATAGTAATTGTTTATTTCATTGACTGTAGAGCACAATTTATAAAGTACATTAACCTACTAATAAATATTTCAAATACAAAAAATGGTAGTAGCTAGAAATATTACTAAAACATTCTTGCAAATAGTAGTACAAAATAAGTGCATTGGAAAATACCACCTAAATGCTGTACGTACCTATATCTGTGTATGTCTGAGTGTATTGCCAAATACATTTACGACACTATGGGTTTACTAAAAATATAAATCTTCTTAAAACTGATGACAAATCTATGAAATTCCATAAGAAAAGCACAGCGACTAACGTGACGACTAGACTGCGGATTTTTGAGAGTGCAAAATTACACGGCATGCACACGAAATCAAAATATACGCGAAATACCCAAAGTATAATACTTTTTACGATACTTGACGGATAAAACAATTTCCCACCGAGATTCTACTTTTTCAATCATATTCTCAAAAATATAAATCTGCATAAAAATCCACTGTTTAGTTATGACAATCGATATTTCCGAATCGATCATAGTTTTACTCCCACGACTACACAGAATGACAACACTCATGAAATATAGAATAGACCGATAGGTATTCTATGTAAAAAATAAAATTCGCCAGCAAACGACAGACTACGTATCTTATCACTAGACTGCGGGTGTTTATGCAAATTCAAATTTTTATCAATAGAATAAAAAAAAAGGTACTTTCGATATTTTCTATATTTTTATACGTCACATGTATGGTGCGCGCTCTTGTGCCTTTAAATTTAGCAAAAATGCATGGAAAGCCGCAATATACTTATCGTGCTTTTCCTTTTTTTGTCTGCATAACTGTTCGCTATTATGGTAATGCGTCTACGAATTTACATTGCGGTAATACTATTGGCGGTGTATTATCAGCGAGCGCAACCAATCGCTGAATCATAATATAAAACCATACGCGAGGTCGAGATCAGCCAATCACTGAGCGAATGGCGAAACAAAAATTTATACATATTTCTGCTGTTGCAGCGTGGAGGAAGGAATATGTGGCCGCGATACATCGAGGCGATATATTATCGAGATTCCCAGGAAGCTTGGTACCGTGGCATCTATCACCACTGACATAGATCCACGACGATCTTCGTGCATTATCGAGCAACGGTATTGTCCCCGTTTATAATGATCAGCGAACGAATCGTGGGCGATATATTTTGCGGGCTGCCGGCCCAACAATCGCGCAACAATCCCCTCAACACACCCTCGTGATCCGTATTTTTAAGCAGCTTTCATTTATCACATTACCGTAAACAAGGCGCGCCAGGCTGATTCAATTTGAAACACGACACACATAGATTAGCTGGTTAATTCCGACTGAATTGCCCTTTACGAGCAATAGCTTTGATCTCGGCAGCCACGCGATGAAAGTTGAAAAATAACGCAGCGCTCAACGTTGGTACCACGCGATGCGTTTGAACAAGGACGTTTATTCTTCGCTCCCCATAAACTGATTTTCATGGCTGGTTCTAGTAAATTTGTTGGTCCTATTAGCTGCTTTCGCATGATACGTAGATCGTTCCTTATTTATTTCACGCTTTTAGATTCGAATGCACATCGCGTTTTAGTATTTAATCTTTCATACGTATTGTTATTCGTCTTTGATTGTTACACACGATTTTGTACTTTCTTTGGTAGTCCATCGTGAAATTAATTTTCCTATTTAGTTGACTATGAAAAACAACGAATTATTAATATTGTAGATAAGTTTTTGGAAGTATGATGTTTTGAATATTTTTGAGTTTTCTATGGAATTAAATAAAATATTACACGAATATATTTTTGGATTAAATAATTTTAATCGACAGTGTTACATTGCTTGATTTATCATATACCGATTGAAAGCCAGGATTTTGCAGCAATAATGCAAACCAATAAATTAAATTACTGGATTTATATAATCAAGATATATCAGGAAATTAGTAAATAAAGTTACATAAATATTTCTCAATTTTTTAAATATTCTTTCCATGCAAATTTGTTAGATAAATTATGTAAAATTACTAATTGCATACAACATTTATATTATGTATAGACAGAAAATTGACGATTGCTACAAATAATTCCAGTAGAGCTCAATCTTCCCACAAGTGTATACCACGGAAATCAGAATGTAAAAATTGTGATACCAAGAAGAAAAGTATGTGTTGTATGCAAATGGGAATTCAAGATCGGCCAGCAGTAAGATACATCGCGCAAATTACCCACGTACCACCGGCCATCTCTCGCGTAACCGGCAGACATACCGCCGGTTGAGAATTATTGATCTATATATTTCACTAGAAACTGTTTTTCGAAAAGCGTGAAGAATGGACGAACATACTTTTACTGCATCCAATGATGTGTTAGGTTTTTTCGCAAGATGAATGGGATATCATAGTTTAGGTACCTACTCTACAGGAAGGACGTAGGAGCTTACGATCCTATGCTGTACGATCTTAACTTTTTGCAAAGTCGTTACGCTTGATAGGATGCGAAGAAAATCTCGGCAGATTGATTTTTCTCAAGCAAAATAAATATATTTTGTAACAAGACTTAAAAACTGATTGAAAACTGTACTAAACTTGAAACTTGTATATTGAAAAATTGTATAACGTAGTTTATCGAACGCTACTTGTCTGTGAGTGAGTATTGTCTCTATCGAGAAACGTTTCTACTGGATAGAAATTTTAGTAGCAAGTAACTCAGTTTAGTAGGAGTAACTCACTTTTAGACGTATATTTTTAAGCTACTATGGCACAACGATAAGTTGGTACGTCTTTGGATTTTAGAAAGGTCTATGTTCTTCCATCTGTTTTCTCTTCTCGTTTTACAATTTACTTGTTTCCTGCATCCTTCTATTTTTCTTTCCAAATCTATCCATTCTTTTCTTTAACAGAGATTTTACTCCAGATCGAATTGTTCTGCATGTATATATGCAAATGCGATCCATCGACCCAGACGTGTACTACTTTCCCTCACTTTCTTTGTCTTCTTGTTTCTTATCTTCTTTTTTCCTATATATTTTTCACTTACCCTTTCAGCCCGTTTCATTCAAAACACGGCAAAGACAACATTAGTATTATTGTTGTTGTTGTTATTGCTATTGCTATTGTTGTTGTCGTTGCTGTTGTTATTGTTATTGTCATTGTCATTGTCATAATCATTGTTATTGTCATTGTTACTGTTATTGTTATTGTCATTGTCACTGTCATTGTTATTGTTATTGTTATTGTCATTGTAATTGTCATTGTTACTGTAACTGTTCTGTCATTGTTATTGTCATTGTCACTGTCATTGTTATTGTTATTGTCATTGTAATTGTCATTGTTACTGTCACTGTTCTGTCATTGTTATTGTCATTGTCACTGTCATTGTTATTGTTATTGTAATTGTCATTGTTACTGTCACTGTTCTGTCATTGTTATTGTCATTGTCATTTTCATTGTTATTGTTATTGTTATTGTTATTGTTATTGTTATTGTTATTGTTATTGTTATTTTTATTGTTATTGTTATTGTTATTGTAATTGTCATTGTTACTGTCATTGTTACTGTCATTGTCATTGTTATTGTTACTGTCATTGTTGTCTGAAGAAACATCCAATGAAATGCAAGATAAAAGCTAAATGTAATGAACATTTCAAACATTCGTTAGAACAAAATCTTTGTCACATAGACACATGCGTTAGAACGTAAATCAATTTCAACGTATCCACTGAACGTAAGATATGTGGTAATCCCATGAAGCGGAATTTACGCTGTTTCACTTTGGAAGAACACGACGGATGATCGTCGCTTCCACCCTAGTTTCATCCACTGTGTACTTCCGAAGCGAAACAGTGTAAATTCGGCTTAAGTAATGTGATTTCTTATCTTACTGTAGACAATCGTGTGTATCACGTTTCGCTGATGTGTTTACAGACACTCTACTTCACGTTTCCTAAAGAGAATCATCCGGACAGTGAGCAACGTGAGTTTGAAGCAATTGGATCGTTACTTCTCACATCAAGAGAAGCTACAAAATGAGTGTCAGCGAGAAGCATTTGCGGCATTGTATGCTATACGAGTTTAAAAGGGGCAACACAACTATGGATACTGTTAGGATCATTTGTCAAGTATACGGTGAACATGTGCTGAATGTGAGAAAGTGGCAAAGATGGTTCTCAACATTTCGGAATGATGTTTTCGAGCTTGCTGACGAAGCCAGATCTGGTCGAAGAGTAACCTTCGATGTCGAAGCATTGATAGTTGTAATTGAGGCACAACCTCACTTGACTACCGAGGAAATAGTAAGCAGAGTAGTAGCAGTAGTATCGTACATCGATATTTGCATCAGATTGGAGAAGCTTCTAATGAACATGAGTATTAATTTTCTTCGCTGAAGGATAGAGTGGAAGAGTGAACTATGAGAGCACTTGATATATTATCATTGTATTTTTTAACGTAAAATTATGATCTATAAAAAGAATTACTTGAAGTGAATATTACAATTTTGAGTAAACTGTCGCTAAATGTGATAATTGTTCGGTCATCTTCTTATAGGATCAGCGGTGATATTCTATTTAGCAGATGAATAAATCCATTCTAAATTCTATTCAGCGGATGAATGAATTATGAAATGACAGAAAAAGATGTGTTCATAACAGTTTCCAGGAAACAGCTTGAAACGATTTATACGGACCATCAACTGCTTTCGAGCGTATCATTAATTTCAAGCATCAGGAATTCAACTTTAATTTAATGAACGAAGATCTGCAGGACGCACCATTAATTTTACGGAAGCTTCGACAGCGTCCGGATGCAAAAAATATGACGCTTCCTACTTGAACTTCACTTACTCTCACAAATGAATGTAGCTTTTCACATTTGTAACAGACATTATATGTACGTACAGAAAAGTTAGAAGATATTTTGTTGGATCATCACTTTTCTCTTAATATGATTCACAAACGATCAAATACACGAAAGATGCAGTTTAGAAAAACTTATTTGACACGTGCTAGCTTCCAGAAAGTTAGTTTCTAGTGAGTCGTGTCGTGGGTAGAAGCTGGTTGAGACACGACCAGTAGTCAGTCAAGTAGCAAGTAAAGCCGAATTTATACTGTCCCACTGTGAAGGATTCATCGAAAAACGTTGCTTTCATCCTCCTTTCATCCGCAGTGATCGTCCACTGTGAACGGTGTAAATTCGGCTTTACTAAACTACTAGCCGTATCAGAGCCAATCTTAAAGCCTAGAAAACTAAGGTCAGCACTTCGTCACTTGAATATCGTATGCTGTGAGAGACAAAATCCGTACAATTGCTTTACTGTACCGTAGAAAATGAAAGTGAGATATTTTATTATATACATTCTAGACATTCGACGTGATTAAATATATTCAAATATACGTAAATGTATATTGTATAGATATTTATAATACTTATATATATATATATATATATATATATATATATATATTTGTTATATATATTCAATACATTTGACATGATTAAATATATTCAAATATACGTAAATGTATATTGTATAGATATTTATAATACTCATAATGCTTATATATTTATTTATTGTATATATTCAATACATTTGACATGATTAAATATATTCAAATATACATAAATGTATATGATATAGATATTTATAATACTCATAATGCTTATATATTTATTTATTATATATATTCAATACATTTGACATGATTAAATATATTCAAATATACGTAACTGTATATTGTATAGATATTTATAATACTTATATATATATTTATTATATATATTCAATACATTTGACATGATTAAATATATTCAAGTATACGTAAATGTAGTCTGTATAGATATTTATAATACTTATAATGCTTATATATTTATTTATTGTATATATTCAATACATTTGACATGATTAAATATATTCAAATATACGTAAATGTATATTATATAGGTATTTATAATACTCATAATGCTTATATATTTATTGATTATATATATTCAATACATTCGACATGATTAAATATATTCAAATATACGTAAATGTATATTGTATAGATATTTATAATACTTATATATATATTTATTGTATATATTCAATACATTTGACATGTTTAAATATATTCAAATATACGTAAATGTGGATTGTATAGATATTTATAATACTTATAATGCTTGTATATATTATATTATTAGTATTATATATTATTACTTACAATAAATGTACACAAACAAAGGTTGATCCATACCACATGAGTATATACAATATAATAGCGTTACAATTCTTGTTCTACAAATCTTGTCTCATTATAAGTTACCGAGCGATTTAATTGATATTTGTTTGTGTATATTTAACAGTGTTACGTGTTTGTGTATAGTATACAGTTATACATATTTGAATAGTATAGAAAATAATTCTCTTTTAGTTATATGTCTACGTTCTAACTGTATGAATACTTGTATCTCTCACTTTACATGGGTTCCAAAATCTACAGGATAATAACAGAAGTATGCTTTAAGAATGATCATCAGAAACGTGTTACTGTTAGTTCTCGGCGTTTATTTACTTTACTTAGCAAGTCACGAGCATGAGTCTACAATGGCAAGTAGTAGATGTATAAAAAAGAAAGAAAGAAAAACAAAAATATATAGGAAATATAAATACACAGTGACTCAAAAAATGCAGATTTTAAACGAAAGTATCTTTACAGGAAGACAAACTAGAAAGAAGAGGGAGAGTCAGATTATTGATCGAATAATTTATTACACTTTTCACGTCAAACTGAGCTAAAGATGAGAAATGCAAACAGGTCCAAAACTGATGGAAAAGCTGATATACTGCAGACTAAATTACCGTCACTTTTTGAACAGCACCTGTTGATTTATATCGCTAACACATTAATAAGTGAGCGCTTATATCACGGCTTGGCATGTGGCTGGGATCAATTTTTTCAGTCGTTGTACAGGAAAAACGAGAGATAAAGAAAGTTGAATTTTAATAACACGTTAGAAGTTGAATAATTGCAACGCTGGACGCTTCAAATTAATAGTAACATCCAGATAAGAAATTACTCGATCCATTATTTGCATAGTTGCATATTCCAGTGACGGGATTATAAAATCTAAAATCGCTCGAGAAGAAGTCAATCTGGAAGACCAAACGTACTCCGTAAAGGACGTGAGCGTACAGTGAAATTAATAAGTCGACGTAACACAAGATTGTCAGTGTGATTATTGATGACTTAAACTTCCATACATATACATCTGCGTTTCTGTCTATTCCACGGACAAATACATTCGTTTACGTTTTAGTAAAATCCTTGGAAATTCGCGTGTAGATTATTTTATCAGACATTATACATATTATAAAATACGTACAGAATATTTTATCAAATATCATACGTGTTATGAAATACGTATGGAATATCGTATCAAATATTAAGATTGCAGAAAATCAAATTTGCCGAGAAAACGGCAGTAAAAGTCCTGTGCCAGATAATCGAAATAACAGAAATAGCAGCGAAACGGAGGCTTCGTAGCCCATCGGGTGCAAAAAAGCAACGAGGAAAAGAGAGTAGCGGGTTATATTAAACCGCTGAAACTTTCACGTTGAACGTACGTAACGTAATCCGCGAAAGCCATTAAGACGTGGCTATCAAGGGAAACCGTGATAACAAGCACGCGCACTTTTGCGAAACGGGCGGCTGTTGCAGGCACTGTCGCTCGTAAAGGAGCCTCCGTGTCTGCAGTTTAGCCGGCATACGTAAATTCCATAAATTTCCTGCCTGTTAACAGCAACATCCGACAGTAGTTGGTTCCGAGGTCAACCGAGAGTGTATCTTTCCTACGAGGTGGCATAATGCAAATGAATTTGTTCATAAACACCAGTAACTCGAAGATGGTACCCCGCTGGGAGTAGCCATTCACATGTTATTTAGTAAGTAAGTTAGAAAAATTTACCAAATGTCCAGCTGGACAAATTGTAAACTACAAATTAAATAAAAGAAACTTTTGATCAAGAAAACAGCCCACTGATATCATTAAAGAAATAAAATAGTCAAACTCGAAGATGGTATCCTGCTGGGAGTAGCCATCCACATGTTATTTAGCAATTAAGTTAGAAAAATTTACCAAATGTCCAGCTGGACAAATTGTAAAGTACAAATGTAAAAAAGAAACTTTTGTTCAAGAAAACAGCCCACTGATCTCATTAAATAAATAAAATAGTCAAATTCGAAGATGGTATCCTGCTGGGAGTAGCCATCCACACGTTATTTAGCAATTAAGTTAGAAAAATTTACCAAATGTCCAGCTGGACAAATTGTAAACTACAAATTAAATAAAAGAAACTTTTGATCAAGAAAACAGCCCACTGATATCATTAAAGAAATAAAATAGTCAAATTCGAAGATGGTATCCTGCTGGGAGTAGCCATCCACATGTTATTTAGCAAGTAAGTTAGAAAAATTTACCAAATGTCCAGCTGGGCAAATTGTAAAGTACATATAATAGAAAACAGAACCCGTAACCTTCGTCCGTAGGTAGCTCAGAGGGTTCTCCGAACGTGGACATCGAAAATACAGAGACGCCAGTCACTGGATTTCAGTCACAGCCGATGAATCTTTCATTAACAATGTATTCCACCTTTTCCGCCCCACTAACGCATTCCACGAGCGACGATTATCAACGTTCTCTCGGATTTCTACAAAAATCTTATTGTAGCTTGAATTTCCTCCCCATCACTTGTATGCATATACATATAAATAAACAGTTACTGGACAGTGAATGATCTTTTGTAAATATCGTATACAAGTAGTTCTAAGGATCAAGATAAGAAACAAAATTAGGAATAATCAAATTGCGCTGGTGATTTTGTTTTCGAAAGATCGAATTTGAAAGCTTGTCGAATCAACGTGAATTTAATTCGCAGGCAGCCAGTAGTAGATAGGAGGTTGTTCTACATGCGAAAACAAGTCGAGAATCTCATTTTTTGAAAAAGTTATATTTGATAATTCTTCACTAACGTGTTTCAATTTTATTCTGCGATTTATGCAAATTCACGTATATTTGGCAAACTTTCAAATTCGACTTTCTCAAGAACGTGTTTCCCAGCGCAATTTCTTTACTTTTGATCTTCGACTTATCTTAAATCATAGAATCTCGCAGATCTCATTTCTACCACAAGCCATTACATACAGGCTGTATCGTGATATGTGAATCTCACTTCAGCAATGGTTAGGATGTACAAAAACGAAAAAAGAAAAAACAATGGAAAAATTCATACGAACGTGCCTTCTATCTGACCTTGTATCATAAGCATTTCTGCGTTCCAGTAATCCGCGATTGCTTATTTTCCTAGAAGATCCTTGAAACGACTACCATCCATTTGTATCATTTGACATGTGTCTGCAAAGATTACGAAATTCTCTGATACGACGACTACAAACTGACCTACAGACCCAGCTTAGACAAAAATAGCTGAACGAAATAAACATCGACTTATTTGAAGTGTTTAGAGGAAGATAGTAGACGATGAAAGAAAAAAGACTCGTACGAGACACCAAGAAAGCATAAATATTTTATTCTTCCTCCCTAATTGGTGAAAGTTAGTAGCAGTTGTTATCGAAGTCTAGCTTTTTAATAAGAAGACTTTCAATGGCTCGGCATTAATTGACTTATTGCGCTGAAGCATTTAATAGTACCGCCAACACAGCTTTAATAATTTTAAATGGCCGGAGGGAAATGAGTGTAGAACCGGAAGTTTACAACGCGTCAGCAGCTACTTAAACGTAACACAGTATAAAGTTCTCGGCGGTTACTCGGCAAGTTAACTGAAAACAAAGCCGAACGTCTTTGGAAAGACGAGCAAGGAAGTTTGTAACGAAGTATGAAACTTGGATACAATCCACTTGCATACGGGATACGTACTGTACAGAAGCGTTAGTTAGTCGGACTACTTTGAAACCGTACCGTCTTCAAACGTGTCTCGCATAGCTCCGATAAAGTTAGCTCGTGTCGTTTTTCTGCAGACCCTCTAACAGAAAAATTCTTTCCCGCCAACCTTTAGTATATATCTCGCTGAAAAGTCCTATTAATTCTTATTTTTAAGTACTCTTTATAATACATTGCATTTTGCAGATTGTAAACATTGCCGAACAGCGCTTTACATGTGTAGATTTTCTAGCAAATTTATGGTGTTTCTTCCTATTTGGACAATGAGGTACCCGATTCAATTATTTTACGTAAGAGAAATATCCTGTGTAACGTAATCATTGAACGCACATTGTGAATTGTAGTGGAAAAGGTCGTACGATAGCATATTACATTATTCTGCATATTAATATTCTACATTACATTACTCTAGTACTGTTCTATTAATGTAATTGCCCTATATATTAATCGTGTAGCGGCACATGAGTCAGAGGACGATGCAAATCGAGTGCGACTCGTGTTGTTATTTTGCCTCGGGACATTAACACCGTCTTGATGCACGAAACGTAACGATAAATAAACTCCAGGCAAAAACAATGTCGCCGCTACGTGCAAACGGACGCGATCGCAGCAAATTAGTTGTTAACGGAGTTATACGAGTTATCGAGTTATCTGCGAGCGATCATACACTGTCTTTGTTAATACGTTTACACGAGCGTCTCTCGACAGAATTTATATTTATTGTTGAGGTTATTAGATGTATATAAATACAAAGGAACGCGTGGATAAATTGCAAGGTAGAAAATATATGTTAAATACTGAAGTGTAAATACAAATCGGAATATTATTGAGCTGATTCATATCCGCACGCTAGTGTCACACACTCAAGAAGACCACCCGCTCAAAAAGGGCCACTCGCTCAGTAATCAGATAGACTAAACATCCTGCATACCACAGCTATCGAAACAATAACGAAAAAGGCGCCTCTGACACACACCCAAACCTCCAAAAGGACTAAACCCTCAATATAAAGACTATCCTAAACTAGAGCTCGAGATCATTCTGTTGTAACACTTTGAACCACCACTCTGTTGGATTTCTATAATAATTTCCATTATCGTATACGAAGTTCAATTTTCTTCAGCCTATTCGCGAAAGAATTATTTCGTGCGAACTGCAACGCGAGGAGATTACCGGCGATCTGTTAATTTCGCGATTTCTTGTATTTTCGACGTGACACTAGCACTCTTACTCTATGACTGAAAGCCCTGAAGTCATGTCTACAGTTTATGGCTTGCCTTCGACCCAGTTTCGTCTATACGCTGCCGATGGCTTCAGTGCTTGAGGAAACTAAAAGACCACATGTAGAGTTTTCTTAGAAGTGGTGACCACTTCAACATTTATTAATTTATTTAATTCTTTCAAATATATCTGACGGGTTGCAACAGCAATTTGTCGTTTCCGTTTTATTAATCCTCTACACCACAGTCGCAATAGGAAACAGGCAAATAATGAAATTATGTCTAATTCTTTTCTGCGTGGTTATTGTCTCAGAGTCGCTTGTCCCAGTTACATATTCTATATATTAATCGTAATATACCAATCGAGAACCTTAAGATCCCTAATGGATGTACCTTGGTACGTCACCAACGAACGATACATCACGACCTCAAGATACCCACGGTCAAAGAAGAATTATCCAAATTCAGTAATAGACACAGCACAAGAGTTAACAACCACCAAAACCTTCTAATTACTCAACTACTCGACACGTCGAACAGATCCGCAGGCTAAAAAGACATTACACCTTAGACCTAAGCGCTAGATTCAAATAGAATCAAACATACTACAAACACTTATTAATAGTGTCATAGTACCACGCCAGATAAATTTACTTAAAATTTACTTAAAATAAATTTACTTAAAGTAGCCTGTCTACAGTTTATGATCTGTCTTCGTCCCAGTCTTTTGTCTATGAGCTGTCGATGGCTTCGGTGCTTTGAGAAAACTAAAAACACCAGATGTAGAGTTTTCTTAAAAGTGATGACCACTTCGACAAGAACCTATGCTTTCCTTTGATCGATTTAGTGAACTGTAATTCTAAGAATTTAATCTGAATTCTAAGAATTAGAAGAGATATGAAAATACGATGTAATTAAAAAACGCGAAGGTGACGCAGGTACAGAATCAGAAGCAAAAGTACATGGCGTTGGAAACGTCAGAATCGCAGACATTAAAAAACATACATCACGACCTCAAGATACCCACGGTCAAAGAAGAATTATCCAAATTCAGCAATAGACACAGCACAGGAGTTAACAACCACCAAAACCCTCTAATTACTCAACTACTCGACACGTCGGAATCCGCAGGCTAAAAAGACATTACACCTTAGACCTAAGCGCTAGATTCAAATAGAATCAAACATACTATAAACATTTATTAATCATGTTATAGTACCACGTCAGATAAATTTACTTAAAATTCTCTAACGAGAATTGATTGTAAAATAAACGCAAATAGAAAAAAAATATATTAATCGTAATAGAAAACGGGGAATTACTTGAATTATGTCTAGAGAAATTCTTTTTTATCTTTTACCATCTCAAGGTTGTAACTTGTCCAAGCTAAATGAGACACCCTGTATAATAATCGTAATAGAAAACAGGCAATAAAAGATAATAACGACAATGGCAAGTATCAAATCTCGTTACAAGCAACAACGTTCGTTTTCAATCGCAACTTTAGCGATGGCAACGAGAACCGTGCGATTAGCAATTAAAGTTGCTTCAAGTAATCGTTGTCTCCTATTTAATCAAATGATCGATTGCACGAAATTCGTTGCGAAGAGGAGCCAATGGCCCGTGTATTTACGATTAGTTTAGAGTTCGTCTGCGAGGGTAGCTTGATACAAGCTTCTCGTTTCCTGGCTAACTGTTCTCGTCCTGAAATAGTCTGTTCACCGGAACTAAAGGAAGAATACAATAGTTTAGGGTTGATTGTTTAGAAAGTTGGAAGCAGAGTTTGCGCTGTCAAATTTTTCCACGTGGAATTTCCCAGTTTGATTGGCTGGAACAACGCAGTTCCAGCGAACACAAGTGTAAATAGGCGAAAGTAAGTTGAAAGATTGCGTATCGTTAAATAAGTCAACTGCTAGTAGTTAAGAGTAATCTTATTTCTTTTTTCGTAATAATTTTTGAGTCTGCTATCTTATTCCTAGCGACGTCGTCCGCATACTGAGTCGCTCAAGACCATACGCTTTATTTTTAGGTCGCTGCGTTTTAAAAATTCCTCAAAAATTCTTGAATACTCTTCCAAGTTTCTGGAACATCGTCCAGAAAGTAGTTTTATCGCTATATGCTACATGAATTTTTTTAAGCAAAGCAAAATTTCAACGAACATATACGCAGAATGAAAGATTTCTTCAAATTATTGGTCGAAGACGACAGAGTATGCAGACGTTAAATACGCAGGTTCATTGAAAGATTTGAAACTGTTGGAAATACAACATACTTGGCGGTAAATACAAATTGAGATCTTCGTCAGAGATAATTTGGAAGACAACAAAATTCACGATTTGCTGATGTTCATCGAGGAAATCAGATTACCGGATGGAAATTTGTATGATATTAACATTTCGCTGGATAACTAATAACTTTATAGTCGATGTAACATTAAACAATTAAAGAAAAGATAATTCTATTCGAATTTGCGCACTAAATGCAAATTAAAATTCCTCGTGGAAGATAATTTGGATGACAGCAAAATTCACGATTTGCTAACATTCGTCAAGAAAATTAAATTACTCCATAGAAATTAGTATGATGTTGACATTTCCCTGTATAATTAATAACGTAATAGTTGACGTGACATTAAACTCCACTTGGAGAAAAGATAATCCGAAATAAACGTAAGAAAAATCTGGAACGCTAATATTATATTTATATTATATTATATTTTCTTTGAAAATAAACACGACGTTTGTTGCAGAAACGCGAGGATTTTAACAAAGGATAAATAAATTTGCTGGATGTCTCTTGGAAATATTTTTATCATGCGTGAATCGAAGCGAAAGACATTTCCTCTCTATTGTCTTGTTTATGCGTATAGAGTTCGACTTTCATGACACAGCGCAGTCTCGAAATTAAAGTGTACTGTTGTCAAACGACACAAGCCATGGTTTCTCATGCAAATTCGTTTCTTTTTGTCGCGAAATCGGTTTTCTAGAAAAAGTCATTGACCGTGGAATATATCTTTCCCCGAAGCTTCGGTTCGTTTCTTTTGATCCGGGAGACGAAATTCTACGGTTCGGTGATCGCGATTCGCCAACTTTCGCAATTTACGAAACATTCCGTGTTCTTGGGAACAGCGGAATAGCGACCGTGGTACAGTCGGTTTCCTTTACGATTTCTTTCTACTTTCTTCTCTGTATTACCTGTTTAATGGTCGGATTATATCCTGCGGTTGAAAGAATCCTTCATGCAAAAATCTAAAGACTTTCAACAATTCCGTTTTAATGGCACGAATATTCTCTCCCTCCCACGGTTTAAGTATAATGACGCTGCATCTTTTCGTCAGCTTTTTATATTTATGGTAATTGTTTCGTATTTAGGAATGCATAATTCAATGAAGAGATTTAATTTCGCTTTGAACCGGTTAAAACGATAGTGTCGCGTCGACTCGAGATTATTTCACGTTCCCCACGTAAGGTGAGAGATTCGTACTCCAATTATGATAGTTATCGCAAAATTTATTACAAAATGACAGAGTAACGATACGGAATGTTATAACAGAACAGAATAGAATGTCGAGTGCTGACTTGGGAGGGTTTTTATATCAAGGGTTTGGTTCCTGTGGAGGGGTTATCGCTGGATGCCGTCACATAGGTATGCTGTTACTGCTTAGTTATAATTTTGATGGCTATGGTATGCACAATGGTATGCAAAATATGATTATCCTATCGCTGTATTCCGAGACCATCGTGACAATAGCATCGCTTCAGAATAATTTGCGTATACCAAGAACACATAGACACAGATAGTGACGTACCGAAATTGTTAGAAAGTGCACATGTTCGGTATCGAATTTCCAGTTTTAATTCGAACCTTCATATCGCTAAGCTTTTATGGAATATTTTCGATAAATATTAATTTCCCTTCGTTCGTATATTCAAGCGAGTTTTCGCAAACAAACACTGTCTGACACAAAACACCGACCAATTTTATACGCGCTACCTCGTTCAGAAAAATGTGTATATTTGATTATTTTTGACAGAATGTTATTTAGTTACAAAGTTACAAATTGGAAGATTTTATTCTTCGTCAGAGGCGTAGAACGCAGTGACGCGATAAAATTTATTTGTACAAGTTAATATGCGATAAAGAGATGGACATCTGTAAATGTGAAACATCGTGGAACAATTTTATTTTTATTATTCGGGGATGTCATTTGATGGCTCAACTCGTTTGCTTGTCCAGCTACGAGCTCTTCCAACTTCATAAAACAACTATCATAATTCATTCTGGCAATAACGTTTAAAACCAGTTAATATTATATACGATAGGATGAGATTTTAAATAAACAATTTATAAACCGTGTTGGGGACAAAACTTAAAAACTTAGAAAAACACGAGGCACCGCGTTCCAGCAGATTTACATTTTTACGATCATTTAAACAGCGACGATAGAATTGTGAAGATATAGAGAAGGTTTCAACGTAGAATACCTAAGCTTCGATGTGGATTATTTTTTTTTTTTTTTTATTTAATTTTGGTTACTTTACAATTTGTCCTTATGGACATTTGGTAAAGTGTTATATCTTGTTGGTGAAGAAAAAAAAAATAAAATAAAAATAAATATAGCATGTGGGTGGCTACCCCACCCTTTTCTAAATTATGTCTTTTATGTCGATGTGGATTATAGCAAAATTTCCTGAATAATACCAACCCGCAAAGTGTAAGCAATATTTTCAACTTATTTCACTTTTGTTATTTAAATAATACTAATTACATTACACATAATTTAATAAGCTACAAAAAGGCATTATAAAACAAAAAGCAGAAATAGGATACATCCACTACGAACGAAGCTGTATTTCTGTGAAGTTCATAATGCATCAACTAAATTTCCTCGGTTTCGGATCATTCTAAATTATTCTGCACAGGAGCTTGCAATTTTTACATTGTACAGGTACACATTGTACAGAAAACAGGAGCCCTAATATCGATACATAAAACATTAAATCGTCGCACAGGTAATGCAGTCATTGGTTTTCCAATTGCAAGATGAAAATAAACAATTACCTCCTGTCGATCGATCACTGACGATTTCGTCTCTTTTCGTATATTTTTTACCCTCCTCTAACACGTTGACTGCCACGACACCCGTATTCGGGTGACATCCGAAAGGGTCGCGTCACCCGCATTCGGGTGACATCCGAAAGGGTCGCGTCACCCGCATTCGGGTGACATCCGAAAGGGTCGCGTCACCCGCATTCGGGTGACATCCGAAAGGGTCGCGTCACCCGCATTCGGGTGACATCCGAAAGGGTCGCGTCACTCGCATTAGGGTGACATCCGAAAGGGTCGCGTCACCCGTATTCGGGTGACACTTATTTGACTACTTGCGAAGGATCGTCGTAGGTATTTGAAAAGATATTTGTGGCGGCACTCGACCACGGAACTTTCCAACAGCTTCGCGACACAAAGCGCTACACCTTGAAAGCGTAAGGCCGAAATGCCTAATCTACCATCGATATCCCTACGGTTCTTTCGCCGAATATTCGGAAGAATGCATACGCGGCAACCGTCGCGGACATCTAATAAACGCGTGCATAGTGGAAATATCGAGGGGCAACAAAGAAAGACTCCGTTTGGTTTCGAACCAAAGATTCATTCTGCTCCGAGCTGCGAAGTGCGAAAGGTTTAGTGTCATAGCGAAGCTAGCTCAATTAGAGATACGTGATTATTGAGTCTTGATAGGTAATCGTTAATCGAAAATTGTTGACTGTTGTTTGTTAATAGTTTAATAAACTTTTTGTTGAAAATCAAGAGTATTTCTTGTGCGAACCTTCACCAACGACCACCTCATATTCTAAAGGAAATAATAAAACTGTTGAATTGCTATAAAAATAATACGAAAATGGTTTATTAAAAAAATGATTTACTCGCATTAATAAAAGCAGAGAACGCTTGGTACTGCGGCACGCATGGCCTGACGGAGATTTCAGTGAAAACACGCGTGGCAGTCAACGTGCTAACAAGCTTTCTATCTCGATCTGTTCAAATTCCGATAGTAAAAACTCCCATTGTTTTGAACTGAACTCTCAACTTTTATAAAGAGACACGTTATTTATGGAATGGCTGGTACTTATGAACGGAAGCGTAGGTCTGTTTTCGATGAAACTTATCCCTAACAATGCCCCTGAAACTCGACGCACATGTTGAAACCTTATTACAAGTGTCGCGCGTAGGTGCAACACTAGCGCTACGACGTATTTTTTACTGCTCTTGTCAGCGATTCAAGCGTGAGTCTCTTTAATTGGACGTCGCTGGTAATTTATACGATCACGGCGTACGCTAGAGACGGTGTGTGACGTTTCGTTCCTGTCGGCTTTTATACGCGCCATGTAATCCGAGGCTCCTTTACGAGCAGGAACCACGTTTGCAGCCGAAGATATATTTCATCGAGGCGTCCTCACGTGTTCCTCCCTGGTTTCGCCTGCTTCTGCCGGGGCTGCAGTTTCACTGTTCGAGGTGGAGCGCTACGAAATGGGCTTGCAGCGCGCCTCTGCGCCGAGAAATTTATTTCGTTACCTATTTGCTTTGTACGACGCGCAACCAGGCACAAACTATCGTTAGCATCAAGCTGAGTAACAGGGTCGCTTGATCGTAGCGCATGTCGAGCAGCAACGCTGGCGATGATAACATTCCGCGAAAATAAACGCGCTGGCTGACGATAAAATCGTGTTAGCCTTCGGAAATTTGAGATTTTACAAAGCATCGATGACGTGCGTGCTGCGGATATTTACGAAGATTCAAATTTTTACCATCATCTCTGAAGAAATGCAACTTGAGCAGATATCTTATTTCATCTGCTGGATATAATAACGTGCGTCACACTTTGGGTATTTTATACATTTTTCCATATTATTATTATGTGCACTCTATGTATTTTTGGAGTTTCAAACGTTCCGTAATTGCATGAAAATGAACAATGTATTAACAGTGAGTTTCTACATATTATACGATTTAATATTTCGACACAGTAGTCAACAAATTTCAGCAATTTTCATTTCCTCTCCTCTGTTTCGATTCATTCGCTGAACTAAATTAATGTCATAATTTCATACGTAGTATATTAACGACAGATAAATTATCTCCTGCTATTTTGGTGTATAACATACTTTATCAATTCCAATTTCTCTTCTTCCAAATGACCTGTTGCCTTTCTATTTTTCTGCATCTCGTACGTGTTTATCTTTGATATATACAATACAGTAAAAAATGTGAAACGAAAAGAATATGCATCATACTAATCATTTATCAATAATATATTCTATTTTTTTCAGAATCTTTCGTTTCATGTTGAAGCCAAATATTAGATTTCCAAGAGGACCATAAGAAATTAGTAAGAACATTACAATATTCGATTACAAGTTACTTGAGCCAAATGTTATAGTTCTAGCCTTTTCTTCTACGTCAGTGTTATCATATTTACGATCATGTTGTATCGAGATTAAGTCCAAATAAAATCTTGGCACACCACTGTATTAGTCATGGCACTTACATGCTAATTAGTTGCATACGAACACATTAAATTTCGTAGTACTTTGGTACAAGTGCAAATATTCGATGTTACGAATTTTTACGAAGTCCGAACGAAATACTGGCATACCACTGTATTAGTCATGGCACTTACGTGCTAATTAGTTGCATACGAACACATTAAATTTCGTAGTACTTTCGTAAAAGTGCAAAGGTTCGATGCTACGAATTTTTACGAAGTCCAAATGAAATACTGGCACACCACTGTACTAATCATGGCACTTACGTGCTAATTAGTTGCATACGAACACATTAAATTTCGTAGTACTTTCATACGAGTGCAAACATTCGTAGCATCGAAATTTTACGAAGTCTGAATGAAATACTGGGACACCAATATTAGTATGTATTAGTCGTGGCCCTTACATACTAATTAGTTGCATACGAATACATTAAATTTCGTAGTACTTTCATACAAGTGCAAAAATTCGATGCTATGAATTTTTACCAAGTCCGAATGAAATACTGGCACACCACTGTACTAATCATGGCACTTATATGTTAATTAGTTGCATACGAATACATTAAATTTCGTAGTACTTTCGTACGAGTGCAAACATTCGTAGCATCGAATTTTTACGAAGTCCAAATGAAATACTGGCACACCACTGTACTAATCATGGCACTTATATGCTAATTAGTTGCATACGAATACATTAAATTTCGTAGTACTTTCGTACAACTGCAAAGGTTCGATACTACGAATTTTTACAATTTCCGAATGAAATACTGGCATACCACTGTACTAATCATGGCACTTATATGCTAATTAGTTGCATACGAACACATTAAATTTCGTAGTACTTTCATACAAGTGCAAAAATTCGATGCTATGAATTTTTACCAAGTCCGAATGAAATACTGGCACACCACTGTATTAGTCATGGTACTTACATGCTAATTAGTTGCATACGAACACATTAAATTTCGTAGTACTTTCGTAAAAGTGCAAAAATTCGATATTACGAATACGAAATGTAAAATCTGATAAGAAAGAAACCTCATTGGGAAAGAAGAATATGTGTCAATATCTTCCGCAGCTACTAGAACTGTTCACTCGTTCGATCAAAGTTTCCTTTATGAGATCTTCCTCTCTAGCGTGGTCCACGTCAAAAATACGGTGTATAAATTAAAGCAAAGAGTAGATCTACTAGACAACAGTATATACACACATTTATCATTTCAGAAATCTACTATGATTCTTTCAGACGAGAGAACATATTGTAAAACGTGGCGATCGAAAACCGATCCATGTCACTTTGCTGTTATTCGAGAAAGCTTGCCACGTTATACCCGATCGACAAGTAGCAAAGATCAACTTACGAGAAGCGTGTAGAAAGTAGCGTTGCAAAGAGTTCTCCGCTTCTAATGCCTTGTTACCTGAAACTTTTCGCGGATCATGTGACGACAATGAAGTATTGCAAATGCACCTGGTGTTCGTGTAGCGCGACTTGTTCGCGCGTCCGTTAGGCGAATCAGAGGCGGAAAAACAGAGCGGAAGAAAAGCAAGGCGAGGAGGCGGAAGAGGGCGGGAAGGGCGTAGGCATAGCGCGCGTATTCCGAACACCGGTGGTTAACCTTCCGGTGATCGTCTGAACGCTCTTCCGGGAATTGTCTCGCGTTCACCATTCGGTCACGGTCTATTTCCGGGGCTGGGCGATCGCTTAACGACGCATTGTACGTATGTATTTATGGTGGAAGCGATAGAGAGACGGTAATAAATACTGTTATACCGGCATTAACGTTAGCAACGGTGCAGCTCTCTCTCTCTTGCTCAGAGAGCTTCCTCTGTCGCGTGTGGGTAGCGCACAGAAGAAGGTCCCCCGACAGAATAATGAGAGGAAGGCGGGTAGGAGGAACGAGAAGGAGACGAAAGGGGAGACCAGAAGAAGACGTACCGACAGGAATTGTGGCCGTGTCTTCGGACTCTCGCGCTGATGCTTTCTGGGACACGAGAACGTGCTCCCGTTACGCCAAACGCCCGAGCAATTAGCGAGGGAAACAAACGTTGTCCTGTTACGTACTAACCAACCGCGTACAAAGGTAATAGAGTCGCGCCAGGCAGAATGCATCTATGCTAGGGGAACGGTGGTATGTGTGCCGGAAAAAAAGGCACACCGCGGCGAGCAGACCGAGAAAAATGTCCTGGTTCCCCTTTGCGTTCGCTGCTTCCTCTGCAGGACCTCGAAATTACAGCCTTTGCAATCGGTTACTATGAATGGCTATTGGTTTTTGAAGTTAAGCGACAGACGAGCGTTTGATCGAGATCTTGTTCCTTATTTTTATTCTATCTTTCGCCATGTTCTAGAGATTAAAGTATTTACAGAGATAAGCGTGACGTACCGTTATATTTGTTATGGCATAAGCCGCATCTAAATGTTTTCATTAAATGCTAAATCACTGGATCACAGAATTTTGGATACAAATAACGAATAAAATATCATACCTAAATGCTTGAATCGCTAGAACACGACAGAAAATGGAATAAAAATAACGAATAAAACATCGATCAAACGCTCGTCCGTCGTTTAATTTCAAGAATCGAGAAACATTTCAGGAACTGAAATTTGAACAGCATCGCTTGTGTTTACGCTGTTTGCATGTTTGACGATTAAATCCTAGCGGTGTTTTATTTATTTATTTTTTTTTTTTTTTTCGATGCTATTATGCGATGAAGAAGAAACATGGGCTATCTCACGAGTAGATACTCTAAGTTATGTGGAGAAACTGAGCTGTTAATTTATAAAACCGTTATTAACCCAATATAGGCGCATGAATTTGAACTTTGGGGAATAATAGCAATCAGCCATATAAAAAGGATCGAGAAACTTCAAGCAGTAGTCCTCTGTATAGTGGTCAGCGAAGTTATGTTAGGAACGAAGAAGTTAGAAATAATCATAAAACCGGATCCGTTGAAAATCACACGTTTCGCCGATAAATTTAAACAGCGAATGAGAAAGCCAGCCAAATAATTCATTTTCGAATAATTCGCTACTATTAATCATTAAGCAGTTTCACTCATCCAACAATTTATTTTCTAAACGAGAATATTTGAAGCTATAGACCAATGGGAAATACCTGCATGCTATTATCTGCGACACAGCTACACCAATTTACCGAATGTTTTTTGTAATCAAATTGTAAATTTTAAATAGGACGATAAAACGGGAAATTATACGATAACAGTTGCTGAAAGTACTTTATAGAGAATGAAATATTTATTCAAATATACATTTTAGGCATTTATTTTAGTTATGGTTATTTGAAAGAATTAGTATGTAATATGTTTAGCAAGAGATTTATAATTTTAAGAAAAAATAGTTAATTTAATAAATTGTTGATAATTGATATTTAAGAAACTATATCATGGTTAGTGTAGTAAAATCATATATTTTTTAAGATGCATATAAGAACTATTTTCAATATTTTAAGAAGCGAATTTTATAGAAGCGATATACAATGAAACAAGTGACACCAGGTGCAAGATCCAGATTCGGTGAAGAGTACTATATATAAAATTATTATTTTTCATATTGCAATTTTTATAACTGACTTTAAAAAACTATATCGTAATTGGTCTACAAAGTTCACATACTTTATTACAAGAAAATAAACCAGAGTGCATTTATAAACAATTTCCAATATTTTAAGATGTAATTAATGGTGCATAACGACGTGAGTGACACCAGGTGCAAGGTCCAGATTCGGTGAAGAGTGCTATATATAAAACTATTATTTTTCATATTGCAATTTTTATAATTGACTTTAAAAAACTATATCGTAATTGGTCTACAAAATTCATATACTTTATTACAAGAAAATAAACCAGAGTGCATTTATGAACAATTTCCAATATTTTAAGATGTAATTAATGGTGTATAACGACGTGAGTGACATCAGGTGCAAGATCCAGATTTGGTGAAGAGTACTATATATAAAATTATTATTTTTCATATTGCAGTTTTTATAATTGACTTTCAAAAAACTATATCGTAATTGGTCTACAAAGTTCACATACTTTATTACAAGAAAATAAACCAGAGTGCATTTACAAACAATTTCCAATATTTTGAGATGTAATTAATGGTGTATAACGACGTGAGTGACACCAGGTGCAACAGCCAAGTTTGGTACAGATTACTATATATGGACAACAATAATAACAACAATAATCAGTTTCCATACTTGAATCAGGTTGTACTAAAAAATAATTTCCAACGTTTTTAAGATGTAATTAATGATATACAATGACGTAAGTAAGAGCAGGTGCAAGTGCCAGGCACGGTGAAGATTACTATATATGGCTAAGATTCAGGGGAGATCCATAAGAATGTTACAACACGAAACGTCTCTTGTAAAATTCTTCTCCAAAGTTTCGAGTAGGAATATAAAATAAATGAAAAAATATTGAAGCAAGTACTCGAGCGATTGTAATTATTTTAATATTCAAGGTGAACGACCGCTATAAATCGAGTATATCGTGCATAGCCTGCTGTATTTCTATGGGTCACGGATAAAAGAAATTAAGTCGGAAAGCAGTAATACAAAAGAGCCGGGTACGAAAAGGCTCGCGCCAATTGTCGGATACTACCTGTATCCAATGGCAGTGAAGCGTATCTCACGCGAAGCGCCAGTGAATCCAGAGTTATAGCAAACGGTGACGGTCAATCGCCCTGGGATTTATGTACCAGGAAGATGCCAGTGCGGATCTACCCATTTATGTCCATCCGGCCATGGTGGGAAGTTCGATTAAATTCACGGTTTGAATGCCTGCCGACATTTTAAATGTTAACACATGTTGTTTTATCAAAAAGCACAGATAAATTTATGAACTTGTAATTCTGACTTATACGCATGTTTCTTACCTCGTCATAGAGGTAGCAACGGTACCATGGGCTATTAGAGAAAACTCGTTTTTCTAACCGATGGTTAATACGCAGTTATATTGCAATGTTAGTATATGTAAATCTAGAATCAATAAATATAATAGCAATGTAATAGATATGTATGTGCAACATAGTGTATTCACGCGAGAAATAATTTGAATTCCATTTCATTAAAAGTTGCGTGATTATTCTATACGTATAGCGACTACGAAACGTGTTGACACATATCCTTATTTTTCAATCAATATTTTTATCGCTAAACCATTTTTTTTTTTTATTATAACCTTCTACATTTTATTTTCGTAGTATCCTAATTGATATGCAAATTGATATTATAATACATACAACAGCGCGGCAATGCTTGTTGCAGCCATTGTATGAGGTTGTCCGGAAAGTGTCTTTCGCAAACGTGTTTTTAAAAACGCGAAAACATGTCTGTGAAATGTATCGTACGGAATTCGATGAAATAATATAAAACGAAAAACGTTTATTATTTCCTCATAAAACGAAAGAAACTTTTTGGATAATCTAATACATATATATACATATTATTTGCGAGCACATGATCGCGAGATAGTGACGATTATAACAAGAGGAGCGGGAAAAGAATATTCCGACTGCAACGAAACTGAACTGTTCGTCGTTCGTTCCTGACTTTGTAAAATTATTGATCGTAAAATTATCTTTGGGAAATTTAAGATTCCAAAAATTTATAGGGTGTACATAATATACAAGAATACACAAGGTGTAACAAAACACGTGGAACCACTTTGGGTGCTGATTGTACACATTAAAACAATGAAAAACGCTTATATAAACACGTGCTCTATTCATCTTCGTTTATGAAGATGCACTGGGAATATTGAAATACCAAAGCTCAGACCAGAAGAGGCTTCTCAACAAATTGGAGAAACATTAGGATCCATGACTGGACGTCTACATCGTAAAATTATCTTTGGGAAATTTAAGATTCCAAAAATTTATAGGGTGTACATAATATGCAAGAGTACACAAGGTGTAACAAAACACGTGGAACCACTTTGGGGGCTGATTGTACACATTAAAACAATGAAAAACGCTTATATAAACACGTGCTCTATTCATCTTCGTTTATGAAGATGCACTGGGAATGTTGAAATACCAAAGCTCAGACCAGAAGAGGCTTCTCAACAAATTGGAGAAACATTAGGATCCATGACTGGACGTCTACATGTTTGCCTTGAGATGCAAAGTGGTCATTTTTAGCATCTCCTGTAATGGAAATTAAGCAACACAAAGTCAACGCGGAAAATTCGTTATGTCTCATAAACGAAGACAGATGAATATGCTTATGGAAATCTTTTTCATTGTTTTTAGATGTACCGTCAGCTGCCGAAGTGTCTGCCACGTGCTCTGTTACACCCTCTAGAAGACGTTTAAAGTAGAGCGCTTATGGTATTTAATGGTATGAAACAAATTTCTGTCTCCACTCTATTTGTTTAATTTACGTTTATAAAAATAGAAAATCGCATGTCGATGTCTACAATACCGCGACTCAAGGTGCCTGAGATTATTACAAGATTTCTACGTTACTTGAGACATGAAAAGAAAGTCGAATATACGTGACCGCCCTATTTACCATTATTATGTAGCTATTTAAAAGAGTGTAGTAGTCAGAGAGGAAGAAATAAATTACACTGTAAGTTGCAAACAAGCGTACCAGTCTGTTTACCCTCTCGAGTATTCGCTGGAAGAAAATTACTGCAAATACATGGAGAACACGGAAAGCAACGACATGAAATGATAAACGGGGCCGAAAGAAGAGCACGGTATGCTCGCGTACCCTTCAAGTTTTCAGTTTCACGGTCGACTGATAATAAATAGAAGTGGCCAACAAATCCATTGCCCACGACCTCGTAGCTAACATATTGTTACAATCTGAGGAATCTCGTTCGTTCGTTATCGACTAACAATAGACGTTAGGTTGCCTCTGTCCTCTAGTCCCTGACAGTACCTAAACAGTCTCAGAGAATACCGGAAGCGCATGATTCTCGCAGGCGAAAAAAGCTACACTCGGGCGAGGCAAACCAGGAGAAAGAAAAAAAGATCAAGAGGAAAAATCTGTATTACGAGGTATTGTTAAAAGGGGAGATTCGCGGTGCACGATACAACGTAGAAAACGACGGGATGGGTTTCCGCTGTTTGCAGCTCGAATCTTGGGCCCGTA
Source organism: Bombus pascuorum (assembly GCF_905332965.1). Taxonomy (NCBI): domain Eukaryota; kingdom Metazoa; phylum Arthropoda; class Insecta; order Hymenoptera; family Apidae; genus Bombus; species Bombus pascuorum. The sequence continues at coordinate 1,558,819 of NC_083494.1, forward strand.
AGACGTACGAGTGTAGAGGTCTGTGTGTACGAGTTGAACGATACAATAAACTTTCTCCGCGAGAGGACTCTTGCGAATACGTGTCCTCCTTTCTGCCTCATCGGATGCAAAAGTAAGGTAAGGTAAGGTAATGGCATGGGAACCGCGGCCGAGCCAGACCCGTCTCGGATCCGCTTGACTGGCTGGAAACTTCAACCTGCTGAATCCTTGGTCGTTTATCGGCGGCCGCGGGTACCGCAGATCAAACGGAAAGTTTCACTCGGAATCGGTCGATCTGCGGACTCTGCGAGACGCTCGACGATCAATCGGACCAACTCCTTTCTAATACGGTATACAGCAGACGCGACGCATCGCAATTGCTCTTCAACGAACAGAGTAGTTTGCATAATTGGCTATCCACCATCCGTTCGTTGGACGGAAGATTATCTTGTAATTGCGACGCTAAACTAACCTGTTTTGATAGCTTCGATGAATTTGTATAGCAGATTGTTTGATTTTATTGAGGAATTTATTTCAAGATTACATAGATAGATCGTAGTCTTTCTTCCCTTTTATATTTTAATCTGCGTGTGTACAATGTGCGGTCTATCATACGATGATAATCAGCAAGCACTGTGATGATTTCAATTGACAGGAATGCGAGTACTGTGTAACTTCGAATAACTCATTTGTACATTCAAGGCGTTAAATGGTGGCATAATCGGCAATAATGTGATTCGTACGAAGTTTTATTTCCGAGAAAATTGACCTGAATGGATCTCGCTATGGTCTAATATCTATATATACTTGTGTTTATTGTACGGATCGAGAAGATAAAATAAAGGTGGATATTCATGGACGATAAACTTTATTAGGTGCTTTAGAAATGGCTGAAAACGTTTTCTGTTCTCTTGAACATCCACAATTATTATTGTTCCTCTTATGAAATTCCTACGGAATTCAATTTCTTTTGTTAGCATGCAATCAAAATTTATTGTCCTATTTCGTTTTTCATTAACAAATATACGGTGCATAAGTTTAGGTATCTGTTTATAACGGGACTCGCTAACACTTATCAGGCAAATATTTAAAGACAATTAATTGTCTCGAAAAAAAAGCTGCGTTTTCGATTTACTTTCTCACGCAGAATCGCCTCTTTTTCGGTTGCATGTTACGTTTCAAACGTTATTAACTAATTTAACCGCTTCTTCTAACTTTTTAAATATCTAAAGGAAATATTGCTCATTTTTTTATAGATCTTGATGCATAATTATTTAGAAGTCGGATTATGATGCAAAAAGAATAATATAGACATAAGATGTGTCACTAAAAGCATGTTCCATTGTTAATATCATAACATTAACCCCTTAACAGACAAGGACTCTGCAAGAACATTTTATTATATTATTCTATTTATTATATTATTTTATTATATTTATTATTATACATAATTTTAGATTGTGCTAAATGTGATGCTATATATATTGTGCTTATGTTGTGTATTAAATGGTATTTTTAATACATCTGTATGTCAAAAGGTAATATAAACATAAGATGTGTCACTGAAAGCATGTTCCATTGTTAATATCTTGACATTAACCCCTTAACAGACAAAGACTCTGCAAGAACGTCATTTTATTATATTATTATATTTACTATATTATTTTATTATATTTATTATTATACATAATTTTAGATTGTGCTAAATGTGATGCTATATATTGTGCTTATGTTGTGTATTAAATGGTATTTTTAATACATCTGTATGTCAAAAGGTAATATAGACATAAGATGTGTCACTAAAAGCATGTTCCATTGTTAATATCTTAACATTAACCCCTTAACAGACAAAGACTCTGCAAGAACGTCATTTTATTATATTATTATATTTATTATTATACATAATTTTAGATTGTGCTAAATGTGATGCTACATATTGTGCTTACGTTGTGTATTAAATGGTATTTTTAATACATCTGTATGTCAAAAGGTAAATATCATAGATGCCAGGAAATAATATTTATTAAAGACAAAAGAATGTATTTTGTGTACTGTCCTTGATAGGTAAGAGAGAATTTGCTCTCTAATTGTCTACTGTTGTGTTCCTCTTTATTTTTTCACATTTACTATGATGTTGAAAATCTTAAAATGCATATGAACTTGGAGAGAGAATAACGTGCTTATCCTAAGGCATCCAATTAATTAGCATTAGCGTTGTTTTATTAAGTAGGAAGGCAATAGTAAAAAATGGTGCATTATAATAAATCGCAACAACTTCCAGATATTTTCAGACTATTTTGCTGGATTAGTTTCATTTCCAACTGACACGAAACAAAAGCTTTAGGAGATGGTGCACGAAGCTCCATACGACCGGTTTAAGTCACGTTAAAAGTAAAATCATGTACTTCTGCGCGCCAGTTAAATTTCAATTTAAAGAAATGTGTCTTGTATATCCATAATTTCTGACGTGGAGAATAATTTTAGCAACTCTGGTGGATAATATGAGAATATTACAGAACATGAAGTGTACTGAAAATGTGTTCTGAACGTATTACAAATGTTTTAATTTCATCTTGTTATTATTATTTCAATATAATATTTTTATTGTTCCTTGAATACGAAGTATCCAGTCTTTGTTCACAAATAAAATGAAAAATGTTTTCCATATTTTATAATAAATATAGAGCATTTTAAATATCCATTAGATAACTAAATTTCAAATGCTAATTATATAATTAACAGCGGTGCTGTTTATATAATTCTGCAATAAATAAATTTTGTTCGCTACAATAATTGCAGATATTTACAATCATTAATTATTACTTAATCATTCTGTTAATAATCTAATACTGTTTTGCTTGCATGAGGAGTAAAATAACCAATGACTTATATGTACGTAGACGAGCATATAACTAGAAATATTTTACTTTCATGATATGTGAAAAATATATATTATTTATTCTAAATTAATAATGAAATATTGTAGCAAAAATTTGATGGATTGTCAAAGAATACGTAGCGTCTGTAAAGCACAGTGCAAAAATATGCCTGAAACTGGCTATGAAACATTTTATCGTAAATTCTAGGAAATTTCGTTTTTATGTTGTAGGCGGCAACTCGACATAAAGTTCGTTTTAAACGACAATTTAAAGAGCAAAGAAACAATCCTAAAACTGCTGCAAAACAAACTGTGAACTTGCTTCTTATGTGGCTAATAACCTATATTAGTGGTTGATGCGACACAAGACGATAAATAAAGAAACAGAAAATTAATTTCAGTTAAATTGGCACAAGTATTCTTTTCTATTTGTATGGTCGCCTTGCTGTATCTTGAAATCGATTTCCCTGAAACTTAAGCAAATTACCTGCTATTACGCTTCGAGTACTCACAAATTAAATTCTCCCCTGTTCACTTCAAAATTATGCATTGTAGATTATGATCTCTAGTAAAATTAGATAACCATAGGATACAGTGGAAGGTCTCGGAGTACACTCAGACAGAAAACTTTTATAGAAAACGTACATCCGCGAAAAGATTTAACAATTTAAATAAACGAAAGACGTAGAAAAATTTAGTGGCTAATTGGCAAGAAATGACAGCTAAAAATCTACAACATACTATTCATATATAAAACAACCCTCAAACCGATATGGACGTACGCCCGACAATTATGGGGCACGGCCTTCTACATAAAACTCCCATATGAAATCAATGGAGCGATGGAAAAATAAAATTGATAGCCATTCTGAATGCAGATTGGTACACGTCGAACATACAATAGCCTAATTCCAACCTGGTGACAAAATTCCTGTACACATATTATATATGTATTTTATATACATATTACATTATATATATATTTGTAATTACATATATATTATTTTAAAACGACAGTGAATTTATACTATGTATATACTTTATATTTTAAAAATATATATAAATATTTCGTATATGTATTATATTATGTAATATGTATTTTATATACATATTATATTATATATACTTGTAACTATATATATATATTATATGTATTCATATTTTAAAACTATATCTAAATATATATTTATATTTATTTATTCTAAATTATTATGTATATAATATAAATAATATAATATAATAATAAATTTTATATATATAATAATTTAGAATAAATAAATATATATATATTTAGATATAGTTTTAAAATATGAATACATATAATATATATAATATAATACATATAATATATATATATAATTACAAGTATATATAATATAATATGTATATAAAATACATATTACATAATATAATACGTATACGAAATATTTATATATAGTTTTAAAATATAAAATATATACATAGTATAAATTCACTGTCGTTTTAAAATATGAATACATATATGATATATATAATTACAATATATATATAAATATATATATGTTATATACGCATAACAACAATTTACGTAACAACAGGAACACGATTCACTGCAGATATTATGTTTAGCTCGAATGTTCTATGAAGGTCACATAGGCAAAGATAAAAATGAAGTAGATATCTGAAATTTGAATTTTAAAACTATAATGAATTTATATATACGCGTGTGTAATAATGTATGCAATAATGTATGTGACATCAGGATGGTAAATAATTGCAAATATATGCAGAACGAATGACATTATGGACATCATTGAACATGTATAACACGACACCATCTGTTTTAGGTTAAAGTATTAATTTTATATCTTGAATCGTCACAATTTGTACGATCGCGTGTTTCATTAAACGATTTTTCATTAAATGATAAGAGGATGAAGTTGCAAACAATTTTGGAGGAAATTGTAGAGAAAAAAGAACATTTTATGCAGCTGTATTGAAAATCGTTTGAATCTGTCGATTCGCTTCAAGCTATTCCGTCTTCTTGGAAGGAAGAAAATGATATTGAGAAATCGCCCTTTGTTGCTTTACAACCTGCATTGTAGTATCGGCAAATATTGTCTTTTGATGCTCGATTGTGCGGAGTTTAAATCACAGATAGTTTCCAACAGTTGCAAAACTTTTCTCTTCAAACTTCGTTCTTCAAGATCTGGACAATTCCCAATCATTTTTTGGCAAGATATTATTCGAATTTTTAAAAGGCATTTAGTTCACTTTGTTCGATGGCAAGGGATCATTCGAAGGAGAAATCGAAGCATAAAATATATCATAAACTAGAGAAACATTTGCAATAAGAGATAACAATGACAGACACGAGTTTGTACTTTTAGCAAGATTTTTACATCTTTGGCAAAATAAATATATTACACCGAAACGAGATAAGAAACTAGTCTCAAGAACGACATTTAATGTCTTGTGTATGATAATGACTTTACGCCAAATTTATAATCATATCGATACTATTAATGTTACAAATAAATAATGTTTAGAAAATACATTCATACGACAATCCTCGAGACGTATAATTTTGACTGGCAATATTTATTAACCCCTTAAGTACAAGTACATTTTCATAAATCATTTCCTGCAAAAAGAAATGGTACAATGCAATTATAATATACAATTGACGACTGTGCCGTGTTTCACGAAGTTTTCGTTTCGTTATCTGTTGACGATACTTAAAGGATTAAATGAAGCGCTGATGTTACCTCGGCTACGTATAAAATAAACCACTGTTTTCATAGATTTTGAGACACAGTTTAATGTTTAGCATTTGATTGCTCTGCAACAGACTGTTTTCATTCACAACGACCTACCGAGTATACTAAAGTTACTCGGTTTCCTCCTGGAGCATCCTGTCTGTACGAATAAACAAGACAGAAAAGAATAGCGATGTATAAATGCGAACGAAATCGCTAAATGTAAAAAAAAAAAAAAAAAAAAAATGCAATTTAGCAACTTGGAAAGATTGGAAGAAGAAAAGCGGTTGAAACATGCGTATGTGACACGTGTAACATATAAAAAGTATACGTATATTTATAAGAAATTCCATTATGAGATTATCCTGAACACAATCAGTTCGAATGGTCGAGGTTCCATCGTATTTTGGAAAAGATCGCCAGATAGATCAATTCACGCAGCCGAACGATTCGCGAAGCGAAAACACTTTCGTTCGTCCCCTTTCTGTAAACAGTAAAACGTTTGCTCAAATAACCTGCGATAACAATGAAGATACATCGTTTTCTTGGCGATGCGCGTTGGAAGCTGCATACGCGCGTGTGAACTTTTTCCCGGCTCGAAAACAGCGCTGGTAAACCGGTCATGAAATCCTTTAAGAGTGTACGGTAGGTATGTCGTGCTCCATGCCCGCACGCAGATTACGCTCGTAAAATTTTTCTTTGATATTTTTACGGCCGTAGAGATTTCCCATGTGTCACTGGGATTATTACAACCCGCGACGACGAATAAATAAAGTTTCAAGCGTGCGAGGCCTGTTAAAAACCACGCCACTGAGTCAACGCGTTCAACTGTTTATGGAACAGTAGTATGTACTTTAGAAATTTCAACTGCAATTTTCAAACTCCAATGTATCAAGGAAGATTGTTTAAAAAGACGAATTATTATTTAAAAAAGCGTCGTGAATGATTATACGTTGTACTTGTAATTCTACTTTAAAGCTAGCCAGATCTAATCTACCGTAGCATAAACCGCATTAAATTTCATCAAATTAAATCAAAATCTAACTCGAACCACATGTTGGATTTTTTAAATGTTAGTTGCTATATGTTTTGTAATTTTTTTTCTTATTTGACCATTTGATGGATATTCATTAAATTAAGCTTCTTTCTTAACCGTTTGCTATTTACTTTCTGTCAATGATAAAGATTCTATCAAACTTCGGTTATTACAGTTAAATCAAACTACGTGTTAACTCAAAACTAACTGAAACCTCATGTTGAATTTTTTAAATATTATTTGCTATATGTTTTATATATAATTCTTTTGTTATTTCACCATTTTATTGAAATTCATTAAGTTAAGCTTCCTTTTTTAACTATTTACTGTTTATCTTCTGTCACTCATAAATATTAAGTCAAACTTTGCCCACTAGAGCTAACTCAAACCACATGTTGCATTTTTTAAATGTTAGTTGCTATATGTTTTATATATAATTCTTTTGTTATTTCACCATTTTATTGAAATTCATTAAGTTGAGCTTCATTTTTTAATTATTTACTGTTTATCTTCTGTCATTCATAAATATTAAGTCAAACATTGCCCACTAGAGCTAACTCAAACCAATGTTGCATTTTTTAAATGTTAGTTGCTATATGTTTTATATATAATTTTTTTGTTATTTCATCATTTTATTAACATTCATTAAATTAAGCTTCTAACTATTTACTGTTTGCCTTCTGTCATTCATAAATATTAAATCAAACTTTGCCCACTAGAGCTAACTCAAACCACATGTTGCATTTTTTAAATGTTAGTTGCTATATGTTTTATATATAATTCTTTTGTTATTTCACCATTTTATTGAAATTCATTAAGTTAAGCTTCCTTTTTTAACTATTTACTGTTTATCTTCTGTCATTCATAAATATTAAGTCAAACTTTGCCCACTAGAGCTAACTCAAACCACATGTTGCATTTTTTAAATGTTAGTTGCTATATGTTTTATATATAATTCTTTTTTTATTTCATCATTTTATTGAAATTCATTAAGTTAAGCTTCATTTTTTAACTATTTACTGTTTATCTTCTGTCATTCATAAATATTAAGTCAAACTTTGCCCACTAGAGCTAACTCAAACCACATGTTGCATTTTTTAAATGTAAGTTGCTATATGTTTTATATATAATTCTTTTTTTATTTCATCATTTTATTAACATTCATTAAATTAAGCTTCTAACTATTTACTGTTTGCCTTCTGTCATTCATAAATATTAAGTCAAACTTTGCCCACTAGAGCTAACTCAAACCACATGTTGCATTTTTTAAATGTTAGTTGCTATATGTTTTATATAATATTCTTTTGTTATTTCTCCATTTTATTGAAATTCATTGAATTAAGCTTCTAGCTATTTACTGTTTGCCTTCTGTCATTCATAAATATTAAATCAAACTTTGCCCACTAGAGCTAACTCGAACCACTTGTTGAAGTTTTTACACTGTTGTTTGCTATATGTTCTCTAATCTGTTTGCTCTTCGATTATTTTATTCGTAAACATGAAATTAAGCTTCTTTTTTAGCTATTTACTGTTTACCTTCTGTCATTGATAAACATCAAGCTTCGTTCACTACAATTAAATCAAACCATAACCCAAACCACGTGTTGAATCTTTTAACGTTATTTGCAACATATTTTGTAATTTTTTTGTTGTTCGACCATTTTATTAATAAACATTAAACTGAACTTGCTCCTTAACAGTTTACTACTTAATTTCTTCTTTCGCTTAATTTGCGTTTATGCAATCGGTTGTAGTTTAGGTTTAGCTTTAGCAATATACGATAAAAGTACTTGGAATTGTTTGTCACACATTTTTATCTGATATTTTCTATCTTTTAAAATAGCCCTGTTCGGTATATATTGAAGTTCGAAAAAAATCGTAGATACCGACGAAATTGTAAAGTATTAGCGGAGTTTCTTCAGGAACTGCTACTAGAAGTATCGTGGCTCCTCTGTATCCGTTTAAAATTTGAATTTCACGCATAAGCATCTCTACCTTTTTTCTACCGAGCAACGTACTGGACTTTTTGTTTCTTCGTAACAAACGAACGAGAACTGCGCTTTTACCAGGTTTTGTAAATTCCTCGCGATCGTGGAATTTGCTTCATTTCCGCAATTGTTTTTACTTCACTTCGTATTAATAATAAACGCGCGGAGCTGATCTTTGTAAATTATCTTTTTCACTAACTCTTTAACGTCCGAAGCATTAAATCGTTATCTGGAAACCATGAAACTGATATTTACGTTGCATTTTATTATTTCAAAGTCAACAACGCGGAAATTAAATATTAAAGTTGTTCGCCGCTTTAATGCGCGTTAAGTTGCTTTTTATTGGGACAATGTTTTTAATGAAAGGAACTGAATACTACGATCGGCTTCTACTCTTAATTAATTAAATAATTGATATTGTAGTGAACTGAGAGAAAAATTCATTTTTCTGATAGCAGTCCTACAATCGTACGTAAAACGTAGTCGAATATCACATTTCAAAGGGACGCGATAGAAAAATATAGATGTTAATTCCCAACGAAATACACGAATTTGTTGGCCCTTCAAAATCTATTTCATCAGAATTGAAATAAAAGAGTCTTATCGAAGGAAGCTACACGATACCATTGATTTTTATCGAACACGGAATATTTCAAATAAACCGATGCATTATCAGGGACGAAAGGATTAAAGAATATATACGACAATTTCTTTTTCTTTTAAATTTCCAAATACATGGCAATCAATTCTCATCGAGAATTATATGTTAGACTAACACGGTACAGTGACATGGTAATTTTAAATTATTTACAGTTGGTTTTATGTGAGTGAACGTTCTTTTTCAGTTGAATCTCTCGTGCAGTTCTAGAGGCAGTGTCTTTTTAGTCTGTACAGTCCAACAGTTGGGTGATTACTGGATTCGGATGATTGCTTATGCGATGAACTTTGATATTTTTCTTTCACTTCTCCTTTTATCGTAGATATCTCGAGATTCTGGTGCATCGTTTCGTGTACCAAGGTGTGTCTATCATGGTTTTTAATATTTCCCATTGAAATCGTTTTTTTTTAATTTATTATGTACAATCTATTAAATAACGATATTTAGCACTGACTATAGTGATTTATGTATGTCTTGAAAGCGAATACCCCTATTGGAACATCACATTGTCATCGGTTGGCTTCGTTCAATCTACAGAGTAGTTGGAGGAAGTGGTGCCTTTCTTGGTTTTTCTTGTCCCTCGCAGGTGTCCAGAAGATTCACTGTGAGACTATCGAGATGTCTGTAGTCGCCATTGGTACCTTTTGCTAAGTTGAACAATTTATTTCCCTACTGTGGAATAGTCAGTTTCCTCGTTCATTTGGTGACCTGGAATGTACTAATCTTCATTCACTATGGCTCTTAGCTTCCTATTCTGCCATCTTCTTATACCTTTTAAGCCAGAAACACTGCCACGTATTTGCCGTATGTCTAAATTGGCTTTAGCATTATCTCGTGTATTAATAATTTGTTTATGTTTGACAATGGAGAATTTTTCCGAGGAGGATTTCCATGTTGGATTAGCAGAGATCTGAAAATCAGTTCTCAGTCGCTGAGGAATTTATACTGTTGAGTGAAAGAACCAGATTAGACAATCACCCTAACGACCTAGTCAAGGAACTCTAGGCAGCCAACCTATCTAGAAAACTTCACAGAAGGCGCCCTAATGACCTTCTCCCGCAACGATAAAACAACACGTTCGCACAGAAATCTGCTACACTTAAAGTCACATGGACAGATCTAATGAGAAAGCATCTGCGTCTTGTATCTACAATTGCCAGCTGAAAAGATTTACCAAATGTCCTCACAGGATAAATTGTAAAATTCATTGGAGTCAAACAAAAAAAAAAAAAAAAAAAGAGAGAAGAAAACAAAAATGATGGAATTGCTCGCTATTCCATTCCATTGACATGCCATAATAAAGCGAGAGTTCTGCACATGCTTTCCGGAAATATGTTGAGACTAGACCTAAACAAACTCATGTATCAAGATTAGCAACATGTAACATGCTTCATCCAGGAACAGATTACCTGGATATTCTTGAGGAAAATATGTTGCTCTCAGTTGGAAGAATACTTGTTCAATACATTACACGTGTCTACTATGTTTATTTTCTGCCAGCAACAAATTCAAATCGTTAAATGTGGAGACTCGGTCCTGATTAGAGCTAAGCGATAAACAGCGATAAGCGTACAACGACGTTCCTATCAACGGTAACAAGTTATTTCAACACGCGACGCGACGATGCCGTATTTTTGCAGTTCACGGGTATTTATATAATTTTCCAGCATTAATAATCAAGTTTATTGCGGAATATCCTAAGAGGTTAGCGCTAAATCAGTATACTGTCAGGAGTCTATCAGTGTATTCTGAAGAGATGAAACAAATGGAAAAAGTTTGTATGAATTTGAAATTCAGAAATAATATTATTAATTTTATATTATTGCTATACCATACTATTCGTTAGAATGAATATAAATAAATAGAAATGATATTTATCGAGTTACCTGCAGAAAATTAAAGATATGTAAAAGGCAGATGTTTCACAGATGTTCTGTGAAACAGATGAATGTCGATGACAATGATTATGTGATATACCAATGTCGAATACATGATTATACGTACAATGTAATATATATTTCTATCATCTTTTATGCATATGGTTCGAATTTCAAATTTTAATATTTGTTATTCAAAAATACACCCTTTTGAAGTAACACAAGCTTTCATTGATTAAGGTAATAGTCAATGAGCCAATGAATTTTTAAATGTCCCTATCTCATAAATTGTTGTAAACATTTGAAATTAAGAAGCAATTCTACAAACAAATTTTCATTTTTTACAATTTTTTAGTGGAATGTTTGCGAATTAACCCGTTTGCATTCATTTAACTGTTACGTTATATTTAATATTATCCTGCCTATTGAATTTATATAATTATTCATAGGCATGTAAGATATTTAGAAAGGAGTGCAATGTTTTCTAAATGTTTAACATATTCAATTATTGTAATATTGGATTATTTCCTGTTTGCTCTTTTATTAATTGTGCAATCAAATTCAAAGTTGACAAAACTATAAACCAAAAATGTGATAAATAAAAATATAAACATGTTGTGTAAAAGAATTGCATAACAAATTAATGTCTGACTAAATTGTTGTTTACGTATTGTTAAACTCATTCAGGTAAAAATATTTAGTCGAAGACTCTCGTATTTTAATTACTAGATGTTTTTCCTTTGAATATCACGAACAATGAGAGAACGAAAATAACCGTATAATACAGTTCTCTAACTACTGTAAAATATCCCATAAATTGTTATATGACTTGTTTATAATATTTTTCGTATCTTACGTGTATAATATTTCTTACTAATATTGAAATATTGTTTATGAAAGATAATTATGATGTTGCATTAATGATATTGCGATAAAATGCATTATCGTTACAAAATGCCGTGATATTCCCGATTGATATTTCCATTGTTGTTAGCAGATCTTCCACGCGATATTTCACGTGTATTATACGCGTATCGGAGGAAAACAATTTAATAAATACATTTATGAACATTCGAAAGCCACCGCAGGCCGGAAGTTTCTGAATAGATACAAAGTTTTAGATTACACAGAAGCGTCTTATAAAAGTTGCGCAGCTTTTTTCCTCGACCATAAGGCGAAGAAAGAAGAATCTGCTCGACTTCTGTGTGCGAGCACGATAAGATATTTTAATACCCGCGGGAATTTTCCACGTGTCACGTAGAATATATTTTCCGGCGAGAAGCACCGACTTCTCATCTTCATGGATTATATGCAGCCAAGCTTTCACGAAAGCACGGAAGCTCCCAAAGATTTGCGATTGGCTCTCGCGAATCAGAACCGCGTATAATAGCTCTAGAAAGTTTAATCTCTGAAATGAAAATAGATACTTAAAAAATGCATCAGCAATACCGCATAAATGGAATGCAACGAATCTTCTGCCAGACGTAACTTCGTGTTATTTTGAAGTAGTTTTATCCGATATTGTTGCGTCGCAATATGCAGATGCAAGATAAAAGAACCTGTGAAGCTTGGCCATTAACAGACTGTGGATTTTCATGCATTTATGCTAAGTTTAAAGATGGAAAAAACACACGGAATTCCTATGATATATAAAAATATATAAAATATCCAAAGTAGAGTATCTCTTACAATTTTTAATGAGAAAAACGAATCTCTGTATTTTTAATTACGTTCATAAAAATCTGCAGAAAAATCCGCAGCCTAGTCGTTTAATATCACGTAAAATTTGCACGTTGGTGCACAAAACACTGGGAAAATGATATCAAAGAATACAGTCGTCATTTCGACCATGTTCTTCCCATAGATAGTGTCTCGACGTACGTTAAAACATTTGCAGAATTCTGTTCAGATTTCTTTCTTCAGAATACAGAGAATTTTTAAAAATTTCCAAATTTCTATGTCGTATTTATTCCGAATTTCAATTTGCACGTATCAGACGATATCGCACGTGGAACAGCTATGTAGTATCTCTCGGAAGTTCTCGATTCTTGTAGAAAACCTAAGAGAACAGACGATGTCGCAATTTACAAATCGATGGTTGTTAGACGCCCCTGAATAGTTTTGTATGCTCGTAAGTGTCCGCCTACTCTGATAGTTGGAGTAATAGTGCAGTAATGATATACTGTATGGCAAGGGAGAGATCCAAAGCTGAATAAATTTTTCTGTCTATTGATTGGCCGAGCGCTGTATCGCGGGGTCACTAAATGTCAATTGCTATTGTGAATGAGGAGATGCAAAATGCTGGTAATTCACAACTTCCACATATCCATATGCAGAGATTTTGCATCCATATACATGATGACTTTAATCAGTTCATGTGAACAATTATGACGTGAAATTCGTAAATGAAACAGTTGCAAACTAGCAGGATTAGACATTCGTATCATAAAGTGAATCTTTTTAACAATTATAGCACTTTTACCGAGCCTGCTTTTCAAGAAATATCAAATTTATAATTAACAATTTGGTATCAGCAATAAGGGAGACTTTTACTGACAAGATGTTTGAATATCTTGTTGTAAAATCTTTTCAAACTATTCTAATTCATGTAGAACTATATCATCGTCCTTCTTTGCTATTTCCCTCATTTGTTATCGTAAGATTCGGAAGTTTAACGGCTTCGTTTTTGTCAGGAAGTTAATTAATGCGTAGATGTACGTGGCATTGCGCGGCGGTGCCCGTGGACGCGCGAGAGCCGCAGCGATCTCCGAAGGGGATTGAAGTTTGGTGCTGGACCTTCCAGCACCCGGGAGACACCAAGCAGTCCCGTTGGGGATCCGGACGGCCCCTGGGAGAGTGCGAGACGTAATACGGACAGAGTGTCGTGCGCGGGGGGCCCGGTGTGTCGCCACAGCGGTTCCCGGGCGCCCCTCGGTCGCAGTAGGGACGGTCATCGTGGAGGTTTTAGTCGGTTGGAGTCCGACACTACCACGCCGCTCTTCCCCCTAGAAGCGGCGGGTGTCCGTGCGGATTTCCTCCACGAAAAAAAAAAAAAAAAAAAAAAGATGTATGTAGCATGTATTCTGTCCATGCATACTCAATTCCACCCCATTTTCAACTTCAGGTGCGATTCAACTTCGAATTCGTATTTTTGCTTCGCCTTTCAGAACGTTCGTTTAAAAGTTACGAATTTCGAAAAAAGATACGATAAAATTCCTTGCAACTGAACGAACTGCTTTTTCCTATATCTTTCAAATGCAGACAAACTTTCGATGTTTCAAGCTTCAGTTGAAAATTTTCTTTTTAACTAAAATTAAAAACTGTGCAAATATTGCGAAAATGACAATCGTATTTAAAGCTTCATAACTTCACGATAAAGAAAATTTCAACAGCAGGGAGGATTCAGGAGTCAACAAGCAGGATTCAGTGATTCAAAAACCAAGTGGCTGCTGCTTTCGGCTATTTGATCGACTTATAAACTAACAAATTAATTTTCTATATTTAATCAACATACGTACTTTGTATACTGATATATTATATATGTTATGTTTATATATAATTAGACTTAATTGGCATCAGTTTCGATTAATTTTAATTACGTGTACAATCGTACTATGTATTTAATTTGTAAGATTATTTCCTGTGAAGAAGAATACATAATTTTCTGGTTATTTCGATGATTAAAGCGTAACCGGTGTGTTCGATGTTTCTTGCAAGAAAGTTGCTATAGATCCATAAAGTGGGCTTGTCCTTTATTAATTTTTTTATTGCAAATGAAAAGAATTTGAATGTAAATGTAAGAGACCACGGACGTCAATAACAACAGGAAGTCGACTATACCACAAAACTTTCCAGAAAGCTCATTTTGTTGGAAGTAAGCTTACTGTGTCAAATATTACAAGACATTTAGATATTAATTTTACAAACTATATTTTAGAAACCAAATTTTAATGCAATGCTAATTTCAGAGAATTTTATGCCCAAGAATATCGTCTACCGTCGCAATAGTATTAAAAATAGCAAGATAATAATCTGTAAGATACTTTATGCGTAAGCTTCTCTCTTTCGTTTCTTTTATATTTGTTGAATCATTTCTGCTGAATAAATAAACGTAAAACAAATGAATTTTCTTTTTTTTTTTTGATAGTATATCATTTCGGACTTGTGCTGTACAATTTATTTTAAACTTGTTCTCGCTGTTTGTTTTCTTCGTCGACATTTTGCATAATTCCCTATTATCTAACTTTCTCGATTGAACGAAAACTGAAATTTTACAATGAAGTTAAAACGTTTTGTTGATACACTGCAGCTGCTCGCGATTTAAGAAACAGAAGGTTCTAAGACGTTCAAAAACGAATGCATCATCATTATTATAAGAAATGTGAGATTACCGATGTACAATATTACCAGCGTCCGGTGAAAATGTTTTGCTCAACTCAGCTACTTTATTGCAACATTGAACAACACCTGAAAATCAAGCACAACCGCGAAATCATGCGGTACAGCGTAGAAATTTCACTGGCCGCGTAAAAACCTTTATCGTAATAAACCTGCATAAACGATAAATCGCATTTTTTGTTTCTTTCGCAAACTAAATCAAACGAACCGCGCGAAATAGTTTGATTAAATACAAACTATAAGGAACACTAGAACTTAATCTTTCTGCGTGATGAAACGAAATTGCGTGAAAATAATGTCAAATAATCTTACACCACCTTACGCTTGGAGAAAGTACGTGATTACGAACAGATAGTATTAGGTTGTCCGGAAAGTTTCTTTCGTTTTATCAGGAAACAATAGACGCACTATGTTTTATTGTTTTATATTATTTCGTCGAATTACGTACGATCCATTTTGTTTTGTTGAGACAAACACCGCGGCATTTCACAGACTTGGTTCCATGTTTGTATGAAAATGCATTGTTGTAAAAAACATTTGCGAAGGAAAGACACTTTTCGAACAACCTAATACTTTCAGCGGTTTTGTGATGCCAGCTTTTTGCATTTTTCAGTCGCATAAGCGTTATGAATAATTTTCGATAGCTAATTCCGATAGGATTTTTATCGTTCATCGAGAAACCTAATTTTTTAATAGACAAAATTTAATGGACGGATATTCGTATCAGAAATCTAAAAATCTGAAAGTCTAATATAGACATATCGAGCAAATGTTTTGATGGCAAACGAATGCAGTGTTGAATGCAATTGAGAGTCTGGTGAATTTCGGAATTCAATTTCATTCTCGCTATTCGGTGAGTGATGAACTTGCAACGTAATTGTAGTAATTTGCTCTTACTCTCGCGTCATTTACGCTTTATTTATACGAGTAGCAAAACGTTCGATTCTTTCGAAATGACAGACTGAACATTTTTCAAGACTTTCAGTAAGAATTATGCAATAATTTAATATTACGTATGTTGAACTAAAAATATCTCGAATGAGGAGTTTTATCTTCAACTGTATTCCGACTGTAAATTTAACTTACAAACAAATGATCCAGTTTTCAGTAAAACTCTAATTTGGTTTAAAGGACAATACAGCAAGTAGTGATCGATTAAATTCTTTTTAAATATACCGAGTTTCTCTGGAAAATTTCTATTATTCCTTTATACATCTAATAGACATTGTGTTTAAAAAAAAACCGTGAAAAGAGCTTTTCAGTGCAACGATTGTCGTCAGATTGATAACATCGTCATTATTAGGGAATAAAGAATTTTGTTAATATTAAAACAAAAACTGCAATATTCTTGAAGCTCGTTAAACTCATTTAAAGATCTACGTATTTAATAAAAATTCTTATATCTAATTCTATTAAATTCTTTCGAGTGTCCAGGTAAAAGTTGCGTTTTACGCGTTTCGTGCTCCCTCATTAATTTACCGCTTGTCTTCGCTCGCAGATACCCATCGATTTTTTAAGACGAGACTTGGTCGTTTAAAACTTCAAACAAGGAGATATTTTTTATCGTTGGAAACTTTATATGCTTGTAGCAAGAAGCATTGGTGTAGATTCCATCGGCCATGGGAGAACATAAAGGGAGCGGAAGGCTTTTAGGTGGCAAATAATATTTCCCTTTGGCATTATTTCCCCTCATTTTGCAAGAATAATGTCTCCAAGACTCGACAATTTTTCATCACTTTTGTTGCGACAAAGCGTCTATGAATCCTTTCTTCCTTTCTTTCTTCCCTGCGTTTTCTCTTCAAAGGAGAAACCACGGCAACCAGAGGCAGAAAAGCCAGAAACGCCAGTAGAGAGCGTGCGGGGAAAAAGAAAGTCTAAATAAAAGAGAATAGATAGTCTAAGAAAAATGGTTACAGGAAGAGAAAGCCAAAATCGGACAATCATACGGAGAGAAAGGAGAAGATTTTCAGGCGAAAAAAGCCATTCGTTTTCATCAGATGGAAAAGAGAAAAGGTCCATTTTTGGAAACGTATTATCTGCATCGACAATACAATTTGTTCTACTACCGTATGTACATTGCTGCTTATAAGTAGACATTTTGGCCTGATATAAAACGTAGGAATCGATAAGAAATTATTGCTTTCTTTGTTCTTGTAGAACCAAAAGGTATGCAGTTGCTACAAAAAGTATTACAACATTTACTTACTAATTCATTAGATCCAAACGTATTAAACGTCATATGATTTATATTGATTATAAACAATTTGATATGAAGAGGAAAATTTCATACATATTGTGAAAGTATGTATATGGAATGTATATTTGTATATAACGAATGTCATTTATGTCTAAATGGAATGTATAGGGCGTGATAAAAGAGTTCTTCATAGGAAGATATTTTTCGTAGCTATTGTGTATTACGTCAAGTATACACCGTTTATTTAAG
This sequence comes from Bombus pascuorum, assembly GCF_905332965.1. Lineage (NCBI taxonomy): Eukaryota > Metazoa > Arthropoda > Insecta > Hymenoptera > Apidae > Bombus > Bombus pascuorum. The sequence goes on from NC_083494.1 coordinate 1,576,817, forward strand.
ATATTATCAACAACATATTAAAATTAAATACACGATTCCTGGAAGTGTTATCTGGTCTGAAACACCATTGCTAGATACTTTCTGAATTTGGAAGAACCATCTTTATTTTATCTGCGACCCAACAACCGAAGAACAAAACTGATCTGTAAATCTTTGACATCTGCAAGTGCCAATTTTGTTACCGCATAACTAACTTTCGAAAATAAATCGTGCGGTGAATGATATTCTGCAACAGCAGAAGATACAATCGTGCTGGATTTTCTTTTCTGCAATTTTTTAATTAAATTGCACTCTGTCAAAAATAAGCGAAATACTTCCATTTAATTGTTCGAATAATCGCGAGCAGCACTGTACAAAGTGTTGGAAAATAAACGGAGGATATTTACAAGGTGGATTGTAGATACGAAACGAATGAAAAGGATAAAAGATATCGACCATGACTCGTTTTTCAAATTGTATAAATTGTAAAATATGAAGCCATACGTGTAAGGCAACCAGGAAAAAGAATCTCGCGGAGATATCACAAATTTACGCTCGAATAAACTCACTTTGGTCCTTACCATTTTATAATCCACTAGAAATATGTTTTAAAGAGAAAGGAGGAATTAAAAGAAAGAAAGCATGGGTGTGACGTTTAATTTCGTATAGTGCTAGAGAAAAGCAGCTCAGTTTCTGCTATTTAATACTGTCTAAACGTTATGGAAATTTTCCTCTCTTTTTCATTTCCAGGTCTCAGTCGTATATTGCGCAGCTGCTACGATATCTCTGCTAATAGTTTTTTTTAATTATAATTCTTCCTTGCTGGGTGTTGGCTAATATTTATGTTCGAATATATCAAACATTAGATCGCTGTATAAGTCTACGAATTCGATTTGCGACAATACAAATCGAATTAGAAATTCGTATGTTGTGTAAAAATCTTTGACTTTGTTACATTTCATTGGATCTTTCACGACGTTAAAATTATTCAACTTTCTTCTATTTGTTTGGTCGAAAAAGATGAAAATCCAACGATGCCAGATCTTTCAATGCAAAAGCCCTTGCTGGCTTTCTGATTATTAAAACTGTTAACCGTGTATGACGAGTATACTCGTCATGAGAAAATCACCATTTGCTATTTAAATATAAATTTTTATGAAAATTGAAACATTTGTAAATTTTAGATATTTTAGAATATTCTGAAAGAACGGAATAAAATGGTGAAAGAATTGTCTTGAAAAAAGACGAAATATTTACAAATTTCTGAGTATACTTTTTTTCTTTCTTTGTTTTTCATTTTCTGCCATCTCGTCAATGTATTTGTTACATTCTTGGAGAAACTAAAATCCTTTCAGAGCAGCTGCGCCGAGAACTGATTAAATCATTGATTTATCATTTTATTTCCAAGTATTTATTTGATTTTTCTTTTTCTGGTTTTCCTTTTTTTCTTTAAGCAACGAGATTATGAATATATATAATATCAACAATTTCTAGCAACAAAATTATTGATTTTTCAAGGAAACCAACCGTCGTTTCGTTGTAATTTAACTGAATTTTATAGCAGTTGCATAAGTTGTGTTCAACGAGTATACTCGTCACCGTTTCATTTTTACGACACAACGTAAGTACACGCTTTTGAAACAGGACTGCTAACAGATTAAGAGATTAAGGAAGATATTTTACTCCTGTCTTCCCTACGCTCTACGAGCATAGTTCATATCGATATTATATTTACTACAACACCGAACACTCGATTCTGCGAACAGAGGCAAGTTATGCAGCAACCTGATCTATCAATAAAAATAATTCTACCTTAAATAAAACGAAAGAAAGACTCACGAACAGACTCACCACTTGCTCCTGCCGAAGTATCAAAGCCACGATTACCATTATCACTCACCTAAAACAAAAAGAAAAAAGAAAAAAATAGAAAATTTAATCAGTCAGAGATTCTTGAGAAATTTCCTTTATAAAATATAATTTCACCGTCTTTTTCCCGCGTAATAATTAATCGCGCGTGTCGCAACGAAAATACCCTTCCGATGTAATTTCTCGCGAAATTGGAGAAATTCTCCGCTAAATGAAACCGTGGAAGGAACACAACCGGCATCTCGACCGTTTGACGGAGGAAAAAACCTAGTAGAATTTGCCAGCGGTGTAAATTCGCGTCCTTTCGGCTGTTTTAATCCAGAGCGGGCTAACATACGGTTACGAGGTTGTCGTGTGCTCGTTACCAGGTTTCGGCAATACGCGAGTGCCGCGCGGAATTGAAAGCCGCGCGGCAACTTGCCGAAAGCATTCTCGCGAGACGTGCGGAAACCGGCAACTGCAATATAAAAGATACACGCACGCCACGTGAGCATGCAATGCCTCGAATTCCTTTTCCTTCTATCTTCGTGACGGCGTTGCATCTTCAGGATTACGTGGGTCGACGAGTTCGAGCATGATAAAACATGGAGGGCTACGTGTCTGCTACCGTGTAACTCCTGGCATGCGAGTCGTTCACTAAAATGTTCCCGCTGTTAGGCGCCGTTTGCCACTCGCGAGAGTCGAGATATACGAAAAAAAAAAAAAAAGGAAAAAGAGGAAAGCGTCAAACTTTATTTTTGTCCAACCGAGTCGTTGCGCTAAAAGTGCATTTTTATCCGGTGTACACGGTGCGACAGGAAAGTAATCAGTAAAATACGGATGTTTGGGCAATCGCAGGATTATTTAAAGATGTGGAAATATACAGAACGTACGTGGCTAATTTGCTGCAACGACCAAACTCGGATTTTGTCGAAGCGAAGTAATCGTCACAATTATTTTCAATTTTAAAACGATGAAATATTTTAACGAGATATTAATTTATTCTTATCTTTGGAAGATTGGTATGATTCCTATACCGCGGATAAAATAATGATTTCATAATAGTAGACAATGGAAATTTGGTAAACGTACATCATTGTTATACTAATTTATATTTGATCTAAATTCATGAAACGGTGTCAGCTTATTTTCGATGCTCGAATTGTAATTTTCAGCTATTGTTAGCGGTATTGTCTAAAATAATTAATTCACGAATTAATTCCTGCATTGTTATGCAACGAAATGATCACAATATACATGTTCTGTTTTATTAAGTTTTTGAATTAAAGCTTGCTGCAGGCATTGATCAAGTCAAAATCCATATTTCCCGAGATTTAAAAGGACGTCCACGTACTCGTTCAGTTTGTTCTATTGCTCCGATTTCGTTGGAAAATATTGATCGCGATCTGGTACCACTGCATCGCCGCCAGTCGTTACGAATTTTGTAACCTTTTGCTTAAAATTTCATTATTTCAGCGAAATAATTTGGAGGGAAACAGAAATCTCTGCTTAAGCAACGTCAAAACGTCAAATAATATACAAAATGAAATTATATGGAATGATAGAAAAGCACGGCTAATATCGAGCACGAGTAAATCAAATTTCCAAAGCTGGTTAGACTCTGCTTTCAATATAAAACATATTGTCAGGTACGTGCTGTCTGTACTTCAGTTTCGATTAGATATCAATTAACTTTGACGCCGTGTAAAATACAGCAGGAGTATTACAAATTACAGCAGGTTAACAATAATTAAATGAATTACATGATAATAGATTGCCCATTGGGAACTAAAATCCAATTTTCCAGTCTCGCTTTAATAGCGAATTCGACTAAATCTTTCGATTAAACTCGTGGTGCCAATCGGATGTACCATCTATTGCAAAAAACACATCGTAAAACGGTGATAGGATTGTAATTTCTCGATTTCAGAGTTGTCGCTCATAAATAAAGCGGACTTCAGCCGTTTCTGTGTATTGTCTTTCGTTCGAAGGAACAGACAGATCGTATTAGATTCCTTTGTTTCGTTTTAATCTGCCTTTCTCTTTATCTACTCGTGTATAATTGATTGAAACAAAAAATTTCATTTCCCTGTTACAGGAATCCATGTTAATCTGTGCGAATACGTTTTCCGCGGAAGAATTCGAAACGAACAATTGTACACGCTGCAATAATTTCGATTACCACTCGGTTAATGACTTTAACGAAAAATGTTTCGAACAGAAGTTGGATGATTTCAAGGAGCGCATAATTTCACGTGATTAGTTTATTAGCGTAGCAGGATGCAAAGAACACGTATGGAGGTGAAGTTTATATTTTTAAGTGCAATTTTTAATGCATATCCTTTTTACGTAATATAAATTATTTGATGCATCCTACGTCAACAAGTACTAAAATCAACATTAGAAAATTTAGAAAATCAACAATTCGTGAGATACTTTAAATTAAAAAGTGAAATATTCAGAATTATTGATTTTGTCGACGTTCAACCTTTACGTACTTTGTTAGGCAGAATGTTTCCGAGAATCGACATGTCAAAGGAAATAGAAGCTTCTGTTGAGGAAATAAGTTCAAAGAAAGAACATCTTTTTAAATATTGTCTCTTAATACTCTTCGATGTAAAATGTTCCGAAAAATCGATAGTAAACAAATATATAGTATATTAATATAATGAACGTATAATAATATCTATAACTATATCCAAAGTATAATCGATCTCGTTGGCAAACAGACAATTTCTTTTCAGATATACCGAGAAAGAGGAAGAGATTTTGCATCGACATGGTACGGCCCTGAGCAACGCTCCAAGTACAACCGTTGCAAACATCGGAAGTTGTAAATTTTAATTGCTGACCAATTTTACGACCTCGCTGTATCGCCGCCACCTACCATATGTTTTCTTTTCGCGGTACTCGCTTCGTATGCAATAGATAGGCGCATTATGAAAATCAGTGGAGTAACGGTCTAATTATACAAAAATGAGAATAAAGGGGAAGGACTGGATAATGATCGGCTGCATTGTTTCATTATCAAGCTATTGATAGGCAGAAACGGTAAAGCCGCTCGCCGGCTTCTATTTTTACCCGTGCGCGATTGCAACGCTGTACGTAAATTATGACTGCGGGCTGATTATCTGCGATTCAATGACAATGCGTTATCGGTCATTAATAGCCCGGGCCGCATTCACATCAGCTTGCCGGCCCAATGGCTAAGTTATTGTTCTCTCAGATGGCATTCGGTTTACGAAGCCTGACCCACCTGTAGCTGTCAGTACGAGCATCGACCAATGTCTATTAAAGCCGCGATATAGTTTCTCTGCCACAGACGCGAACGTTAAATCATGGACGGCAAATACCAAGCCCCGTGATCGAGATCCTGAGATCATCTTACTACGTACAGTCAAGGAGAGCACAATCAGGTAGTTAGGCATAATTGATGCACGTGTAGCTGTATGTACGATCATGGCCCATGTCGTTTATGTCTCGCAACGTAAAGTATCGGATGCACGATACATTACTGTGCAGGAATCGACTGTCTTCCTCGATCATGGTCTTCGTTTACGACGTCACTGTACCAGCATTACAAGATACTACACTCAACTATACAAGATCTATCAATTAGACGCATCATACGCTCTCTAAACCAGCCAAATTCTGAAACATCGTTCGAACCATCTCGCGTGTAAACAACTTAATCACCCGTTACACGCAACAGACGTATAAAATGATTTTATCTCTTCTTGCTACCGACTTACATAATCTTTATATTAATTGTGACCTATGCTAAAAGAGAACGCGAGACAGATATGCGTGATGGTCAGTGTGAAAGTGCAAGCAACTGTGTGTGTCGTTGAGAAGCAACGCCGATCAACCGGCGCATAAATTAAAGCGCATAGGAGAATGCTAATTTATCAATATTATCCTGTTCACAATTTCCTTATGTATAATGTGCAATTAAGTGTGCTGTTTCCTTGTAATAAATAAATTTATGACAATAAGATTTCTGCCTCGAGGTATCGAATACCTGCTAATCATGTAGCTGGATAATGATCGCTTTTGGAAAAATCGAGTTGCACAGGATCGGGAGAACAGGACTCGTGGTGATTGAATCGATCAGTTTCCAAAAAGTGAAATTCAACAGGATCTTGTACATACAGGATCGTGTTAATCGTGTACCTGGACTATGTGAAATTACTCGCTTTATAAAAAGCAAAGTTGAACGGAATCAGGAGACCGACGCTTGTTGCGAGCTGAGAGAAAGAAAATGTATAACCGTGAGAAACGGTTCATGTTGCATGATAAAACACGGCAAATATCAAACGCAGGATATAATTGAGAGAAGAAAAAATGAGCTGGATGAACTTGTGCATACAGCAATGACAAGTGATTGACAGGTGTATGTGGGCGGCTTTGAAGCTACACGGGAAGATTAAAAATGTCGCAGCTCTGACGATGTAGAATACCTTTTTCTCGCTTGTCAATCACGTAGACGTTGCCATGCTTAAGATTACAGGTTTAAAGGGAAATCTTTGAAACGCAGTTAATATCCTAACAAGAACCATTATCTTTTTCCAGAACGTTAATAGCAAGTCCCTAAGACGTTTTAGACTGCGAATTTTTATGCATTTATAGAAAATTTAAAATTGCAAATGTGCAGAAATATACGAAATATCCAAATTGTAGTATTTGTTGTAAAATTCAGTGGACGAAACAGGATTCCTACTTTAAAGATCCCATTTAATTAATTAGCTTTACAAAAGTACCACTTTGCGTAAAAGCTTGCACTCTGTTAATTATATATTTGTAGATATATGATAATACCATGAAGGTTATTATTTTAATAAAAAAGACTGTACAACATCGAGTGGGCTTTTTCGCATTAAAGAAAAAATGTTAAAATTATATACAATAAAAACAGTACGTCTCGCAACTATGGCAACTATCCAGAAGCTTTAAGTTTCGTGTGTAACGTGACAAGAGAAGATATTTGCCATATTTGAAGTCGTATGAGAAAAGACATCTTCTTTTTCAAAAAGAAGAGAAGAAAAAAAGACGATAGAATAAGCCAAGTTATTCTTATTCCATAACTATAAAACCATCGTAACAGAATATTTTATTATAGAGAAATTGAACTGAGAATACGATAAAAATCAAACAATGGATAGTTAATTCTAATTTTATAGTTATAGGACGTAGTGTATTCGTGCTGTATCGTAGTATTGCAGTTCAAGCTTAACAAGAAAGGAAAAGGCCATAAAAATTCAACGAAGTTCGCGTTGCTCGCAATACGATGAAACAGTCTTAAAACGAAGAGCGGAACGAAAACGCGAAGATTATTCATCGCATGAGCTTTCGTTAGTTTTATATTTATATGAAAGTTCTTAGCAGTTGTCAAGACCAGCACATTCCGCGAAGTCCTGTGCTCGTGAGACGATGTGACAAGAATTAACACTGGTCGAGATTTTCCAGCGCTTTTATATTATAATTACATTACAGAGTTCCTTGATAGCCGCTGAAAAGAATTCGCAGCAGAACGTCACCGAATGGTTTCGAAGTCCTGTCTCGAAAAACCGAGCGGGAGGACCGAGGGGAAAAAAGAAGCGAACGATAAAGACAAAACCATCCAGCAGAGAGGTTGCGGTGTTAGGAAATTTACGAAGAATTACGAGACGTGGAATAAAAATGAAACGAATTAAACCGAAGCCGCTAGAGAACCACAACATCCGATAGTCGCGCATTGCATACTGCAAAACGCACGATGAAATTTAGTGAGTCATTAGCGCGTGACAGTTTTGGCCGACTGTTAGCCAGAACAAACGGATTGCAGTGGCATTTAGTCGCGACATTTTCACGCTTCCTTGTGTTCATGTGTGTGTATTTTTGAAATAACTCTTCCGCGTATCGTCGCCTAATATGCTGATATAAATTACGTAAACCAGTGCGTATTAAACCGGTTTATTAACTCCTGGCCACTCGATGCTGCGTACAAGCGACATTGTAGTTTGAAATGTTATTAACACGTTCGCTGCCACGCTACCGCGTTAATTAGAGTGGGCGTACCTGGTAAAAAGGTGGTTTTGAAAAAAATGATTTTTGGTATTTAACAACCAGCCATCGATTTCGCATACGTCCGAAATATAAACTGTTATATGTTCAGTTCCAATTTTCAATGCAGATACGATTTTCTTATTTGATGTATATATTTATAGATGAACTATTTCTGTGCTAACTGACAGTAATCACTTGATTCAAGCGAAACTTGCAGATCCACGTTACCGAATTTTGTTAAATGATTAGAATACGATAAATTTCATGCAGCAGAAAATTGAAATTTCTGAACGATTTAGCTAACATTGTCGGACAAAAGTGAGCAGATATTTTGCAAAAATTAGATTTCAGTCTGTTAGGGTTCTCAGGTAGGGATATATAAAATTCGTGTGGCAATCGAACGTGTGAGATAATTAGAATATAAATGTAACTGTATTTATAAAAATCCACAGTCTGCTTATGAGAATCCACACGAGGAAGATGATGAGAAAATTCCAACAACGTGGGCCGAGTCGCACGGTTCTCAAATCGTAGATCGATTTACGAATCCATTTTCTACAAAATAGCGCCACTTTGAAATTAGTCAATTATATGTTGTCCACCCTGTAGTTACCGCTTGAATAATAAACGTGTATATCATTGTTACTGGCGAGTTTGTCAGTCAACGTTCAACCCGGTCTTTGTGAGTAACATCACAAAGGTTAAAGCAAATGCGTGGCAAATCATGGTGGCGATCAAGCGTAGCGGGATTTACGCCCCCGCAGAATTTAAACGAAAAATCCTGCTCTGTGATACGCTACACTTAGTGCTTTGCATCGTTCAGCCCATCATAACAAACGCTGTCGCATTACGAATCAAAGTAAATATTTCACTAAAAGATATTAACTGTAAATTAAAATGTAGGTTTAAAAACTAGGTTGTAAAGCTAAAATCTAAGCTTCAAATTTGAAAACATTCACGATAATTACATGGCATATATGCTTGGAGTTTCAAACGTGTTTCTATTAATACATCGAGCTTTGTACCGAACATTCCAGCTCGCTTCTTCCTCAGGGCAAAGCTGAACAGTTCACGAAAGTTCGGAGCAAAACTCAAACCTATTCTTGGCATTGCATCTGCATAAAAATTAGTTCTGCGAAATTATCACGTCTTATAAAGGACCAATCGATGATTTATCAATTTCTTTGTATTTCATAAAATTGGAAAATCTACACGGAAGAAGTAACCACGATAAAAATATGGAGCGGATCTTTAAGATTCTCTTTCACCAGCATATCGCACGAAAACAGAATTCGGTGACGTAAATTGATTGAGAAAAATCGGCTAAGCGAGCGAGTTTTTCGGGAATATTTTTCTGATTCTATCAGCTTCTTAAAAGATATCCTAATTTTTAATCGCAACCGACACTCTGTACATTCTATGGAGGAAAAAATTGTGTTCAATTTGCTTCGCTTCTTTCCATGAGACATTTTCGCGTGATTTTCGGTTTTCACCTCTCAGCTACGTGTTTCAAAATACGATACCACGAATACAGCGTGAAATGCATACGAATGTCATAATAACGAATTGATCGAGTATCGTTGGTAGCGTGTATTTCGTTTTTCTATTTGTAGGAAATATCTCACAAGCCAGTCGCCAGACTGCTGTATAAAATTGTTTACCGTTAACGTGATAAAGCGACATTTATAATGAAATGAAAATGAGAAATAGGATTTATAAACTTTGTGCAGCTTTCATACGTGTAATGGCTGGAAAAAGTACAATTTGTACACCATTTGTTGTCCTTATCGTGGCATTTGTATACCAAGCAATTAGGTTCAAGTACATTAAATTTCGTGTCAGTTAGTTGTACCTCGGTGTGATTACGAAAAATTGAAACCATGAAAATGAAATGTAGAATTTGCTAAAAAAAAAAAGACGATTCATTGGAAAATAAACGTACGTAGAAATACATTTTCTAGCTTCTCTGTGTGTAAAGTATACCTATGTAGATACAAATATGTAAAAATACGACAACAATTAGGTAATTTAGTAATTATGCAATATACCTGCTGGCAATTTTATGCAAAGTCGTAACATGAAAAAGATTCGATTCTTCTCCTGATTGTTGATAACGCTCGCTACGAATGTGATATTAAACGAGTAAATAAGGAATATACACCATGAATCGATTATGAAGTACATTTTCTAGAAAGTTGTAGTTAGTACGAACAACTTATTAATCTATTACTAATTTGCAAAAGGTAATACGAGTATAAATAATAATATAAATAATAATAATAAAAGGTAATAAATTGCTAAAGAGCATTTGAACCGCTAATAACTAGATATTAAATAAACGCAAAATGGGTGTAAGTGATTTGTAAAATCGGCTTGCGTATTCTATAGCGCAATATTTGAGTAGAATTATTAAAATTAATCTACGACATAAATAGTTGTTTAATCTGCTTCCCAAGGTGTGTAACTACACAAACTTGTATAATCACGGAATTCAGAGAGTTAATGAAGACAAATCAATCTCAGTGAGGTCGGTTCCATTCCTTGTACATGTAGATATGACGTAATTTATCTTCCATGCAAATGAAACAACCTGACGTTTGCGTGAATGTAAAAAAACAAGACACCCTCGTAAGAAGAATTTATTGTGTCTAAGATTGATTGGTAATTCTAATGTCAAGCTACGCCGTCCCTCCAATTAACAGGTTAACGCTTTAATTAAACACGATTAGCACGAAACAAAAATAAATATCTACCATGAACTTGACAAAATTGTTAGAATTTTTAGATTACCGATTCGTCCTTTTATTCAGGCTTCGAAAAACGTGTGTCAAAATTAGAATATAAATAGATATAATATACTTTGTAATTGACTATTAATTGAATATTATATAAAATACTTCCTTATGCCACGTGAGATTATATTAAATAGGAAATATGTACATCTAGATTTGGATTAGTGGAAGCTGCCGATTCTTAAATTCTGACATCTCAATTTCCCTGTCATTTTAACACATCAAAAATATTCCTAAGGTTATAAGCAAATTAACATAAACTTATGGAGAGAGTGGCAGTAACGATTTTTCATTTCGATCAGAACGAAGGTATTTTTTAACGTCAGAGAAATATAATTAGGTCGAAAATAATGAAAAGAACGTAGCAGGCTTAAATTAGCACGAGACACATGATTGCTTTCTAATAGAAACTAAACTGGTACTGTGAATAATAATTAGTACAATAGAAACGTTAAATAATTCACGTGTGAACAGAAATGAAAGAGAAATTTCACTTGCAAATTGAAAGGTCTAATTATAAGAAACTCGTACGATTGAATCGCTTTATATTTATGCCGATGGCCTCGATTCCATACTATACGAGCTTGATTATGGCTGGTACGCTGGAAAGGAATAATAAAAATATAGCCGCAACAGCGACTTGCCAACGCAGATTCTACTCGTCCTGACCGTGAAATCGTAATGATCGGATCACGGTGGCGTGTCTCACGGTAAACACAAATACCGATATAGCGGTCATCTCTGCTCGGTGTTTCTAACGGCGACTTGTCGCACTGTTAGTCATTGCGACGGCGAATAATCACGATGGCGATGCTGGCAGTAGCGATGACTGCAGACAACGACGCTGAAACTCTAGAAACGACACGACTACCATCACCTAAACTGGTCTTCACGTTCGTATAGTCATATACCGGATCATAGGAAAAACCGTGCAAAAATTGAATGGCAAAAAGTCATTATGGAAGACAAGAAGAACCTTGTTTTACGAAAATGTGACTTGCCAGGAATGTCTGAGACAGAGAGAGGGAATGGTGGCATGTCAAACAGTTGGAATCGCTTCGAATCTGTATCGTATACGTGGTGACAATTTCGAGTCACTTCAAGTGGGTTTTGAAGCTTTTAAAACTCTTAGGAGTCTTGAGTCAGTTTCAAATCTTAGTAGTCCTTGAGTCTTTAAAGTGTTTAGAGTCCTGCTCATGCTGCAAGTCTTGAAAATCTTGATCGTGCTCTATCGTGAAAGTGACAACTACTTTGGACAACTTCATTTTTGATTAGCTTTTAATAAGATAAGCCACGTAGAACCACAATCGTAGAAACATCATTTCCACTCTGGAACTCTCAGATCAAAAATATCGAATATCCCACGTCAAGACTTTTAAGACGATCACGACTCAAGAGAGTTCAAGGACTCAGGACTTATTAAGATTCAAGGCTGATCAAGACTTTTAAGAGTTTTAAGCTTCGAATCCTGTTCCAAGTTATTCGAAATTGTCACCACGTATACTATACAGATTCGAAGCGATTCCAACTGTTTGACATCCCACTATTCTCTATCTTTGTCATAGACATTCGTAGCATGTAACGTATACACAGAACTGGGAATTTCTTGTATTCCATGTTGATTTTTCACCGCTCGATCTTCGAAGGTTTTCCCTGGGGAGGGCCAAGACCTGGTTATGCGTTCGTTGGCAAGACTACAATCAGCACCGCTGGCAAAGAGATCCGTGTCATTTGATCGACACAGTATTGACTGACACTGTCTTCAAGGACAGAAATTCGACGACGCTACACTTCACGGAGACTAGATTTGATGGTAGACTCGACTAATAATAGACTCGGCCGACAACAACAACGATCGACGCAGAGGTTAACCAACTGTTTACAACAAGCTCGGCCAAAATACGATTCTAGTATTGTATGGGTTTGCGTTCTATTTATGGCTGTGCGTGTGTAACATTGACGTGACATGCATGCAAACGCGTTGTTCGTGCGCTCGAAAATCTAGTCCAAGCAAATATCAATCGCACACGCGAGCAAATTTAAAAACAGTGTTTCTGCTGAAACTCCGATCTAAGAAGAATCGGTATCGGTTTCGACTACATTTCGTCGGCCAAGGACAACGAGGCAACGCCGATGATTCTACCACTCGCTCGTGTCCAAAAGCACAAAACACTTGTCGATTAACAAAATCGAATAAAAATTGAAGTTTAGTGTCGCTAACGATGAGTAGACATCGTCGTGGAGATTCGATGTGGCTAAAATCGTGTCATTGAAATGATCGGCGATGAAAGGATCGTCGCTGAGATAAGGATAAGCCGTGGCAGAAAAGGTGGCCGAAGGCGGTTGACTCGCCGCTAAAACACGCCAGTAACAGCTAGGATTACAGGCAGCATGGTACAATTGCGAAGCCACGCGCAATAAATAGCAATTATGCTTAACAACAAGGACGAGGTCGGACCGCAAGGCGAGTCTGCCGCACCTTTATAAACCGCGCTCCTCTGCCACTAGCTTTAACCACCGAATTATACGACCCTGCTGATTCAATTCTTTTGACCCTGTTAGACGCAGAACGTCGAGAACGAATTTCTTCGGGGAATTGCGCTTGAACCGTGGTCACGGAGGCTCGTGATCCTTCTTTTTGTATTTTCCACAGTGAACGCGTCGGTGATTTTTCATTTGTCAGGAGCCTAACCTTTCGTCCTGTTATCGATGAAATGAATTTTCCATTTCGGAACACGATACTCAGGGCCGTGCTTGTGATATCGTTTAATTGAAAAAATACGATCACGGCTGTTTTGTATTAATTTGAGAACGATAAGCGATCATTGGTTGAACTTTATGTTTTTCATTGGATCAATGGTTGTTGATGTTAATAAAACATTATACGCTGTGGTTAATTTCCCACTAAATGCGTATCTCTTTTGGTAGGATTTTTAATTAATATCGAATGTAAACGTTTTTTTCGAATAAATGAAAACGATAGAATAATTGGCGGCAGAAGGCATTATTTATTATTTTGTGAATAATAACAGAAGACCAGGTGTTTTAGATGAAATAATGATTATTCCAGAGGAGGATAAAACTTTTAGAACAGACTTTCGTTTTAATGGAGTATTTATGGAAAACAGAAACATCGCGTGAACAAGATCCAAAGATTCAAACTAGACAGAATTATTTAGGACATAAAGAAAGAATGGTGTAAAAATGTTATCTTATTTTATTTTTAAATTAATTGGCTAGGGTCCTCGTTACTGTACTGCCATTATCATTGCATGACTACAGAACATTAATAACAACCTATGATATAAGTCACGTTAAAACTGTTACAAACGTTGCATGCTATTATATTGTATGCACGTCAAGAAGTATTATAAAACGAGAATACATCTGCAGATTAAATGTAGCGAATTTATTGCAAGAAGAAATTTTTAGAAGAGAACAATACGGTTAAGTAGAAACTGCGTTCAATTAATAAATTCTCGTCGATTTTTATTTTTATGACACGCCTGTGTTTCTGATCTGAAAAATATAATTGTCATAATTCATTCGAAGCACATATCGTCGTCCTAGTGCAACTATCACACGGAAAAGTGAGACCAGGCAAATCAATTCCATTCAGGTACAACTTGTAATTAAATAACGAAGGAAATGTTTCGTAATGGTGAATAAGAAACGTTATTTTGCATTCTCCGATTACTTTTAGCTATGTGTTAGTTACAAATAACATTTACAATTAAACGACGAAGAAAATGTTTTGCAATGTCGGATAAACAACGTTGTTTACGTTCTTCGATTACTTTCAGGTATGGATTAATCACGAGCGATACTTACATCGTCATAAAAGATATAACTTAGAAAAAACGAAGCTGGCATCCCGCTGGGGGTAGCCACCCACATGCTATATTTATTTTTATTTTATTTTTTTTCACCAATAAGATAAGATAAAATTTGTCCTTATGGACATTTGGTAAAGTGTTATATTTTTTTTTCACCAATAAGATATAACACTTTACCAAATGTCCATAAGGACAAATTGTAAAAAACCAAAATAAAAAAAAAATTAAAAAACACATCGTTATTGCTACGAGATGCCATAGCCAACAACGAATATTTCAATAACCACATTACTGGCATCTATGTATGAAAGATTGGATATGTCCGAGGCTGGTAACGCGTTTATTTAAAAATTTGTAAATTTGTAAATGTAATGCGAGACGTTTTTCCTACCTAAGTCTTCACACATGTATATGTATATATATAATTATTAGTTTGTACTGTAGTCGATCGAGATTGTTAATATCTTTCGAGAAAGCCGCATAGACCTATCTCAATGATAACAGACATTACAGCGACAAAGCGTATGTTAGCGATGTACGTCCCGTAAGTGCATACGTATGCGACACGCAATGAATTTTCAAGATCTTTTCCAAAACTGCTTCCTGCATAGATATGCGCTAAGGAATAGCAATCGATTTTCCTGATAATCGTAAATGCCGATAACATAAAGAGGAGTACACACGCCTGTGATCTTGCTGGTGCTGTTTTTCATCGTGTTTCTTAGAAACGTTTGTTTAGAAACACAAAAAAACATACTCGCCAGAACATAGATCGCTTCGTTCGCAGGATTGTTACTATCGTTTCGTCGTTCTTTATCTCTTTCGGAAGTTTCTCTTGTCGATTCCCATCAAAGAAGCAACCAGCAGTCCAGTGCTAAATTTCCACGAAGGAACAATTTCGCGTTTGACGTGTTCTCTTCTTTACATGGCGAATTGCCCTATAATGAAAGGTAGACGATATTAGATGCGCCTCTCAAGCGAGAGCACGCGTGTCTACGTGCAATTTGATGCATTGAATTTGCACCATCTTAGAAAAGTAAACAAACGGTTTTCACGGAACAGAAAGTAAGAAAAGCCCTGCCAGTCCGCTCAGATAACACACCTACCGATAAGAACCGTGCACGCAATCAAAGTAACGATTTACCGCAACTTCGAGTCGAAGAATACCGGCAATGCTAACGAGCAGCGACAAGAAAAAGCGTACGCCATTCGAGCTGAGCCTTGTATAGCCCGGAGCGTGTACAAGCTGAAGTATCTATCTGCCTTGTAGATAGCAGCGTTTCAACACCTTGCCTGCCTTTAAAAATGACAAAACACTATCAAAGATAGAGTTGTACAATTCTAAAAAAGCATTCGATTCAAATATAATTGTCAATATTATTGTCAATATTCAGAGTACACTCTGTATTGATATTAACTATGTCCAGCTTGTATATGGAAGACTTTCCCGGCTTTGAAAGTGATAAAACACTAACAGAGATAGAGGTCTATGACCTTAAAGCAGCGATCAGACGGTCAATATTATTTTTCATATTATTGTCAATATTCAGGGTACACATTGCGTTGATGTTATCTATGTCTATCTCGTATATGGAAGCGTTTCAACACCTTGTCTGCCTTTGAAAGTGATAAAAAGTTAATAAAGATAGGGTTCTATGACCCTAAAGAAGCCTTCAGATGATCGATATTACTATCAATGTTATTTTCAATATTCAAGATTCTCAGTAGTGTATCGGTAGCATACAGGGTGTACCGTAACATCTGCCAACCACTTCGATAATGGATTCTGTACGTAGAAGCGATAAAAAGGTTCTTATAGACATACGACTATATTTGCGCTTGTTTTCGAGTTACAGCGAATTTCTTCTTCGATAGATCGTATCTGCTGTAACGTCACAAGACGTGTACGAAATGATGAAAATGGAAATGAGCAGGAGACTAAAGACGTTTGACTGGAAGTATTTAAGGATTAGAATACAAAGTTCAACGTCAAATATTGAGCTCTGTTCGTGAATAGGTGAGATTTCTTCAACTACTTCCATCTTGCGATAGAATTATTCCAACATAAATCACGTTATAAAACACAGCTCGTGTGAATTATTTTTTATCGTTTCCACGTGCAGGATCAGGATTGTGTAGACGATGTCTTACGTACAATGATCTTGAGGACCCTGAATATTGACAATAATATTGGCAATAATATGTATCGTTCGAACACTCCTCAAGAAAACACCAACTATGAGATAAAACGTTAGATTTATATTAAATATCAATGAGTATAATAATACTTGTGTCCAGTATGGTATGTGACAGCTGATGTCGACTATTGAAGAGCACGAACGTCCAAACAAATATTGGATTTGAAAGATACATTTATAGATGATATTTTCTACTTGGGATCACACTGAATTTAATAATAAATTTTTATTCGTGTATGCCACGTATATATACACTATGTATATATTTATGCCTGTGTATTTACTTATTTTACGAAGCCCTATTCTATACACTTTACAACAAAATGTATAGAAATACGTCGAACCAGTGAAAATTGATAGAAGAAGATTGATTTATAATATGGTTTCGTGCAGTAGAAAAGAAGGAAGGTTATAAATTTTATTTGTCCTGTTATTTTATTTCCAGCGTATTCTGAAGGGATAGGTTTTTGTTACCATATTTACATATTTATCAGAATTTTTATTGCTCCTTTGTGTGTTCTGTATCCGTATGTGTAACGTCGCTTTGCCAGTAGAAAAATGGTTCGTACGAGTGATCGTTCTCAGTGACAGTACATTTAAATGGATGCTCGTCTCTTTGGGAATATAAAATTTTGGCCCGAGAAATAGTGGAATAACGAGAGCAAAGTGGTTGTATAAAGTCATGATCTACAGGAGATAATAAAAATGACGATTTATAGCTGAAGGTTTTTCACATTTTGAATTAAAAATTATTAACACGTGGATTAGATTATTTCGTTTAATTATTCATACGAATATCGTGAAAACGACAAGTAAAAATATTTTTGTTGCATTCCTGTAAAGACTTTAATACTGCCAAAATCAATTTAATTGTGTGTAATTTGATTAAACAAACTTCATGTAGGTTAGAAAAATATATGTTAAACATGCGTGTAGACGTAAGTTTCGCAGAAAAGAAGAAAATTCATAATTTATTAAAATTATGAATATTCCTGAAACAATAACATTATATATAATAACATAATAATTATATTAAGTTTTAAACAGCTTTGAACGTTTTTCGTAGAATAAAAATAATTCTGTTCCTTTATACTTAGGAACTGTAATTACAAATTTTAAAAGCATTTAATTGACAATGAGCTCTTTTCTTAGAGGTAAGAGAAGATTTTATTAATTAAGATGACAAAGACAATTGACCTAAATTCTAAAGTAATCTTAAGTAAAGGGCATTGAACATTATCTATGAAACGTCTTGAGACAATGTATACCGAAATTCCAAATTTTTTAAAATATTATTTTAATTTAAACCTCTTTGACGACTCTCTTAACCCTGGACTTTTAGAACGTAATCTTAATTAATGTCAAAAGCTTGAAAATTCTGGGAACCTTGGGAATCTTTAAAGTCTTGAGCGATGCTCGAACTAATTAGAGGATCACCTATTCAGACGATTTTATCGTTCATTAAAGTATCCGATACCTTGGGAGCTCCAACGTGATTGTAAGTTAAATTTCGAGTTAAAATATTAGGGTTTTTAAATTCAGGTCCATTTCCACCTGATTAATTTCTTTCAGAATATTTAAACATCGTTTGAAGTTGCATGCAAATATACCGGATCAAACGAAGTATTAAAAACTGTTTTTTATATGAACCTTACATTACAATATAATATAATAATACGGATTTTTATGCAAATTTATTTTTTTGAGAATACAAGTAAAAAGAAATGGAATTTAAATACAGATTTTTTTCACCTACTAAATATTATAGCGGGTGTTCTACTTTGAATATTTCATATGTTCCTCCATATTATACGCATTCTGTGCATTTCGTGCATTTTTACTTTGAATTTCGAATAAATACATAAACATCTGCTAGTAATATACAATACGAAATGACGTAAAATTTGTTGGAATTTTCCAACATGTGTAACGTGAATATTCTAATATTCCTAGTCAACGATACGCTTTTTATAAATCAACTCGATATGTTTCATTATCCTATATATTATGTTGTATTATTATAATGTATATCATTGTCAGTAACATGTATCGTTTTCAAAGGAAGATTGTATTTTATGTACATTGGAGTTTTCCAATTGGTGGGTATCTCGTTCGAACCTAGTTCCATGGCTATTTGCTGTATCGATCTATAATTAATTACGAAAAGCAGACGGTGACACGACTAGTCAATAGATAGACAGTTTCGATTGATTAGTCCTCCTAGGGCTCCGAGTATTCTACCTACATTGATAGGTGGGATTGACAAAGTGGTGACGCAGGTTAACGAAGAGACTAGGCCCAAGGGGAACTGGACCTCGTATCCATGAATTGCTCGTGCATCGTGTCATAGATTACTGACATGTCTATACCTATCGATGGTACAAGTAAGGAAATAGACGTCATGCAGTGAATATAAAATGAAGCTATAAAATATTATACAGTCAGCTATGAATTTTCTGCATCAAGTTTGGCGAAGAAATTGAAAACGTATTTTGTTACAAAATTATTTATACTCAAGTACGTAACAATACAATTATTATTCGTGTATTTCTATGAGGAATGAAGAAATTTCAAACACTTGACTCGTGAAAACCTTGAGCCAAAATTATATCAGAAATTGTTACAGAAAACATTTATTCTTTTCAACGTCGGGTATTTACATAGCAGTACAAGATATTAATATGATATTCAGCCCATTATTTTTATGATTTCATGCAACTATTGGGATGTGTGTAATTTTTGTAACATTATGTCTTGTACTTTTCTATTTCTTTTGTTCTTAGTCAGGGTGAAAGTGAATAAATTGTGTTAGACTTTTATAGCGTCTGAACGTATGAGATAGGATTTTCCTCAGTCACAAAGTGTCTCAGCGATATTTCTTTAATTCCCAAGCTTCGAAAATGTATTTTGATATGATAAAAGTCTGATCTGTATCCTCAACCGATCAATGTTTACTACTTTTATCTCCGTTCGTCTTCGTGAACGTTTGTGACTTTCGTTTTCTCCTGGATGCATTTGTATTTAATGCATCACTTTTACTTTTCATAAGGAGCATAATCTTGATCACTATCGCTGTGATTACTATTACATATGCAATGTCATAATTAAGAATACATAAGAAAGACGTAACCTCGCTCTTAGAATATAATGAATAATTGTTGAGAGTTAATTGTTTCAGAAAGCAAATTGTTCCTCGATTGTTCCTGTCTTGCAGTTTACCTGTAAACAGTTTCTTGTCATTATTATGCAGATGGATGTCACAAATAAATGTCAAACAGCAAAATTGTTACTTATTTAATGAAAATGAAATTAAGCATATTAATATGAGAAACAGAAATTTTCAGAATTTTCAACTGCACTAATACGATCGCTACATTAAATTGCAAAGGAATGGCGTACAAAAAATGACGTATGATCGAGAAAGTTTCATCAAATGTAATAATATTTTCCACCTGTATTTAAATACGATATTTTGGCTACAAACATATAAACTAAAAGTTTATTTATAATTTTTGAGAAATTTTCTCAAACTGAATTATTTCTGTATCAAATAGAGACGAAATCACGTGCAGTTAACAACTCCAAAAACAAATATTTATTCGCCTAGTCAAAGTCGATATAAATTGAGAGCTTCCATTAGTACTTCTGTTACCCATTAAGTTGAACGTTTACTCGTTCATACTAACACGTTCCGCACAAATATTTCCATAAAATGGAAGACATGCCTCTGAAGCTAAGTTACAAAGTGGATTGAAACTGAAAAAGTCATAGAAGACTACCTCAACCTTTGATCAAAATAAAAAAATCTTAAATACGCTCTCTCTCTTTTTAAACATAAAGTTCGTACATAGCAAAATCTAATTGAACGACAGTACATACGCGCGTTAAACGATGGGTGAGCGCACATAGAAAGTCGAGAAGCCTTATCGACACGTAGCTCCGGGTTACGATTCTCTCTCCACCGTCTGCGGTATTAAACTTGATGCCACTCGTGCAGTTCTAAAAGTCGTAATCGGAAAAGTTACGTGGCCGTTAAACTGACACGACCCATTCTGTCGATTTCGTGTCAAAGCTGATCGAACAGTCATTACTGGCGTTCGTCGACAGGCTACACGCAAGGTATTTCGTGTATTAACAACGTAATCGTGGCAAGCATAATCGGTGATATCCACTCTTCTTGGCATCCACCAATTGCCAGACAGGTGGGAAAAATGTATAGCTAGCAATACTTCGAATAAAATATTTTTAATCATTTTCATACAATAAACGTGTACCTGATAACCAGTTTCCTCGTTTTGTACAATTTGCCACACGTTTTTAAAATTTTTTCTGC
The DNA here is from genome assembly GCF_905332965.1 of Bombus pascuorum. NCBI lineage: Eukaryota > Metazoa > Arthropoda > Insecta > Hymenoptera > Apidae > Bombus > Bombus pascuorum. The sequence goes on from NC_083494.1 coordinate 1,597,848, forward strand.
GTATCATGTCAACCCTCGTTTAGGGGTCATGATCCCACATGGATTAATAATACAAAAACTGTACTACATAACATGGAATTGCTTCTGTAAAAAGGTAACAAATCACTAAATATAAAAATATTCTATTATTACGTATTTTTTAAAGACCAGTCATTTTCACTGGTTTTTGTAGAAATAGCTTCGTGTTACCTATCGGTAGTTCTAGTGTTAAAAATTTCATATGAATATAACATCCGCCTAATCAAGAATTCTCATATTCATCCTATTCTTTTATTTAATATTTTTCATAAAAAAAATCCAGATACGTCTGCGCGTGTTTTAAACAATTTCGATAATGTTTCGTACATTGTGGAAGGCGAACGAACTTAATGCTCAACCTACGGTTTTAGACAGTTAATCGAACTAGTTCTATCTATGTGTACTATTCACCTGCTGAGGTACGTAAAAGGTAAACTAAATTATTTATATGACAAGGATAGGGTAAGAATAGAGAAAAGCACACATAGTCGACAACGAGAGAGAAAGAGAGAAAGTGAGTGATCGTAAATTTATGAGAATAGTTCGGTCAAGAGGAGAGGAAGGAAATAACGTCGGCAAAATGGCGAAAATTACAGCAAATTGCAGTTAAGGATGATCTCTTTAGATTTATGAAAATAGATGTCGACTGTTATCCTTAAGTATCTCGAAGACTGCAAAATTCCCGGCACGATGTACATCAGCCGTCTACTCGTATTTTGAGCTTCCGCCATGCGGCGAGCAGACAAGAATGACAAGTTCCGGTTTTCACGAGCGACACTGGCAGTGCAGTCTTTTCAACCTGATACAATAACCGACGACGATCTAACGCGTCACAGTTTTTCAGGCCGCCTATGTAATTGTTATACACGTTGTGCTGGACAATGTCGTGCTAATTGGCACGTGTAATTTATGGGGTTCGTTGATTGTACAGCGTAATCGAATATACGATGTTTTGATGGATTACGCTGGTAACGTCTGCGCCAACTACGCGCCCAGACAATGCATTTGCATCTCGAATTCCAGCGTCTGCATTATAGTACAAACAATTGCTTTGTCGTCGTCGAGTATAAGAATTTACTATTTTCTTACGTCGAACGTAAGTAGAACAGGGATGCGACCAAAAAGTTGGATTTTTCTTTATTTCAGAGAGGAATTTTTATTCATTTGAAAAAGTACATGCGTATTTTGTTCTCTTAACTTTAAATTGTTCTCTTCAACCTCTGTTGAACGCAATACACTTACGCCAACGTCTCTTTCAATTTTGAAAACATTTTTGAAATGCGCTTTCTTCTTTAGCGCTTGGCTCACTCGGCGATTTTCGTGTTATATCACCAACGGTTTTAAAATATTGTCTTTTCATGGTTCTTTCCATTCTTGCAAATAGAAAATAATTACAGCGGAACATGTCGGTGAAACACTGTGGCTCTGCTTCGTTTCTGCGTTATTTTTGGCTCGAAATTCAGGAACAAGGAGTGAGCTGATGCATTTTCGTCGTTCGATTCTATATCCATTCTTTATCTAACCTTTTCACGATTTTATAATTGTCGCATACACTCCAAAAATATCTTACTTCATTTTCCTGTATGCATTTGCCCTACAATCTCGATGTTACTTTTGAGCAATATTTTGTTAAGAAATAACACGAAGATAAATAAGCAGAAACGTACATGTAGAAGTGACACGATGGTCTCTAGATGATAAAAAAATGTTTCAGATGTTTCAGATGAATCTATTTAATTGGAGAGATATCAATCACTGAAGATCGACAAGCTTGAGAGCAGGATGATGCATTCACTCAGATGATTTTAATCTATGTACGTCTTCGTTAATCTTTATGATAACTTTATCAATATTATTTGTTAATAGACATCGCTTATATCGTTCAAGAGTAACATCGAGACTGTAAGATGAATTCGCCAGTGTCCGAATATATATTTTGATGCTCGTGATATTTTAATCAGAAGATATTTTAAATGATCATCATAGCACAAAGATACAAAACTAAACCAGTGTATCATCAGCTCACTGTTTTGCAAATTCTTTATCGAAATTTACAAAACTGCAAATGTAGAATTTAGAGACATTCTATTATATTTTGAGTCGCTCTTACTGTTGATTGTCGCAATGCTGGCACAACTGATTATATTCCTAAACAAGGAATATGCACCGACAGACAATTTCTCAACAGTCTTCACTAATCATTCCTTTCGTACGAATATCTCCAGTAACTTGACTTCCGCTATGCGGAACTTCCAAGATACGATTTTGCTATACAGCAAGATATTAAGGCTCGTGCAGACATCCAATGATTCGACGAATAATTTAGTAACTTGCCGTACGTCGTACTTTCTCCACCACTCGCTACCAGCCAATTAAATCTGTAACTCGACTTTTCTAATTGCGAATACTTTGCATGCAGTAAATCACTTAATAGTAGACGACTATTCGTCGCTCGACTAAATTACTCGACACGTCTGAACGAGTCTTTATTGATGGGTTCACTAGCCTTTACTGATGACTCCAGTAGCAGGCCCCTGATGAAACTTACTTTCCTCTTTCCCTTCACTTTCCTTCTTTTCCTTTTATGCATATTTAACAGTAACAGTGCTTCCGTATGTAATGCATGTTAACCACACAGTCTCACGTGACATAAGGCGACAAATCGGAGACGTAATGATTACGTACAAGGGTCTGCATCGGTGCGTGTATATGTGTGGTCAAGAGCGAGATATCGAGACAGTTTAGATTTACGACGGCCACTTAATGCTCGAAACTCTGAGACGTCCGACGTAATGGTTATTAGGATTCAATCATGTTCGAAAGCGTTACGTGGAGGTCGCTATCGACCTAGACCTGGTCTCAAATGGTGCTCGTTTACGTGATGTTAGAGAGCCTATTACAAGCGGATCAAGACTTTGAAGAGACAGGCATGTGACACGAAGTAGGAAAATTGATTGCTCGTAGTAGTTCCATGCTAATTTTTATGAAGTTTGTGCGAGTTGTTTGCAGATTCGTAGCCTAACCAAATATATTCGATGAATTGATTCTATCGTAAACTTGTTTCTAAAAGTTCATAAATTGGGTATCTCTCATATTTATGCCAATTCCTTAGATACGTATTTCTACGTAATTACGAGTGTTTGTTAGGAATTATGTCTTCATTCGTGAGTTTTAGTCTTAAATAAAAAAAATACACGTAAAAGAAGATTCATATCAGCTCGATTTTAACAAGGACCGCGTTGACTTCTATGAATTACTGCAGACCCATATTATAGTGAGAAATATTTGACACGTGCTTATTTACATAGTTATACAAACCTTAGCGCTCGTAAAAGTAACCCAAACTACCACAACGTTCCGCAATTAATGTCCAATGTTCAATCCTCGCATCGTTCTCTATGTTTATGTAAACTAAAATATCAATCGGTCGGATAAAATGAATCCTACCACAACTACGCGTTACCACACACATAACTAAGTATTAAACACACCTAACGCTGGAGAAGAAACACGATTAGCAAATAACAAACGCGGCAATGAAAATAAAATTCAACGGATACTAAACCTATCAAGAAGATATTTATCAAAGTGACGACGATCAAAATTTTACTAGCGCAATCAAATTTTATCACTTTGCATTAATACTTGAAGATTTATGCCAAATGATGATTAAGACAGCCTGGTGAGTATGTCACAGGCAACCGGTATTCGGTAATTGATTTCGTCACTTTATCGCGTAAGGAATTACCGACTGCTTTGGAATAACAAGTGAGCCACTCGTAAATAACATTATCGACGTAATCTTGCCACGAAGACGTTCGTAAATGAAATCCAGCGATCGGCTTCTTGACGTCACACGGAGTAAATCTCGATGCCACTGTTAGCTGAAAATTACCAAGAGAACAGTGCTCGGTGGACCGCCTCGGAAATGATCGTTAACGAGTGCTGCAGATGGTGACAGGGATTTGCTATGGCCAAATTAAAAGCAGCGACTATGATTCGTCGGGGTATTGAAGTACTGTGTTCGTGTTCCTGAGAGCGCGCAAACGATGGTCGAATCTTAAGTCGATTTACATAGAAATTGAAGCGGAAATAGACAAAAGCGTGGAGAAATCGGGTTCGATCACTTTCAACGGTTTTGAAGCCCGCGGACAGCAGACTGCCTTTCTAAATTACGGATTATTATCCATCGGGTCGACCGTATTCTTTTCCCATAGTCTGCCTTTGCCTCATTTCAGCGTAATGTCAACGTCATTCCAAATGAAAGTCGTTTCCGTAATTGGCACTCGCTGGATTCTCTCGATCGCAAATCACTGACCTGCCGCGGTCACGGAACATTCTTCTTACTTCATCCAGATCAGTTTCCAATAGGTGATTCGAATCAGCGATTTGTAAAAGATAATTTACTTGAATGGCGCATACAGTAGCTGGTACAAATATTTGGACGTTTATTACAAAAGCTTCTTGCGAATATAATACGTGTTCTTTCGTCCCCTTCCAGATTTAAAAAATAGTGCTCGTCTTAATATCAAAATATTAATGTCTTTGCCTGGCACAAAGCTCCATCAAGCTATTTTAAAATGTTACTATTATTAATATTAATATTTGAGAAAAAGTCGTCAGATTTTCATAGAATATATCGACGGGTTCATCTATAATATTTTTACAAGAAATAGATGTACGTGCATTTGGTTGTATTATGGGTGGCATACAAAACGTTAGAAATTTTGTTAACATTGCAATGAAACGGGATAGAAGTGGTTATATTAATTATTTCAATTATTGCGAATAAATCAAGCAACAACGCGGAATTTTTTCTACCTATAGTCCTCGGTCGAATGAACTGCTATCGTTCAACATCTGTTGTCTTGCGATATCGAATCGCTGCGAGAAACGAGAATTATATTTGTGCTGAATGTTCAGCTAATTTCAAGCTTCATTTCGGTTGGGAAGATTGAAGACCATCCAAGGCACGTTACGTACAAAAATCGATATCCGCAAGTTAAGAAAACTGTCTTTCAATTTGGTCTTTGAAACTAAATACGTGTTCTTTCGTCCCCTTCCAGATTTAAAAAATAGTGCTCGTCTTAATATCAAAATATTGCTTGCCTTTGCCTGGCACAAAGCTCCATCAAGCTATTTTAAAATGTTACTATCATTAATATTAATATTTGAGAAAAAGTCGTCAGATTTTCATAGAATATATCGACGGGTTCATCTATAATATTTTTACAAGAAATAGATTCAAGGAATCGTAATGGATTGACTGGCGGTTTGGAAACTTCATAACAGTTCATAACAGAATTTCTGAAACACATTGTTACAATTCGTAAAATTGCGAATAGGCTAACGTCGTAACTGCAATATAGTCTCCTGTATTCAAGAACATCTTATAAATCGTCAGTCTTCGCTACATCGAACGAAGCTCCGTAGCTTCGTGAAGTGTTGAAGTTTCATCGGAATCGAGAAGAGACCGATAGTACTTGTTAATTAGACATTCATGTAATTAGTGGCTTTGAAATTTTCTAAGAAGACAGTTTCCGGATTCCCTCTGCCCACTCATTGCCAGTGGAACCATGCACAATCCTGATAGAATTGTGTGTTAAATTAACGACAATAAACTTCGTAAATCCAATTGCAGAATTTCTTGGACCAGATTTCCCACTACTTAGAGACCTACTTGCAATGTTAAATCTGCACCTACTTTATCGTTCTATAGCCTACACTTCATCTGCCTCTTTTGTGTCTTCTGATTATCTCCTATACAAAGGCAAATGATATAATATATTTGAAATACACTGTCATCTATAAGTACAAAGATACTTGATCAAATATCAATATATTTAATATAAGCTTAATACTTTCCTCTACTTTTATGGCATAGCTTGTACTTTATTGTAAATCTGTTATTACTTGTTCAATATAAAATGGAAGATAAAATACAATTTATTAGAAATTTCCAATAAATGGAACCAGTATGTGTTCTAATGTTGTACTTGTGGCTGACAGTATATACTTATTTGACGTTATATTCTTTTTGCTCCTACCTTGCTATCTTGCTACCTGCTGTCTCCTTTAGAAATATATACAGTAATAATAGTAGTTATACTTTTTAAACTGTCACTTAAAGTATAGCTATATAAATAACTCGGTATATAATAATGTCCGATGTATAAATATTTCCCTGTTATGAAACATTAATAATTTACGAAAAGAATATAATTTATAACACATTGCACGCAGCGAAATATATATATATATATAAATATATAATGATAAGCTGATACTCAGGGAGGGAGATTTTTTTGTAAAAGAATAAATCATGGTAATAAATCAACTATATCTTTCAATAATAATATCTGGAACATAACAAACGGAATATCATATTTCCCTTGTTCTGTAATTCTAAAGATCATAACTGTTACCGTATTTTATTCTTTACTGATGGCTAGCATTTTATTCTTATATAAAGTAGCTACAAAAAATACTTTTCCACCATTGTATATATCATAGCATTTATACGCCAATTAAATCCAAATATACTAAATTTCATACTATTTGATAGTACTTCTATATAATTACAATGAAATGTGGAAACTGATAACAAAACGCTTATGGGGAATATCAGGCTATGTATTAAGTTGTCCGGAAAGTGTCTTTCTTTAGCAAACGTGTTTTCCACAACAGTGCACCTCTGTGAAATGTCGCGGTGTTTAACTCAACAGAAGAAAATGGATCGTACGTAATTCGATAAAATGATATAAAACAAAAAACCTTGCGTCTATTATTTCCTCATGAAACGAAAGAAACTTTCCGGACAACCTAATACAAACACTTTTCGTAGCCAAGATTGTAATTGCTTCAGAGAAATTTAAATAAATCCTAATTGTAAGCAAGGAATCAACTGCTCCTCATCTCCTTGAGAGAGAGAGAGAGAGTGTGCGTAAGACAACTTAAATTTCCCAGGAATTACACGAGTACTGTAATCCCTTAAAATGAGACCAGCAGATATATAGACGTACATATTCGCCACGTTAAGTCATTCGTATTGGATCGAGCGGATATATACGTGGTACCTACTCCTGTAAGGATATCCGTTGCGACGACGATTGTACGGTAGATCGAGTAAATCTTTCTATAATAGCGCTGCCGAATCGAATGTATCAAGCTTGCGCGGTTCAATTTAAACATGTCTGTTCGACTATTTATCAATTGATTTTTAAATAGCAAGAGTTGGAACATTTATTTTACAAAATGAGACAAAGAATGTGGATGTGGCCCAAAGTATTTGGTTGTCCGAAAAGTATCTTTCGTTTTATGAGGAACTAATAGACGTGCAATGTTTTTTGTTTTATATTAATTTATTGAATTATGCGCGAACATAATAATGGAAATAGAACGGAATGGAGCATACCTAATTCAATAAAATAGTATAAAACAGAAATTGTTGCTCATCCATTATCACCTTAAAACTTTTTGGACAACTTAATATAATACTCGTTGTATTAAACATAAATTGAAATTATGTGGTAAAAACAATGTCAACAGGAACAAAATCCACTATATGTTAAAATTTGTTAAAGAAACCGAAATAATTGACATCGTAATTGAAACGGTGTATTAAGGGCAATGTCAACAAGGGCAGAATCCACGATCTGCTAAAATTTGTTAAAGAAACCGAAATAATTGACATCGTAATTGAAACGGTGTATTAAGGGCAATGTCAACAAGGGCAGAATCCACGATCTGCTAAAATTTGTTAAAGAAACCGAAATAATTGACATCGTAATGGAAACAGTGTATTAAAGGCAATTTCAACAGGGACAAAATCCACCATCTGCTAAAATTTGTTAAAGAAACCGAAATAATTGACATCGTAATTGAAACGGTGTATTAAGGGCAATGTCAACAAGGGCAGAATCCACGATCTGCTAAAATTTGTTAAAGAAACCGAAATAATTGACATCGTAATTGAAACGGTGTATTAAAGGCAATGTCAACAGGGACAAAATCCACCATCTGCTAAAATTCGTTAAAGAAATCAAATTAATTGACACGATACTCTAAGCGTACCCGCCTCTGTTGCTAATCACTTCGCAGTTAATGCGACGTTAAATCTATATATAAAAAAAAAAAAAATAAAAAAATAAAAAGATGTAGCTACGGGCTTCAACTTATAATTTAATTTAGACCTGTGTATAGTCTGCAACATAAAAACTGCCATAGCAGAGTAAGAATTATTTAATATTTTATACAGAGTGCAACAGAACGTGCAAAACCCACTTCGGAAGCTGATTGCACACCTAGAAACAATAAAAAAGGTTCATATGAACATATCGTCTCTCTGTGTTTGTTTATGAGATAGCGAACTTCTCGTTTTAATTTTGTGCTGTCTAATTACTAAGCTGCGAATGTTTATGCGTGTATAAAAAATTTCGAGGTGGAAAAATTCACAAAATACATGTAATATGATAAGATGTACCAGATATGAAAAGTACAGCACATGTTGCAATATCTAGCAGGTAAGACAAATGTTTGTTCAGCTCTCATTTTTTAAATCAACCTAGTAAAAATATGAATTTTCACAAACATCCAAACAATTTGTTAATTACTTTTACAGAAGATATTTAGAAGTTAGTTAGAGTAGACGTCGTGGATCCGATTGCACTCTGATACTTTCTTGCTGTACTCTGAATTTGTCGAAAGATTTACTCTGTTCTACAACCATAGTATTTTCAATTGGTGAAAAATTCACAGAAAATTCGTCACATCTCCTAAACGAAGACAGTACAACATATGTGTACATGAAACTTTTGTCATTATTTTTACAATTAGGAAACACATTAGGTGTACAATCGACATCCTAGGTAGGTGCCATGTGTTCTGTTACACCCTGTACATTGCCGTGTCAAAAAATATCTCTCTCTCTCTCTCCCTCTCTCTACCTGGTGAATAATATGCGTCAATTTCAGCTCCGATTTAATTTTACGTAATTAAAATGAATTACTGAATTTTAGTTCATTAAGACAGAATTAATTCTTGAGATTGCATTAATCGTGTAATTACAGCAAACTAAAAGGTTCTTCTTAAATTCTTCCTCTCCATATTATTTCTCCTTATTTCACATTTTCTAGCAGAAAAGTTTGTAATTTTTTAATTATTTTAAGGTAACTTTGTCGAGCGAATTCATTTTTATTTCCAACAAAAGTAAGCATCTTCGTCTGGTACAAGTCAGATTTCGCTCTTATCACATTCTCCTTCCATAATGTTCAATGTATTTACAGCGAGACTCGTTAAATGTCTTCGTATTACTAGAACGATATTAAATAACATTAGGAAACTGATTAAATAAGAAAGTAAAATAATTTTCAATTACTCTCCTCAAAAAGCTAATATTACACATTTTTGTCGTTCACGACTCTCCTCCTTCGATAAAAGTTTTACGCGTCTAAATGGTGTGGCGTAGTAAGAAAAATGTACAATTGAATCAACAGGAAACGTAATCGCGTTAAAAGGGATCGTGATATCTGCCACGCAGGAGTACCAGGCGGATCTATTCGCTGTAGAGGATCGAGATTAGGCAAATGTTAAATTTACGAGACGTAGTAAAACACGTAACGATAGGAGGGAAACGAGTCGATATGACAGATCGAGTGGCCATCGAACAAAAGGGCTTACAGTCATATTCGTTTCATATTCATGAGCCACGAGTCTCGTACAGCTGCTCAACGTGCTTTCCAACGTCCGCGTCTATCTCAATTTATGCCATCGCTAATTGCCTTCGCAGTCAAACTTTGCCTGTCGGCGAAACCCTGCCTTCGCTTTACATTCGATGAATTCGAAATATGCGATTATATTTAAGGGAACGCCGTTTCACGATAGAATAAAGAGTTTGAACGAGAGTACAGCGTCGCTCGGAAGAATTGAATTTTTTCACCCTCCGCTATCCACGTATTAGCATTCCATTGTAAAAGCTTCTAATGTACACGTGCTATTAACGTTGCATCCTGATACGTTACACACGTGCGCTATACACAGGGTGTTTCGTTTTAATCGATCCACGAGAAGTATCTCCTAAACCGTGGATTATTGCTAAAATTTCTAGTGATTGCAAATCTTATTTAGGTGGACGTGCTTCGAGATTTCTTTTTTTTAATGCAACTTGTTTTCATTCCATTCGGTGCATTTTTTAATTGTTTACAAGAAGGAATTAAGATACCTGGGCTGAAAAATGGTTAGTTTAAAGGATATTTAACTTTAATCTTGTAAAACTTATTGTACTCTTGAATTTAATCCATGTTTATGAAAACAACTTATCCTGTTCTTCTCGAAAAACAATACGTTAAATTCATTGGAAGAAAAGAGGAAGAATAGAAAAGTAGTTTATTCTTGTTTCATAACTACGAAACAGCATAATACGATATTTTATTATAAAAATTGTCTTCAAGGCACAATAAAATAAAATTGTAATAATAAGTGAGTTTTATTGTTCGATGTTGCATACTTGCAAGCAGATTTTGTCATAACGTATCTTGTACCAGGTACTTACATGAAAATTGAAATTTTTAGAATGGTTTTATAGTCATGAGACGTAGCGTATAGCCACCGTTTCACGTTAAAAGCATCTTGAATTACATTATATTTTGAAAGGACAAGGATAACGAACTTCCTAAAAAGCACAAAATAGCTTGGGTAGTAGAGGGACAATATAGAACAGGGGTTACAAGTTAATAGCAAGCATCACTTAAGATGCTTGCCAATTTCTCGCGAAACTTCCAGCATCTGAGAAAAATGACTAAATCGTTGTTTCTTTCACCGCTACTTTGCAAACTAAAATTCCTTAACTTAGTGTAACGAGCAGAAGCGCTTTGTGAGTAAATTCGTTAGCAAAGCTTAATTATATTCCAGTTTCAAGTGGAAAATGTACAGAATTCTGTGATCAAAAGAATTCTTTGAAACTGTTAATATTATTATCGAAGTTCTTACGACAAGTCCTCTTGAAAATTCGAAGAAGTTTTCGGTATTTGCATACAATTTACGTCTTTAAATTTCACCATTTCATTAACCATTTTCTCGCTTCGATATAGAAGCAGCGTAATTGCAATGTAAATCATTCTGCACAGTGATTTTACGTATGTATTAATGTAGAGCAGTCGATTCTTATTTTTCATTTGACGAAATTTTAATTTCAAACCAGTTAATACACGATTTAATGAAACAATCTTATACGTTTCTAAATTTACCAATATAAATAATAAAATGTAACAGATGGAAATAAAATATAAATAACTTTATAGGCTTAGACATTCTTTTACATAAAACCTTCTATTTTTCTCTTACACTGTAACAAAATCAATTTAGTTATCAATCTGTAACCATGACGTGTGTTTGAAAAGCGGAAAACTAGATTAATTAAACTGCAAAAAGTGAGTTTATTTTTTTTTTTTTATTTTGTTAGCATATAGTGTTTTACTTTGAATACCTACAATTAGCTATTTGTAACTTTGTTATTTTTTATCAAACAATTAACTAACAATGTAAGAGAGTGATGTATCAATCTAAGAAAATAACGTATTTGTAACTCGTACAATATACTGCAAAATAATTGCTTCGTGAAGATCCTAATTACTTTGATAAAAAAGAATTTTACCAATTTGTCTAACAATAATTTTATTCTAATAAGTGTTACGTATAGAGGTATTTATTTACATATAGATGCAAGTGCATCCAAGCAAGATGTAATATAATTATACAACAAATTACAAAGAATGAAACGCAACAGGCTTCATTTAGTCGAACAAGCAAGCGCCAAGTTAACTCTGCTGCGCTTCTTGAATATTTTATATTGTAATTTTGCCTTCGTTTTAATCGAATAGAGAGGGCTTGTGACGTCTTCAGAAAATTTCTAGTATTATTATCATTTATTATTTATTTATACATATTCCTTGCCTTGTAGCTTGTTCCTACTATACACTCATCTCATTGTTATTACAATTAGATTGCTTAAGTCTCATATATTGATACTATTTTTATTACATGATATTATATCTGTATATTCGTAGATTCAAACAAACACAATCCGAACTATTGGTTCGAGGAAAATGTTTAATGCAGAGATTCTTATTTTCCTCTAGCTTGAGAAACTTTCTGACGACAGAGAGATACAATTCGGTCAAAAGTGACCCAATTTATATTGCATGATATTATATCCTCATGCTCCAAAATTCAAACAAACAGAATCTAAGCTATTAATTCTAAGAAAATCTTTGGCGCAGAGAATCTTATCTTCCCCAAGATCGAGAAATCTTCTGACGACGGAGGGACAGAATTCGGTGAAAAGTGACCCAATTTATATTGCATGATATTATATCTTCTAGCTGATAAATTCAAACCAACAGAAACTATTAAGTCCAAGAGAATGGATGTTTGATGCAAAGGTTCTCAGTTTGCTAAAATTTGAGAAATTTCCTGGCGACAGAGACGTACAATTCGGTGAAAAGTGACCCAGAGAAGGCTGCAGAGTTGCTCCATATGTAAGACGCATCGAAAAAACGTGCAGTGTGCAGCAAGAAGAGAACTATAAAACGCGGAGAGTCCTTGATATGGCAATTTCCACGATTTGCCAAGTATGCTAACGTCATCTTCGTGGAAACGCTATATTGATTTCTTCCTCTGACGAAGAATGCACCGGAAAGGAGGGCGTAACAGAATGCAGAAGGCAGAACAAAAAAGCTAAGCGGAAGCAAGAAAGACCAGGCGAACGAAAACTGAACAGAAGGTGATCTATGCTTCTAACGGTGCAACTTTGGCAAATTTCTTGAATGCCTTTGGGCACCAGATAGCGAGTGGATAATGGCATCCTGATTACACGAGCACACTCTGCAAATACGGATACAGGTATTAAAGTAACGAGAGAGAGAGAGAGAGATGCTCTCGTAACTTTGCTTCGTTTCACTCGCGTTTACGCAATGTTCAGTGATTTAATTACGCGGTTCTTTATTTCCATTCGTATGGAACAGCTTATTTTCTTCGACGTGGCGCGACGTGTTGTTTCGTATATGTAAATGATGAGATATCTCATTAAAGCGTAACACCACAGAGAAAGTTTTCATCTGTAAAGCGGCTGAAAATCCGAAGGCCAGTAAAAGTATAAAAAGGTTATTGTACTGTTATGCAAGAAATATCCTCTTTTATTTCGTTACCTTTTAAGCTTTTGTTAACCATTGAATATCTTCTTACATATATTCGGATAGCTAGATTGACATGGCGAAATATCGTATTTCGACATAGCCGGCTAGGCGGTTAAGGAAACGCTTCTTTCAGATTAAAGTTTCTTGCGTAATTAGTATGATTTATTGAGATACATTACACTATTCCGAAAGTTGTTAACCAGTTTGTGGATCAGGACTATATTAAAATTATGAAAGACAGCGTAACACTGTATGTAATAATTTGATACAGTGAATTACGACTATTTTAGATTTTGAATAATATAGAAAACATCGTGTTTTGCAATAAAATAAAACTTTCCAAGTTTATGTTTTATTAAAATGCATAATGAAATGTATAATAAACTGTATACAATGTATAACAAATACATGCATAAAGTAATACGTTCGAATAAAAATTTTGCTTACGAGTGCTTACGCATTTTTTTATTTTATACAATTACAATTTATGCTTGGCAACATAATATGTCATAATTCTGTTATCGTTTTTTACGATGTACTACATTCGGAGAAGGTAATATTTCACGTGTAACGAACATTCGGAATAATAAAACGTGTACAATTTTTAGACTGAAGATACATTTGGGAATAATGCCAAATATAAAAGAAGAAGTAGAGCAATTGAGTATTTATTAAAACATTTATAAAAAAGTACCAAGTACTGAAGGTATAATAAAAACATATAGTAAAAACGAAAAACTATAAGAATTTATATTACTTCACTACGGCTGATTCAGTGCCCTCATACTGCAGAATCTTTATGGCCATATTTATCCGGGAATGGATGGAAATAGATCCTGTTTTAAATAAATTTCCCAAAACTTCACTGGAATAATAAACTGCCAAAAGTGCTTTTCAAAGCTTATGTCAGAAAAGGTCGTATATAAAAGAAGAAATATGTATCTATGTAATAGCATACTAAAAACACAGAAATATCTTCTTCAGAGATTCGATGGCCTCGAATATCCTGCGGAATTTGCTGTGTACATTGCTCGAATTTTTTATTATTAACATCATCGTTTCGAATTAACGCTGCAAGCTACTTCGATTAATAGAAATATAGAGATTCTGTGATATTTTGTTAAATATAACGCAAAGGATGGATTGAAATAATTTTACACAGGATGTGATTGATATTGAAATGTTTGAAACAGAATTGCTTGTAGAAAACTAAATTTTCCTTCGATGCTGACTTCGATGTTTTGTTATTGTTAAATATATACAATTTTCAAAATAAAAAGATCGAAGGAAAACGAGAGATTCTCTTCTTGACAACGTATAGAGTGTCCCAAAAGTATTTATTAAAAAGATTTATTAAAATGATTTTGGATATCAGAATAACGAAGAAAATTCCTAAATATACGAAAATACAAAATAGAGATTTATTTTCCAGGTCGCAAACAATTAAATTTCATGTTAGAGTACCGTGTAGGTCTATACACTAACCAGTACTTACCAGTTACTTACCAGTAACTGTGTAGGTCAATAAATCTCCCGGCAAACTTTTCTCTCTATTTTATTGCACACTTCGCGTTTGTCGCATCGAGGCAAGTGAACTAAATTTCTTAAATACGTTGCGTATAAACTTGGTCAAGCGATGAATGCCACTGACCATGGCTATTCAGACGTTATACGATCATTGAACATGATTGCCCTTGACTTGATTTATTTTTACAAGATACTTAGGAAATACGTATGCAGTTCAAGGATTCTTCAGAGAATTAATATTAACTGCGAGAAGAGCCAGGCATTCTGCTGTATACTTCTCGTTTCTAACAAGCCGATGTTATCGCTGTATTGCCAAATTTAGCATAAAAATCAATTCTTTAACAAATGACGTGTATGTTCTTTTGAACTAACGCGATACCTATACATAGAGTTATGAAGAACACTAACACGAGGCACCATAGTCATTTGATTCCTATATTTCGAGACACCCTGTAGCATACTGTCATGTCACTGGCATAAAGTTTATATTTACTATGCCGCAATTTTCCAACAGTAACAACTCGTATTCTTAACTTCTGTTCCCTCTGCCGGAATTATGTCCTTCCGGGGAAATGAAAAGCCGAAACGAAATGTAGCTGCACAAATAGAACTTGTCATCATGCAAAACCATTAAAAGTTCGCTTCGCCGCTAACCGGACTAACAATAGCGAGCTATAACTACAGAAACTTGGAAATTGAATATTATCGATTTCGGCGGCTGTTTAAACGGTAGACAGCGGCCGCCGAAACTATCTCGGCCGAGATTTACAGTCGTGACACGTTCCACGGGTGTAGGCGGAATAATTCTTGGCCGAAAACGCGGACGCAAAATCTTACGGGATCGTGTCTCAGATTGGCGATTTAACGAGGCAAATTTTCACCAACGACCAAGCTGTTCGAGGGAACAATTTTTTTTTTACTATTACGAGACGGGTTACGAGGCAAGTAAGGACGCATTAATCTGTTAACAGACAGTGTGACGAGCCATAAATCTGTTCTTGACTATTCCCAGTGAAAATGAACTGCTGTTTGAAAAGTTTTAGTAGCTTGGAGCGGCACGATCAAAACCTTGGCACACCGTAATTAGTATTAAATATGAATTTCCGCGTATAAAGTACGCGCACGTGAGTACTCGCGAATGCGCGAATTATTCTGCATACCGTTTTAGCTCGCCGGATAAGACGCATCGTTCGCCGGTTATCTGTTTGCGCAACGTCCAACGAAAATCTAATACACAGCGATATTTCAAGTAGATGCAAAGTATCCGTTCGTTAGACGCGTTGACTGACGTATATTCATAACCCTATAACTTACGAATGGAATCGGGATATTTAAATTTTAGACGAGCGATATATTTGAAGCAACGGCACTAACTGATTTTTACGTTGATAATTGTCTTTTACGTAACCGCTAAATCAATACACATACGCTGAGATAATCAAGGCACTTTTCGCAGACACCCTCGGCGATGCTTAAAAAAGAGGAGGAAGAAACGAAATCCAATATTTTTCTTGGGGGAACTTAATTGTGTTTGCGAATACTTTCCAGAAACGTTATTTACATTCCTCTGCTCCGTATTTCAAGAAAACATTGCTCCGCGGAATCCAGCGACAGCGTAAAAATATTTAATACCGACCGCGTAAATTGAATCGCCGCTTGAACATCGCTATTATTCTAAAAGGTAATTTGCTAAAAAACAAAAATAAAAAAGAAATCTTTCACACGGCCTGACCTGTCTACATTTACAAAATCAGAAATTACTAGTATTTATATAGCGAATTATGCACTACCGAATGTTTGCCGAATTGTTTAAATAAACTTTATTTACTTAGGAAGACTAAGCTAACATATTCTTTCGTGTTCACGAAAAATGAAAGATGAAATATGGAATCCTTATGGTTAGCATAGTTAGCATAGCAAAAGTATAAGTTTATGTACGATATTGCGAAGATTGTTAAGGATATTGATACTACAATTTTATATATAGAATTATTTTGTACATAATTTATAAAGCTATCGTGATTAACTTACGAGGCAAATTTATGTCTGAAAGGTACAGTCGTCAAATGCAAAATTGATATTCTATCGCAGCTTGCCCTGTATACTACATTATTATAAATTATTGCTTAAGGCGCTGCATTTCATTTTTATCAAGGTCGACCCCTTTTTACAGCCTACGACGTAATGCCACGCGCTGTTAATTTAACGTTTAGAAAGACACGCGCGAATTTACAAAAATTTACAAACATTTACAATAGTGTAGAGTGCGCGTGTGACGTGAATACTTTAAAAATATTCGTTAAATTAGACGATGCACCATTAGCGTATCGCATCTCGTGTATCACGCAACAAACTGTTCTCCCGAAACGTTTGTTCCGAGGTTTCGTAAAATTGTCAACGTCGCGTGAAAATTCTGCTTGCACAGCTGGCTAACATTATACGGTGATAATGAACAGCGACGAAAGTAGAAACGGAGCTTCTTTCTCCTCGGTTTCTGCATCTTTCTCTGTATTAACTTGCTGGAAGCTGAGCACACCGGAGGAAATACGAATGATTCTGTAATGGGAAGAAATTTAATAGGGATCGTCTTCGCTGACGTTCCTACGTCAAGAAGTCAAGGTCTGTACAATCGATGAAAAAATATTCCCACATTTGTATTTCAAAGTTGACGCATCGTTTAATAGCATTGGTATTTCGTAAGTTGTATAAATAAAATACATTTGACTGTGAATAATAATACAAAATAATGTATCTATATATACGATCTAGACAAATAAATTGGTGAAATTTATACGTGAAATTTATCCACGACGATACGTGAAAATTGTCTGCCACTTGATTTTTATGCTGCATAAAATTGTATAATATTACATTTCGTATGGCAGATTTATTACGTTTGTTATTATATCTAAATAAGCAAATTTAAAGCAATGAAGCACGAACGTGAACAAAATTGGGAAGCATACTGAGTATATCGTTTCGAGCTTCACAACGTTGTTTACGTTCCAACGAAATATTTATTCATATACCTATATGCACGTCGGACTATGTACGAAAAACGAGTAAAAAATATCCCGCTATAAAACACGAATGCAATTTCAGTGAACTGTAGCAAAAACTTCTTACATGTTCTTATAATTTAAACGCCACTGAATTAACTACTTCGATTATGACGCGTCATGTAGTATAGGCTGCCACAGCAAAAAGGACTATATTTTTTGAAACTAATCAATTTCTAAGTTTTATTATACCGGCATGAAATAAATTGAGAAACAAGATATAAATAAACAATCTAGTAAGTAATAAATATAGGTGATACACCAGTTCGTTACAATTTCCCCTGATCGCGCTCTACGTTGCGTAGATTTATAAATGTAACTCTTTCCAGTAAAAACAGGTTTCAAATTTTAGTATTTCTCGTCCGCAAAAATCTTCCTACCATTGATAATTACTAAAAAAAAAAAAAAAAAAACAAATTTTCTCACAGACTGAAAGATACTGAGTCCTGAAAAGAGTCATTTAATTGAATATACAATCTGTGATGACAAGTCCTGTTTTGCGGCCAAGTTTCAGGACAAAATACAACACACACAAGAATACACAAAAATCACGCTCCAATGCGACTTAAACCCAAAAAACAAAAAAATAAACGCAAAAACCGAAAATCCACGACACATATTAGACCATGGCTACGTCGTACCGACGCGTATCGGTACTTTTGCCTAAACACACTATACTCAAATTCATTGTTTATTGTGAATCTCAAAAATGTACAAAAAATCAAATATTGGCTAAATAAACTATTTAAAAAAAAAAAAAAAAAAAAAACAATCTGTGATGACATAAAGCACTTAAGGAAAGATCTTTGAATGATAGAAAAAATATGTGAAGGAGTAGTATCATAATCAAATTTATTGACACTTTGAAATTATTTAAATTTCTCGTGGTTCCTGCAAACTATTTAATTAAATAGCTTTCGTTGTTGCAATACCTAAAATATTGGATTCCCTTTTCAGATTTAGGGTAAGCAAAGAGGATTATCGTGAGAAAATTCGTCCAAGAATAGATATTTTTAATGGAATATCTTGACCGTATAATCCTATAGATTAATTAGTTAAACAAATTGAAGTTAAAAAGTGTATTCTTTGGGGAGAGGCGTCACATTTTCGGAAGTGATGCCGCGTTGCGAAAAATTTGTATCTCGCAGTTTCTAAACTTGCTAATTTGATGTTTTCGCTTAAGAAATTAGTAAAAGCTAAATACAACGTCATATTTTTACTAACCGATTAAGAAACTTTCTAATTACGTTCATAATTCTGTAATTATCTTAATTTTCATTCTCACAAAAGGAGGATTATTTAAGATTAAATATTACACGGATTATTAATGCTTCTCTGAATCTTATCGTCATCATCTCTTTCTTTTACAATCAAGATAAATAATCCAGTCAGCTTGCTACTAAGTAATTTTCATCAAAGTTTACTCCTCCAGCGCTGCCATAAGATTTTCTTCACCTCGAACAGCTGTAAACGCAGCATTCGTTAAGAAATCAATTAAGACGCCAATAAAGCATAAATGTACGTCTTCGCATACTTGTACATATCTGTGCGTATCTCCAATTCGTAACATGTTGGTTCGTCATATCCTGCGCTACATTAACCGAACGAAAGAATCGAAGCTGCGAAATACCGGTTTGTAGCGGCTGAAATTTTCAATTTCACTAGCGGCAAGACAGGTGTTCCATTACAAGAGCAGTTTTTCAAAGTCGAAGAATCGCAAAGCTCTGTGTTCCGCTCGTCCCATTATTACTACCACCAGCGGCCCATCAAAGCGTTCACAGTTTTTCCCTGGTTTCTCTCACGCTGGCCCGCCAAGACTGTGGGTGTAGGCTGTGAATAGGTCGAGCACAGTAGGAGGCTGCCAGCATTCCATCGTGCAGCAGACTACTCAGAGACTGTGACCGCAGAATCGTGACGAAAGCTCATCAGTCGTGCGAAAATCCACCAAGCGAGAAATGCCGCGGCGGTCGGCCAAGAAATGCCCAGAGAAAAATGATAATGACGTGGAGGAGGGATAGAAGGATAAAGAAAGAGAAAAAGAGGAAGAGAGAGAGAGAGAGAGAAAGATCAGTGAAGGAGAAAAGGAAACCGTCTTTGCTTTGTTTTCTGTCACTTCTCTTTACCTTGGCGCGACATGCTGCGCCGTGTTGCGCAGCTAACTGTGTATATGCGCACCTTGTCTCTTCTGATGATATCGTGGCCCGTTCCTTGCAACCTGCCATCGACACCGCCAATCGCGATCTCACTGACAATAGCGAAACTCGGCTGACGTTGGGGCGCGCACGCTCTTCCTTCTCGAAAGCATTCCAAAAGCAGCTCTTTCGTTCTCGTGGGAAAACAGCTCGTGAAAGACGCGGCTAACCTCTGCCAACTAATCGACGTTTACTTGTCGCATAACTACACAATAGAAATGTAAGCTTCCAACAGGAAACGTAATCTATGTAGAGCAGTGGGGAAAAGAGAAGTTTAAAATTGCTATGTAACCGTGTTTGCGACTGTTACTAATTTGAGGGTACACTTTTCCTATGGGAACCATTCATCTTTAAACGTTTTTGCATTTTCTCATAGTAGTCGATGAACAGGAACCAAGTGTAAGGGTTTTGGCTTTGGCGATCCATCGGTTCCAAAGTTACGCGTCTATTAAATTTAGCGTCTATTAAATCTTGGCGCACTGTACATGAAAGTTTGGAATTGGTATGTAATTGCACACATGCGTCTCTGTGACTAATTTTCAGGGTAGACTTTTCCTCTGGGAACCGTTCCTTCTTAGATGTTTGATCAATTTGATGATAGTACTCGATGAATAGAGACGTAGTTTAACTGTTTAAGTTCTTTACATTTGGTGCTTTTGACGTACTGTACATACAGTGAGGAAGGAAGAAGTTTGAAATTCGTATACTTGCGTATGCGACTGTTATTAATTTTTAGAATAATCTTTATTCTAAATAAAGATTAAAATAAATTATAATTTATAAATATAATAATATTTAATTTAATTTATTATATTTATTATATATTATATATTAATATTTATTATAATTTAATATTATATAAATTATAATAATATTTATTCTAAATAAAGATAAAATAAACTTTATTAAGTTACTCGTTCAAGGTCATCCATCGATTCCAAAGTTACGCGTTTTTAAATGTGCTGCTCTTGGCATACTATACATCTATAATCTACATACAGGTACAAAGAAGGTTTAAGATTGCTACTTGTGTATGTGAGTGCTGGTAATTTTTGGAGGAAACTTCATGTGCTTTTTATGTTTGGTACTCTTGGCGTACTGTAAGGCTTACTTTAACGTGATAATTATTTAGACGACAAGTTCTTTTATTTGTTTCAACATATATTGCACGCAAAGTTCTTTATCAATGTTATAAAAATATATATATATATATATATATATATATATAACTTAGCTAATATTACTCATATTTTTCTATCTCTACAAGACAGTACACAGATACGCTCATAGTACCAACAAAGAGAAACGATCTATCTGGCGCGTATAAGACGAAGAAAGCCATAACAGGATTTTTCAGCCTTTTTCGCGCAATAACTTTTGGACGAGGAAATTCCTAAACTTAAAATTGGCATCGTTGAACTTTATTCGATAAGCACATTCAATAAATATGGGTTTCGACCAAAAAGATTGGCGTCCCAGAGGTAAAGCTCACGTAATTCTTGTATTAGACATTTCTTATTACGTTGATGGCTAAACTTTATTTTAGGGGACCAAGTTTTCCCTTTGCAATTTTGTAGTTTTTCACGTATAGAATCCAAAAATACCAGTTTTGAGGCGAGGCATCCGCTAGTTCAAAAGTTATGGCACAAGCTGAGCATTTTTAGAGTTCTTATAGTTCATCGTTCTTAGAATTCAGAGCTAAAGACGCTCAGTTTTAAATAGTCGTAACTTTTGAACTTCAGGTATTTAGAGCTAAAAATGCTCACTTTTATGAAGCCATAACTTTTGAAGCAGCGAATTCCTTGTCTTAAAACTTCTGTTCTCGAATTTTACACGTCGAAAAGTACAAGATTGCAAAAAAGGGGCAATAATTTTTAGATCCCAACGATAAAAGTTTACGTTACATTTATTTATATTGGACTGTGGATTTTTATGCATTTATAGGAAATTTGAAGTTTCAAGAATGCACAGAGTGCACAGAGTACTCGAAAAATACATGAAATATGCAAAGTATAAATAATATTCGTTGTTATACCTGTTAGTAAAACAAATTTCTGCCCAAGTACGATTTTTTAAATTGCGCTCATAGAAATATGAATTTACATAAATATCAGCACTCTAGTTATAATCCAATTTTATAAAATTATGGTGTTTTTTTTTTCTTTGCCCTTTAAACTATATCCGTAACTGTACGTATACATACTTTCATTAATGCTCGATTATTTTTTCCTTCTTCTATTTGCTCCCGCTATCCTCGGCTTCTACTATCGAGTATGCAAATTAGTTTATCTCTCGTTGCGAGCTATCAAACTTTTAAAACAGGATTTCTGGATTTATAGCAAAACTTCGTAGAATCTTTGCTACGTTTTACATGGTCTTGTGCTAAATATTCAGATATTTCGATAACTTGTATAATCTTTTAATCTTCTTAATCGTTTTATAAGTTTCAATCTCACAAACTTATTTCAATACATGCTCGTTGCGAAGAAATTTCGTTAAAATCAGAATCTAATATTAAGAATCCCATCGTTTGTAAAATTTAATCAACAGCAATGTTCGTGGAAAAAGATGAGAATAGGTCACTCATCGATCTCTGCTTCTAAATTCTTATCTTTATTACTAACATGACAAAGCACTGAAATACAAAACGTAAAATACGACCTTAGCTACCCAAATATCTTACAATTTATTATGTTTCCTTTGATTAAATCAAAACAAAGTAAAATTTCAAGACCCAACACTGAATTTTCTTCTCTAAATAAACCAATCGTTTACGAACAACTTTTACAGTTTTCACGTTAGCCGATCATGTTATGAACGAAACAGAAGACACAATCGATTTAACGCGAGACGAAAAGACTTTCAGCTGGAATTAACGTTTCACGGAACGATCGCCGAATCAGCAGATACTTTTCAGAAGTGCACGATCAATAACGCGAACCGTGTGTAGTGGCAATAAAAAAGATCCGGCCGTCTTTTTATTGGCATGGAACTATATTTGCAAAGTGTCAGGTCCACGTGGCGGAACAAGGACAGACAGTGTTACGTCAACAAAGAGTGCCATTTCCTTTTCTTTTGTCGTTTCTGTATCTGATTTCTGCTTTCCGACAATCTTCTCTTAGAGTATCTCGCGAACAATAACTCTGATATATAGACATCGTTCACAATGACATTTACGTAGACGTCGAGGAAAAAGTATACTCGTGTTTGCATTCTCCTTCTATGAATGAGACACTCATTGCGAAGTGTCCGTACGGCACGATGACAGTACAATCACGCGATATCATTCTGCTGATAAATCGT
This sequence comes from Bombus pascuorum, assembly GCF_905332965.1. Lineage (NCBI taxonomy): Eukaryota > Metazoa > Arthropoda > Insecta > Hymenoptera > Apidae > Bombus > Bombus pascuorum. The sequence continues at coordinate 1,621,137 of NC_083494.1, forward strand.
TTAGAAGATGACGCGTACATGTATTCGCCAAGAAATACAGTATAAAACGTTAAATAGCCGTGAGGTATATTTATTTGCGTATGTAAAACCGTTGGAATTCTTCATCTTACGATCTACAGAAATTATTACTTATTAATTCGAGATAATAAGCAACGATTAGCCGTGATTTATTAAAGTAGTTTGAAACTGTTTCCGGGAAGCGGAAAACGCAAAACGAGCAGTTTCTAATACATCTTCAAATTGCGTTGATAATTTATCACAGCACGCCGAGTAATTTATTGTTGATGAACGCTCCGCGAAAGTAGCTACGAAATAGAGTGACGTACTTTCAAAGTTCTCGGAAGAATGGAAATAAACTCGAGCAAGGGATATAATTCTTCAGTCGATAATTGCCGCTATACATAGCAACGTCTTCTACATTTATTATCCGCTGTTATCGGAATTATTCTTTTATTTGATTTCGAGAGTAAACAGACGTTTATCCACCCTCTTCGTAATTTAACAAATTTCGCGTACAAAATTCATCATACCTATTGAGATTATTAGATGTATGTGTATACAAAGGAATTGAATAAGGGATAAATTGTAAGGTAGAAAATATATTTTTTAAACACTGAAGTGTAAATACAAATCGGAATATCATGGAGTTGATCCAGATGCGCACGCTAGTGTCACGTAATAAATTTTTTTATTTTTATTTTATTTTGGTTTTTTACAATTTGTCCTTATGGACATTTGGTAAAGTGTTATATCTTGTTGGTGAAGAAAAAAAAATAAAAATAAAAAATAAATATAGCATGTGTGCCAGCTTCGTTTTTTCTAAGTTATATCTTTTATGAGGTACGTAATAAATAACGAAGTTTTATAAAAATGCGAATGAGCAATAGTCCATTCGTATACTTTATTAACTGCAGACTGACTTACTGACTAAAGGACTAGGGTTTTATCTGCTCATTATGATTCACGTATCTTATGAGTGGGAGTCCGGCTATTGTCTTTTCTTATTGCTATCGCATGACTAAGTGTTATTGACATGTCCGATGTCCCCAGATGTCTGGATTTTGGGTGGCGTCACACTAGCAGTGTTACCCTGTGACTGAATCCTGTTTTGTGGCCAAGTTTCAGGACAAAAAATACAACACAAACAAGAATACACAAAAGCTCCGCTCCCCAGCGGCTTAAGTCCAAAAACACAAGAATAAAAAATACAAAAAACTGTAAAAACTACGACACATAATATAGCATGGCTACATCGTACGGTCGCGTATCGGTACCTTTGCCTAACACACCTTATGCTAATTCATAGTTTAAATGAATACATTCAATGTATAAAAAACTATCTTGGCATAAATAAACACAAAATAAACAAACCCTATGACTGAGAATCCTGAAGCCAACGTCGCTTATCTACAGTTTATGGTTTGCCTTCGACACAATCTTTTGTCTGTACGCTGTCGATGGCTTCAGTTGCTTGAGAAAACTAAAAGACCAGATGTGGAGTTTTCTTAGAAGCGATGACCATTTCAACAATACCTAACCCAGGCACGGACAAATAGAAAAATAAGGAAAATGAAAAGCATTAAAGATATTGCTTGTGTTAATATTACAATACCGAAGCATTTCGGTATATTGAAATCCTACAACAACGAAATCCTTTGTTTTAACAATTATATATCTTTGGTCGGATCTAACAGGTTCATTGGGTTGCTGAAATCTCTCAAAACTTGACAATTTTGTCACTTAATGATTCTTAAAACCTAGATAAATAGTACTCTGTATAAAGAATTTACGAGAATATTGCGAACATGTGAATTTATTTTTGTTTTATTAATAATGATCCAACAAAGTTTGTTTTTATATTTTTAAGTATAACTAGACTAAAATACCTTATTATGTTTATCGATTTATTGTAATTTATATTGAGAAAGAGTAAGTTGATTTTCTGGAAGGAATTTATTTAAAAAAAAATAGATATTCTATAGAAAAAGAGAAAAAGAAATAAGTAATAAATATTCCGAGTTTCTAGATTTTCGAAACTTTCCGCAGTTTCTTATTTGCGTTTCGTACGAACATCTAAAAAACAAATATCGAGCCATTTCTAATTACATCAAAGGGCAAAAGAAAGTGTAAAGTTGCCAAGTAATTTATTTGTGTACATCGATATATTAATTTTTTTATTGGACAGTTTGCATCTATTCCAAGCTATATTTATATATAATACATAATAAATAAATATATTATATATATATAATATTTACTCACTGTCTTTGTCAAATGCAATTCTGTTTTATAAAATTATGGAAAATTACGGTACTTTTGCACCACTTAGATTTCAATTTTTCTTCATTCACTGCTGTAAAATATTTCTTCTGAATCATAAAATCACATTAAAGCTTGATTCACACTAGCGATCACGGTACACTCAAATTGCGCCAAGTCAGCCGGTGAAAATCGCTTACGCGTAATCCAATGATAGCATTCACGGTAGGCGGTTTGGACAAGTCAAATGAAAATCTGTTGACCATGGCGCGTCGATTTGCTAGCGATCAAGACCATAGTGAACAGTGAAAAAGGAATATAGGGGACGAACGTTTAATCCAATTCGTACGAAATTACATGATTTCAGCACAACGAATATCGTGACGTATGTGACAAAATGAAGTTATGGGTGAGGAAACTTCAAAAAGGTAGGCAGTTTTATTGTATTTGTTACGACGTTTTAAATCATCACGAACCAGATGACAGTACGAAATAAAAATTCTTCATCTTTCAGGCGATTCTGCAGCGTCTAATGTGTTAATGTAAATCCTCATCCAAAATTAACTAAATTTTCATTAAGATATATTTAAGAAATGGCACTGTTCTTCCAGTAAAAAAATAAAAACGAAAGATAATGATGTCTCGATAAAATCTTACGTTTAATATAAATATATATAAAAGATGAAATCGTAATCTGACCTTCCACCTTTATCTTCCACCGCTAGCGTAAATCAGTCCTCACACATAATCCAATTAAAACCTCATTCAATTAAAATACACAAAATTCAATTTAAATTAAACGAAAGTCTCTTAATTTCACGCGATCAGTAGTTTGAATCCAGCTTCAGTGTGAACGCCTGGTAAAATCCTACATTTTCATTGATCATGATCCGACCGTACTCTTGACCGCCAATGCGAATTAGTGTCTTAAAATCGACAAGCTAGCAAAAGTTAACGTACAAAGATCACAGCAAGCACCTTGCTTCCTGTGATCTTTGTACGTTAAGGTTCGAAATTAATCAGTGGATTACGGTATCGCGTCGTTTCCGTGCACACCAGCAGGAGAAAGCTGGAAGCTGGCGGAAAGGAAACGACAATCAACCGAGTAACAAGAGACCGAGCCGTGGGAGATGGATTATTGTTGGCGGCGGACGAAAGGAGAGATGAATCGAGGTGAACGCGATGGAGATACCGTTGACGCGGCGCTCCGATTAGAATATTTACCGGTGTCATCCGTTACAAGCTGCGGAGCGTAATATACAGGAACGAACCACGGCCAGCTCGGATGACGCAGTATAGTGTCAAAGGAAGTGAAGGAGCCGAGATCGTCCGCGAACGCTCACACCCGTGGAAATGGCCCGTGGGCGAGCCTGATTTCTCCTGGGGTGCGCAGAGAAAGCTGAAGATACGACAAGAATATACGGACCCGGCCCGAAGTGAAGCGAGACGCGAGAGGAAGCTGAAGACGCGGACGCGTGTATGGGTACATACAGTCAGTGAGAAAAGTCTTCGTGCACTTGGTGAATCTTATGTACCTGACTAACAGAGAAACTGAAAATAAACTTTGTCAAGACGTTATTTAGACTTACATGTTAGTACAATTAGTATTGTACATGTACAGACGGAGACAGAAATAACTGGAGTGGAAGGTAGTGGAAGAAAGTAGGCACTTGGCGAGTTCTGTGTACCTGATTCATCAAAGAAACTAAAAACAAGCTTTGTGGCGAAATTATTTATACTTCCACATCAATAGAATTATCATTCGTGTACAATCGAGATAGAAATAAGTGAAGGGTAATGCGAGTACGTAGGCACTATTAGTAGTAGTGAACTTTGTGTACCTGACTTATCAAAGGTACTAAAGTGAACTTTCTCATGAAATTAATTATACTTACATATTAGTGCAATTATTATTCATACGCAGTGGGGAACAGAAATAAGTGGAAGGTAATGGATGTAGACAGGCACTTGGTGAGTATCGTGTACCTGATTTACTGAAGAAATTAAAAATGAACTTTGTCATGCAATCATTTCTACTCGTACATCGATACAATTATTATTCATGTGCAGTCTAAACAAAAATAAGTGGAAGGTAATATAAGTATGTAGGCACTTGAAGAATTTTGTGTACCTGATTTATCAAGGGTATTAAAGTGAACCTTCTCGTGAAATTACTTATACTTACATATTAGTGAAATTATTTTTCATGCGCAGTGGGGAACAGAAATAAGTGGAAGGTAGTGGATGTAGATAGGCACTTAGTGAGTATCATGTACCTGATTTACCGAAGAAATAGAAAATGAACTTTGTCATGCAATCATTTCTAATCGTGTATCGATACAATTATTATTCATGTACAGTCTAAACAGAAATAAATGAAAGGTAATATAAGTATGTAGGCACTTGAAGAATTTTGTGTACCTGATTTATCAAGGGTATTAAAGTGAACCTTCTCATGAAATTAATTATACTTACATATTAGTGCAATTATTATTCATACGCAGTGGGGAACAGAAATAAGTGGAAGGTAGTGAATGTAGATAGGTACTTAGTGAATATCGTGTACCTGATTCACCGAAGAAATTAAAAATGAACTTTGCCATGCAATCATTTATGCTCGTACATCGATACAATTATTATTCATGTGCAGTCTAAACAAAAATAAGTGGAAGGTAGTGCAAGTACGTAGGCACTTGAAGAATTTTGTGTACCTGATTTATCAAGGGTATTAAAGTGAACCTTCTCATGAAATTACTTATACTTACATATTAGTGAAATTATTTTTCATGTGCAGTGGGGAACAGAAATAAGTGGAAGGTAGTGGATGTAGATAGATACTTAGTGAATATCGTGTACCTGATTTACCGAAGAAATAAAAAATAAACTCTGTCATGCAATCATTTATGCTCGTACATCGATACAATTATTATTCATGTACAGTCTAAACAGAAATAAGTGGAAGGTAGTGCAAGTACGTAGACACTTAGCGAATATCGTGTACCTGATTTACCAAAGAAATAAGAAATGAACTTTGTCATGCAATCATTTATGCTCGTATATCGATACAATTATTATTCGTGTACAATCTGAGCAGAAATAAGTGGAAGGCAGTAGAAGTACCTAGGTACTTGGTGAATTTTGTTTGCAAAGATACTAAAAATGAACATTGTCCCGAATTTACTTATACTTACATGTACCTGCAAGATATTAACGCAATATTAAACCTACTGTTTTTATGATTTCATGAAATTATAATAGGTATGTTCTATTTTTGTAACATTATATTTTATATCCTTTTGCTTCTCATTTTCCCCAGTGAGGATCAAAGTGAATGTATTATGTTGCATTTTAACAATGTCTGCCTTAATGTATGAAAAAATTCGTAGAGCTAACGTCTTTACTGTAACATTTCGTACGTAAGGAGTGTGTATAAACTTTTCCGAGTGACTGTAGAAGAGTAACGATTCGAAGAAGATGAAAAAGCGAGGGAAGAAAGCGCGTTTGAATGAGGAAAAAATGAAGATTGAAATGGGGGAAACGAAGAAGTGTGTCGTAAGCGTGACGAGGATGAATGACTTGTTTCATATTGAAATAAAGCAACTCTAAAATTTATTTCGTTCCTCCTCGTGTTATTATTAACTTCTTAATCCAGATGGCAGAAGAGTCTTAGAAATGAACATGTTAGAGTTCGATAAATCAATCGAGATCAACGAATGACCTTTATTCATCTTTCTTACTTTCTAGGAGAACAAACACTTTTTAATTTTTGCTTCGATATCAACTTCAACTTGTTTAAACGAAACATTCATCGTATCATGCAATTGTCTTAGGTTTTATTTCTAATTATTTCATTGCAGCATTGTGTTATTAAATTTACATTGTATATTTAAATTTTATAGTAAATAAAACTATTCTATAGTAAATTCTATAGTAAATAAAACTATTCTATAGTAAATTCTATAGTAAAGTGTCACTAATTTTATTTTACTACTTTTTTATTATTTATTGTTATCAAACTCAAAGAAAAATGGACTTACCCTTTTTGCAAAAACAACTCTGGTAAAAAAACACAATATTAACAAAGTCCAGTGTCGTAAAGTTTATCAATTTTTATTCTTAAGAACTTGTGAAGATCATTTTCGATGATATTGGTTTCATCATATCGTGAGTCTCGCCTTTAACTACTATAGACTGCACTTTTATTGAAAGAATCGATAGTATTTGATAGTCGTTTTTTTAACAAGAGGTCAATTATTTCAAATTTCCAACACTTAGGTTTTTCGAAGAATGATATTTAATCGGAATAAACGTACATTATTATGAAGCTTATGTTCTGTACTTTAAAATTTAATTTAAAGTAGTATCACGAATATCTTACAATTGTTGAACAATCACTTACAAAAATAGTTCTAAAAGTATCAGCGTAACATGACACGTACCGTGTACTTATGTAGGACGACACGCGAAGAAATCAGGCCACACACTACGGAAGTAGGTCACTCATTGCTGAAAGATTAACGACGAAGTAGACCAACAGCTGGTTCATCAAAAATCCGAAAGATTAAGTAAACTTTCTCTTCAACCGGTATCTACGTATCTTTCAGACTTAAATGCTGTCAAACTTTGATCCATATGTTTTGAATACTGTCAATTCGTTAATAACATTTTCTTATATCGATTTCCTAGTGTCTTTGTAAGTTAACTCACCCGTATGACGAATTAACATTTTTCTTTTATATTTCCTTCCTCATGCTGTTACCAGTTAATTCGTTTCGTAAATATTCGCAGCCTAATCATTATACTGTCCTAAAATAACATCCGACCTGTTATAATATATATTATAATTTAAATATTACAAAGTTGTGACTAATTGTAGTTGGAGAGAAGATAATTTTATGCCAACAATCAGAATCTGTGAAAACGTAAATTTCTATCTACGTTCAAACAAGCAACGAAACATGAACGCTAAAGACTTGACGTATGAATGTGTTGAGAGTAACTTGTAACACACTGACGTATTAAAGCGACAGAATACATCGTAAATAAACTTGCAAGGATAATTTTTCAAAAATAGTCCTCTCCAATGATCGCACAGCCGTCGTACAAGTATTTGCGAGGAAAAAGGTACAGACAGAAAGACGGAAAGTGCAATGCATGTTGGAAATTGAAATATCATAAGTGCAAGTTACGTAAAACCGAGGGTAATTTAATCACAACTGCATTGCTTATTTAATATGGGCTGCTTGCTCCGCAAATAAACAGCGTCTGCTTCCTTTCGCAGTCTCGGTCTCAAAAGTGGACCGAGCTTGGAAAAACGAGAAAGCAGACCACGATCCTCGAGTACGAAATCCCCGTTACCTTACTTCAACCGAGGAAAACGCGCAGAACGACACGTGTAGGAGTAAATGAAAATAAACATAAAGAAAGTCGATTCGGAGGGTGGAAAAATCATATCAGCGAAGAAGAAGCAAAGGAAATTCAAGCTGGCCGGATAAGAGAAGCTCGCAGCATGGAAAACTGCGCAGCCACAAACAACCGAGGTAAGGTTGGGACGATAGTAAAAGGGTAAAAAGTAAACATGCAGAAAGCGAAGAAGCTTCGGTATAAAACGCCCAGGCAGAAAGGAGAAATGGGAGACGAAACGAAAACTCTAACGAGGGGAAAGACAGGAAATAAAGAACGATGGGCCTGGGTATTTCGTTTTGCCAACGGATGTAGTTGTCGGTTGTGCTTTAACAACGGTTCTTGCACCGGAAGTGAATACGGTCTGGTATCACCTTTGCCAAGGAATAACACACCACAGCGTGGACCCACGAGAGTTGTTTCAAAGGAGACGTCCGCCAATTTATCCTGGCCAACAACAACGGCTACCTTCTCCCATAACGATGTACCTTCGGATACATGCGCCGTGCTGTCACGCACAATCGCCGTAGCTCAGCCGATCGACGTTTCGACAAGCCAGCTCAACATAGTTTTCGATATTATTCCGGTCACAATGGCGATATCGTATTATTCCGAGGAAGATTATGAATCAATACGGCCACGGTGAATTAATAATCGCAAAATTGATGAACATCCTCGGGCTATTTTTGTAAAATATATGTCAATGTAATAAAGCCGATGTAAAGGCGTTTCTGGCATTCAGAAAGTACTCGAGAACTTATTTAATTGCTCTTAAACGTATAGAAATATATAATATTTCTTATACTCTATAAATGTATAATATTTCTATACGTTTATACGTATAAGTAATAATATTTAATATTAATATAATAATATAAATTAATAAGAAAATTAATAATATTTATATACGAAATATATATAGAAATATATAATTTCTATACGTTTAAATCATAATATTTAACATTAATATAATAATATAAACTACTAATAAAATTAATAATATTCAGTAAATTGAATATTCATATACGAAATATATATAGAAATATATAATTTCTATACGTTTAAGTAATAGGTTTAACATTAATATAATAATATAAATTACTAATAAAATTAATAATATTCAGTAAATTGAATATTCATATACGAAATATATATAGAAATATGCCAATATATACAGAAATATACCAAAATATTTATATACGAAATATATATAGAAATATATAATTGCTATACGTTTAAGTAATAATATTTAACATTAATATAATAATATAAATTACTAATAAAATTAATAATACTCAGTAAATTGAATATTTACATACGAAATATATATGGAAATATATAATATAATATATATAAATATATAAATTTCGCTTATATGGAAATAAAGTTATTCAATTATTACCATTGGAAATATTTGATAATGAAGATTCTATTCTTTTATTATCAAGTATTTGTTGTTATTTCTATATTCAGAGGTAGGATCACAATAGTTATTATTATATTGTATGGATAAATCTATCACACTGTTCTGTGCCGAAAAACCTTTATTGCACACACTTACTTGGACTAGGGGAAAAAAAGAGAAACAAAAGAACATCTTAAAACTATCAATTGAGGTCATCGATCGTATGTAGAATAATCTTCTAATTACTGTTTTTCGTATATTAACTAGCGCATCTGCATATGGAGGGCACGCACGAACTCACGTTGTCATTTTCAACAGTATTTTTGTTATTTTTTATTGTCAAGCGATTGTAAGAGTGTAGATTTTTACACAAATGGCATTAAATAGTATTAGGTCGTCCGAAAAGTTTCCTTCGTTTTGTAAGGAAATAAATAATTTTTATATTATTTTATCGAATTACGTATGATCCATTTTGTTCTATCAAAATAAAGATCACAACGATCGAAAGATTAGGTTTCATGTTTGTATAAAGAAGTATCGCTGTAAAAGACGTGTCTGTAAAAGAAAGACACTTTTCGGACAACCTAATAGATTAGTTTTTAAATTATACGTGAATAATTCACTATTTCTGAGAAATTTTGATAAATTGAGAGACAGAATTTCTACGACGTTCTCAATCAAAATATTTAAATTTCCATGTTGAACGAGTATAATGGACTTAATTTACTTAATTGCTTATCCTTTCATGGTCGATGACTTGTTAAACATAATAATATGTTAAAACTGGTTTCCTTCCGCTACAGAGTTTCATCATTAAGACAAGAGCAGAAAATATAATATTCATTTTAAAATAGCACACGTACAATTAGTATTAATATTATCTGATTTCTTTCTCTTAGGCTAATTGTAAATCTGTAGATGCAAAAAATATATAATATTATGCTTGATTATCTAAATCAATCAAATCGATAAATATTCGCATTTAGCAAATCATGTTTCACAGATTAGGATCAATACAACGATATTATCATACTTGTTCTTCTGCGAAATTCCTATATCATTATCACACATAAATGGTGTCTACCGTTGTTCATTCTCGATTCAACTTCCAAGTAAAATGATTCCCTCGAGCATTCCTGTTCTGAATAATAACTATGCTATGTTGCCAAGGGTATGGCACACTTCAATAAGATTGCTTACCGTTTCTATGAACACATCATAATGCCACGAGTATTTATTAACCTACAGACTTTCATATATCCAAAAACATATAAAATATCTAAATACAGTATTTGTTAAGTAAGAAAATAATAAGTATTATATTGATAAGTAAAAAAATCTCTACCTAAATTCTATATTTTTAGTTATCTTCGTGAAGATATGAATTTTCGTAAATATTCCAAGCCTAATCATTACACTGTGTTGGAATAAAAGCCGATTTGTTACATTTATCGAATATTACAAAGTTGTGGCCAATCGTAGATGGAGGAAAAATAATTTTATGCCAACAATCAGCATCTGTGAAAACGTAAAACGTTGAGAATGTTGCGTAAAATAACTACACGATGCGTTAAAAAATCATAATTCCATAGCATTTATTAATGACAAGATTATATCGTTTTTACAACGTGTTTCATCAAAGAACGAGAAATTTGGCAAAATTACCTTCTAAATTCTTATCACATTTAATTATATTTGATTTATTTGATCGTACAAATTAAATTAAATTCTCAATTCTGTGGTTTCAGTATACAAAACAAATAATTTCTTATTTGCTAGTGATATTTCTAAAAAAAATACCAACCTTCTACAAATTTGTAAATGTCGTTTTATAGTCTGGGTCGCGAATACCCAACTCTGTGGTTGACGCGTAGTAAAATAAATAAATAGAAAAAAAGTCTTGCTTGTGTCTTGCCCCTAGATCGACTTTCAAATGAGAAAGGCGAACTCCATGTAACAAGTCTCGCAATATTCTAGGTACAAGATCGCATCTTGTCTCTCACTAACTGACACAGCAAAGGCCAATGAAATAAGCCTAACTCATATCAAACTTGCGTAACGCATTCTGTGCACGCGTCTGGACAACTCCTTGCTTTTAGACTAAACACGCATACATTACAACAGGTGGTTCGTCGACTGTAAATGACTGGACTAGTCATCGAGCATCTTGGCAACCTGTTTAAATCTGATTCGCATCTGATTATCGAAACCGCGCGTTCGATCAATAGCGAAACTGCGAGTGACATTGGTATTACGAAATATTGTTTCTGCGGCTACGCTCCATAACGCGTCACATTTCGCGTTAATTGGACCGAGTTACGCAGAAACCTAGCTACCCTCGAAATGACAAAAAGATTAGTTAAACACAGCATAATTTCGTGGTGTTTATTTTGCAAAGAATTACCAACTCGTAGAGCAACATTATACATTATACAATAATTAAAATCACCAAGCCTGTTTGCAATTAATTTGCAGAAAATTTCCAAATCACATATTAATTATAGTACTTATTGTTATACAAGCCATTAAAGAGTATGGTGAAGTGACAAGAAGAAAAATATACTCGATAGAGACAAAGCTACTTTCTTTTAAAAATTAAGATCTTTAAAATAAAATTCACTCGATTGCAGATCATTGAGGGTTGTCAACTTTCTGTAGAACTCGGCCCGATTGTGATTTACGCCGAGAAGAATTAACTGTTGTTGAACGCTGTAAGAATTTCCCGAGTTCCGCTATCTCGAAGTAGCGGCCATACGTGCCAAGTGAAATCATAAATTTTCCTACTTTCATCCTGTGACACGATATTTGAATTTCAAATGATTCTTGGCAACCTGCGTAACTTTCGTATAATTTTTATTCAGAGTTGACTGTCTGTTAAAGAAGAACATGCAATGCCTGTGACGATAATCGATTTGACTTTTAAAACGGCAGATCCTTTTCGTCGGTTTTCGTCGCATTTTGAATACAAAACTTCTGGCGATTCCTTTTACTCGCGACGTTCCAGCTAATTGATTGTAAAATAATAGGATCTGTATGCGAACTTAAACGGTAAATTAATCAGACTTTTAAATTCGGCACTTCGCGTTAATACAAGAAACGTATAACACGTTTGACCTATAAGCATCATTCTAAAATACCAAAATCAATTTATAAAAATCTGTGACATGCTATCGAATCGACACAAATCCCCTGCTCTCGGCACGTTAGTTCTGGCCTCGAAAGTTAAAAAGTTGGTGACGCACGTGGAACAATCAGAAGTATTATGCCAGGATTAAAATTACATCGTTTATATGTCAGAAATTTTCTCATTGGCTGACGCGAATGTCAACGGCACCTGCGCTGGCATAATATTCATTTTCCGTCAGCTGGTCAACCCGACGACGGTAACTTATTATCGTATTTTGCGGTTTCTAACGACACGGTGCGGCGTGGAAAGGGAAACGAGGCTTTCGCTTCAAAGTAATAGCGAATGTCTGCCGTATATTTCATGTTGAAATGAGTAACGTACACTGAACGCTTCCGACACCTGCCAATTAATATGAATCATCGTTAGAGAAACTGAAATACTGTGACAGAGTGAACCAGACCGCGGCGAGAAAAATCCTTTCGAGTCTCATCATTAACTTCTACGCGAACACATTCGATTATACACATGTTCCATTATCTGTACTCCCGTGTTAATTTTTAGATCGCTAGCAAACCGATCGATATACGTGGCGTAATTTTTTTCTCTAATGAAAAATGCCGCGGTTACATTTGATTTTACGAATATCGTTGGAGTGTTCTCTGTGTATCCTAATAGCCAACAGTGTATCGTGTATGAAACGTGTAATTGATACTCGAAGACACGACAAAGTTGCATTCTAACAATTTTAAAATTCAATATGTTGTCAACCAGTTGCACGTGAAAATTATTAGCTCGTTTGAACTTCGCCATTTAAACGATTGGGCAGTATCAAAACAACGATTAACATTACATAATTAACGATATTCGTCTTTTTTACAAAACACGGTAGTTTATTGTCTGTCTTCGATATCTTAGTATCTTTGTATCCTTTACCAACCGTATCATATTAAAATACTTTTCTCTAGTCGTAAGATGAAATAAAAGTAAGAAAATCAACAGACGCGGCTTTGCCATACTTTTCTTGCGTAACCTACGATACTCGAACCAACATGCTCGCATAATATTTATGATTGTGACGATTAGCACATCTGTGGGAAACGTTCATTTCTAGAATATGTATTGCACTATTTAAAGGATGAAATTAAAAGTAACGAGGCGATGGCGTTCGTATGATAGAGCCGACCCTCGGAAGTGTTTTTAGCGCAAGCGGCGTGAGTGCGATTAGGTAACATGTTACGTTATCTGCTGACGAGTTACGGATCTTACGTTAGCCAACCAATTCTACTGCCGTAAACGTGCGTACACCGTATGCTACTTGTCGAGGCTACGCAGCAGACATGTAGATACGCTAGAGTTAAGCCAACAGTGACGTAGACGTACATACATTAAATTCACACGAGCCGTCCACCAACAATGGCCACAGCTATTACCATGTGTACACTGCTGTTTATACAGGGTGTATCATAGCATGTGAGGTCCACTTGAGCAATGGACAGGAAGAACAAAAAAGAAAAAAAGAAAGAGTAAGACAAGTTCGTGTGAACTTGTGTCCTATGTGACATCGTTAATAAATATTGACAATATTGCATTAACAATACATATTGATCCTTTTGGTTGAGAAGTTTGAAGTATCGACGATATGCAAAATGTATGGTAACGTGTGAGACCCACTTGAGGAGAGTGGACAGGAGGCACAAAAACAATGAAAAAAGTTCGTGTGAACTGGCCTTGTTTCTGTCTGACCTTGTTTCCATCTGACCTTGTTTCATAGCTGTTTTAGTGTTCCAATAATCCGCAACTGCTTACCTTCATGCAAAGTCCTTGAAACGACTAGCCTCTGTCTGTGTTGTTCGAGATACACCTATTGCTGAAAGATTGCAAAATTCTTCGACACGACGACTGCTAGCTTGCATACAGATCGATTTCTAGCACCTTCTATAAAATTAAGTAGTTATGGATTATCGGAACACGAAGAAGACTATGAAACAAGGTGTGATAGGACACGTGTTCATATGAATCTCTTCTGTCGTTTTTGTGTCTCCTGCTCATTCCTGAATTGGCTCCTGCATCTTATCGTACACCCTGTATATTACATGTAGGTATTTACATCCTTCGCGTCCCTCAATCGCTGCTTCCAATCCTAACATCTCTATGACATACTAATCCCTCTGTTACACATTTGTTGGCATTTATCCAATTTGTTCAACATTTGTTCAGTAACGTTAGAAGATCATAGAGACGGTTATTTGCTACATCTCCGCGAGACACAAAGTAGAGAAGATAGATGAAATTACAAAAGATAAACATAATAAAACGGATAAGAGAAATAGAAAGACTGAGAGAGCAAGTAGGCAATAGATGGATGAAGCTGGAACCGGAAGGAGCCAAAAGCTGGAGGCAACGAAATGCAATATAGTGCAATAGAGAAGTCCTCGCAGCAAGGGCGAAAGCCACAGGAAACGAAGAGATCAGCAAATACAGAGCAGCAAGAATTAGCGATAAGAAAGACGATAAGACAGATCTGGAAGAATGTGTTAGATGTGAGTGAAATAAAGAGCAACGAGATAAAAAGCTACAAAGTAGCCAAGTCCATCTCCAGACTGACCGGCTGTGTAATTAATAAATATATTGCTGTAAGATAAACGTCGATCAAATTGCTTTGACGCTAGAATTTGGAAAATTCCAAAAGCTAGAGTCGACCGCTTTGTTCCTTTTGGCCAACGTCTTCTATTATTCTGCACTTGTCGTGTCTCTTGTAGCTTTTACGAATAATCTTCAGAAACTCTTGGATCTTCATCTCATATCAATATAAAGTTGCAATTGAATTAGTATATATTCGAATAATCGAATGGTTGCTTCGAAGCAATTATCGCGTTTTGTACGAAATCGCGAGATGTGCTAACATTTATAAAGTTATAAACGTGGTTGTACAACCACAAGCCGAATTATGCGCGTTTCTTTCAAAGTGACGATCTCGCGAATGTACAAATGATATGGAACACGCATGGCTGCTCTATATTTTAATTAACTCCGGATCGTTAATTTGAAATGCGAATTACAAATTTGCTTTAATCGCGCTCGCGCCACTGTAGCTTCTGATTGTGAACGCGATATACGCAGCTGGGTGCGATGTCGTGATGAATATTAACACCCCGCCGACTGGCCCCGCGTTTCCACGGTTATTTTAACGTTCTATAACTGGCTGTAAGCGTCGTTTACGTGAATTTACTATCTCGGCGTAGATACATATAATGAGGTTATAAAATCGGTCAGATGTTACACTCTACAGGCTTTAAGAATCTAAATAGCATTTTCAGCATATACGTAGAGCTTAGAGAAGATAAGAAGCTGCAGATCTGCTTCTAAACTGTGTGACGTCAATTTAGAATTAGTTCTTCCCTCGCAGAGTATTTGAAAAGATAAGGAGCTTCGGATCTCGTCTCAAACAATTTAGACTTACTTCTCCGTTTAGAAAGACGAGCAGCTCGAGCGCCGTTCAACTATGAAAAGCGATTGCCTAAAAGATACATTAATTACGCTTTAATTTACTTCCATGGAGCGACTGATTTTTCTTCAAGCTATTTCGTCGTTTAGCTACCAGACGAAACAATCTTTCGTCTCGTTCGAATAAACGTGCTCCGAAACTGTACGTCGAGTAGTTCGCGATGCTTATGAAGGCAACAAAAACGAATCGCGAAATTCGTCGTTCTAAATAAACAACTTGCTGCTCCTACATCACTTTGTATCTGTAAAAGCAAGAAGGAAGAAACCTGTGTAATTACAAAAATATCAATGTTCTTTTCTTGTCGAAACTCGATGTCGGGAACGAAATAGGATTCGCCCCGGACAGGCAAAGGTTGACCTTTAAAAAATCCAATTGGAGCCGAGAGCAAGCAGCTTGGTTTCTCAGCAAGACCCAGGATGGGCAATTAATTATTCGGAAGGCAACATATTCGCGCTATTAAGTTGCAACGAAGGGTGCAGTAGGTAACCGATACGCTACTGAAGTAGCGAAGGAGATGGCAGGTTGGGCAGCAAGGGCGTTGCATCATAGGCCCGTTTTACACGGTACACCTTTATGGGAATTACAAATCCCTCCGTGCCACCTATCAGGCCTTGAGAATACACGAGGCTAAGTATGTCCGCACGAGCCACATTATAAATCCTAATCGGCTACCGCACGGTCGACCTCCTTCCACATCTGGAAATATACACCGCATGCTATATACTCTATTCGCTTTGCTGGCTTGCTTTTACCAGAGATTTCATCCAGATATCAGCCTCGCCTTTATATCATCGGATAACGAGGTGTCGCAATACACGTTGGCCGGCAGCATAAATTGATGCCGATAAAAGGATTTATGGCAGAAGACAGGATAACGTTTAGAGGATTCTTTAAATAATTCAGCGCTGCTCGTTTCATACGTGACAATTTCGCAATATGTCATTTAAGCACTGTGCAGTATGTTCGTCAGATAAGGCGTTTCAATTTTTAGCCGAAGTGGCTTCTCATCGAAAATGGAATTCAAAGGCGGTACAATCGTACGAGATCAATCTGTACGATATTTCTTTGAACAATAAAACGATTCACAAATATAGGTAGAAAGCTGTCAAACTGTCTGCGAGCTCGACTTTTTACTCGAATATAGGAATATAGGTGCGGTAATAGGAATTAAATTGAAAAAATGTTGAAATCCAGCAAGAATTTACTAGGCCAGAAAGCATATCCTACGTAAAACAAAGAAAATATAAATACGAAAGGAACTGCGTTACGCCCTTCTGTGTTTTTCGTGCGATATTCTACGAAATTAAAGTTCAGCTATCCTTCGAACTAATCGCTTTTCGATTATGTTACCCTAACACCTTTTCTGTAGAGTGACTAGAAGATTCGATGTGAAAAAGGAGGAAGGTTTCCGTTTGAAAAAATACTGCAATTGCAAAATGCACGTCTATTCTTGCGCTTGTGAAAAACATTAGTAGTTCATTTTGAACCATCTGTTTTCTCTCTCACTTTTTCCTCGTACGTATCGTCTACGAGAAAAACAGCAGCCACTAAACCCCTGGACACCCTGTATACAGGAATTTATGAATCGAGCTTATAAAAGAAGGGCGTGATAAGTGAATGTTGGCAGTGTGTATTTCGGAAGCTTTAAATTAATTATCTAAATATGTAAAAACTCATTATTAAATGGTAAATAGCAGATGATTCATGGATTTATAAATTATGTATCTTCTTGCTTTATATAAATGCAAATGACGATGTTTTGATTTTACTCCAAGTGCTGTCGCATTAAATTATCTTACGCTATAACTATTAAAAACTTTAAAAATAACTATGAAAAACTTTTCTCGAAGCCATTATAAATGAAACATTGCCTAGTATCATAAAAGCAAAGAAAATATTTAAACGTTCAGATTTTGCTGCAACTTAATTTTCCAACTCGAGTTCCAACTTGATTTTACATACAAATATTAAAAAATACGAGCATGTTCTATAACTTATACATTTTTATAGCCACCGTGAATTTATATTTTATTCGTATCTAATGAAAGCTAAATTAACTTCCTTTTGAACCGTTTCGTTAAACATATTTTCATTCGCATCAGCGATCTCTATTTGTCAAGCTAACGTGTTATCCTGTAAAAGCTTTATAAATAGAACTATTAATAATTCATCTTAAAAATGCATAAATTTGAGCGAAACACTTCACCAAGATTGTCTCCTTCTGAAATTCGAAATAGAATTTTCTGTTCTTTTATTAATTTTACTCGCTCGTTGCTCGTTTTCCTTTTCCGTTCCATTCTATTGTAGAAAGCGTGGCGTCGTTCCTTTATCCTTCGAATAAATCACAGTGGTATAGGCACTAAATATGTCACCCGCCAACATTGGAACACAGGACAGAAACACCCACCCCTGCCACTAACAAGTTTATTTTGAGAAAGCAGCCGAGGATAGTTTATGCAACATCTAACGTTCCAATGGACGTTAAGAACGTGTTTTTAATGGTCTCTCGCGATTTCATGTACGTAGTTGATGGTATATTATAAAATCATCGTCCTACCTTGAACTATATATTATATAATAAAGCTATCATATGGAAACTTTAGATTGAAATAAAAATAATCTACATAGACAATACAGTGAATCTTTTCATAGAAAATTAATATTTTTATTGCAAAGATGGAAGCAACTAAAGTTAGTATAACTTAAATAAACGATAAATCAAATTTTTAAAGACTATCGAGCGTGAAACGTCTTTACAACCAGAATCTGTTTCGTGGTGTAATCCATTCGTTCGAACATCCGGAAACACGGCTCGAGATCCTTGATTTCGTCAACATCAACGTTATCTCGATGATCTTGCGTGCTGTTGCATAGCATTTTGCAAGACGCGATACCTAAACGAGTGCCGCGAGACACACGCAAATTCCTTGTTTCTGTAACTTTCTTCACCATCTTCCCGGCTTTCTCCTGAATCGATACAAGATAAAAATATTTGAAAAAATATTCGACGAGATTGCTCGAATAATAAAACATCTGTACTTTCCGATGATTCGAGCAAAGCGAAAAAATCCAATCAACGTCGAAACGGCTTTTGAAACGTGCCATAAATTCACAGCTAATTAATACTCGAGTGTTGAGCCTTCGCACTTTGAACGTACTGTTCACTTTCTCAATACAATTTACAGTGGCGAATAAAAATCAGTTCAAAATTGATGCATTTTATCGAACTACGAATTTTGATTTTGTACAAAAAATACCACGTTGATAGCAATCATCTATTCTGTGCTATATATTACATACATTTACCTATTGCTCCTATTGAACATAAACGGATTTTGTAAAATTATGCTGTCTTTCCGTATTCCTTATCTTCACATTTATTTTATAAATGTTCTTTCATCCGCCACTGTACAACTCTTCTTTCGGCTGTTCACTTGTGCTTTCATCGTTTATTCCGGCTTCTCGTGCTTACTTCTGGCTGATCCCATTTTCCTTCCCCTTTCGATCTACCTACATCGTTTTAGAGGAGCAAAGCTAACGTACTCCTTCGAGCAACCTTATAAATCCTAATCGGCTTCCAATCAAGTTCCACCCTTCTCCCAGGACAGTAGGCGGCCCGAAAATTTATTCGACTCGTTCTAAATCCCTTTTACCTCGATTCGTATTCCGCTCGACTACGGTCTTGCAAGTAGAAATTTTTGAAAATCTAGTACAAACAAAAGCGAAATTACATTTCTTTTCCTTCGATCGAATTTCTCAGCCGTAAGAAGCGAAAGGAAAACACTGACACTGCTTATTTTCCTTTGTTTCGATTCAAAAGAATTTGACCAAAATTCTACGAATTCTTACTGCTCTCTTTTTATTCTTTTCTTTTTTAATTTATTTATTTATTTACCCACGTGGAATGAACAACGATAGAAACGTTGCTCGAAAAATTATTTCGGTGTTAAAAAGTTTCTTAGTTTATTTAGAAATCTTTTCGTTTAAATCTAACATTTTTGTGCGTGTACGTGTGTGTTTGGACAATATAGTGTAATCCCACTTATGTTGGAAATCCCTGCGATATTATGCGGGATATGTGTGCGGTACAAATCGTTCGCCATGATATTTAGCCTGGTTGTAATAGTTTAAACTAAAAAATACTTCGAACGAAAATTAATATAAACGTGATGTAAATTTTTCTGATTAACGTGTTTCCGCAATAATTTCTTACATTTGGAAAAGTTACTTAAGAAGTCTCAATTAGGTCGTTGGAGTTAATAGAAACTAATTTCCCTGAATTGGTCCGAGTTTAAGCAAAAATATGACAACTGTCAATTATATGAGAATAAAAGCTACTCAAGGTAATATTGAATACTATTGCAGTTGTTTTTTTATGTCTACGGAGCTTATTACCGCTATCTATCTCATCTGATTATACATCTGAACTGAGTTCTGCATTATTGATGAATTCGTTTAATGTATTCACTTTTGCACAATTATCGCGCATAGCGTAGGATTATTAAACCGTACACGTCTCTTGTAAAGTTTTAATTCAAAGAATTAAAGAACGACCAAGTTTCATAGTACTCGATATATTCCTCTATGCTGGGATATAATAATTTAATTTGTAAATGTCTCCTTTAATTTGTAAATGTCTCCCTGCTTTTTACAGATGAAACTAAAGACTAGACGGACAGATAAACAACTTCCAATTTCGAGAAAAGGTTACTATTCTCTGCGATATTACAAATTCGATACTTTGATGAAAAGAAAGATGGAAAGTGATTAGCTAATGGAGAATTAAAAAGGTAAAAGGTAGGATAGAATCTGTAAGGACATAACGAAGGATAAAATACTGCTAAAAGTATTATTCCACGTGAAAGTTTGCAGAGAACATGTACATTTTATAGAACAAATGTTTGAATCGCGCGATATATCGATCAAACAAAATATATCGGCTAAACGTGCAATATATTGATCGAATCACGTATTACAAATTTGCGACATGAAAAGGAAAAGATGAAGTGATATTGATGTAACAGTCGTTTCTAGTTGTGGAGAGTATTGAATAATGAAAAATACTTCCGCGAAAGAACAAGAAATAAATCGGATAAAATAACTGCGCAATAATTCTCGAAAATGGAATGTTTACGTGTTTGGCATTTTGCGCTACATGAAATAATAGGAAACATATTTCAAAGCCTATATTTGAGCAAGCTTATACTTGTCCAAAGCTTATATTTCATCGTACATTTGTACATTTCTCAAATACCGGAATAGAATGGACAACCTGTTGCATAATTTATGCGAAATGAAAAGTCCCGTGATGCAATTTTCCATATTTTGCAGCTTTCTAATATTATATTTTATGTTGTTATTTCTATATTCAGAGATAGGATCACAATAGTTATTACAATATTGTACGGATAAATCTATCACACCGTTCTGAGCCGAAATACCTTTATTGCACGCACTTACTTGGACTAGGGGAAAAGAAGAGAAACAAAAGAACGTCTTAAAATTATCGATTGTATCTGGAACAATCTTCTACTTAGTGTTTTTTGTAAATAGCGCATCCACATATGGAGGGTGAGCACGGACTCGCGTTGTCGTTTTCAACATTTTACATATCGCTACAATATCGTATTCGTAGGAAGGTTGTCGTTCCAGAATTTGAAATTAGTAAATGCTATTCAATTTTGCTTCAACACGTTTTTGAAAACTCGCGTTAAATGTAAAAAAAGTGTTGAAATAAAGCTGTCAAAAATTTATTATTTAGCAACCCTGAATAATCGAAATATTTGTGCCACGTTTTTACGGGATTAAATTTCGAAAATTCGAAGTTGTTGCAAGCATAAAGCACTTAATATTTCGGAAAATGTACGTGCACATGGAATACGAATAAATCAAGTCAGGGAAATGCCAATATTAAAATTGTGACTGGAAATAGTCTTTGCCAAACGGTAAAGGAATTACGATCACGTTTAGATTGAAACTCCGCCGACCTATCGTTATTCGTCATTTAATATAAATGGACAGATATTTGACTTTATATAAATTAAGAAATATGCAGTTTCGAAGAATAAAAATAACCACCCGTTATTTCAAATAAATAGACAAAATCGATTAGAATATCAAATTTTATCATCCTTGCGTTTCTTCGCTTTTAGACTTGTCAATCACTTTTTCCAACGCACGTAGCTAGAATAGGAAATTAAAACAGCTATAAAAATGACATTTGTGTAGATTTCCATATACAGAATTGACAAACGTGCAGCAAGAAAAATTTGTTAAAGTCAAGAACGCGTAATATTATGTGGAAGTTGTTTTAACTTAATGTATAGCGTTTTAAAAAATATAAATGTTTTAAAATTATGTTACTTCAATGTTCAAATTTCATATACATTAATTTAATGTAATTTTGACTATACGTACATTGAAATTACTACTGAATCAACTATATTTATCATCTGAATTCGATTTTCAGAAACGCTGCTATAGTTATCTTCAAAGCAAACAATCTGGAATACTCTTGGAGAAAAGAAGAAAAATAACTAACAGCAGAAAGGTAAACGTTCATTTAAAGAAACGTAAGGTATATAGACTTGAGAACTACTAGAACTAGAAAAATTAAGGAATATAGTGGTCGCTTGAAGATTACTACATAGCTTTTTATCTATCGCTCGTAACTATACATCTTGCTCGATTTGTATTAACGATACACGAGTATCAGTAAAATAAATGAATGAACAGCGAGCGAAGGATAGTAAGTAATATTTACGATCTTATTTTGAAATCAATAGACACATACCGTATGAAATATGAATGAACTATTTTAAATACTATCAATGTATTAAAATTAAATACACGACTTGCGTTAGGATATTTTAAATATTTATCGCTAGAGTTGCTCGGAATAATCGTTCCATTTCAAGGAACATTCTCTATCTTATCTGCACGTTGACAAGTAGGTAGATATGCTGAAGGTAACAAAGTCCATAAATGACAAAACTATATCATAATGCCTGGCATTCTCAGATGCCATAATTTTTTCTTTTCTACTGCATATTAATTTCTAGAAACAAGTTTTATCGTGTCATATTACCCTGTGGTTCCAGCTCTAATAAAATATAAAATCGCCTTCAATCTTTTCGCCTGTGTTCTTGCAACTAAATTACATTTGCCAAAAAAGGTAAATGTCTATATGACTTCCAGCGTATAGCTTTTAGCGTGCACACCGAAAGGCAGGTGGAAAACAAAAGATGGGTACAATATGTCCATACCATATGTCCAGGAATCTCGAATGTGTTGGCGAATGGATGAATTTAAAGTAGATCCGTGGCACGTATGGAAAGACTGGTCCGCTATGCTAAGGTATAAAAGAGCGAAAGCTGGCTATAAAAAAGAGAAAAAGCACATCGCCGGAAGGGTAACGTGTCGATTACGTGGGATACGACCTTACAGAGGAGGTCTCTTTTGCCCTGGGATTCCTTTTAATGCTACTCATCGTGAATCGTCGCCTTTACGCTTCTCTCACTCTCTTCTTCTTCTCTCTCGTTGCAATCGTTTCGCTTTAATCGTTAAGGATGATTCGGACACAGCAAAAAATTTCCCATTGTACTCCCTATACTCTTTGACATTCGATTTATTAGTTAAAAACGACTTTGGCATTGTACCGGGGCAAGAATGAAAAGGTTTTCTGAGTTTTTACATTGCCAGCTGGAGATCATATGACATAAAGTGGAGGTAAATTTCTGTCGCATCTTTTTATGCGTACGATAGAATCTGCTGCGCTTGGATAATTATAAATCGCGAAATAATTACGAAGTAAGGAACACTTGACGCGTGGAGATATAGAGAAACGAAATCGTTACACGTTGCTCAATCATCTTCAATTTACGCTTATTTACGAAAATCATGAAAGTTATGAAACTCAGGAAAATATGTAGGTTGTAAAAATAAAAATAAAAGTATCGTCAGAATGTTTCGCCTAACTTCATCGCCTGGAGTATCTCGCTTCTTTTTTGATAACATTGAAAAATGTTTCGGGACAAGTTGAATGGTTTCGAGACGGACATAATTTGATATTTTTATTAATACGATGGTCACCGATGCTTTTTTAAGCGGGATCCTATATTTTTGAATACATTAGTCAATCCAGCTGGACATCCTCTATAAGAAGCTTCAAGTATTAATCAATTTATTTCGAGAAACTATTAATTTAGCAGACATATTAACTTTAATTTATGAAATTTACGTACGAAAGATGAAGACGGTATAAACTCAAGAATACCGTTTCCTCAATTGATTTACCAGCAGAATTTCCAGAGAATTATTTTGTGGACGGATCAGTATCGGAGAAGACGAAGACTTTCTCATCTTCGCGCTCATTTTTTTCAACTTTCCCATCCCATTTTGCATAAATGCCACCGATGCTTTCTCTTCCTTGAGGGATGCTGCTGAACGTGCTGCAAGAATTTCTGAGGAATAGAACATTTTCTAACATGCTCCTTTGAACGTGTCCCGATACTTATGCATTATTGCATCACATGTGACACAGCATCAGAAATCAGCTACTTCGTCGGAAACCAAATTAACGTGGTATTCGATCAAATTCGCCGAAGACAAAGGCCGCAGAGCGTATCATCGCTTCGTACGAAGAAAATGACGCGAAAGTCAATTATTACTGACCTCGTGGGCGTCTGTCGCTGTTGCAGCATCCCATATAAAGATCCTAACTCTCAAGGGCAATCGCTGATACACTTCTAGGCCTCTTCCCTCTGACACATTTCAGATATTAGATTTTGAACGTCAATCAAGGCGGTTCCATCGATCGTTATAGCAGCTATATGACAGAAGCGGATTACACGGGAGTGCCACTAGTGACAGTGTGCATCGTACGCTAGCAGGGCTCGTATCACGGACGTTTGAATTTTTTAAAGCTTAATGGAACTTGAAAATTGCGAAAGATAGGCTTGATTCACTTTCAATTTACCTTTATATCGGAGATAAAAACAATTGCTTTACGCAGAAGACTAGGAATTCAATAAAAATTTATTCTTGTTGTTAAACGTTTCAAGCCTCCTACGAGCTATTTCAGCTACAATGAGGAGTAACTACGATGTTTTTATTGTATGTCTTGTTTAGAATAGGAATTACTTTCTTTTTTTAAACAAAATTGTAGTTATAGAGTATTATCTTTCGTTGAAACCCTAGAGAGATATCATGTTAGAAATTTTATCAGTCGTCCAATTTAGAACAGTTTGATAGCAATATTACAGTAAGAAAATTATTCTTGAAATTATGATCAAGTTAATGTATTCTTTTGACCAATTTGTAACAAATTTCATAACGAATTGAACAGAATTAATTTCATTCCTAATTTACAAACATTTTAATTTGAATTTATCCATTATATTCTTAATTTCTGTATCTACCTGCGTAGTATCGAATTTTTCGTGCATTTGTTTCAGCGCATATCAAACAGAGAAATATCGAATTTGTTATTTATACTTATTGTTTGTGATTTTCACAAATACGATCACGATGTTGAAATATAACGAAGAAGAAGAGTATTCATGTTCCAATATAAACGGCTGTGTAGGCACAGATACACGAAAAATGAGCTGTCGAATAAAATTTGCTACTCCGAAAGTCATTTATCATGACCTTTCTTCTTCCTCTTCTTTTTATTCTTGTCGCTTAAGAAAAAGGAAAACAAATCGTTCTTGAAAACAGATGTAAACTAGGTTCTTCATAGCGTGACACGTGAAGTAGTTTTCTTTTTGTAGATCGAAGGTCGACTATGTCTGCTTAATTAATTGCCGCAGCTCGTCGTCTTTAACAGAAACTAATTCTCATGATGAGCAGAACGATACGACGAAGGAACGTTTGTTCCTGATTTTCATGGCCAAGATCGATCTGTCTAAATATATCGAATTATAAACATGAGAAATTCTTGACGGAATTCTCGGCGAGAATAATTCAAAGATAACAATCCATTTGCATGGAAATTAATTTCCATTTAGTTTCTCGAAAGTGTACTCGCATGGTACGTACTATGCGGAATAAGTGTGAAATACTATACGACGCGACTAACAGAAACAACGTCGTAAACATGGTGCAGACGCAAAGCAATAAAATGTCGAGCGTTGATCGCGTAAGTCAAAAGGCCCGCCATTCGCTTTTGTACTGGATACATCAGATTATAATGCAATGACCCGAAGAAACATCTGCCAGGTCGAGACTTACTGTTAGAGCTGCATTGCTAACACGACAATGCATCATGCTACGTGTTCGTTTAAAGCCGTTTCGTGATCCTCATAAACGTCACAGAAGATATAATCATTTCGTTCCGGCGCACCTTAGTTTGCGAGTCGATGTAATCTTGGACATAAAAGTAACCGGAGTTTCTTAACGCCTGTGAAAAAAAACAACTATGAAATTTTCTACCACTTCGTAAACACGAATACCATCTATCGTGGAACAGCTTAATTTATACCAGTCGTGCCGAAGTACTTGAAGCTAGCATCGCGTTACTCCAATTACAGATAGAAGGTTAATTTTATACAATAATTTTATCACGTAGAAAAATCTTCCTAGAACGATATAATTTTATTTTATCGTTTCTGTAACCTAATAGTCTTCGATCTTTTATTTTATTTCTGGTCAAAATCATCGACGAATGTATATTCTATAATTCAGTGATCTTATCGTATTCAAAAATCTTCCTGGAATAATACAATTTTATTTTACCTCTTCCGCGCTTCTATACTTTTTGTTCATTTTATTTCCCGATAATATTACGAACGAGAATTAGAACTCTATAATTCAGTAATTTTATCATCTTGGAAAATCTTCCCGGAACAATAAGATTTTATTTGATATTGTATGTAGTTTAATCTTTTTTGTTTGTCTATTTTATTTCCGACCAAAGTGATTAAGGAATGTGAAAACATATTGAAAAATAAGAATGTATACACATAGAGCGAACGCAATCTCTTCTAGTCAATGGTGTTCAATGATATTAATTGGATAACATCCATTTCTGAATCGATTCTTTAATTTATTTTTTCATTCGTTGCGATAATGTATTTATAGAAGTTCCCTCGTTTCACAGAACTGTTACACGATAATCGATAGCATTGCAATCGGGTCAAATAACATCTACGTATCGAGACCTATAAAATAAATGCAAATGACAGCTAATAATATGGTTTTCCAAGAAACAAATATATTGGGACATGATACTACTTAATTTTTAAAGCCTAACCGCTGTATAGACATGGAACAAATTGTACTGGAATAGCTTTTGCGTAATAATAATTGATGATGACTCAATACGAAGGCACAACATTCTTATACATTGCGCAACATCGACAAGCGCGTATGATTCAGATTCTAATAAAATGGTTCACGGGATCGGAATAGTAGCAATGATTAAATAAGAAACCAGAACAATTATGCAAATCACGTTGCGCATATATTATCAGGCGCAAGAGAAACTGGGCGTCTTTGAAGCTACGAAAGACTCAGATTTAGATATATTCGGGTTTGTTTCGAATTTTGTCAGAATAATCACGCTGCTAGAGACTTCTATCAACGCAAATCAAATTTCAAAATGCTTCGAATAACACGTATAATATTTATTATATATATAAATATCTATGACTGAGACAGAAGATCCCAATGTTAAGTTTCTGCAAAAATGAGTTAAACCCGGTGGTACTGATTTTGTAAACAACTGTATATTCCATATAAGAGACGACAATTTCCAATTCTACCTAGGAACGACTATGACGACATTTGTACATGCCAATGTCAACATTTTTCATAAAATAAACTTTCTGCGAAAGATACCAAAGTCAACCTAAACAGAACGAATAGCACGAGCATTAATTCTCTCTTTTTGCATCAGAAAAGAAATGTTAAACAGCTGGAACTTTCGTGTCAATGTTATTTGGAGAGGACTTTCTTAATATATCTTGAAATACAATAGCTCAGCTTTATAAGTACGGTAAATGACATTGTTACTTCCTGCATCAAACAACGGGAATATAAGCTATCAGAAAGGCCTTTTGACGGATATGCCAAAGTATAGTTAACATGACGTGATGAGGATTCCGCCAATGAAGAGACTCGTGTTTCTTCGTCCGAGGTCAAGTAGCCAGAGTCCTTTAATCTTCGAAAGTCTTGCTATTGTGGTTGCGCTAGAGGGTTCAATCGCGTTTCTAGTTCGCTGTTACGCTTTATGCTTCCTTTTTGTGTAGCGTTTGCTATGAAGAGCATGTGCAGATCATCATGGAGCAGAGTTTTATTCGATACGTAGCATTGTGTCATTGGATTTTTCACCAGACTCTCTATAAAACTGCAACGTTGGCTTTACTAGCACATCCCCACAGTTCCGTTTGTACGTCCATATTAATATCATTCTGTAGATAAGAATTTCGTTCTCTAGCGATAATTTTGACGCTTGACCTATCAGCCAGTTTATGTCTTCGAATCTCAGATCAATTTGACTTCTTTTTGCTTACGTGTACCTCCTCCAGCTGCAGTGCCAAGTGTCGGACCGACGCTGCCGATTCTTGCGTTGGAATAACACACGTAATAAATTCATAAAAGATATTTGCAAGTGTTGGAATATTTTCGTGGAACTTGTTTAAGTTTCTAAACATACCGGTGGAAAGTTAATAGGAAGTAGAGGCAAGGGAGAATCGCGGTCGTGGGCGTAACTCTCCCCTTTCCTTTGTTTGCGCGAGCCTAACTTCTCGGTTCCAGGTCACCGGGAACTCGGGGAAATCTCAGAAATGCGACCTTTCGAACATTTGCTCCGGCTCTCAGCTTCTCTCTCCTTCACGTTTTCTCTCTTTCTCGATCGAGCTGCGCGCAGTTTCTCACGCCTACCCACGCACGCTGAGAGTGATGAAGCAGTCACACTTGTTGCACGTTTCCCTTCCGTAAGCACCCCGTACAATCACAATTCCAAGTATTTCGACTTGACTAATGCAATTAAGTAACATACTACGCGCCGGTCTCGATACAGTCGATCGAACTGCGTCTTAAGTATTATGTCCGCATCCACTGGCGATGATTTGAGGAGAGCGAGTAATAAATTAATCATATACGTGGACCAGGAATTTATTTCTCTTAATACGAAAATTTATTTCACCCGTCAAATGAAGCAATTGCTTCGTTTTGAATATCTTTTATATTGTTTTACTGTACGTGCATTTTTTAATTTCTCGCGAATGCGTAAGACTGCAAAGTCAAATTACATGTGCTTTTGGAGAAGAAAAAATATAGCATCGTATTTCATTTTGGACATTCAGCTGATAGTGACATAAACTTTTCCTTTTATTCAGTCGAATTCGATTCATGTATAGTGTATTGCAAGTGTATTTATTAATTATTAATGCAAACTTTTGGTACGAATTATTAACTATTATCAATAAAGAAAGGTCTTAAAAATGTGAAGATGCAAAGGTCTGCTGCAGCAAGCATACGATGGAGACGAGAGTGTGCTACGACAAACAAGAATGCAGGGTATTTACAATAAATAAAAAAAAATGTATAAAAAAGAAATGCTTCGGTACTTCCTTCTATATTTAATAAATAAAACACTACTTCTACACCTGTTTTATTACATTCCTTATTACATATTTAAATTATATATAATTATATATTATAAGACCGACGTAGGAAACTAAAAGTAATTTCTCTGAAAACTATGAATAATAATAATATTATATATACAAGATTTTTCATATATTTCTTAAACATTTGGAGAATATATTAGAAATGGAACGAAAAGGTATTTGCCATGTAGAATGTTATTTTGTATACCACTGAGAATCCAGCAAATAGAGATAGGCAAATAACAGAAAGGATTGTAAAGTAATGACTGGAGAAAATGTGAAATATTTATGCTATTTACATCGAATGTATTATTCACGCTACTTACACACGTTATAAATACCTGTCAATTATTCACTGAATATGTTTCTAACTACTTTGTTCGAAAGAATTAAAAACGAATGTGATGGTAATAATTTCTCACGACAGATCCTCGAGCTATTTAAACGATCTTCTCTGGAATCTCTTTCTCCTATAGCCCGGCTTGCTTTGCATCGCCGTGCAATTCCATCGGTTGTTACAACGTAAATACCCCGCGTTCCTCCGATTCCATGAATTATGTAATTAGTATCTAACTCAAAATATGTCGGCTAAGAATGAACCTACGAACATTTCGTTCTTCTTCGTATAAATTTCGAACGAGATCTCGCGGCAGGTTTCTTCCTGATGAATCAGTACTTCGGTTGACGAGGATTGACAGCCGTATTTTTCTCGAGTCAACTTCTATGCGAAATTTATAAAAAAAATATAAAAATAAGGCTATACTACGTCGTAATCGATATTCGTATTTCTGCACTGAAATATACTAAAACCGAGCATGATCTCTTCCCTGCGTTTTATTACGACAAAATTTACTTCGGAAATTAAATTCTCTATTATACAACTTAATATCTAAAATGTTATTCCTATACCTATATACGTATATACAGGGCCGGCGTGACATTTTGCGGGGCCAGGTTCAAAAATTTTGCGAGGTCTGAATACACATTCAAATTCTACAACGAGGAATTATTTATTTACAAATACTGTTACATATTATATATTTTTTATAAGATGAATATTAAATAATAATACAATCCAATAATAATATCAAATAATTTTTCTCGCTTTTTTC
The DNA here is from genome assembly GCF_905332965.1 of Bombus pascuorum. NCBI lineage: Eukaryota > Metazoa > Arthropoda > Insecta > Hymenoptera > Apidae > Bombus > Bombus pascuorum. The sequence goes on from NC_083494.1 coordinate 1,651,564, forward strand.
GAAGCCAAATCTTTGATAACATCATCAAAATCGATTGAATTTGCTACTTCACTTTCTACTGACAGAACAGCCAAAGTTGAAACTCGATGATTGCAGATAAATTTCGGGGCCTGAACGAGCCTTGCGCCGGCCCTGCATATATACAAGTAAATGTATGTTTCATACCACGCGAATGGGAATAAAAGATGAAAATGACGTAAAACTATTTAATTTACCGCCGATTAAACGCAGTCCCGTTATTCGATTACCTTATTTTACTCATCGATTATGGAAGCATAACTTCCGTGTTAAATGCTCGATGTATCGATTGCAATGCACTTTCGCAGGACACGGTGCAAAAATCGGTTTGATACGCTTCTCCGCCGATCATAATTAATCAAAAAAATAACTGAACGCAGACGGTCGTGAGAAACGATTAAAGATACATCTTCGTTAGTAAAGCTATCGATCGGTCTGCTCACGCGTGCATCGTCGTTATCGGTCTGTCTGGCAATCTATTCGAGAATAGTCGGCGATTGATACACACTGCCAATGGTATTGACGACGCAGCTTTATACACGCTGATAACGATGTCTTTATGTATGTATCTTGTATGGACTTGCGAAATGCCAAAGTGCACTTGAAATTACAGTCTGAGAAATTCGCTGGATCGACGAGCAGTAAAATCTAAGCCTTCGACTGATAGAACGTGTCTATATATGTTTAACTGTGTAACATTTCGGACATTTCGACTACCGACAATGTCAGGCGTTTGATTAATCGCACGCCCATCCAAAGCAAATGATTCTTATCGCTTTTCAGAAACAAATGATTCACGTTCCGGTTGCATTTAGAAGTGTTCAAACAACGATACGCTGAAACATGACATCGATACGTTCGATTGCCTCTATGCACGTACAATGTACACCTCTGTTCCGCCAAATTAATTTTACGCTTCAATTCAAATGACTACTGATAAATCTTAGTCAGTATATATCTACAGTGCTGTAAACGTAATCTTATCGTTGATCGTAAGAAAATATGCTGATTATTCAGGAAGCTGACGCGTTCTCAATTTCGATTATTTTTAAATATAACTAGCGCAACATATTGTAGAGGAAACTGATGACCAATGGCTAAAACCTAAAGATTTTTTTTTTTTATTTTATTTTGGTTTTTTACCATTTGTCCTTATGGACATTTGGTAAAGTGTTATATCTTGTTGATGAAGAAAAAAAAAAAATAAAAAATAAATTATATTTTTTTTAAATTTCTAAATTATATCTTTTATGAAAACCTAAAGATGTCATCATTTTGTCAACTCATTTTAATACAATTACTGTCCATGTTCTAACGTTCAAATATTTTTAAGCAATATAGTACAGGTGCCGCTCTTCCACACAGATTTCCAAACTTTCTTTAAATCCAAGATTCGCAACCTTAAGATGCCCACAGTTAAAGAAGAAATATCCAAATTCAGTAATAGATATAACATAAGAATTAGCAACCACCGAAACCCACTAATTACTTGACACCCACAATTAATTAAAAGACATTACCCTTTAGATTAGATTCAGCTAGAATCAAGCATGTGATAATCGTTTATTATTCACGTTATAGTACCACGCCAGAATAATCTACTTATAATTCTCAATGAGAATTGATTGTAAACTGCTTCCAAATAAAAAAAAAGAAAGAGAAAAATTCAAGATAAGAAACATTGAAAACGATTTTTGACGATTTCAAACGATACATTTCTTATAACTTTGTGAGTACTTAAGATTGAGCCATGTTAAAGAAGCCCTTTGAGTCAAACTTCTAAAACTATCAATCTTTGTTTAGTATAGTCTTCCCCATTTGCAATAGTCATGTGATATATAGCAATGATATTAAACTTGTCAAATGTGACCTTCCTCGTATATTTTATACCCAATCTACTAATATAAATGAAACGAAGAAAAATGTGTATGTACGGGATTGTCTACAGCATGAAAAATGTTACAACAATAAACATTGCAGGAAAACATGTGTTTCGAATCTGTATAAATGTAGAACCCAGGAAAAATCGGTGGAAGAATGGTATGGTACAAATATCACATGTATATTTAAAATGTACACTGCATGAAATTTATGTTACATTGAAAACTTTTACGAACATGAAATTTATGAAACAATGAACTTTTATTGCTTTAAATTACGTGCATAATTCAGCCCGCAGAATGAATACAAAAGCTGGAACATGTATTCTATAACATGTTCTAATTATTATTTCTATACTTTGTGAAAGAATCATGCATACAACCATAATACCTTATGTCACTTTATATCGAATGTAACTATTTTTCTATCTGGACACGTAGTTCAGTATCGTTCTGCAAATACTTTCGTAGATAATATATTCTATACTGGACATTTCGCGCAGTTGCAGAGAATTATAATTCGCGTAGAAAATATAGAAAATAATATCGACATTAATCCCTTGCTGTAATGAAGTAATCAAACGAGTTATCTCGGTAGAAGAAAATCCACAGAAAGGTTTTATCACGAGTTAACTGGGACTGATTCCGCTCTTTGCGTATCTTGATCCCAGAGGTATCGCGGTACAATAATCGACAAGGTAATAATTTCTCACACGATGATAACCACGCGATTAAACAAACTTTGAGTTTCACTGCGTAATTTCGATTATTCGTTTGCACAGCCAATATTTTGAAGGAGGGCATGTATATTTTTTCATTAAACGACATGGAACCAGTCTCGTTACATTTTAGACGTACTTGGTGAATCGCGAAAGAAGATAAAAGACGATTGACATTTCGGAGAGAAAATTTGCAAGATAAATGGCCAGATGGTAAAGAGTTGAAAGAGAAATTTGTAAATTTATGTACAGGATATAATTTATATCGCATCGGTACAGTTTTACGGAGCGATGGAAGAGGCAAACGAGGCGATGTTCGGTTCCCATGATTTTCAGCGAAGTTACTCGCCACATTCACCGCAAGCCATCCACGCAGAAGATCATATTATTCGATTTAGTCTGATGATATATGTCACGTTAGCTATCGATGAAACCACCAACCAATGACCATTCGAAACAATACGCTGCTATGCGGTGCACCTTGTGTTCTACCGCAAAAATTCACGTTACCAGGAACGACGGCAGATAGTAGCCTTTGCGTTACATTATCGTTACACTTTCATCTTTCAAGCACAGCGTTCAGGCAAAATCCATCGATAACAGGCTCGGATAAAGCTGAATGCGATATCGTACTTTCGTTTCCGCGTGTCGTGCAATACAGGTGCAAGATATCAAGGGGGATGATTGCATAATAAACGTGCGTCACGTGGGCGCTAACATTTGCACGTGGCCGACGTTCAGAGAAGCTGATTACCCCGGCTATTGAAATTACTCGCGCGTTAATTGCTTCGTTCGGTACCTACGTAATTAAATCGATTCGATTTGCGCGTTTGCGACCGATCAGTTTGTTAAGTCTTTAATCGCCAGCGACGATATAAGCACCGATGAATTTAATGAAATCGTTACGTTTATTCGAGGCATTGAAATTCCCTCGTTCTTTTTCTTCTTTTCTTTTTTCTTTTTTTCTTTCTTTTGTAACTGATCGTGATAATCGTTATAATTGGACTGTGGACTTTTGTGTATTTCAGGGAAATTTAAAAGAGCAAAAATATATAGTATGTACGTAATTAGCATCCGTCACAGTGTTTAGCAACTGATAGACATTTTCGCGTAGGTTCTGTTCCTTTATTCGTCTGTGTAAAAATATGGGTCTGCATAAACGATCATGGTCTGGACATAATAATTGATTCTTTGTTTAATAAACAGCTTTAAATGCCAGTAAAGTGATACTATGAATATTAGACTTCATAGTAGACAACGTTAAAATTTAATTTAATTTAATTTAATTATATGATAATCAATTAGTATAGTAATATAATATAATAATTTATTAATTATATTATATTGTATTATATTTATTGTATAAGATATTATTTTACGATATTATTTTTAATATATAAATTAAAATATAATTATATTTTATAACAATATATAACTATTATACAAAATAAGTTAATTATATTATACAATATAATAATTAATTAGATACGCGAGTACATTGGAATACGAACATAAAATATATATAATTTACTATTATTCTTTATAACATTTAATATCTGTTGTCCTTAACCCGTCAAAGGCATTGGGATAACGTAACATATAATTTGCAATCTTTTTCAATCGATTTGCATTATCGAATTCTGTTCTCTTGTTGCTGTGTCTATGGAAAGGTTCAGAGAATTTCTTTTCGTCGCTATTTCTACCACTTAGATTCTACAATTTTCTAACATTTAAAGAAATTGATATGTTTGTAATGGCATGATAAATTATTATTTCTCAGTCCCTGGTAGGTTAATATAAAACTCTCAAACCTATTGGTAGATCAATTTCTTTTAAATTAAGCTCCAATATCGCGTCATCTACGAGGTTATTAATGATACCTCCGCCACGGAGGTGCGGCGTGATACTTTATAATTTGTACTACGCTATCCTGTTGAATAACTCGATGTTCTTAGTAAATCTTAACAAATGCCTTTTTCATCCACCAAATTATCCCTGAGAATGGGCTTCGATGTTCGATATAAAAACACCACTTTACTATCGAAAACACCGATATTTCATTTTAAGGGCGAGGAATTTCATTTCGCCTGAACAATTTCGCCCCTACAACGAATAAAATGCCTTAAACGATACATGTCACTATTACACCGTAACAGAGGTTGTTCCTTCGTAAATAACTCAACTAAAAGAGAACCCACGATTCACCTCTAGCAATGGAAATAAATTTCGTTCAGCGGCGTAGCAAGGAGAACCAGACTGCCAGCAAATTAAAGACTTACGAAACGCGAGCAAAAACGCGAAAGCAAATATTCACCGCGTTCCTCGTGCCAATCGTAAAATAGTATATCGGCGTATAGGCAGCGTCAAGCGAGAGAACGGCAGCGCAACTGCAAGCATGTCTGCATGCGCACTCTTGTAAACATGGGCGACCATGCATACTGGCAACTTTCACTGAACATTATTAGACACGCGGCGGAATGCGACTACCGTAAACCCAGTGCAGTGCAGTAAGTTGGCCGACAGGTACCCTTGAACGTTCTCTCACAATTCCGAGTACGTCAATTAATAGATGTTATGTAACAGACAAGCGTAAAATCACGTCAGTTTCTTCGAATATTTTCCACGTTCAAGACGGTCTGAAACTCGTGGTCTGAAAATTTAATTCTACCCGTTAGCTGAGTTATTCTTGTGGTTTTCGACACAATTGTGTATTTGTAATGCTAAGAAGATATCTCGAGCTTGAAGAAAATACGAGCAAGTATTCCTCGCTCAATTTTCTTAAGATATTGCAAATCTTTTGTTTCTGAAATGAATTAAAGTATGAAAATTCGAGAATCATAGCAGCGTTAAATTTTTCATCTTCCAGGTAATTTTATTGTGTTTTTCTAACGTCCAAATGTATCTCAAGTTCGAGCAAAGTATGACTAGATCATTATTGGCATGCAGGCATTCCTCGCGTTCCTCGCTCAATTTTGTATTGAGCATTTTGTTAAAGGAAGTAAATGATCTTCTTCGTTACTAAAATCAGAGTTCGCGATCTCGGATGTTTTATATAACGTTGTAATAATTTTATGGTAGGTACATTATATAAATTGATCACATCTACGTATATTTGTATATGTACTACAAATATGTAGCAAACATTGATTAATTACTCTTGATTATTAAAATATATTACGTAGAATTAGTATTTAGAAAAGACGTAAAAATAGACTTATTAAGAAAAGTTAGTTTTCGAGATAAGATAAAGTAGGTACTTTAAATGTCCATACTTGTACAGGAAATGTTATTATTATAATCTACGATATTAGGGTTAATATACATATTCATATAATATGTACTCATCGTTATCTTTATTACTTTCTTCCATTGCTATTCATAGTTGCTTCATTTTTAATTCATTATTTCGTTCTAACAAGTGAAATAATTTATTTGCATATATTAGTGTAAATTTATAGATATCACAGATATCGTAAATTTATTCTACTTGATGATATTTCTATAATATTGTATGCATGTTTCTACAGATGTATGAAGATTACAGAAGAAACATAATAAGCATACCTTTCTTCGTCTTTTTATTTTAATATCATTTTACTACTAAAAAAATATTTCAACATAAAGCGCACAGCCAAAAGTGGAAATAATCTGCAAGGTTCAAAAACATAGTTGACGAAATTTTGCGAAGCCTAAGATACAACTGTTAAGCAAGCAATATTTTGATATCCTCCAATCTTTCTGATACTATGCCAAGCAATGTTTTTAAAATTACAAAGAGAATAGGAAAATATATGTTCGATCAAAATCAAATGAAACGACAATTTCGGTTTGCACGAGATTAATTGAGTTTAAAAATAGTTCCCCTGTAAAGAATGGAAAATGAGATTCTCGAGAAAGAAATCTGCTGCGTGAAAACTCGTTAAAATAGCTTGTATAATGAAAGATCGAAGCTAACAAACGCAAGATATTTAAAAAATCCGTCTATGATCAGGTGTTTGCGTTGGAAGATCAGATTCTTGGACGAGCGTGCACGAGACACCATCAAAGTTGCAAAACACGTACTATCGATTGAACTGGAGCATAACTCGCACAAAGGAAGAAAATAAGTATTATATAACCGGGTCCTTTCTCGATCTCTCGTTTAAAAAAGGGAAAAGTACGAAGCGATGCGCCCGCAGCGGGATGGCCCAACACAACCATCTCTTTCGGAACAAAGTCTTTGAGTTTATCCGTACGAACGTAAATCGTCTTACGTCGTGGAGCGGATATGTCGCATGAAAGATCAGCGAGGAATTCCGCATACAGAAGAGATACGGATATACTCGGTATTCCGAGGATCAGCTTCAGCTGAACTCGGTGTTAGTCAAATATCGATTACTCCGGCACATAGCGAAATATTTTTAAGAATATTCGAGAATTTGACATTACAATTTTCACACTTTTTTCTTAATTATGCACCGCCGTTGAATTGGTACAACGTCTCGCTTGCAACTTTTTGTCAGTCGATTTGCTTAATTTACTTTACAATTAATCTGTCGAAGGAAAATTGTATTTTTACAATTCCGAGATATTTTATGTGTACAGATTTTCATCATTTGTTTGAAAATTATATAAGAAATGTACAGGGTGTTCCACCTAACTCTATCATATTGGTTTACTCTCTTATTTGTGATGATAGAAAAAATGTTGCAAACACCCATCTCGCCTTTCGATGGCATTAAAAAACCCTCCAAAGGTGATATTAAATTTTGACAGAGTTAAGTGGAACACCCTCTATATGCAAATGGAATTTTTTCACGTTCTTAATTTAATTCTTCTAGTCTCTTAATCTAATCTCTGCTTTTAAAACCATAGTCACTAGTATGATTTTTGTATTGCATGAACCTTATAAATGTATCGAGTTTAGAAAGTCATGAGACAGGAATTTTGTACTCGAAGATATTTGTGTTCTACGTAGCGACAAGGACCCGGAGAATCAGCGATTATTTTCATTCATCGGATAAGAAATTTATGAAACATTTCCTTCTAGAAGAACTTATTAATCTTTTAATTACAGTCTACAATGAGATTGGGAAATTACTCTGCCGAGTAATCATGCGGGCAATTGCTTCAGAAAAAATCACATTTGAAAATATAAAATGTACATTAATATAATAAATTAACGCACGTATGACATAATAACTTTTGCGTCAATGTTTCTTCTTCCACATGAATCCTACGATGTTACGAAATTAAAAGAAGTGGAAATATTTGTAGTGATATGATAAAATATTTAGTTCTATATCATACAAATATTTTTATATCTCGTAATTATAATAAATATATTTAATACATTTATATATACTTTATATCGCATATAGCGGACTTCTGTAAAATATCTATTACTCCTATACTTTTGTTCTACTTGGACGGAACAATTCATAATTAAACGATTAAATTACAAGCATCCAGTATTTAGTTCTTAACACTTTGACTGCCATAATGGTCATCATTGATGACCGGAGCGCTTGAACTTCTTACAATTGTAAAAATTGTATGAAAATTGACAGTTAGGGCATTTTGAATATAACCGATAAACAGAAGATACTTTGAAATAAAAAGTGCCCCATTGAACGATTAAACATTTTTATTAGAACATCAATAAAAAAAATGAGAACAAATCTTGCATCTAACGGTGCACTGTGTTTGCATCCATATTTTTGAGGGCTAATCTACGAACATTATTATAAATACACCTTGGACAATAATCGCAAATGCTGCTTTATAATCACATAATCGAAGTTAGAAGTGTGAACATACCTTACTATTATATATAGAACAAGCAAACATTGTTTATAATATCTTCTACACGTTTCAACAATATATTCTGCACGTTTTGCTTACGACGAAATAACGAATGCGAATGGTTTGTGGAAATAATCGAAGCCTTGTTATAATACGTCGCTATCAACTGTTAACAAGGCACCACGGTGGTCACCCGTGACCACCAATAAAATAAACGGTCCATTGGGGAAGAATGTTGTCTCACATCATCGATTTATTATTATTTTGGCATTATATGCTTTGAATAATAGAAACTTTCCCGTGACGTCCTGAGCGAAACATGTGATTTCGGCGTGGCAGTCAAAGTGTTAATCGGTTTTATACACGACACTGCCTTAACAGTTCTGAATTATATAATAACGCAGAAATTATTTATAGACTATGTATAATAAAATTCATTCGCTCGAAACTTAATCTAAACAATATCAGTTGCAGAAGATCTCGGTCTACGGATGTAATTAGTCGACATGCTGTTTGTGCTCGATAATAATATTCCAGCGAGGAATTTGCAACGCGAAAAAAATACTTATCTATAGAACGTATTTTATGCTGTGAAGTTTCTAACGCGACTTTTCGACACCAACGCGAGAAGTTTAAGATCCTACGTGAAATCGATGTAGAATGTGCTCATGTAGAATGCTTAGGAATAGAGGCGCATCACACACGGGATTAAACGTACTATATGATACAACAGACGACGCGGCATTAGCATCGAAGCAAACCAACACGCTAACACCGCTTCCTGAAACTATTACCGTGCATGTCTTCCATCGTAATTCCATAGTACGAACTTATAACCTAGCGTATACTCAAAGCTACATTATGGCGCGAACAAAAAATGTAACTTGATTAACATGTTAGTCTTTACGATGTACTAAGCCGCCTTTAACTGCAGCAGTTGATCGTTGCGTTGCGATGGAGCGAAAAATAACACTGCTAAACGCTGCTCGATTAACTAATGTTCCAATTAACCTTCGGCTCACGGAGGATACGGCAAGACTGGTTAATTACAGAAATACGAACAGGCGAGATACAGTGATGGACAAAAGAAAGTTTATTAAATACGAAATATGGCAAGGTATCGTGATCTTGCTTAATGGATTTATATTTCATAAGAAATGGATATGGTTGAATAAGGTAGATTAAATTAATTATAATAAGAACTAGAGGAATAAATGTTAAAGCGTTAGAGAAAAATGCTGTTGTCGTATTGTAAACATTTTATACTATGATCGCTAGTTTGATGGTTGGAAGTGGTCAAATCCAAAAGATAACAATTAATTAAATACGTACATATAATAAATAAATAAATATACACGATAGAATAAATGACATAGGCAATATGGTAGACAATTTTTAGTACAAAAATTACTAAAATTCATAACATATCAGTTTCTTTCATTGGCCATTATAAATGATACGTGGATCCAGATTAGAATTTTTCGTTTAAATGTTCATTTCTGAGAAAGGTTGAGATCTACTTATTCAAGAATTCAGATTATAATTTTAGATTCTATCTGGCTTCCCTCAAAGTAATCTTGCCTACCACACGAAAAAGTTTGAAAGATTCATTTCAAATGAAATTTTTTGCGATAGTTTTGTAATAAAAAAAAAAAAAAAAAGAAGCGTTCCAAGAAAACTGTGAAAAATCGAGACATGTGACTTATGAAAAAGATATTTTACATATCCATTATACGATGTTTTCGATGATTCCACTTACGTATGTCTGTATAATATAGTACAATGTCTATGAGTAATTTGCAAGTTGTTGTGTAAGTAATATCGTAACGCAGAAAGTAAAACTACAATTTATATTTGAAAGATACGTCGCCATTAGTTTGATACTTAAAATCTCCATAAAAGCGATGTGCAAACTCATATAATATAATAACCACGTAGCTATATTTAACATGTAAATAAATTGTCTTATAATAGAAACGCGCAACGATATTTTAATAAGATGAGGAAATATGTAGATAGACATTAACATCTTAATCTTATGCTGTCATAAATCTTTTATGATTGACTTTTGACACGGAACAAACGCAAAGGAAAGTCTACAGATATACCTCGTCTTTCTCGTTTAATCTCCATTTGCTTAATACCAGGATTACGGTGGAACAAATTGCGATGTTCTCGAAAGCGAATAAGCATTGATATTAGCGGAATCTCTATCGCAAGAACTTCACGTGAAAAATGGAATAACTCGCTAAACAAAATGTTAACGGTCGTTGGTACAACCGCAAATCGACTTTTTCGCTTCACATCCGCCTGCTCTGAACGAATAAATGGAAATTATAATACGTACATTCCAAGAATCTCGAGTAATATTTTACCAGTAAGTAGATCAGTAAAAAAATCCTCTTGATTCCGCTACGATTCTCGAATTTTTATGTTCCAATCTCGCTCCAATTCTAGCAAACAAGAAGGATTTTTCTCATTTTTTAACATCTATGTCATCTAAGATATAATATTTTTTTCCTTCAATCTGAAGGTACTTCTTAACATTACGAAAACGTAATTGGGTGAAAAATGGCCGAAAGAACGCAGCAGGGTTAAAGTTGGAATATTTAAATTCCAATAATCGAATATTTTATGATATTCAAAAGCCAATTGAGATGCATTCATTTGAACAATAATAATATTCCAGATCCTTACGAAATGAGAACTTGTTCCATTTGGCAAAATTTATAGTTTTTCAACGTCTCTAGACCTCATCCTCCGACCGACGTAATAAGATGGGACAATAATTCACAAGAGTCATAGCAAGTCACTCACTTAACAAAGAAATAATGCTTTAGGAAAGGATGTATAAAATACAACTACGTTCGATGAGTAAAATTACTACAACAATATAATAATTTTATCGTGTAAATATAACACGATTTGCGTACATTAATTAGAACGTAACGATTATATTGTAGTTTCCCGTTGACCAATATTACATTTGCTTGCATTAAATTATTACAATTACGATTAACGTTTACATTATGATTATTTGTATAATATGGAATATCACGCACGGTGTTCTAGGTTCCTTTGGCCAAATTTTGTTCAAATACTCTACGATTTTAAATAAAAGAAAAATCTTATACAAATATAGATCGTTTAAAGTTGTATGAAAAAGTTATAGCAAACGCACGAAATACGAAGGCAATGATAACAGGTGCGCGGTTACTCTGCTGTAAGACAAGAACACGTTCACAGTAAAAATCCAGTCATTAGACATTTTAAAATGTTCATCGTCTTTGTCGATATAAAACTAATTGCTATTTCTCTAAACGTCTCGACAGCTGTTTGATATAACTTGCTTTTAAGTTATTCATACATAAAGGTGAGAATGGCGTAAAATCGAAGCGCAAAACATCGTCATAACTGTTTAGTAAAATTTCAAACAATTTATAACGTTCGTTTCTCGTTTATATCCACGGAATACTCTGATAAGGTTTGCAAAGATCTGGAACACTCTGTATTTCATAATTGTTACGTAAGTTTTATTCCTATTTAATGAAACGACATACGTAACTGAAAATGTCAGAAACGAGGAGGCGTCAGCTAAAAGTTGCCAACTCCCACTACGATACGAAAAGGAAAGATCTGGAATTGCATAGATATTAAATTGTTGCCCAATTAGCGATAAATTATCCAATTTCAGAGCCTGTTCCACCCGACGAGGATCAAATTTTGTTAGATCAAATGACCGTAAGTATTCAAAAACGTGGTTACGTGTTCGCGGCGGTTTGTGAAATCAATCTTAGCAGCGACGGAAAATCATGATGCAAGCCACGAGTTGCCAACTGAATCGAACTTTCCACGATGAATTACGATACGAGATTACCTAACGCAACATTTCTGGTTTCACGAGTCGCCCGTTGATTCTGCCAACGGGGCAAAGTGACGGCAATTAATACGTACTCCCATCGGCAACACGTTTATTGCTGCGATGCACGAGCCTCGCGGAAATCTCGAATCTCGATAAGATTCGAGGAACAAGTAAACGCTATAGAATTTCTTCCGCGGCCGCCATAAATCTCTCGGCCGCGAGGTGTTTCCTCGGAGATAGCTGAAGATCGGCCGCGTAACCGGGGTAGAACGAAAGACGAAGAGCGCAGGGATGCGGTGGTCGAGAGCCGAAGAAAGCGAGAAGCGATGGAAAAGGAAAGAAAGACGAGGAAGCGAGTTGGTTGAAAGCAGCGGCTGACATCGTAGAGAAACATTAAGACAAAAGGTCGTTACAGGGTTGCTATTGCCTCTACTTTCCTCAGTCTCTTGCACCGTTTGCTATCTCGTGCACTTCCGCTCACAACGCTCGCCACTCGCTAAACGGTTAATTAGTAATTGCACGAGAGGGCTATTTTTCTCTTTGCACGAACACCGCTACGGTTACCCGTTTCTTTTCTTCTTTAACAGTTGCGACATATACTGCTAGACGGGCTACAAATAATCTCAGTTCTTCGGCAACGAACTCTCTGTAACAACCGAACTTAATCGCTTGCAATGTCCGTCGTACACCAAGTACAATTATTATTAAGCGATAGTAATTCATAAATCTTGATACGTTTATCGAAACGAAAGATACGCTTGGAAAGATTATATCAAACTGAAACAATGTATCTAATTGGCAGATATTCTAACACTATTCTGTTAGGAAAGTATCTTCTTCTTTAAGAGTTATTTAATTCCAAATGATAGATTGTAAGAATATATTCGATATTATATTAATTACCTTATCAATTTAATAAGGCAAAATCAATTTCTTTTGTCTATATTCGCAATGGAATCCGATCGACAAATTTTAATCGATTTTGATTCATATCATTATTCGTGTTATTATTAAATGTTTGTTCATATACAATTTGGCTATACAATTATAATTACAATTTTGACCCAGATAGAATTTAAGGATTTTATAGAAACACAATCGATTAATCGTCTCTTTTGATAAATTGGATTAATCGTTACATTTTATGAGGTCAGCCGAGTACATTGACATACATGTTTATCGATAATTGCAAACAACAGTATATACAGGGTGCGCCGTTAGAATCCGGACAAAAGAAGTTTTGTGCAGAAAGTTGTTTATTTAAGTCAATACACAAAAACACATGAAAATGTTGTTATATCTCATTTAAAGGGTCCTTGCTGAGAACTTTTATTCTATGTAACCACCCTCTGCCTCTATGACCTGCTCTATTCTTGCTCTAAAGCGCGAGCACGCTGACTTCAACTGGTCGCGTTTAATTGTCGCGAATTCTGACTCGATAGCAGCTCGTAGGGAGTTGACGTTGGGGTGCCTGCATTTATTAGTTTGTCTCTCGATAACGCCCCACACGTAATAGTCCAATGGGTTTAGGTCGGGACTGTTAGGAGGCCAGAAATCTTTCGACCAAAACATGTCCACATTGTCAGAGAGCCAATTTTGAACAAGATGACTTGTGTGAGCAGGTGCGCCATCTTGTTGAAATAAATACGGCCTTCCAGAAGCCGTAATTTCCATCCACGGCTTTATTACTGTCTTCAGGACCTCCAAATAAACCTCCTTTGTGATTCTTTCGCCTTTTTGGAAGAAGTGCGGAGGCATGACGTCGCCCTCACTTGAGACAACGCTCAAAACGTGAACACTTGCTGGAAATTTGGTTTTGCCCACAACAGGAACATCTTCGAGATTGTGGGCCAGCCAACGGTCGTTCCTCCGATTCACTTTGGCATCCACCCGGCGCGAAGACTTTCTATAATCGCCGCTCTTCTATCGTATTCCGGGTTTTGCTTAACGAGTTCTGTCATTTTGAGGTTATAGAAGACTTATTGACATATTTAACTAACTTCAGAGTCAATCAGCACAAACATCTGAATTCTAATATGGTGGGAACTACAAATTGAATTCTGTCCGAATTCTAACGGCGCACCCTGTATGTATACTACCGTAATACTTAATTATTTTAAATCTAATATTAGATTGTAACATGTACTTGTGCTGTTTTCTTCGTTTCTAAACAACGATAAAAACAGAACGAATTTATGTTCTATCTTCAAAAAAGAAAAAGATCTCCATTGTTCTTCCCAACTTATTCCATTGAAAACTCCCACTTTAAGCAATAATTTCACAGTAAATATTCTCTCGTTTCATACGAATTTCAAATGCGTTCTCCTTCGAGTCCTAAAGAATTGCCAAACCATCGTCTAGCGTAACTTCATTCTTCCGTCGACCAATTTCTCGATCCTCGCTTTGATAACCGTCTGGGCCAATTAAAACGCGGAAATCGTAGTCATATTTAGAAAATTAATTAATCCGTTCGAAATGTCCTTAGGTGGTGAAACGAGATTCAAGCTCTCGCGGTTCTTTCTCACGGCGAGAAAAAAAAAAAAAGAAAAGACGACGTCATCCAGCTGCGAGTTGAAGATGTTCCGAGTCACCGTAGCGCCGGCAGCAACTGCTGACTCGAAGCTTGCTCGCCTTTATGGACCAACTCAGCTAATCCACGAAGGTCCGAGTTTTTCTCGCGCCGTCGACGAGTCGATTGAAGAAAGAAGTGGAGTACCGATGGACTCGGCGACAAGTAAGGACGAGTTTGTTAAACGACTTCGAAAGACAATTGCCGAGGCTTTCGAATCGTCCGCTTCGTTTCGATCGATCCTCGTGGGTCGTGTTTGACGCGGAAAAACTCTTAGGTCGAGACTCCTCGTTTCAGTTTCCGCTTTCAACTGGGAATTTCCTTCCTTCAATCTTCTGCAACACGAAACCTTCGATCGATAATCTCCAACAGATCTAATGTTCTCAGGGTAGCCTACTTTTTTCTACTCTGCGCGATATATTCTCCGTTGTAGCTTGCTGTTTTCGAATCATGCTGAATGAGCTTGTTTGTGGAATTCAATTATCAATTAACGTTAAGCTTGGCTCTCGCTTCTAACGTTTAAAGTTCATGTTCCAGTGCAATATAAAAACACCGTTACTGGTACGCGTAAATTTTCCTCTCGATTTTACCTTGAACGTTCCCTTAAAACGTTACAAATCTTTTTTATTTCTTTCTCGTTAGAGCGTTGAATTATTAAAATTCGAGGATCGTAGTGGCATCAAAACGTAGACTATTACACCAACGGTAGACAGTACACCGTCGTTCACAAAAGTTAACCAAAAAGATATTTTAATAATTATTATTACAACAGCTGATTGCCACTGAGAATAGATGAATGAATGACTCAACGAATGAGAAGATTAATAATCAAAAGCAGTATTTACTGTCAGCATCTTCTCATTGTGGAATCAAGAGCTGTATATTATACAAAATTGAAATTGCTTATTTAAGACCTTATCTACGGTACATTAAAACGAATGCGATTTGTCCAAGTATCAAACAGTTTGAAGTTTTATTACTGATAGTCTATCAATCGTTTGCTATCTTATCTGTAGCTTGACAAGCAGACGAGCTGAGTATATTGATCTCCATAAATATAAAAGCTGCTTCATAATGCTTGACGCTTATAGATGCCAATCTTTTTACTGCATATATTAACTTTTGAAAACAAATTTTACCGTTCCATAATGCTTGATGTTTATAGATGCCAATCTCTTTATTGCATATTAGCTTTGAAAAACAAATTTTATCGTGCCATGATATTACACGACAGCTCTAATAAAGCATAAAATCGCCTTCGGTTTTTCCACTTGTGATCTTGCAACTAATTTATATTCTATCGGGAATAGGTAAGTGTACAGGTATTTTTAAGCGATAGCGTAAGTGCATTTAGACAACTGATACGTTTTGTAGGAAATTGTCGTCCGTTTAAATTTGGATGACGCAAAATCCCAGGCTTACTATTATTAGAATGCGAATTTTTATGCATTTATGGGAAACTAGAATGTGAAAAGATGCACGCAGTGCACGTAATATGCAAAAACATGTAAAATATTCAAAGTACAGTAGTTATTATAATTAGACTGCGGACTTTCATGCAAATTCATATTTCGTGAACACAAATAGAAAAATGTGGAAGCTAAACAAAGATTTATTTCGCCTACTGAATATTCTAACGAGAAGCTACTGTATCTTTTATATTTCAGTTATGTTTGCATCCTTAAATTTCTCTAATTTTTCCCATATTTAATAAATAAAACAAATTTCCATTCCACTTTTCCAGTTATGTTTCGCAAAGATATAAAAATTCATAAAAATATTCGATCTATCTATTCAGAAATATCTAAAATCTTCATTGCTACGCTTCCACTTCGATCTCTCAACAGTTGCGAGCGATAGATTAGATCAAACAGAATTATCGAATAATGGGATTGATGTAGGAACGTTACGCGTATGCAACAGCTTTATCTTGTATAATCAAAGTTATGTTCGTTGATGGTGAATTATTTCAAATACGTGTAATGTTAAGCAAAATCAATATTAGTTGCAATATGATTACGTAGATGTGAAACATGCATATGCAGTGCTAACATGACCATAGATCATCTGGTGCTTTGATTTTCTACTTTAATGTATGTACCTTGGCAGAGAATTAATTCTCCGAGATTTAACGTCATTTTATGATTCTACGCTCGATTAATGCAATATATCATCCATGATACTATGCATTTTGAAATTAGAAATTCATCTAGACTTTCATAACAATAAAGCTTTCACGATTACTTATCATTTTTTTATTAACGATTTCATTACATATTGATCAACTGTTAGAACCCACAATAAATCATGGTGGTTGATTGACAGCGACTGATCTCCACGTTACAAAGATTCCCACTATGATGCATTATTACATCGTTGGTTTGATGAGAAAAGCGAGGTAATTAAGGAAAATAAATTTCGCAGGAAATTCATTCGAAATTAATCGGTCGATCATTTGGCAGTGGAAAAATTTGCTTTCTTTTACAGTTCAGCTAGCAGTCTTTAGATTTTGCAAGTTTCGCATGAATCGTTGCTTATGTCAGTTGCTTAGTACCAAAGAAAAAATGACTGGAAATGAGTGAATGATAATTGTAATAGACAATTACGACACTATATAAAATAAACGAAGAAAAGTGCGAAACGAAACCTAACGTTTAAAATGACAAAGCTACTGGAATATATTTTTCCATGCAAATTAGGCCAGATAATTGCACTTATGTAATCTGCGGTGGAAAAGAAGTCCATTTAAAATATTTGCCACGCCTAAAGAAACAAGCGTTTAATTCGCGAGGATCTACGCTGCTAACCAGGTTATTATCCCATGCCATTATCTTCTCTTTCGAGGCGAGAGAATTCACAGAAAAAACTTTTCCGCTTCTAATTCAATCTTTATCGACAAATTTTTCTTGCGCGCCTCCGGCTTTTAGATAAATTATCGAGTACTCTCCTTTGTGCGTTTCCGCCTTGCGCAAGCTACGCTCAAATGATACCTTGAATGTTACAAATACACAGCGTAAGGGGGAATAATCCATCCAGGAAGATACAGCTTTTATACGCGTCTACAGTCTTCATTCAACACGAAAAACTCGTTGCACGCTCACGCGATCCAATCCATCTTAGATAGCGTTAGTTTTTGACTAGTATTACGGTTAACTGACCTATCCACTGGACAATCGTTTCCATTTGAGCGAAAGTAACTCTTGATTGAGTATCCTGAGCACGCTTTTTTAGCGAACCTATGCGACTGTATGGGAGCTTCAGACGAGAGTCTGTAGCATATTCTGACGAACGTTGGATCGACAGTAAAATCTCTGGTCTTGGTACAAAGCACACACACGTTGCAGATATTTCGTCAGTCACAAGGCGACGTAATGTAGCACACAGAAAGCACGTTGGGCTTTTGACATTTACGGAACGCTGTAATTTTAAGACTGCTTTTCTTTTCTCAGAAACGTGCTAAATGTGCTGCAGACAAGGGCTAGCTTTTCATTTCAACTGAACCTCTGAGATATCCAGATACCCGTAAGACAACCGGATATACAAAAATTACTCGGTTACCCTGGTATCTCACGGGACACCCGAATGCATGAGATATGGTCGAGAGAGTTTTGATATCATCCAAGATTAGGCTACTAGCGATTTCAACTGAACATCTGAGATCCCGGGCAGCCGAGTACCCACGAGACAACTGAGTATACAAAAATTACCCGGCTGCCGGGTACCCATGAGACAGCCGAATACATGAATACACGAGATGGTCGAGAATTTTGATACCTTGCGAGGTTAGCCTACTATACTATGTAATACGAAGTACAGTTTTTCCTCGAAATAAACAACTCGCTGTTCCCTCATTTTTATCCAAAGTCACCGACAAAGCGAGATGAGAGATCCGGGAACGAGTAAGAGGTCCGTGAAAACGAGAAACCATAAACGTTTATGGCCAAATGAACAGTGGCGTCGTTTAGTGGAAGACGAATAGAATATGTATAATGCTTTAGCGGACTAGCATTAGCGATCCTGATGTGTTATACGCCGCTTGGTCGATTACTTTATGATTTGCCGCCATGTCGAGTCTTTTGCTCGTTTTTCGTATTCTCTTCTATCCCGTTCGAGAATAAAGTCGAGTCGAATGGCATTTCTGCCTCGTAATGAGCAATTGGCCGGATCCGAGCATGTTGTTTATTTGTAGGAAAAACTGTATACGTACGTTGTTCGTAGTCCAGTCTAAAAGTTGCAAAGAAGAAACCGCCGAAGGTAAAGAAATGTCGTTTCAAACCAATCGACATACCGAACGTACAGAGTTCAGGTGATATCACCTAGGTGTAATAATGTCTGATGAGCTTCTTCTTCGGCATCTCTAGCAAGTTCAGGTCTCATAAGTTAGAAGCCTACTGTAAATGCTTTTGTGTTTCTATTAATTAACGTACAGTAAACGACGAAAGTATCTGTGCGAATAATTACAGAAATAGTTGAACGTCTTATGGATAGGAGCATTATGCAAAATATTACGAGATTTCATTAGTAGCACGATTATGTCACACTGATTTTATTGCTGAAGCTTGGAATATTTCGAAAGTGTTCGTAAAAGTTGTATTTGTATCTGTTACAAACATATATTTCGTATGACCTAGGGAGATATGTTTCAATTCATTTGAACATTAGTGAGACTACCTTTGGCTCACATTATTATGTATAAGACGGCTAGACGTGTCATATTAAACTTTTGTAACTTTGGCCTTTGAAATGAACGTACGCAACAAATGTCTCGTAACTTCTACGTACATATTTGAATTTGTTTCAAACTTTAGTAACTTTAATCACGATAGTCGTGTCTTATTACAGTGCTAATGGAGTTTCAGGAAATTTTGTATAACATGTTCACGAAAGCTTCCTATTGTAAGTGTTCGAGTACTCGTGCGAGTCATTCTGTAGTATTCGTGAATTCAAATATCACAATACGAATATGGATATAAAAATTGATAAAATTTTGTTCAAGACAAATGACGATTACCGACAGCAGCGTATATTCTCAGACACACTTCCGCTTCTCTGATTCCATTTTCTTCCATTTTCTTCGTCCGAAATGAAAGGATGAAAAAGATTCTGTATTAAACTGGATTTTGTTATATTTAAAAAATGGCAGAATTTTCACGTCTCACCACCGATATTCTATCTTCTGCGCTTCTCTTTCATTATCTTTTTATTTTTATTTTTCGAGAACTTGGGAAAGAAAAATTTTCTATTAATTCTGCCACGGACTGTAACAACAAATACGCTATGGATGCTTAAAAATTGGGAAGTAATTTATAAAAACATTGTTTTAGGAAAATTACGTTCTTACGTGTTTCAACCAGCCAGGTACATTTTGAAGATTCGAAGCACAGAATTTTGCGCACATACATTCCAAACTATACATCTCCTACAAACAATGTACCGTAATTTCCAATTGCAACATCTATCGACGACCATAATTCCGAATAATCGCTATAACCGAAGCAACGACTTTCATTCGAATCAATAATGTATTGCTTATTGGCTGTTAGACAGAAAACTCAGGAAAACTGCACGTTTTGCAAGGAAATGAGTACTTTCATGCACGAGCAAACACAGCACGTTGATCAAAACTAGACCGTGCATTTGTGTGCGGTTTTATATTTTCATTCGCATAATTGACAAAGCAGATCCTAAATGAAAATTTCATTCATCTACAAAGTATTATAAAAATACTTTCGATATTTATATATATACTTTTGCACATTATATACATTCGATGCATTTTTGCACGTTCAAATCCTCCGTAAATGAGGAAAAATCCGCGGCTCTAATCGCAGCTTTTTACCCTGTGTAAGTAACGATATTCCGTATTGAAATTCCGTCGCGGTAAATAATCCAACAAATGCTTTCCTTTCGGCTAATGATTTTCTCAATGGTAGGTTAACGGCAGATTACTGTGGAAAAATGGTAAATGCGATCGATCGGTATTGTTTGGTGGACGGAACAGAGGTTGAATGATTAAACGGGCAAAGGGGGAAGCATTATTATCGGGACGACAAGCAATTAACCACTTGCAGCAGTACGAATGAATAGAAGAATGGCGGTACACGGTTATCCGCGAATTATTAAAGCGCTAACGGAAAACGGGCTACGGTACTCGCTGCGATGAGTAGCGAATTAATGTGGTTCGAGACTAGGAAGTCTTGTTTACGAGCGACACAGTTCATCGGAGCATAAATACGGTGAAAGGAAAAGAGAGTCACGATCGAACGAAAGCCAGACAGAAACCGAATGACGAATCGAGATTAAGGAGAATGGAAAAGAGAGGATCGCGACGTTAAATGTGTGTACAACGTTCGCACAGAGACCATTCTGCTTGATCATTATTGCTACATTGGAATCCAAACTATGCGGTATACTTTATGGCCAGACCTTTCATTGGGAGGAGTCGGAAACATTCTCTGCACAAAAGAGGAAGTTGCCGGATGCCAGCTGGGTATTACAAATGGGAATAATATTCAGCGTACTATGTATTTTTAAACACAGTAGGCTCCATTCCCTGGGAATACAAACATCGTCGAGCGAACAAATTGAATTTATGATGAACATAGGTAGATTGTTATCCGGCCGGTGCTTCGTCTCGTTCGATCTTTTCAGCTTGCGAGGAATTTTTCCACCATGCAGCGAATAATTGACTGCACAAAGACAAAGGAAAGAGAGAGAGAGAGATTCAAGGATCATTCTTATTTGTCAAAGAGAAGAAACGTATGTGTATGTAGAAATATATTGATTTATGGAATTTACGTATGATTAATATAACATGGAACTCAAGTTTATGCAACAAGAAATGTAATATTAGCAACGAATAATGTTAATGTAATAGGAGAGGAAGTTTAATATTATGTAGCAACGATCTTTAGTCAATTTATTAACTAAAGAAATTTTGTTTCGTGCTAATGATAAAACAGTATAAAATTTTAATGCTTCCACGAAGCGATTCTAATTATCTACGATCAGTAGAAGCATTCGTTCGAAATTGTAAAATGTGGGATTGGTTTGGGATTAAAGTTAACGCGTGTTCAAGGCCTAAATAAATAATTGCAGACATTTTGAGTCGAGTTAAAATAATTTCGCTGTTCGATATCATCTCGCAAGCCATTATTCTTCTGTACTATGTAGTTAGGTATTAACGCACGAGCCTTCGGAGAACTAAATAAAGAAAAGTAAATTTCCTTCCGGTGAAAAGAAAATGAAAACTGAACGAGAAGATAGGGAATAGTAATGTACTGTTTGTAATGCAGAGCATTAATACAATATGTTTCGCGGTATTTGATTACACGGTATACACATAAAAGAAGAATGGCTTACAATTAAAGTGAAATGGAAAGGATTTAGTTTTCCTGATGTTCACGGTTGACCTGTTAGATACGTACGAGAACGCGTTAAACAATTAAGGAAACTTCTTTTAGCTAGAAATGTCCGAAAGTCGTGCTATTGAATTTCAAATGCATTAAATAATATTTTACAAACGATATAAAAGCAGTGTTAGAGTCAAATTCTCAAGAAATTATCAACTACTATATTTCCATTGAAAATAAATAATATAATGTGTATAATAATATATCAAATAAAATTAAGGCTCAAAATTCAGCATAAACTATAGCACATATTTGTGCGAATGTTACAAATCTCAATACGTATCTCGAACATTCCAATATGATTTGGTAATAAGAATTATGAATCATGACATTAATGATCGGTCAATGAGAGTTTTCTAATTTCATTGTTTAATCTATAGAAAAGTCAAAGTAGTAAAAGAAGTAGGTCTGCTGAATTTTGTAGGGGAAATATAGAATTTGATTATTAGATGGCCTAGTGCTTTCAACTTCCTGGAAAAAGGGAAAGCGCGGTAATGCGCAGTTAGACGAGTGTTCACGACGAGCACCAAAAAAGGACGAAGATACTGAATTTCGAGCATGTCAGCTGTAATTGGAATTCACGATGCTCCATTCCGCAGAAAATTAGAAAGAGCACTTTCTACCTGTGTGTTAATGACGACGAGAAAGAAGTTTCCAAATTAAATGTTTAATTGCTTGACTTGCTGCTACATCAACGGATTACGGAGTATTGTTCTCAAGTTTTAAGTGTATCAAATAACTCGGCTGTCTACAGAAGGGAAAGTAAAAAATCTCTGATAATTAGGAAATTCTGTATTATGAATGGAATAGCGAGAAAAGACAAATTTTCTTTTTGAGAGTAAGCAGGACATCTACGACTAAATTATTCAGGGTTTGTTACACCGATGGATCGTTTTATAGCGAAATTAATTTCACAGCTGATACGTACACGGTCGAATTAATCCTTCGACAATGCGATAGAATGGCCAAGAAATCTGAACAGAAGAGGTTTCGAACGAACGATAGGGAGACTATTGTAATTAAGTCTAGTAAATAATGTTCAAAACTGCTTAAAACTTTGACGAATCGTATACTCAATTTTGATATACCATCGATGAGACTTGAAACAAATAATAGAAATTTCGTACGATATATATTATATATATATATATATATATATATATATATATATAATAAAATATATATATATATATATAATAAAATATATATATATATATATATATATATATATATATATATATATATATATTTTCTTGAAACAAATAATAGAAATTTCGTACGATATATATATATATATATATCTTCGTAAGAAGATAGAAAATATTTGACCACATGTTACACATACTTCATTCATTTTTATTTATATATGTTACCGATATTTGTGTTTATTGTTATCAGTTGTCTAACTTGCAATCGCTTGAGATGTTAAACGATCTTGCTAAGCGCAATCCTGAATAACTATATAATATAATTTCCTACGATCGTAAGGAATTTCCCGAATGAATATTTTAAGATCTTTCGTTTCACCGACCGATTAAGTTAACTTAATAGAAAACTAAGGCGAACTAAAGAGAAGGAATAATTTCTGAATGTTCGAAGAGGTCTATAAAAACAGTTCAGCTGCCTTTAGATAGACAGAAGTGCGCCACAATTTCAATGGAAACTGCGAACGGAGAAAAGAATGGGGCAGGGTGGGCGCGTTCTTAACGCGGAGTTTAATGATATTAATAAAAGTGGTATGGTATAGGCTGGACTGCATTTTCAGCGTAGCGACTTTAATAATCTCTGCTTCATTTACATTGTTCCGAGTGAAAGATCGAGAGCGGATAGACTTTGTCTACAACCGACGATTTAATGCTAAACAGCGATGCTACTCTTAACTCTTCGAATTCGGGAAATTTCCGCAATAAAAAATGTCAAAAACAATTTTCTCGCATCGATATCGATCGATTTAATATAATTTAGAACTCGCCAGTCAGCGTGCAGTTTCAGTATCGACATCAAGGCCCGCTTGCTAGATAAATGACTAGAATAAATAACTACGAGACGAAACTGCGAATAAACTTTTCTCGGATTCAATCGAAATATACGAAACGCATGTACACGACGTTCGAATTTAAAGGAAATATACAAGACGTATGTATACGCTGTCCTGATTCAAAGGCATAATTATTTCACGAGATAAGCCATTCCTCCTTAAAATTCCAAGAAATTTCCACAACTTTGATTTGGCAAGCCGCGAATATTGCTGCATCAGCGGACTGGGATATTTTTAAAAGTTTAAATGTACAAAAATGTAGAGAATGCAAAAGTGTACAAAATACTAAAGTGGATTATTTGTTATAATATGTAAAAGGTAAAAGAGGTTTTTATTTGCGTTCCATTTTCTTAGCAATGTTCATGAACATATATATTTACATAAAAATTCGCAGTCCAATAATATTTGGAATTGTATCGCAATCCATTTCGTCCTTTTTAATTCACAATTAATCCCTGCATGAAATTTGTAAAATTACACGGATAGTTAGATTTGAGTTCAATTAACCCAAGATTATGTATTTGATAAAATCAATCATATAACGATAAAGCTTGATTTGTTTCATTATTATAGTTTGATATCTGAATATTAAATTGCTGTAATGTAATTTCAATGTTATGTAATTGCTTCCATACACATGAAACATGTTCACCATGTGTCTTACGTACGAACACTGTACGTTGACCACATTTTTCAGAGAATGCTCCGTCCGCATGTTTTGTTTATGGCTATATAAAGCAGCATTCTCGTTTTCCTAATTTTAGTGGACGTATGAAGTGCTTGTACACGATTTAACAAATTATAAAAATTGCAAGCTTAGTATTGTCTAATCCATAAATTCCGTAAGTGTATATAAAAGACAATTAAGAAAAATAGTCGAAATTTTATTTTATTTCTTTTCTTGTGACGATAATTGACATTGTGAATAGACATTTAAAAGGATAAAGAAGTTTCAGTCGAAATAATATATTAATAAACGTGGTAGGAGGATTTATGACTTGATTTTTCAAAGGTTAATGTATTGCTTATCATTGTCAAAGTGATTAGACAAAGTATCCTAAATTACAAAGTTATAATTTTATCTCTAATGCACCAGTATAAAAAATCTAAATGACTTGTTATTCGTATATATTTCTATTGAAAGAAGATGCGAAGATTGTCTTCTCATACATAACAATATCTGATACGTAATACCACGTTCGAATAATTACAGGCCATTAAGGACTGTTGAGCAAGTTAAAGGAGGAAGGAAGGATTGAATTTCAAATGTGACGTGATTAGAGTCACTAATGTTTATCAGAAATTCGTAAAACTGAGCATATAGTGAACCGTGCAGAGCACCATTAGTGTATACTGTTAGTTTTCTCTAGAACAGTTATAACTCCTTGTTACGAATCAGAGTTCGTATTCCTACAACGAAACTGCACAGATGATAATAAACTTTAATTAGTCGTAATAGTTGCTGCAACTTACAGAACGCCCAGTGGCGGGAAAAATATCACGAATAAGGTTGAGCTGTGCAATTGCCGAAACGGTCAGCTTACCTAAAACAGAAATAAAGTAACATGTAATTAGTTTTCATTTGTACGTAGATATTTTATATTTTATATTTCACATTTATATGTATTTTTGAGTATTTATGCTTCCGTGGAAAATACAGAAATTAATCGAACAATTAATTTTTCTGCAAATTTTCAACGACCAAAATTCCATTATAATTTTTCAAAAATTCATAGCAGATTCGAATCTACGTGTGTGTATTAGATATTGAACGCAACGTATATATCTGTGTACCTAGATATATCATTCCTGAAAAATATAGGATAACACGGTTTGCTTATTATTAGTACGTACGAAATTTTCCAGTTTATCAACTTGGGAAAATATACGTAAAGAATTTTATTTCAATTTCAATTGATGCGAGGAATAAACGTAACACGTAACAAATTTTATTTCACCGTTTATAATATCAAATGATTGGTGCGATTCTTTTAGGCTCACCCTGTATAGGTACATTTAATATAATAATTGTAATATTTATTATATACAAAGCTAGCTTCTGCTCGATATATCCACAGCCATAGAATTTTCAAAACGCGATTCAATTAAATGACTCTAAAATGATTAGGCAATTTCTTTGAAATCAAATCGTCTGTTTCATAATTTAATTTACTATTCGTTGCGTTCGATGAACATAATTAGCAAGGAATGATGAAGAGAAATTGTTGACAATAATTGATGTTCTACGATAATTTATGTACATGCAAAAACGTATGTATTATGCGTATGCATAATCGAACGCGTTTAATGCGTAGATACACTGAAAATACAGAGTTACGGTTTCCACTATAATCGAAGGACCCTTCATTATATGAATTTTCTAGTTTTCTCCAATCATAGGTAACTGCTAAAGTCTGTGTTTGATTTGAGTTATATTATATTACCACTCGACCACTCTAGTTCGAGAGCAGGAGCGTCTTACAGAGAAATAAACAATATTTCCGGAACTGATGGCGAACGATTGCCTGGAAGAAGATAATACCAGAAAGCTGCACGCCAATTTACCGATATAAGGGAGCTTGTTGATCAAATTATCGATAAAAGCTGTGAGTGAGTAAACTTCTATGTAAGAACTTTGAAACTGATTTACCAGTGACCATTTGAGAATACCGTTAATGGCATACGTCTAAAGATAGCTATTACGATACTAAATACTTAGTTACATGCAATATCAGATGCAATATTATTAAAAATTAGGATAAAATATAGTAATAAATATAGTAAGTATAGTATAGTAATAAAGATAAAATATAATAAAATCCGAACTGTGAGACACTGGAAAAAAAATTAAAAAACATTCCAGAAGAAAAAGTTAAATTGTATGTATATAAGCATAGTCCTTTTCTCTTGAATTCCTTTCTATTTTTAACCAAATTCAAATGTCACTTGTCTCAGTTGTCTGAACCATGTACCAATCACCAGACATTAAATTAATCTAGAATTTGTGGATCACCGCAAAAAAGACAGTACAAGGTTCTAAACCGAAAAATTTAAATGAACTTTACAATTGAAACAGTTTGGAGTAATATTACGGTAGATCAATGTAAAAGATTAATAGATTCTATGGCAAGAAAATGTACCGAAGCGATAAGAAATAACGAATATTGGACAAAATATTAAATTTAAACAAAAATTGTGTATATTTTCTTACCAAGAATTAATATTTTTTCTGTAGTCTTAAACCTTCGACCGACGAAATATTATACAGATTTCGTTCCCTTTTTATACTTAGCTACTGAGCAAAATATCAAAATGAAATTTTTTTCGTAAGTGTAAAAACAAATGTCTAATTAGTTAATACCAAAATTACAGCACTGTATTTATATTTTTCATGGAAAGTAAATTATTTATTTCTTCCATTTCGTCTTAAACTTTTGTCCGCTACTGTACGTGTGGCCTGTATAATTAACTTGATGAAAATAATCGGTGAATATTTCTCATCGCAGGAAAGAAAGCGCCTAGATTTTTGCCGTGTTAGCTTTTACGTACCGTGTGACGACGTGTGCATGAACAAGCAACCAAGCGCAAAGATAGAGAGAAGGGAGGAGAGGTAGATCATTTAATAGGTTTGTATTTAACACGAGTTCGTGTGAAATGAACGCGTAAGCGAATTCCGATGGTGGCACTAACGAGATAAATTTATATTATTGTCGTTTAAAACACGAGCGCGGTAGCATCGCAGCGAACATGATCCTCTAGTCTTGCGTGTAGCATTTTCCTCCAGCGTCGTATCATAGCCACATCCTTTAAGAATTCATTTTATCGCAACACTTTCGGCCTTAAGATATCACTACCGCTTTGCGTGTCATTAATTTAGATCGTGGCAATTCTACCGATTTTCTGAAATTCTTTACATCGACCCCTGGCACTTTAAATTTACCAAATGGAAAATATTCTCTAGAATTTCGCAAATGGATTTGATTATTAATATTCGGCGTGTAAGAAAAAGGAACAATGTTTTTCTTATATTATTTGAGACTTAATACCGCGCGTACCACCTAATTCTGTCATTCTTAATTATTCTCTTATTTGTTGTGACACGGAAAAATATTCAGACAAACGTCGTAATACGTATGATGAATAAAATATGCTGCATACGCTATGCTTTTATCTGTTTCACTTTGCAATGACTTTAAAACGTCCTGTACAGGTGACCTGTGGAGGTAAATGGATACCTTCATTTTCTATTACATAATCTTGCTGACATTTAGACGTTTTTAAAACGCCACAAACTCGCTATCGAGATATGAACTTTAAAATTGTGGAACTTATAAACGAAACTTGAGAAAAAAAAGAAAATATTGATCATTAGCGAACAGGCGGTCGCTTGGCCATCGCTGCTCACGTAAACGTAGAAGACAATTACAGACACGGTTGCCAATTTCAACGAACTTGATGATTCTGGCTAGCAGAAATTTTACGTAAGAACAAACTCGCTTGAAAATTATCTGAGAAGTTATGTAAAAAAAAAAAAAGAGAATCGTCCTTCGAAATAATAAAAATAGTAATATACGCTCCACTGTAAATATTCTACGTATACGTTGTTATAGTTGCAGAACTTTCGTCCTTTTCAATTTATTTACAAAAAATGTACGAAAAGGGAATAAAGAGAAATAAAACGTAAACGGGATAATAAAAATTGATCCTCATAAAAGATAAGAGGAAGAGCGGAGGAGCGAAAAAAGAAAAAAGAATGACGCTACTGAAAACTGGGTAGCAAAAGCTCGCTCCGTTCATCGTAATTATTACAGTGCAATACGAGGAGAACGCGATTTCAGTATTTCTACACGTAGTACAGAATTCGTATTGCGTTTCGTTCGTCTATGCCGCGGGTATGGAAGCGTTAAATAAAAGAGAAAATAAAGATGACACGTGTAAAGAGAGAAAGAGAGAGAGAGTCGAGGGGGGATAAAAAGTGAAACGAGAAAGAAACGATCCGGCAGACGGGAGAACAGACAGACAAATAGTGATTGAACGAAATAAAGAAAAGCAGAAACTCGTCGGACGAGGAAGAAGAAAATGGAAAAGAAAATAGAGAGAGTGAAAGAAAAGATCGCCATGTATCATTCCGAACAGTATCATTCGAATCGATGTTATTTGTAACATGCAAGAGAAGAAAGTTGATGATGCACGTAAGTACGACAAATGTGCTAGAAAACAGATACTATAAGAGTAGACATGTTTGACACGACGTTTAGTATCTCTTCGATAGTTTAGAATTTCATCGGATAAACGCGAAAGTAATCGTTAGCAATTTTCGACGAGAATTACGTTTCTAATTGGTTAAGAATTATGTACGAACTTATCGTGCAAATATATGCATATTTCTATTATAACAAAATATTCAAAATGTACAGTGTGAATAGTGGTACATTTAATAGATGATGTAACAATAGATGTATTACAATGTGGAAAGAAATAATTAAACAGACGTACACTTATTCTGAAAATAAATAATTGAACTTGGTACAATCTCTTGTACAATCTCTATAATATCACGTCATATTTGAAAGAAATTATGAGATACTTTTGAAGAATATTTTGTTACTTTAAATATGTAGTATACAAATTTATCAACTTCATCTTCACTTTTCCACATAAGAAGAACTAGGAAAAGTCAGATGATGAACTTATTTAAAAACCATACATTTTATTACTTTTCTATCAGAGGAAATGTGAACTAGCAGAGAAGATTATTATTAACAAATTCTGTCTGAGCTTTACTATATGTATAATGTTTGCAATTAATATCAGAGCACACTTACGGTCCAAACAATAAACATATACATATATAAGAAAATATTATTCGATAACTGGAAAGAAATTACAAAAATAGAAAAGTAGTATATTTTAATATTACACACGCTTAAAAAATCCAAATCATATAATGAAATTCAATTGATTGGTAAAATCAAGTACTTGCATATCTCAGAAAAAGTTATTTTCCTCTGAAGCAAATTATTTTTTAAAAAGCAAACCACATTTTCTTATTATGCAATTACACTTATGACGATTTCTTGCGCTGAAATTTGTTAACCACTCCTACCACATTTTCCTCTACTCGTACTACTCGATTTTGCTCTCCTTTCTTTCTCGAACTTCTAATAATTTCTATACGTTATTATAAACAGAAACTTCATTCTATTACCGCTAAAAAATAATTGATTACTAAAATACATCATTAAAGCGTAGAAAAAAATCGAGCAACTTCCGACTTCCTAAGCCATTTTTAATTAATTAGAATACATATATTAGAGAAGGAATACTTCGCTGCTACAATAACGTCGCAAATAGCTGCGGTCGGAAATAATGGATTGCTGTTTTCCACGCTACAATTAATACGGCTGAAAAAGGAATACGAATTGGAGCAAGATGTAACGGTAAAGGGGGACCGTGAAATACATAATATATTTTTGCAACTAAGGAGGCATTCGAATAATGCAATAAACGCCATAGATGACACGAAGCTCAGCTGACACTCTGTTGCAAGACGTATTGTGTACATTCACTCATAAGCAGATTACGCACGTGCCTGATGTCATCTAATTACCTGAGCCGACCTACATACCAACCGATAAGTCGCCGCCACTCTAAATCGATAGGAATGCCGAAATTGCGAAAGTGCGATCGATCTTAATTCGCTCGCTGTTGCGTCGATTTTCGCAATTGAGCTTTGGACGTCGGAGTATTTTTAACGCGAACCTCAAACTAATTTAAATACCGTTTAAACCAGATGACCCGTCTTTCAGGTTTTTCTACCTGCCACAGCTTTAATTAATAGCAATAAAATAGCAATCTTGGAAATGGAAATATTGCTCATGGATTTTTTCGTAAAATATATTTAACATGCAACTATGTTGAATATATGTTCGTAGTATTTTTCGTTGCATTTCGCGCGGGTAGAGATTAAAATGCAAAATAAATCTAAAACTTCCCAATAATAAATCAATAAAAATACAATGTAGTTTTTACACTGTGCAAATAAATGTTTCCATAAGAAGATTTAAAAACAAGTACAAATTGAACAGAGTTTATTCTTTATATCTTATATCATAAAAATTAGTAAAAATTAATGAAACTACTACTACTGTTATTATTTGCATTAAATATTCCAAAAAATATTCTAAATTATATATTCCAGATGAGCCTGATGTTTATTGCAGTCATTGAACGATTACAGGAATTTGATAAAAGGAAAGTATCTATTTTCGTTGAATAGAAATTCCATAAAAATCAAGGAAACTGTGTCAACTAACAAATATCATCTTATATTGCTCGTTTGCCGAAATAAAGTTGCGTGAAACTTTATGATTCTAGATGTAGCAAACGTGTGATTATTCATTTAAGAGATACATATATTACAAGGATAGTATTTCTTCTCAATCACAGTAAACGATATAATAGCATAGGAAGGATAAATTGTTTTAAATTGTATGGCTCTTTGAATACGAAGGGAGACACTTTAATTGCATATCGATTACCGATAACATTTTCCTTCACATTCACCGCTGGTGTTCTCCCTCCCTCAAGAAAGTAATGTTTATCGTTTACTCTTGTTCTCCCGAAGAAAAGTCGCTGGATACTTACTATTGCTATTATGAAGTGATTGTCAGCAGTATTAATGATATGTAAAACTAAGATACTTAAAACAAATCTTTCGATATTTATTTTTATAAGTAGCTCTCACAAATAACCTTTATAAATTCGACATTTTAATCGTATCTTGAATAATTTGAAGCAATTATCTTCTGTGTAAAATACATAATTATTCTGCATATAGCAGGTGTACAATTTACGGCACAATAATCGTCAGAGTACAAAGCAAACGAATTACAAATTCAATAAAAATTATTTTTACGTTACCTATGAAGAAATAAAACAAATCGTTCGATATTTATTTTTATGGGTAATGTAAAAATAATTTTTATTAAATTTGTAATTCGTTTGCTTTGTACTCTGACGATTATTGTGCCGTAAATTGTACACCTGGTATATACAGAATAATTATGTATTTATAAAGAAGATAATAATTGGTTCAAATTATCCAAAATACGACTAAAACCGATCAAAATGTCGAATTTATACAAAATACTAATGTAACAAATCATAAAAGTTATTTATGACATCTACGAAAGGAATACGACAAACTGATCGTTCGAGTTACATGGTGTTCTTCACGGTCCAAATTCGGGCAAGCTTACATACCCAAAATCTACCAAAGATAAACTAAATAACAAATACGATAAGAAAATGAATAATTCGAGTGGTAAAATTGGCCAATGCAATGATCGAGAATCGCGGTGAACATAAACAGGAAAAAAATCTTATTAACACAAAGCTGAAATTTGTATTATGGTGTTGAATATGTATATGGATCTTTTATACATCTACCTAGGCTTCTACGATCTCTATTTATCTCAATCTAACGATAAAACTTCGACCGACAGAATAATTTTTAACTGCTTCAATAATATTCTAACAAGGAAAGGAAAACGTTTCATTAAAATGGAACCGAGATATTATCTATTACAAATTATTACAATACACGTTACATTCATTTTCCGTATTCCTGAATCATTGCATTCACGCTTTTGAATTACTATATCCTCGTAAATTGATCAACGTGCCTCAGCTTGCATCTGCACATTTGTAAATCAAATTTAATTATTTGTAATGATCAGTAATTATATATGCACGTGTAGAAATAGCAACAACGGTTAACACTAATTACTATCCGTTATGAATTTATTTATGCGTTTATTTATCGATTGTTAAAGGTTGGAAATAATTTCTTGGTGAATTAAATTCAATCGCGAATATCGATTTCAGCCGGCTTTAATACAAGGTACGCGTTAAACGAGCTGAATAATTATTGCAGAACTACTTTGACCTGATACGCTCGAAGCTGGTTGCGATCTTTCACAGAAAAGTATATTTTCTCGGTTGAAGATGTTGCTTGTTCGAAATGTTTTCTGGCGCGTGCGATCTTCGACAATGTCTGTAACGACAGGAAAGTTTCTTCGTGAAACCCGTTAAAACAATTAGCAAGAACAGTAGCGTAACTATGGAGCAAAAGTTTTCAAGCGTTTGGTTCGCGAAAAGTTGGCAACTCTGGAAAGCACTGGTAATTGGCAATATTATCGAGCACTGCAGTTGATACGGCACGCCAACGTTTATTGCCAATTTCTTTTCTGTTGTTCCTGTAATTACGGCTGAATAAATAAAACAATTCTTCTTCCAATTAATTATATTGGACTACACGATAAGTTGAAATCCAATAAAGAAATATTTAAGTTTCCAAATCTGTTCAAACGGACAAGTTTTGAAAAAAGATATTTCATCGTACCTTCGACAATTTTTACTTTTTGCTGGTTTAATTACTACTTTATCAAAAACAATGTTATTTTTTTCGATGAATAATATTACTTAGATTACACGATAAAGGTAACCAGATCATAAGTCGAAGTTCAATCGAGAAATATTAAAATTCTTAGATTCGTTAGAACGCAAGAAAAATATTTTAACATTCGATGATCATCGTCGTTTCGCAACTACGAACGTACAATGTCTATCTCGAGGATGAAAATGCTCGTGCGATTTAAAAATTTAATTTCGCCGAAAACTCGGCGTTATTATTCCTGTTCTAATTATGCTAATTTATCCAAGTCCTAATTTGTCGGATCAACGAGATAAAAAGCAGGCAAAATCGGTGCGCAATGTTCCTCGAAAGTGTCGATATTTTACCGCGCGTACATCTGAAAAGAGCGGAATGACGGTGAGCATGGGCCATTATTACCAATTGCGCGTAACAGCTAATTACCCGTAATTATGCCATGCGATATATCAAGCTTTCAGGATAATGGCGCGGTCCACGGCGGCGAACCGCGGAAAATTGCGCCGCGGTCCTACACGGCTCGTTCCGCTGTCAGTTTTCATTCTGCGGCCTACGCTCATCCTTGCCCCTTTTCATTCCCGGCGACAACTTTTTAATCCTCTCGAGCGCTGCTCGAACCCTCGTCAAGCCTTTCTAATCGCAATTACGCCGGAATGCGAACACCGGCCGACGATACCGCACGGAACGTGCACGCCGAGACTCTCAGGCGACGTCTTTTTCGCTAGAAGATACGAAATTCCTTCGTTGCGAAATGAACATGCTCTCGGTTACGGAATAAAACGAAAACACGTTGGCAAGGAGGAATTTCACGCACAGGATATGAATAATTACGGATAAGGGGAAGGTGTGATTAACGACGAGCAAAGAGAGGTTTCGTACGTTTATCCTTGTTTGTTCCCTCGATAATTACAGTGTCCATCGAGTAATTTCGCACAGGTGTTTCCAACGTAATACTTTTCAGAGCTGCGTGCACACTGTATGAAATCGAAAACGGTAAACATCGTTGTCGTGATGTAAATGGAAAGTCGAATATGCAAACAATATAATTGCAGCACAAATTGATTCGTCTGCGTTCAATTTCTACCGATTTCGCGACAACACAAAGTAATTTATTATTACTATTATTTTATTAACTGTCGTATCGTATAATGGTAATCGGCGACCATAATTAAAATGCTTAGAATTTACATGGCAGAGGTAAGACGCGGCAAAAGCGAATAGGTGGTAGCGACTAATTTTTAAGCTGGAGAAACATGTCACCGGTGGACAAACATACGTATCTATCATTCGACAAAAAACCATTCCTTTCGACAAAAAACCATTCCTACCACCGTGTAACCTAGATGTAAGTACTGTAAATATGTAAATACTGTAATCATTGTAAATAATATAATTTAACACCCCCCTCCCCTTTCCTCTCACCCCCCCCCAAAATCCCACAACGCATAAAAGTAATACACCGAGGAGTCCTGTTTTGCGGCCAAGTTTCAGGACAAAATACAACACACACAAGAATACACAAAAATCACGCACCAATGCGACTTAAACCCAAAAAACAAAAAAATAAACGCAAAAACCGAAAATCCACGACACATATTAGACCATGGCTACGTCGTACCGACGCGTATCGGTACTTTTGCCTAAACACACTATACTCAAATTCATTGTTTATTGTGAATCTCAAAAATGTACAAAAAATCAAATATTGGCTAAATAAACTATTAAAAAAAAAAAAAAAAAATACGTATCTATCAATCAGAAATATTGCACCGTGTTGGTGAACATATCAGTAATCAGAAAATAATTTACAAAAGCCATTGAAATATCCAGGAATTCTCTTTACGAACTATGTACGTATGTATACTTACTATATATACTATGATACTTGTATGTAATACTAATATACTATATATAGTTATATGTATACATATAAGTAATGCTGGACAAATTGTAAAGTGCAAATTAAATAATAAAAAAAAAAGAACTCGAAGGTGCTATCCCGCTGGAGGTAACCATCCACATGTTAATTAGCAATAAAGCTAGAAAAATTTACCGAATGTCCAGCTGGACAAATTGTAAAGTACAAATTACGTAACAAAAAAAAATAAAGAAATATAAGTATACATAGAAAACATTTATTGTATGTTGTACATATATTCTATTGTATATGTTGTAACTTTGAAATTTTAATAACATTTTGGAGCCTCAATAACAATGTAATGAGACGTTACTGTACATGATTATATTGATTAAATTTGCAGCCAATATGTTTAGTAAATAATTTATTCAATAAAAGATTTGTAAGTTAAGTAATAAAATATTTAGTAAAAATTTAGTATACAGCATGAATGGCCATCTTAAGAGTATAATATGTGTTAACTATGGTCTAAATTTAAAAGAACATTGAGATTCAATAATTGCCTGCTTAAATATTTCTGTAATTTCCGCGAAATGTACTAAATATCTTGTAATTTCTACGTACATACATTCTCAGATTTATTAACATAATGCACATAATTGATCGTTTAAACATTTTTGCAATTTCTGCGCAGTATACGCTTGTACCAAATGCCTTGCAATTTCTATACGCATTTTCAGATTTTTTCCCTATAAGACACGTTCTACATGTTAGAACACCTGCTACTCGTTACAGTAATTGCACAAGCATAATACATTTTATTTTGTTTGGTATTTCATATTATATAAGACGCGCACGACACGAATGAATTAACACAGATGTACAACGAAATGAAAAATAAAATCAGTGAAAGATATTCAATCTTAATTAACATGACCAAGTGTCGGAACACTTATGTCAAGCAGTGTATATTCATAAAACGTAGCCACAAACGTCCGGATACGTTTATGAACCTATATATATTCCGATTAGAGTTCGCGGAGGATATAACGCAGCTGACAGTTTCGGTTTAAGCGAGAAACGATTTGCGGCAATAAATTTCGCTGCAAACGAACTAATGGATCGATAGCGCGGATTAGATTAACCATCGAGCGTGTCGTTCGGAAACACTGAGACGGAAACAACCGCTAGAACTGCAGCGATACGCTTGCGACGCGCAGTAAAATGGGAAAACGTCATTGCGCGAGGGCGGACATTTACGTCGACGATATCAGTTGTAACGCGAAATGCGAAAGACAGAGGGGATGAAAGTGGAGAGAACGAACTCTAAAGCAACAGCCGGTTGCATCAATACGGCTAGCTATCTTTATGACAGCAAGATGTTGTTCTACATCCGCGTTGCCTGCCGCTCGTTGACGCGAGGATTACGCTTCGGCTGCGCGGACGGATATACTCGGAAGTTATAAATTACATTTCGCCTGACGCCTACGGCACCTGAATTATTTCGCGGGACATGCCCACGCAGTATACATCATACGTGCCGAAAAGAAAGAGGCTCGCGCGAATTACAAACTTGCAGATTACGTATGCAAAGCTGTTCGATCGATCAACACCGCATGAATATGCTATGCGATACTCGTCGAATTTTATAGATGGACTTTCTGCGAGCCACTTGGTCTCCAGGGGACAA
Organism: Bombus pascuorum; assembly: GCF_905332965.1. Lineage (NCBI taxonomy): Eukaryota > Metazoa > Arthropoda > Insecta > Hymenoptera > Apidae > Bombus > Bombus pascuorum. Next base: position 1,688,848 of record NC_083494.1, read on the forward strand.
AGATTGCTTCTAAAGATTCCCCGCCCGATTGTGTTTTCCCTGTGTTATATTATTGAGAAATCTTACATCGATTTTGTATTTTTTATCGTAGAAGAGAAACTGGACCACCCAGCTGCCGTGTAGATTACGGTAAATCAGATATAAAATTACCGATTCATTCCAGGGGATAGAAGACGCAGCAAATCGTGATGGAAAATAGATAGAGAAAAGTATAAGAAGTCGATGAAAGCAGAGCAACGAGCTTCTTCGGATTTTCTGGAAGATAGTTATTTTTAGAATGTTATAGATACGCTTCGTGATGATTAATAAGTTTGAAAAGCGGTCCAATGAAGAAGAAAGAAGAAACGAGGATAAAACAGCAACCAAAAAGCTACCTTAAACATATCACGGTCGATGAAAAGAATTATTGCGTAAGCAAGATTAACTGACAAATTAGGTTGAAATATGACAAGGAATGGAGTATAAAATAGGAAAGAATTTACAAATCAAAGAACGGGCAAATAGAAAATATTGTAGACAGCACGTACTAAGAGACTGTGCAATATATAAATCAGACCAATCACATAGAAAAATAAGAAATGGACAGGAATAATAACAGTAAAAACAGAAAAACAAATATGGGAACTGGCTAACTTCATAAAGGGAAACGTGAAGTTGAAAGCTTTCTGCATAAACGAATGGAGAAACCAAAGAAGAACGAACAAGAAGGACACATCAAAGAGTGATATATGTACAGTGAGCTGTATGGTAAATGAAGATATAGATGTACTCAAACAAATAGGGAAGTAAGGAACGAAATAAAATAGAAAGAAATTGCAACAAGCGGCTACATATACGAAACGATTGTAACAGACACAGATCTCGGTACAATATTCGCATTCTATACCATATTGCAAATTTTATACCAATTGTACGTTTTATATCGTATTGTAAATAAATTTTTTAAATTTAAAGAAAAATTGATGTAGTCGTAATGTAAAATGTGTGACCTTTTTGTTTCCATTTTTTGCTAGGAATTGTGATAAAACATTTTAATCATCTGTATGGTTGTTAAAGCGAGATCGTGACTCAGACATAAAAATTCGAAAACCGGAGCACGTGTAACGAAATACAATGCAATGCAATACATTTTATGTTGTATCGTCAACGAATTTCGTATCAATTTCTTATTCTGTATTGTATTGCTAATAAATGTTGTACTAGTTGTAATAAATTTCTTACGTTTAAGGAAAACATGAAACAGTCCTTGATTGGTATATGTGATTTTTTGTTTCAATTTTATACTAGGAATTTTGCTAGAACGTTAATCATCTTTATATTTGTTAAAGCGAGATCGTGATCCAGGCATAAAAATTCGGAGACCGCAGCACATAACGAAATTTTTTTCTAGGGACTTTGATAAAACGTTAATCATCTTTTTCTGTGTTGAAGCGAGATCGAGATTCCGATATAAAAATTCGTAGACTGCAAGGTAATGACGTTGAAGATCAGTCGTTTAGATACTGTACCAGTCACTGTATAATTTCGGCCAAAGCTTAAATGTTGATTAAAATTTGTATGTTTTTATTAATAAGAGGTAGGAAATTTGGCAGACCGATAAATTCTATAAAAAGTGACACAAAAATAATAGTACTGGGTTAACGTTTCCACTGTTGCTTCAGTTCCGTTATAATGCTCAGCCAAATTAATCTAAACGTATGCTATAAACGTGTATAAACGGCGCAATTTGCTTCTATTTAGAAAATTATTAAAATTTTTTTCTTTTTTTATTATGACTATTAACGAGTGTTGAGAAATATGATTCAGAGATATGAAAGAATTCCAGTCTAGATACAGTTAGGAAGGAAGCAAGATTCAGGTCAACACCATCTAATTTCCGTACATGATTTAAATAATAAATTAAAAATCGCATATACGTTAATATAAAGAAGAATTTAATTTAATTTAAGTTAATTTAAAGAAGCAACAAAATTTACTGTTTAATTCGAGACGAATAATATCGTTAAAGAAAATTGTGATATAGCTTGTTCTTGTAAATAATTTTACAATTCTACCAAGAACCATTCTGTAATAATCAAAATTGATTTATACATCGTTCAACGAAAACTGAACAAATCTCGATTAAACAAGAGACTTAAAAAATGAATTTAATATTATTGATGTAACTATTTACAAAAACACTAAGTACTAAACGGTATAAATCTACTTGATATTTTATAATAAATTTAACCAGACAGCTGGTGAATGTTCTAGTGTTTGAAAGATTAATGTGATATTGGAATTTCTCATTAAATACATATATAGATATGTAGTTATACGTGCACATCGATTTCCTTGAATTATAGAGGGTCAATGGCAAGACATCTCTCTTTTAATATAAGAAATGATGTAATTATACAATATATAATTAATACAGGAAAAAAAGAGATTTTGAAAATATATAGAAGGTAATACCGTTTAAGCTGGCGCATCTAATCGATAGGCAAACAATTAGTAAAACGCGCAGATGCATGCTTCGATAAGAGATAAGATAGATGATCGAGCAATTAATTACACTTGTGTTGAAATGTGCTGAAATTATAATAGTTGATACAAAATACGTTAAATTATATATTAAAAATATATTCTAGGAATTGTTAGTTTTATTTTCATTGCCAGTTGATAAACAGTTATATGAATCAGAACATTTCAAATTATGGTCTTAATTTATGTCAATATTATTCTTTTCAGAGAGAAAGAAATCAAATAAAGTTAAGTCCTTTCAAGCAACGTACACACTACACATTGAAGTATTATGACCCAGAAAGTTGGTGTTTCCGCAGCATTGGAACAGCTGCATGGCTTCATATCATTTCAATCTCTTTAATCATTGAAATAGTCATCATTACGTGCGATAAGCTTTTCCCAACATGATACAAATTTAAATATGTTGAAGACAAACTTTCCGTTCTACCTGGTGCATTGCGAGTTTTCAAGCCATTAAAATAATAAATCGTTTTTAGGTTGCTTGATAAATAAAATCATAGAAGATATTTGTTTTGAGGATCAAATGATGTGTCTTTCCTTGTATATCTTTTTATAATTTTAACATATATGATACAGAACGTAATCATCATTTAATAATTAACCTTTGATTATAAGTAAAATAAAAATAATTACAAATATCATGGAAACATCTTTTTTAACATATTCGAATATTTTTTACCGTTTTATTATAATAATATTCTTAATAATAATATGTAAAAATTATATCGTAATAAAAAATATAAACTTCCACTGAAAGAAAAGAAATCGTTGGGCTAAATTTTATCTGCATGATAGAACATCTTTCTTTGGTCTTTTAAACGAATTATCAACAATAAACTAGAAGTTCGTAAATTTAGATTATGCTGTTACAATAGCTATATGTATAGTAGATAATAGTAAGCAACGTTGTTTATCAAAATGAACTACATCTGTGGAAAAATTAAAATAACCTTCTGTTGTAAATGTAATACTGAAGTTAATTAATCGAAGCAAATCAAAATAAATGAAACGAAACAAGACAAGAGAAAGATCAAGCAACTCCGGAATATTTTCATCGATATTACCACAAGCTCTACTGTTTACATGCTATTGATTTTATTAAATATAATCCATATATAAGATACAATAATCTCCATGTTATTAAACTAAATACAAGAAATTCCATAAAATAAATCCACGGAGCAAATAAATGCTCTGATATCACGATTAAGGGATGTAACTTATGTTTTTAGTTCCAGAGAAACACGGGATGAAAATAAAGCGGACAACACGATAAGAAAAACTTAAGTAATTCTATAATATAAGATATTTTCATCGATATTACGGAAAGCTCTGCTTCTTTTCTATGCGTTGATTTCATTAAATGTAACCTATATACATTATTAAATACATAGATGCACCGTTATTATATAAATACAAGAAATTCCATAAGATAAATCCACGAAACAAACGAATGCTCGGATTCTGATACCACAAGTGCAAGAGACGCGAGACATTTTCTCAGTTATGCAGAAGCTCGGGAAACCAATGAGAACCGTTATCGTTTCTTTGCGTTTCATTAGTTTTCCGCGATGCACAGAAAGAAAGAAAGAAAGCAAGCGCATAGGCGACCACCGGCAATTAAATATTTTCCTGTGAAACGAGTGCGAAAGTAGTTGCTCTTCTCGCGGTTTGCCCCGGTTTCCGCAACTTCCAATCTCCCGTGCATTTCTCATCGCGTTAATGCCGTGCGAGCATCGCGGCCCATCGCCGAACGGAACACTTATGGTTACATAAATAAGATGCACCGCGCTGATTGCACGATTACGCGAGGAAATCGTTCGCACGTCCCTCGCGCGCGTTGCGCCACGCGAATCGATCGAATCGATCGGCCAACCAGGCTGCTCATCGACGTGTCTCGAACACCGCTCTCACCAGGGAATATTCAAGCAACGTACATAAGTAGGAAGCGTTTCGGCGCGTCTTGCACGCAGACAGCCCGCGATTTGCGCCAACGTACCTTTGCCTTCTGCCTTAGGACGCACAAGCTCTTTGGTTGCACATGACGTTGCAACATGCACACGATTGCCCAATGCTTAATGCTGCTCAAGGAACGAGCAATTTGCGGTAAATCACTTCCCTCCAATCCCCCCTCCCTCTCTCTCTCTCTCTATCTATCTATCTCTTTGTATCTCCCTCTTGCGTGCGCGCTCGGTTTCTCTTTCTTTCTCAAACACACACCGCGCTACTTTCAACCCTCTTGCTGTCACGCTCGCTGTTTGTAGATTCTATTAACAGCACTGTTCGTAAAAAGCACGTTGAAACCTGTTACAGGGCAGAGCACTAAAGTTTCTGATCGCCAACAATGTTCGGTAACGTTGCATGCGGTGAAGCAATAAGAATTAAATGGGTCAAAAATAAGAATTACAGATAGACGTAAGTTCGCTGCTGCTTAACCCTGCGGCGTTCTTTCGGTCATCTTCGACCCAGTTATTTATTCTTCCAACGTTAAAAAGTATGCCGAGCTTGGGCACAATAGGCGAATATTATTATCGACATGTGTGATCCTAGTTTTGTGTCAAACATCTTCTTCATACATTACAAATCTTCGTTGAAGATATAGAAATTCCTGCTAAAGTTAGAGTAAGGTTGAAATATAAAAGTACGAGCAGCAGCTTGACGAGAAAAATTTGATTATCTAATCTATATTGGACAGACATTTATTTAATTCGTGACACGACTGCTTGGGAAATCAATTTTTCAGAGGAATAAAGCGATGGAATCATTGGCAAATAATGGGAATACATTAATCAATCTTAACAGTATTCGGTTTATTTAATATGTGACTGCAGTATTTGATACGAGCACATCTATTAATTACATTAGTTGAAATGTCTTTTTAACCGTGCCAACCTGATACCTGTATAAGATTCTATGTTTTAATATTTTATCATTTGAATTCGTTTTAGTTTCTCCCAAAATACCCTACCGTCTATAAGTATTTGGACAGCTGGTGCAGCTCGATCAAAAGTATGATATGTTTTGTTGTACTCTGAAAAGTTATAATCGAAGAAGGTTTCTTTATCGTATCATAACTGGGACCAGACATTCCGCTAAATTTAAACTGAAACAAGAGGTACATCTACAGGAATATACCAATTCCATGTCTATCTGTAATGAATGGCTGACATTTCATGAAATCTATATAAACTCTTAGGATGTGGGTAGAAACACACATTTCAATCGCTCTGAAACTCCAACATTGAACAGACACTTCACTCAGGTATCTTTGTTGCAGCAATTTTCATCCGTTTCCATTACTGTTCTTTTATCTATGTTATCTAATATTAAAACTATCGTTCCTAAACTACATATCTGCCAACTATATATAATTTAATATGATGTATTAAATACGATTGTCTGAAATAACATCAAAAGCGGAAGTTGGATAAAAGAGTTCCATTTGGTAGAGCAGTACGTATATTTGCAACAATTTGCAAGCGTCCAAACGCTTATGAACGCGTATATCGTGTGTTCGTTAAAATTTATAATAGCTTTTATTCTCCTATATCTTACAGATATACCCGATTCGTTGTATAAATGAGAAATCAGTCGCTGGATTATTTGCAAATTTAAACACGTGCGTTCTGCAACCGAAAACTTTCCAATTTACAGCGCAATGGAGAACGGTTAAGTGTATTAAGTTTACAATCTGCAAAGGAGGATTACAGCGAGCAACGACAGTTGCTTCTTCGAGAGCGAATGTATTTTATTTTCCGGCGACTTTTAAACTGCCTTTTGCCCGCCACTTTATGTCCTTGCGTTTCTGCGTGGCTCGATCCTTGTTCTCTCTCACGTCTCTCACCGTTGCTTTCTTCCCCCGGCATGTTACCAGCCTGACACATCTCTTACATAACAGTCTGTGCTGTCGTGAACCGTGCTAGCATTGCTCTTGCCATTTGCGGCTGCTCGAGGGAAGCGCGCCACAGGCGACATGCACCGCACGTGCAACCTGCGCTTCGTTCAACGACCGTGTATACTTGCCTTTTCATTCCGCTTGATACACGTGGGACCAGCTATTAACTATTAAGAATTAACACACTGTAATAGGAATCGACATCGTTGTAACTGCGCACTACGGATTTTTATACAAATGCATACTTTTGAAAATAGAACAAGCACTGTACTTTGAATATTTTATATGTTTTCTCACGTTACGTATATTTCGTCCAAATTTATACTTTTCCTATAAACATATATAAAAAAATATATATATAAAATACGTCATGTGCAACGTATATATATAAAAATATACAAAATATGTTTATTTATTTTAATATTATTTAGTTATAATTTATTTAGTTATTTATTAAGTTAATTTATTTAGTTAGCAATTTAGTTATAATTTACAGCGAGTTACAGAAATATTCTCCTAATTGATAATCAACCGATAACTATGAATTCTTACGAATCTTCGTAGGATCCTTTACAACTTGACATTCTAATTCCCTTGATTCTTTTTAGAGTGTGGTAAAATTCTTTTGCATTATAGTTTAATTGATAACTTAATATAGCAATATAGTAATTTAATTTAATTTAACAGAAATGTGTCAATAGATGTGTTAATTCGTGTTTTACGAAACCAAAACTTGTTTTGGGAATATCGTGCAGCTAATATGAAAATATTGATTCTTCCAGAACGTGGCAAGATCTATTTATAATAATGATTTTATTTGTACCTTAGATCCATAGTATATTACAAAGCAATTGCTGGGTTATTTCTAATTTCTCACAAGATTTTATATTCTTAATATTATATTCTTAAATTTATCTCTTAGTGCTATATGATATTGCTCTTTTATAGTATTATATTAATTATTATACTGTATTATATATTGCTTAACTCTTTCTTAATAATTAATATGTACTTGTACAGTACTATAACACTGGGTAAGTACATATTAATTATTAAGAAAGAATTAAACAATACAATATAATACAATAAAAGAGCAATATTATATAGTACTAAGAGATTGATTATACTATCTATATATGTAGTATACAGGGTGTACAGTGAAATGTGTTCATAATTTTTGAAGCACTTTCTGTAATGTCACAAAAAAGTGTTTTAAACAAAATGTGATCGCTCCATCGAGGTCCAATGTACAATTTTCTGTAAAATAGTTAAAGTGGTTCTAATCTTTTGTGGTCATTTTTACTGTTGCAATTTGTTGAAAGCACGAATGTTATTGTGATCGGCCTATCGAGCCAAATTTCACACGTTAATATTCCTATGAATCAATAAATGTAGAATTTCTCAACTCGAGGTCATCCAAAGGCCATAGATAGCATTATAGGTCATCGAACTCGTCTTTACATCGACTACAGTGCTATGAAAACAAAAGTACATCGTGCCATTTAAAAGAGGCAAGTGACATTGCCAAGACAGTGTGTGACAATGTCAAGTGGCAAGTGACAGACAAGTGGCATCATTTGCTAACTCTAAGTATCGCAATTTGTAACTGGGACGAATCAACTTTCGTTTGAAATATTCCTTGTTACATTTAGGAAAATCTATTTAATCTAAATAAATAAATTAAATAAATTTAATTTAAATTAATTTAATAAATGGAAATTAAAAAAAAAAGAAGAAGAATGGTGTTGAGTTTTAACGAATTTTAATAAAGCTAGCAGTTATTGCAAAAAGACTCGAGTTTTATCTATAAAAATATTTTATATCATAATGCAATTTCGGATTAAAGTGGCTTTCAGAACAGCAGTAACCTCTACATACATCTCTGGCCTTTAAATTGCTAAAAAATGAAAGTTCCATTACATCTAATCTTACTTTAGATTATCGAATTCTGTTCGAACGCAATGCAGAAGATCGATGGAATAGCAGAAAATTGATTAAGAATGGCGTGTTTTCTTGCAATTACGCACGTGTAGAAGGCGAACGTAACAATTTAACCGCCTTGTTTGCAGCCTGTTATTACATTGCAACGCTTTACGTGTTCGAAATCGAGCAAAGTGGAGAAGATGAATCGCGATGCAACATCATAGCCAAAATTGGATTATTCCGATAAGCAAATGGGCTTCATGAACGTGAATCGGCCGTCATGTCATAGGTATTTGGCTGTATATTTGGATTGGAATTTCAGCCGTACAATTGCTTAAACTTCAATTATTCGAAGGACATTGTATTCAATTAAAATTCAATTGTACATTCAAACGGAGAAAGACGTAATTTATATTAGAATCGAAAAAGATGATCTTTTCCGCTATTAAAACGAATAACAATAGGTCGTAAAATCTTTTGACGCTGTATTTCGTTTCCATGCAAATCGATCACAATTTCTGCAATTCGTATTTGATCGACTACAATTTGACTGCGGCATTTATCGTATTATTCTTCTACCCCTGCGAATAATTTGAAATATTCACGATGACGTAGTGCGCACGAAAAAATAATACATTTTCTAAATTGTGCTTCCTATGACATCAATGTTTCTGTCGGAATACAAATTTTTTATCGTACGAAATACACACGCAATTTTATTCACAAAAAATATCAACGATTGAGAGGATTAACAGGCTCGATATCAAATAATCTTGAAAGTCACACTGCCATAACTTTATATCATAACTTTAATTTTGAATTGAAACTATATGATTCCACTTATAAAAATACAACAAGTTTTCATCATCTTGAGAAATTAATTTTATTTATGAAACATGTCTCTATACTTGTCCTTTTGCAAATTTATCAGACGTTGCATCTATGTATTACTTATGAGCTCCCATGGCAATGAAGGCTTACAAAAACATGTTGTAAACAATTCGTGACTAATTTCACGAATAAGAAAGTGCAAACATATTAAAATACATTCACACTTCTCGAATTAATTATGCATAATTGTGTATAGATATATGATTTCTAAAATCTCGTATTATTTAAAGTAGATTATCAATACTATTGACAAATACCGATGCAAACAATAATATTACAGCTAACAATGAATAATTAAAGAATTCCTGCGACCTTTTACAATCGATTTCCTCGGAGGCGAAACATCGTGCGAATAAATTTTACATTTACATTTTTACAGCTTGAAAATTCATACCTGCTGATGTACACCTAGTATTTAATCATATTCTAGTTACAAATAACGCAGAATGAATTTAAAAAATAAAAAAAGACAACCCATAATCAATACGCACATAAAAAATGAATATACATGTACAAACTAACAGAAATTCATGTTGCCAGTAAAACAAGCGAACATTGTACCTGAAATTATAGACTGTTAACTACGCTGCGTTGCTAATGACCTTCGCTGTTGAGGCAACGTTAAACACACACGTGTACATATACGTAAAACAAGTAAAAGGGCATGACAGAAGTGGTAGTTACTAAATTTCAATTTCTACATTTTTTTTTTTTTTTTTTTTTTTTTGATGCGCTAGTTAATTTCTAATTTTCGTAATGAATGCCTTTCTGAAGCAAAAAGTTGCACTAAAATAAGCAAAAAATTTCGGCTCTTATTGGCAAAAGCATCAATCATTCCGCGGGTCGATTCAAAGAGCGTGGCCAAGGGGAACTCCATGAGTGGCGAGGCACGTGCGCTGATTTACGTCGTGAGACCAAAGCACGTGGCATCGTGGCAAGCTGAGAATTCTCACAATTCCCCTTTCTACCATTAACCCTGTTTCTCACCCTTTCCTCCTTCTTGTTTTATTTCCATTTCGCTCTCCATCGCATAAATATACTTCTACTATTTGTCTTTGCTTTTTTTATCTATAACTCCTTCCGCATTCTTACTTTCCTTTCTCAGATCTTCAGTATTTCCTTACTAATATTCACTTTTGCTTAGATTTTTAACTTATCATGGTGGAAATTACTCACTTTAAATATTTAGTCTGTATAAATCGATATTTGTAATACGCAGATAATCTTTCGATAATCGTTATGATTCTCTTTTCATGTATAGCCTGCCGGCCATAAGAATTAGGCAGAACTATGCGAAAGTACAATCGAATGGCTGCATGAATTGTAACTGTAAAATAATTCAATTACGTCGTAGTTAATACATTGTAAGTCGTAATTCACATCTCTGGTTTAATGAATCCACATAAACATAACATAAACATAAGATTGAGTCACGTAGGAGCAGGAGACGTATAAACACGAAAGATACAGATTTATCTCAGTTTTTCAGAGTTCTGAGCTGTAATTCAGTTACACTTCGATTACACTGTAATTAAATTACGCTCGTGATTACGATAATTGATAATCGAATTAATTGAGAAACTTGAATTAAGTCATTCAATTACAACATAATGCAAACTAAAGTAAAATTAGAATTTCGTAATAATTGTTCTAATACTTATGACCCACGATATATACGTATCAAACAACTATTTAATTTATTCAATTTAACGAAGAACATCTTCATAATCCTACCGGGTGATTCATTCGACTTGAAAGTCGTATGGCGAAAATGCTTCGAATATCGGATCACCTGTACGCTCGTTCTTAATCACTATGCACCTAATCTGAGAAACATTTATCAAAATAACGAGAATATAAAAGCAGAGGTGCACACGAAGCATGCTGGAAAAAAATAAGGAGGGAATGATTTCACAGATTAACGCTTTGACTGTCACGTTGGACATACATGACCGGCCACGGGTTCTCCTGTGACGCCACGGTGGTCATTGATAACCGGAGCGCTTGAACTTCTTACAATTGTAAAAATTGTATGAAAATTGACAGTTGGGGCATTTTGAATATAACCGATAAACAGAAGATACCTTGAAATAAAAAGTTCCCCATTGAACGATTAAACATTTTTATTAGAACATCAATAAAAAAATGAGAACAAATCTTGCATCTAACGGTGCACTGTGTTTGCATCCATATCTTTGAGGGCCAATCTACGAACATTATTATAAACACACCTTGGACAATAATCGTAAATGTTGCTTTATAACCACATAATCAAAGTTAGAAGTGTGAACATACCTTACTATTATATATAGAACAAGCAAATATTGTTTATAATATCTTCTACACGTTTCAACAATATATTCTGGACGTTTTGCTTACGACGAAATAACGAATGCGAATGGTTTGTGGAAATAAACGAAGCTTTGTTATAATATGTCGCTATCAACTGTTAGCAAGGCGCCACGGTGGTCGCCGGTGACCACCAATAAGATAAACGGTCCATTGGGGAAGAATGTTGTCTCACATCATCGATTTATTATTATTTTGCCATTATATGCTTTGAATAATAAAAATACTCCCGTGGCGTCCTGAGCGAAACATGTGATTTCGGCGTGGCAGTCAAAGTGTTAACACGTACGAATAAGTTTTGCCACTGGAATTCGCACAAAGGACAAAGATACGAAACATTTTGAGTAACTATAATTTGACAGTCAGGGGCTGCAAAAGCATACCTCTCTGTTTCTTTCGCTTTGCTTTATTAAACCAAATTGTTTGACAATGTAGAAAAATTGTCATTTGTAAGAAAGTATTCCGTGAAAAAAATGGAAAAGTATTCTGCTGATTCGGTAGAAGTGCAGCACCGTGGCATCCAAAGCACGTGGTCTTTCTGACTTTGTGAACTCAACAGTAAATAGTACAGTATAAAACACGTAATTGCCAAACTGGAACAGTACTTTGTTGCATATTTTCCACGGATTTTAGGGACACTTTCTGAAAGTTATGGAAGAGGTATGAAAGGGCAGCTTTTTCAGGAATCCAGGAAAAAGCAAGCTTGGCATATTTATTTGCGATATAATGATAGTTTGGTGTGTGTGCATCGTAGATTTGCATGAAAATTTAAAGATACAGAAACGAACAAATTCGCAGCATGTTAAAGAACATGTAAAATACCAAAAGTATATATTCATTTTGATATTTAAATGATTCATACAAATCTGTATTTCTTCAGTTCCGTGCATAAAATTATGCATTCGTAAAAATATTCATAATCTAACGATAATATCTTTTAAAATTTTAATTTGCCATTGTTCGAATTGTTCGTCATTTTCAATAACTGTGGATATCACATTCGATGTTTTAGGTCAGTTAACACATCGTTTACGAGGGAATCAATCTTGACGATTGTATGAACATCGAAGATATTAAATCGACGTTTCTCGTTTTATTTGATTCGATATATATTTTTCAAAATTGTGCGGCACCTGGAATAAAATTTAATTTGCATATGATCGGGAATATACTAAAAATGGTCGAGAATCATGACTAAAGTGTGTTCAGCACTGCAATCTTTCGGAAACCTCATGTAGATTCAGCTATCGTTTTATCCTCACCAAAGGGTGCATGGAAGCATGTTGATTGGATATTATCTGCCCTCGATACGAACCAATCAACGTGCATTTTCCAGGCACTGCGCTTGAAAAATGTTTAAAAGATAGTTAATTGAGTTTTTTTAAGCTTGAAAGTCTTTGGAGTTTCTCAAGCAATTACACCATACATATAGTTCTGCAGTATAGCGTTTTAATCTTGTAATCCTGCAATTCATACACAATGGTTCTTCGACAATAGTCCAGCATTCGAGACATTAGAATCTATGATCCATCATTCTGGATTGAACACATTCGATCATCGTCCACTTACTCGACGTTCGAAACAGTTGCTCGATATTAATTCGCTGGGTAACAGTCAGGATAGAATGGTAACTATTAGTGTGGTTAATGCAAGCTTTAGACTCTATGAAGGCATATAATCCATATGATTTAGCTGTTGCTGAGTGAATTGTGCAATTTAATTAACCTTACATTATAAGCAAGAAAAAAGCAAATTTGAAATTATAGTTTTGTGGCCCAAGTAAATTATTCATCAATCCCTATGATTTTTACTTTTTATTCTATACGTATGAGCGTGTGTATGTATGTGTAATGAATCTAAGAAAAGAATGTACCTCTGCTTGAAAATCCTAAGAATAACAATTCTGTACATCCACTAATCGCTAGTCTTCTCACGTAGATCAATCATTTATGAATATCCTGCTGATATTTATGCAAATCCATATTTTTATTTTATAATTAAAAAATATAGAACAGCTAAAAAGTTGTTTTATCTACAAGATATTATGGAGAATATTCTGTTTTGCATATTTTTGTTTATTATATGTATCTGCTGTATTTTTATTATTATTATTTATTTTTTTTATTATATATACATTATATATATTATATAATTTCTTATTATTTTTATTATTATTTAAAATTGCGTAATATATTTACAACATTGGAAAGCAGATGTTCCCCGAATCGTACGTACAGTAAGCTCAACTATAAGCAACGAATTTGTAGTTTTATATCCCGAAATGATCTTTTAAGCAATTGCTGTGGTCATTACTTCTTATCTCGCGTGTAATATTGCGACGTAACGTTCGATACAGAAAAACGATAGACGTTTTCTGACTCAATGTCATTTTATTCGAAAGAGGAAAAAAAGTAGAGTGACGGGTAAAGATCGTAGGTATTGCGAATAATAGCGTAATCTTAACAAAGAGCGATCGTGAGAGCTGTGTACGTGCCAAAGATGGCATTGAACGCTTTCAGTATTGTCATTTATCATGGTTTCGCAGCTCTTACAGCACGGCATTATGCGAATCCCCTTTGACTGTTATTATCGACGATTTTATCCTTCAATATATGTACGTCGTATAAAGAATTTGCTTTCAGTCAAAGAACATACGAACAATCGGTAAAAATATATCACGCGATATATTTTCTTGGTATTCAATAGGATTTTCGCGATTCAATTAATCTTCGATATATTGAAATTTAAACATTTATGTATGTATGTTGATGTCTCAGCAATAACTCCGATTAATCGAGTCGCGAATATTTGTCGATGTAATGCGCCAACAGAAAATCAATTTCTTCGCTTTAAACTTTAAAGTTGTTCGGATAATTCAAAAGATGTTAAACTATTAAATTTTAGTTCCATCTAAGCCAATTAAGCCAATTATTTCCTTCGATTGTGACAGTGTATTTCACAATTAAAAAATTTAAGTGATAGCTTTCTTCCCATTTCCTTTCTGCTTCTTTTTCGGGCCAACCTTTTTAAACTTAAATTAATGTAGATTGTTAGCTTATACGGATGATATGTAATTTGTCATGAGCCGAGGCCGCGTGTGACGAGAGATTAACGACGAATACATTACTGAAAGGAAAAAAATGATTTATTAATTTATTACCGAGAAAGTATAAACTCCACGAGATAAAAATAGGGAAATCAAGTGGAATATTGAGCACAAGGACGAGCCCGACTATCAGTAAGCCTTTAGAAATTACTCGCGGAACGTGTTGCCGTATCGGGGAACCGCAGGGGGCGAAACTCCGCGAATGAGTCTGATGCGAAATTACGATGCTACTAGGATGAAAATTTGCAGATGAACTGGACGCGCGGTCGAGCAGCTGCCAAGAGGAAAAAATACGCAAACGAATGCGATGCGAGTGGAGGAGCCGCTTGGAGCTTGAAAAATGTATGGACGATCTTGATGCAAAAATCAAAGAGCTGTAGGAAGTAGACGAACCTGTTTCAATAGTAGAGTGCTGCAGGAGGATTAAATTTTCATAGACGAATCCCGGGCAAAATTGCTGAGCTACTGAGAGTTATACGTGTGTAGGTGCGAACAAACTTGATACGGAATTCGGCAATCGTAGGAAAAGTTGACTTCGTGAGTTTAACAGTTGATATGGTTAGAATGTTAAGGCAAAGCTTGATTTTAGAGATTATAGGATAAAATGCTAGGTTTCCACGATGATTGATAGAATCTTAGCAAATGTTTTTTCCTCAAATTTACGTTAGGGTATGCTATAATTGAGACGATCGT
The DNA here is from genome assembly GCF_905332965.1 of Bombus pascuorum. Lineage (NCBI taxonomy): Eukaryota > Metazoa > Arthropoda > Insecta > Hymenoptera > Apidae > Bombus > Bombus pascuorum. The sequence continues at coordinate 1,704,231 of NC_083494.1, forward strand.
TGGTTTTCATATGTCAAATGAAAATAGAAAATTACCTGTTAACAATCGATCAGTGATGAATTTTCCTTTTAAAGTACTTCTGATAATTCATTATACTTTCGTACATTTACATTTTTACAACTTGAAAATTCATACCTGCCGATGTACACCTAATATTTAATCACATTCTAGTTACAGATAACGCAGAATGAATTTAAAAGGTAAAAAAAGACAACCCATAATCAATACGCACATAAAAAATGAATATACATGCACAAACTTACAGACTCGTGTTAAGTTTCTGATTGCAATTTTTTAAAACTCCGATGATAACAATTAGCGTTGTTTCAAACCGAACTCTTAGGAAAACTGCGCTTGTCACTTATGGAATGACTCAATGAATTACAAAAATAATCTTTCTTTACAAATTTTGATATGAATATGTTACAAACATATTATTAGAGTTTAATATTAGAATTGGAATTTAATAGGAAAATAATATGAGTGTGTTATAGTGAATAATATAAAAATACAGTACATTTTCATTTAGGAAGCTCTTCAAAAGATTTTACAAAGTTTTCTTTCTTTTTGACTCGGACTCGGGAAATTTTCAAGAGCCAGAGGAAAATGTTCTGTGTGTTTAACGAATTAGACAGTCTGAATTAAACGTATTAAATATATTTTGTATAATAGAAAATGAATAATATGTAAGTTCAATATATCAGTGCCAAGTATGTTTTTCTAAATGTTTTAATTTTTCTATGTCTGTAAGCATCTATATACTCTTTGATTAAAATAATAATTCTTTAAAAAGTCTTATAATTTATTATGTATATCACTTGCAAAACTAATAACAATCAAGGTAACATTAATAAATTATCAATTTTATGTAATATTTCTTCATAATAAGTTTTGTACACTTCCCATCACTTTTAAGCGATTTTTTCGTTAACGAATTACTTACACTATTATTATTACTATACTACTATACTAGACATTACATGATATTCGCATAATGAACAATATTATTATTAAGATACCGTGTACAGAATAATGATTTTCAGAAGGTAACGAAATAATTAATAAATTGCACCGTGAGTGACTATGTTTTAACATAAAAACATTCTGTTTCAATTTAATTTGTATCTCTGTCTCTTCCTTTTGTTTTTTCTCTCCCATAATAATTCTTTCGAAATCGTTGCAGCACTCGATACCTATCTCTCTCATAGGAATCAATTGCTTCTCTTCTCTCAAGTGCACTAGATCTCGATATTTACTTGGCTCTCTACATAAAAATTCGTTACTGTAAAACGATCAAACATCACCCATATTTCGATTGTAAAAAAGAATAGGAACTGACAGTGGCTAAAAACGAGTTGAACAAATTTGAAGAACGTAGAATTCCAATTTCCTAAAGCAGATTTTAATAAGTTTTATAAGTATAAAATTAAAACTTTCTAAAATTATACAAGTGCTCTCTTTTATCTGCAAAGTTTAGAAGTTAATAATAAACGATCATTATATTATAAAGAAACCCTTCGTCACAGCGATAAGAACATATAACACAGTGTTCAGTTTTGAATGTGTAACACTTCTATACATGAGTAATCACGCATGGAATGCGTGCGTAATAGATGAAGTATGCAGCGAAGAAATCAGAAAAGAAGAGAAGAGAAAAATGACCACAGACAGGAATGTGATTAGTGATTTTTAGTACATAAAATATGTAGATGCTTATAAAAGCTTGGAGCACAGCTAACGTAGGCTGAAGGTAAAAATTTTTAATACGTTTTCAATTTCCTGTATCTATGGATCATAAAAACTACAAATAGTTCTTTTCCATGATTGCTGAATTTTTTGAAAATAAATTACCCATTTAAACTAGTTGACGAATTATCATACGTGATAACTTGTATCATTTTGTTACATAATATTCAAATATTTACCTAACGTTTATATCTTTTTATCAAAATCGTCTGTAGGTTGACAAAAATTTTGATAATCTTACTGATATATTAAATGACAGCAATGGCAAATATAAATGAGACATATAATGTAATTTATTATGAAGTATCGTTTATCGTGATGATGTATTTTAAATTTGTATTGTAGTCGAGAGCAACATTATTTCTCTTTCTAAATTAGATATTATAATGAATAATGGAAATATTCTACTAATCAGGTACTAATTAATTCATTGTAAAGATTGTATAATATATTGCGATTTACTATCTTCTTTATTATTATTTATCTAATTTACTAATTTATTTATTTATGATTTATTATCTAATTTACTAATGCATGTGACCATTAATTACAAGAAAATGTTCGTATAATTAAACGAACATTATACGTATAAAAGTAAACAAGTTATGCAATTTATTTATAAAGTTTCTAAAATTTATTTTTATAAAGTGTGTATAATACGTAATACAAATATTTTAATACGACACAGTAGGATAATTATGTTATTATATTATAAATAATCTGATACACTATTTTTCTTAGTGAATCTTTGACACTAACAATTTTTATGACTAACTAATTTTTATCATAAATTTTCGAATCCGCAGATAGATGCCTGTAAACGCAATTATACTAGGAGCATGATCTTCTCATAAAATTGCTTGCTATAATTTCACTTGGTGCAGACGTAAAAGAATTTTTTTTATCTCAGAAAGAATAAGCTTTTTTCGTTTTCACGTTAGCTTCTTTTGTTACCCACTTGAAACTTCATTCATAATATTTCCGCTATGTTATACCTTTCTATTACAAGATAAATTGCTGATTTACTTCTGTTCAAAAAAACCACGCTTTCTTTATACGATTTAACAATAACCTCCCTTTCAGGTAAATTTCTTGCCAGTCATGATTTATAATCATGGGTAAATGTCAAATTTTCCTTTCCCTTTTGCTTCTTTCTATATTAAACCGCGCTTTAAACCGACTTATTGTTACTACTTTACACAGCACACGTTAAAAAATTTCTGTGTTACTTTTTCTACGTTAAACAGAACGAACAAAATTCCCATTTCTAAATGAATAATTTTCACATTAATCAAAATGAATTGGTTTGTAAATACAGCGGAGGACAAAAGAAAATTTGAATAATATGCGATATGAAAAATCAGCACGATTTAGAAAACATAATTGTACTTGACAAAAACAATTCAATTCTGAATAAATACTATTCAACTTATAGTATGACCTATTTCTAAATCAATGATTTTTACGTTAAAAAAAAAAAAAAAAAATAAACGAGCTTTCAGATACAGCGAAGGACAAAAGAAAATTAAAGGGATAAGCAGTGGCAAAAAAGCTCCATAGTTTTTAAATACAGTATTGCACTTTACGCGAACATTTAGATTACGAATATATTCAACTCCAAAGTAAAAGACCTATTTCTAAATCAATGACCTTTACGTTAAAAGAAGAAAGAAACGAGCTTTCAGATACAGCGAAGGACAAAAGAAAATTAAAGGGATAAGCAGTGACAAAAAAGCTCCATACTTTTAGAAAACATAATTGTACTTGACAAAAACAATTCAATTCTGAATAAATACTATTCAACTTATAGTATGACCTATTTCTAAATCAATGATTTTTACGTTAAAAAAAAAGTAAACGAGCTTTCAGATACAGCGAAGGACAAAAGAAAATTAAAAAAATAAACAGCGACAAAAAAGCTCCATACTTTTAGAAAACAGTATTGTACTTTACGCGAACATTTAGATTACGAATATATTCAACTCCAAAGTAAAAGACCTATTTCTAAATGAATAATATTTTTATTAATAAAAATGAACGAGTTACCAAGTACAGTGACAGAGAAAAGAAAATTTGAAGAATAAGAGTTACCAAAAAACATGACAGTTTTAGAAAACAGAATTATATTACGACATATACAATTAAATTATTCATCTGCAGAATAGACGACTGTTGTGAGCGAGGTAAAAAATATTCATCCCAAAGTTACACAGGTATGAATTTTTTATCTTTTCTGTCCGCCACTGTATTTTAAATTCCAAAGATCGTTACGGATGAAAAGCACATCGCGACAACAAAACTACGTTACATATTATAATCGATGTTGGCTGGCTAACCGGACACGGATTGCACGTTGAAACTATGCAACGATCGAGAAATCTGTTCTCTGCGTGCTACTAGCGTGGCACAAAAAGGGAATCGTGCGTGCAAAATATCGCGGAACAGGCAGAAGGTAGTAAAACCATGGCGAGGCGAGAACAGCAGGACGAGCGGACAGGCATAGAGAGGAAGGTGGCGGAGGCGGTGATGAAGGAGAAAGAGACCGAAATTACCGTGTAATGCGCGTTGTTAATACGTCGACCAGTTCAACGCAGCCAGCAATGAGTATTCTAGGAATACTAATTAACCTGCTTGTATCCGCCAAGTAGAGAAACTCGAAAGAGACTCGGAGATGACTTGATTAATAGACGACGCACACTTCGCACGGAACAGATGGATTGCAGACGTGATGACATAATTGTAAGAGAGGATCTGCTTTGGACGGTATTTTTAAATCGTTTTAACAACGATTATAGTATTTAAACGCGTAGAATTGATATTTTGTAGCGGAACAATTATGCATTATGTGTGTCCTGAGGAAACGAAAACGGAAAATGCAACGGTTAAGATAATTTAGAATAAAATACATATTCATAGTAAATTTATTATTATGTGTAATAACACCATTATTTCTCCAACTGCGAATTATTTACCGTGTATCTAGTATATGTATTGTGAATGTGAAATTATACAAAGACGCAACTAATAAGTCGAATAAATGTTATCTTGCTCTTTATTTATAAAACTATAATTTTATATATTTAATTACTTTAATTCCATTAATTTTATATATTTATAATTCTAGTTTCGATGGTAAGCGAAAATGTAAAAACAGTTATTTATAACATATTTATATATTACCTATATAGATAAATCAGTTCTACGCTTGAAGATAACGAAGAATGAGAATCGAATGTCATTTAAAAACATAATGCGATCTTTACAGTATGTGAGCAGAACGGTGCAGATAAAAAGCTGCTCAGAAACATGTTTTACAACAAAAGTTGATAAATGTCATGAATTATTTAGTTTCCAATCGTCTAACCGTCAAGAAAGTTACATATCGTTCTATTTAGAAAACAACCGCACTGTACAGAAGCATCGATGTATGAAAAGATTATACATAATTTAACATTTTATTTGCTGAAATTTGCTCTGCCTCTGTTTCATAAATACAGGTATGTAGCTCCGCTTAATTAGCGTGGATCAACCTGTACGTACGTACACGTCAAAGAAAATCTACTTTTTGTCAAAGAATTAAAATTGACTTGAAATGTCAAAAATTATGTTACTGGTTGCGCAGATAAGACATAACATTACTCCTAATAGCAATTAACTTACTACAATGATAATAAATTTGATAATGAATATTTTCTAAAAGACTGTACATTAAAAAAAAAAAAAAAAAAAAAAAAAAGGAAGGAATATGCATATAATATTCAGTTTCTCTCGAATAACATTAACGTAAAATACCAATAGAAGGTTCAATGCCCGCAATCATTCAATAAAACGAAAAATGAAACATGAAGCATGGGATAGTAAATACGTAACACAAAAGCATATTTTTGTCAGATAAAATAGTGTCACTGGAGTTGAACAATGGACTCGAAATATTGGATTAGTCACGTCAATCAAAAAGTTAATTCAATAATTCTCTTCGCTGTATCAAATATGAGCTGAACGTCCGTTTTCCCAAACAGACATATATATATATATATATATATATCACCGACGATGCATGAAACATTTACACGACACGCTTGCAGGAAGAAAATGAACCAAAATCAGAATACGTTTCCGCTACAGCTAAAAATATTCGACTGGAAACTGTAAAGTTGCAACTAATCCTTTAAAAAGAAGCGTTAATTGCGAAACCAATTTCGTATCTAAAGGCATACAGTTATAGAAATTAAAAAATTATAGAAGGTAAACGGAATAATGTAATTCACAGAGATGGTGGTTTTATTTAATTATTCAATGAACGAAATTGATTTTTCGAAGCTATATAATAGCTAATGCTTGTCGAAAATGAAAGTTTCCTATCTGATTCGTCTTTAATTTCTGAATTGGATTATGACATGATATTATTACAATTTATTACGTTGTCACAACTTTTGCAACTGGCTTCAACAAATATTTTGTTGACATCGACATATTAGATAAAAAAATAAGTTTGACAGGATTTTTAGAACGCAATTCGAATATTCCAGTCTTTCTAAAAAATTTAGCAATTTAATTCAATAATTAGTCGCAATTTCATTCGACAACGGAACATCTTTTTCCTCACTTTGAACACATACATTCATCCAATTTCTCATCTTCGATGACGGATGGACGTCTTGAACGCAGCCGTACCTTGCAATTGTACTTCGATCGCAATTACGAACTGCGTTGCGATTTAACACGCTGACACCGGCGTGCACCACCGGTGGGTCACGCGAGTTTGTTCCGAGAAGCAGAGAAAACCGTGAATATCGGCGTCGGCGTTAACGCGTTGATGGAACGAGAGCTACGAGTTACGAATTAACACGTAATCGAATTACTCAGCGATTATACCTCAACTATAAGTTTGCGCGACTGTGATATGGAGCGCAGCAAGAAGTAGGTTTTTCGCGGCAACGAAATCGGAGCTCGTAAACCGTCGGCAGGCATGCAGAGGACTCCAATTAGAATGAAGAAAAAACGCGCAGCGTAAGAGCGCCGGTGCTCATAAAACGGGAATCGGATGAAAAACCTTAAATGGAAAGTTCAGGTTGCAGAATCGAAAACACAGCGGAGCGAGACCGCGAAAGCATAGTTGCGACTCCCTGAAGCAGCGGAAGATTACAGAGCGAAAAGGGAAGGATAACGCCGCGCGTCGTTACTATCGGCCGGTCGACCGATGGTCCGCCGAGGGAAGTTGGCTGGAAAAAAAGCTCAAGGCTCCTGTGACGGCCGCGCAAAAGACCGCGTCTGCCGCGCGGCGCAATCAAAAAGATAACATACTGGCGTGCATCGTGTCCGGCGCAATCGGCCGACCGTGCAAACGCGAACACGTTCTCGCGCGGACATCACGCTCGTTTAATTTACATAATCCCATAGTGAGGGACCGTTAACCAGAAAGTGTTCGCGCCGTTAGCACGGTGCGCGGATGCTACGACGAAGGGAGGACGAGCCAGCGGGAAACAAAGCCGCCGAGCGGGCAAGCGAAGCGAGACCGACGAAAGAGGAACCGCGTTGATAAGGAGGAAAAGACTGGGAGATTAATGTACGAGAAGAGACACGAGGAAAGGTTAACGAGTGAGAGATCGAGGAATGCAGAAGTAGGTGGTAACGTGACCCCCAATTTTAGATCTCTTCTTGAAATCTAGTTGGTAGTTTAAGTTTCAAATTATCGCAAATTTTTCCTTTAAATGCGTTTTGTTATTAATACAATTTAAATTTCCCATCGAAGTAGCTTTCGTCCATTACTATTACTTTTCTTGCAAATTGGTCAACCTTCGACCCGAAGAACTTTCATGACCGACTAATTTTTATTATAATTCTTTGCGTCTGTACAATCTCTGCAGGCAAAATTTTGCTATGGACGCGACGTAAAATCAGCACAGTTTCATTCGGTGTATCGTGGGAAATCGTTAGAAGAAACGTTGTTTTTAAATTTGAATTTGCGTTGGTCGCGAAACTCCAATGTATCCAGTCTGTCGCTCCCTCTCAAATGTAATGCAGCGTGCGTACTTATCGTAGAAATTGCAGCGTAAAGTCTATCGGGATACTTTTATTTTCCCAAACAAGCGTCGAGGCCTGGCCGATTCGGAATTCTCGACAGGAATAAACGGAAGAAACGTGGAAAAGGTGGAGTAAGAAAGCGCAAAGAAGAAGAGACAGCTTGGAATGGAAAACAGCGAAGAACTAAGGCGGAAGAGATATTTGGAATGAGAAAAGGAAAACAAGGCTAAAAATGGAGAAAAGGTGGTTACCGAGAGGTTAATGCTCCGGCAAAAACGCGTCTAGTTTACCACCGATGGTGCAAACGCGAGTTGAATCGACAAGCGATCCTGTCCTTTCTTTTTCCATTACAGTTGTATATCGCCGATTCACTGCTATGTAATAAACGCAACAGTCGTCGCCATGTAAGTCTCATTTGTGAATATGTCAGCGCACCTCGGCTTTCGCTGCTTGTTAAATTCAATAATACAAAGACGCTTATTATCGTCGATTGTCAATTGGTAGAAAAGGGAACGCGTTTGGAACGAGTTCCAGGAAACGCAGTGGTTGCTTATAGGTTGCAAGTCTCACATATAGCTCGATACTGTTGCAAATAATCGATACAATTAAGTTGCATTATGCCTGTTACAATGTTGAAACGAGCCACTCGCAGGCCAAAGTTCTTGAAATTCGATCAATTTTTTGATTTTGATTTAGAGTTTGATTTAGAGAAATTCTAAGGTTTTCTCATGTATCGTGTAAGTTTCTGTAAAGTTGTTATCTTCTTCGAATGATTTGAACCACAGTAAAACCACATAACGTTTCACAATCACTGACTAATGTTATGAAAAATGTATAATTATAAATAGTAATTTATATTAATTGCAAATTTTAGGTCTCCTGTAAACAATCACAGAGTATCTTTTCGTTTTCCACTCTTCCGATAATAGTTTTCAAGTTATATGAGTCGATCGTGAAAATAATCACGAGAAATATTACGAAGAAGAAAATAACTGAGGGGAATTAATACGAGTAGCTGAATGTTTCGCATAATTATATAATATCCCCGTTCGAAGGAAACGAATGGAACCTTCTGCGGCGTTCTTTCTTGTTCTTCTGTGCTTACTTTACATTCAAAAAGTATTACAAATTAAATGACACGGTAAACATGCACCGTGATACTTCAGCCGAGCTTACAAGCCGACGCAGTTATATCATAAACATGAATCGTCTACGGCAATGAGTCACTCGAGGTTAGAATCGTTCTCATAATTCTACGAATTACCTGCATCAATTGATTCTTCATCGATCGTCGTATCTCACGTAACATACAAATTATGGAGAGGAAGAATGACATGTCTGATTGCTAATAATACTACATTCAGCGTGCAATCTGAATCAGTATTTATTCAAGGCCTCGTTATAATGTTAAATCTGCTTGATAATTTCATTAAACTCTCCAATATCATAAAATCACATGAATTAAAACTTACTTCATAATGAAGCATGGAATTACGTAACGCGCAATTGCGTTAAAACGGCTAAAAATTCGCTAAAATCGCTATAGGATTCGCGAATTTTTATGTCTCAATCTTGTTTACATTTTGGCGAGCAGAAAGAATTTGCTCCGTTTTCAAAAGGTGTTTATGTTTTTTAACGCATGTACACTTGGCACGAGAAGCCATGCATGCCAATAAGGCCCTCTTCGCTTTCACAAATTGTGTCTGAGGATACCTTTTGTGTTAGATAAGTGTATTGGTTTGAAACTGGCCGAAAGAAACGTAGCACGGTCAAGAAAATTTACGATGTTGATCGATCGTGCGAATGAAATATTATTAGTTAGCCTAATTTTACGATGTAATTTTTGTTATTATATTTAATATAATATAAAAATATATAAAATATATAAAAATCAGTGACTAATTCTACGCTACATAACATATTACATCACGATGAATCATATTTTCTGAATTAATTGTATTCTTGTCGATACGATCAATTTATCTTACGTTATAAATTTTATCAGTCTTTAAACGAAATAGCGTAATTTTTGTATGTCTGCCTTGACATACGTTGAATAAACAATTTAAAATAAAAGTGATACAAATGCTTAAAAAACTCCAAAGTAATTTTTTTCTCTCATTTTTTATATTGTATCTTACTTATCTTTGTACCATCGATTTACCATCTGACTAATTGATACACAATATTTTACAGAAGCTTTGAACAGAACGATATTTTAAACTTCATATCTATTGTAATTACTTCGCCGAAATAGAAGTATCTCGAACTGACAGAAGCACATTAAACATCAGAACTTCCATTACTGTGGTGTATTCTGTGCTTCAATGAACAAACCAATTTCGAGTCAATATTGTACGGCTTTAAATGAAGCTCGAGCTTCTAAAAGTGGTGTTGCAATGATCAGAACACGTTCACCTTATTGGGCAAATGGTTTTACGACTATGCTGTATCTCTTTCAGCAACTTTGATCGCTTTCAAGCACATTCAATTTCCAGTTTACGTTTTATTGTCTGTCGTGATTAAAAAATTGATTAACATGCAGAAATTCACGCAACGACCTGGATTAATTAACAAGATAATTATTATAATCTGAAAGTATATATTATTCACAAAAACATATATAAATATAATTCTCGATGCATATTATTCTATTAGTACAAGTAATAGAAATGAATTTATCCTTGAAAAACTATCGCTGAAAGAAATCACACTAATCCTATCATGGGAAAAATTTCATTTCTCAATTTATTTTTGTTTCTAAAAATAAATACAATTTTATTGCTATATTTAATATTAGATGTGAAATGTAAATCATCTATTTTCAATTAAATTTTTGTATAAATTCTACCTCAAAATTTGCTGAACGCGACAATAAATGTACATTAGAACGTTATCTTTCTTATGTAATCAAGAACAATACGTGAGCAAGATCGTGATACGTAGGTATAATTATATTGACGTTGTACTACACTTTCAGCACAGCTCAAATTGAACGACATCATGTCGATTTTTCATCCTTACTCACAATATGATCCGTCACACGTCATCTCCGATATCTGAATAGCAAGCTCATATGCCGACGATAAATCACATCATCATCTTCACGTTACCTGATCTCGATGCATCGTTGGCTCTGAACGATCTTCCTGACTATTGCGGACGAGTCATTGCACGATAGTAAAACCTTCTTATAAGAATGAAAGGGAAGTGACTAAACGAATAAAAGCTAGGAATTCAATCTCATACTTTGCATTACGACACCAAAGAATGTTGAAAAATATTTAATCCTCGATTAAGAGACCGTAAAATGCAAAACAACAAATTATACACGTGTTCTAGAAAACAAAATCCATGTTTTCATATTCATAGTTAACATTCTTTAGATGTTAATCTGTCAAGAGGTAATTTTAAAAAGCAAATCATCGTACATAGCGCTGTTTGTAAAACAACATGAAATATTATATTACACACGAATTGTTTTTTTTATTACGAACACAAAGCTATATTTATATTTATTTTTCCATATTTCCATATTTTCCATATTATATTAGTCGATTCGTCTTGAAATTCGCTAAATTCAGTTATCTATAAAACAGACTACTGACTCGTTGTTAGTGACGTAATAAATACTGAAATGTATTGTATCAACTGCAAGCAGATCGTGAAGTATTTTCAACTTTGGTATTTTAATATTTCGAGTGGATTCGCTCCGTTTACAAAATTCGTTACATCTCGTAAACGAACGCAGATAGAACGCGAATTTGTACGAATCGTTTTCATCGTTTCTAGGTGTACAATCTGTTGGACCGAGTCTCACGAGTTCTGTTACTCCCTGTATATCTTAAGCGTAATTATAATTACACTAGAAAAAACGTACATTATATCAAAGTCCAATTCGATGTAATTTTCTTCGTAAAAATTTCCTCGTATTCTCAAGTTTGACGATTAAAAAAAAAAAAGAAGAAAAGAAAGAGAGAGAAGAATGCGAGATATTTCCATTGAATGAGTAAATTTATCGCTTGTAATGATGCGTTATTAGAGACAGATGACTAGAAACACAAACGATATCGTGCGCACCAATTAGTCAGAATCAAGGCCAATTAGTCTTAAACTCCGGATCCGCGCAGTTTGCTCGAAGATCGACGGATTGAGAAATTAAGGGGCCGATTACGCGAGTGATATGGCAGAGGAATGACTCGATAATTATCGAATAATTATTAGCCGCGCTGTCGTTCATGTGATCATAATTCCTTCTGCACTCATTACGTTTAATTTCTTCGCAAAACTTCTTCTTAAATTAAAAAACAGATGGATCTCCTTCCATTCGTAAGTTATAAATATATATATCACGTCAATAATTTTAGAAAATAAGAACTTAATTTTGTAATAAATACTGTGCTTAATTTAGTTCGCGTTTAATTACGGTTCGTAGTACAAATAATTTTTGTTGAATCTGCAATCTACGAAATTGCATTATATAATATTTAACTTTAATTCATTAAAATAAACTTTTAATCACCATAATTAAATTTACATTCAGCTAGCTGAAATCTTGCAACGATCACTCGTGTTACATCGCTGAAACAATTAAATATTTGCATACCGCGGTCAAGTAAATAGCCTTAGATCGCTGACAAGATGATCATGCTAGGCAGTTTTATATTGCCAACCATAAAAATCACGAAAGATGCAAATAGTTTCAAGAGAGTTTCGGTAAGTGTAAATATTTGCCATTGCTCAAGAGCAACTAAAACTAAAACTTTGTAAGATCGACTAGCGTAACGATGGAACTCCAAGGGTTGTGATTAATTTCTCTACATTATGTTTTTACGGTAATAACTTGAAACCCCATTTCAAAGAAACAAGTTTTTCTTTTCCAGAAAAAAAGACAATTGAGCTCTTGCCTTTTTTCCACGATGGACGGATAGAGGCCGGCACAACAGATTTTTATCCCACAATTTTTCTTCTAATAGTCTTCTTCCGCCCAAACATACCACGGCGCGGAGTAATGAAACGAAACAGCAGACTGTTCGGTGCTCCTTAAGAAGCATAACGGACGCCTGCGGAGTCAAACGTTCCCAGCAATACTTAAACCTCGTAAAACGGTCGGCATGTCGCTCTTTATTTTGCGCTAAATGCCCGTCATCCCGTTTCGGTTCGACCAAGGAGAAGAGAGAACGGAAACGAGCGAACGACGCTCAGGCGGACTCCGACGAAGCATGAGCTAACAGAGAGAAAAAGAGAGAGAGAGAGAGAGCCTGGCTGCGAACGAGCAAGATTCCTCGGGTGTTACCGCGGCTCGGGCGCGCTTTATGAATTTTACACTCCCATTATTATGTGATTACTGTAAAAAGGGGCACCGCGAGCTGGCGTTCCCCACGTGCGCGCACATTCGAGTCGCTTGCCACTCGCCGGTCGCCACTCGCCACTCGCCACTCGCCGCGAGATCATTCCGCGTGCTAAACTGCCCTCCTAGCCTGACTCCTTTCGGGCCCATGCCCGTGCCATCCTCCGCGCCGCTACCAGGAAGTCAATTACGTAAAGTACCAAGCAATGAGAAAAACTCCATGCGGTTAGTGTACCGTCGTGCTACTTCCTGGTCCAGTGTATACTCCCGTCCACAAGCCGCCGGACACCTGCCTACTTTGGGCAAAATTATTGTTGCAATGTACATACTTTTGGCACTGCGTAATTTCCACATTTCACCTACATGATGCCTGTATTTCGTGATGTAAATTATTTCATAGTAGAAAATCGTGAAATATTTCGATTCGGCTGAGTAACTTGTAGATGAGCGATAAAAGCAACCTAGAAAGTCGTCCATTGGGTTGGCTAAGAAGCAATCTTCGCCAGGAAACCACACCACGTTGATACAAATGATACAGCAATTTGGTGAAATATGGCGTAACGTGGATTATTTCGAATTAGACTGGAGATTTGATCCTTAGCGGCCTAGGAAGAACCATCTTTGCACCATTCTTTCATTCATGGTACATATCGTCGCTGTGCGCATCAGAAACGTACCTTTACCTTCGCCAAAAAGAAAAATCATAGTCAGAATTTTCTTTTAAATTACACGTTCACGTCTCAGCTTTTAGATTATAGGTACATGCGCTTTATGAGTTACGAACAAACATCAGAAACGGTCTAATTGGCTAACCTAATGCACTCTGGTAATCATTTTAACCAAAATAAGCAAGCGTCTGATGACTTAGACTAAATCTACACTGACAGACGATCAGCATCTGTCTTTCCGCAGATTTTCCACGAAAGGCAGATGCTGATTGATCGTGACACGTTTCTGCGGACAACTGTCTGTCAGCGTAGACTCAGTGTAAGTCAGCATTAGACTCAGTCGAAGCCAGAGATTTGCTTGTTAGCGTAGACGTAGCTACGATCACATAAACAGGTGCGGACCATCGCTAGGCAAATCCGTCCGAAAATTGTGTCGTGAGAAATCTACGTGGAAGACAACAAAGTTCTCGTCCTTTCGACATAGACACGGATAGGTAGAGTGTCTTTGTCGTCTGAGACATTCGGAGCAAGTCTCACGCATACGCGCAACCTTCCTGTCTTCCACGTTGATTTTTCGCGACTGAATTTTCCTACGGTTTCCCCATGCCGCGGTATACGAGCGTCCAAGTCTATTTGTAAGAGCGTGGACTTCACTTTATGGACGAGAATGTACAACGTGTCAAACTGAACCAAACCAAACCGCCCACACTTCTTGCGCCTTAACTTTATTGCATTTTCTACCGTTCCGAGCACTCAACCTCTTAAAGCACGATTATTATAAGGACGCTCGTTACCAGTCGCCTACCGCAATTACGCGTTTCACCAACGATCCGTTATGCGACCGTTCACCGCGTTTCTTCCTTTGCATTCAGCCTCGATACCGACTCATCCCGACCCTCGTCCGTGAACCATATCTATGGAGATTCATTGCCAGTTTTATTTTCGAACGCTGCACGTTCGATCGCTGTTGCAGGCAGAAGCTGGACGTTCTTTGTACGGCGAGCGAAGAATCGTAAGTAGAACGTAAAAATGAGAAATCGTGCTGTGAACGTTTGCTCCTCGCGGCTTACACTTGTTGTCAGCCGCAACAATCAACATGACCGAGCACCATTATTACGGGTAGAGTGTGGAATGCTTTTGCAATTTAAAACAATGAAGCCACGCGGTATCGCGAAATCGACGATTACAATGTATCGGCTGGCCGAATGTAATGATAGAGCAATAAATAGCATACTGCAGCTCTCTAATCACTTTTGACGTGAATCGCTGCTTTGTCGAATAGCATCCAACACAATGTAACTCCGTGCAGAACCGATGATTTCGGTTGGAAATTATATTCACACGTGTCTTTTCTGCGATAGCGTCGTAATATTTAGCTCGTAACTCTCTCAGGGAAACAGCAACGAAGAACTTTTGTCGAAGCTGCAGTTGTTGGCCACAGCTTCTTCGTGTTTCTTCACATTTTTGTTTCCAGTAACAAAGATCGTTGCTTCTTGTCTGTTTTCATTCGGAGTGGTAAATACAAAAAGACAAAGCTAAGAAACACGCGGAGAAACGTATTTGCGCAGAAACAATTTGTTGTTGGGAACAAATGTTTTTAAAAGTTGATATTTGCTGAGCATATGGGACACGTAGGAAGAACAGGCATTTTGTTGCTTCGGTAAAAATGCAGTCTCTCTCTGATTATGTTGCTTCAGTGTGGAGGAAACGTCCCTTCGAGAAGTCTTAGAAATAGCAATTTGTTCCACACTAATCAACACCGCACAACCTATGGTTACATCAATTGTTTTAATCGTGAGCTAGGTCGTACCAATCTCGTGCGGGAAATAGGTCTATTTCGGCAAACTTTTCAATCCTTGGACCTTTTCAATCGTAGGGTAACACTGCTATCGTGTGGATCTGGACCAACTCAATTATATTGCGATTTGTATTTACACTTCAGTATTTAACACACTTTCTGCGTTATTTTTCATTATTTTCAAGAAACCACTGATCATGCTTGAATATGTCAAGTGAAATTTTTTTTCGTAAAGAGCGAATCGAAGGCTAAAGGATATCAGGAACTGTCATGTGGCGAATTAGAAGATAAAAAGACAATTCTTCGACGAGACAATGCTCCTTTTCATACAGCCGCAGCAGCGTAGTGTTATTATCATTCGGAAGAAAATTATTACAATGGACAACATTGAGAACCCGTGGGGAATTTTAGTGAGAAAAGTTTAGGATCGGAAAGAGCCACTTATATATAGGAAATATCGTTGAACGAAGGAGGAAAAGTATAAAATCCGCGTGGCCAGGTACTCAAGACGAAAATTTAAATAAGTTAGCGAATAGTGTCTCTAACGGATTAATAGAGGTGATAAAAAATAAAGAAAAAACTACTAAATGAAGAGGTAACAAAATTAATACTGAGTTTATATTTTTTCACAGCCAAAGGCGCAATTTCAAGAGAAAATTTAACTTCTTACAGACTTGGAGAGAAGAAAATCTTTACTCGTCGTATCTTCAGTTTTGCTTTGTATTATAATATGGAATTATATAAACGACCCTGTCGATTTTTATTTGATTATTATGAAAAATCACAAAAATTAGTTGTGTTTATAATTATCTACGATATATAATTGTAACCTTTCCCTACTTTGTCATCTCATACGCCAAACGATTCTTATTCAATCTCCAGTTTCAATAAATAAATGGAAAATGCAGTAAATAATTACAATAAATATTCTACTGCCTAAGCTGCAACTTCAGCCATACTACTCGACAACAAAGTCCGTAAAATAATGAGAAAAGCCATCTACGACTTATATACTCAAACGACAGACGCGTAACGTGTAATACAGACCCAATGATTAGGTTTAGCAATTATATTCACACATGCACCTGCGATGACAACGTCGATGGAGTAATCGGAAAAACAGTCTACGAAGAGGAGGATCGTGCGTTTGCCTCGAGATGGGTGCTCAAGCAGCAGACGCGTAAACATCTGCACCTAACGTTAATGGGATCATGCAACGGCGAGGACCCCATTACTTTTCCGTGGCACGATATTAGCTCGTGGGGAAATTCCACGTAAAGACGAAGGATCGAGGGAGTGACATCGAGAAGGGCTCTTCCCTTTGCACTGATCCGTGAACGGCAAACGAACCGACGACGCACTTGCACGACAACGACAAAGCGAGTCTGTGCCGAAGACGCGAAATCCCCCGTTTGCTCGCTATAATGATCATCCGAGTTTCAGGATGCATCAAGCAGCAACGCAAACACGCCAAGCCCCTCCATATGAATTGAAAACAGTGACATAATGCGCTGTTAATTAAATCCTAACAAACCTCACTGAGCAAGAATACAGGAAGGGGTGGTGAGTTGGAAACGCGTTCGTTGCTTCGAATTTGCACTATTGTCGTCGATAACTGGACGTCGATTTTAATCGCCAGACAAAGGATTTTCGTGTAAGGCTACTTTTACGAATATATAATGCAATTAATGAAACAGCAAGTGTTTATGCATTAAACTCGAATTTGGATAATTTATATATTTTTGTAAATTACGTGCATCGCGTGTATTTTTACAGCTGTAAATTTTGCATAAACCTCCGCAGTTTATTAATCACAAATCGAATAATAAATACTTCCACATGCACTAAATTTCCTGGCTGTAAACAGCTTCCGATATTATGAGTGACATTATTGTGTGATTTGGGAAGTTATTACCGCTGATTATTATTCTCGCGGACAGTCGTTTGAAATAAATATCGTTATTATTATTGCGTATATTCGAAATTTGAATAGAGCTAGGCATTTCGCTGTATATTACACGCCACATTAATTTTGCCCGGTTTTGAATATTGCAAAAGAAAAATGCCAACAGATACGTTTTCAAACTATGTTACTGTATTCATGCGTGAGACTGTTAAATTCGCAAAGATGGTGTTGGATTAAGTTCCATTTTACAAAATTGTCTTTTTTGAAAAAAAAGATATATTTACAAATAAATAATTTTTATTTAATCAAATAAATATTATGGCTGAGTTATCAACCGATATATTTCGTTCTTTTGACTCGATGAATGATTGAAATTTTGCGGCTATCACTTTTTGCTTTCAGTCTTTAGAAATAGTTCTAATTGGTCGTTTCATACCTCGATTCAGCTAATTGTGTTACAGTGATTTATAACATGTACAACTGAGCGAACTGTTGTACACAAACGTACGATCGTATTTATTAATTAATCGTTTCGAAATCAATTTTTGACGGGTAATTTCAATTTCACAGATATTATGTTGTTATTGTTGTTTCGCATAAAAGAAGCAGTATACCTTTCAGACATGACATTTATTAAAACCATTTTATTAATGAATATTTTATCCTAATTTAAACTCCATAAAATTTTGTTTTATCATCCTCTCGCTTGCGGAATATTTCCCAAAGACCAAATTAACATTTCAGTACGCTGCTACGACCTACTTTAAATCCATATCGGGAAAGTATTAAATTCTTCGGAAATGTCGTATTCTTGACAGTTAAATAGCTGTGAAACTCATTAACGAGTATATTAATAAACAGTGAAATCAGAGGTACATTGAGTTGAAATAATCTTTGCATCATATACACACAAAAACAAATTAAAAATATTTAATTAAAATAAATGAAAAACATTAATGCAGAATTTCACAATCTATTAGTGGATCGTGGATTTTCACATATTTTTATATCTTTGTCATACATAAATGGTCATAATTAAATACAATAATGGTCATACATAAAGAAATTGAATCGAAGTAGAAATTTATCTCGTCTATCGGATATTATAATAAACACTGTACATTAGACATTTTATATATTTTTTCATACTATGAATATGCGTTTTGTGCGCCTTTGTATCTTCAGATCTCGGAAAAATGCATAAAAAACCGCGCTCTATTAGTATTTAAATTATTCTGATATCGACAATTTCATACGACGCAATCAATATGAAAGAGCTGTGCCAATCCATACGGATAATTTGCATTTATTTAAATTAGAAGAAAAGGTGTATGTAGGAATCATGTTTTATTAGATGTTTGCTATAAATTGTTAGCGAAGGATGAGAAAGGAGATGTATATATATGGCTGGGTGCAGTGTGCTTGAAATTAAGGAAGGTCAGGGTACCTAATTTATGACTCTGTTTGCAGCCATGTGTCCTCTAAGTGTCCGAAACTCAAAGAACTGTTGCTGGTTCGTTTCTTGTGGCATTGGACATTTTCCTTTAGAAACCTAAAGCGGTGGGCGTCGCCGTAGGTGGCATGACAAGCCTCAACAGTTGTGAACGATAATGCGTATGCACGACTATTCATCACTATCAAAGTATAAAAACTGTATTAGCCATTTATCAAATCGAAAATATCTCCTTCTCTTTATAATCACAAAAGCTTTTTTTAATTACTATCATCTGACATGTAAAAATATGCTATAGGTAATCTGGCATAAATGACGCAATTAGAATTTTCGTATAAAATAGTAGACTCATTCTGATTATGTAATGGTATTCCGATCTCAGTTTTCCTGTACTTTGAGTTACTTTTTTAGTGTTTTCGTTATAAGAGGAATACCATATGATTCACGAATTCGATTATACTGATCGCATTATCGACTATCTAACGGTGATTTGTCCACCAATGTAATTACGGATGAGTGAAAATTCGGAGGACAATTTGGAGCATCGATTATGGATCACCTAATATTATTTAATTATAGCTCGTGTTGAATATGTTGGTTGTATCGAACATTTAAATATATTATAGGAAACATTTTTAAACAACCACATACTTTTATTAATTTCGTCGCTATTTACACAATCTTTTCATTTTCTTATATAATATAATACTTGACTAGTAATAGTAATGCAGCTTTATGCTACTTCGATAGGACGAGTACTGAATAAAACTTAGTATATCGATTACAGCATGATTACGAAGATATAAACATAATAATGATACGATTTAATATAGATTTAATCTCACATTAGAAAGACGAAGGAGATTTTACGAAACTTGAATAAATTACGTAGAAAATACCGTAAATATGAAGTCACAGATAAAGTTGCAACAATTTTCTCGATCCCTTTAAATATCTTATAGTTAACATACAACGGAGTCGTATGAGATTATAAATATTATCACGGTTATACATCTTATTATGACGTTCAAAATTGTCTTTTATGAAATCAAGCACGTGGAAGCAGCATATTGGAAAAAACATAGAACAAATTAGAGGCAAAAGAAGACACACGAGCTACATGGAAAGCATAGGAACTTAGAAACATAGAAAAAAGCTCAAAACTAAGTACAGAAGACAACTTTTTAATCCACAAAATAATTACCTATTGGAGTGAGCTCTGAGGTACGAGGATCACCAGTCGCGTCAAAAAGATCATAATTGATTATTCTACGGACAAGAATAAATGCCTCGTTATACGTTAGAAACGAAACCGAAAATCCTTAGAATGACGACGACCTTAGAAAAGATCTGGAAATAGAAGCAGTTGAGAAAATCATCGTAAAGCGTGTTAAAAACTACGTACAGTGGCTATCCAACCACCCAAATAGTCAAGCAAACAATCTACACAGCCAACTTATTCCCGAGCAGATTAATTAGGAAACATCCAAACGACTTAACAATCTGAGAAACTGTACAGACTCGAGAAAATATCCACGTGTTATGAGTACAAACACACCGCACAAAATTGCCGAATGTTCCGAAGACAAATGGCAATTTTTTAAAGAGCAGTTATAAAAATGGACAAAAAAGAAGAAAAAGGATGAAATCAAGCATTCCATTGTATTCAGCTCGTGTATCGATAAATTGGCTTCTCCTGGGATCATTTTCCCAGGTCAGCGCTATGATGCATTCGTCCCGGTTACCCGCTGATTCATAACGTTTTACGGAGCGAACGCATTTATATTCGACACGTTACACAGTTTCAAATAGCTTTCCTTTCAAAAGTTTCAGCGAATCTCGCCGATACATACACCGAAGTAAATAGCTCGGCTATTTTCGAATATTCGTAGAGCAGGAAACGATATGCGCTGTACAACCTACCACTTTTGCTATTGACTTGTCCTGAAAAATAGATGGAGCAACTTCGGCGAATGGAAGAGGGCAGAGGGGGCAAAAATCAGCTAGAAATCTAGTGGTTGTATTTTCTGTCTGGAAAATCGAATACTTCTTATTTGCAATTGGACGAAACATATGGAAATTCGAGGCTATCGAAACCACGTGTACGAATGAAACGTGGATATGCGCAGAACTCGTGCTCGTTTGCATATCACTTATTGCTACACGTTTTATTTATTTCCTTAATGGAGCTGAAGCGGAATATATAATAGTTAATACGTATATCTTATATGTAAATCAAAGATGTGTTAATTATCGTGGCTTCAATATATCAATTTCTACCAACTTGTCGCATTTAATTGTACGATTAAATATCGTACGAATTTAATTAATAAACAAGGGATCCTATTACGTAATTTTCAACAGTATTACCGATTAAAATTCATATCGACGTCATTGAAGTGTACGCAAGGATTTTCGAAATGATAAGAATGACGTGATATTAAACGCTATGATGCTTAGGCAAGAAGCTTTCGCGTGTGTACTATCTTTAAATTTAGCAGCAAATATTTAAAATTTACCTAGTTTTAGATAGATGATAACATTATTTATATGATCGACATAAGCATTAGCTTATAATCTCTTCGTTGGATTTAACAATAAAGTTACTAAAATTGATAGGACAAAATTTTACGATTTGACGACAATACAGTTTTAGTATTGAAATTCTTATTCTCTTAGAAATTGACAAAAACCACTCTCTTTTGTAATAGTCTACGACTTCGATAATTTCATTAGAGATTATTATTTAAGAGATTATTTTGGTTCAGTAATATCCTAACATTAACAGTTCGAACCAGATGTCTCCAACGATTGTGAACAATGTTTGAACGAGGTAAGTATGCTAGATAGTTCAGAAGTAGAATATTCTCACATGAGAAATAGTCTTTAAGAATTTCTATAGTGTGAACGGTGACATTATCTCGGTAAAAATAAAATTATTTCCAACAATATGCCAGACGCGCTTGCTAATTTGTTCTCGTTTCCAATTAAGGTAAGTAGGCTATTCATGTGGTTCTTAAACGAATACCATCTTTCAGTCATTTGAACTCGCTCTTCGCACATGTTTAATGACGTACTTTTGTTAATTCTTCTTCTCCAGTGTAATGATATTAATGGCATATAAGGTCAGTAGAACTATCTAGATTGAATCTCCTCTCTGTACAAATATTACAGAAAGTCATTTCTTTTTTGTCCTACATGTTCTCTTACGAAGTTCGATTGTCTATAGCTTGCTGTTAATATAAGCTTCCCTTTTATGTTTCGGTCGTTTAATATTGCAGCATACGATAAATATTTTCTGAATTAATTTAACTCTCAAAGACTATTACGAAGTGAAAATTCAGTGCATGCGAGAATATTTGTTTTTATATTATCGTACTATTATTTGCAATTAAAATAATAAATATTTATTAATATAATAAATTTTACAATTTACAATTTAGAATACAAAGCAATAGTTTTACGATTTTCTCTCTATAATATCGAATGATTTATTATTTAATTCCATCTGACTAACTTTATTAATTATTTATTTCCCTTTATCGGTGAATTATAAATAACCATTGGCTTCCGTTTATGGAGATTACAATCTTGAAAATCGGCGAATTTCCCCTTTTTAATACTGGAGTGATTAAAATCTCTTTTTCCTATACTCTTTTTCGCACCTTATCCTTTTAGCGAATATTTTAAATATTTTAGCCGTCGCAATACCCAAGAGCTGAAATATTGGTTCCACGGTTTTTGCCACAAATAGTTTGAGCCGATATTTCAAATTTTTCATATGCAAACAATTTTCACACATGTAATGACGCCTTATTTTTGTGAAATGAGTTTTTTGTAGTAGAAAATATTTCTACCGAAAAGGAATATGAAAATGCAAAAATGTTCGTGCAAAATTGAAAATTTTCCCCACCCAAAAATTATTCTGCATAAATTAAATCTCATGAGAAATGGTAAAACAAAATATGCCATAGCATAAAATAAAGAAAGAGATAAAGCTATCTTTAATTTCGGAAAAATGTGTTAATTTTGATAAATGTATTCAGGAATATGTTTTTCAAGGTATTTCTAGATGGTACGTAGAAAAATTTAAAATTCCAAGGTACAAAATTGTTAATCATGTGCATAATAATATAGTAGTATATACCCAGAAAGTCCCAAAATTTCAAATTTGCTATTTCGTGCGTCTGCACTTTTGGACGACAAATATAAACGAAGAACGATATAGTTATATCAGAATTTTTTCCGCAAAACTTTACCAGCATATTCTGTAAGCAAAATTCGGTAAAAAATGTTCTATAGACATAGCTCTTGACTGCTTTATTAAAAACATATTATAATATTAAAACATAACATAAAAACATTGTTATAGCAAAAATATGAACCGATTACAAATTGATGTTTTGTCAACACATTGCCGATTGTGTTTGATAGATTTACAAAAATTTTAATGTTTACTTGCTCAGGTCGTTGATTTAATCAACCAGTATGACAATGATTAAATGACCATTGCCCTCAAGGAACATTAAATACAGGAACCAATTCCCTGTCCTCCAGAATCAGCAGGTATTAAGCCAATGGATTTTTATTTGTGGCGAGCCGTGAAAAAAACAATTTATCAAACACGAATTAATACACGTCAGGAGTTAATGCAAAGGATTCGTGACGTATTTGCTGTAATTAAGTAAAATAAATAAGAAATTAGTAATGCAATAGAGTCTAGTTTCCATATATGCAGGTTATGCATCCATAATTGACAACATTTTGAAATGGAATTCTTCGCAGACAAATTGCATAGGAGAAACATGGAAAATAAAATAACGCGAACCCACGATCTGTCGTTATGCGGTACCGAGCAAGATAGCAGTCCATTGTCATTTCGTATTTTTATTCTCACTTTTTAAATAAAGAATTTTTAAGAGTCCACGTTTACATAATATTCTTTTTTCTTATTTTTATTCATAGAATATTCTGATGAAGTTTTACGAGAGAAAACTGGGACACCTTGTATACGTTGCGTAAAGTAACATTGATGAAAAAAATGTGAAAAATTTTGAGTAAGTATATGAGAACTTATAACTTAATAATAGTCTGCGTACGCTGTCTTTTTGCCAACCAGTGTAGTTCCGTTATCACGTTACGCAGCTTCATAATCTAACTCGATCTATCATTCACAAATGCGCATCGATTATTCATAGCCGCGTACTATATTCGCCATATAAAAGCCAGTCAACATCACGCCACTGGTGCAATAAACTGCGTAGATTAAACGAGCAGCAAGGAAGAAAACAAATACTCGCAGCAAACGACACGTACACGATACGCACGTGGAACGTCTTGATCCCTTTGCAACATGAGCTTCGGATGTATGAACATTAACAGCTTATGTAAATGCATCATTTAAATAAAGGAACGAGTATATCATAGTCATGGTTGTCAGTCGATTTCGACGAAACAAGCTATTTAGCGAGCGTATTCCAGCGAGGCATCTTCTGCTTGTTCCAAGTAAAGCGATGAAATTACACGAGATATAGTGGCGGATCCGTGAAGAACGCGCATTAGTACCCCTTCTGAAGGATAAATTGGAAGATGGAAAAAGTCAGGATTTTTGTTAACATTTATAAAGAAAACCGGACTGTTTGATGGAATAGTGTAATGTAAAGTAACACGTGGCATCGCCTCCCTTCCCATAGTGTCGCTAATGAGTCTGTAATTCGCGCGGTCTTGAATCTTAATTAGAAAAGAGGAAGAAAATTTGGTATTGATACGCTATGAATTTTAGTAACTTTTGTATTACATTGGGACCTACAGCGTCAGAAGATTTATTATCCGAACGATATTTGTGTAGTTTTACTATATTTAGATGTCGTCTCTGCAATTTCATATTTTTCCGACTATTTTAATATGAAGCTTATACAGGTGAAGATATAATATTCATAAACGATACAAGCAGATTTCAAAAGCTAGAAAAGAGCGTGCCAGTGTTGGAAAAATTGGTAAAATCTTCAACCTCAGTAGATCCAGGATTAATGATATCAGAAAACAGTTAGCAGTTAGTAGTTAAAAATTACTCGGCTGTATCGAGAAGTAGAAAAACTTTAATGGAGTTGAGAAATAAATGACTGGGCTATGCTGCATAATTACAGTTTCCATAATGAATCCTAATTTCAATCATAATTTTATTCCCATAATCGACAATAAATATACGAATATTTCAATTTGTATTAGACGGAGAAGTTTCGAAATTTGAATAAATATCGTTACCAACATTTTAAGTGCTGAGAAGCAATGAATTTAGCGTGTCTTGTTGTTCCGATGCGTTTGTGGCGTTGCAGGATTCGGATGATGCGAGTCACGAACAAAATATGACTCAACGTAGCTCAATGCGTTAACAAATATTTAGCGATAGAAAAGATATGAAATCCATAAATAAATTTAAAAAACGTTATCATTCTTTTGAAATATAAAATAATAGCCAGAAGAAAAGATGCGCGCTAGCTGAAAATTCTATTAATTCGGTTACTGGAAATTCTACTGTACTCCAAAACACACGACGAACCTTATAATTAGCGTTTGTGACGCTATCCCACCGGAAACGATAAAGAGAGCAGAGCAATCTGTATTTACTCGTGTCATCAAGCGTACAGCCGGCGGCGGACATCGCTTTGATCATTTACAACTACGCCATACGCAGCAAGTTCGCGTATCATCGCAGCAGTTTCATCACATTGTTGCTTTTCAAGGTCATCTGAGCTTCATGATTCAGGCGTATCTTTTTACTCGCCGTATATGTATATACAGACGCAATAGAAAAACATACTACGCGTTTCTCAGATAAAATATACCAATGACCTGGAAAAACACGGAAAATACCATCGGATAAGAAAAATTTGGTTTTTCAGGGTATTGCTTCATCGAGGCCATTCAAACTGTGTCATGAACGTTTTTCGTGTCATAAACACGAAGAAGGTATGGCCTTCTTTAGCTGGCATAGTCTTTTTATTATATTTATTCATTGGTCTGATCTACTCTATAAATGTAAAAATGTTGGCCAAAATCTGTAACGTGTTTCTGTATGCAATTGAGATTATCGTGAATCTTACAAATGCGTTTCTTTTTTTCTTTTGCAAATTCTTTCCCAAATTTATGCATGTTTAATGGAAAAGCGTTGAATCTTCGATTATTTATTTCAGCGTAAATGTGCAAACTAAAATGCGACGGAAGTGTTCCTTAAATTTCATTTCGTTTAGCCTTGTGCGGGAAAAGGGAAGTTGCCTTTAACCGGAGGCACAGTATCCTCGTAATTAAATATAAATTCATTTTATGAAATTACAATGTCTTTAGACATTTCTCATCTTATGAACTTTCCTTCGTCGGCCGATACATATTTCTTGGATTCTATCATTCTGAATATAAAATAATTAGCAAGAGATTCTTACGACAACGAATTAATCCAATTAAAACACGAGCGTATTTTCTCAATTAATCAGCTTGCTCTTTATTTTACGCGAGAATCCTTCGCGCGAGTGCAGTTAAATGACTCAAGATCCATTCGTTTGCTCTGTCGTTGTTCGGAAATCTTTCAGTTTCTCAACGCAGTGCAGCGATTTATTTGCTTCTCTGCCACGTGATGCTTAATTTTTATAAACGTCTGACATGAATTACAAGTAGAAAAACGGAGAAAATGATGGTGCGAGAAGGTTCAGAAGCAAGATTAATATGATTTTTAAGAAGTTTCTCACAAAGAATAATCGGAGCCTTTGGAGGGACAGTTGAAAAGAATTTCGCGGTCGACTGAATAATAATCGAGAAGTATACGAAAGAAACTGTTTGGAAGTGACAGTGGCATGGTATTAAAATCAAACGATTTGACATTTTCCAAGAGCAAGGTTATTCCGTCCAACCAGTTTAATATCCGGTAACATTTAAATCTCGAGAAAAAGCTCTCTCTGCAGTGACCCATTGACCTTTTTCCCAAGTCTTTTATTCTCTTTCTTTTCTTTGCTTCTCTTTCCCGGTACGAAGTTTAGTCGTGCATACGAAAAAAGTTCGAATCAATCGAAAGAGATATATTTCGATACTTGAACACGATCACAGCCATAACTTCTTAATCGTTTTTTCGTTCTCTTCCTCTTTTCACTCGTACGTAGATTTTGTTTAAATACAGATAAAATATGTAAGAAGAAATTTAGTTTCTTAGAGTGTTTCTCGCCATACCGAGAAAACTGGATCTTGTTAAGTAGATGAAGCTCTTCTTTATCTTTCTTTTGATACTGGGATTAAACGTAGTTTAAAAGATTAAGAGAAGGATTTTATGTAGTTCTGAGTCCAAATCTTACCTCCTGACTGACAATTTACGCAAATTTGAATATAAAATACACGTACAAGATAATGTACGTTTCACCAGTAAAAACGTAATATTTTTACTTCAAACAACAATAAAAAACTTTCTCTTTAAAGTATTCACTTGGTACATTGCGAAATTTTATTTATTTATTTTTATTTTATTGGAAATTCGAAGATACAAGAAGCATAGAATGCAAATGACTATAATATTTAACAGCTACCTGATATAATTTTCTATCCACGTTCTATCTTTCAATATATTCACAAAAACATGAATTTGCATAAATGTCCACGATCTAATTATTAGAAATAAATATATATATGTCGGAGGTGAAAGAACATCGGGGCCTTTCTTTTGCAATTTTTGGGAACATCCCCAATACTTTAGTCTAGACTATTTATTATAGCTGTACTTAAATAATAAAACTTAGAAGTAATTATTATGATTCGATCCGATTATGTTTGCCCGAGATTCGTGACAGTGGGCTGGCTCGAAGTGACATAACTGGTCGCTGAACGTAGCCACGGTCACGGGATGGACGTTTTGCCTAACAGAGAAGTGCCAATATTATGGGACGCGATCGCAAGGGAATGAGTTACAGTCAGTTGTCGATCAGTTATCAACGAATTATCAGCGAACTAATTAACGAGTCATTAGCGATCCTATTTTACGACTTATACACTGTCTTAGCGAATCGGTTAGTATCGGCGTCTTAGCGAACATAGTCTGTATGCTAATGTATCATTTTAAATATATTCGACGGTTTCAACAACGAGCTATCTCGTCCATTAAACCTCACCGACCAACCATCCTCTACATATAAACCTCTACATAACCAGCTCACGATAATTCTATTATTCGAAATAAAAGATTAATCAAATAAATTAATTACGATCGTAAATGATAAAGTTTTGGTAATAGTAACTAGTTTACCCACGCGACAGACATCAAGATCTATGTACATATATCGACGCTGCCGTTGGCGCAGAAGGTAGATTTTCTGTTAAATTTTAATGACAGTTTCAAAGTTCGCTCATGGAACAGCCGTTCGAGCTAGCTTGCTTCCGGGCATTTTGGAAATTAAATTAGATGGGGTATCGTTATGCCGGTCCTTGCAGCTTCCATATTCCTTGCTATTTAACTGATTCAGTTACAAGCAAACACTGTTAATTATATTTACAATGAACGTCAAACAATTCGTATCTCGTAACTTCGAATTCTGCTTCAATGTAAATCACCTCTGTAGTCAATCCATAGCATTCTAACTCTGCTGCGTCCTTTGGATCATCTACTTTGGATCGAATTAGGATGATATCGCTTAAATTCCAGGAAAATGTGGAAAAATCGTTTACTGACTCGTCAAATGTGTTCCAATGATTCGAAATACCAAATATTGCAAGTCCCTTTGTCTGCTGAAACTAAAGCAAGATGGAAATGTAAAACATCCGAAGGAAGATTGAAAACTAGAGACGAACAGTGTATGAATGACAGCGAAATGCAATAAGCTAAAACATTGTTCAAAAGCATCCTGACACTCGTTGTTAAAAATGTATTTAATTGCAAAGCTACACCCTATGTGCTCTACATCGAGAAATGATTAAACTCATAATCGTAACATATGCTTGTTGAGGTTATTAGATGTTTCAAAGTCAACGAAAACAAATCCAGCCACGTAACTTTCACGCTACGAAAACAAACTTGCCCACAGGTGACGATAAACAACATACCTATTCCAGATAAAAAGTCAGTCAGATATCTGGGCATGACTCTGGACGGAAGATTGACATGGAAACAACATATCTTAGATAAAACCAAACAACTCAAAGCACAATTTAAAAAATTCTACTGGCTCATCGGCCGGCGTTCCAACTTAAACACGCAAAGTAAAATTACACTATACAAAGCCATATTAAGACCTGTTTGGACCTATGGAATCCAACTATGGGGAACAGCAAGTAATTCCAACATGGAAATTCTTCAACGATTCCAATCGGAAACCTTAAGATCCCTAATTGATGCACCTTGGTACGTCATCAACGAAATGATACATCACGACCCCAATTCGGCAATAGACAGAGCACAAGAGTTAACAAGCACCAAAACCCTCTAATTACTCAACTATTCGACACGTCGGAACAGATCCGCAGGCTAAAAAGACATTACACCTCCGACCTAAGCACTAGATTCAAACAGAATCAAACGTACTATAAACACTCATTAATCATGTCATAATACCACGTCAGATAAATTTACTTAAAATTCTCTAACGAGAATTGATTGTAAAATGAACGCAAATAAAAAAAAAAGAAGTGTAAATACAAGTCGGAATATAATTGAGCTGATCCAGTGTTACCCTATGACGAAAGCCCTGAAGCCTTCGTCGCCTGTCTACTGTTCATGGTCTGCCTTTGTCTATAAGCTGTCTATGGTTCAGTACTTGAGAAAACTAAAAAGAACAGATGTAGAGTTTTCTTAAAAGTGGTGACCACTTCAACAATGCTAATAAACACAAAAATATGAATTTGAAACATGAAACTGGGTTCTAAAATATTATAAAGCAATTAGGTTCATTTCTAAAAATCTACATGGGAGTCAGATTAAGATTGTTCGTTTGAACTGAATTAACTTGTGGCGACACTAGACACTGATTTAGTGTTAGACGACGGCAGCGCAGTGGTTAGCGTCTTAGATTACGAACGTTCGGAACCGGGTTCAAATCCCGGCGACCGGAGTCCGATTTTTCTTCCACGCATCTAAATTAGAAGAAAGATACAGCAATACCCCAGCTCCCAGCGGCATTATCTACACCTAGCAGTATCAGCAACTATAGCTATCACGGTCTATTCACCTCAAACTGATGAAACTGAACGATTAAATAACGAAATATACTGGCATAGAGAAAGTAAGATATAGGGAAGAAATAATCGCTGTGTTCTAACGAAAAATTCAAATTTATAGTCCGTTAATTCGGTAAAAAGTAGCAAATGGTCTTCTAATTACTAATTCACCGTTAATTTCTACACTTTGATCAAATTCAAATACCGTTACACCGCAAATAGACCAAAGTGCGCGGATAATTCTGAACGGCAGCAGTGCAACTACTTACATGCATTATAAAGTTTCTAGATCGTAAGAAACGTTCAAAGAATCTATTAAAAGCAAAAAACACGAAGCTTTTATCCAACGTTATACCTACTCCTCTTGTATCAGTGGCGATGCTGTTAATGCGAAGTAATTGTAAGCTCGAGGAAGAATGTAAATCATAAACGAAGAAGACATCGGCCAACTTTCTTATGCAAGTGTTCCACCGATCGTAGTGTTTTAACGAGTCTGTGCAGCAACGAAACAAGTCAGATCGATTACCGTGCACCACTTCCACGTTCCTGATCTACTTCGATTGAAGCGCGATTCTCTGCGCAGGTTATTTCCCACAAAAACAAAGGATTGCCGTGATTAAGCAAGAAATAACTAACCACGCTCACGAACTGTAAGCTAAACATCTGCGCCATTGCCCCGCGGTGAAACTAACGAATTAATCGAACGCCGTCATACTTTCCACTTTGATCGATAATTTAGTAGAAAATCGAAGAATTGTTGAGCGAATAGGAATACCACGGCATTGTTCAAATATGTATTAGGTTGTCCGAAAATTTCCTTTCGTTTTATGAAGAAATAATAGACGCACATCGTTTTTGGTTTTATATTATTTCCATTTTCTTCTGTTGAGATGAACACCGCGACATTTTCACAGACTTGGTTTCACGTTTGTATGAAAGTGCATTGTTGTGAAAATCACGTTTGCGAAAGAAAGACACTTTCCGGACAAACTAATGATATGTTTGAACAATGATTGTTTGGATTATTTGAGCGTACGTTATTAGGAAACAAGTACGTATTGATCTATTTCAACATGAAACAATTTTTCTTCAAAGTTCTTCGTTATTTGATTATAAGACGAAGCAATCCTTTATTTTGTTTCGATGATTAGATAAATATTTTCTGATGCTTTTATATCGACACTTTGAACTGCGTCAGAAAGAATAATTCGTAGAGAAGTAGAAATGCTCCAAGATTACGCAAACATAAAGGAAGATTCTGTTAAATATAATGATATACTTCCATCGTTTGCCCCTGTGCGAAGATTGTTTTTATGTGAAACGACCTTCACTGACATAATCATGGTATGATTACATGACATGCAATATGGATGAGTCTCTGACGAAATATTTCTAGCAAGAATAATTTCAAGGGCAAGCGTGATTACATTACGTTTAACGATCACGGATTTTAAGTTAATTATGATTTACTGTGATCAAACAGAAGTTAGTTCGTTCGAATAAAACAACAGATAATCTCGTCACAACATCTTCCGTCACATTACTCGTTAGTGTGTTACAATTAACTCAAATAAGAAATTATTTGAAGATGATTCATTCGAATTTCACATAAAGCGAAGCTATCTTTTCTACGTTAAAATAAATAATATAATAATAATATCGTGTTATGTGCTGCGTTTCGCCAGAAGCACGACATCCACTGACCATCGTGAGAGCTTAGAACCCGACATAAATTGATAAATTAATAAATTGATCGCTTCGAAATAAAAGAAAAACTCGAATACAAATACCGTCTAGATATCAAAGGATCACATCAAAGAAATTACCTCAAAGAAAGCCACGTTTACCACGAAATTTATTTCAAATTTAAGACACCAAATAGAACGAACCAGGTGTCGATGCGACATAAACCCGAAATCACAGAAAGGTATCGTTGTTCCAATTCGTTACATTTATCGTATTCCAATTTGTTACATGTATCGTATTTCAAATAAATGTATTAGGTTGTCCGAAAAGTTCCTTTCGTTTCGTAAGGTGATAATAGATGAACAACAATTTCTGTTTTATATTATTTTATAGAATTAGATATGATACATTTCCTTCCATTTCTATTATTATATTCGCGCATAGTTCAATAAACTAATACGAAACAAAAACCATTGTGCGTCCATTATTTCCTTATAAAACGAAAGAAACATCTCGGACAACCTAATATTTCGTTCAAATATATCGTCGTATTTCGAATACTCGAGTCTGATGCTTTACGCCTTAATCGACAAATTACTAGAAAATAGAAGGATTATCGAGTATGCTACAGCTGTACTACTCATACAACTGTACTGTCATATGTAAAAAGTGTGATATTCCGTACTAAATGTACCGGTTCGACGTCAGTGTGTATGTATTTGTGAAAGTTTTACGGTGTACCATAGGTGTAACCACGGACTTGTACACCTGGTGGCCGATTAATTATCGAGATATTTCGTATCGAGAGCGCACTAGTGTACGCGTGTATAGGTATTGCGTGCGTGCAGATTCAAGTAGCCACAGACTGTGCGATCCATGGTCAGAGCGTTGCTTGTAACTTTTGCTTTTTGGCGACACGCACCTTGCGAGCGAAACGTTGCTACGTACGAGCTCCTACAAAATGGAAAGCACCAAGCGACAAGTAGCCGCGATATGTGATATATAATTTACGTAAGAAAGTTGAGTGGAAAACATGCTGACGCGTGATTTAGTGTCGTCAATTATTATAATACAGCGGTTATAAAGTATTATATTTTTGCAACGACGTGCACAATAACCGTAACTACTACAAGTTTAATGAGACGTTATTGTTGGCGAAGGTCTTTAGGCAAATTTTATGTGACAATTTGCGAATCGCGATTCAAACTTATGGATTCATTAGTGTGGCTTGTAATTCCGAAAATAATATACAGTCGCACAATGTACGTACTCTTCTTAAATTCAAATTATTGGCAGAAAGAAGTTGACTAAGTCGCGGTATAAAATTTCCTACCGATGGAACTTACACGTGTAGTTAAAAGGATAACGAATAGTTTTCATACCCCATAAATTCACAAAAGACATATATATTAATATCTTGTAGGTTCAAGGAAGAATCAGTAATGGAAACGATGTGTTTGACGTCGATAAGATCAAAAGTTTCGAAGTTTCTAACGAAATTTCGTATCTGAGTTTTTATGAACTAAATTTTACAAAATTTTCCAAATTTTCAGAATTTTATTTTCAGGACTGGGAATTTTAAAGTCGTCTTATATGTGACCAAATAGCGTAACTGTAAAGACATACCTTGCAACTGTTCACGTTTACATGTTACGATATTACGAACGAGAAACGTACGCTCGTATAATTCTGTCTGATCACGAGCGTCGAATTTGATTCTTTACAAAAGATACAATTGTCGAAGAACATAAAATACACGATACATAAAATATTTTCATGCTATTTATTGCGACTACCACTTGAAGAACGCGAGGAGAGGAATGAAAATTACCGATAAACGCATCGTATGATTCTACCAAGCGGTAAGATTATACTAAATTTTCTGTGGATACTCTTTACTTTCGTTGCGAATTCGTCGAGAAACTTTTATTCGCAACGATGCCATTTTCCACTCGATTTATAAATTGCGGAACGATATCGAAACGCAGTCGCGATCGTTTGCCAATTCCAATAAAATTCGGCATGTGAATTTTCACGAAAAGCACACTCCGCGGCAATCGCATCGTCAAAATCACGAAAATAGCCGGACGAATCTCAGAGACAGCGCAATTTTCTGATTTAAACTCTTAGATATTCAAATTCCGCCGCGCATACATCCACTGATATAAGCGGAAAAATCACGGCTGCTTTCTCCACTTGTTATTTTCTGTAACGTTCCAGAAGCGAATATTTTCATTGGAAATATTCAATATAACGTATCCTTACGATCATATTGTATCTGTAGCCTTCACGTACTCATTTCGCTGGTTTCTTTGCAAGAAATTTGCGCGACAAGTGGAATAATGTGAAGTATGTGAAAGCTACTTCTACATTTTATGATATACGACATTACGCAAAAATAAACTTCTCGTTTATCAAAAATGGAACCCATTTTTTAAATTATTTTGTTTATTAAAGGAAATATCAATTTTTTAAGTCATTAAGTTTATTAAGATGAAACTCATTTTCTAAACCACGTACCTAATTTATTTAAGATAAGACTCGTTATTTAAATCATTTTGTTTATTAAAGATAAAAGCAATCTTTTAAATCATTCAGTTTATTAAAGATAAAACTCATTTTCTTTTATCGTTTAGACTATTAAAGACGAAAGTCGTTTTTTAAATTATCTTATTATTAAATTCATAAAATGAGTGACTTCTAATGAACCAAACAAGTATAAAATAACTCACAAGAAGCATTTACTTGACTAATTGACAATGACATTTATCGAGCGAATGAAAAGCACCGAGTGTCTATAAGAAAACAAAATGATAACGTAGATACCGATAAAAATATATTGGTACTACTTTTCTGAAACATGATGTCATTCTATATAATTTAAGTACAGATATTGTGACGAACGAAAAAAATACATAATTTATTTTCAAACCAAGTGAAAAAGATATTTCTTAGAAAGTAACAGAGAAACAGAGTTACTATACTTTCTTCTACGCAAATCATGTAATTGTGTAAAAAATATTTATTACATGATGCATAAAGAATAAGACAGAGATACTTCAATCAAGCCAAGTAATTTGCCTTATAATTTCTGAACAATTTTTGTGATCGAAATTGAACATTTGGTAGCAAACAACTTGAGTTATTTTTCCTAGCCTGACAAATACAAAAATATATTCCACATATCAACAGCTGAACCTAGTTTTCCATAAGAATGACACGTTATAAGTGAAATGAGAATATTAACAACATGAACGAACTTTTTATCTTCTGACGAGGATTTGTAAGTTTTACTAAAGTAAATAAAATTAAAAGTAAATAAGAGTAAAAAGTATTTAAAAGTAAAATAATGTAGATATGATGCTGAGCTTTGATACGTTACAAGTGAAATGAGAATATTAACAACATGAACAAACTTTTTATCTTCTGACGAGGACTTGCAAGTTTGAGAGTTCAACATCATTTCTACATTATTTTACTTGTCGTAACTATGTTTTATTATTTCCTTATCAGTTCTTACTTGTCTAACAGTTCCTCGATGATTTAAACAATCCTTCCACAAGGTATCATAAACACTTTCTCGTTGGGATCAAAGTACGCAGCATATTCTTATTATTTCGTTACCACATTAAAGATGAACAGTGTCTCGGTAACGCACAAAAGTTTGTCTCTTTCGTGCAAAGTTCAAGATTGACTTTTACAATGTTGAAACCCGGCTGACTCGAGTAACTTCAACTTGCTCCGTCTATTCCCTAGGTAAAAACAGCAACTCGTGATTCCATCAAATACTACAATAAGGCCACACGCGTCGTCAAAGACAAATCCGACCACTCGCAATCTTCTGATCGATACACTTCTGTGAAAAGGAGTCGATAAAAAAGCGATTGGCTTGCGGCAATGCGCGAATCGTGGCTGCCAAAAAGGAGCAGCGCGGCATCGACGAAGGCCAATGTCGATCAATCGAATGAAACTTGTCACGCTGTTTTATGACTTACTCTCTTCAACGAGACTAAGTCAGCCGCCGATACGACGGCGAAGGAAGGGGACGAGGACCATGAAATCGTCGGCGAAGGCAAAGTTACGCCACTGTGAAGTTTGTAACCATCGACGCAACAGGGAACAGGGGGTGAAACCTCGCAATTAACGCGAATGCCAGTAGACCGAGGGCGGTAAATCTGTCAGATCTCGAATAACGCTTCAAGTTTTTACCGGGCCCCGACGAAATGCTACCTCGAGTGGCGGGAACTTCTCAAGTGTTGAACGTGCTCGTAGCATGTCGTACAACCTTTGCTATAGAACACTTTCGACGGATCCTATTGCGTTATGAAACGAGTGGTTCGATGAAGGTGTACGACGTGTATGTGAAACGAATTAATTCATATTCATGCTGTACAGAGGGGCTCACTTTAATCCACCCACGCAAAATATTTCTTACGTCAAGCAGTTCTTAACACGTGGCGAGCTGATTTTGCAGGAGGACACGAAGCCTCACACACGCTGGGTATTACTCTTGTTACGACGACAGACTCTCCGCCTGGACCGGGCCACACGTCGCGGGCAGGATGACAATCAGATGTCTTCACATCCTCAGTAGTCTCGAGTACCCTCCATAAATCCCAGGCATTTTCTATTTAACATCCTTCAGACCGACAAAATATTCTTTCACTGATCGTCTACTACGGGAAGATACGTGAAAGTTGGTTTCTCTCACGTTCAGTATCTTCCGTTAGCGACTTTCTCTCGAGGGCGGCTGAGACCCTTCCCAGTCCACCAGCCGTCTATTATCCAATCAGAAGCAATGTCTACTGCCCATACTTTCCTAGCCAAAATTGTCATCAACAAATCCGATGGTTCCGTGCGCGAGACACACCCATCCTTAGCTTTCCTCAGCCACAGCATCGTCACCGAACGGCACTGATTTTCCATCTTTCGAACGGTCAACACCTTTGACCGCGTTTCCACCTTTGGATCAGTCACCTACTTTACTTATACATACGCACCAGTGTAACTATATTCGTTACAAAGTTGTCGGAATAAACTGTAACTTATAATTTGTTATATCAGTGTCACATCCAATTTAACTACCTCTATTATCCTAACGTCGATCGTCTAATCGTAACGGGAATTTACGACTCCCGTTGACGTGCTTCCTCGCGATCGCGTCTCCCCGCGAGTGAACGAAACAACTGTATTACTCGAATAAGAAATATTTAGTACGAGTACTTGTTTGTTTGTCTTATGCCGAATCTCTTTCCTGCAGGAAAGCTGTTGAGGTGCTGAGACGAGTGTTTTAGTTCTACGTATTTGCCACATTACGGGCTTAAATGTTCACTTAAATCCTGAGATAAGGACTGCTGTTCCAAGCTGTACGTTATTCGAAGAAATGTTTGAAATGAAACTTGCCCTGTTTCAAGGGGGACGTCTTATGATAATCAGCAGATTTGTATGAGTGAAGGCGTTCCAAGATGACCTTTGCTTTTTCAAATGGAACTCTACATTTTCTTATAAGCCTAAGAAAAGGGTTGAAAGAAAGTTTAAGATTCGTACTTGTGTACAATAATTAATCTGTATTAATAATATCTTTGTACTGAACATTTTTTACCACGTGGATAACAGTCTATTCTGGAGACGAATAATATCTATTTTTTTATTTAAAATTATGGTGTTTCTTGGCACCGCATATTTTTTAAATTTTCTTCTGTCCTTTACTGTATTTACGTGGATCGATTAAAACGAGACACCTTGTATTTTTGTATCTAACCTCGCTATTCGTGGATTCCCGTATCATCAATCAGCAAACTTCCAGATTCATTTCGACCAAAAATAGTTCAAGGTTTAATTCCTATAAGGAACGTTTTAAGGAAATTATATGCACATAATACTTGCGATTGCTATGTCAAGATGCGATGGAGATAGCAAAATCTACTTGCAGTCACGAATGTCTATATGGAGCTAATAAATCTTGTGCATCTGATTTGCCAACGAAATTCAAAACGCAATCTGTCACGAAATTATTTATCCTCAATATGAATATAATTATTATTATTTCGAATTATTATTTCTAAAAGAAATTTTAAAAGTTCAAACGTTTAACTCGAGAAAGTCTTGAAATAAGATTACATCAGAAATTAAGGTACTTATTAATAGAACAGTGAAAAATTTTGATTTTTTATTGTAAAATGCTCAACACGTTAGTGAGAATACTGTGGTATAAAATTAAAATGCAACTTCTCTTTGTAAATAGTTATTAACAACGCTAGAAGATGGTGTCATAACGTGGTTTCTATAGAGGAAAGTATAAGTGCCAATAAACATTAGTCAATAGTTTCTTGGCTTCTGTCTATGCCATTTACCTAAATGAATGGAACACCGAGTTTTCTTTACAACTAAGAGGTGGAATAAATCTACAGGCTTTCCTACAGATATAATTTTCTTCTTCGTGAATTTCCATAAGTTTCCTTTCCCCCCTGGAAAACTTGTTTCTTGCCACTTACAATGTTTTCTACAAGCACTCTTCAATTTTCTCACCGCCAAGGACATTGACTTACCGACATTATTATAATACGATATTAAGCCTATTATTTATCTGATTTCATGTAGATACGTATAACGCGTGTATGTAATTTTTGTAACATTATATTTTATATCTTTCTGCGTTACGCTTTTTATGGATGTCGTTTGTTGAAACCCCTGTCGTGTAATATGGAAAAAAAAATGTAACCATCAGTGTAAAAACCGTGTGTGGTTTCGTCACTACGCGAAAACCACGGTAAGGTAAAAAAAAATCTATTCAGGTCATCGCGTGGAATAGAAAATTATCGGATATAACAGTAATTGATTGTATTGGGTGTAAAAAATAATGGAACTTTATTCAAGCAGATCTACCATGTACGAAAAAAACGCTAGGAATTAATAGCGTGAATAGTTTGTGTAAAATGTAGGTACAAAATATATTGCGGTTGTTAATTTTTAAACGACAATATGATTATCTATTATTCGTTAAATTTGTATTGATAATTTAGATTTATTACGCACGTTATAATAATTAACTCCGTTCTGGTATTAATCATGCTTTAATGCTAAATAGGCCTATATTTGTAAATTAATAAATCGATTCGTTACGATAAAAAATGATGTGCAGACCTTTAAAAGAAATATGTATTAATGCTTGCTAACGCTGTTCCAAGCGAGTCATCAATTTTTTCACGACAATTTACATAAAACAATTACACAAACGCGTATTATATCGCAGATATTCGAATAAGGTTTGTAAATTCAATTATCAGTACGGTAATATATCGTAGCGAGTTATTGGACATCAGCTTATTATTTTCAAATTTAAGAAAATTAGTTTTGACAGAAAAAAGCTTTTCCATGAATTCTCAATCGCGCTCATCGCTACTGAATCTTTCTTCGTTTCATTTTCATTCACGATTGTCTCGTTCGAATAATATTCTTATATCACTGACCTACTTTTCTTTTCCTGCAATCAATTGCCCCCGAAACACATCGTTTTACGTCTCGTAGATTATGGCACAGTGACTATAACGTGAATTTTTTTTACAAACAATACGTTATATTTGCTACAAATTACACGAGACTCATAATATCCCTGTTCTCTGTTGCGAATGTTGTTCGACTTTAAACGCACTGCTATGAAATTGTAAAATTTCCCACTGCACGATTTGTTACTTACATATTCATTACCGAGAATATTACAGACTCTTTTTGCTACTAGCGTTATATTATAGTGATTATCGCGATTTTGGAATTTCCACAGCATTACATAATGCGAATTTAGCCAGTCCAAGTATTACAACAATCTTTAAACTTCAACGACTTTAAACATTTTAAGAAACGTTTCTTCTCTTTACATAAAAGTATAATTCGTGTTTGCCGCAGCTATTTGCATATTTGTGACATGCTCTGGCAAAAAGAAGTTAACGTGCGAAAATAGCTTTCCGAGATAAACGCGTTTAAAGTTACGCAGTCGGCTCGTCTCTTTCGTTCTCACCTGTGTTTCGTTTCGTTTAAGGCTGATCAAGGTATGTATACGTACGCTCCACGTTACTTTTAAGCGCTGAGGCTTGTACGATCAATTAAACACGTTTCGCAATTCTTCTTAATGCAACAAGTGTCTACGTTCGTTGTAATCGCGAATTCTGAAGTAAAAAATTATTGGAAATTTGTTGTTGGTCTCGTCGCAAACAGCATATTTCCGTTTATGAAAAGCAGAAAAGAGTGAAAATCGATTTTTGCTCATCTAACTCCTTTTTACCAGAGCAAGTCACATTTGTGTTTCTAAATTAAAACCAACGTCATAAAAATTCTCACTCTAAAATTTTATGTTGATTATTAGCCATCCAATAAGACGTAGCAATAAAATATGTCGATTTCCCCAGTTTCCATCGTATTTTTAACAGCACGTTGCGCTTTGTTCCGACGTTTTCTTCGGGGTAGTGGTGAAATTTCAGGTTGAAAGTAGGAAGGCCGAAGAACCACAAATACATCATAAAAATGATGAAACATATTTTTCTTAAGAAATATACGAGGTTATCTGATTTTTCCTAAAAATATAATATATTTTATGGGGCCTGCAAATCTATTTACACTTTTGTAGTATATCCGAATGAAACTATAACTTTAGAGTACTGACTGTAGAGTTGCGCAACACGTGAAGCATAAATGTGCAAAGTTAACGATACACAAATACGCCAGTTAATATGCAGTTAATAGAATTTGAATTATTCCGTTGAAATACTGCTGACACGTAAATTTATGCGTTCGAACAGATGCAGACAGCACACCACATTGTAGAGCGAAGTGAAACTTGGAGTTTTGCGCGGTTGCAGCGTGCAATGTTAGAATTAGATGGATATTGAGGTTCGTTTTTTTCTAAAACCAGCGAGATTTTGCCAGAGTCGAGAGAATTTTTAAATCGACGTGTTCACGCTGCTGTTCGTCACCGGGCGTCAAAATGTCAGTTTTTAATGAATGTGGAATTACAGGGTTTTCTAATTAGTGCGATATACCGTCTTGTCCTGTTCGTTTTAATCGCGCAAAAACTTTGACTACCGTTCGATCTCTACTCGCTGACAGCTTTTTTCTCGCTGCCGTACCACTAGCAACGCCAACTCCAAAGCCATAAAGTCATAAGTCATAACGGCGAGCAGGTAATTTAGAACTTGCAGTCGGAGCACCTATTTGCATCTTATGACTCAATCTGACCGTTTAAAAGTGACTTACAAATGAACCGAATGATTGAAACAGATCAATATTCAAGCAACTCATTACATAAATCACGGTTGATTATATTCGTCTGGGGCAAACTAGAGGCAGAAAAATTATATAATCAGAAGCGTAACAAGAATCACAGAAGCGAAAATACGGGGATAAATAACGTTAAAGTCGTAAAGTTAGCAATCTGCTTGGGCGAGAGATTATTCACAGGAAATGACAGATTAACGTTTACTAAGTCATTTTCTACTACATTGAATACTATTGATAGTTTGCCCGCACCACGCATAAACCGCAATGGTCTGAAATTAATTTAAGGAGCGTATACATTGCCTCACATATACCTCGTATATGCGGTTTCGATTTTAGATTTAGTTACTAACTTAATTAAGTCACGTGATATTGTTTCCGCGGTACGGAATTAATTGTATATTTCATTTCGTGTCAACTTTAACCTGAAATTCTGTCAGTATCATGTAACGTTTAACTGATAGTGCAAGTACATTCAATTTCCGCGAGAACGGATTTCCAAGCGTGTAAGTATGAATAAAAGAAATCACAGTTTTGGTAGAAAATATTTTGCAACAGGTTAAAATCTTCTTTACCTTGGTGGATAGTTTTAACAAGCAACCAGCGTGAATAAAAAAATGCTACGTGAACATCCGTCATTCTACTGTTAATCATGCAAATTTATATTTTTATAAACACAACTGACAATATTATAATATTGGTGGAAACGTTACATCTTATGCAGAGATACGTTTTACTCGAGAAACATCGTAATGAATACTGTACTTTGACTGTTTTATATATTCCTCTGACTTGTACGCATTCTCTGTATTTTTCAACATTACAATTTTTCATAAATGCCATAATCGTCTGCAGTTTACTTGGAGTATAAATGTCCTATGATATTTCTAAATCTCACATCGTAATAACTTTTAGAAAAACTAACGATTTTCAAGCATGAGTAGATAGATTAATACTTTCGCACGCAGAGGTACAAGTTGCAATTTCAAATTTCAAAGAGAGCTTCATTTTTTAAATGCGCCCATAGCAATGATCATAAAAGATATAACTTAGAAGAAACGAAGCTGGCACCCCGCTGGGGGTAGCCACCCACATGCTATATTTATTTTTATTTTATTTTATTTTTTTTTTCTTCACCAATAAGATATAACGCTTTACCAAATGTCCATAAGGACAAATTGTAAAATAACCAAAATAAAAAAAAAAACCCATAGCAATGCATGAAGTTGGTACATACAAAGTTACGTATACTTCGCTTGGAGCCATTTAATATCGTTCCACGACACTTTGTTTTGTCCATAACCGTTTAAAAAATATCTTCGGTTCTAACTGCTCGGAACAGCCCGTAAATTCAAAATTAATTGCGCGAACAGAAGCCATTTAATCGTGTGAATTAAAAAGTTTGATCCGAAGCGTTTTATCTTCGTTTAAACGGTTCCTCTAAGGCTTAAAAATTTAAATGGCTGAATTTGCACAGATTTACAGCCAAATAATAATTGTATCCGCTTTCGTATCGTCACTTACAATTTCTAATCTTGTAATATTTGTATTTATCTTTCATGTTTTTACTTCTACAAGATGATTCATCTTTTTAAATTTACTAAAGCAATTTTGAAAACAAATATTGGAGGTTGTATAGCACGGACGTAATAGTGACAGTATGTGCAAGCATTTTTCGTTTGCAAACACGAAACACACGTTCGAGCCTCGCCTGTTACTGCGAGATAATGTAGCATGATTAATACGAAAGAAGGACAGGCTGTGTTCGTTCGATGAAAAACAAGGCGACATAATAGTTTCGTTTGAAACAACAAAATAATACACACGGCGGACAAAAGAACATGTACAACTCTGTCGTGCGCGTAATAATTAAAATCCGTTGCAGCGGGTAAAACTGATGAAGTTGTGACGATGAAAAGACAAAGTTCAATGAGAGCAATAATTATTATGACCCGTCCGTGATGTGATCCGAATAATGTTATTTATTGGATATTTCTGACGTTTGGCGATAATGAATTATGGAATGTTAAACTCATCGGGATTTTAATCCCGGGAATTCTACCTTCGTATTTCATTACGCGAAACATTAATTACACGAATTGTTATACAGCGAAATTGCGCGATTTCAGCTAAACAATCGGGTTGCGCAAATATCGATGAAAAAGGCGCAAATACACTTGTGGCCAGCTAATTTTTATTAAGCACTGCTCCATCGAGTCATCTCGACCACCATTGGTTGTATAATTGACAAGCCTTTTTTAATTTCTCGATTCATAAACTGTAAACATT
The DNA here is from genome assembly GCF_905332965.1 of Bombus pascuorum. Taxonomy (NCBI): domain Eukaryota; kingdom Metazoa; phylum Arthropoda; class Insecta; order Hymenoptera; family Apidae; genus Bombus; species Bombus pascuorum. Next base: position 1,747,602 of record NC_083494.1, read on the forward strand.
CGAAACGCGCAGATTTATGTTAAAACTGAACGTTTCGAGGTAAAACGTTTTAAGAAACATACAGAAAGTAAGGTAAATCTCAGAAACGACTAGGAAATTATTAAAATCTTATCTGGTTTGAAGCTTATGTAAAAATATAAATAAATCATTCATGCTGTTTGAAGGCCACAGTACGCGACATTAAAACCTACGCGCATGTGGCAGAAAATCCAAAAGAACTGAAACTGTACCAAGCTGTCGAGTTGTTCCATGTTATATCGTTGTAAAATAATAAATTACTGTATACAAATAAATAGTTACGCAAGGGGACCATCAGCAACTATACAACTATACAGAGTGTTGAAGAAAAGGATGCAAGATTAGGTGAAACAAAAAATTATCTGAATCTCTTATTTGCAAGTAAAAATATTTGAAAATAACGAGTATGTGATAGCTAATGAACAATCGTGTTGTTATCGATTTATGTATCGCAATTTTTATTAAAATAACGAATCCTAGTAAAATATACAAATTAATGAGAAATTAACCGTCGAAAGTAACACTTGTCTTATTAATTATTAAAAATTAACCGATAACATATTGGAAACGTGATTTAAAAATTATTGTTTAAATTGATCACGATGTAAGTTTAGATAAACCTTTCTTATCTGTCCTTAGAAATTAAGTCTAGCAATAAACATCTTCTGCAGAATATTTTGTTATAAGTTTTGCTACAAATGTGTGCCATAACTTGCTTCGTATCGTATCGTAGTAGAATCGACATTTATCATTCATGAACATTCGACCTCGTGAGCGAGTTTCTTCGTTCGACGTAAACAAAGGTATTGTTTCAGAAGTCTGTCAGCTCAAGATTCTCAAAGCAAAACTATTACTAATATATACAGTAGCGGACAAAAGTTTAAGACGATGATTTGTAAACCGGATTACAAACATCTTATACGCATATTGTTCTTCTATTCGGTTTGTCTCTTTGGAATAACGTAGCTGTATGTTTGACCTTCGTAACCTCAGACAGTCAGTTGTTAAATACAAACAATGTAGGAGTTACAACAGTTAGTTACCGCCTAGCACTTGGAAACAGTGGACATTAGTTTAAGACGATCTGTGTAAAACGTGAGTACGAGTACAGTTTTTGAACATTTTGATTCTGGAATGTCAAAATCATTGTTTAGTGTACCTTTTATTGCTTAAAATTCATTTAGGTAGGAACAGACTATGGGTAAATCAAAGAATTTACTTGAAAACGAAAGGGAACAAATCGTAAGGCTGCGAAAGCAAAGTAAAACCTTCACCGAAATAGCAAATATAGTGAACAGGTCAGAAACAGCTTGTAAACAAGCTTGGTATAAATGTTTAAAGACAGGCATGTATTGCGATCAACCGAAAAACGGAAGACCACGGAAAACAACACCGAAAATGGATCGCCGGATTCATCGATTGAGCGAAAAGGATCGTTTTCGTAGTGCAAATAATATTGCTGCGGAGATAAACTATGAAAACGATACACAAATTAGTGCTAGAACTGTTAGGAGAAGATTAGAAGACTTTAACTTAAGAGGACGAAAACCCCAAAAGAAACCACTGCTGAGTTCTAGGAATCGAAAAAGACGACTTGCATTTGCTAAAGCTCATAAGCATTGGACAAGTGAAGATTGGCAAAAGGTATTGTTTTCTGACGAATCGAAATTCAATCGCGTCTGTTCTGACGGGATACGGTACGTTAGACGTCGAATTGGCGAAAGTTTGAAAACACAGTGCGTTTTAAAAACTCTTAAACATGGTGGTGGCAACGTTATGGTGTGGGCGTGTTTTTCTCGAAGCGGCCCTGGTCCGATATGTCGTATCAATGGAATTATGGACCGTTTTCAATACAAGGACATACTCAAGAACACAATGTTACCTTTTGCACGCAACAATATGAGTGATGATTTTATTTTTCAAAATGATAATGATCCGAAGCACACGGCTCGGGTTGTGAAACAGTTTTTTCAAGAAGAAAATATCACCGTGCTGCCGTGGCCGTCGCAATCACCAGACATTAACCCAATCGAGAATTTGTGAAGCATCATAAAAAAGACAGTACAAGGTTATAAACCGAAAAATTTAAATGAACTTTACTCTACGATTGAAACAGCCTGGAATAATATTACGGTAGATTAATATAAAAAATTAATAGATTCTATGCCAAGAAGATGTACCGAAGGGATAAGAAATAACGGATATTGAACAAAATATTGAATTTAAACAAAAATTGTGTATATTTTTTAACCAAAAATTAATATTTTTTGTATAGTCTTAAACTTTTGACCGACGAAATATTATACAGATTTCGTTCCTTTTTTATAACTTAGCTATTGAGCAAAATATCAAAATGAAATTTTTTTTCTAAGTGTACAAACAAATGTACAATTAGTTAATACCAAAAGTAGAACACCGTATTTATATTTTTTATGGAAAGTAAATCAATTATTTATTTCTTCCATTTCGTCTTAAACTTTTGTCCGCTACTGTATAAACAAAGATTAACATAAACGTGCACGAAGTGAAAAGCTTTTTTGCTATAATAAATACTCGATATGTTCTCCTTCCATCGCAATACAAAACTCACATCTGCGTATTACGGGTCGTTCGTGCTGACAACCTTGAGCCAACATACTTGTGAATCAATCTCATTGTTTACGTTCGACGACGAAACTCACTCGTGACATGGAATATCGTGAATGAGAAAAATCGACTTTACGTCGCAAGGATTGATCGCAGGACCTATGTTGATTAGGCGTCTTTATGGTCCTTCTGGGTGCTATTAGCTTTTTTTCAAGTCTTCGATCCTCTTTCTTAACGCCTTGTATATTCATCGTTACGCGGATATTTATATTTTGTAATAAAAATCCCACATTTGTGTATAATAACATTAAATTAAATACCTACTGCATATATTTCCACATTTCCTTTTTATTTGAGGAAATAAATTAAGGTATTGTATTTGTTCTTCTTTAAGCGCGAATCCAACTGACATTTTTAAGTAAATTTTTTTTAATTTTGCATGTAATTTACGTGAACCTCCATTCAAAGAGCTACTTATTCTAATTGGGCTTGTCCCATGTGGAAACGTATGTACATCTATTTCTTTTATCAAAAACAAAGATCAAATAATTAAATGAAATTAAAAGGGAATATCAAATGAGATGATACATTAATTAAATCATATATCAACTTGTCTTTCTAATAAACGTTATAAAGCAAATTAAACTTTTACAGTGGTGTAAGTTTTTATGTATCTACAACTCTTTGTTATAATATTCTTACTATAGAATTTCTATCACATTTTAATGTAATGTATATAATTCGTATCAGAAATAATAAAAAATAAAATAAAAAATAAAAAATAAAATAATAAATAATAATATCCATGAATGTTTATCATTCTTATTTTTAATTGAAGATTTTACTATTGATATTTTTTACACTAATCTCACGAAGGTATTCCAAGTAGATGTTTTCTGCGAACATCTTAATTACCATATTCTCTGTTAATAAATTCCCTAATTGAAACTAATAATGACATGCCTATTAATATAGATGAACATTGCAACTACGACTGATAACTTCAAGACAACTGAGAATGCTTCAAATCATAATTGATTCAAATAATAATTTAATGTCAGCAGTAAAGGAAAAGCTGAAGCAACCAACTCATCGTAACTTCAATCGAGTTTGCTTCGCATTACACGAGAAGCATCTAATGATTTCATAATTATAAACGTAAAACGTATTTTTTAGTGCCAGAAGGCGTTGAAAACCTCGGTTTAACGAACAAATCTGGCCTCCAAATTAAATTCAGTCATACTAATTGCGCTCTGCTAAAAGGAGCATGTGTTTCAAGATCTAAATCATGTATAACGTAAAAAGATACGTACAAAATAAAATACCGACCTGGTGGATCTAAAATAGATATAGGTGAAACAAAAAATTATCTGAATCTCTTATTTGCAAGTAAAAATATTTGAAAATAACGAGTATGTGATAGCTAATGAACAATCGTGTTGTTATCGATTTATGTATCGCAATTTCTATTAAAATAACAAATTCTAGTAAAATATATAAATTGATGAGAAAATAACCGTCGAAAGCAACACTTGTCTTATTAATTATTAAAAATTAACCGATAACATATTGGAAACGTGATTTAAAAATTATTGTTTAAATTGATCACAATGTAAGTTTAGGTAAATAAACTTTTACAGTGGTGTAAGTTTTTATGTATCTACAACTCTTTGTTATAATATTCTTACTATAGAATTTCTATCACATTTTAATGTAATGTATATAATTCGTATCAGAAATAATAAAAAATAAAATAATAAATAATAATATGTCTTATCTGTCCTTAGAAATTAAGTCTAGCAATAAATATCTTCTGCAGAATATTTTGTTATAAGTTTTGCTACAAATGTGTGCCATAACTTGCTTCGTCCTTGCTAATAACCCACTGCATACTAAAATTAATTTTACCATATCGTAATAATATGACACTGAAGAAATATCCTTGCAATTTCTTTCACTTTAACCTTTTCTTTCTTCGAATTGGCAACTCTGTGCGCGAGTACCCGTTGGAATGACGAAATCGGAAGCTAAAACTTGCAACATGTTCAAGGATTAGAGCTTGCGAAGAATTACGTAGTAATTAGAGAATTTCAACGAACAACGATAGAGAATTTGGTCACATTCATAAACACGTCGGTTTCTCTTGTGATTATATAATTAAAAAATATCTGGTTTGAAACAAGCAAGCGTTCGGACATTTTTTCCGAAACAACAAGGAGGGAACAAGGGAAAACGAATACTGTGAAACAAATAAGTTGCGTGCCGTTTTAATTGCCACGGATTATGAAAAATGGCATCGTGAAAAAATGGTAACAGGAATGTGAAATGGCCATGCATGGACGGCGATTACATCAGGACGTTGATCACGCATTTAAATTATTATCAACGTAACAATTCACCAGTTTACAGACGATAAATAACAGTCGCGTTCATAATGAAACATTTTCACCCGTTAGCTACTACGCACCCGCTAAATTCTCCTCGGCTGAAATTTATTCAGTTACAATTCAGAACGCGCGCTGCAGAATTTATTTCGCGCTTACGTAATCGCGATATTTTCTCGCCGGTCGCAGGAAACGCGCGGAGGGTCTGCAGCCGTCAGAGCCTCGTTCCAATCGTAATATCGCAGAAAACAGATAATTACGAACGAGTTCTCGCGACAACCATAAATACGCGCCAACCATTCACCTGCATTAACTAACGATAAACGAATCAACCTGGCTTGCTCGTTTCTTATAATTATACACCTCTTCTGAAAGAAGATTACTGCGCGTTCGATTATGCTACTGGGTCCGGCGTTGAACTCACCGTGCAACCATCGTTTTTATTTCCAACTTGACAACCGTTTCGCGTTCCCATTTATCGCGAGAGGCGATACGCGCTGAAACGCTTGACAAATTTTATTGTACGCGCGTAAATATCTGCCGTTGGTAAAAATACTGCGCGCCAAAAGCTGGCGAGTCAGTAGATCAACAATCGGACGAGGTAGTGCACATTAATCGACAAAACTAATTAGATCCTCGTCGTCATCTATCGAATAGCAATTGCCATGCCAACAAATCTTGCTGGTAGACGCGACGACTATACTAGTGGGCCACATCGAGTATAGATCAATGGTACTGCGAATTATGCAAAGTTTCATGTTAAAAATGACGGAAAAATTGCCAACATCGACGATCAATGATTTGCAGCTTCGATCTGTCTATGATGTAAAACGATCAAAGAAGTGGAACGTATAAGAGTCACACGACTATCGCAGTCAGATCGCGCACCTTTGGATCGATGGACATTTGAAGAAGAATAACTACAAAATTAACAGATAATATATTTTTCTTCCTATTTCTCATATTTTCCCTATACAATTTATTTCTGTAGACATTTGGCAGATTAATGTAACCGTTGGGATTTGTAGCATGTGAATTGGTCATCTCCATCGAGATGCCATTGCAAACCAATGCGTATACGTATGTATATGCTGTACACATTCATACCTTTGTAATGACAGTACTAATCGATCATTTATGTCGAAACTAGGTCATATGGGTGTTTCCTCTTTAATCTTCTAGAGATGTACGCTTCGTAAACAACAGATAATAATTAGATTACTAGTTTATTAGTATAATATGATATAATTGGTTTCCAGAAACTAATAGATTCGCATTGAAATACTGGCGATCGTAGGAGAGAAACAAATTATGGCACAGTAATTTTTAAATAACATTTACAGCTAAACATTCTGAAAAAGATTATTAGTCTCTCAAATTAGCAATCGAATCAGAAGGTTTCTCACAAACTCGTAAAAGGACTATCCACGTTAATTTAAACAGTAACAATAATTAAGTAATTTTTAAATAACATTTACAACTAAACATTCTGAAAAAGATTATTAGTCTCTCAAATTAGCAATCGAATCAGAAGGTTTCTCACAAACTCGTAAAAGGACTATCCACGTTGATTTAAACAATAATATGGCACAGTAATTAATAAGTAATTTTTAAATAAAATTTACAACTAAACATTCTGAAAAAGATTATTAGTCTCTGAAATTAGCAATCGAATCAGAAGGTTTCTCACAAACTCGTAAAAGGACTATCCACGTTAATTTAAACAGTAATATGGCACAATAATTAAGTAATTTTTAAATAACATTTACAGCTGAACATTCTGAAAAAGATTATTAGTCTCTCAAATTAGCAATCGAATCAGAAGGTTTGTCACAAACTCGTAAAAGGACTATCCACGTTAATTTAAACAGTAATATGGCACAGTAATTAATAAGTAATTTTTAAATAAAATTTACAACTAAACATTTTGAAAAAGATTATTAGTCTCTCAAGTTAGCAATCGAATCAGAAGGTTTCTCACAAACTCGTAAAAGGACTATCCACGTTAGTTTAAACAGTATTATTTGACAAATTTTATTGAAAACCGGGAAATACGTCGATAAATTGTATATTGAACGGCAATGTATCGTCAATTTTGGGACAAATAATGAAAGTTTATAATTTATAAGAAGATGATAAATATACAGCAATATCCCTGTACTGTCTACAAGGTGGCAAAAGTGTTTGAGCAGTCTATGTCTAAAAATTAATTATAATATCGTTGGCGAATAGAACTTCACGTACAATGGCGGGCAAAAGAAAATTTAAGAGAAGTGGTACGAAAAGACTAGGATTTTACAAACAAAAATTATGTTTGACAAAAGTAATGAATAAATATCTCAGCGTGGACTACTACTGTTACTTAATATGGTAAAGAACATTTAGTACAAAAGTTATTGGCATTTATAAAATAGCAATTTTAAAGTTTCTTTTGTCCATCGCTGTATTTGCTAAATAGTTTCCCTGTACTATACGTGGTGCTGTTCGTGGCACGCGCAATTTTTTCTTTAACAAGTTTCAAATAAATCGGTCTCGTTAGAGTCGTTTTCAACGAACGGACGAAGCACACGAAGAGGTTGACACTGTTCACGTAGCGTCGTAACAATTTATCGACAATAGAACGAGGCAGAAGAACAAATTCATCGGGCCTCAACGTACGTTCGCGGTCTTAATTACGATTTAAACGGTAATTAAGTTTCCGATAGAATCACAATTCCAGTTACGCGTTGCAGCAGCGCTGCACTGCGGTTTGTTAAGTTTTTCTTCGTAACGCCCCGACTTCCCTCGACATTGTTCTCAATGATTTCTAAGAATTCTATTCATTTCGCATTAGCTGCGCTTAATTTCCCAAGTTTGCTTTTTATCACACTTTCTAAGATCTGTTTAAGTGCCTTAAAAAAAAAAAATAAAATAAAAGCAGCAATCATAACAGTTAGAACTAAAGATCGCGTTTCTATGCAGTCATGAGAAACTTAAACATACAAGAATCCATAAAACGCTGACGATATGCAAAGCCTGCATATGGAATATCCAAAGTACGGTGGTCTTTATAATATTCAACAGGTAATTCAAATTCTGATTCTTGACGATTCTTCGTATTACTCTTTAAATTATTATATCCATACAGCTGTGAATTTGCATAAAAACTCGTAGTCCAGCTATGAGCCAAATGAAAGAAGCTATATGTAATAAGAGAATTAGTACCTTATTGTTAATTTAGATGATTTCAGTTCAGGATAATCATCATACATAATATGAAATTGTTTTTGTCTTCTAGTAATCATTATCGATTACAGAAATTGGGTTTGTTTACGAATAAACACATAACCGATTAATTTAGTTAAACCATCAAATCATTAACGATGACGAAATTTTCTTTTCGGCTATGAATAATAATCATTATTATAATCGGTGAAGAAAATTTGTTTGGTTATTGGTAATCATTATGTGCGTTAGAATTTTCTTTGTTATCCATAGATAACCATTATCGATGACGACATTGTTTCTCGGCTTCCCGATAACCATAATCAATGATGAAATTTTTTGAGGCTACCAGCAGTCATTATCGATGCCAGATTTCTTTTTCTGGTCACTGGTAATCATTATGGGTATTTATTCACAAGTCATTATTCATTTTTGTCCCATTTTTGAGTAAAATGCATCGGCACTGATATTATAGTAAGATATTTTAGAAGAGGTATTTCGAATCTCCTTGTTTACTCGTATTTTACACGAAAAGGAATGTTTCTCGCGGTTTAGCTGTTGGAGTAAAATTACTTATCTCAATAAACACCTTTATTTCGTATTTTAACGTATAATCAGCCACAAGCGTCCACACAGACTCGCGCTTTTGTCAGAGAATCGTGTACATTATATTTGCATAACAGCAGAAAATGAATTTGAATTTGCTTAACATATTAACACATTCGCAGGAGGATCTAGGAAATATAAAGCATTTGCACACAAAAGTTTTGAAATGGAATTGTACCAGAAATTACGAAACTTCTGTATTTTACCAAGACTCTAGGATCATAAGATATTAATACAACGTTAAATCTGTCTTCTTATGGTTTCATCGACGTATAACAGGTATAATATCGCGGACATATTTATGAAATTATACTTTCTATATTTTTATCTCCTTTCGATATATTTCGCTGCGTGGACGCTGCTGGTCATCTCCATAATTATTTACATAATGAATTATATTCTTTCAAGTATCTGTCTAAGATCGATTAATAGAAATTTTGATGTCAAAGATAAATATGTTTCATAGTATTTGAAATTGAAAAGCTGTACATAGCCTCTCGCGGCTGGCCGTGAACGTATTTTTAAAATACACGTACCAATACACAGTTGTTTGAAAATATTCTCTTGAGAAGATTAATTATCAAACACATGTTTCTATCCGCAGTGACACGGACATTATGAAAGTTGAAGATATCTCTAGTCCTGTTCCAATAAAACTAAGAGAAAAATTAAGCGATTCTTAATAAATCAGATTCGTTCAGGCGCAAAAAATTGAACACGACAAAATGAAACCTATTTATACTGGAAGTTTTACAATCCGATAGAATAGAGTCTATAAATCTAAAATAATAAGAAACATCGGGGGCAGATATAGCCGAAAAAGCATGATAAATAACAGGTAGCGTCACTAAGGAGAATTAAATGTGTTAAAATATCGCTGATTAAGCGAATAAAAACGAGCGAGCCCACCAAACAAAAAGGCTACCGAAACACGATTGCTTTTCAGATTATACTGGACTTTGCAAATAAAAGTACATCATTGTTTCATTGTGAAGCGAGGCGTAACATTTTCAAGCATTATGCTTTACTGTAACGAGATCTAATGTCTCGACGATGTATCATTTGGCGAATGAACGCTCGATAATTCGACCAATGAGTAAAAGATAGTAAACAAATGTCGTCGGTGTATTTATATTTCGCTGTTTCCGCTTGACACAGTTTACACATCACGTTGAATTCAACTGACGTTTCTGAATTTGTCAAGACATTGTTTTTTCTGAAAAAATCGTTCAAGGCGTTTAAAAGCGAAATAATCGTGTCAGATCGATCTGTATGATATTTCTCCAAGCGATAAAACAAGCAACAACTGAAAAATATACGTACAAAGTTTGAAGCTGTTTGCGAGTCCAAATTTTTATTCGAATACAATTCACTGCGGTAATACGAATTAAATTGAAACAAATATTTGAACCATTTATGTCGAATACATTTTAGTCGAAGTACACTAGCTATAACAAAAGCAATCAGCTTGAAAGGGAAACATTGTTTCGCGGTCGAATAATCTGTATCTCTTTTTGACTTTCCACGGGAAGTATTGCAGATACTGTCTTGATTTTATCTGTTCCAACCTTGATTTCGTTTTCTTCCAGTTTTAAATTGAAATATTCTACTTAACATATTCTAATTTCATTTCATTTCGACATATTTTAATACTAATGAACTATTATGAAATGCATAATGGCACGGATATCGTAGTATGAATATTAATAAATTCATTAATAATTTTAAGTTTGGTTATTATTAGTATTGATAACTTTCACAGTAAAGTAGCTCCTATGAGTTGTTTTTTATGATTTTTTACTGAAATGTCAATTATAATTTCATCGTAAATATTATAAATTTACGTTCGTAATAGAAGCAGATGTGCAATTATTATTCTCGTTATTTGCAAGATTTCCGGTTAAATCAATATCCGAGATACAACTTAAGATTAATTTAAATTTCCTTTAGAAAATAACTAACACATAGATTAAATAGGAAACTACAAGAAAAAAGTAAAAACTTACTTATCATTGTCATCAAATGCAAAATAGCATCGTAGGCCAGGGGAAGACTGTACGTGTACATTGATGCAGTTACTGTGTACTTACCTGAAACAATTCAAATATAATTATATTAATTTTCTGTCGTATGTAATTACATAATTTTCTACCATATACTGTTAATTCCATAAAACAAATCTTTTATTGGAATATGACTTTTATTAACTATGTATTTGATTAAAAGATCAATTTATGGAATGAAAGTATTTGGCGTTTATTGTTTACCTTTAATTACAACGATATAAAGCACAAATTGAAATTGGTACTTCTTGTTTCAATTAAAATTACCACAATGTAATATAAAATGAAGGAAATATTCAGAACGATGAACAAACACATATAATGAGAAAAATAAATTTCAAAATTTAAATTATTGACTTAAAAAAAAAAAAATAGAAAAAGCTATTCTTTTAATTCTTTAGAGCAGCCGAATTTTTTGCGCCCTCGATTAAAAAATTTAAATTAGAGAAAATTATCTGGATTCTTGGCACGATTAGTTGCTACGTACATTCGATTCAAGTTATTTTAATTATCTTTGGAATAATTAAAATAAATTTCTACGTGCGTATGTGTAATTTGAAATGGCCCCAAATTAGAGATAATTACGATAAGAAAATGTTGAATCGTATTAATTCCATCAAACTATCAAACTATTATAAGGACCTGAAGCAATACAAAATGTTCGAAACTTTCCATTTCTCACGTTGACTGTGACGGTAGTCGTCGGTGATTCACCTTATTAAATTCCTTTAGAGTCATAAAGATAAGACAAATTTTATGGACTAACAAATTTTTAACAACGTGAATAACTCAGATAACATTGTCGTAATAAAATGTGTAAATACTATAATACAAATGCAATAAGCTATTGCTCCTGCAATGGTATAATAACATACAAATATACAACATAATGTAATTTTTTCAAAATTAATTGTTATGGTGTAGTATATTTCAGTCTATCACAGCTGCCACAGCAAAATATATTAAATTCGCGTGGCAGTCTGTGTATTAGCCACTCCGTCTACGTAAACGTATCCTCTGACTCGACTTCCACTCTACCAACATCTATAAGGAACAAATCTACCATACAGAAAGTATTATCCAGGATGCGTCACCTTCCATTTTTCTTCCTTTTCTGCTTTCCATTACACTGTCAGAGGAGAGAATGGCTTCTAAGACCTCGTTTACATCAGACAACTTTTAGTTGAACGATTGAGTTGGCCGACCTTAAGTCGTTCAAATTCATCCGTGTAAACACGGTGTCAAACAAGTTGAAATAACTTCAAGAAACTTCCATTCTTTTATCTTTGGCTGAACGACTTGGTCACTTCAACTATACGTTTATGGGTTCAATGGATGCTGCTGTATGAAGCCGCTCCAATAAAATCTATAATAATATATATACTTATACTCGCGATGGAATGACCAAGTCAGTTCAACTGGACTTGCCTAATGCAAACAGAGTTGGGGAAATGATGGTAAGAAAAATGTGTGCGACAAAATCTTCAAGCACTGCAGTCGATCGTAGCTGACAATGGGACACTTCGGTTGGCAGACAGAATGCAATGAAGATACGAATGTCGTGCCGACCATTGAAGCGTTAGACCGAGGGAAAGAAGCGAGAAAATTTAAAGCAGAGAATAGAGTGAACGTCAGCGAACGTCAGAGACGAGGCACGGTCATTGTCTGTTATTCGTCTTCGGAGACAAACAAGCGAAACAGGTATTGCAAGCAACGAAGATGAATTGCCGCGGTTGGGAGCCGCATCTGGTTCACCTAGCTAGGCCACCTCCCGTAGGAGTTTCTGGGCTCATATCGCGATCGTTACGTGGGATACGTGTATAGGCACATACGTATCAACCTCCACTCCGTTTTATGTCACCTGGTTCAAGCACTGCAACAACGAAGATAAATGGTCCCGTTCTGATTAAGACCTCGATACTCAACCTGGTCCCTTGTCCTTCGCTTCTCTATCGTATTGTCCTGTTTTGGTCTCGTTTTATACGTCTTTCGGTGGGAGACTCGATGCAATCAACGTAATCCTGATCGTTCGATAGGAGGAAGTAGCCTACGAGCAGTCAGTAGAGATCTGTTTTTCTGTTGTAGAACTTATGAATTTTAATGAGACCGGACTGGTTTTCAGCGGAAAAGCGCGTTGAGCCAGACATTCGCCGTTTACTTTTTCTTGGTTGACCAAATTTCTTTACTCCGGAAGGAATAAAGGCAACGTATATGGTAAATAGCTATAGCGACTAACGATATTTATGGTAATCGGTGATAACCTTGAAAGAAATTTTACGATAATCGCCCAATAATTGCTCTTTTTACATAAATTTTATCGTTTGTAGATAGAAATCATAAGTAACGTTGTGTATTTAAATTTTTGATCAGAGAGATAAAAATAAAGTGAGGCAACTGAAAATATTTAAAGATATTTATTAGATACCGTTATTTCCTGTTAATTCATGATAATTTATTTTATTTACATTTACAATTAATTTACATAGCGAATTCATTTATAAATTGTTGAGCTGGTTTGTTATGTTTACAAACTTTCATTATTCCGTTTCACTGCTCAAAAGTTTCGTTTAGAAACATCTAAATGAATTTTTTTTTTAATATCGTAAAAAATATAGAACAACGAAAAGAAAATAAAAACATAAAACAAGTAAAAGTATTTGTGGCTATAAATATCTTAAATTTTACTTATGCATCGATTAAATACCAAAAACCTGTAGTAAAAAGAAAAATTAATGAAAATACTACTGTAGAACTTTCAATGCTCTGATATTATCATTGTAATCAATAACAATACAAAAACAATTTCCTGCTTGGGAATTCTATTTGAATAGATACTCAAAAACGGTATAAAAAGCTGATAAATATGTATCGTATAATAATGGAAAACTGTAATTTTTGTTTATCGCATTATTAGCTAACAGTCTTTAAGGAAATGATTTATCCTGCGCACATACTGTTTATATTTGTATTTAAGTAATACCATTTGCATGTAATATGAGTAGAATCGTAAAGTGTGTCTTTGGAAATTACGGAAAACTATTGCGTTGCTAAAATAAAACGCACATTTTAATATTACAGCTTTTATGCAACACGATTAAATTGTATATTTAAAATAATATATTAAATCACTATATACGTACTATTAAAATTCTAGGTTTATTATACTTGGTATAAATAGAGAAATCTTTAGGGGAATCATAGTCTTCTGTTTTTCTGTGTGTTTTGAAGACACGAATGACTCTGAACGGTATTACGGTATAGCAAACATAGAAAGATCGTGGTAAGAAAGATAAAAAATGAAAGAAAGCTATGCAGTTCTAAGTTATCTTCTTAAATATAAATATTTGCGTAGCTAGATGAACATTAATAACTGATTTTCGCGAGATTGCAGGCATATCGCTTCGCGCATTTACTCGCCTTTCGACCGAAGCTTGGGCCTCGTCTTATCAGAAGTACAGATTTAAAAGCAATCTTGTCGCGATAAACGTTCTACGTTGATAAACGGAATAGAGTGAAATTCTGCTAGGTTCTCGCGAGATGGCTCGCGTCCTACGTACCATTTGTTCAACATGAAATTGACTATTAAACTTAATGCATGCTCAAAATAAACTTAATGTCGCACCCGTAAACCTTAATTTATTACAGAAGCTAATCTTGCAGAATAACTTGAGAATTTTTAAAGCGCGTAATATACTTGTAAATACGTATGCAGTTAGAAGGAAAAATATGTAAGCGAACAGGTAATGGAAATAGGTATTTATGAAGTTTAATCGAACCAGTACCAGCGTCATAAACTGAACTTTTATTTATTATAAAGCCTTATGTCTCATAGTACATAGATTATTTAATAAATAATTGAAATTACGGCTGAAGTACGATTATACGAACCTGTCGAGAGACAAGCTGGTTCGTGTAACCAGGTCGTTCATATAATAGGAGTCCACCTATTTTTCCCCACCCCACCTATGATTGTTCGTTCACATAACAGAAGCTCATATTCATATAAGAGGATTCCACGAAACATTCGCTGTTAAGTATATAATAACGTTACAGACTGCCATAAGAGTGTGTCACGTAACACGTGCTTCTGTCGTTTACATGATTATTGTTAAATGTTCATATAAGTGGATTTAATCGACGACAGTCCATGTAAGAGCTCGGCTAAAGTTCACATAACCAGACACTGCTACAATTTCCTTCGTATCAGCGCAGTGCCTCTTTAATATTTCCATTTTGTCTCCAGACAAGAATGAACAAAAATTCATTCTTACCTAAATTGATATTTATTTCTGTCTCCAACTGTAGATCCATAGAGTGTTTAAAAGCAATTTTGAGATCGCCTCATACGCGCTAGCAATTTTCTAATCGCGTTATACGAGGTCCTATCGCACTTGTGTACAGGATGTATCACAATGTGTGTGGCTCACTTCAGGAACAGATAGAAGGCAAGAAAACAATGAAAAAGGTTCATAGTTATTCGTTATAGTGATTTTTCTTCTTCGATAGTCCAATTGATTACCTTCGCAATTTGCTCATATTTAAATAGGTATGTGAATTTAAATCCACTAGATTTGTACTTCTGGGGCACTTGGAAACGATCGTGTATTCGACACCAATTGCTAGCGTTGAAGTACTTCGTGTATGTATACGACAAGATTGCCAACAGATTCAACAAGCACGTGGAATTTTTGAGAAATTGTGAAATCCTCTGATACGACGACTGCAAGCTCACAGCTTCAAGGTAAGCAGTTGCGGATCATCGAAGCACAAAAATGGCTATAAATTTGAAAGAAGGTCGGATAGAACACGTGTTTACGTGAACTGTTTTCACTCTTTTTGTGCCTCCTGTCTGCGCCTGAAATGGGTCCCACATATTACGATACACCTTGCGTAGACAAAACTTCCATTTACATGAAATTTCCTTAAGAATTAAATGTCACTTGAACAACAGCAGCGTAAATGTTTTCTAGTCGAGCGATGCATATCCCTAAGATCCTCGAAAGGTATGTGTAAGAGGCAATTTATAACCAGAAAATGGAGCGACTTAGTGACAAGGAAAAGATCGCTCCTTGGTAATGGCTTTTGTCGAAGGCACATGCTCGACGCTGCTTTCTGCGATGAGTTATCAGGCGGATTCAAATATTGTACATTTTTCAGAAGAATATGGTTTGGCTGAAATGCGATAGCGATCGTGAGAATCGAGATGATACTTTCTCAGTCACACTATGTCACAATTAACGGCGATCGACATCATCGCAGACTCTCACGAAAGTTAGAGCAAACATCAGCGAGTCGATTCTTCAACAAGGAGATAAAAGACACTTCTTACGAGCCTTTTATAAGAGTTGAGACTTTTCTCAGACATCTTGCACGCGGAGATCGCGATACGTGAAGATTGCTAAAGCACAGACAGGTGAAACATACGATATAGCAGCGCTCATCTACACAATAGGTTAGCTGGAAATATCCAATCGATCATTTGTTTCTTAATTAAGAAACTGAGAGAGAAACCGACAGACTGACACAAGAGGAAACCAAACAGGCTAAGCAATATGGTGTCTTTCGTGTAGATAGAACAGGTCGTTGCTATGTTTCATCTGAAAGAGATCACCTGACGAAGTACCTGAAGAACTCAAAATAAACGAAATCATAAGCATTGACTGTAAGATCTACAGGAACACCTCTATGTCACATAATCGAAAAGTTGGCTTGCGATGCGAATGACAATTACACATGAGATCCATTGAGACAGTCCTGGAGGAACGATATTAAAGACGTTAACATTCTAGTTCAAAATCAGTGGAAAAATCAGAGTAATTTCAATGATTCTATTTCTCGGACTTTGTTTTCAATTTTTTAATCTGATTATAGTAGTTGTTGCAGGCATACTTTTGTTGCTGTATGAACAACGCCACGAACTGCGTTCAGAGCCAGCAGCTTTGCATTTTGAAAACGTACAAATTCCTGTTCCGTTCGCGGAAAGTTGAAACAATCTCTGTTCAAACTAATTGCAACACGCTTTGTTCGGACAATCGAGTTTCACGAATAATTGAATAACTCGGTTTCCACGCGAGAGAAGACCATTTTTCCAAACTGTTTTATAAATATTAGTTGAAAAACATAGATAAAAACATCTGTGCTTAAACGCAAGTAAAAATGTAACGATTTCTTTCTTCAGTTTTTAGGTCCTGTTCCAATCTTTTACGAGGAACCGTCCACAAATTTTCCACTAATCAACATTTCCATAATCCATCATGCGGTTAATCAGTGTTCTGATAAATAATTGAGCTTCTACTGTATTAACAAGATTAGTTATACATAGTTTGTTACACGTAATCAATTATTTCTTGTTTGACAGCTAATATGTAGTACTTACTTGATTAGAGGCGTATACGCTACATATTATCATTATTTGGGAGAAGATTGCGGGCGAAGGAACATCCGAATCAAACGTAATTCCGATTGTCTATGGTAATTAATAGGGTAATGATCAAGCTCTAATTATTTCTTCCGCTCTGTTAACTCCTTTGCTACTCGATTAAGCCAAGTATTGCAATTGACTGTAGAATCAGGTACCGTTATATCTTACTAATTAATAATACGAAGCGGAGAACACACGAGTACGAAAGTATCGTAGAAAAGTTACAAAAAGGCCAGTTAATTAAAGCAAATAGGTGTATCTGCAGCGTTAACTTGGAGTAAATTACTTCCATTATGCCGTAATGTAGTTTTGATTAAAGTTAAATAAGTATTAAATTGGATATTTACATGAATTAAAAATTATTTTCTACCTATGAACAAATAATTCCTTCTACATAAATGGAACTAAATTGATTCTATTTGCAAATTTTAATTGGTTTTATTTTCAATAGCGGTTATTCTTCTTCCACCATGATCAAACATTGCTTTCAACTGTGACTTTGAAGTCAACAATACGTTCTCTACACAATGATCATAGAATGTCGATGCATGTAAGAATGTCACGATTACATCACAATACATTCCATTGACATGTAATATAGAGTTCATCGCATGTCTGTAGACCTCAGCAAGCAGTAATTTGCACTACGCTTACGTTTCATTTATGCTTTATCATTGCCCTTTATTATTACGTACCATTCTTTTCATTCGAAAGAAGAAAAATCCATGCTTGCATAATACTACATCAGTGTGTCCTATTCGATAAGTATCGTGATATAAGTGAAGGTGAGGTACGTACATCAAGTCTGTCTTGCGTAAATCTGTTCTTAAGAACTTCAAGTATGCTGTATATACATGTAAGATCGTAAATCTTGGGATAATTCAGATGATCAATTCTGAAGTCTGAAAATCGAGTTTTATTGTGAAAGTAATTACATAAAATACAAAAATAAACAACAATTGATATCCGTCTAAAACAACAAATAACAATAAATTACATAAACGAGAAATAACAAGTTCTGTACAATGTTTACCTGAAAATCGAGAATCGATTTTCAACGTCCTAGCTACCGATCTTTCTCCGTCAGTCTTCAAAATTTTAAATAATTATTCTGTGATCTTGTCTGTCTCTGATGTTGCTCTTTGTCCGTCCGTTTGGGAAAAGTGTCTCTCAAAAATGGCTGTCCGTAAAACATGAGAGGGTCGCTCTGTCCGTGAAACGAAGAAAGTCGTGCTACCCGTAAAACGAAAAGAGCCCCTATCCCACGTGAATTCTAGGGAGTTTACATACATAGGCAGTGGAGTTAATCCGTCAAAGACTTTGCAATATCTGATTGAATTCCGTAACATTAGTATCGTCCACTTTTACATATATCGATGCTGCGAATCTCACCAATTCGTTCTCGTAATACTAATTTTTCAAAAATGCTATCATTAGAAAAACGACTTTCTGTTTGCTATATTGAATCTCTAGCTATAGTGTTTGGTATTGGAAGAAAGCAGGATTAGCAATACACAATTCTTCTTACTTGGCCTTCTTTCTTCTTTGCCAATCTCCTTGACTCTAATATGCAACAATTGGATTTAACGTGCAATTTTGTTTTCTCTCTAATGAAATATTTATTTCCATTTGAAGCTTTGTTCCTATTCACATGGCGGTTTCTACTCGGCTCATTCGATGGTGTGTTACTAAATGGACGTTAAATTCAGAGCGTATCTAAGGGCAGTATGTAATTACAAGACTGCGGAGTTTTACGCATTTATGCAAATTCTGAAAATGCAAGAATACACAGAATGCACATAATAGACAAAAATATACGAGTTACAGTACAATAAGTGAAACGAAGTTTTAACAAGTGAAACGAATCTCTGTTTAAATTATATATTTCTCATTGTGTCTGTAAAAATATAAATTTGCGAAAAAATCTGTACTCTGATAATTACATATAGCCAGATACTAATTACGTACTAAATTACACTATTACGTAAAAGAGTTATACGCAATCATTTAAGATTATGTTGCCTTTTTAAAGTATTTTTGAAGGAAAAAACAGATGTACGACAGATGAATTGATTCAACGCAATTAATTATAATCGTATAAGTAATTAAAAACACCGGGAAGGGATTGAACGAAAATTAAATTCTTCTACCTGTTAAAATTAAAACGAATTAATTCTATTGGTGAATTTAACGAGAAACGAAATTTATTTAAAATTCGTTTCTATTTTATATTAACGACTGATCTACAATCTGATTCTGAAATAAATGATTAATTACGTCACGTGAAATGTTTCATTAGATAAGTACATGTTCATAACTTTGAAATATAAAGATCTTGAAAAATTGTACATGTAAATGAATTAATAAAACATAACGAATAGATATCATATTTCTCTTATATAATTATTCATAAATATATATGTAAGTTGAAACGTAAAATAATTAAAGGAGCTGAGCAGGACTGTATAAAAGTAGTCCACGAAACAAGATGCTAAATGCGATAAATTGGGTCAAACGTTTCAGTTCCAGTCCTTTGATATTAACTACCTTCGAGTTCATAATTATAATGGCTTCGAAAGAACGTTTTATAGTATAAAAATATTGCAAAATAATTTGACAAAGAAAATATATTCAATCGCCATATATTTATTTACTACAGGCTTTTTTCCCTAGAAGACTCAATTTATCATTTCTACGACAGCGACTGATAATCATAACATTTGAATGACAGAGGAAGAACTATGAAAAAAGAGATCGTACAGCAAATATCAACATTACACGATGATACGTATCGCTAGAAATAAAGAAGCACGCGCATTAAAATGCACTGTAACACAGATATGCATATTTGAAAGTGACAGTTCAGCTTTTCTATATCATCTGTGTACAACTGTGCACGCGTCTCACAGCCGTCATTTATTTCGCTGAACACCGTGCACTGACACGAGATAAGCAATGAAATCCAGAGGAACGAAGACGACGCCTGTGCACAGGATATGAACCGCCACGGTTGTCGTCGTTCTATTCTCACACGGTGTCCATCTCACCCGTAATCGCGTGCACAGGGCACTTCCAGACGAGCATTTTTTTTTTTTTTTCGCCGTTAAAAAAAAGGCAACCTCGATCGACATCGACTGTCACAGAGGGAAGAAAGATATCGACGATCACTGGATATCAGGCGTTCGTGTTTGATAAGCGTTAAATCAAGAAGATAGAGGACATTGGAGGACTTTCTTCGAATACAATATCTTTTTCGTGCTTCTAATTGAAAAAAAGAAAGGAATAAATGTCTTCTGGCGTGTGTAGTATAGTACATTAAATGGATCTTTTTTATTTTGTCTTACGCTGTCAAATTGTTTATACGAAGGTGTATTTACAGTGGCGATTAAGAGAAAGTTTAAACGATAGGGAATAGCAAATATCAGCATAATATTAGAAAAAAGAAATCTACCTGACAAGAACAATTAATAGATGTATAATACACAGTGGCTACAGAGAGTATTTTTACACAATTGTATTGATCATAGTAGTTATATACTATTTCATTAAGTCGAGACATATTAAATTTCATATTAGTAGTATTTTCATGTGACTACAAAAATGTAATAAAACCGAAAATTGGAATGGAATGATAAAAACAACGCTTCAAAGGCACATTCATTTTTGTATATATACATCAGAACAGGTAATTATTACATATTAATATTGTACAAAATGTGTATCACAAAGTTACCAATACATAATCATACGTACAAGCATGATGTTAAATATATCAATGTTAGACTTCCTTTTGATCATTAGTGCAGTTCACTGTCTAATGAAAGTATTTGTATCGTTCGATTTTAAATATCGTTCAAAGATCACATCGTAAGGTAAAACATGAGTTTACTCCAAATTGTGTGTCTGTATATGTTAAATATTAGCTAGTCAGAATATACGACAAAAATATTATTACGATTATTACTAATAATTATTCAAAAAATACGTATAGTAAATAAGTTGTTGGTTTCTTTGATTTCCTAGATCATCACCGTAGTTCACTGTTCGATGAAAGTATTTGTATCGTTCGATTTTAAATATCGTTCAAAGATCACATCGTAAGGTAAAACATGAGTTTACTCCAAATTATGTGTCTGTATATGTTAAATATTAGCTAGTTAGAATATACGAAAAAAATATTATTACGATTATTACTAATAATTATTTAAAAAATACGTATAGTAAATAAGTTGTTGGTTTCTTTGATTTCCTAGATCATCAGCGTAGTTTACTGTCTGATGAAAGTATTTGTATCGTTCGATTTTAAATATCGTTCAAAGATCACATCGTAAGGTAAAACATGAGTTTACTCCAAATTGTGTGTCTGTATATGTTAAATATTAGCTAGTCAGAATATACGACAAAAATATTATTACGATTATTACTAATAATTATTCAAAAAATACGTATAGTAAATAAGTTGTTGGTTTCTTTGATTTCCTAGAATATTAGATATATTTCATTATTGAAACAACTGACAAGACTAATAAATACCTTGTTCTCTATCCAGTAAGTTATACTGAAACTAATTACAAACATACATGCAATATGATATTTTAGATCTGTAAGATGGCAAGATATGTACGATAATTTCATTAAGCGAAATTAGAAGGTTTCGCAAGTGCTGTATCGTGTAACATACATAGCAATTTATATACATCTACTCTACAAGATATTTCAGACACTTCAAGAGTATAATCACCTTATTTTAATCGAAGCGTTCAATCGAAGCTGATGGTTGGCGTAAAAAGATTCTTTTCACATTTAAAAGGACGTAGTGCAATGACATGAATAGTTGTCGATTCAGTTTTAAAAAATAGAGACGAATCTCTATGTCCAAAAAAGACACATCATTCGAAACAATTAAATTTTGCTTAATGAAATTCTCGTATACTTTCTTATACTACTTTCAAGTTATAGTTCAATTACAAGAGTTACTCTATAGAACCAATGCATTTTACATTACACTCAATTCCTATAGGCATTTTGAAGCACAATTACAGGGGCTATTCTGTAGAATCAATGCATTTTACATTACATGGCGAATTCTATTGATAACCCAGTCAATAGAGCTATTGCGATAGATTTGATCTGACCTGACGGTTTCTTTTGCCGAACAAATCGCTGCCAAATATCATGGAAAATGAATATTTGGGATCCAGCTACTTGAAAAGTTTACGCTAAATTCCTGGAAATTCGTTGTAGCAAAAGTGACCACTTTTTCACATTCTTCGAAAAATATCTGCTTTTTGTAAAAAAAAATTACTTATATTTTTTGTCCATTGACTGCCATTAAGTCAGAGAAAATCCATCCCAACAGCTCTGTTAATAATATTCATTGAGCCAGTTGTAACGTACATGGATTTCATCTTGCATCAGAATCACAATATTGTTCGACGAAATTAAACTAATCACCGAACTAGAGATTTTTACGCAAATTCGTATCTTTGACAATATAATTAAAAACATGGGTCCTGAATAGGAAATTGGTCTATTTATTGTACTACCAAGTGTTATAGAAAGCACTATACTCTGGACATTTTATGAACTTTTTCCACTTACCGTAAACTCCACAGTCTATTAATTATAATTCTTAAAGTCACAGTTCTAAGGCGAATAATAAGAACCGTGAACGATACGAGGAGAACGATTTACAAAGAAATATAACGCGTAAAGGTTACAACGACGTAGACTGATATAATGAAAGATTTCCGAACAAGCCAATACCCGATCCAATATTTAACTTCCAAGTACTTAGGAGCTTCCACAGAATGGTGCATCCGCCATGAAACGCTGCAGTAGTAAAAAGAAATCGGCATCATTTCACGTGACTGGGGACGTTAATGCGACTTCAAGAACCCGTTTCTAAGAGCAACGATACGCTATCGATGTCTCACCGGTAGCAGCGAGCTGATATTTGTTTCAATTCGACGCCAGAGCTGCAGTCTTCGTGCCTTCAATCAAAGAACCGCTGAGCATGCAAAAGAAGAGCGAAGTAAGAAGGTAATCTAGCAGAGAGATTGGTGAATATGTAAATGAGGAAGAAGGGAAATGAGAGCTCGAAGATGGAAAATGGCGAAGATAAAAATATTGGCTTGCTCTGTCACGGAATACCTTATTAGGAGCTAGGATCGGCAAAATTCTTGAAAAAGGTCACTAACGATTGTGTGTAAAAGGATATATAGCAAACCAGTCTGTTCCCCAAACCACAGTGCAATAGAAGAGGTCAGGTAAAGCTGTTCAGACTGCTAATTGGACACACAAGACCGACGCGTAAATTTCTGTTACAAAGAGAAGCTCCTCCGTGGTGCGATCCTTGCGACCTATCACTTACAGTACAACGCGTAATTCTAACATGCACAACATTAGATGAACCACGCAACAGATTGAAGATCCTCAAGGAACTCGAGGAAGTATTCAGTTCGGAACAAAGAAAACCTGCTGAAATGTATCAAATGAAAAGACATGTGGGACGAGATGTATGGTATGAGACGTATGGAAGAAGAAGGAGGAATAAATAGCGATGGGATTAAGTACGTTGCAAGTAGATTCGAATTAGACTAGCTTCGAACCATCTATTAGGTGTTTAAAAAAAGATGGGTACTTAACTTAAGCGCGACAGAGTGAAACCCTCTGTGAGTGCTTTGAGAAGCAAAAAAACTACGCAGTCGCAAGTAGAATCGAGTAGGACTGGTCGAATTGGTTCGAAGCTCGATCAACGTCCAACGAGCATCGAAAATTCTTCATCCTCTGAAAATCTGTTCGCTTGGTTATCATCGAAATCCACTATCGTGTGTCCATCGTCATCACGCAGAAGGAATGAAGCATCATAATACATAATGGACAGCATTGGAATCCTATGAATTGAGCCTTGAATAGTGGATTCATAAGTACATACTCAACTTGATCCCATCGCGAGAAATAAAACAATAAAGCAACGTGGCAATATAAATGAGGGTCACGATGCGATAAATATCGACGAACTACTCGCAAGTGTTCTCTGTTCCACGTTATTACACATTTTATTTCGATAGAATCGTCAGCGGATGCGATGAATTTTCCAATAAAAATGATACAACAGATCTGCCGACGATTTCATATTTAACAATTTCCGCTGTGCTGGTCGATCAAATATGGGTTTTCGAGTCGATATACGCGATAATGAAGTGTTAGGAGAGCGATAAAGAGAAGTAAAAACATACGAGATCGTGTTAATACGGATTCAGCGAGAAAAAGATATCAAAGAGAAACAGAGAGCGCGATGAAAGCAGTAATGAAGATGAGCTGGTAATTACGATAAAACATTGGAAATTTTGTTCATTTCTGTCTCCATTAATGTGAAACAACAGGTTTCAAGAGTTTATTTTGAGATACGGATAGAATATATTTCTCTTCTTTATCAGAAATTATACATTTTTGTTCTATCGTATTTCGTTATTTTATGCGACAAAACGGCTGAATAATAAAAAGATTCGAACCGATAATTAAAAATTGCCCGTGCTAACGTAATTAGCAACGCGTTTTATATAACGCATCCACGCAACGTATTGCACAAAGATTATTGATCATTTCATTGACGCTACTAGCTTTCAGATGCAGATGCTTTTCAGATAAAATCTCAAATGTCAACTGAGACACGAATAAACTGATCAAACAATACAATACGTACGTTTTTCTAGAAAAGACTGCTAGAAACGATTGAAATATGAATGAAACGAAAAATTCTGTCAGTAGAACGTATCATTTTTATGATAGATGCTAACTCGGGCGAAAATAAATAAAGCAATATTGTGAATTAACATTGAAATGGATATTTAACTGGTTACTAAAATATATCAGAACCATTGAATTATCATTTGGTTCGTGTTATACAACAGATAAACTGCAGACGATATCTACAGATGCCTATGAAAATTGGAGGATTAAATGGAACGTAAACCAAAAAAGAAGCCTTTTCTTCTCGTAATGTTCGTGCGTATAATCTCAGTTCGTGACTTTTCTATATTCCGCATCCAATTCGTCCAACATATCTTCAATAAACTGGGAGTTCTCAAGCCGATATTATGATTGAAGACACAAATTTTGAGAATGTATAGCCAACATTAGAAGAAAATCTGACAACGTCTACAAAATTGGCACAACACTTTCTGTATACATTTCTAGGGCATTTCTAAGGCCCTCAATTTTCTCAGAAAAGTATTCATTTTAATATTAATTTAATTTAATTAATATTCAATAAGCTCTTAACCTTGTGCAATCCATATTTATTTATTGCTTATTATATAGCAGTAGGACTCGACATCGCATTTGTATTATTTACTACAAGTATTTACACAAGTGTTTATGTTATTATTATTTTATATTATCACACCAGTTTGTTGAAATTAGCTAAAATATTGAAATAGCGGAGAACTATAGGAGACTGGCTTGTCGACCGACGAAAGTTCAAAAATATCGCGCATCACGAAGGATTAAGGAATTAAACTAACATTAGGATATGCCACAGAGAGGAACAATATGCACACAGCGCCGTTATAACTGCGCTGGGAAGAAGTAGCGACTACTAGACCACATATCAGATTTGACGATAAGTTGAAAAGAGGAGAGTGCAATATCGCAAACCCAGCTTCGGGCCCGGTGAAAGGAAGCAAAATTCCAAGAGGTAGCGCGAGGCGCAGAATCTTATCGTCCATAATGCATCGAACGGCTTCGAGTACCAACGATCTAACTCGCTTTCAGAAATACTCGCTTAACGTCGCGTTTTAACATTTTGAATTTTCATTAAAAATTAATTTCCTACCACAACATCGATGCTGCTGTATCTGGATTGCTTCAGCGTAAAGAAGATAATTTAACACGAACGGTAATCTGATTAATGTGGATCTTATTGTAAACGTTAATTTATAGAACCGAAGTGAATCTTCTCGCGAAGAAAACTGGATAATTAACGTTGATCATCTAAATGAATGATGATACGTATTAGGTAATACCCATAACTAGGCTGGGAACAGTCTGCACTCGAGCTGTAAAATGCAGGATTTTCTATACATACGAGATTATTGGTATATTGCATTCGGATCGTTCATTCGCTGCGTGTAAATTGCTAGATGTTTTATTTGTGCACCAATAAATCATTTCCTTTCGTTCTTACAATATTTGCAAGATGTAAGATGCAGAATGAACTGTTGCGTACCTACATGAGACATCTAAACGTAAAGTAACGTTTTTTTCTATGCAACTTCATTCCCAAATAGAACTGCTGATAAAGATTCTTCGAATACCCGTCCATTTTACATACGATTTTTATTTACGTCTTCGTCTAGCGGATACCATTATAGTGTGTACTTACACATGTAATATATGCGTTTGTTATATATTAGATAGTAAAAATGTTTTTCTGTTTCCTACTGTTCGAATATAAAAATATCCCTCTAAAATAATCTCAAATTTAACGATAACTTTTGCACCTAAGAAGTCATGTGGAATATTCTGTATAACCCACAGAGAAGTTATAAGCAGAAAATAACTGAAAATTATTTTTCCACTTAAAAACGGGGAATACTGTGGAAAATGTTCAGAAAACTCTACGAGTACAATTATGTTGACAAAATAATAACTGGAATGATTTCTAGCAATTGCTATATTACAGGAGAAGTTATCGAGCAAAATGTAGTTGTTCTTTGTTGTTCACCTGGATTATGCAATGCAAAAGCTCCAAACAACAGAGATTCGGCAATTGTTCGCATTTGGCATTCGCATTTAATAAGGGCAAAGGAAAAATGGAGATAAAATAGAAGAGAAGACATGTGTTTTGACAATAAATTTATCTTTCAGAATTTCCAAATATTTTTTC
Organism: Bombus pascuorum; assembly: GCF_905332965.1. Lineage (NCBI taxonomy): Eukaryota > Metazoa > Arthropoda > Insecta > Hymenoptera > Apidae > Bombus > Bombus pascuorum. Next base: position 1,774,776 of record NC_083494.1, read on the forward strand.
ATCTTTCTACTATAATATCGCGATTTATCAACCAACACATTATATAGGGATTAATATTTCTTAGCGAATTTTAATTTTATTAAAAGACACGGCTGTTCAGACAACCATATCACAAAAGCCAACAAGTGCACGTATGGAAAATATAATTTAAAATATAATTTATTGCTCGGATCATAAAGCATCGCTACTCAAATGATAATCAATGGTAATCAACTTGCGTTAATAAGATCGTTAAAGACGTAACATAATTATATCTAATAATCGCCGTTCGAATTACTTTTCAGCTGGATGGATGTGAGAGAAATAAATAAAATTCGAAGTTACTTCGATCGATTTTTCCTAACTAATCACCGCGGACGAATTAATCTCGTGCCATGACAGCTGAACAATTCGTCGCCAGAACTTATAACTCTATTACTCTCGCGTGTGGATGCAATCTAATTTTCAAAAACAACACGCAATCGTCATCTGCGCGAAGTACGAATTCACCCCATCGCTTTCCTTGCACTTGCGAAATTCAATTGGCAAACTATGCTCGAAAATTGAATTTCGTGCTTGCGATTAACTTTTCGTCAGACACGACTATCGTGCTTTACAGCTGCAGCCACTTCGCGCTAATAATCGAATACCAGAATTACGCGCGAATAATAAACAATACCCGAGTATTGCGATTGTTATAATTCCTTTTTCATTTAGAGTGCCTTAGAAACACGCTTCATTTTGGTGTTTTACGATTTTCTACAAAAATATACGAAAAGTTTAAGCGATAAGAAGCGAAAAAGAAGAGAAAAGAAGCTTAAAATTGCTGAGAAATTTATCTGTGTACATGTACATATTACTAGCAATCTTCGTATTAGATATCTTTCGTCTATTCTGTGATTATATTTGTTCAAAATCTTGTCAAAGATGCTCTTGTCAAATGCAATCTTCTTTTATAAAATTATTTTTCTATCACTTAGATCTAAACTTTCTTTTGTTCATTACTGTACGTTTCAACGCGACATTCACTGCGTTCCATAAATAAATAAAGCCACCCAGAAACTTTTAATTTTTATATATCGCGGTATATATTTTTAGGCGAAGATTGCAGGAAAAATTACTACGTTTTATTGTCATTTTATGACCAGCAATATTCGAAGATCGTGGAGAAGGCGGCGAGATACGTGCTTAGTCCGGAAATCAAAATGAAAGACGATGTTAGTAACGTGAAACTAATTCACAACGTAAAACTGCCTGTGAAAACTGGAAATGTGACATATCGTCCTTCCGTCTTGCGTTCTTCGGATGTTTTGTTTTCTATTTGAGAAACCTCAATGAAGGTTTGCGTATACGATAAGACACGAAGTATGCGGTGTTTACAATCGTTTGAGAAACAATTCATTCTATTCTTGTACATAAAGGATAATATATTCTATTCCCACTGAAGAATCTAATCTCGTAAGAATAAAATCGACGTATAGAACAGGATATTTTATAATAAAAAAATTCTACTCACTAATAATAACTAATAGCACTAAGTGTAACCGTTTGATTCTGCGTAGGTCTATTCAGCTTCTGTTTTGTTGTGCGTCACGCTTGCATAAAAATTGGAAATTTCTGAACGGTTTGATAGTTATGAAACGCAGTGTACTACCGTGAGAAGAGAATATTTCAGCGAAAAACTGGGAGCTTTTATGAAGCATGCAACAACAATACGTCCGATCGACAAGCACTTTGCAAATATTATATCACAAACAGAGAAAAAGGAAAACCCTCAAAGGTTGCACATTCCACGTTATTCTTCTACGGTCGAGCCAAAAAAGAAGTTACAGTCTACTATGCAGACAATAACGTTGGTTCCTGTGTTTTTGCTGTTTTCAGTCCACCATGCAAGAAGTGTTTGTGTATCAACAATAAGATAAAGGTCACAGAAGGGGTAGAAAAATTGCTATAGAGAAAAATACTTTGGCGAGATCGTTACAGCATGGGAAAAGCGAAGGCAATAGAGGCAAATAAATTCCCGAGAGTATTTCGTCATTCTATTAACCCGAGAAAGGTTGGAAGGCGTGGAAATGGTTGAATTTCCTATCGAAGCCCGGCAAAGGCCAAGCGAAAAGTCAGGCTTGCCTGCCGGATGCCGCGTACAGCTCGAACGTAAAATCAACGACGTTAGTTATTTCAGAGTTAGATTGCCAGTTAGGCACACATACATCAAGCATTTTCGCTGCGAGGTCAGGCCGCGGCCACTGTTACAAATGGAAATCATTTAGTCGATCGTGTATCTGTGCGTCAAATTTTCACTGCGAATTGAGTGGCCGATTGGCATTCATGGAATTCGGCCAATTCGTAGATGCCGACGAATCGATTCCACGGGCAAATTACTCTTGGTTTTTCGAACGTGGAATTTACTGCGGAATGCGATTATTCAATAGCCCCTTTGTGCTGCGCAGCAAGACGTTTAACTCTTTGCAATCGAATATGGCGACAGTGGCGATCTTCGAAATTTGTATTAAAAGTACGATAGAACTTCGCTTATACGAACCACCTTTGCTTATCGTCGGTTTATCTAAACTCGCAAGCGACCCTCTATCATTCCAACTACGTTCGAGCGTATTTTTCGTTATATATAGGCAGCAGGTTTTTTCGAGGCAGAAGCTTGTTTTCCAAGTTTTTACTTCGTTACAGTCTCCAGTGACCTTACTTTTCTCAGATAACTTCACGGTAACTCCGAGTTGATTGGCAAATTAACGCAGGCCAATAACAATGTGGAGAAAAGGAAAGATCGTACTTTTAGTTACACGAACGCGTATTCTGAAGTCGTATACGTCCGTGTGTTTTGTCCAAATTCACATATCATTGAACATAATTTGTGTCGAAACCGTTGTTCCACTTTATTCGTCCGAACGTCAACCTCTGTTATATCGAAGCTCGTAGCAGCAGCAGCACCCGGTGAGATAGCGAACGAGCTTCTATTATTCGAACCGATCGGTACTCGAAATATTTTGTCACCGAATCGATTTGGATAAACAAAGTTCTATTGTAGCTGATACAACGTATGTACTAGAATGTCATCGTATTAAGTACAGTAGAGCTCCGTTTATGCGAACCTGCTGGGAGATAAGTCGGTTCATATAACCAGGTCGTTCATATAATAGGAGTCCACTTATTCCCACCACTTATGACTCTTCGTTCATATAATAGAAGCTCATATTCATGTAAGAGAATTCCACGAAACATTTCCTCTTAAATATATAATAATGTTACTGACTGCCAAGCATAAGAGCGTGTCGCATAACGCGCGACGCTACTGTTTACACGTTACAAGGAGGTGGCAAGAACTGTGAAATCTCGAGCGAGTTGGTTGCACGTGTATTCGATGCTTTGGACTGATGGTAGAACAGCCAGAAAAAGATTCGAGCGCGTGGCTCTTTGTATTCGAGAAATTATGCTCTCGATGCTGCAATTGCTTACGTTTTAATTGTTTTAATTACAATTTCCACACACAAGATTGTAAAAATATAAGAAAAATTTATCAAAGTAATTCAAAAAGTAAAAATTTAATATTAAGAAAAGAGCATAATGTTAATGTTAAAAGAGTCCATAAAGTGAGATATAACAAAAATCTCATTAACACTAGAACTATCGATAGTTAACACATAGCTATTTCTACCAAAACCAGTGAAAATGACTGGTCTTTAAAAAATACGTAATAATAGAATATTTTTATGTTTAGTGATTTATTACTTTCCTGCAGAAGGAATTCCATGTTACGTAGTACAATTTTTCCATTATTAATCCATCTGGGATCATGACGAGGATTGACATGATACGCAGTAAAAATTTGAAAAACGTGTGGCAAAAGAGTTGTACGAAACGAGGAAACTGGTTAATTGGGGTACGATAAACGGATAGCAGGATCCTTTTACACTTTGACAAGTATTAGTCAGTTTGATTGGTATTGGTATAAGTAGCCTTGATGCAAAATTATTTTAAGTTTGAATACATAAAAAAGGAAATAAAATTCATTATATTATTCTTTTAGCTATCGTTGCGAAAGCCATTACATCATTGCGGAAAAAAATATAACACGAAGTAGGAATTTTAAAATAAAATTGCAAAACTAGTTAATTTGACTGGTGTGGTAGCTCTGGTGTTAATTGCTCGGAAACAAAGAATTATACACTCGAATCCTTTCGTGCCTGTTCGAACATCGAATGCGCAAGATCTCCTTTATATAAATAGATTTCTTCTAAACGGAATTCTACGCATACTAATAAGTGCAATTATATAAAATTAAACTCGTGTATATACTAGCATAGTGTGTATAAAGATGTCACTTCATGAATGGACAAGAGGCACAAAAGCATTGAGAAAAGTTCGTACGAACATGTATCCTGTTTGACTTTGTTTCAAAATTATAGCCATAAATCATTGCATTTCCATGATACCTTTCGTCGTGTACGTAGAATGATACCTGAAGTTTAGGTGCCTAAAGGAGTACTCTGCCAGTTTTTCGTTCTATTTTGTCCCCGAAGTCGGATGGCACGGTAAACTTGTTTCGACTAGTTGATAGCGTTGTGAGAAAAATACGTCGACCTTACAAGGTTAAGCTCTTCGCTAGTTCGTAGTGTTGACTACAGTTGACAATCGCCAAAAGTACACAGCCTGTTGTTATCTCTAATCGGCTGTTCACATCCTCCTGTTGCGTCGTTCCGAGCACTCGGTTGCGAAAGGTCTGTCGACTCTTGTGCAATTCCTCGGCTTATATAATTGTTAGATTTCACTGGTTATCAGCTTGAATTTTAAACAAGTAGTGCGGTACGGTTAGGCGGCGGATGAAAGAGCGCCGCATGGAAGAGTTTAAGACAGAAAACGAGGGGAAAAAATGATCGGGCGCGTCGGGTAAACAGGATTCGTGCACGCTTTACAACTCGTTCGCTTACACGCGCACGTTCAACCGGATCCCGCGTAAACATTTTAAAGTTCACTTTCTAAAGTGCATGTACGATGCAGCGGGGGAACAATGCACAGGCGGTGAGAGCTATGTCTCGTCAAACGCGTAGGGTTTACGAACCAACGAGATAGTTTACTTCGGGCGATAGATAAAAATGCGCAAACATCTTCGGTGTACTTTAGCCGGAGACGCATTTCTGTCGACGCAACATTCTGACGCGGAAATATCGCGCGGATACATTACACGTTTCCTTTTTCACATTTTCTCTCCTCCCCTTCCTTTCGCTTTTTTTTTTCATTTCTGTTTGTTTAAAATATTCCACGCAATTTGCAAGATAAACACAGCGACTCGCAGGTTCGTTCACATAATTCGATATTTTAGGAAAAGCGGATATGTGTTTCTGCTTTATGTAGAATGTAAACGCTGTTGTTACCGCATCTATTTACATGAAGTTCTCTTTTACGAAACTCGTGTATATTTTGAATACTCGCATTCGGTTCTGTTGAAACTTTGAGGCAAACAACTTGAACAAATTTATGAGCTTTAATACTCGATGAGTTCTTCCGCCTGTTTTCACTGCGTTATTTGTTCTTTATCTTTATGGTAATTGAGCCCGTGACAAGCGAAATCGATTCGCTGCAACTTCTGCAAGTATCTCAATTGTAAAATTGATTGTAATTATCTGGCTACGTGCTTAGCAGCAGTTTCTTAGAGAAACGAATTATGTAATTTCGTAAGTTCAATTATTAAAAGAAAATGATATAAATGAATAGGGATTTCAAAGAAATTCGTAAAAAATTCTGACATTCGACGCACTTCTCTTTGTTTCTCAATTTCTCGAATTAATCAATATGCTTTCTGAGCAGATGAATTACCTTTGTAACGATTACTACCTATACCTGGTGTTTAAAATCGGTGCAGTTTTACTCCATAAGCATATTATAGAACGAGGATAATTCTGCCGAATGTCGAAAAGAAAAACGTCGTTTTCAATAATGACGTCTCACACCGATCTAAATCACTACAAAAGGAAGCTGTCGAAGTAAAAACGGAAAATTTTTCCAAAGCCATTCAATTTGCAGAAAAGCTAACAGTGCTATGCAAATTTGGTAAAATTTGAAACAATTTGACAAAGTTAACGCGAGTGCTGTGAAGGTTCAATGCGTATTAGGGAATGACGGTTTCAAAGAACGAGTGCATAAATGCCCAAAAAACACTACTTGTGAAAAGCCGCATAGCTATACGGTCATTTGCCGTAAAATGCAAGAAGTTGTTGTCGATCCTTCTGACAAAACGAAACTAAATACAGTAGGAGCCACTGTAAAAATCCGCTTACACGAATTTCGTATTGAAATATTTGTGATGGTATTAATTTCTTAACGAGTAATTCGCTTTCCAAAACACATTTCTAATTATTACGTTTATTTTCCAGAGAGAATATATTACGACACTTCTTTACGATGTTCGTAGTGTGTCGTAAACGTGATAATTTAAACAGATTGAATTCCTCAAATTGAAAATAAAATAATTTCCCTCTTTCTAATGCCTCGCATAGGTGCGCTCGTAAGTTAGAAAAGAACTATTATTTGTTCTTAAATTAATTCAACCTTAACTGTTGATATTTGTAGCTGTCAACAATGATTGATTTTAGTAATTATGTTTCAAATTCGGTTGGACCGTGAGAACCGCTACAAGCAAACTAAACACATGGAAAGATCATAAGTATTGTTCTAAAACAAAAGGTGGTTATGCAATTTAAATCGAGCTATATAATTATTCAGAAGATTCGACATTTTTGTATCGTGTAAGTCATCTGTTTTGCAGAATATTAATCATTTCTTCATTTATAAATCTAATGCGTACGAAATATCTTTCTGTAAGATTAGAACAGGAGACGTGTGTTGATATTTTCCACATAAAATAGATCTATATGAAATAGTGTGCGAGTTACTGTATGTATATTCGTAAATCAGGAAGTTGCAAATATTCTAACTATATAAATTTATATGTATAAATGCGACTGACAGTCGCAAAGCATTAACGAACCAAGATTTACACTCGGTATATCCGAATGTACTATTTTGTTAGACTGCGAACGATATGCAGAATTTCGCCATACTAATATTTATAGCGTGGTGTAATTTTTCTAAATATTCGTTTACTGTTTTCAAATGCTTTGTATGTTTCATATTCTTACCTGATCTTATCTACATCAAGTTAATACGTAGCTACAAAAGCGACTTATAATTAGTTTAGAACAGAAATAACAAGAGAAAAATTGCAACTGGCGAAATCACCATACATCATCAATATTTTACCATGATTACAAAATTGATTACAAAGTAATAGTTAATAGTTAATATATATGTGACAAAATAATTTATGTTTAGATCTATATTTTACGAGAGGCATAATGAAATTCATCCCTGATATCTACAAAAATTTGGAAATTAATTATTGAAGGAGATGATATACAAGAAAGAAACTTTGGTAATTACTATCAAAAATTGCGAACAACGCAAATACTGCTCGTTTAGGCCAGTGAAACAATCATCTAGAGAATAAAATTAAAAAAAGAACATTATGGGTTGGAATATAAAAATTAAATTATAAAACGTATTCGCCCAGTAAGAAATAAAAACGATCGCAATATTTAGTTGAAACGCTGCTGATTCTTGGCATACTCGTACTTTTTGCAGTGGCGAATTCGAGAACATTGAATTATGCACACCCACCTTGCCTTACTAATCGATATGCACGTACGTACGTATGTACTTAGATACTTCTGATTAATATTACAGCCGTATATTTCTGTCTTAACGAGTCCTACATTTGATATCTAAATTTAGCAATCGCACGCTCGAATCACGAATGCTCCAGCCAAACACGATTACTTTAAACACGTTATAGCCGTACGATTGCCATACAGGGAAATGTATTTTCAACAAAGTTACACAGGTGAAGCGTGATAAATCATCTCGTAACGCAGTTTTGAATAACTTTCAGACTGTTTTAGCAACGTTTTAAATAAAGAAAGGGGTACATAGCTATAAAGCGAAGGAAAAAAGCAACATCGGAATGTCTACACCGGATAACAGCCGCTTATCAAATATCGCATGTAAGCGTGACAGTATCACAGTATTATTTATACTTTTAACGATTTATGCTTGGACCGTGGAAAATGATGCTCGCAAATCAGAAACTACCGGGCTTTCGATTCTTTGGGCGAGTGGCACCGATTCGGTTGGTGTGCACGGTGCCCCAAGTATAATAATGTTTCCCCGGTGGTCTGTTAGCATCCGAGGGATGCGATGGTCAGTCACGCAGAATGATATAGTCGGCGTTTCAAAGTAATAAGCTTTAGTTCGAGGGTCCGTTTACCGATCTAAACAGCTGCAAACGTCCCAAAGGAAAACACGTGCGTTTTCGAATAACGGTAGATAGGAGCACGCGTTATGACGCGGCGCGTCTCTCGTAAACCTTAAGCTGCGTTTACATTGGTCCAGTAGCATTGCAGTGCAGCGATCGGATCCGGCAGGGGATCGTAAATGGAACGATGTGAACAGTGTTTTCATTGCAACACAGTGCTGTCATTCCAGCAGATAATCTAGTCCAACGACTGGATCGAAAGACTATTTTTAGATGCAATGTTTACCACCACTATCGAGAACATGACTTTCCAACGTTAGAAGCGCAATCGTCTACTTGTCTTATCCATTTTTTGCCTGAATACGTTGCCACTGCAGTTTATCGCTTTCGACGCTTCGAAAAAGATTGGAATAATGCAGACAACGAGTGATTTCAAGTCAAACCACTGGAATGCGGTCGCCTGATCCACCGACTGGACTAATGTAAACCCGGCTTTAATCCTTTGCCACTACAGTCCAGCGCTTTCGACGGTTCAAAAAGGACTGGAATAATGTGCACATCGGTGGATTTCAGGTAAATTTTCGAATGTAATCGCTTGACCCAGCGATTGAACTAATGCGAATCCAGCTTAATCCTTCGCCGCTACAATCCGACGCTTTCGACACTTGAAAACAGACTGAAGCAATTGTATATCATCGATAGATCTCCAGTGAAAATACTGGAATGTCAGCGCTTGATCGAGCGCGATTGGATTAATGTAAACCCAGCTTAAAGCTAACGTCCGTTTCGTGGCAAAACGCATTCTACGTTACGTCAAAATGCGGTTTCCTGTTGCGCGGTTAGCCTCGTTTCACAGATGCTCTCTCGTTAGCCACGAAGGAGGTCGCGAAAAATGGATTAGGTAGAATGCAGCTAACACGGGCGAGCGTTCGTTCGTTGGTTCGTTCGCTCCTCTCGCTCCGTGGCCGCTTAACAAACGGTGAGAAAACTGCAAGTGAAGGGGAGATCCCACCATGAACACCTATTTCCTATTTATAACCTGTGAGTGGAGTTCCAGCTTACGAAAGCTCGGCCAGAATATGTGAGAGAGCGCCTTTAGACACGTCGACTGGCTCCTCCATCGTTTCCTTCTGCGTCGCTTTGTATCCGTTGATCCGTCCACCGACAACCTGCCAGAGATCAAGTTATTTCCCGACTTCCTCCGATTTACGCTCGTCGCTTAAACTCCGCTATTGAAAATTTTATGCTAAGATATCGAGCGCATTCGTACCCATCCATACATCCTGTGCGCATTCATTCTTTACGTATGATGTCTTGCTTCGAGTATTCCAGTTTAGAATTTTAGAATCTTTTCGGGACAATGCTGGTAAGGAGAATAAAAACAACTTTCGATTTAACTAAGATTTAACTACTAAGATTTTCAAACGAAATCCTCTTATCTATTTTTCAAAAGCTTGCTTTTTTTAAGCGTACGGTTTTCACTTAGAGCTTCGTTGTTTGTGGAGTGCAAAAGTTTGGCAAGACATTTAAATTAGCAAGAAACGATCAGAATGTTTTAAATTATCCAGCGAAAAAACGAAAACTACAAACGTTGTTCGTTTTACTCATCAGGAAATTCGCGATTATTTTCACCATCTCCCTCCATGTAGTAAGTAAATTCATGGGAATATACCCATTAAATAAGTCGATAAATTGAAACGCAAGGAAATGAGAATTAGAAACATTCGCTTTCCTAAATTTGCCTTGAAACGCGCGATTATTTATACTACGGATTTTGCATATCATTAGTAATTAATAATATATTAAATATAAACATAACATTCTTTACGTATGATGTCTTGCTTCGAGTATTCCAGTTTAGAATTTTAGAATCTTTTCGGGGCAATGCTGGTAAGGAGAATAAAAACAACTTTCGATTTAACTAAGATTTAACTACTAAGATTTTCAAACGAAATCCTCTCATCTATTTTTCAAAAGCTTGCTTTTTTTAAAGCGTACGGTTTTCACTTAGAGTTTCGTTGTTTGTGGAGTGCAAAAGTTTGGCAAGACATTTAAATTAGCAAGAAACGATCAGAATGTTTTAAATTATCTAGCGAAAAAACGAAAACTACAAACGTTGTTCTTTTTACTCAAAATTCGCGATTATTTTCACTATCTCCCTCCATGTAGTAAGTAAATTCATGGGAATATACCCCATAAATAAGTCGATAAATTGAAACGCAAGGAAATGAGAATTAGAAACATTCGCTTTCCTAAATTTGCCTTGAAACGCGCGATTATTTATACTACGGATTTTGCATACCTTTAATAATTAATAATATATTAAATATAAACATAACATTCTTTACGTATGATGTCTTGCTTCGAGTATTCCAGTTTAGAATTTTAGAATCTTTTCGGGACAATGCTGGTAAGGAGAATAAAAACAACTTTCGATTTAACTAAGATTTAACTACTAAGATTTTCAAACGAAATCCTCTTATCTATTTTTCAAAAGCTTGCTTTTTTTTAAGCGTACGGTTTTCACTTAGAGTTTCGTTGTTTGTCGAGTGCAAAAGTTTGGCAAGACATTTAAATTAGCAAGAAACGATCAGAATGTTTTAAATTATCTAGCGAAAAAACGAAAACTACAAACGTTGTTCGTTTTACTCATCAGGAAATTCGCGATTATTTTCACCATCTCCCTCCATGTAGTAAGTAAATTCATGGGAATATACCCCATAAATAAGTCGATAAATTGAAACGCAAGGAAATGAGAATTAGAAACATTCGCTTTCCTAAATTTGCCTTGAAACTCGTGATTATTTATACTACGGATTTTGCATCCCTTTAATAATTAATAACATATTAAATATAAACATAATGGATTAGAAACGCAAGAAAACTGACTTCGAGTAATTCTAACTACTTTATTTATGGAAATGTCTATTTACAGCAAAATTTTTTCAAACAAAAGTTAAATTGTGCGGTAAATTACGCGTTCACATGCAACATGGCCCTAGTAGTCGTAATATACGTAATTCCACGGTTGAAAACGTGTGTCGATGTAGAAATTAAAATCGAATTTTGCCGGGGCACATAGTATGCAATTCCGTCATTTGCATTAATAGTCTGTTTAATAGAACGCTCTGTATCTCTTATCGTTCTCGTGTGTTGCCAAAAATTAATTACCGATATACAACATTGTCATTGAAAATGCTGTTATCATAAGATCGTACTCGCAATAACAGCTATGCAATAACTCGTATCTTTTGCTATGAAATCCAACAAACTTTTCGCCTGTAAAATATAATAAACACTGATTAACAATTCATAAGACTATCGCATTTTTCGACGATGCTCATCTCCGCAGAATTTATTTTTGTTTGAAAAAATTTTTGCTATAAATAGACATTTCCATAAATAAAGTAGTTAGAATTACTCGAAGTCAGTTTTCTTGCGTTTCTAATCCATTATGTTTATATTTAATATATTATTAATTATTAAAGGTATGCAAAATCCGTAGTATAAATAATCGCGAGTTTCAAGGCAAATTTAGGAAAGCGAATGTTTCTAATTCTCATTTGTCTACATTTTAATTTATCTACTTATTAAGAACCAACTACTAAAAGTCGCTTATTCCATCAAATTCCAATATTGAATATACTAAACACGTTGTACTATTGACGATCACGTAGATCGTTTCATACGGTTCGAAAGTACACCACGAAGCTTGATAAGAGTGTCATTGAGGATTAGATTAGAAGCTAAGTTTATTTTTGTGGAAAAACTTTGTCTTTATCTATCGAACTTATTTTCACGAATTTACTTATCACAGGAAGGTAGTACAAATAGCGACGAATTTCAAGGCGAGTTTAGAAGAAACGATGTTTATAATTGTGACTTCTTTCTACGTTTCAATTTGTAGAGTCGATCAGTGTGGCTTCTGAGTGACTAATTCCAAAATGATATTATACTGCTGCGATTCGTGGTAAAAATGCTATGCGACTTCATCGTCGGTTGAATAACGTTTCTTGTCACAGTAAAAAGCTGACGACGCAACAATCAATTTCTCTTGCCTTCTTGCGAAGGAGGAAAAAGTTGTAAGATTCTGTTATCGATAGAAAGTTTGCCAACTAAGGTATCGAGAACTCGTATCCCGTGTATAATACAACGACAAAATTGTACGAACGGTATAAATCAAAGCATCGAGAGGATGTGGGAATAAAGCCACTGGTCATCGACGCACGACAAATTTGTTATTCCCTGTGACGCCAAGAGTATAGCGTTGGCTTGAGAAAATGTAGAAGCTAGTAAAACACAATAATCCGGAAGATTATGAAAATAAAAATTCGAGCGTGCCAGAAGAGATATTTCGATGTTTCGACGTTTTTCAGTTTTATATTTCTGGATCTCCTGACATGTCGGCATCGAAGGAAACGAAGAATTCGATCGGACAGCAAAGCTGGCTATAGCTCGAGCGCATCTGCGATAAATCAGCAACTTATATTCTACAAAGATCTCCAAAAGTATTTTATTACAGCGACGATAGAATCGTGGAACGAAGAATGGAGAAATTCGAGGCCTGCCAAGCTACACAAAGTCAGTAACCATATAAATGATGGCATTTACTGCCGAATAGAAAAGATCAAGTAACGCTGATTCGATCACAAAATGGGCCAGACTGGACGGATTCCTAACTTGTCACCAAAGCCGAATCAAGCTCTACATTTTCCACCAAAGATATTGGTTTAGACAATTTGTTAAAAATACGTTCTGTGCCATTGGTCATTCTCAGCGTGATCACTGATAACCTTAAAAGGTGCGCGTGATCTTAAGCACCCAATAAAAAAAAAAAAAAAACTGCTGATCGGATGGTATTTGATATCTCGTTGGTTGCAACGGTTGGCGCTCGCTTAGAAGCGCAAAAATATCGTTGCTCCTTATTTCGCTAGTTGCCGGGAACATCGGCTGTCACAAGAAATTACACGGCTCCGATGTTTTACTCGCAGCGGTTGACGTACGCGCATCACTCACAGGCGAACTTCGAGACGGTCGTCTCTCTGAATTCAATCTCGGGAATATGGTCTGGGAAAGTTGGCGCACGCTGTTCGTCTTGCCGCGCGTCCTCGCTTTTCCCGCTGCTGGAAAGCAACTCGAGCGTGGCCAAACTTTTGCCCCCCTTGCAACTTCTACGCTTCGCGACATCGCGCTGGGTATTTATAAACCGACTGGTTGCGAAATTTACGCGAGTATGCCAACACACTCGAGAGAAACCGAAAGCTCGTCGATGCGACGCGACGCTACCACCTAAAGTAATCCGAACGAGTGTTTCTGTCTTGGTTGACGCTCTTTCCTAAAGATGCGCAAACTTTCGTTAAATTCAAGATAAGAAACATCGAGGATGATTATTGGGAAAATGCATCTAAGATACGTACAAATATATTCGACAAGAGTCAAGCGCATCTTTTTCATGGAGAAGAGCAAGTTACTCTCACCAGACTTAGAATTGGATACACTGAATATTATAGTTAAAATGGACCGGCCAAGTGCAATCGCTAAACTGCATTCTGTCCATAAATCTCCTTTTGAATTGTAGCGACGTTTGCCAAAACAAAATTCAATTTGTTTTTCCCAATGAGATTCAGACGTGTCTAAATTATTGTAGAGGCATATGAGTAGAGGACAATTCAAGTCATGTTGTTTTGCTTCGGAGTATTAAGGTCGTTAGGATACACGTAATGTAAGAATAAATAAACTACGAACAAAACAATGACGTGGCTACGTGCAACCGTCGAACAAAGACGAATTTGAATTTTCCGACTCTCCCACGATCAGTATAAATAACAAACGTGATCGCGAGCGAAGGAGTATATACCGAGTATCCACGAATTATCGATCAATATGTACGAATTATCAGCGAGCGATTATACACTGTCTTAGCGAATATGTTTGTACGAGCGTCTCTCGACATTATTTATATCTATTTAAATATATTTGACGGGTTGCAACAGCAAGTTATTCTATATTACAATCATCTACTAGTCCTCTACATTATAAAAAAATATTGCAAGAATCTGCCTTATTTTCTCAAGGATATCAATTTGTGCGATCGATTATGGTATTCTAAGCTACCGACTTATTTCTAACATACGCTGTATCATACTAATTTCATTCTACACCGATCGCACTGTAATTGTACTATGTTTTTTTTTTATTTTATTTTGGTTTTTTACAATTTGTCCTTATGGACATTTGGTAAAGTGTTATATATCTTGTTGGTGAAAAAAAAAAATAAAAATAAATATAGCATGTGGGTGGCTACCCCCAGCGGGGTGCCAGCTTCGTTTTTTCTTTTATATATATCTTTTATGAATTGTACTATGTATAATATACAATACGTTCAAAATATAAAAATACTACTATTCAAATTCGTAGTTTGCCTTATTGTATTTTACATCTTTCTGTACGTGCTTGTTATGTATTAGGATGTCCGAAAAGTTTCTTTCGTTTTATGAGGAAATAATAGACGCACAACGTCTTTTGTTTTATATTATTTCGTCGAATTACGAAATATCCATTTTTTTCTATTGAGATAAACACCGCGACATTTCACACACTTGGTTTCACGTTTGTAAGCTGCACTGTTGTAAAAAACACGTTTGCAAAAGAAAGAACAACCTAATATTTTGTTAATCACCAATGGCCATAACAAACGATTAAGGCGACCTTAAATAAAATAAACAATAAACGGTATTTTTGTTTTACTTTAACGCGTCTTCGCGTATCTTGCTCTTTGAAGTCTGCTTTAAATTTCCCTCGGTCTAGGTATGTCGCGTCGCGGTATATCAACGCAAAAACTTATTCGATCACTCACAAAGTAAGTAACGACTCTCGAGGAAACTACGAACCAAGTGTACGCAATTTTTCGTCCGATTGGAGTGGCCAAGTTTTACTGGCAGAAGAGTTTCGCAAAGAAAAGATTCCGTGAAAACAAAAATATAAAGATAATTGTTCTCGGATCGGCGTATTATTTTGCGTAAAATCAGATTAAATGTGTGACAAATTACAGATTGATTCATGTTTAAAAAGATTATTTTATTTAAATGGAAGTGTCTGTTATTCTGTGTGTTATTTAAATGGAAATTTGGTTCTTTCGATTCATTCTGTTAACCAATGAATATAGGCATATTCAATATACGAATGCTTACACGTGCAAGAAAGTGTGTAATTATCTTCCATAGGCAAAAAGATAAGTTACGTCTGAAACTGCTTTACGATTAGAAAATTCGATATTTTTCTACTATTTCCTGAATTTATGTCGTAATTATTACCCGCATCGTTCATGATATACACTTCTATTAATGTACAGAGGTGATAAAAATTTCTTTTTACGCGTACGAAACTCATAAAAGTTGACGATAATGAAAAGATGATGAAGCAATAAGAACTCTATTTTTAAACGTTATTTTTCCATTATTCGTTCATGAATTTTTATAATCAAGCAAAAAACAATCTTTACCGGAAGGCTTAATACAATGACTGAATAATAATTTCTTGTTAAAACGTCAATTAAGAATTCCAATCATTTGCAATTTAAAATTAGCATGATAGACAGTGTAAATCGCTACACAACAACTAAAAACAATGATTCTTTAGAAACGAATCGTTTCTCTCGAAAGGATTTGTCAATATCTGTCAAACATCGGAGTGAACCCATGTCTTGGAAGTGTCGTGATTATCGATCAATAACGTCCACTATTGACTGTCAAAACATCATTAGAACGTGGGAGGAAAGTTTACGACATTTTATTTGCCCACAAAGTATTTAATCAGGTTATTGACTGACTCTAAATTACCAAGTGCTTCAAATTAATTAAAAAATTAATTTCCTGAGAGAAATCTACGAAAATATCTTTCGATTCTTTTAGAATCTTACGAGATTTTCTTTATGTATAGTCACATAAAACAGTGTGCATAAGTACCACATGCACTCCTATCAATCGCATGATGTTAAACATCAACAGTGTCTTCCCTTCTATTACTATTTTCTTCCGATCTAGCCATATGATCAAGACAACATTTTGTTACAAAAACAGCGCACAATTTCTTTAGAACTTTTAACATATCTTATCCGAATCTATATTATTGTGCAATGAACTTCATCTGTATAAGTTAATATGTATCTTTATGAATTTAATCGACAAGTTTACTCTAACGGCTTATCTCCTCCCATAAATAAATAAATAAATATACTACACGTATAAGTAGGAATACTATTCAATCGAATACACAGGTTAAGATTATTAAACGCAACGCGACTATATCGAATCAAATTGCCGGATAAACAGAGATTTGAAAAAGAAACGTTCGATACGTAAAAAGCCAGGTTAATCTACGGTTTTACAGCGAAAGGAGGCGATTAGCATGTTAGCCTATGAAATACAGATCGGCTTAAAAGTGCAGAAAAAGCGAAGCAAGAGGATCAGCAACTAATTCCAGGAAGTAAATCTTGGTCGTGGCGTGACCATGGTAAAATATCGGTATCCGAAAGCATGACGATGTCGGAGGTGAGACGCGTCACTGCATGTACACAGGCGATCTTCACTTTCTCCGATGGAATCAACGGAGCGAGGCAATTGACGAGCTGCCGTGCTACACGTACCACTATCCCGCTGAATCTTCGTTAACGATCATTAAGCATTAATAGATTCGCCGGATAATTTGCGAATAGCGTAGGAGTGTAACGGTTAATTTCAGTACCGGTAAATGCTTGACTCGATGTTACGCAACAACATCATTTGAGCGTGTCAAGAAAGAAGGAGACGCTGTCAAGATAAACTTTTTATTGATCATTTTACCTGTTCTTTGATTCGCGCAGCGATATAAATCACATTTCCTACGGTCTGTGTGATTAGAATAGATCATGGCAGTGCTGATATTTCACGATAGTACCTGTCGTTTTGTTTTTATCTTCCTAATAATGTGAAACAACGAGGTGCAGCATTCTTTTTTTTATAGTAGAATTAACAACTTTTAAATGGAGAAGAGAAGAGCGATACAAAACGGGGAGGAACGATAATAAGGAAGCACAGCAAGGAGGCAAAAGCCCAAAAGTTGTCATAGTTTTACAGATAGATTATATAACAGAGTGGATAAGAGGGGAGGTAGATACATAAGAAAAGAGTTTAGACAGATGTAAGGGAGGAGGCAATAAGGTGATAACGCCGTAAGGCTGAGAGAATGTAAAAAGCGTGATAGGTAAAGGAGATGTAAAACCGAAAGGCACGGACTAAGTAAAAATAAATAAATAAATAAATAAAATTAAGCAGTATAATGACTCAAAAGTTGCCATAATTTTAAAGATAAATTATATAATGGGGTGCAATATAACAGAGTGGATAAGGGGGCAGGTAGATATATAAGAAAAGAGTTTAGACAGATGTAAGGGAGGAGGCAATAAGGTGATAACGCCGTAAGACTGAGAGAATGTAAAAAGCGTGATAAGTAAAGGAGATGTAAAACCGAAAGGCACGGACTAAGTAAAAATAAATAAATAAATAAATAAAATAAATAAAATTAAGCAGTATAATGACCCAAAAGTTGCCATAATTTTAGAGATAAATTATATAATGGGGTGCAATATAACAGAGTGGATAAGGGGGCAGATAGATATATAAGAAAAGAGTTTAGATAGATGTAAGGGAGGAGGCAATAAGGTGATAACGCCGTAAGACTGAGAGAATGTAAAAAGCGTGATAGGTAAAGGAGATGTAAAACCGAAAGGCACGGACTAAGTAAAAAATAAATAAAAACAACTTTTAATCAGTACTTAAATATATCATAGAGAAAAGATCGTGAATAAAGAGATACGATAAAGGTAGATAATCTATTATTCGCGCCTTATTTTGTTTGAATTCAATGTCAGTTTAAAAAGTTCAATATTGGTTTTGTCGTTTAAATAATTGCGAACGCAAGAGTATAAAAGCAGTTATTTTGCTCCGTTTAGTATCTGGAAAATGTTTCGAAAATTATATCGGTGTATGCGGAGGATAGCAACGGAGTAAAGTACCGGCGTTTTATTTATGGTGAACCGGCGCGCAAAATTTTCGTTATTGCAAATCATTCCATTTAACAAGATTTACAACTATATTCTTGGTAATTCTTCTGTTTTTTTCCTACCGACGCAATTTGAATCTCCACGAGGGGATTATCTTGCGCTTCGTTGTATATATTTTGTTACAAGACACATTATTTACTTCGGTTACAGGTTTTCAAAGATGAATAATCGAAATTATAATCACCACTATAAATTTCGAGAGTAAAACGTCGTATGATAACGCAAGAGAGCAATCCAGTTTTTGCTGTTGTTTAACTAATTTCGTTCTCTGCGCATCTAAAACAAAACATCGCTATAGTAAATGCTTGATATTCTGTGCTTCATGGCCACGCTAGAGACTGAATCGCTTACCAAGCCTGTTCTAGCAAAGGAATATAGTCTCCGCAAGATTATAACGCTCCGACCTGCATCTGATAATCGTCGTTGCAATCTCTGGCTTGAAATACGCGCTCGTTTTCTTCTTCGTCGTAAAATTGTTTCCAAAATAGACGATTTGAAATTTTAATTGGCTCGCGGTAATGTCGTTTCGTTTAGGATTTCTACTGAAGTTTATTTCGTTTCACGCCGATATCAAATAAACGTGTTTCTAAAGCGCCAATACTTTTTACATCTTCCAATACATCACTTATTCACGCATAATTAAACTTCTCTGGCTTTTTCTCATCAAACACTCTGACTTGCTACTTTGTGACTAGGTTGCGGATATTCATGCAAATCTACGTTTTTTCTGAACACGAATGAAACAGTAGAGTTTCGACAGAGACTTGTTTTATCTGCTAAATATTACTACGAGTACTATATTTCAATTATTTTATAGATTTCTCCATTTTAGCACGAGCATTCTATCTAAATTCAATAATAGACATAACATAAAAATTAACAACCACCAAAACCCACTAGTTACGTGATTACTTGACACGACGGATCAGATCCGCAAGCTAAAAAGACATTACCCTGTAGATCTAAACATTACATTCAGCTAGAATCAAACATATTATGATCACTTATTACTCGCGTTATAGTACCACGTCGGAATGGCCCGGTGTGTCGCCACAGCGGTTCCCGGGCACCCCTCGGTTGCAAAAGGGACGGTCATCGTGGAGGTTTTAGTCGGTTGGAGTCCGACACTACCACGCCGCTCTTCCCCCTAGAAGCGGCGGGCGTCCGTGCGGATTTCCTCCACGAAAAAAAAAAAAAAAAGAAAAGTAGCACGTCAGAATAATTTACTTATAATTCTCAATGAGAATTGATTGTAAACTACTTAAAATAAAAAAAAAAAAAGACGTGCATTCTATTTGCGCGTCTTTAGATTTTCTACACCTAAACGCATAAAAACCTGTAGTCTATTTATGATACTGTGTAGGTCGGGAAACGTCCCAAAAAGAACTCGGAAAAGAAGGAAAACTTGGTCCAAGCGATGTTGGCAAACTTTATCTACACCAATCATTTCACGGTTCATTCATACAAATTTATTATGCTACAGTGTACTATTATATAGAAGGTGTCTAAGGTTTCTCCCGTCAAACTTAGACTTACAAATGCTTTATTAAAAAGTTACGACTATGTCACGGAAATTTATTTATCTTTGGGCAATTTAAGATTCCAAAAATATACAGAGTGCATATAATAGGCGAGGATTATATTTAATTATATTTAATTATATTTAAAATAGAACACTCGTTATGACATTTAGCAGGCGAAATAAATTTCTATTTAGATTTCATGTTTTTAATTATGTTCATAGAAATATAAAATTCCATAAACATCCGCAGTGTAGTTATGACAAAAATAACTACATTTTGATCGACGTAATGGTTAACCAAATGCCAATCTCTACGATGCACAAGTCGAGGAAGATAAATTTCATAGCTCGCAAAATTATTAAAATATACGTCACAAGGTTTTTACTTGCAGCTTCAATGACAGACGTTTTCTGGACAACAATTAATACCCGTCAGAAATTAATTAAAAACTTTGTAAAGGATTTGTCGAAGTTGAGAGAGATCAACGAGGAATTCGTAATGTAATAAATTCAACTTTGCATACATGTCCATCTTGAATTTGTAAGAAGAAAATACACTTAGAAATGAAAATAGCATAAATATCGTATCGTAGCGAATTTCTGTTTCAACTTTTTGACAAAGCATATGAGAACCCGCGTTTAACGAGATTGTTTTCTCATTTTTGCTCGCGGAATATGATAGCCGCGAATGCATTTATGGAAAACTGGAATGCGCAAAAATGTATAGAATACGTATAATGTGCACGAATACGTAAAATATCCAAAGTAAAGTGCTATTTATAATAGTTGGAGGATCGAAGAGATGTTTGTTTACTCAGATTCTATTTCTTTAATGGCGTACACAAAAATTGACATTTTTCCGTAAACATCCGCGATCCAGTAATATCTTTGGACAGAAAAAGCCTAGGATATCCTGTGTAGTAATAAACAGGAATTCTAACTGCAGGTAACGTTACATTGCTCCATATTCGTAATAAATAGTCTTCAGTCTAGCTGTATAGTCTTTCAAATATCGTATATCTCGCGGAAGGAAAATGATTTTTAGCCGAAACATAATAGTCACTTTGTAGAAGTACGTTAACACGCGTGATTCAATTTGTTTCCGCTAAACTATTACAGATTTCCTTTTACTTCGTGCGAAACTTCGAACATAATCATAACTTGCACGGTAAAAAGGAACCTGCTCGATGGATTTCGAATGGACTTCGAAGAGCAAGCTATTGATTTAGAATATCCCACATCGAGAAATCAGTCGTTGCTCACTTACGACCAGTGGCTCGGACAGCGACAAAAAAAAAAAAAATGTCTGTATCGTAATTAAATTTTTCAAAATCTCTAGCATGAGCCGGTGAATCGTAGATACAGGATCGATTTGAAACTAGGATCTAACCGTTAATGCTTATCCATGGAGACGTTTATAGTGGGAAATGATACGTTTCTTGGCAAATATGTAATTGCCATCGGGAACAAAGAAATAATAAACGAGAACGTGTTGTCGCGCGTATAAGCGCACAGTTCAGCCGTCAGAGAGTTTAATGCGCCAATTTCGAAAGTTGCGCGAAATGATGTTACACCGAAGCCGGGTACCCGTTCCGAGCGACGGCCATCCATTACGACGACTAAATAGACATGTTCCGGCAATAGTGGAAAAATAAACGGAACATGATTTATCGAGTAACAATAAAAAGATCGTAGCTTCATTAGGCCTGGTCCAGTATCGGGATCCAGGCGCGAGAGGACAATAAATGATCGTTTGATACCGGCCGACGATGGATCGAAAGAAAGATTGATTGAATTTCGTTGCTACGTGCTCCAACTATTAACTATAATCATACTAGTCGAGGGTAAAATCGAAACATCCATCATTCCTGTCAATGAGTATAAATGCAAGCCACGAAGGAGCACAGCGGCTCATTCCCGGGTGAGACCCGACGCGAATATAAATGGAATCGTCGATGCAAAGTAGTCGAAAGGTACTATAATAGCTGGAAAGGATCTCGAGTTATTTCACCGTACAATTTATGGAGGAGTAAAGTGAAAGGCCGATGAACTTTCGATCGAACACGAATAGCTGGTCTCTCCGGGCAACTTTTACACGTGATAACGCTCCGACGCATCCAGCCCGTGAACCTTTGTTCGTAATCCGTCGACACGACGAATCAATAATCGAAAATATTTTGATCGAGACTAGAGCGAAAGTGGTGCGTTTAACTTTAACAGGGCCGTCCATGAGAAAACTATCAGCCCGTTGCGCGAGCCTGGGACGAAAATCACCCGTTTCCCGATAATTATAACTTCAACCTCAGCTTCGTTATGTAAAAACTGGTATTAATCTTGTAAAATTCAGAAACACGAAGGGAAACCTTACGTAAAAGGAAATATATATAAAGTTACGAAGTTTATGATACGGTTATCAATTTTATCCGATGATTATAACTTAAACTTTTGTTATGTAAGAACCGGTATTAATTTTGTAAAATTCAGAAACACAAGAGACAGGATTACAAAGTTACAAAATTCACGATAACACGAACACAGTGGCCTGCATTCGCCCATCAATGGCCAACATTTCATTTGCGATATTCTTCGATCTACTTACACCATCGAATTCTATTTTCGAACAGTGGTGGCTTAACGAAGCAGATTTCTAAAGATTCGTTTGATATTCTTACCGTGGTTGTTTCTTCCATCTATAGCTTACTTTATTATATTTTATGAAATATGAAGAAATTGATGCGTTTGTAACATTACGACAAACCATTGATTTACCGCACCAAAGAATTCGCTGTGTTTTAGTAATAAAACGGCTATTTTAGTTGTTAAACGAATAACATTTATTCGATGTACTCGAACGAAGAGCTTCTTGCTGGAAATGTCAATTATCACGTGCAACTCGCGACAAATCGAAGATTGAACGTCGTTAATGAATCGAATCGAATTTCTAATTGGTTTTACGAGCTCGTTTCCTAGAACGAAGGAAACCTAATTAAGTGCTAGCGAGCACGATATTTTTCTCACGCTTGCACAATGACCAAAAATAAATAAGTATAGCGATCGCGACCCTAACATTTAAATCCTATTGCTACGTACGTATCTCTCCGTGGTGACTTTTAGATAGAGTGTTTTGATGTCGAAATAATGTAACTTTCTTGAGAATAACGTAGCCGGAAACTACGGTAAAACGATTAGATTATCGATGAGAAATATTTTTGCACGTAGAAGAGAAAATGAGGTTGTTTAGGCTTACGGACCATGGATCGTTGGGTAGGTAATAACTGATTGTGAGAATACACTCACGCGTTTTTCCTTCGCACATTGAAAATCGGGTCACATAGGCCAGTAGGTCGAAGGTCGCGTATCACACGACATTAACATTCCATCACAAAGCCAAACGAGTTACCAATAACAATATACATGTAATCGCGTGATTGATGATCCACGCAACGCGCTATTACGCTTGGCAAAATTTATTTTTCAACAAAAAGTTTCTTTCCCTCTTGTGTGCGAATTAATTAGAAAACCGATCTTTTCTCAATTTCAATGCTAGAATTATCGTAAATATTCCGATTTAACGAGGAGATTAATATTAATCGCGAACATTAATACAAGCGATAAATAAAAAAAACCATTTGTGAATATTTTAAAGTTGAAGACAATTTTTTAAATAAGTTAAAAATAAAACGGAATATGATATTATTTCACATAATGAATTAAACAGTGAATTAAACTCGTCCGATATTGCTGTTCAAAATATCCGCTTACGTTTGATACAGTTAATTAACGATGTATCTTAAAATAAAGCACGAAATATGAACAAAATGATGAAATTAATTTCCCTTCTTTCTTTTCATGTAAATGCTACCTATCAATTTGTTTGCGTTATTTTAAAGAATTTTAGGTTTATATATATATAATTTTAGGTATATATAAATCACAAGAATTAAAGTAATAGTATCTTACAATTACCTACACATTTAGTGTATTTAGTTTCTTTACGACTTTACGAGAATTTCTGGAGAAAAAGCAGATAGCAGTACTTGCTCATCTCCTACGTTCATCTGATGTGGCTCCCTGTGTTTATTTCCTATTTCCAGCATTCAAGATCCAGATAGTAATTTCACGTCAAAAACATTTCAACTTACAAGCAGCTATGAAAAAACTATAGACGTTTCCAAAAACAGAAGTACAAAATTCTAATCGTTTTTTAGTTGACTCTGTTTAATAAAGTGAATGAATTTTAGAAGTACGATCGTGTTTTATAATGACAAAATAATAATAACAACTGAGTTGCGTTGTACGTGAAATAAAATTTGCAAAGCATAATATACTCAGTACGCATTATAAAAGTAGATCAAAAGTTGGAACGTAATTTCAAGTTGTCAAATGCCATCGTGGCGATGAAAATTTAAGCTTCCAAATTTCGAAACTCGTATACTCGCATCACTATCGGATGAAAACATATACGCTATACGCTTATTCAAAACAATCTTGCGTACTGTCTGCTATTTAAAAAGCTGCAAGTTATATTATATATCATAGTTATATGATATACCGAAAAGCTTTTAAATTATTATAATCCTGCTAACTCGGAGTCCATGTCCAACTCATGGCCTATAGTTAGGATCCCACGATATACGATACGCGGCATTCCTTTTGAAAGATTTCCAAACTTCCCTTAAATCTAAAACAAGAAACATTACGCAAGATACGTGAGATACATACAAATATATCTGATAAAAGTCCAGCATTTCTTTTTAATGGAAAAAGATTAATCATTCTTAGCAGACTTAGAATTGCACACGTCAAAATTAAAATAGTTGCATTTTAGTTAAAATATTTTAACTATAACTAAATTTTCTCTTACAAATGAGATTCAGAAAGATCTAAAATCATAAAAAGTATTGCGAGAATCTTCCTTACTTGCTTGACGACTTAAAAGCAATTAATCTGTATGATATTGTAAGCAACCAACTTAGTTTTAACATACATCGTATCATATTAATTTCAGCTTAGGTCAATCGCATTATATCGTACTGTAATTGTACTGTACATGATATATGTTCAAAATGTACAGATACTATTAAGTTTATAACTTGCCTTATTATATTTTACTCTTCGCTTCCTGTATATTCTTGTTATGTATTTTGTTAATCGCTAATGACCACAAAAAATGGTTGCCGCGCCCAGGAACAAGATAAACAATAAATAACAACACACACACCGTTGAATAGAATTCTATTTATCAGCCACGAAGGAACTTGTACGATATGACGCACGTTATCGAAGCCCCGGGCGAAACTTTCTTTTCGATTAAAACAAAGGGAAAAAATGCAAAGGAAGAAAGTGAAAGAGAATGGAAAAAGAAATACGCAGTCGCCACGTCAAATTACTTTCTTTCAATACGATTGTAACTTTCACGGAAGAACACTTGTCCGGATTGATCAGCGCTATCGAAGACAATCTTAAATTTATGCATAGGGAACGAATGAGCGTTAATTACGATCCCTAGTTAATAGCGCCTTTCATCGGCCACGTGAGACGATTAAAGCGACCCTGGACGAAAATCCAGGTCACTCGAAGCGACAGGCTTCATTAATCGCCATTAACATTCGATAACCGAGTCCGCGGAAGTTAGTTTGCGCACAATAACGCGCAATCATGCCGGTAGCCCACTCGGTGTCGCGTACACACGAGTTTGCCGCTGAAGCGGAGATAATTTATCCACGATAGACGAAGGGAAACCTAGGTCCGGGGGCGACTTGGAACGTTTTCACGTAGGTACATAAGCGAGACCGGCACTCGAGGACGAGTGGATCTCGAGTGAGTTTCGTGGACTACTTTGAAATTGAACAGCGATCTCCGGGGCTATTTCCGTGCAATCTCGTGCCAGCTAACCAGATTGTAGTGGCATCGCGCGCGTACGTACCGAGGAATACGTTGGCCGATATATATCCGCGGGAGGCAGCTGTCGGTGGAATTCATCGTCGGCAGAAAACGGCGCCATAAGATTTCTCGATATTTCGCGATCGCTGTCTATCTCGTTACGGCCGAACGATAACGTAAAAATGGCACTGATCCTGGTTAGAGAGCTGTGGCAGCGGCGGCCCAGGGAATTCCATTATGGGGAATTTAATATCAGTCGGAAAACGCGGATGCGGTTGACGGAAACAGGATCGAATAGAACGGCTGGATAACGCGGCGGAACCTTTCGATTCGTCGCCGGTCAATGGCGTTTACGTCTTCGAACGTCCGCCAACCGTTCCAAGATGAAATAACCGGCGAAATTTTCCGCGGACATCGGCGAAACCGATGCGTGACGGGCAGATCGACGGTATGCGTCATCGCTTTTTTCCTCCGCGCGTTGTAATTACCACGTTCGCCTAACGGTCCATTAGGCGCGTCAATGTTAACGAGAGATATAAATTTGCAACTGGTCTAGATGTGTCAAGCAGCGTCGATACGTGGCTAGATAGCGATCGATAAACCGGCGAAAGGTAAGGATGAAACGGTACGAGGGAAGATGCAGCCACTCCTACTTATCGGTCACGACCGGTCCGCGTTTGTATTTGCGTGAATATTCGTCTCTCGCTGTCCGTGTGCGCGCCAGCTATTTTCACACAGCTTCGTTGGCTCTCGGCTTGCCCTCGAGCGAGTTTTTCGAAATTTACGAACGGTCGTTAAACGTAAAATGAATTTTGCTCTCACTTCGTCCGGATCGTACGTTACCAGAGATGGACGATGTAACGACGATATTTACTTGGTGAAAGGATCAACTCACTGAATCATCTATAACGAGAGACGTATTTAATATACTTTGTACTCGATTTGTTCCGCTACAGCGACACAGATAATATGAAAATTGCTGCCCGTCTTCTACCATCCGTTGATAAAAGATAGAGAAAGCAACGAAGGCGACCGTATAAATAAATTCGCAGACATTTATCGTCTTTTTCTTCACGCTACAAAGCTTTCAGATCAGAATTTACCGATCGTATCGGCAAGTTTTCGAAACGCGAAGGATTAAATTTGTCTCGTTTTATGAAGCTGGTAAAAGTTCCGTTTCATAATTTTTTGCCCAAAATATCGATCACACAACTACGATATTATCGCAGACACGTTTCATTTTCATTACAATAATTTAAAAGTACAATATTTCTCTGCAGCGAATTATTACTCTATAAAGGTTGCAACGTGCCGACTAATGTAACACACCGCACAACAAAGTTTATAATAATTTCTTTCCACGTAATCAACGCTCTTCGTTGCTGCTTTTATGCTGTAACATACTAAATTACGGGTGTCATGTACCCATGAACTCGCTTACATTGTATAGTCTAAAGTCTTGTGTAATGTACGCATCAAACATTAATCAACGAATTGGTTGTAACCGTAAAAGCTCTTAAAAGTAACAGAATATAATTCTCTGTACGTGTACAGCTTGGCGTACAGTGGACGATAGACCTTTGATCGGAAAGTTAATTTGTGTAAAATTAAATAATCCAAGTAACCGAACGTACGTGAAATTATGCAGTTCAGTATAAATTTTCATACGCACTGCGTTTATGATACACAACGAAACGTCCTTTTTTAAAATACTATGTTATAATATTTAAGATAATATTTTATATATATAATATTTAATAATATTTTAAATAATTTTTAATAATATTTTATTCAACTGTGTGTCTTATTAAGTAAAGTAAGAAAAATAAATTAGAGGCATTAAAAACATTGGTTTCAACTTTAAAAGATATCCTTTAAGAAAGTATTAGAACACTTATAACATTTGAGATGAATCTGAAAAATCATTGGCTTTTTGGATTGAAAAAAATCTCGTCTGAAGCTGCGGGCTATGAATTTCCTGAATAATCAAATTGAATTCTTCTTTCGCCTACGTTTCTCATTCTCGATCACCGTTTGACTGATTTTGACATTTACATTATTAGAGTTTTCAGTATATATTTGTCACTCTTTAATCCAATTATTGTTGTACAAATGACGATCCCACAAGTGAAATTCAAATTTTGTGCGCTTTAATGAATTTCCTAATTCATCTAAGAAATTCTAGAAAATTCTCTGCGATACTAAGATAAAAAAATGATAAACCTGAATTTATATATATATATAATTTTGATAGATTAATTATTCCCTCGATGATCTAGATCAATTATTATATTTTGTACGAGATTAATCAGGTACTTTAATATTTCCAAACGGCAATTAACATGCGTATTACGATGTTTCAGACAGATTATTATTTATTAGCGTACAAAATGAATAATGAGAATTTCACCAGCAATGAACTTGTTAAATACGGTTGCAGGACTTTTATAAACAATGCAATATTTCTGAACTCTCGATTATTTCGAAGCCAAGAGGTTGTTTGCGTTACAAACTGCTGGTCTTTGTGTTTCCACAGATATAAACAAACGCGTTTATCGTTAAAAAGCCACGAATGTAAATTTCATTTGTGCGTAAAGCAGTTTGAAAAGAATATTACAAAGGTCGATAATTACATAACGCGAGATTTTCCATGGAGCGAAATAGCGATCTTTTCTGTAATTCGGAACAATCGAAACAATGCGCACAAAGAGCTACGACTAAATGCGTATTGCACGTGAAAGTAATTTGACATCGATGCGAGCACTGGGCACACGGCTGATTTAACCATACGCAACTTTACACGAAGCGGATGAAATCAGTTTTATCACCAAATCGGTGTATTCACGGTATCTTCCAGATATCCTTTTTATCCTTCTCTTGTGCGAAGAAAATGTGAAATTTAAAATATGCGTGGATATCCATTACCTTCTGATTAGTTCCTTCAAATTCTCTATTTATATACACAGCAGAAATGGTTCAAGTACCAAGGTTTATAATAAACCCAACATTTATTTGGATTGCATATTTTATCGATTTTTATATTACTTTGTAAATTAATTTATGTTTGTACAATAGTCTTCGATGCTCAGCCACTGTAGGAGCTTTTCAATTGATCGATTATTTATACCAAGTAGTTATCGTTCATTGTTAAATGTGACGCCAAATCCAATTTCTGGTTCATCAGACTGAAATAAGTAAATGTGCGAGTACAATATTGTTGGTCATTTTGTTTTAAAACACAGCAGCGTTGAAAAGCATTTTTCTTATTTCTGACAAATTATGGACGACATATTTCGCTAACATTCGCACGCCACAAATCCTTTAGTGTCTATATATCTATGAGCAATAGTGCAACAGGGATCTGGATCGATAAAAAAGTCAATCGGTGAATATGCATCAGCAGATGCAGGACATTGCCAAAACATCAACTCGAAGCGTCATTATCGATGAATAATAATTGCAGAGGATCGACGTGAACCGTTCTTCCAACTTTAGATCATTCTTTACCAAGATCCAAAGCGGAGTAATTTCGTAATAAAGTCGAACAAATCGCTCATTTGCCGGAACAATGACATAACTGGAAAATCACGATTTTAGGGAAAAAGGGTTTGTTATAGCGTCGTGACGATACAGTAGCAAATAGTGAATTTTTCAAATCCTCTTGTAGACTTCCCTACCAGTAGAAAGTACAGGAAACAACTGCTTTGTCTCAGTCGATACCACGAAAACTACAAATGTGAGTTATTAAACGTTTACAGCGTTTTCAGTCTGTTTTCCAAATGTTCGTATATAATTACACTTTTAATAGGTATAATCGTCCGCCTCTTTGCGCAACTATTTGATTGGAACTGACCTATCCGAAAAGCCAATTTTACGACCGATTGGTGACGATAATTTCGCAAAACAACAGTGAGCACGATGAGCGAGGACAACGCTAGCCGCAACGAAGACAACGAATCATCACTCTCAATTTGTGCTGAGAAGTTCGTATCATTTATTTATAGATCAGTGCAGCGCTCCTGGGTCGGATAGCACGTTCGAAATGTCGCAGAAATATGGAAACGTTGCAGCGTCATTTTCTCTCGACGAAATCGGAAATTTGACAGAAAGGCGACGGAAGGTCGCATAAAACGGAGTAGAACATTTCCAACACTTTGTAACGCATGCATTTTTGTTACTTCGTTTCGACTTTACGTCGTATCGACGCTTGGGTCGTTAGAGATAATCTCAGCTCGTTAACCTTAAGTTAGATAATGCGGATATTACGTTGCAACAAACGGGCGAAATGCGTGTCCCTTAATTACAGAGGCGGCGAATGAACGCGAAGACAAGAGCGTGTTACGTACACACCTGCTCATTGGCACTTCACGGTGATATCATCGGAAGTAGAGCTAAATACGTTGGTCAGAGGCTTGCAGTTTATCGCGATTCTACCGACGATAGAGTGGAACGAGGATACTTAGGCCGCGCTGGTTAACTTATTCGGATTTACCTTTAATTGCGATACGTCAAGCATTTTATGGTGCGGCATCCTCGCCACCTATAATTTAGTAGCATTATCTTGGTATGCCGGGGCAAGTGTTCCTAGTTCAATCAATGTCTGCCTCGCCTCTCTCGACTTCTCCCTAGACCTTTCTTGCCTCCACTTACGTGTTCTCCTTTCATTAACTCCTTTGCTCTCGCTCGCACCGCCGCGTCTTTCTCTTCTCTTACCCATTCTCACTGCCACACATATTCGCATTCATGGAATCGCACAGAAATATATAAATTATACATACATGCCAGAGTGCGCGCACCAAGAGTCACACACGCTCTGCATACTGCAGGGCAGCGTGTAATGTATGTCAATCTTTAATCATTCTACGGGATAAACGGTTCTGTCTTAAACGTTACATGGTTTGTACATATACCTTATCAGCGAATTAATTCGTATATATATATTTATTTTATTAATATTACGTACGTAATTATTACATACATATATATTACTCACACAGTATGTTCATGCGTCAAAAATATACAATGAAACTTTTTCAGAAGGTTTTCTGAAAAAGAACTTGGTTAATTGTCGATTAGATACGAACAGACAATTAACAGCAGGTTACTTTACATGGGTAACCATCGATTGCAAATGTGGGATAGAATTTTTCCTTCAATGGCCTTGGCTTCAAAAGATTTGAATATGTTAAGTTAAAAAGCATCGTGTGAGAAAATTTTGTTGTGTATATTTAATTTAGCTTTTTCTGACACACTTTGTATTATTATCATACATATTTATGTATGATAATGGTGTTATTTATAATTATATAAACATGTTTTTCATATACTTTGTCTTTTTTACAAATTATACGCTGTTATACGCTAAGCAATCAGTTAACGCCAAAGTCAAGCCAAACATAAAATCACAAGAACTCTAACAAACTAGTCACCTCAATTTATCACCTCCATCCTTTTATTTCCATTTATTCTCCCTCTTCATCACCATTGTTATTCTTTGTTCTTACATATATTTCTACATAATTCTCCTTATATCACTATTGAGATTTGTATAATTTTATGTGTTAGACTAGGTTAGCTGCGCGGTAGTGATACTTGTATGTGAATATCAGTGTGTGGAAGTATGTGTGTGCGCGGCGTTTCGAAAACAAAGGAATGTAAATTGTTCAGTTAACAGTCGGGTATGGAAGAAAGTGCTGAGACGCGTGCAAGTGTGTATCGATGAATATCCTTGAAATCGTTTATCAAATAAATATATAACTATTCTAATATAAATTCAAAGCGTAAATTTAGGGTTCCTATACCATTATTTCGGCTATTAAAATCCAAAATTCTCAACAATCACGTTCTGTTTTTCGAGCGTTTTCACTTTCTTCTTCTACATATGTTTCGTTTCACCGTTCGATCATTAAACGCATTGCGATTTTTATCTCACTTCTGTTTCCTTCATAAAAGATATAACTTAGAAAAAACGAAGCTGGCACCCCGCTGGGGGTAGCCACCCACATGCTATATTTATTTTTATTTTATTTTTTTTTTTCACCAAAAAGATATAACACTTTACCAAATGTCCTTCAGGACAAATTGTAAAAAAAAAACTTCTGTTTCCTCTACATCTAATCATTCATCATTTGGCAAAAGTTATATATCGCGTGTCACAGCAGCAACATGAGAAAATTCAGCTTGTAAACCACAAAAGACGCGTATCACACTCGACGCATCGCTATCACGTCTATAAAGTACAGTAACTCGTAACGTAAGCTATTTAATCGAACATCAGCATCTTGATTGGTAAAACGCTCTCACGTCATTAGATCGCCGCGAAAGTATATGAAAATTCGTGAGATCGTTCAACGTACTTAGAAAAAGCAACACGAGTTACCAAGCCTAATACCATTAACGGTATCACGTAAACATGATGGAGAAAAGCATGGTAACTGATACTCGTCGCTTTTTACAGGAAAATAATTTTTACGTTAAAAACGATCTCAACGTTTCTGTTTAAAAAAAAAAAAATTGTCTTTCGGGGATTTTGAGATTAAACGTACAATTCTGTCTTGCTGTTGAATTTTGGCTATCGTAACGTCAGTTTTGTTATTGGTTTTTTTTATCAAATTTTGTGTCCTACCTAATTTTTAATCTTTTTTTATTTTACTTTATTTTTATAGAATCTACTTTTATTTTACCTACTTAATCATCTACTTTTTAAATCTATCTTTAAGAATTTCATCTATCTATTTTTTAAGGATTTATATGTTTAGACTTGGACATTAACAGCCACCAGATAGAATTAAACTAAAAAAATCACTAAAAACGAATCTATTACACTTTTTTCTGAAACTTTAATAAATCAGTACTTTTCCATAAATTTCAAATAATTATTCTCTCATTTAATTGTAATATGTTATAATCTTAAAATATAATTCAAAGTTTTATTTCCACATTTTATCCGATTGTAAATTACAGGAAAACACGTTGGCACGTATAACACACTGTATAAAATACGATATAAAATATTTACTATAATATAAAATATTGTAATATTTAACAATATATGATGC
Organism: Bombus pascuorum; assembly: GCF_905332965.1. NCBI lineage: Eukaryota > Metazoa > Arthropoda > Insecta > Hymenoptera > Apidae > Bombus > Bombus pascuorum. Next base: position 1,807,640 of record NC_083494.1, read on the forward strand.
AATAAAAATCTGCATTAAGGATGTCGAAGAAACTAACAGCAATATTCGACATGTATATTTTCCTCAGGTTACGTTACACGCATTTTGCTTTCATATTTCGCTTTCATTTTTACTCCGTTATACGAAATGAAGATATACATTTAACGAACATTTTCTTTTACATAAAAGTAAAAACAAAGTTTGAATTTTTCCCAGTGCTGCCAACAATTCCTATAAGACTGCTTTATTATTTTGGTCGAGGGGAAGGTAAAGGTAGAGAATATTTTACAGCCTCGAAACTATTTTTGCTGGTTGCGTTACGTCTCTAATGAAGTTAACTACGATATACTTAAACGGCTAGATAGAACAATCGACTTTAAATTTTCATGTGCGCGTAACGCGCGTTTGCGCGGTAATCGCCACGCTTATACATAATAATTTACAAACACAGCAGTAATCATCAGCGCACGCTTAGCAAACACGCGCATTGCCAACCATAAATGCTTGTTCATTCTCAAAGTAATTATTTGTATTACTATAAGGCAATAAATGTCTTGAACGGATAAGCGTGGAACGAGTGCAACCGAGTTTAATCCGTTCACCAACTACGTCCAACTACTCGACTCTAAATTCATTTATGTAATCACCTGCATTTTTCATAGTTAGGTAATCCAACATACAGGCAATTTGTCTACAATTCTTGTTCTTACATCATTCGAATACTAATTTCTTCTCGTACAGGAAAGTCTCATTCAGAGTTGGTTCGTTGGAATTTATCAGACCAGTGTCATAATGTCGCCGCAATAACAATTTACGCCTTTTATATCGACAAAATTTTCAACATTGTGTTTGCTACCTTTAACCCTATTGCGATCCGCGAATATTTAATCTTGGTCGTTTTAACAAACAAAACAGGTTGTTGTTTCGTTTCAGAACAGAAAATTGAAACGGGAAATCGTGCATACTGATAACAATTTCTCCATATTTTGCTCAGATGTCTTTTTAACGTCAGAAGAATACAATTCGGTGAAAAATGACTGAAAATATAGCTGGTTCTCTTTAATTCATTTTTTGTTATACCTACAGCGGATGATCTTCGCGATGGATGTGTTTGTCAATGTGTATTTGTCGTCTAGCTTTAATCAACGCGTAAACTTGTTTAAAACACGTTCGTCGCCACGTCGCACATATGTATGCGACGGGTATACTTCCGTGGGGGTCCGTCACCAAAGGATGGTGACGCTCTTTTTATTCGAGTTAATTAAATATACGATATTATATATAGGATATACAATATAAAAATATTAAAAACACATTATACCATACTTTTTATTAATTTATATTCTGGATAATATATTACATAATTCTATATCGTATGGTATTCGTTAAAACATTCCAAACACATTTGAGCTGATTTTGGGCACTTTGAAAAATAGTTAGACTCCGTCATCGCTACTCTCCTCACTTTCAAATATATTTTCACGCTGTTTGCTGAACATTTTGAGGAGGAAAAAATCACCGATGTACGTCTCACAAGTATGCTTCTCGACTAAATGAAAGATCTGAGATATCTGCCGTGAGATCCCTCGGAATACTCTAGCTGGATAGCTTATCGCTTTCTCCATTTCAGAAATGAATAGTCTTTTCTTTATAATGAATCGAAGGCGATAAACAATGAATTCCTGCTTGTCGTTCTATTTACGTTCTGCGTACCGGCGGTCGGATTTGGGTCCCGTAGGAAACTTAGCCGAATCACACTGGGCGACAAACGTGTTAATTATCCTCTTTCGTTTACGTAGACAAGCAAGTAAATAAAAGTTTGTATGTCTTAAATTGTCTGGTTTTATCGAGTATAATCTCCAAGAACTGTCATTTGATCGGCAACATTTAAATAATATCTTTAAACACTTTTGTGTTCAGGAGATCTTATAGGAGGATTTTTGTAACATTATGCAAGCTACTTTTTTTCGGTTACTTCAAAGACACGAGCACATTTACCGAGAGCGCAGTTCTTTCTAAAAGCGTGACAATTTATGAACGGCAAAAACTAACGAAACTGTAGCATCCGTATGCTTATTTAACAAGCACTTTACGAACATGTGAGTGCGGTTTTCCAGGTGTGTTTCTCATTCACGTGTGCATACCTGTATAAGCAGGGTCTCTTCCATTTTCAGACAGACCATTGTACTACACGGGTAACCCGGTATGCTAGGCCAACGACCATAACTATTCGCACGAAGTTTGCAAATATGTGAAATTGTACTTCGAACGAATGGAACTCTTTAATCTAACTTGGACCTCAGAGCCTACGTTAGACAAATGCATACAGTTGGTAGATATAAAAACAACAAATAATATTTATTATCAGCAGAGAATATTATATTATATTATAAAAATATCGTAAGAATATTATACAATATTATGTAATATTATATAATAAAAGAATAGTATAAAAGTATAATATAAATAGTATAAAGTAAATAGTATAAAAGAAGCAATAATTGAAGGTGGATGAAAAGGTTGATCCCGAGAAAACAGCCAAGTTAAGTGAATGAATTTCGAATGAAACTCTAACTTGAATCTCTGATCTCACCTTAGGCAAACGTATATAATTGATAGATATAAAAGTTGTTCGGAATTTTGAGTGGTCGTCCGTGGAAATTCCGAACTGCATGTCATCCCCGAGCTGTAAACCTAACGATTCCGAGGTCAGGTAAAAAACCCCTGGGAAGGAGCAGCCGGAAGGGCACGATGGAGAGACGAAACCCAACGGCTGGTAGGGAGAAGCAGTAACGTAGGACAGTTCATCATCAGACATCGTACCGTACGTGTGAAATGTCTCACTCCCAACAAGATCTTACCACCGCCGTGCATCACGTCACACGTTACGTTTATACAAGTTCAGCACAGTGCTGGATTACTCTAACGCTCGATATGTTAAACCTCCTCTACCTCGAGCGTTAATTCATTCGAGGTACGCGACATCGACCGATCGGTTTGACCTGGTCGGTTGCTCTTTAGTCGATAATTCGCAACAAAAATAATAGTTGATGTTTAAAAGTATGAAAGTGAGAATTGATCCTGCGGAGACACCTGAGTGTAGCTATTCCACGTTGAGAGATAATAGAGCGATTGAGATACGTGTTTCTAGCCTTCTAAACCTTTTATCCCGAAGAGTCAAGTACTCGTTGCAGATGAATATACAACTTTCCTGATGCAGCTGTATTCCTTGTTTCCATTACAATTTGTAGCGCGTATTGGTAAATGAATATGAATATATACGTATCGGTACATGAATATGAAGTACCAGGGCGAGACAGATGACACCAGGTCATTTTAAGTGGCCTAACCTAGAGTACAATTTACACTGTTTCACTGTGGAGAAACTGGTCGCTTCATCCATCGTAAGGAACAAGGACACAGGCAGAGATAGTACACAGTGTGAATCAAAATAATTTTCTTTCATGCTTTACTAAATAGTTCATCTAAGCCCTTAAACGATGAAGTTTGGTTTTGAAAGTCCTGCTTACCAAACTCCCTGTACAAATTTATCAGGTCATGTATCAAGTTACTATTTACCAGGCGGGAAGCAGAGAATTAACCTACCTCCGGTCATTTACGACCCAATTGTATCGTATTTCTCCAAGTTTTAAAAGGCGTTTTCACCGTGGACAAAATATAGAAGGTCTCGTCTATGCGTGATTTCTCACTTCAATCCTACTTTAAACGTCTATTTCAAGCTATCGAACATCGTTTCGTTTTCTTCAAATCCGTTTTGCTTGGTAGAACAAGAGCGATCAGATCGAAACATAAAAATTCCAGGACCCTCTAGCAGGCTTTACAGAAACAGGATAGCGAAGAGTTCCTCTATTACAAAAGTTGCAAGTGCGGCAGAAATATTAATCTTTCGATCGAATTGCACCAGATGTCCAATTACTTATGAATGGAAGTGCGCATGTGTGGCGAGTGCTCAAGGGCAATCCAAAGTCCGCAACCCGCTGCCGACCGAGATGCAAACCACTCAATTATGGAATGACCTCGAGGAATCGGCCCCAGGCACCACTACGGTTCGTCTGCCGACTTTCGTCCACCCTTCTAAGTGTTTGCGCACCGTTCTCGTTCCACGCCATGCGAGGCAATACGACAACGACAACGACGACGACGACGACGTTTCCGCAGAGTCTACGGCGTAGACTGTAGACTATGAAGGCGATCGTCCTCGATTACTCTATCGGGTTTCGCTGATTTATGCTTATGCAGCCGCGGAGCAGAAAGAGAGCAGAGTAATGGAATCGAAGGTGGACCGGTCAGTCGAGAAACTTGGCGGGAAACGATGTTTCCCGAGGGGACGGTCTGATGGAGAGAATCGGCGGGACATTCTCGTTAGCAGTCGATCTTCCATGCTACTTTCGACGTTTGCAGTTAGACTTAGACCATTTACTGCTCGGCACGAAGCTATAACACGCTGTATATGCAAAGTGTCCCGTAGCATCGGGCAAATTATTCGGGAAGCATATAATTAAATGGGGAAAACAGTGAAAAATTTCGTATAAACATACGCCGTATTTTGTCTCGCTTTCCAGTTGCAGCGAATTTCTTCCTCGACGACTGTATTTCCTATACCTTCGCTGGATGTGTACAAGATGATCATAATTGAGACAAACACGAGACTGTACACGTTTTACCATTTGTTTTTACCGGATGTATTTACAGCATTAGAATACGAGCTTCATTGTCAGATATGGAGTTCTGTTTGTAAACAGCTAGGTGAAATTAGTTCAACTACTTCTATCTATTCGTAGAATTATTCCGAGATTCAGACTCGTTCTAACTCGAAAACAGGTCAAACAAGGCATATATATAAACAGGGTCGATGATCCTTTTTTTATTGTTTCCATGTGCACACTGTACATATTTCCATGTACAGTGCTTGTATATCTCGCATATCCGAAAGAAGAAAATGTGTATCTTATACGCCTTATATGCGGCATACTTTCTCCAGAGTGAACACAGAGAATCTTAGGTTCGTATGATATACAGTATAAAAGTTAGGGAAAGAAATTCGAGCTAACTTCGGTTGGACAGAAGTATAAGAAACTTGGCCTATTTTCCATTCTTACGATTTCTATCGCTAGTTATTTGACTGCGGGCAGACACACAAGCGAGTATCTATTATTTCTGTATAATATTGCTGCATTTATATAATAGAAAAAGAAGTCATGGATAGAGGAAAAGTGTTAGAAAAGAGCAAAGTCGACTAAACCGTGCTATCGCGGACAGAGAAATATGGCATCGACAAAATTGGCAAACAGAAGATGTTGTTTCGTATATAATGTACTGAAAAATCCAGAAGTTTATGAACAAACTAAAGGAAATGGTAAAAAGAAGTAACCCCGTTTTACATTTGAACGCGATAGACAGGCAATTTACATTTCTTTCCTCAACTCATATTTTGCGTATCATACGATCTTAAGATTTTGTGTGCTCAGCCTTGAGTTCCTTTATTTATTTATATCTTTTATTTATATATTCCATTCAAATATTTCCTATTTATTGCCACACATATTTACATCTGTTTTACGCTCTATGTATAAAAAAGTATACACAATTTCTAATTTAAAATATACAGATACATAGTCTTATAATTTTGTCCAATAATGTGGCAGATTAAGATTTTAATGAAACGTTTCCAATTTGTTCTTACACATACTTACTCTTGTTTTATTCTTTGCGTATAAACTGTACATACATTTCCCTCTTTTCAATATACGAAATATATTAGGTTGTCCGAAATTTTTCTTGCGTTTTATAAGGAAATAATAGACGCACTATGTTTTTTGTTTTATATTAGTTTATTGAATTATGCAGGAACATAGTAATAGAAATAGAACGAAATGGATCATACCTAATTCAATAAAATAATATAAAAGAGAAATTGTTGTTCATCTATTATCGCTTTATAAAACGAAAGAAACTTTTCGGACAACCTAACACAAATATATAGAGTTTCTTATAATTTTGTCCAGCACTGTAACAGGATACCATTTTTCGGTTAATTTTCTACTTAACTGTCGTTAAGAGAGATAACAAAGCTAATACACTGGCATAATTATTTTTAATCGTAGTAGGCAAACTGCAGTTCTTTATCGTTTTTACAATACCCTTAATTAAGTTGGGAGATTTATCGTCGTTACGAATTCGACCTCGTTCCATTGAACTATAGTCTAAACAACGTATCTCGAAGAATAGGCCGCGATAATAAAATCGACTGATAATGCATAGTACTTCCCAATTCGATATTTACAGAAAACTATTAGGAATCTTGCTTACATTTATCTCTGCTTTGTGATTGATGTGTTAATCACCATGGCAAATACGAAACACCAATATTAATGTAACTTTGACGTTACTTAGTTATCCAGTAGGCAATTACTATCTTTTTACAGCTCTCAAATAACTTTATCCGCGAGATATAAAATTAATGATCTTCCAATTCTAATATTACTTCATAACAATTTTTTTGCGACCTATTTACGCTTTGCGATGTAAACATTGCATAAACATAGAATGTGGGTCGCGGATGGCCACATATCTACAGAAACGAGCACACTATTTAGCTAACTTAAACACGCAAAGTAAAATTACACTATACAAAGCCATATTAAAACCCGTTTGGACCTATGGAATCCAACTATGGGGAACAGCAAGTAATAAGTAAGATCCCTAATAGATGCACCTTGGTACGTCACCGACGAAACGATACATCACGACCTCAAGATATCCATAGTCAAAGAAGAATTATCCAAATTCAGCAATGGACACAGCACAGGAGTTAACAACCACCAAAACCCTCTAATTACTCAATTACTCGACACGTCGGAACGATTCCGCAGGCTAAAAAGACATTACACCTTAGACCTAAGCACTAGATTCAAACAGAATCAAACATACTATAAACACTTATTAATAATGTCATAGTACCACGGCAGATAATTTTACTTAAAATTCTCTACAAGAATTGATTGTAAAATAAACGCAAATAAAAAAAAAAAAGATTCCAATCGAAAACCTTAAGATCCCTAACAGATGCACCTTGGTACGTCACCAACGAAACGATACATCACGACCTCAAGATATCCATAGTCAAAGAAGAATTATCCAAATTCAGCAATGGACACAGCACAGGAGTTAACAACCACCAAAACCCTCTAATTACTCAATTACTCGACACGTCGGAACAATTCCGCAGGCTAAAAAGACATTACACCTTAGACCTCAGCACTAGATTCAAGCAGAATCAAACATACTATAAACACTTATTAATAATGTCATAGTACCACGCCAGATAATTTTACTTAAAATTCTCTACAAGAATTGATTGTAAAATAAACGAAAATAAAAAAAAAAAAGATTCCAATCGAAAACCTTAAGATCCCTAACAGATGCACCTTGGTACGTCACCGACGAAACGATACATCACGACCTCAAGATATCCATAGTCAAAGAAGAATTATCCAAATTCAGCAATGGACCCAGCACAAGAGTTAACAACCACCACACCCCTCTAATTACTCAATTACTCGACACGTCGGAACAATTCCGCAGGCTAAAAAGACATTACACCTTAGACCTCAGCACTAGATTCAAACAGAATCAAACATACTACAAACACTTGTTAATAATGTCATAGTACCACGCCAGATAATTTTACTTAAAATTCTCTAACAGAATTGATTGTAAAATAAACGCAAATAAAAAAAAAAGAAAAAAACTATTTAGCTAAAATATGGGAACTAGATAAAGAAGCATAAGACGATATGTTAGAAAGATAAAACAAATATATTTTACTACAGTTATACGGCAAATAATTTAAATTTAGGATAAACCTGCTGCAATTATTGAAATTTACGTTTGTAATGTAATGAAATTTTTAATAACTACAGTTTCATTAACAGTAGCAAATCCCTGAAAATTTTTTAATTGTCGTTCAACAAATGTTTCCTTACTGCCTCTATCAAAATCTATACTTTCAGACGTGAAAACTATGGAAATTATTCGAAGAAGCTTTTTATTGTTACTCCTCATTTTACTTTGTCCGTCTAGCAAGTAATTTGAGTACAGAGATCCGAAGAAACTTGTATCACATCGTAACATAAAAGTGTTCAAACAGTTTAAGCTCCAACTTTGCTATAAAAAATCCGTGAAATACCGTGTGTGTTTGTGAAAAAATTGCCTTTCATCGTTGCAATTTTACGAGTTCTCAAGACGGAATAGTAAAACAGGTACCGACGTAGCGAAGACTATAGTCTTTCGTAACAGTATACGTAACTGAAACGCCTTACGAAAATTCATTAATACCAACCATTGTTCTTCAGTTATACATAGATAGTTATTATTATATGCAGTTAAAAATTTTGTTAAAACATTTGAATGTTTATTTGACAAGAGAAGTATATTTATCTGACCATCGCGTGAAGTTTAATCCAAGTTTGAAGAAAACTAACTTTGTTGTATGATTTTAGCTGAAGTAGATCCTTCGATACCTTCTTTTCTACCTTTTTATAGGTGCAATGAAACCGTATAATATGTAAATCAAAAAACACATTTCACTCGTATCGCATTGTAGCTTTGAATAAAAATTTAATTAATCATTGCAAATTTCAACAGCTTCTTTATGTTGGATGATTTGTTTTTAATTAAAATCCGCAAAATCAATAACGAATCTCCGTGTCTATTGTACGATAGAATAATCTGCAAAGAACGTATTAATATTTCGAGTAGCTTTATTTCCATTTAATTTAAATTCACGGAACGTTATTATTAACATGGATATTAATTAATATGCAAGATAATAACAAGCAAGATTTTTATCTCTTTAAGTCAATCTTCAAGTTGCAGATCGTAATATGGCGACCAGTGTATTTTGAACCATTAAAATCTATAATAAAATTTTATGGAATCATGTGGAGCACGTAATGAAAAAGAATCATAACACAGGCATTAAACGATAAATAATAACGAAAAGAAATACAATTTCCCGCGTGAAGTGCGTGAGTTATCGCGAATCGACACAATCACTCGCTCCAAATATCTTATCGTGCGTCACCTTCTTACGTCTATAAAAAGAGCACGGAGAATCTGAACTTGTAATAACGTGAAAAGAAGTCTGTAATCTTCGATCGTAATTATGCAACACTCTTGAAACCGGACAGACGCATCGACCTGAATCTTTGGTAACCATCAATTACTGTCCCACCAAATATAAGAACATCCTAACGATAAGATCGGCAGGAATGTTTCCTTGATGTCCTCGATCTTTGATCTACGACCGACCACCTGGCATACTGTATCTACTACCACGATAAATAATAGACGACGCAGTTTTTTGTATTACCTCGAATCAGAACGTCTATGAATCATCTACGAAATAAATCTTTCATCTGAAACACGAGTTCGGCTGTGCTGAATATATTATGAGTATGAGAAATTCAAACACTGCTCGAGGTCTGAGGAGTCTGAAACTCGGTTACAAGCTATTAAAGATTATTAAAGCTAGTCGCAAATTACGAACACATCGAGTATAATGATCGAGCAGCGAACAGAAATCTCTATACACACGGTGTGTCAGTATCGATGGTACAAACGAGGCGATTGTGCATTTAAGAAACGAATCGAAGATATGGAAGAGATATTTTTCGCGCGAAGCTTTGTTTCCGAGAAAGTCGAACTTGCAAACTCGTTTAGGATGTGCGAATTTGGTTAATTACCAACTGGCTACGAGCAAATAATCAGCAGCAGATCATTCTGCATGCCAGAATAAGTAAAAAATTTGGAATAAAATTGGTTTCGTTTAAGACCTCGTTTAAAAGAAAAAAAAATAGGCCAGGCACGCGCGCTTGTGTCACCGGTCAAATTCGACTAACTATGCGATAAGTTAAAATTCCAAGCACCTTATCACGTGTGACCGTCTAGGTAGCATTCGGTCACTCTAGCTGTCCTTAAAAATATATGATAAGTACGACCGAAGGCCTTCTCCCACTCCAACGAATAAAGAATATAAATACTCCCCTCAAAATCATCCAAGTCAAGTCTGAATAAATCCGTACTGGCCTGAATATCAAAAAGTCTATCTTAGCGAACCGCAAATACTATTTTATTGTATAAATTGAGTGAAAATAAGGAACTCGATCTTCTGTTCGGACATCGACAAGTTTAAAATAAAAATAACTTGACTAAAATAAAAAAGTCAATTGTTGAACTTTTCACGCGACGCTTGATCAATTTTCAAATTTTGTTCCCTCCGAAACGATACGTCCCACGAAGAAATTTTGTTCTCTCCGAAACGATGCGTCCCACGAAGAAATTTTGTTCTCTCCGAAACGATGCGTCCTAGGAAGAAATTTTGTTCTCTCCGAAACGATGCGTCCCACGAAGAAATTTTGTTCTCTCCGAAACGATGCGTCCCACGAAGAAATTTTGTTCTCTCCGAAACGATGCGTCCTAGGAAGAAATTTTGTTCTCTCCGAAACGATGCGTCCCACGAAGAAATTTTGTTCTCTCCGAAACGATGCGTCCCACGAAGAAATTTTGTTCTCTCCGAAACGATGCGTCCTAGGAAAAAATTTTGTTCCCTCCGAAACGATGCGTCCTAGGAAAATATTTTGTTCCCTCCTAAACGATGCGTCCTAGGAAGAAATTTTGTTCTCTCCGAAACGATGCGTCCCACGAAGAAATTTTGTTCTCTCCGAAACGATGCGTCCTACGAAGACATTTTGTTCTCTCCGAAACGATGCGTCCTAGGAAAATATTTTGTTCTCTCCGAAACGATGCGTCCCACGAAGAAATTTTGTTCTCTCCGAAACGATGCGTCCCACGAAGACATTTTGTTCTCTCCGAAACGATGCATCCTAGGAAGAAATTTTGTCCTCTCCGAAACGATGCGTCCTAGGAAGAAATTTTGTTCTCTCCGAAACGATGCGTCCCACGAAGAAATTTTGTTCTCTTCGAAACGATGCGTCCTAGGAAGAAATTTTGTTCTCTCCTAAACGATGCGTCCTAGGAAGAAATTTTGTTCTCTCCGAAACGATGCGTCCTAGGAAGAAATTTTGTTCTCCCCTAAACGATGCGTCCAAGGAAGAAATTTTGTTTTCTCCGAAACGATGCGTCCTAGGAAGAAATTTTGTTCTCTCCGAAACGATGCGTCCTAGGAAAATATTTTGTTCTCTCCGAAACGATGCGTCCTAGGAAGAAATTTTGTTCTCCCCGAAACGATGCGTCCAAGGAAGAAATTTTGTTCTCTCCGAAACGATGCGTCCCACGAAGAAATTTTGTTCTACACTTTCGAGTTGTTTTCACGCGTAGGATAACGTATCCTGTCGATTACTCGATCCGCGTATTCCAGAATTAGCCTACTTAGAGTATACTTGACAAAATCTCGATTTTCTCGACAACGAAGCTGCAAATGAGACACATTTATTGCGTATCTTTGATTTATTTTTTCACGTAGAATTACCTTCGCCTCGTTTACCCACACTCAGACACCAGACTGTCCAATTATTGAAAAATAATAAAATACTCGCTGTATAAAAGAAATGTGCAAACAGAAACTGAACTGAAATTGCATGCTTTTGAGAGTATAATCTGATGTAATTAACTTTTCCACAGGTGGATACGTAAAGATCATACGAAGGTGAGATTCGTCTTCTTAGATGGAATTGTATAATATTTAACGCATCGATCGATCCGTCTAGACATTTTCTACGAAAAATTATTAACCTACTTGTGTCGAGAAAGCATATGTTTAGCAGTAAGTCGTTAATTTTCTATTTATTTGCCTAACGTGCTCATGAAATTTCAAAATATTTTATATAAGACGCGGGATATACACGGTGGCTCAAATATTCCGATAACAAAGAATTCTTTCACGAATGTATTATGTACATCGTACGAAACTTTTTGAAATTTCGTTAGCACTGTAATGAAAAACCACTACATATCGCGATTATAATAATAAAATTTATGAGATAATGAGATCGCAAAATGTTTCGTATAATATACACATGGGAAAGTTTTTACATGTGTTTAAATACTTTCTTGAGTAACTGTATATGAAAGTTTTCTACGCTAAGTGTTCAAATATTGTACTTTCACGAGCTTCTGCTACTGGATCGCAAGTTTACATGCTGTACTTATGCTGCCGATTAGAGAGAAATATATATATAAATAAGGGTGTAAAGAAAAAACACCTGGAGGTACGAAAGGGTAATAAATAATAATAATATCGCTATATTTTCAGAAGAAAATTCAAAAATTCCAAACTTCTTGCAACACAGTTTCATTTAACGATATAGTCAGCATTTACTTCTACAACTCCTTTCCAACTTCTTTGCGCTCCTTTCCATTCTACAAACTCGTGCATTTCTTCTTTCTGAAAGTGTCGATTTTTACTCGCAAAAAGTAAACTGATTGCTCGGCTGACATCGACATCGTTTTCAAAATTGCTGTTTGCAAAGAAGCTTGACATCGATCAAAATAGACCAAATACAATGAAAAAATAAAGAAAGCAGGACGGCACTTTTTAAACACATCCTTCTTACAACCCAGATCAGTTTCCTTCGATTATCTGATTTGTCGATTAATTATAGTCCAATAAGGAACACGAAGCTGTTACCGTGTAAAAAAAGCACGCCTTTCCCGTTTCCGAGTGTCGGTTGAATTTTTTCGATTTGTATACCAAGCTACATAAATCAAACTTTCCGCTGATATTAACTCGATGCATTTGCATTTACAAACTGCTGACCGAAATTCGACAGCCAGTTCGCTGCTAACAAAAAAGCTGCGCGACTTTCTTGCACGTTTTCCGATACCTAATAATTCCAACGTTATCGAATTCTACGTTTCAGAAGGAATGAAATTGCACTAATTCCACGCAGAATGCACGTGTGACACGTAGCGCGATATCTTCGAGACACCAACAGCAGAAACTCCAATTAATTCACATAAACGAGTACACGAAATGAGGAACGTCACTACGTCCGCTCCAAGTAACAATAGATTACAGCGAGTAATTGTTTCTGAGTCGCGCAATATTCTCGTAGGCCGCATTGTAAACGCCACAAAACCTTTTTGCTTTTCTGTCTTTCCACATTTACCGGAGCGGAAAATGTTGCCTATGCATACGTGTAAAATATGTCATACCGAGTGGAATGGAAAGCGGGAAAATGCCTGTATCATTGATGTCGCGAATCCAAAGCTTTATAGCAACACGGACTCGCGACTTTCTGTAAAACGGCTTAGTACGCAAAATCAGATTTCCAGAAAAATCACGAATTTAGATAAACACGCCAGAAAAGCCAACTACAGCGTGAACTGTCTTCGTATCATATTTATCTTTGGGAATAGCGTAACAGGATTTCTAGAGGAGTAAACAGGTAAAATATGTGTTAAAACGCGACAACTGTCGTAATTAAATTTACCAAGACGAATAAAATTGTCTGTTTTATTTTTCACCGAGTTTCGAAGAAAAGAAAATAACGTACACTGTTTCTTCTTTTTTCTTTCTTTTTTGCTGTACGGCGACATGGTATCAATTTAAAATTAATCCACTGATTGATTTTAAGCTATAAGAACCTCATAATTGATCCAAGTTGATGAGAAAATGGTTAGTTGGTTAAAATTTGTTATTTTTGCAAAACGACGATCAAACAGGTACAGTAGAAATTTGTAAAAGCTATTTGCTAAAAATTAAATGGAAAATGTGTTTGCTTTCAAAAATCTCTGACCTAAATTCGATTGAAAGATGAATTAGGTAAAATGTTCAGAAAATTCGGCCGAAAATCTGAAACCAACTTGTGCCAAATAACGAATGCGATGAAAAGATTAGTCAGAAAAATGCGAAAAATGATTAAAACACTAATTTAGAGAGAACTGATATAGCAAGGAGAAAGAAATTTGATTTTATTATACAATAGTCAATTTGTATATTGAATATTCAATGCACGATATTCATATATTGAATACTGAATACATAGCTTGTTATTAGATATAATATCGATCATGATGCTGTTATAATGCAAAATGCATTACACATACATCGATATATTATGGAACGTTTTATATAAAATTCCAAATCAGCCAATGATTTTCTCGACAACTTTCTGCTCGTAACTTTTAATAATTTCTTAACAATTTTTCAAGTTCATCTCATTTCTCGAACCGGTGAATTCGCGTACGATAATTTTTAATTAAGTGCAGCAAGTAATTGTAGATTGTGCATCGAGCGAACGTTTATAAATTCACGTACGTATTTTATTCGTGACAATCTTACAATGTGTGCTGATGACTAGGACGCGCACGTTTATGGAAAATTGAAAAATATAAAAACACAGAGAAACCGCGCGATACTCAGAAACGTATAAAATACACGAAATATAGTACTCGTTGTGATATTTAATATGTAAAACAATTTTCTATCCAGGTTACATTTTTTACACTCTCGAATTAAAAACACGAATTTTTGTAAATACGCGCAGCCCACCAGCGAACAACGAATCGCAAGAAAATTCGTTACTCGGATATTTTCCAATAGGGAAATCGTAGAAAGCGAAGCCTACGACGAAATGTCTTATCTCGGCGATCGCTCGCTGTGATTTACCATGTGTACGATAAAAAGTGAAATGAGAAATTGCACGACAAACGAGAATGGACGTAGCATGGCGTTACACGCGTCTTTCTTTGATTTTATTTCACGGACCAATTTGAGATCGCGACCGGCAAAAGTACTTTAGGATGAAAAAATTAGAATAAGGTGAAAGGGAGATGACAACGTTGTGGATAACAACGGAGCGATTTTCGTTCTTAATTCAGAACGATTCAGCTCGGTTTGCAGGAACTCGTAGCTAATGTCGGCAAGCGGGATACCCATTCAGGAAATTGACCCATCTGAAACAGGCGACTATCAACGAAGACGAGGAAGAAACACTGGAACAACCCTCTTTTTATGGACGCTCTCTCTTTTAGCGAACCGAAGCTGCTTGCCGTTGCTTCGTACTAATCGCATAGGGAAAACGAGCTTGGACAAAGCTACCAAACAAAGAACCTAATAAATGAAACTCGTCGAGGTGAAATACCAATCTTGATCAAAGTATTTAACAAGGAAACAATAGCCTCGTCCGAAGGAAATGAAGGACGAAGAGGATATTAAAAACGTTCGAGGATACGAGCAGCGAAATTAACGGAGCACGGCGAAAATACAGAGAAAATTGTGTCGAGAAAGAAAGATTGAGATTAGTAAACAAAGCGAAATAAATCATTGAAAATGTAAATAAACAAACCAATGTTTGTAAACAAAGCGAAAATTTAGTATATAAACATTGAAAATGTAAATAGACAAACCACTGTTTGTAAACAAAGTGAAAACTAGGTATACAAACACTGAAAATGTAAATAAACAAACCAGTGTTTGTAAACAAAGCGAAAATTTGGTATACAAACATTGAAAATGTAAATAAACAAACCAATGTTTATAAACAAAGCAAAATAAACATTGAAAATATAAATAAACAAACCACTGTTTGTAAACAAAGCGAAAAATTTAGTATATAAACATTGAAAATGTAAATAAACAAACCAGTGTTTGTAAACAACGCGAAATAAACTGTGAAAATGTAAATAGACAAACCAATGTTTGTAAACAAAGTGAAAACTCGGTATACAAACATTGAAAATGTAAATAAACAGACTAATGTTTGTAAACAAAGCGAAATAAACATTGAAAATGTAAATAAACAAACCGTTGTTTGTAAACAAAACGAAATAAACATTGAAAATGTAAATAAACAAACCGTTGTTTGTAAACAAAGCGAAATAAACATTGAAAATGTAAATAAACAAACCAATGTTTGTAAACAACGCGAAATAAACATTGAAAATGTAAATAAACAAACCAATGTTTGTAAACAAAGCGAAATAAACATTGAAAATGTAAATAAACAAACCAGTGTTTGTAAACAAAGCGAAATAAACATTGAAAATGTAAATAAACAGACCAGTGTTTGTAAACAAAGCGAAATAAACATTGAAAATGTAAATAAACAGACCAATGTTTGTAAACAAAGCGAAAATTTGGTATACAAACATTGAAAATGTAAATAAACAAACCAATGTTTGTAAACAAAGCGAAATAAACATTGAAAATGTAAATAAACAGACCAATGTTTGTAAACAAAGCGAAATAAACATTGAAAATATAAATAAACAGACCAATGTTTGTAAATAAAACGAAATAAACATTGAAAATGTAAATAAACAAACCATTGTTTATAAACAACGCGAAATAAACATTAAAAATGTAAATAAGCAAACCAATGTTTGTAAACAAAGGGAAAACTCGGTACATAAAGATTGAAAATGCAAATAAACAAATAGTTTCGTATGACTAGAGGAAGTATATTTGGAATAGCGAAGTATCTGAAGAAACTACGGTGCAATTTGAAAAATAACAGTCCCGAGGCGTTGCACTCGTTAGAGTATCAGTCAGCTACACTCCGGCTATGTAATAAAGTAAAGTAATAAATATATCCCACAATGGATATTACCTCTTCCTATTCACTTTTTTGTTTCTTTTAATTGCTCCACACGTTTTGCGAACGTCACTTACGATATCCTCTAATGTTTCTACTGTATGCTGTCGTTGCGTAATGTCGCTTATAGTTTGAAGTTAACAATCGGCAGTTTGAATGAACAATTTCTCGGTAATATCTGAATGTCTATATCGCAGAGGCAATAACAATAGCAACGGAAGACACGTAAAGGAAGAAAGAAGAAGACACGCAAGAAACGTTTCATCGGAGTTTCGTCGTCGTTTTACAAGCGTCGATGCCGAGTGGATAAAAATTTGGCGAAGAAGAATCGGCAGAGTAACTGCGAAAGGCTGATTTCACAAACGTCGACTGGACTCGATGCCCGCGGCGAAGGTTCCAATCGGAACCGTTAACGAAGCGAGATGTAAGTTCAGCATAAATCGAGGTTACGTTCCGAGATGAAAGAAGCCTGACAACCTACGATTTATCGCTGGTAATCGATGTTGTTTAGCCGTCAAGTCGCAACGTGGCAAGTTCCTGAGGTGTGCAAGCACGTCCGCGCGATCACTCTCCATTCGAAATAGAACGTCTCGCGGCGATGAGTTTCTGTCAGTCGATGACCTTAAAAGATGACAACTGTACTTGCGAGGAGGCACGAGACACACACGCGCGAATCGAAATCGCCTATACGCGCTCACACGCGAGCATCGTGATCCCTTCGGCGTCGAAGCTGATACATACTTCGCAGCTAGGGAAATGTGGCCAAGATTTGTCGCTGCTCGCTGGATATCGCCCGAGAGATAAGCGCAAATCCCGAAGCTCGATCTATAGTGATAGCACCCTAGGAACACGGCGACCTAGTTCCGCTGAATTTCGAGATCGATGCGCGCAAGAATCGAACAAGAATATTTTCTTACGAGTTCGCTAGATTTCAGAAACAGTGTGACGAGTCGACATTTTCAAACAGTAACGCTTCTTCCATTTATGCACCTTACACCCTCCGTTCAGTTATTATTATTACGAGGCGTGGTTTCGTGGAAAATAAGGCAAACCAGTTTCTATTGAATTTTCGAGTCCAATAAATCGTACGTTACGATTTAATAAACCGTAAGTCGTTAGAGTGTTGTTGAAGCATTTATGAATAGATTTTGATGCATTTTTATATCTATAAATAAACATTTCATCTACTAAATATCGCAATAAATATTTTACTTTCAATGTTTTATACACTTTTTGCATATTATATGCATCGAGTGCATTTTGGCATCCTCGAATTTCCCATAAATGCAGAAAAATCTATCTACGCCTACCTGGTTAGAAGCTACGAACAGTGAAGAACATTAGAAAAATAGAATGTTGAAATTTAATATTCTTTTCAGTTGCTGTTAACTAACATTGACTTGTATCTTTAGATTTTACATTATATTAGGTTCCATATAAGATGCATACAAACGCACGAAGAATGAATCTATGAATGTAAAAAATACTTCAACGCGAAACGTTGACGAATTTCATTGTAATTTATTTACAAATTTGAAGGTAACCTAAAAATGCAAAGGAATCGAGAGATAATAATGCGTTGATTTTTCGATTTATGAACGAAGATAGTAAGATTCAAATTTCGCGGACTTCGTGGGATTTCGGATCAAGAAACGAGAAGAATCTCAATTTTGATACAACTCTTCCAATCGTTATCTTGCATGAACGCGTAATTCTGATCGAATAATCGTCCCTTTGATAACCTAGATTGATCATTGAATTTTTTCTGGCGTCCTAATATTTATGACAAATTAATTACGAGATATTTTAAGAGTTTTAATCGATTTTATTTAATTATTCTATTTATTCACTGTTTAAGAAATGAGATATTTCCGAGAAGCGATCCAGCCAAATATGTTTCCACCAAATACACCGAATATTTTATAAACTTTTCGTTCGATAAAAGATCACAATAGATTGACGATATTTAGCTTAGTTTCGTTTCAAATCCGATGCCCATAAGTTGAAAACTGACATCTATAAATAATCGGATTTCTTATTTCCTGAATTTCATTTCGATTTCCTTCGATTGCGGTGAAAGCATCAGAAATTCTTGACATTAACTCTTGAACGGTACTTTTTATCCGGATAACTAAGTTGTTTCTTTATAATTCTTTACAAACGTATTTCCTGTTTCTGGAAATTAAAAAACTGATACTCTTCGATTTGCCTTCCATTGGACCGTTACGTCGAACGAAAAATCAATGTGTCATTGTCTCTCGAATTCTTTGTATTTTTAAGTTACTTTCAAATTTGTAAATAAATTACAATGAAATTCGACGACGTAGCTACACAAAATGACATTTATATCTTCGTTTAATAATATGTTTCGCGTTGAAGTATTTTTTACATTCATAGATTCATTCTTCGTGAGTTTGTATGCATCTTATATGGAACCTAACACACTGTAGCAGAAATGTAAAGCCACTATACCACGTTGATATACCTCGATCTATTATGAAAGTTTTAAGTCCGTAATCTTCGCGTGATTAATCTATGTACAAGTTTGTTGAAATTTCACTGATAATATGCACACGTACACGCGATATCTAGCGCGTAAGTGCAGAAGCCCTGCTACTACTTATTTCACCTAGTCTTTTATCGCAGCTACTCTTAAGCTACGTTTTTACGTAACAGTAAAAGTCATGGTTTTTGCTGTCGTAACTCTGACGCTAGAAAATCAAACCTGCTAAAATTACTTGACATCGATATCGCTACAGCGAGTCCAATACGACATCTAGTTTGCACGACGACAAAAGTCATAATATTTAGTACCATGACCGTAAAATCACGATTTATCGTTAAGTGGAAACGTAGCTTTAGGCTGGCTGGCCCGAAGACCCAGAAAAACGCAGGAAGCCAGTCTGAAAATCGCTGCCAACCGACTCACCCACGCTGCAGAACAGTCTTACAGCTTTAAATACAGTTCCACGAATAATTTCACATACAGCTTCGTTCTACGTCGAGTTTTCTTTTCTCCTTCAAACACAAGCTACGTGGGCTTCGTTTCTAATAAAAATCATATACTCTCTGTACAAATGCAATAAAGAGATGCAACAACGTCGAACGCATCGACAAGCAAATACGGTCACCTGTTTTCATTGAAAACGATTCTCATCGTCGGTTTCCGGATATCGCGGAAGACATGATTCATTCGCGATCGATGTTTCGTAACTGGAACTATTGGTGAAATTTCAGAGAGCGTGTTAAGTATTCGCGAGTATTCAATATCTTGTGAAAGGAAACTAACGCGGAATACAATCTTCCTGTTCTCGGGGCTCGAGTCCGGTCACGTTCACGCTCGGCGACACATTGAAGCGGTAAGTGTCGATGGACTTAGTCTGGACTTGGCCGGTTCGTCTGCGTTCCCATGCGCGTATGTCATCGCAGGCGACACATTAGCACGTCGCACCTTAATGTACCGCCCTGCTGTACACCGTCGATTTTCCCGCGGAACGCTCCGTCCTATTTGCCATGCCATTCAGAATTATCATTTTAGCCCTACGTATCTTTCCTCCGTCTAAGCGCAGCTACCGGCAAAGAAACTACAGTGGAACATCGAGTACTCGCACACCTATTATCCGACTGTTTTCCTATGCGAAACGTTCTATTAGCCGAACAATATCCCTTGCTTCTGTAATTTTACTCTTTGCATATCGTCTTTACGATTTCATATTTTTCCAATTACTTTAATATGAAGGTAATATAGCACGCGTTCGTATCTCGTGTAGGATAAGATAAACGATATTTCAAAAGCTAGATAAAAGGGTGCGAGTGTTGCGAAAATTGCAAGAAATCATCAACCCTAGTAGATAGGCGGAGAGTTTTAAAATTTGGATATGAGATAAAATATTTATCCAAATATCGACGTCAATGTTTGGTCCTGACGTTGGAAACAGGAAATTACAACGAAAGTAACGACGAATTAGGTATCTTCTTATTTCGAAGCGATCGTGGCGTTGGAAGGCTCAGATGATTTCAGACATGAACAGACTGTAATTCAATTCAGCTTCAATGTTGTAATTAGAACTTAGTAGTAGAAAAGATATCCATAAATAAGGAAAGGAATTTGTGAACGAGTTAGAAAATATTTCATTTATATTATATCGTATTCTTTGCAATATTCTTGTATTATTCTTTTTGAAATATAGAATAATATTTGCAAGAAAATTTCCTCATCCAAATAGTCACGCCTTCTGTTAATTCGAGTACTTGAGATTCTGCTGTCAGATCCCGCGGCCAGACATTAAGAACGAAGAACGCCTAAACTCTCGACTCTTCACTTGGCAAAATTATCTTGCAAAGGGGCGCAGGATCTTGTCGCTGGCAGGCTCAAACCACTTTACATTCGATCATCTATAAGAGTTTCTTCAACGTTTTAGTTTCACACATTATGCTCACTGTCTGAATTACCATAAAAATAGAAATAGAAATTTCGCTCATTGGATTATTGCCATTAAGGAGCTTTCTCGAAAGAGGTCTATAGGTTGAAACGTAAACGGAGAATGTAGTTAAATTATTCTGCGAAATTTGTACTCTTTATGTTTTGTAAATATAGAAAGTGAAGTTCTTTAAAAGTCAGCCTAGTCAAAATCAATAGTATCCAGTTGATATTAAAAAACAGGAAATATTAAAACTTCCAACTGTCTTCTGCGTCCTTCTTACAGAAAGTTCCCCCATTTGTTTCCAGTAACTAATTAATTAATTTTCAATCGCATACGAAACGACATCTATAAGCGTTGGGACACTTACAAAAGATGAGATAGACCTGACAAATTATTAGGGTCTGTTCGTTTATAATTAACACGGGCTATATAAACAATCCATATACTTTATATTATAACAACAATATCACAGACAGCAAAGTTATATATTTTTTCACAGTCACTGTTTTCATTAATTTTCACATTGCATTACATCTTCCGCTGCATTTTCTTATTTCTTGCTTCCACGTATTCTGCATACAAATGATTTCACGAGCGAGATTCGAATTTTGTAAACCTCAGCTTCCTGGCTACGCGATTCGTCAAAAATGTTCATGAGGTTTATGTTAGAGACGCGATCGCGAGGAAACGCGTCAGCGAGAGGCGTAAATTCCCGCTACGATTTTGATAGTCGACGCCGCGAGTCGGTCGTTCCCCTGTTTCGATTAGGATAACAGAGCTAGTTCAAATGATCGTAACACTGAATTAACAGGGTTGATACAAGCTTCTATTTTGAACAATATTTAAAATTATAATAAACACGTTACAAATGATTTAACGATGATACGACTAGTTTATTATTATAATTCGACTCGACTTGACAGTATTTCTCGACGTATTCGTTTCACTAAACTCTCTGAAGCTCTCGAAGCATTCGGTTTGACTCCTCGTATGATACTGATTGCCCTTCGATATTTTCTTTTGTCTTCTCTTGGAGACGATCTCCAGCACGCTCGGGTCTCGCCACCGTTCGCGCCCATGATCACGTATGCCACCTTTTTCGTGTAGGTAAAATAACGGACCGAAGGCGAATCGATGCTTTTTAGAACTCGCTGCTTGACGACAACTGTGCGTTTATCGCTACTTTGTGTATATCTCGACGGTCATGTAAGACGATTCGTCTGCGACACTGTAGTACCAAGGGAGACGGTTAGGAACACGGCCTATAGTGAGCCTCGGGGCGTAACAGTTTATACGAGAACGTATAATCCACAATTTATTGCCTTTCGTAAATGATTTTCCTATATTTGTGCTTGAACACGTGTAATACTAATCGATTATCTTAATTATAATTCTGATCGACTAATCCTTTGAAAACCTAGATCGATAACCTTTTTTCTGGTCGGTGTGCTAAATTCGTCAACGGTATAACAAATTTCCTTACTGGAAAAAGCAAAGACAGACTACCGTTTGAAAATAAGCCTGCAAGGTGCAAGTACCGGTAGATTTCAATCGGCACGATTGAAACGACTGATACGCGACAAATAAGCGGCGTAATAAAGGCCTGAATATGCAAACGCAAATTACACCTTACGAATCGATTTAACCGGCGTTCTAGTATAGTCAGCAGGGAAGGATCACGAATTCGTTTGGTTGACGTTAACGAGCGACGATAAAATATCAATCTAGCCAGAAGTCACGCACGTATGTACAGACGACGAGATATTAACGACGTATTAGCACGTCACATCTTGAAGCACCAGGACACGGGACATTGCAAATTTCCCGTTCCGGCAACGAGTCCCACTTAGCGGACCACCACCGAGGATTTCCACGTCAGTTGTAACTAGAACGTGGCTTGTTGCTAGCGACAGCGGCACCGGCTTTGTTCCTGTCAGACCAGAGTTGCGCGTTGCATACCACGGATTGCATCGCGCGCGCTTTTCTTTCGCTCTTTAATTAATACGACTATCCAACAAAATTGGAGCGTCGACGCCGGCTACGATTTATACGAAATCGATACAAACTATTGCAGTTACAAAAGCCGAAATTACTTCGCGGAGATCGGATGAGATATATAACTAGACTGGAAAAATGAAAATACCATAAAACTGTCGTTTCGACATACAGTGGAGCACAGCGGAACCATTCAAACCCGAAACTTTTCCTCTACGCGATATATAAAACATTTTGAAATTTCATTAACGCCGTAACGAGACACGACTGTCGTGTATAAAAGTCAACATTTATCAGTTTCATCGTTGAAGAAAAGTTCATTATCCTTTTATATATATCCAAGCTACAGATAGGATAGCAAATTCTTTCAAATTGGTATAGAAATTATGCTATTTGTAATAAAATCATAAAAGATATAACTTAGAAAAAAAAACGAAGCTGGCACCCCGCTGGGGGTAGCCACCCACATGCTATATTTATTTTTTTTTCTTCACCAATAAGATATAACACTTTACCAAATGTCCATAAGGACAAATTGTAAAATAACCAAAATAAAATTAAAAAAAAAAATTGTAATAATTAATAATCTTTTAATCCGGTTGGAATTTCGACAAACCGTGTAGTTAACTTTAATACGCCATTGACGAGGTTTCATATAATCGATTTAGATGTCGTTACATTTCTTGATCATTGCTTTGTCATTAATTCATAATAAATACGTTTGAATAATATCTATGTATGTATCGTTAATCCAAATCGACCACGGACTTCTCAGCGACAGCAGAGTATGTTCACAGGTTTGAAACACTGTTTAATGACCATTTTACAGTAATAAAACATTTACTTTCTGTATCTAAAGACCCGTTAGAAAATCGAATAATTTCTTCCCTCCGTTAAAAGATATTCGATACACCATGTAATAGATATTATTTCAAACAGACGCGCAAAAATATTATTTTAGATTCTTTTGCCCAGTTAACTCTATACAAACCAGAAATTATTATCCACCATATATCGATTAGTGTATAGTAAATAGCTTATTTTATCGGAGATAAATTTACAATTTAATTACTTTTTTACGTAAGAAGGCTACTGAACCGCACGGTGGTAAGAAAAAAGGCGAAACTGATCTTCTGAGAAGTGGAAGCATATACATCGGTGCAATGTACACGGAGAAAGTACAGCGTAGAATGGCGTAGATCATGCGATTCAGCTAATAATCCTTCCTTTTTTTTTTTCTTTTGCCGACCAATATAATGACATACTGCAACAATCTTTCTTTCTACC
Source organism: Bombus pascuorum (assembly GCF_905332965.1). NCBI lineage: Eukaryota > Metazoa > Arthropoda > Insecta > Hymenoptera > Apidae > Bombus > Bombus pascuorum. Next base: position 1,831,905 of record NC_083494.1, read on the forward strand.
TTTATTCATTTTTTTCTCAGTTTGCGCGCTAGTGCACACAAACCACACGCAAAGTTTATTTATAAAGTACTAACGAGCTTCAGCGGTAGGTAATTTCACAGACGGTTATTTCTACTTGGTAATTCGACCTAACGCGAAAACCCACCACGGTTTCTCTGAATTTCTATCAAAACAGTCTCGTGGATGTGGTAACTTGTAAGCTCGTCCCGTGCAGCTTATACCAGCTATCGTTATTACTATTGAGGATCGCTGCGCGAAATTAAAGGTTTACCGGAACTAATTCACTTAACCTTAACCGATCCACAGCAATTTTTTTCACGGCGATGAAACAAGAAAGGATACAGTATGGAGCGCACGAGTGAAGAAAACGCGTTAACGCGTTAACTATCACGCAAATTTTATGCAGGCTGAGTCATAGATGCATGTCCGTATTTCAGGATGTGAATCTGCACACTATAATAGGTTAAAGACATAAAACGACGTTATATGAAGGTATAGTGGCGGAAAAATGAAAAACATTGTAATTTTGCAAAATTATAATTAACCAGAGAAACGAATGTATAATACACAGTAGCGCGCAAACGTTTCCAGGTAGATTCCTCACTTAGGTTACAAAATTATTTGAAAGAATTTTAAGGAATATTGTACAACTATGTATGTTATGATGTTTATGTACTATACTTTCTTCTCTTATTTAACACAGCCTCGCACCCAATGTTACTTAGAATTATTTTGCATATCGCTTTTCGAACAATTTATCTGACCACACTTTTTCGCCAAATTTTTACACACCACTGTAATTGTATGTAGAAAATGTACGAGTGTTCAGTACAGAAGAAATGTTTCACGCTAATTACTCATACACACGTGTCAATTTGAAATTTTCTTCCATTCGGCAATATGTTTTATCGTGGCAGTCGCGACAGATTGAAATATGTTACACGAAAAGATTTCATTTTTGCAAAATATTATATTATATTTGCAGGTGTCTTCTCTCGCGATATTAACTACGTCACCTATATTATCAAATATTTTTCAGTCCGTGAAATTCATTACATCTTATTTTAATAATCCTGAAAAATTTCATAACGTGGGTAGTCGACGTTTATTAACCGAGCCGAGGTAATTGTCATAAACGTGCTCGACTGTCATCGATGCAACGTTCTCAATGAAAAGGTTAAGTTACCAGTGGAAGCTTATAAAGAACAACTTACTGATTCCAGCGTAATTCGACGACGGTTACTTGAATATCCCAAACGCGATATGTATTACGTTGCACGTGAATGTATCCGATACTTGGCGATACTTAACGGGATCGTATCGAGTCTTGAGGTATTGATGTGCTGATACCGTCGAACGTATTCGAACTTTGCATACCATACACAGATATACCATTTGCCGAACAATTTTTAATAATCTAATTTTTCATTCTCCAATTGAATTTTTTTTTAATTTAATTGTCAGAGAATTCGTAGAAAATCGTACTTGTAACTTACGGAGAAGTACTTTAATACGGTACACGCATAGAGAGATATAATACAACGTTCGCGAGGAATTTTCACCAGGAGACTTACATTTCGATATTAAACTGTACAGGGCAATAATTGGAAAAGTCTGACAAAATTTCGTTTTTTATCTTTAGCCTATTATTTTCGTCGCTAGTGGAAATCACCGGTGGCTTATGGGTCGCAGGTTAAAATCCGTTTACGTGATTGCAACACTTTGTTAATACCTAGGATACATCTACGTTTCACAGTGTAAAATACTATAAACCTATACAGGTTTAAAAAAAATAAATGCAAAAATAAATACGAAATACCAAATTTTCCAAAATAAAAGTATCGAGAGTTGCTCGTGTTTACGTTACAATTAATATTTCCATTAAATATTTGTGGTAACATGGCCAAAATTATGCTTCTACTTGCATACAGATTATTAATCAAAATAGCTCAAATATTTATGCTTCCTTTCTGGAAGTTAATAAATTAAATTAATTTAAAGCATTTTACCAATAGAAGCAAAATCTGATCACTTATCTATTAGTAAATTATACTTGATTAGCTATAGATATATCGCAAAAATTATTATCCTAGAAATCTTCATTCGTCATTTGCTATAATAATTTGCAAATAAAAATATTTGCAAATTATGTAATATTTTCATACACGCGCTTGCATAATATGGCCAGCAGTAAATTAAACTAGAAAATACGCGTACGTATCGAATTTTTAAATATCCTTCTTAATTAAAATTTCGAATCAAACTCAATAGGGAACATGAGCTCATAGAACTAAACGAATGATGCATTTTTTCATTAAATTAATAAACATAATAATATATTGAATGTTGTAGAATTTGAACTTTAGTCTACTTGTTGTTTTTCAATATTACGTTTCCTTTTCTACTTTAAGTCCATACTTAAAAAAAAATTATTAAATAAATTGCATGAATAGGTATAGAATTCACATTGAATTTCTTTCTTACTGTCTCTGTTTCTTCATCTTTATCTTCTGGAATAATTGGAAATAGCAAGTATTGGTTACGTGTATTTCTACTTCACATAACAAGAGACTGTGAAAAGTACCTTTTATGTTCAGAAATGGAAGTTTCATCCAGTAGAAGGTCGTTAAAACTGTGCATTTTTGCATCTTTAGATTTCCCATAATCTATAAATCCATAAAATCCACGCTCTGATCATGATACTTCTCCAATGACAATTTCTAACAAATTACAGTAGAACCAGTTATCTCAGCAAATATCGTGGACATACACTTGTCTGTGAGACACAAGCTAGTACACTGTGTGTACTGTCAACCATTGTCAGTTGATTTTTATACTGTACACCAATATGTCAAAACATTAGCGTTTCAAAAGAGGTGTGAAATATTCGTGAGGATTCTTTCTCGATTAGCCAATTCATTACGCAAACCCATAGCGTTTCGTGCTATTGGTAATCGACCATTTGTGATACTAAAGAACAAAAGTGTAAAATTCTGAAGAACACGACATGTCCACAAACGATATCGGAGATAGTCGTCAGGTCAACGTATAAATCAGAGGAAGAAACAGAAAGAAAAGTGTAAAGAGCATAGACAATCGAGTAGCTCAGTTGGATTGGGAGAAGAAAGACGACAGAAAGACACGTATTTTGTAAAAAGTTAGAATTTTTCGTTATCCCGCAATTAAACACGATTCGGTTCGGATAATCGACGTTCCATGGTATTTACTTTTCCCTACAACTTCATTTCTCTATTCGTGCCATTTTACGACATACTTATTACGCTACGGACGTAACACATAGCACTTAATGAACGAAGAAGCGAAAGGTTTTCTAATAGCAAGTCAATGATATGGAGCGCAATGAAATAGTAGACGAAGCGGTTGGCGAAACATCGAATACGCTGCTTAGCCTCGGGAATGGATAAACACCATGGAACGACGTGCAAGTACAGGATATGGAGGATACTGGCGGCCGAACGAGCGGCGAGGTTATTAACAATATCGCGTAGCCCAGTAATTCTATTGTAACGTTCTCCCTCTAGCATGCTCAGCACACACAGCCGAGACTTATTGTTCGCGGATTCCACGAGGTTTTCACATAATGATACGTGGACGCAAGCATGTACGCCGCAAACTCAGAGTACATGCCGCGCACAATGGAACGATTTCGCCCGGTCTACGGCTAAGCTTCCATGATTCATATTAGAGGACAAGGTTTCTTGCTACCTCCGCCTTTTTGATACGTTATTATGATATATCTTCCATGGATTAAGCGGCGTGTGCACGCGCCCGCATTTCTTTTTTATTTTTTTTAACGAGCCAATTTCATTGGGTCTAGAAAACGAGAGCGAAATATCGAGAAAAGATGCAATGGAGATCGCAGGGGAAAAATGATAAGTAGGCCAGACCCGACAGCGATTCAATAAAATGAATAAAACTGGAACCTATTATTATTTTCAAAACTGTTCAAAATTTTCCCAATGCAGCCATCGGTTGCTGTCGGTTGGCTTAATGCACGAGCGAGATATGACACACGTGTTTCCTGATCTGATTTTCAACGGACTATAAACTTTATAATTATCGATGTTTAGGTAAGTACTCTTTGTTCAATTATGCTATTTGTCGATCGATAAACTGTAGATTTATGAGATTGCATACCGAGGAAAAATCAGGCTCCCAGTGATCTTGGGATTTGTCGTTAATTTGCTAAATTTTGAAACGACTTGCCTGTAATGTTAGAATTTAATCTTGAAGTTAAGATTAATAACCTGTGGAAAACACAATGTTTATGATGAAATAATATTCAGTGATGTTTATTAAACAGAGCTACAGAACCTGATGTATACAAGCGAGTGATATAATTAACAACGTATCTAAGAATTGTTGATTGTTGGCCAATTACTTTCAGACTAGACTTAGGTAGTAACCCATGATCCCTTAAATACTCTGAACCCCACTCTCTATACAGTAATGAGTATGACCTGTGTAAGTGTCCTGTTTAAATGCCTGTGTGGGTGTCTGTGTAAGGGTACTTATGCCTATGCGTGAAATATCGTTGTATTCCAACATGTAGCAATAGAAGATGTGATTCGTGGTTTTCTCCATTCCAATCTTCAAAGGACAAATACTCATTGAAAAACACAGAAGGGAACTCGGATAAGTGTATTTTTGTTGAATTTTTATTCGAATGTCTGCTTGTAACTAAACAAGAATATCTTAACACGACGGATGAAAATGAAAAATAGCTTGAAGATTTACCTGTAATTGGCAGACGGGAGAAATAGCAATTACGATTATTACGATCGTTTAAATGTAATGCAGAGAAATCGTATACGCGGTATCGAGTAATACATTTCGTTTTCACCAGATGAAACTAGCAATTTATTTTTACACTTTCACAGTTTTATGTTTACAGGTAGGCGATCGTAAGATGAACACGGTAAAACAGCGATCGAACATCGCCGAGAGGAACATTGGGAATGTAAACAGTTGAAATGGTCGGTGCATCGGTAATTTTTGAGATACAAGAAAATACAACGTGAAAAATATCGAAAGCCAATACAATTAAAAGCTGAGATTCAAAAGCCGATTCCACTTGCCGCGAATCGATCTACAGTTTCCAATGCACTTCGCTCCGATGTTATTTCAGCCTGATTCGGTAACGAGCGAAACAGCCGAAGCGGCGAACGATGTAGTGATTGAAGAACGTTAGCGAGATCATTTTTTTCTGCCTCTAGCAGCGAGGCATTAACTACTGTCCCTGCGCCAATTACGCTGTGTCCTTTATACTTGTATGGAAAACCCAAATGGAGAGAAGGTTTACGTGTTATTCTCTTTTTCCAGCACTACGGTAGCGGGCGAAAGCTTAAGACGACTGCCTTGTTGATGGATCATCGCGCTATGTCATACGTGGAGACTAAATAACCAACAGTTTGTAGTTGTCCTTGCAATCACGTTTGTATGTATACAGAAGACCAAAATATTATTATGGGAAGAATTCGTCACCCTAAGTGAAAACGTATGTATCTGAACACTAGAGCCAGTGTATTAAGCCACGCTGAAAAATTGTAGAGAAGAGCAGATTAAAATTGCAAGAACAAGATTTGTTCAAGATCTTGTAGCAAGATACGGGCTTGACTCTTTAAGGACCAAAGAATACGAAGTAACGTGTGAATGTGTTCGATATAAATTAAGTAACAACGTTATTGTTTTATTAAAATAGAAAAAATGTATGAGAATTATAGATGCGATGTAGAAGCCCACTAAAGATCAGAGGTAGAAAAAGAAGATTTTGTCTCGTTATGCTGTAAAGTTTGTCAACCTCTTCGAACTTCATAGAGGTGTACAACCTAAACAGAAGTAGGGCTGATAAAAAATATTTGAGATATGTGTAATTTTGTGTGCTGGACTAGATTAGCCGCGTAGTAGTGACACACGTGTGTGAGTATGAGTGTGTGCACAGCGTCTCGAAAAGCAGATGAATGGTATAGAAGATGGTGAGGCAAAGAGAGTGCTGAGACGCGTGCAAATGTATATCGACGAAGATCCTGTAAATCACACATTAAATAAATCTGAAACTATTTTGATATAAATTCTAAGTGTAATCTAAGTGTTCCTTTACTTTTATTTCGGTGATTAAGATCCACAATTCTCAAGAACATCCCTAGAATTTCTTCTTACGATTACGATATGAATTGAATAGAGTTCGGTAATGAGAATTGGCTGAAAAGGAGTTACAAATGAAATGTCGCGTAATTTCATTTCTACGTTATTATATTAGAAAAAAATAAAACATTCTTTTTTTAAAAAGTAGATTTAATACAGTATGACTGTGGAATTCAGATATAGTTCCATTTATAAGATCGAAGATCGCCTCGACATATCAGAGGCATGTCCACGTAGACAAGATAATTGAATAATTAATTTCCATTTTATTTTTTTTTTTTTTTCAAAAAAATACTTTAAATTGAACCTTAAATATAAAAATTTTAAAAATATAAAATTTAAAAAAATTGGAAAAAATTGAAAAAAAAATGTAAAAAATTTAATTATCATGTGTATAAGTATATATTAATATATAATTATTAATTATAAATATATAAATTTATAAATTAAATATATATATATTTTTTTATATTTAGATTTAATTTATACTATATTTATTTTTAAATTAAGTTAAAAAAATATATATATTATTGTAATTAAATAATTATTGTATTATTTAAATTATTTATATTTGTCCCCCTCGAAACAACGTTTTCTGCTTGAAATACTTTCTTGAATAACGAATATTTCGCGAGAGAATTGCGTTAAAAGCTTCAAACAGCGCGTGGATATAGACTCTCTTTACAAACAACCACGAGATATTCGGAACATGAATTATACTTGAAAAGATGAGCATGAAACCTTCGATGCTGTATCTACCGCGTTAGTTTAAGTGGTACTTGAAATTAATAGAGCAATATCAAGGCTGTTTAATACAATTGTCATGATAATTCTTACAATTGTCACGTATAACGTGTTGAATTTATAATAACAATTGCTAAACTTGCACGAGAGACGCGAGCAGAGCTAGCAATCTATGCCGAGAGGACAGAGAAGTTCGTGCATTAGCAAATAGAAAAATTGTTGTATTACGAAGAAGGAAAGAGCATTTGTCTAAACAACAAATACTATTGGAAGATCTGAGACAGCTTGTAAGCAGGTATGGTATGCATTTAAAAAGGTGGATGCTATTAAGGTAAACCAGAAAGTGGTAGACCCCGTAAAAAACTAGAGAAAGGATGGGCTGCACTCATCCACCGTTTATCTAAAAAGGATCTTTTTCGGAATACTAGCAGCGTTCAAAGTGAAATCTGTGCTATGAATGATCTGAACGTTAGTTCGGTGATGTCTTCGTGATTTTGAACTCGAAGAACGCGTGTCTCGAAAGAAGAGAATATGTATTAGGTTGTCCGGAAAGCGTCTTTCTTTCGCAAACGTGTTTTTTAAAACAGTGCACCTTCGTACAAACGTGAAACCAAGTGTGTGAAATGTCGCGGTGTTTATCTCAACAGAACAAAATGGATCGTACGTAACTCGACGAAATAATATAAAACAAAAAACGTTGTGCGTCTATTAATTCCTCATAAAACGAAAGAAACTTTCCAGACAACCATATTCGATTGTGCAACTGTTGAAAATGATAATTACGGTTTGCTTTCTGATGAATTTAATATGCTGCAAACGGAGTGAAACTCGGTAGTATCTCTGTAATAGTCTTCGATAGTATTAGGTTGTCCGAAAAGTTTCTTTCGTTTTATAAGAAAATAATAGACGCACAATGTTTTTTGATTTATATTAATTTATTGAATTATGTACGAACATAATAATAGAAATAGAACGAAGTGGATCATACCTAATTCGATAAAATAATATAAAACAGAAATTGTTGTTCATCCATTATTACTTTATGAAACGAAAGAAACTTTCCAGACAACCATATTCGATTGTGCAACTGTTGAAAATTATAATTACGGTTTGCTTTGGTGAATTGCACAGTACAAGATCAGGGAGAAGTGTCACTTTCTGATGAATTTAATATGCTGCAAACGGAGTGAAACTCGGTAGTATCCCTGTAATAGTCTTCGATAGTATTAGGTTGTCCGAAAAGTTTCTTTCGTTTTATAAGAAAATAATAAACGCACAATGTTTTTTGATTTATATTAATTTATTGAAATATACACGAACATAATAATAGAAATAGAACGAAATGGACCATACCTAATTCGATAAAATAATATAAAACAGAAATTGTTGTTCATCCATTATCACTTTATGAAGCGAAAGAAACTTTTCGGACAAGCTAATATATCTATGCAATATAGTATAAGAAATAATTGATCGAAGAGCTGTCTCGAGCTTTTGTCCACTGCTGTATCTTAAGAAGTACCATGTTTGGCTGTATCAGGAGCAAATTGAACAACTCGGTGAAACAGAAGAAGCACACTGTAGGATAGAATAGAAGAGCAACGTAATTTCCGTTTGCTTTCGCTGTTTTGTTGACACTGGCGTTTTCGCTTCATTCGTACACGTGCGCACTGTGGGGAAAGTGCTGACCGACGTGATCGTCCAGTATTCGAAAGCACAACCGACGCTTGATAACAACTTAATTGTTGGACGCGCGAACCAATTCAATTCTCCTTTCGAAGAATTGTACGACGTAAAAAAAGAATACGAGAAATATCTAACGCAAGAAAGAGCAAGATCTAACTTTAAAAAGTAAAACATTCGGTAGGCTGGCAAATTCTGTCGACTAACGTTTTTAATATATTCATTTATTTTCTACGTGTTGTCTATTTAATTAAATTCTCTTCTCCATTTAATCATAATTATTTAATGATCCCAACTGATTATGCTACGCTTCTTCAAAGAATCGTTGATCGTTAGAGTCTGTGAAATCATCGATAGCTTACTCGACTTGTGAATTTGTCACTCGACGTGTGACTTGTGATTCGATGATATCGTCGTAGTTGATCTTCGAAGAAAATATGTATCGTTAAAACAAAACTCAATAGGTAAGTTATCATTGGCCTGTTCTTTCGTTTACATATAGTTATATCATCGTGCAGCTGTTTCCGCGACCTTGTATTAGTATGTGCCTTTTTTAAATTCATTAACGTACAATAATGTGTTCTTCTTTCGATCGGTGTAAAATAAACACCAAGTATGCAAATTTTTACGTATTACTGGAATAGTACATCTTCGCATAGTTATTACTTTATTATGTCCGGCCAGCTTCTACTTGAATCCATCATAATTTATTTAATGAAAACAGCGTTATCTATGAACAACGCACGAACCGAGATTATTTCAGCATCTACGTAATACTTAAAAAAATGGTGTGATTGCCGCGAATAATCTAAATTTGGTATCTGAATGATTAAAAAAAATAATGATTTATTCGATCGTAGATTTCTCGAAGCCATATTCTTTTAAATTTAGATATATAACTTAACTGTCAATGTACGTAGATACGAAACGTTTCAAAATTTAATTGCTCGTGCGATATTCTCAATGTTGGATAAATCACGTCTGCTTTAACGTAACTAACAAGCAAATATTCCTAGCGAATTATTGCCCGTTTCGTTACTAAGATTTATCACAACAAATGATACAGTAAAATGATTAATTTTCTATATTTTGATTTATATTTAAGCGCAAGATATCAGTTACGATAATATTAAGTTACGAGTGCAAGATTCATAATTAACGCAGCTATTCTTGGCTCGATGCTTAATTAAGCACCTAAAGCGCTAAACTTCGACCTTGGCACGTTGCGCGTCGTATCAAAGTGCAAGTAGGCAAGTATTTATCGCCGTAAGCAACTTCAACAGGCCGATATCAAGAATAGAAATGACGTACGTTAAGAAGTGCATCTGGAGGTACAGTATGCATAAATTTGATAGAAAGTTCAGTCGTAAGTCGGAGCAATGTTGTTCGCTAACAGGATTTTCCGAAACTTGTTCAGCGAGTGAACGAGATAAATGACGGTATCGGTTTTTCCTACACATCGTTCCCAGCCGTATACGGTGAATGTGTCCTTTTTCCAGTACGTTTTTCTACCATCAACACATACATCGCGCTGGTTATAAAAGCGGCCAACCTGTCACATAATGTTTTTTCTACGTCATCGAACGTAGCCGCCCCGTTAAGCGACCTTCTTCGCATACCGCAAAACCCTGTATCCCGTATAACACGTTTCAATCTCCGCCCCATCGATGCTGCGCGCCTGTGCTTGTTTATTATGTCCTATTCAACGACCCTTCCGCCCACGACGTTGGTATTAGGAAGAAATCGCTGAGACGCTTAGACTGACAAGCGGATCCACTTTGGCCCTTTCGATCTTCCAGAAATCTCTTCACGCACACACACCTTTCTACTAAATAAAAATGATCGCAATTTTTACATCCTTTTCCGTGCTCGTTTATTTTCCTCTTTTTTTAACGATTTTTTATCTTCGTTTCTGTTCAGGTTATTAGATGTATGTGAATACAAAGGAACGCGTGGATAAATCGTAAGGTAGAAAATGTATATTTTAAAATATTTTATAATGTGAGCTGATCCAGATCCGCACGCTAGCAGTGCTACCCACAGTCATAACTGAAATGAGCTTGAAGCCAACGTTGCCTGTGTACAGTTTATGGTTTGCCTTCGACGCAGATCTTTGAGAAAACTAAAAGATCAGATGTAGAGTTCTCTTAGAAGTGTTGACCACTTCAACAATTTTCCACAAGATAATTTACAATTTGCTTGTGAGAACATTCGATAAATTGGTACAACGAGGTGCAGTAATAGCTCGTATACATATTCCTGGTAATCCACAGCTTAGAGTTAGATACATCTGCTCGTAGATTATCGAGTGTCCTAGTTGATCAGATCACTGAAACGTTCCTTGCTCAGTTTCCTCGACGTACGTGTAAAATATAAGCCGTTTGCTGGTAGATTTCGCTGGTCTTCTGATCTCTTTTTATATTTCATGCAACTTTATAATTTGTTCGATGGACGTTAAGTAAACTTTTACGTGCTAGGGTGAGTTAGAAAGCGCTATGCCATCTCGGGATAGCTCTTTTTTAGGCTGACAAATCAGTAGGATGTTTCCTCTTCGACCTTCTTTCAGCGAAGATTATGTACGTTAAAAGACTTAAATAAATAATTCTACGATATTACCTATTTTCTAAAACAAATATATATGTATAATTAGGAATGTGAATATGTGGAAGTCTAGATCGTTGATTGGCTCTGTCCAATGTTCCTTTTTTCAATATGCGGAGATTTAAATAGAATGCAGATGTAAGAAGAAAGTGCTCGCTACGAAGTAGTTATGGTTATTTATTGGGTTTCAAATTGGAAATTACATTTCGCTAGCGATTAAATCTGTGCTTTCGAATTCTCATACGTATTATACACGCATAGATTTATTGTTCTATTTTTAAAATACCTCAGTATGTGGAGGTTCTTCGAGATACTATGAATAAAAATTTCTACATTATACATCGCCTTTGAGTAAGTAAACATTCTCACTGTTTTACAGACAAACGTAGACATCGCAGATGCAATCGATCGCAGAGACTGAGAGGGTTCGATCTGGTAGAGATGCGGACGAAATGACGCGTGAGAAACATAGAATCCCTACAAGATATGCAATCGAGTTTAAAAAGCTTTATAGCTTTAAAACTTTAGCTATTATATAGTTCTTATAATGTTAACGAGTGCAGAATATTCTAACGTTCGATGCTTAGATCGTGGCTCGAGCTTTCAGAACTCTTCTCATGCTTTTCTAATGAAACCATATGAATATTCACTGAAAATTTATATAATTTGTTTATAACGGTTTATATAATTCTTAAGCTCTAGGAAAACGATTCGTCTGAATATCATTTGGATTATTCTATTCTTCCTTGCGATATTTGTAACGTTTATGCTATTTACAGTAGGTATTTTGTTAAAATTAAAAATAATTCAGCAGACCCTCAAATACTCTGAACTAACAAGAAGACACGGTTGTTATTAGGTTGTTCTTTTACAGACACGTGTTTTACAACAACGCATCTTTATACAAACATGAAACCTAATCTGTCGAACGTCGTGATCCTTATTTTGATAGAACAAAATGGATCATAATAAAATAATATAATATAATAAATAATAATATAATATATAATATAATATAATAATATAATATAAATAAATTAAATAATAAAATAATATAAACGAAAAATGTTGTGCATCCATTATTTCCTTATAAAAGGAAAGAAACTTTTCGCACGACCTAATATTTAAAAGAATATGTAAAATAGAATAACGCAGAAACGATTACACGAAATAATATTTACGTATATAATAAATAGAACGTGACATAAAATTACGAATTTCATATTTTTATTACTGCTAAATCGTAAATTTTCCGATACATGCCAACACTTACAATGGTGCGTTAAATTATCTAAGAACGAGTCCATTTTCTCACCTTACTCGTATCTCCATTCACATTGAATTCTTCTTTTTCAAGACGAGAAATTGAAACATTGTTCGCGATATCTTAAAGACTTGAAACTGATGTTGCATCTATCTTACCGAAGTTACTGTATACTGCATTATTTAATTATTGCTATCTTTCCCACATCCGGATACTTTGCCAACATAGTAACAGTTCCTGTTATCTGCCGCGATACTGTTTCCTGCTCGTCGACTTCAACTTCAACTTTGTTTCAACTACAAGTTCTGCCAAGTTGGTTTCTTTTCCGCGTTCCCGAGTTTTGATCTCTATGCTATTAATTCTACCACGCAACAGCAGATTTTACAAATTCAACTTCTTACGTAGTTTTAACATTTCCTTAGTTCCTTAGTAGCAAAACGAAAGATTTCCCACATGATTTCTATAGCTCTGTTCGAAATCTTCGATACGTTCCTTTTACGTTTTTAACTCTAGAACCATCGATGGTCGATATCTAACTATGGTACAATTCGCTAATTAAATAGTTGTACGATGTAAAAGTAAAAGTAGAAAATGACGAATGTGAAAACATCTAATCGTGTTTCCTGTCTCGATAAAATGAAATATCAACCTTTTGCACTCCAAATTTTATTTCAATTTCGTTACCAACAGCTGCCAACGCTTTCAAGTGTTTTATTTGAAATTTACCTTAACTAAAAAATAAGACAATTTAAATAAATAAACGAAGAAACAAATTCACTTAAATACCAATTTTATTCACACTATTGTTGTATTTTGTAATTTTTTAACATACGATATATCTTGAAACGATCTCCAGGATGCAATCCTGGTTTTCTTTCGTTTCACAAAAACAGTGGGACTGAAAGACTGTCGACTGGGACTCGACAAAGCAGCTGCTGACATAAAAACATAGGAGTGCAAAGGGTTAATATTACCAGATATATACTAATGGCAAATATATTCCCATATTTGCACAATTTTAATAATAATCGCGAAACTAAGAAATTCGATACGGACCATGCCCGCTGGTTTCGTAGTTGAGAAACTTCGCAAGTTAGCAGGAAATTTCAGGTCGATCAATGGTATAAAAAGGAAACGCTTAAATTAATTAAGCTGATAAAATTCACACTACGCGATTACCTAGTCCACATAAAGCAAGTTCTACGTTCCGATAATATGTAGAAAGTTTAGGTAGCAAAACGTTTGATCGGTGAAACGTTCGCATAGTGTCGCAACTCGCAGCTCTATCGTAGTATTTCATCGAAAGGAACGAAGACGCTGAATCCTCGCTAAACGGTGGAAGAAGCAACTGAAAGAAAGCGTCGATTTTCTTCTCGTGGAAATTGCGCGCAATGTTAAGTAGCAATCGCTTATTTTCCTGAAAGACACCCGAAACACACGCGAAATGGAATGTCTGACGCACCGCCTATACTGTTTTTCTACAGAAATTACACTTCGTTTAATAAGTAGAGCAAGTAGGTCAGAAGTAATTTGATGATATCGCACGGGGACGACTGCTCAATTAAAAGTTTTTGTTACAAATCTGTGGATTGGTCTCGCGAAAACGCGACGTTAATTTTCGCACGCTGATAAATGCCGCGATGGCTCTACCCTTTATGACTTATCCTGCTCGCTCCTAGGTTATCATCCAACTTTTGTAAATGATATCCGCGCCATGTAATATACGTTTAACGAACATGTCGAGCTGTGTCCGCGAACGAACCACTGGCGCTTAAATCTGTGCTCGTTGGGAACCAGCGCGGCTAAAGGTTTTTTCTCTAGAAAATTACCGAAATTCCCCGCAGCATTTTCATTCACAATCGGAAAGGTAATCTTTCAAGTTTCAGCTGGTCGCGGCGAGAGAAATTTTCGGCTGTACAAACGAGATCTCGCGGTATAATTTAATAGCTTGCTCGAGCGTTTTCCCTGCGTATCTCTGACAGCTTTGTCCCGTTTTATCCTCCCGCACGCTCCTCTGTTCAAAAGATAATTTCAATTATCCCGTTCGTTACTACCGCGATTCCATCGCGCGGAAAGATCGCCAGAACGGAATAACGTTGACGAAACGAAGCGACCTATTCGCTAATGATTACTCCCGGTTGCAATCCCTTCGATTCGATTCGACTGATTCGTGTCTGGCATTCGATATTGCCACGTTTATTATTAGCGATAGGCTGAAACACGTCTCAGGCTGACCTATTAAATCCAAACCCTCTATAAGAATGGCCGGCTAGATTCACAACGTCTGTAAGCGATTCGGAAAAAAGAAGCAGCACTTTTCGTTGCAAGTATGCACTTTGAGAGGGATAGACTCGATTATGTGGCAAGTAATTTGGAACGTTGGCCTTCTACGAGCAATTCGAAGGAAAGAAGCAGCACTTTCAATCAGATTCGATCACTCTACGAGTATTTACTTTCTGAGAAGAGTAGGCTTAAGTACGTAACAAGTATTTCTGAGTAGCAACCGATTAGATCCCGATACTCTACCGGTACTTTGAGGCAAAGGAACAGCACTTTTGATTGAAACGCGACAGATTCAAACCCTTTGCGAACATTCGAGAAGCGAATACTTGTGGAACAGGTTCGGAACGCGATGAGCACTCTGCCAGAAATTCTCCATTCTCTTTATCGAAGTCTATCGCTGTAATTTTGTTGAAAGTACGAAGCGGGCCTTGCGTGGAGGATTTCATTCGAATTTAGCAGTGCACTAGCGCTCAAGTGTCTGCATCTGAACACTAGTTTTACATAAAAGATACAACTTAGAAGAAACGAAGCTGGCACCCCGCTGGGGGTAGCCACCCACTTGCTATATTTATTTTTATTTTATTGTTTTTTATTCACCAATAAGATATAACACTTTACCAAATGTCCATAAGGACAAATTGTAAAATAACCAAAATAAAATAAAAAAAAAAAAACTAGTTTTAGCATTTGACCAAACTGTGCAACTTGACGACGAATTAATAGTTAGGAGCGACACTTGCTGTCTTTTTATGCGATCTAAATGCTGGAACGTAGATCTGCGTTACATATTAGAAGACACTGCAATAATTTATTTCGGCATTCAGAAGACTACGCAGGAGCAGAAAGAATAAACACAAGTATGGAAAAGATTCTGAAAGATGGAAAAGAGGATGGAAAGAATACACGGGAAGGAATGGTGGAAGAAATCCTAAAGACCAAAAGGTGCAACGAACAGACGGCTGGCGGTAGGCGTGACTGGCGGAAGTAATAGTTTTGAAACAGGAAGAACTTCCAGCGCAGATTCCTAGTATGTAGTGTCCAGATTAAGTATAGCGCAAGAACAAAGTATGGGAGGATGAGTAAGAAGATGGGGTGAAGAAGCGTATGTGGTTGGAAAAGTTGTAGCCAAGTCGCGTTTCTTGGCCACGAGGTCCAGATCAAATAAATTACTACTACTACTACTAAAATACTAATATATACGTTTGCTGTTTAAATATCACTGTATCATTGTATTAACACGAAGAATCCCTCCGTTTGCAAAATCCTTCTTAGGCTGTCGTATAATTCGAAAACGAAATGATCTGGAGGTTCCTCGATCTCTCAAGGAGATTCTGCAGATTCAGAGATGAAGAGTTCTGTCAAGTGACACGATAGTCGTGTAAAGTATAGCAACTACAAGCGCCAGTTTTGTCATTATATGTGGATTTTCGAAATTCAATTTCAATTCGCGAGTAAGTACGGTGATTGTGAAGAGCCAACATCGTTGCGGTTTGACTTAGCCGTAGTTTCGACAACAGTAAGCAACCGTTCGAATACTTTCGCGCGATGCTGTACAGTTGGACTTGGTCGCGTCGCTGGTTCTTACAGTCGGATGAAATTTCACGATGTGGCGAAAAAAAGAAAAAAAAAGGTCAGGAAGGCCAGCAGACGAAGGGACTCCCGGTAATAGTTTCCTCCGTCAGCTTCACCAGCAGATTTTCCAGTAGCGGCGAGCTATGCTCCCTCGACCGTTAGAAAGTTCTTCGCCCGAGCGAAGGAGAGTGCAATTCGAATTCCATCCGTGTCTTGCAACAACCAGGTAGGTAGAAGTCAAGATAAATAGCATGGATCCGTGTCGTAAAGTATCTGGATGCGAATATGGTTACGAGCTGTCCGGGCTATCGTTCGCAGGATTTAGTACGCTCGTCTGTTCCAAGTTAAAATCAATAAATAAATCGGTTTACCAGCCCTACGCATCGGCTGGCGTTATTTTCTACCCGATGGAAACTACCCGTGAGCACCGATATTTCCTCCAGCGAATTATCAATAATCCCAGGACTTAACATTCATTACCGTGAGAATCAAATTGAAATTTTCACCAAGCACTTCTAACATTCTACTGCCTTTTTCTTCGTCCATTTTTTCTACCCACTGTGCAAGTGATATATTTCATCAAGCTGATGACATTTATTACGTTCTTGCGGCGAAACCGATCAATTACTACGATTACGGTATTTACTGCAAAAAATGCAATTAACTTTCGGAATTTGCCTCTCGCTGGTTTGAAAAATACCCGGATATATCTGACGAAATCCAGACGAATCTATTTAACATTCTCGAAGAATGTGGGTCAGTCTGTGTAAATTCGAACGAGATTGAACAACGTGAGACACTATGGTCGGTAAAAAATAGAGATTAATATCGCGAAATATTGATGGTTTTCAGAGTAATGTATTCGGGAACACGTATAAAGCATGGTTAAAGCCATTTAAGCATGAAATCGATCGATCAACTGCGAAATTGATCTCTCGATTTTAATACTTTTTTAATCATCATATAGACACTTTTGTACGCGTTGATTCGTTCGAAATTCAATCGCGCCATTTACACACTTTTTATAATACAAATCTTATATCCGTCCTACCTTTTTTCGTTTGTTCATATCATTTATTATATTTTTTACGTCGAATCGCGGTTTTTTTTTATTATTATTATTTTATTTTGGATTTTTACAATTTGTCCTTATGGACATTAGGTAAAGAGTTATATCTTATTGGTGAAAAAATAAAATAAAAATAAATATAGCATGTGGGTGGCTACCCCCAGCGGGGTGCCAGCTTCGTTTTTTCTAAGTTATATGTTTTATGTCGAATCGCGGGTGTCAGAGATTTCTTTTACTGGAAAGTCGACATCCGGAAAGACGAATCGGAATAAATTTAAGTTAAGTGGCAGTTAAAATGTCTATTAGAAACTAGTCATCAACTAGCTGCAAAAAAATACGGATGCCAATTTTCCTTTATATGACAGTGTTAAAATACATTCTCTTTCTACTCTCTAAACGCATGGTTTGTTAGTTATGCTTTCTAAATCCTGCTTTCACATGGTATGTCAGCGTGTGTGCAAAGGACCTAAAAACCTTGATAGCGCGTTTTATACATATTTCGCATTTTAGTTATTTAAAGTTTCTAAAATTCTTTCTCACTAACGTCATATAAATAACGTTTAAGCATGTAAAGTGTGACAAAATAAGATACAAGAAAAGCACGGAGAACGACAGTAGTTGTAAAAAACAAAATAAAAAATATCGTAAAACGAGTTTACAAACAAGTGTACAAGTTCCTCTCTACGTTTGAACATTCTGCACCTTGTTTTAGCGCCAACTTGCAGTAAAATATAATACAAAGTATAATATGTTCAAAAATTAGTAATATATTTTTGTGACGAAACATAATAAATATTCACGAAAAAAAGAACAATAACTGTCTTATAAAGAACTATCATTCAAAGCGTTGAAAACTGATGGTGGAAGAAGTTACGTTAATTAGCCAGAAATTGGATTTTTATTAGATGCTGATGTTTTAATAGACTGCTTCCCTCTTTAAAAAGAGGAGCTAAAAAATGTAATACGAAGATTTCTAAACAGATGAATTTCCCTACAGCTTCGTGAATAAATAGAAGGAGAATAGTTTTGAAAAATTTGAATAAGAGATATGGAGGAGTATAATAGAACCACTTGAAACAGCCATAAAGGCGACGATAACAACATACATTAATAAGAATCGTGTGTGCTCGATCTCTAGGTCTCGGAAAAATCAGGGTGTATTTCAGAGGAAACTGAAAAGTATTGCCAAGAGAAGCATTTGCACCGCACAAGTGAGGCAGAAGAAAATGCCAAATTGAACACGAAAGGAGCTTTAGCAGAGACTAGGAAGAATGAAAAGGAGTTGGATAAGCAGCAAAGAGTAGACAAAATTGCAATCTGGAGCCAGAAATGGCTGATTAAGCCTGGTAACTGCTGTACCACGGAACATTCTGGCTACAAATATGAATCCCGACTTTTTAAAATAATAGTTTCACAGTTGGTAATTTCTTTAACCTGCAAGTCTCATAAAGACGCTGATCGAAAGCTTTTGCACGTAATTCTTTTATTTTTGGATGAAATGAGAACACCGATTGAGTGCAACGTCAAATCGTTTCTAAACCTTGATAAGCACCAACATAAAATATAATTACTGTAACTATAACTATTTATTACACACATTATTTTATCGAAAAACATAGGTACAAATATTGTGAGTTTCCAAATTCTAATTTTCCAACTAAGAAGCCTGTAACTTGTGCAAGTTCGCAGACCAACTGATCGAATCAGTTATCTTATTTTCGTCTAGTTTTGAGGTTTAGATTTTTTTTTTTTTTTTTTTTTTTTAGTGTAACGTAACGCTAAAAAAATTGTTACATCGTCTGGATTTATTTATTTATTCAGTGCTTTTCTTCGAACGCGGTGAATCGCGTATGAAAAATTTATTGCTCGAATCGATAACAAAATATTTCAGATAACACTTTTTATCGCAGCTTCAAGTTAATGAAAATTAATTTTCTACCGAACGCATCGCGCAGGCTGATACCTGCCGAGCGTGCTATACGTAAGAATAAATTATTACATGGAATACAAATTCACTGTAACGAGAGTTGCAGATCCGCTTCAGAATATTCGCATTAGGCAAACGTAACCTACAACATACCATACGAACGTGGATTCCTTAATTAACACGAGTCTAAAGTTCTCTTCAATAACGTGTTAAGGGGGATAAGATTTCGTGATTACGGGATATTTATCTGTCAGGCTATAAAAAGGCAATGCAGATGTATTAACAATTAATTCATTTCTGGTTTTCTAATAACAGATTACCTATAAGCATGCCTCGAAAGATTTA
Organism: Bombus pascuorum; assembly: GCF_905332965.1. NCBI lineage: Eukaryota > Metazoa > Arthropoda > Insecta > Hymenoptera > Apidae > Bombus > Bombus pascuorum. The sequence goes on from NC_083494.1 coordinate 1,851,558, forward strand.
TTGCTTGGAAATAACGATTGATCGTAAATAGTGTAGAAATAATGCAATGAATAATCCATTAGGTGTCTTGATAAAAATTAATATGCCATTGACTAATAACTGCAATTCACAAGTTAAAGTTAATAGTAAAGCTAATTATATTTTAAGAAGTAATGTAATTTATACGCAAATATTATGTATTAGTTTTCATAAACTATATTCGGTATCATTTATAGTTTAACTGGCAATACTATACTTTTTTTCATGGATCAACGAATATTCCGCAACCATTTTTGTGCGATGAATTTTTGGAGAAAAAAGTTTGGACAAAAAGAACCTATGCCGTGCGAGGCAGTTTATCAATCACCTATTGACAGCAATTAATCTTTATTGAGTGCGACTAATATTTAGCCAGCGCAAAAATATGCCTGACAGTTGATATGTTCCTTAGAAAAATGTTCCATATTCTTTTTAGTAAAAGTAAAAAAGGAAAGTCAGTCATCAAAGCCAAATTATAACGTTCATGCCAGTGATATTGAATATAAATTGCTATTTATTCTACATAAATGTTCATTTTATGCTGCAGACCCCAGTCACTAGCATTGAAAAACTTTTCCACGCGAATATTATAATATCGAACGTGTTACAAATGATGCTTAACGTAACACCAAAATATAATTAAAATATAATCGATTTTTATGAAATCAAGCCAATTGAGAATTTTTAATGTTCGAACGATATCTTTTTACAGTGTTCAACGTAAACTAAATAATATTTGGTAATTCTTGCCACAGAAAGTTATTTAATAGCCCTACTTTATTAATATCATTAAATTTATTGACGACTTTACAAAACCACCTTTGCCTTTTGTTCCGTTCTGCAGTTTTTTAATTTTTCATTTGACTGTTTATGGTTGTATTCATAAGCGTTTTAACATGTTAACCTATGTTTGTTCATGACATTTTCATTAATCCCGCGTAAAAAGGGCAGGTACAAAGGTACCTCAAGCTATTGTAAAAATATATGAAACAAAAGCACAGTAACGTTTTTACTCTGTCGTTACTTTCCCTTCTCTTTTTGCTACGCGTACAGTAAAAATGCACAATTTCTCGATATATTCGTACAGTTTTTATCGGAACGACAAATTCTTCCACTTTCATAAACTATAGTCGAAATGTCAGGCGTAAACCTCAACACGTACAGTGGCTCACCAAACTATCCCAACACTCTTAGAAAACTTCCTATGTATCTATCACACAAAATGTTTTGAAATTTTATCAGCATTGTAACGAGACTCTACTCGAAAAACTAGCAAAATATTTGAACGGTCAATTATTCGCTATTGTTAACCGAACGAGGACCAAACAATGTGAAATAATGCGCAGACGTGTAGAGTGTACGTGCAACGTTATTAAAAAGACACGAATGAAGTAAGTTTGTCGAGATATAAAAATATGTGTCGAAATAATAGATACGATACAGAAGTCCACTAAAAATCAGAGATACATAAAGAAGTTCTATAATGTGAAGAAAAATAGCTCCTTTTATTGAGTCGTAAAATATTTCAATTTCTTCGAACTTCATAAAGCCGCAGCACTTACACGGAAGTAGAACCAATAGAAAAATATCGTGCGAATTTCTAGAATTGTTTTTTACAATTACAATATAGATTCAATAGAATGAGCATCGACTAAAATTTCGTCGTTGTCGCGTTAATGAAACATTGGTCCTTGATCAGTTCGTAAACCACAAAATATAGCAAGAATATAATCTTCAACGCTAATTGTACGTTTAAGACCACTGTTCGTGCTGTATACCAAGTTCTCGCGAAATATATAGTTGCAATAAACGTGTTGCAATGTCGTTAGAATGCTAGCGAAAATTCATAAGGTTACTATAATGAACACGATATATTCATAAAAATATTCTGCGATAGGCATCTCGATACGTATCACGAAGCACTGCATTCAGATCGTACAAAGCTAAGGACGAAAACAAAGCGCGTTTATCTTACGCGATCTATTTTTGCGTTTGATATACGCGGAACATTGTTTTTTAACCTTCGCCTCGGCGCGCTTATTCAGGAGCGTATGTCTCGCTCAGCAAGTACAAACAAATGCGATAAAAACGTTAATTCCTTCACGGTTAAATGTCGAAACGATCGTTTCACGTTGCATATCTAGTAGCAGGCGATTTCAATAGTTCAGTTACAGAACGAGCAGCGCGGCGAGCATCGGTTCACTGTAGTTTACAGTGTACACGCATATTGCGTATGAGGTTTCAACAGAGACGAGAATAGAAGGCGAATGAACATCAAATGGACACTTTACAACTGGCTACGGCGACCAATGTCCAGTCATGCGAGTGACACCCGGGGTTTGGGGATTGCCGGATAAAGGGCCCAAGGCCAAAAGCCCATCTGCTCCACGTCAACTTGGACACACAGCCAAACTGCGTTTAATCTCGCGATAACATTGATTAAGGTAAAGGGTGCCTCCTCTGTTCGTCACTTTGATTTTCTTTGACACAAGCCGATGTTCTCGTACGCGTAATACGATACGAAACGGGAGGATTAAAACGCGTTTATTCGCGAGGAAACTGTACGAGCACCGCGGTGCGTTACACTCTGGCCATGCGCGCTCTACCCGCGAAACTGTCGCTCTAGTAACTATACGGGGTGTCCTGTAACTGATGGTACAAATCGGTGCCGAGTGATTCTAGGTGAAAAAATATGTCGAAAATGTAGAACAAGATTTTTTCATACGACGCCTCGTTTCCGAGGAAATCAAGTTTGAAAATGTGTCGGGTGTACTTGAACTTGGCTAAGTAGCGATTAGATATGTGTAAACAATCAATCAGCAGGAGATTTCTCTATGTGTGAAAATGGGTAAAAAATGTAAAATAAAACTTGTTCGTTTAAGACCGCATTTTCAAGGAAATAAAGCTTGAACGTGTTTGGTGAAGAACCGATCTAGTACACACGCGTGGTACATTTTCAAATCTACTTTTCTCGAAGGCAAAGCATCTTATGAGAAAATTTTATTTCACATTTTTTACTTACTTTTACGCGCAGTTTAATCTCCTGTCGATTTTATTTACTCCTGTTCAGTCTGGAACTAGTAAAGCGCAAGTATACCCGTCAAATTTGCAAACTCGATTTTCTTGGAAAGGAAGCGCCATATGGAAAATGTTCATTTTATATTTCCGACTTATTTTCTCGTTTAGTTTTCTTTATAAAATCATTCCTCATCCAATTGCACCATCGCTTACTGAACACCCTGTATATACGGCTATGCTCTCGTATCAACCAAAAGTTCAATTTTCCCTTCTTCTAATAACGCCATATACAGGGTGTTCGCGCTATTACCAGCTAGCTTTTTTCTTGTAAACGGAAAGTACTAGAAACAAATGAAATAGTTAAAAGTTGTACAGTTTTCTACGATCAATATAATATCGCGCAGCAATTTTTTATACATGTTTGCAATATTTTTCAAGAAACGAACCTTCGATTTTTTCAATAGAATGCCGTACGTTAGTTTATTTCGAATAAGAATTAATTGCTTTTAGTTTCTTTTTTTAATTTTTAAACGAATTATTTCGAATATTATCTGCCGATGTATTTACCAGAATTTCTTCGTGGTACGGTCCAGCACGTAAAATGTGACTAATCTTTCGTCGTTATTTGCTATCAGAGCGCGATATCCAAGCATGGGTATTAATATCTCGGACAATATTAGCAGAAGCCTTCAACAATATCATTCGGCAAGCTGAGATGTACCATGTACCAGCAGATTATACGAAACTTTTACTCCACATTTGTCAAGAAACAACTGGCACGTAATAATATTCGAAATAATTCTATTATTATGGACTTCGTACGACACTGACAGCCATTGTACGACACATGAGTGAATTCGTTTTGGCACACGTTTTCACGTGACACAAAAGAACGTACAGCGTTTTATAAAAAAAAAAAAAAAAAAAAATGATGGCTGCCTCTGTTTCCTGGAAAATATTGCAAATAGAAAAAGATGATATACGATATCATATTGGTCATAGAAAACTTTTTCCTTTTTCACTTCGTTCCTTTGCGCTCCATTTACAAGACAAACGCCGGCCAGTAATAGTGCGAACACCCTGTGTGTGGCATTATCAGAGAAAGAAGAAATTGAACTTCTGGTCGATACGAGCGAGAGCATAGCGCCGTATATAATTACTAAAGCGACAGTGTCGTCGTTAGTGAGAAGCATGCTCTTAGTGATGGGATCTGAAACACTCGAACCACGTGGAATTTGGATTGTATATGGCTCATTTGCTGCAACAATGACACATTATCGATCGAAATTGGGTACGTACGCACCTGGACGATGAGTTCTCCGACGCAGGAAATGACAGGTTCTAAGGATATAGATCCATTAACGTCGAGACACGAGCATGCTGGGTCGTTAAACTGGTCGGTAGCTATTGCACGCTCATCTACTCGTGATCGCGGAATCCTCGAAGCAGAAGAAACGAGCGTGGCTGCGTTTCTCGAAACCAAACACGCTAGTGACTTACCTGCAACAAGAAACACAGGAAATTAGATTAACATTATCTCACGACTATTTAACATTCGCTGCGAATCCCACTTTTCATTTCCCGTTTCATTTCTATGCTAACAAATAATTTTCATACACTACGTATCGTTATATCGTAAATTGTCTTTGCACATATTGTTGCAATAACGACATAATTCGAAAATCAGGGTTCCAAGCTTCAGGCTGTTGAAAGACTCGATAAGTCTTATCGATTGATAAGCCTTGATAGATTAAATCTTTAAAGTGACGAAAGTCTTGATCATCTTGGAAATCCTAAAAGCCTCGATCGTCTCGAAAGCATTGATAGGTTGGAAAGTATTGACAGGTTTGAAAATATCGATAGGTTCGATAGATTTCGCAAGCACGATGAGTACTCAATATCCCACAAGCTTCTTAATTACTTTCGTTCGGACAGTATCAGTGACATGAGATATTAAAATCGAGAAAGTTTGGATTACTGTAAATACATTTTGAACACCGATCAAATTTTCAAAACTTATGGAAACTCTCAAAGTCTCTCGAGTGTGTCAAGGGGATCAAGAATCTACCAAGATTCGTCAACAGGCGATTCAAATCTTTCGCGAAGTGATTCATATAAAATGCGCGTAAACATCCAAGCCAACGCTATAAAATCAAAACACAGAATCAGCGTGACTCACGACGTGCAAAAATAATCCGCCCAGATGGTCTCTGCTGTGTATGGGATTTAAAACGAAAACACGACTGTCCTTTGATATTGAATTATGAATTATGAGCAAAGTCAGATAAGTGAAGTAATTATTTACACACAGTGAATGGATCAGAAGAACGTTTATAAGAATGAGAATGAATCACTCGGCTCGTTCGAAATACGTCTTATGGATGAAAGTTGTCCACAGTCATGGAGCAAGCTTGTCATCGAAATACCTTGTAAATTGGCACCACCGTTAATTAGATAAATAAAACTCACAGCAGAAGTTCAAATCAGATGAAACTACGATTCGAAGCATTAATTTAATATTCTCGGGAGATTTAAGTCAAAGATCGTGGGGATAAAATGCAGGCAAGTTTATATTTGTAAAAGATACTTTGCAGAATCAGTGTCTGATATCTGTCCGAGTATTTATGCTTTCCGAAGCATCTCAAAGATATATGTACCGCTACGCGAAAGTCTTCTACATACAAAGCATAGCAAAAGGATGACGGAAGAGTCTGCGCCATCGACGAGATGACAAGGTCCTTGCATCTAGCAGCAGGGTCATTACTTTTCGAAACGACAGACGTATAGCGTCAATGTGCGGTAGAAGATTGACTAAGCGTGTTAGCGTTAGCAAGGCGATATTAGTTTTGATATTTCCTACGTGCTCGTAATTAACAATTAAAAACATATTTTACCGCCTTGATATGGCCGAACGCTTGTTTACCTTTGACAAGAGCGTAAGAAAAACGCTTTAGAAATCTATGCTTCGTAAATGCAAATTTTACCGACATTATTTGAGAACGTTCAGTTAACCTGCGACTGTAAATCGATTCAATAGGTTTGCCGCTTCCAAGAGAAACGAGCCTGCTACAAAATACAACGGGTTCGTCGCCTCATCAATGACGCGGACTCTTTCGTCATCCTTTGCCCATTATCCCATGTTTTAGCATACAGTATACTTTAACGTAGCGTATTCCTTTCAGATGTCTTCAAGAAGCATAAATACACGGACAGATGCGGACAAAGTCAGTCATTGATTCTGAGAAATATTTCCTTACAAGGTGTATTTTAATTTCGTCAGAAAAGTACAGATGACTCAGACTGTTTAGATTTCGTTCTTAGATACAGATCATGTTTAAGTTCGACTTTTATTCTTTATGAGGGAAGTTCAAGTACGAGTTTAGACTTTATTCTTCACGGGCCAAGCTCAGGTTCGAGTTCAGATTTCATTCTCAATTGTAGACCAACTACCAGTTCAAGTTTAGATATAATTTGTTACGAACCAATAAAATTTAATTTTTAATAGCCAATGAAGCTGGCTTTGCAATGAATTTGTAACGAAGCCTGTGACTGTCAAACGTTATAAAACAGTTTCTATCTTCGGAGTGTCTAATTTCTGAATCGTAGATTAGATTCAAGAGACTCTTCTAAACTGACGCAAAAACTCTGGACGTTGATGTAAGCAGCGATGTGTAAATAATAAATTATGCGGTAGCATATAGAGACATGTATAATGAAGAGGGAAAAAATTGTAATCGATCAATGTCGGGATATTTCTAAACGACAGTGTCGATACACTGTGTGAAAAGCAAAGCTGGGAACAGATCGATCGACACGGATCGATTTGAAAAAGCGAATGAAATCGAGGTAATGCAAAGCTCATAAAACTGCTACAGAAAATAAGGTCAAAAAGAAGACTTGCCAGGTTCGAAAAAAACCAAGTCCGCCGATATCGACGCGGCGATAATCCTTCGGTACAAAACGATCAGAACCATTTTATCGCGGCAATTAAAGTTTATCTAACCGGCCTAAATGTCGCGAAACGTTGAACGATACTGCCTATGGTGGAGCGTCATTAGCAGTATTCCAATTTAACGGTGAGTACTGTGACCCACGAGGAGCTATCAATGCCAGCGACACAAGCAGATATCTCGTTGCAAATAATAAACGTTCTGTTTGAACAACCTGCCACGACAGGCTGAACAGAGAGAAATCGCAGAGAAGAAACAATAATGGAGACACAAAGCTCTCGCTTGATCAAACGAACGTATACACCTAGAGCTAGAGATATAAGCAGCCTAGAAGTGCAATGCGGTCCCGTTCGTCGGTTTCCTCGTGACATATCACGAAAGGTTTCGCCATAATGCCACAATGTGCCTCGACACGGCCTCAACGCTTATTATAGCCAGCCGCTCGAGTTAAAGGGCAATCCTCCTCGCACAAATCGGTACAGTTTTGCGAAAGCGATTTAGTTGGACGTCGAACCTCTATAAATCTGCTCTCTCAGTCAGTGTATCCTCACGAAGAGATTGCACGGTTCACGCCGATGCCCTTACTGCTGACTAACACACACACCGACCTACGTCTGCCACCGGCGATGCCATCTCAAACACTTCGAACCGCTTCGTATTAGTATTCGAGTAGAAATCTCAATTGCTTCGAGCGTCGTTCGAAGCTTAAAATTCTTGCGACTCTTTGGCCTTGGTAGATTTTGATGCTTCGAAGTCTACAAAGTCTCGATCGCCTTGAAATCGATGTATCGGGTCCTCGCGTAAGTAACGCGACTCTTCTGACAGTTCAGTTGAAAACAATGGGAGTTGATACTATCGGAGTTTCACGAAATTGAAGAATCAGTAAAAATTGACAGGCAAGAATGATGAACTATAAAAAGTACGAGAAAATTCGTCACTGTTCCATCATCGATTGGCTTTTTATTTTCATCTGATGCGCGAAAATCAACGATTACTTATAGGGTGATCTGATGTTTAAGATAATACGACCTCTTTCTTTCTTCTTCAATGCTGTTTGGACGAAAGTAATCAAGAAACTCGTAAGACGTTGAATACTCGCCAAGCTATCGAAACCTATGGAAATTCCCAAGAAAACGATTCAAAACGATCAAGACTTATCGACACTTTCGCGAGTTTTCAATTTCGAATCGTGTTCAAAGTGATTCGAATTTTTTCACACATATACACACAAATCGGTAGCGATTCGAAGTGTTTCGGATCCCATCGCTATCTGTCATCGGTTTGATGACCGACGTTCGATCGAGGAATCTATCTGCTGTAAATTGCAGCATGTTGGATGCCATGCTTTTTCGGGACCAATCGTGTTATACGTTGCACTCTTGCGTCGATATTTCGTGAACGTTGCAGTTCACTTTTTCAGAACTGATGCGAAACTGAAGGCTTCGAGCCGTGTCGTCGTTATTTTTACACAGCGAGTACTCTGTGTACTCCGTGAACAATTGGCTGTTCGCCATTGTCTCATCAAAGCGAAAGTTGTTCTTCGATTTCAAATGTAATTTCAGGCTGATCGCACGATTTATGCCGAAAAATCGAAAACACGACGTCCATTGGCCATCGTGAAAGTTTGAAATGTAAAACATGTTTATATCGAGGAATACTCGGAGGTCAGCTCGCAGACACCAGATACAGAAGCGTAACGCGCAGTTCTCGATCTCCGTCCGATGTTCGTATACGCGAACAGAAAAGCAGAAACGCGAGAACGTTAAATTGCTACGTGGAAAAGCTCGTTAACGTCGAAAAACTCCTTTTGGCAAATCGAAATTCGACCGTCCATTCAATGTACATGAAACGCTCCGGGTGGCTTTCATTTCCTGCATTCTGTCGTATTTCTCCAGCGGCCTGTGCATTTTAAAATGAACCCTCATACCTATGCGGGCCGTGATACGGAAATTTGCGAATTTGTTAAAATTTTTAATCCCTCGCTCCTCTATTCCGCCAGATATATACGGTTAAATTAAATCGTAATATTGAAAAAGATAACAATCTATCGAATAAGGACCAGCTATGGCTATATTCGCGTGCGCTGTATTGTCTGTCTAAAAAATTTAATTAGCTATAGGTACATTTTTATAACCGCCCTTTCACAATATTCCGCATTCGGCGAGTACGATGAAAATCACACAAGGATTTCATCCTAATATCGAGTAATTGCGAAAATGATTAATTGTTACAAAGCTTTCGCTACATACGATTCAAACGAATTTTCCGTATGATTTAATGAACATTATGTCTCGTATTGCAGGCGTACATCGAAGAGTTCCCGGTAACTCCAAGATCAAACAACTGATACGATGTCAAAAATTAGGTCACCGAAGGCCGGTATTCATACGTAGATCTGTCATTAATAGACAGCTTTTACAGCTCTCCAATTAGCCGTAACCATTGGACACAGCATCGAGTTTGATAATTTACCAGTGGGACGATTAACGGTGCAGACACGAGTCGAAAGTGGCTGCGACAGCGTTAGCTACAACTGCAGTTGCTCTGCTCACGCTTCGTGTCTCGGCTAGCTGGCAAGATTTTTAAAACGATCGTCGTCGGCTGACACGCTCCGCTTCGAAATGTCGAGTAAACGTCGCGAGTATCTCCTTGTGCTATATCGCCACTCATTCATTATACTACGCATGATTTTATAAGACAGATACAGGTTTTTAGTGGACTTCTTAAAGCACCCTGTCTATTTTAATCTTTACAATAAAATTGTCGAGGTATAATTATTCTAATTTACTATAATACCGTAATTTTTTCAAATAGCTTTAACAAATCTTTGTTTTTTCTACTTCTTACGCATAATCTTTCACTAGTATAAAATTCTGATCGTTTCGCACAACATAAAGAGGTTGTTTTACATACAACTTTATATTCTCGTATCTATCTGTGTTTAACATTAGATCTATCGATAGCTAACACGAAGCTATTTCTACCAAAACCAGTGAAAATAAAGTCTTTAAAAAGTAATTAATAATAAAATATTTTTATATTTATTGATTTATTACTTTCTTACAGAGGCAATTCCATGTTACGTAGTACATTTTTGGTATTATTAATCCATCTAGGATCATGATCCCTAAACGAGGGTTGGCACATTTATAAAATTGTACAACCAGTCGTTTTAACTGATGTGGTATTCCTAGTGTTAGCATCTAGAGATCTAGCGATCGATCCGGAATTTTCCTGATAACTGATATCGTCGTATCGAATGATACGCGGTAAAAATTTTAAAAACGTGTGGCAAGTTGTACAAAACGAGGAAACTGGTTAATTGGAGTTCGATAAACAAATTGCAGGACCCTTTTACACCTTGACAAGTACCCGTCATTTTGGCTGGTATTGGTATAAGTAACCTTGATACAAAATTATATTCAGTTTTTTTTTTATTTGCGTTTATTTTGCAATCAATTCTCGTTAGAGAATTTTAAGTAAATTTGTCTGACGTGGTACTATGACATGATTAATAGTTGTTTATAGTATGTTTGATTCTACTTGAATCTAGTGCTTAGGTCTAAGGTGTAATGTCTTTTTAGCCTGCGGAACTGTTCCGACGTGTCGAGTAGTTGAGTAATTAGAGAGTTTTGGTGGTTGTTAACTCTTGTGCTGTGTCTATTGCTGAATTTGGAAATTTTCAGTTTGAATACATGAAGAAGAAAATAAAATTCATTATACTATTCTTTTAGTTATCGTCGCGAAAGTCATTACATCATTGCGGGAAAAAACATAACACGAAGTAGGAATTTTAAAATAAAATTGTAAAACCAGACAATTTGACTGATATGGTAGTTCTATATATAATACATTTCAAAACACATAATTGTTCGTCGTACCAATTATAAGCTTAATAATTTTTATTTCTCAGACGTACAACGACCAAGTTCAACAATGAAAGGGTTAATCGTCTTCTCGGTACTGTAGGTTAATCGTCGCGTCTCGTACGAAACCAGCAGATGTTCCAATACTCGATACCAAGCGAATGATAGTACGTGTCTCTGCTAAAGTTCTTCGTACGCGCTTTAAGCCGCGAAACTCTGTAAATTCACGTGGTAATAAATTACGTTGACATGAGATGTATGTTAATATCGTTATTCAAATTCTGTTTCTTCAATCGCATTCCGATGACTAAGCGGCGCTAAACAATTACAGGATTCGTCCACCGCACGGTTAGCTAGCATAAACGCCCGGTAAGCGTCGAGAAGCGAGTCGACAGTAAAAAGAAGGAGCGAGTGAAATACGCAGAACGGCGGGTAATTTGAGCGTAATTGGCCGATCCAATGTCAGAACGTGTCAATGCCGACGTTTACGACGCAGCCAATGGGACGTCCGAAGTCATCATTCGGAGGAATTAAAGGATTCGCGAAATTTTAAGCGCGGAAGAACCGTTCCAACGATTGTCCGGTAGTTTCCCTTTGACTGTGTGCACAGTGGACATTATCCGTTTCGTTTGCCAATTAATTACACGACTGCGGATTTTTAGCTATTTATTGGAAACTTAGAAGCGCGAAACTGTACAAAGTGATGCGCGAGATGGCAGAAAATATTCAAAGTAAAGTAGCGATTTGCTTTAATGGCTGAAATAAATCTTTATGCTGGTTCCATTTCCTTAGTTACGGTAATAGAAATAGGAAATTGCATAAAAATACGCGATCTATCGATTACGTTTCTCTTTATGTTTATCACGGTCGAGATTCTCGCAGCAGATACGCGTGCGCTAAATAAATTTTTCCAGCGAATCGCAGGGAAATTTCGAGCCGCGATACGTAAAACTGGGAATGTTGATTAAGCGTTAACGATATTGCCTTTACCCAGGGCGCGTAATTATTTTTCAAAATTACACCGATACTCTTGCTCTATTAAATTATGCAACAATTCCATGCTTTCGGTACAATTACGCGGATCGCGTCGTTAGCGACGAAGGAGCCGATCGTAAAAACGAGTTCGTGGAAAAAACACAGCAACGTATGTTTTTTATGCGGCGGATAGCAGCATTTCGAAGGATAAAAATAATATACATGCACGGAATATTCGCAATCGGAAAGATTCAGTAATTACATAACAGTACACATAGGCTGTACATGGCATTTTATGACGCGCGTGTATACTGCACTCGGTAACACGGTATCAACATAACGGACAGGGCTAACTGCTTTGCATATTCCAAGGCAACCATGTCAAACAAAATGTTCGTCCGTGTCAAAACTCATCCTTCTCGGGACTCCTAGACAATTTTACGTAAAACTATCACGTGTTAATTTACTTTTTAACATGTGCTCGTAACCCAGTTTCCAAGCGCTCTTATCGCCTCGTGTAAAATAATTACCCGACGGTAAATCCTCTTCGGTGAGGACGTGGCGACGTTCGCGAGCGTGCGGAACGATAAATGTCATTGCAATCGAATCGCGCGATCGCGGCGGCCCGTGTCAGTCTAATAAACGCATTCGAACAATCGCGTGTCCAGTCGAATGGAATTTCTCCGTTAACGTTGCGGAAGCTTTAATACCGACTTTCTCTTTAATCTTACGTTGCACCATCTGCGAAATCGTTATTCGCCACGTCGATTCTAGACTGACTATCCGCGCGAGCAACGCCAAGTCGAATGAAATATGCAAAGGCCAACGTCAGCCAGGCCCTTTAATTTCCAGCAGTTCTCACGACGCGCATTCACTTGGCGTCTTTAATTTCGTTAAGCACCATCGTCCGGCCAGCACGCATAAACTGACCGCTTCATTTCGCGCGAGTAATTGCTAGCCAATGGGGCGTTACCACGGAAATTACAGTCGTAGTCGTCCGTCATCGTCATCAGTGACACAGGCTGAGCACCAGGGCGACGTAGCTTTAAGCCTTGCAAGCAGTAAGTAGGATCTCGTCTGTACGTGATAGACTATGTAGAACGTACGTAGCTGTACATGCGGTTATTATAAGCGAGATCTATGCCCATATACGATAACTGTGCCGCTCTCCAGTTATGGCTCCTCTCTTTCCTCCTCTCCCTCTCTTTCTCTCTCTCTCTCCCTTCTCCTATCCTTCTCCTCCTTTTATTCCCTTACTCTTCTTTTCGTCTAACCAACGCAACGCGATAGCACCTCGATCGACCCGACTAATTAACGAGAGAAAAATCGGTTGATCGAATTTTTAGGATAATCGATAGAGGACTACTAACATTATGACTTCTGTTTTTCTGAAGGATTTCAAATAAACGAGCGATAGAAAAATATGACGTGAATCGTAATTGACAAGGACAATGGACAGATATAATACTCGAAAATAAATAAATATTACCAACGTTATTGATAGGTACTTATACGCACAAGTAGCATACCGCGTTTAAAACATAACACAGATCATTCGTTGCACATTATCGGCTACGTAACGCGGAGACATTAGCATTTTCCTTTTGATCTTCTAATCTGTCGTTAAAATCTTCCGAAAGTGGCAGATTAGGAATTTCTATGAACATTAGTACGCGTGTATGTATGCAGGATTATCGATTACTTTTCCTCTGTGCTTCGTACAATCTACTGGTTGTTTCTGTTTCGTGATTAGACCGCGAATTTTTATGCAAATTCCTCCTGGTATAAAATTGATCGAACAAATGGAATTTAAGTAGAAATTTACTTGACCGATTGAATATTACAACAAGTACTTTACTTTGATTATTTTCTATATTTCTTACGCGCTATGTGCAGTTTTGCAATTTGAAATTTCCTATAAATCCACGGTCTATTCGTGATTCACCGCTATTTTCCCTATTAAATGTTCCTTTAATTCGCTCAATAATTCTTCGTCGCTCGCACGTCTAGTTATAAATTGAAAACGTCAACCTGATCGAGGAATACACAGAGAGCATGATATAATCGAGTTTATTTAGAATATTATTCGGATAGTCGGTCATTCGAATAAGAAACGCTCGAGAAATCGAGATTTTACTGTATAATGTTCCGACACGTCACAATCGCGTTCCGCCAATGTTACACACTTACACGCGTCTCTACGCACTTTCTTATCGTAAAACTACCGCTTGCATCGACCCTAAGAAAATTCCAACATTTCCATATGTTTGATTCTCCGGCGAAATTAGCCGAGAAATCGTCGTTTTGCATACTCATTGTACGACAGTTGCAAACGCTCGTGGGACCGACGAAAGCTACTTTGTCACTTGGCGAAAAACAAACGTGACGAACACGTTCTAACAAGAATTTTGAATTTTACATTTGAAACATTCACGATGATTCGATGACACGCGTGTGGCTCTTGGAGAAGCGAACTGCCATATTTATGAAGCGTCGGAACAGGGCGCAAAAATGCTAATAAAAACGCGATTGAAAGACGAAGAGTGAGAAATGTGTGGAGCGTTTCGATCTGCCGATCAAAGTAATCGTAATAACGAGGCAGGTTGGCCGAGTTAGTTTATCGAAAGAAAATCCAACGAACGTGTTACCGCCTGTTTTTCCATTGCTTGCTAGTTTCTTACATTCTCGTCGCAACGTTTAAACTTCTTTCTAACTTTCGTTCGCAAGAAGTTTCAAGCGACACGCGTTATGTCGTCGATGGATAAAACGAGAAAATCAAATAGAAGAGAGAAGAAACGACAAAATATGACATACCGAGATGCGCGACCAATTTTTTCGGAAATAAATCACATTTATTTGCAGGCACTAACATTTCGTGTGCACATTTTCTCGCCAGTGTCTAAGTTTTGAATATTACAGGCAAGTGGAGGGACTGACTAATGAGTGTTTTAAAGTTGGATGCGGAAAATGGTTATACGGCAATCCAAGCTTTCAGATGGATGTAACTGAATATTTCCTGCCAATGCAATTTCAATGCAAGAGACTCCGATACAGAGAAAAATAGTATGCATGGGTCTTGAGATTTATCGCATGGAAGATACGTGCCAATATTAGAGTTAAATAGAATTAATTTCTCAATAGTTGCGTGATACGTCGTTGAGTACTTGCGTTTTATTGTTCCGTATTTTACAACTCAATAAGAATTCCTACATTTTCAACGCTTGTTATGTTCCTCCGACATCTATTCGTACTGTATACTACTTTTTTATTGAATGCACGATTGCGATGAATATTTTGTAAATGTCTGACGTTGACAAATATCTCTCAAATACACATTCGCGTTGATTTCAAATTTGCCCGATATAATTCGTAGCGTCTGGTCACAGTGCTAGTCAAATTTCAGAATGTACTTTGCCGAGCGTGTATGCGTATACGTATATGTATATTTCTCCTAACTTATTATGCTTTTTGTACGAAACGGTTCGTTCCACGAATAGATAAATAAAAGTACGCGGTTAATTTCGTTAGCGTAGTAGGGAGAAACGTTAGTTGGGAAAAAGAGGCAGCCAACAGTGTAGGACTGCGTCGATAACGCAACGTGCTTGTAACGCTGCTACGTAATCCGTCGGAAATGTGTTAAGACAAGTGAAAACGTCGAGTGTCTCGAGGTCGTGGGTACCAGTGAGCATCCAATTCTCCAAGCGGGTTTCCGAACCCGAGATAATCCAACGCTCGTCCGCGAAAAGAGGAAGGCACACGCGACAGATTCGATATACTCGATGTGCGTCGTTTTACGCGTTGATAGGACCGAGAACGACGATATTTTCTCTCATCGCTGGCAGCAATCTGCGCTCACAAATCTCCGCGAATTAACCCAAAGAGTAACGTTTTCGCTTAAACATTTTTCTCAGTTTTAAATGAAGTTTCATGGCAGCTCGTTTATACTCATTGCCGCCACTTCTAAATCCTTCGTCCGCGCGTTCTCTGAATTTATCGTCATTGTTTCTAAACAAACTGTGTTACTTTTCGAAACTGTACAAGCCGTTTTCTTAAGTCGAGTAACCAGCGATTCTTCGATAAATTTGTTATTATTGTCTATTATTGCGAAGAATATCCGCCTTTTCTACTTTGTCAGCAAAAGTGAACCTAATGGCATATTGCAACGGCTCTTAACTGTTTTCTCACTCGCTAATTATTAGCGTATTAGTCGGATGTAAAATAGTTAGCACGCGCGTTTATTTACTTACAACGAATCTCTTCTGTTCAACAAGGTTCTTTGCACCCGGAATTTTATTTCAATTTTGTCACCAGCAGTTCCCAACACTTTTAATTGTATTATTTGAAATTTACCTTAACTAAAAAATAAGACAATTTAAACAAATAAAGGAAGAAACAAGTTCACTTAAATATCAGTTTTATTCACACTATTGTTGTATTTTGTAATTTTTAAGAGCATTATGTATCTAGAAACGATTTCCAGGATTGCATCCTTTAACACGTTTCATAAAAAAAGGTGGGACTGAAAAAATGTCGAGTGGGACAAAGGAGCTCCTCGGATAAAAACTGACGTCGAATCACACCCGCAAAGGGTTAAACGTACGATACGTATGTGGCATATAGTTCCTCAGTTTCGCATCTTAATGTCAATGTGCCACAATGGTAACAAATCGATGAAATGCAGAGACAAATAATTCATTCTTAGAATTATTTTATGCGGATTCCGCATTCTTTACAAAGAATAGAAAAAAATATATAGGTTAAAGAGTTTCAGATAAATTGCCCTACAAATGGTCCAGCAATACAATCTTTCACTGGAAAACTATGTAAAATTGATACGAGGGCGAGGATCGAGGGTTTAAATTTTGAATCGAGTGTCGAGGGTTCGTGCATACCAGGTAGGAAAGCTATAACGCGATCGTAAAATTGGCATGGAATGGAAACATATAGATTATTGATTATTGTTGATTATTCTACTGGAATGGAACTATTTATTGTAGCTTGAAAACAAATAATTTCTTTTTAACAATAACGTTCAATTATACCTACGGTAGATTTTTAACAGATTCCTAAAATAAGCAATTTTTCAATAAGTTAAAATGAATAATATGAAATAAATAATCTTCTCCTGACAATAACATGTAATTAATTTTTAACAAGACAGACCTTGTCCTCTTTGTTCCTCAAATCCGATGCGATCTTCTCCTTTGTGCGTTCCAATGATATTTCCTACAATTAACTCGAACGATTCTGCAATTTCACAACTTTTATCCTTCTCCCTGCGACAAATTACAACTTGTCTTCCGTCGAAACCAGTAGTTCTTAAATTTTTTGCTGAATTACGAAAGTAACGATATTAAACAAACTAAATACACTATGTTGTCCCAGAAGTGTCTTTCGCTACCTGCACGCAGCTTCATTATACGAAGCATTGCTTTATCTGGCAATGTTCATACAAACACGATGTGTCGTCTTCAGCCGTTTAATTGTCATAGGAATTGTCGTTTCGTTTGCATTAGAAGAAAAAATATCGTATATTTCTTATATTTATTTTATTTATTATATTCTTAACATTATTAAGCAAATACGTGGCAGGTAAAATTGTTTCTAAGAATTGCTAGATCGCGGATAACAAACTATTAGCAAGACGCGAAAATAAGTATTTTGCCAAGGATCTAATCGCAGAACGGTCTCGTAAGATG
The DNA here is from genome assembly GCF_905332965.1 of Bombus pascuorum. NCBI lineage: Eukaryota > Metazoa > Arthropoda > Insecta > Hymenoptera > Apidae > Bombus > Bombus pascuorum. The sequence continues at coordinate 1,869,084 of NC_083494.1, forward strand.
CTTACGAAAAGATATTTCGCGCAACGAAAGAAACAGAGCAGACTTTCGAGCGATTTGTCTGCGCCAGTCCGCTTAATGACAACGGCAAGAAGAAGCTTAAAAGTAATTTAGGAACTCACGGCAGGCAATTGTGCGTAGGCACGCGCGTGCTTCGTGACCGCAGAATCGCTACGGCAACTGGCGGTATTTACATGCGTAAGCTGTTCAATGAACGCGCGGAAATTGAAACATCGAATCGCTTAAGCGCAAGTTGCCGAAGGAAACGGAAAGAGGGAAAGAAGGAGAACGTCCTCGCGACGCTTGCTACGCTCCATTAATTTTATTACGGACCACCGAGCACGCGAATTCTCGTCTGAAACGACATACCGAGAGCGGAGATTGAAGTTTTCCTTCTTCCTTTCTCTTCGGCCATGTCAGCACGGTGTTCTCGTTTTAAGCGCTCGGAATATCGTTAGAAGACGATAGATCGAGCCGCGCTGAATTTTGCACGCGTACCACCGAAACGAATAGCTCGCTGAAATCTCGCAATCAACCGACACTCGAAAAGGGAAGGAAACCGCGATGGCACGAGCAGAGAAAAGTTGTTATTAACGTCGAAACGCTGTTACATTAGTCTCCGCGCCGGTAGCCTTGACTTTGTCGCAGCCAAGTGTATTAACGACGAGTAAATATTCCCTGCTCTTAACCCACGAATCATCAACGTTGTTACATTTACGCAACGTTTTACCAAAGATTCCTTTTTACATCGTCGAATTCCGTTTTTCGATATCGCGGCTTCCAAAGGGAATTCCAACGATTCCACCGATATTCGTTGCATCGCTGTTTACTCAATTTCACGAAATTTCGCGAAATCGAAAGAAGCTGAAGCGTTCGTAAAATACGATAAACTGTAACGCTCGGTCGACTTGACGAATCGAATGAACTACGTTTAGACAACTAGTCGTCTATTTTCCATATTTTGACTTTGTTACGTGACGTTAATTGGCCACGTTTTTTTCCACGACGCGCTGTAAAATATGCGAAGTAAAAATAACGAAGGCCATATATAGTTTGCGGAAATTTTTAGAATTCTCGACCATGTGCTGCCGCGTCCGAATATTAACCATCTGCTCGAGGTTTCTGCAGATTTGCGGCAGCGCAACGACTAATGGACAATAATCCCTAGCGGTTCTGTAGGCGGAAAGTCGAACGTGCCGACAGATCGTCACGTTCAGGCGATTTTCATACACGCGCGTGTGGCCAGCGTTCACCGTGACATCCATAAATAATCGGGTAAAACGATTCTCCTTAAAACCGTCACTGATTAAATCTTCCGCCGTTCGACTGCCACGGATTAACGTGAATTAAAACGTGTTGGCGGCGAACAATCTTATCGGATTACTTGCGTCAAACGGAATCGATAGTTACGTAACTATCGATCGCGGTGCGGCACGACAGGAAATAACGCGAGACCAGCTTGGTCTCTGAAATTTCTAATAAACTTGATGAGATCGTAATCGAATCGCGTATCGCGAATTTCACGCGATTATTGCTTTAAATAGCATTAAAGTTAAACCATCCGTACCGGCTGATGCTGCATACTTTAGTGAGAGAATCTACGTACAACGAAAAAACGCAAAGGATTTCGGATGAACATCTATATCCGGCACGGCTCAATTTTGGATTTGCGAATGATCAAGGGAATGTTTTATGTACTTTGGTATATCTCGACGCTATCTAACGTTCACGAACAACGTTCATGGAAAATATATTTCAAAGCGTTCGATCGATATAGACGATTTTATTGATGTACCAAAGTGGTTAAAATACCATTTGTTCCGAGACATCGCGCATAGTTTTACATTGACACAGTCCAGTGTTAAAGTTCGCGAATCTATGTAATTTTGTTTTCTCCAATACGTATGTGGAGTACAGAAAAGGTATGGTCGATTAGTTGGAAATGGCGAGCGAGATGAAGCTGGTATTATGAGAGCCAAATAAATAGGAATAAAAATAGAAGAGTATGCCGAGGAAACAAGCTAATTGTGCAGAGAGAGGAAGCTGTTTATGCGTAAAAGTATAGAGCAGAGTGATTAATGGTGCATCAACATCATCATTCATTACATTAGCCCGTAGCGAATGATGAAAGCGTGCCGTGTCAAAGCAAGTGCGAAATCAATCGTCGGTCAGGTCGATGCACCTGCACACCAATCACAATCAATGCTGCGTTCTCAATAACGCGCAACCATAGACGCGTACGGCACCGTAATACGCCACAGTAGGGCATAGTATAGCGATCGGTTCGAATAATCGCCATTATTTTCGATAGCGCCTTGGAATTTTTTTTTTTTTTTTTTAAAGAAAAACCGGCGCCGCCCCAACATTTATTACAATAAATCGCGGTACGCTCTTCCGCTGTATACCGTGTTGCTATAGCAATAGCGCAGCGTAGCGTGGCGTGGCGTGGCGTGCTGCGCCGTACAGATAAGTCGAGAAGAATACCACTCGCGAATTGAGATCCGGACGTGGCCGAACGAGCCGCTTCAATTTCAGTTCGCATGCGTCCGATAATTACGTTGCTGATCACGGGTCGAGCCGAGTAGATTTAAATCACGCGATATCCAATCACCGTTTGATACATTCTGTAATAAAGCAACGAGTGCAGGACGAATACGTTGCGCAGACTGATAACGCCAGGCCAAAGAAACTTTAATCGATGCTCGAAATATAGACGTTCGCGATCCCATCTACCCAGCGATGTACGTATTTTTGCGCACGAGCCAGCACAACTGTTAATCAACTGAATTTAAATTACTTACTACGATGTTTTACTTGCTGGCGATCCTGCCGGCGAGATTACGCGCGTTCATAAATGTTTGCAACGTTCCTGCTGTAAAATACGACCGGAAGTACTTTCGAAAATGTTCATTCTCCAGCCAGGCTTTGACCAATTTCGTTCGACCGCCGACAGCCAACCAAAGCAACAATACAATCGAATCGTTTCGTCGGCTATGAAAAAGATTTTAACAGCGATAAATTAAAATTTAGTGGCTTTGGTTAACGTAAAAATCTGGCCGCTAGCTTTAACAAATTTATTCGACACAGCGGGATTTATGCCACTGCCAGATAAGAGATCACTTTGATCGATCACTGAGATCAATTTGACGATATTTCTCAGTCAACGAGTTAATATTTCCAACGGAAGTGTTGATGAATGTTTACTACGAACAATGATAATACATGCGTTTCTAACTGAACTGCGACTAAAGTTTCGGCAAATCTCAGACGCCAAGGAGACTTTTCATCGCCGCCCTTAACCAGTTAACTAGCAACGATTACGTCTTTGGTTGGCTCACAAGAGGAAAAAACACTCTTTTTACGAATGTTCGGTAAATCTGTAAACGCGGTAACGAACAAATATATCGGCACAGATTTTTCTTGCAAAAAACCTGTGCGAGTCTGTGTAACTTCTGATTGCTTGATCAATTAATTTGTAAAATAACTTTTCATCTCGAAATTAATAAATTTAATAAAGAAATTAATAAATTAATAAATTTAAATATATCATTAAACAGCTGTAGAATAAAAATATATAATAATACAGTTGTGAAAGTACACTAGCATATGTGTTGGCGTATTTGTCGATCTTAACAGCTAGCATCAATTCTAAGTATTATTTTTTATTTTATTTATTTTATTTTTACTAGGTCCGTGCCTTTCGGCTTTGGGCGAGTTTTCGGTTTTACATTTCGTTTACCTATCGCGCTTTTTACATTCTCACAGTCTTATGGCGTTATCACCTTATTGCCTCCTCCCTTATATCTATCTAACTAAAGTCTAAACTCGTTTCCTTGTCTATATCTATCAAAACTCTTTTCTTATGTATCTACCTCCCCTCTTATCCACTCTGTTATATTGCACCACATTATATAATTTATCTCTAAAATTATGGCAACTTTTGGGTCATTATACTGCTTAATTTTATTTATTTTATTTATTTATTTATTTTTATTTTGTCCGTGCCTTTCGGCTTTGGACGAGTTTTCGGTTTTACATTTCGTTTACCTATCGCGCTTTTTACATTCTCTCAGTCTTACGGCGTTATCACCCTATTGCCTCCTCCCTTATATCTATCTAAATTCCCCTATTATCCACTCTGTTATATTGCACCCCATTATATAATTTATCTCTAAAATTATGGCAACTTTTGGGCTTTTGCCTCCTTGCTGTGCTTCCTTATTATCGTTCCTCCCCGTCTTGTATCGCCCTTCTCTTCTCCACTATTATTTTTAATTCCATTAGTCCTTTTCCAGTCTCGTTTAGTATTTCTTCTGTTTCCTTTGGTCCTCCCGTTATTTCGCATTCTTCTATTACGTGTCTCAGGTCCTCTTCTTTCCTTTTACATAGTCTGCATCTTTTTTCTTCCTCTTCTTTCCAGTATTCCCTTGCTTTGGCCTCGTTTCTACATCTGAATCTTGCTATTATTTGTCTGTCCTTCCACTTCATCCTCCCTTCTAAGTATCAATTCCAAGTATAATATCGCATAGCTATAAATACGTTTTGTGCTGTACATTACATATCAAAGATTACAATATTATTGCAATTGTTATTTATTTAATTGCGATTTATTCCTCTTGCCTCTGGTTTTCTGCCGATAAAAATGTATAACGAATCGTTTTTATCGAAATGTAAAATTTCAATTACAAATCTACGAAATTCATACGAGATTCGAATCTTGAAACTATCTTGCAAATAAATAATGTAGAAGGGATACAAGAGCCGATACGAGGAACTTCTTTCTCCCATAAAATTTACTCAAAATGAAGATTTACAACCGTTTCGTGATACATGACGAAATTGTGGTACAACTATTTTCAATCTCTGCTTTATATATTATTTTATATATACTCTATATATTAATTTGCAAAGAGAAGCGAACGAAGAATCGCGTCTTTTACAAACTCATACAGAAGTTTACGAAATCGCTGACACTCGGTTTTTTATGGGAAGGCACGCAACTTTGTAACTTCCCGTGTTCTTTTCTCTCCGGACATGTAGTCCGGTTTTGATGACACCAAACAGTGCGTTATCTTCCCTTGTTCACTATCGAAAACCATAAATTACCGAGGGAACATTGTTTAGCTACCTGCTTCCTTACTGATTCCTGCGAATATCTAATGCTAGTGTCAAGACAACTCGCGACAATAAACTCATACTGCTAACAAATGTAGTGTTAAATTAAAATAGAGAAAGAATTACTATTTGCGCGTAATTACATTAAACGTTTGTATTTTATTTCAATTTCAGTGTATTTTTGTACAATTTTTAAATTACTACCTCCATCGTTTTTAGCTGTATATTATTACTACACACGTTAAACTTGTCAATAAAGAAACAAATACTATTTTTTTATTTTAATTAGTCGTCAACAAAGAGCAATTATTTCTGCGTGTGATAAAAAGAAGTTGCAGTCACTCGTTAACGAGTGAAAATATTCGTAATTTCGTCATTACGAAACCATCATGGGACATTAAAAAAATCTATCGAGGTCATCGTGTATTGGATATGAAAAATACCGAAACTTTGTCCTTTTCCATTTTTCTCGCAAATCTACAACTTACGGGGAAAATGGTGGGAAGTAATAGCGTGAGCACTGGGTATAGCGGTATGGTTTCGTGCGAGTCGCATTGTCACATTAGTAGTAATTTTTGCCAAGGCCACGTTAATTTTGCAACATGCAACGCGTAAGTAGTTCGAGGAGAATTAAAATATATTACAAGAAGAGATTGTTATAAGTGTAAACGTACGTAAAAGAACACCGCAAGGTTATAATAATTAATCCTGCACGCGATAGTCGAATAATCAACTTTTTAATTGTGTTTAATAGCGAAGCGTAAAACAAACCACAGAGACAATAAATTTCTCGAAAGCGTAATTTTTCAGCTGAATTTAAACTCGTATTCGCTGATAACTACGTACGCGTGGGTGAATCATTATCATAAACATAAATGAAAAAAGAAACTATATAGAAATGAAACGAACAACAAAGAATTCGAAGGTACTTGAATTAATATCGCGGTCCATAGGGTTTGGGTCTCTGTGAAAATAAAATGTTCAAAAATATCAAAAGATATCAGTGGAAAATATACCTTTAAGGAAAAATTATATAAATCGCTTTTCTGTGATCGAAGGCTGAAATCAGAAACACGATACGGAGTTTTAAATAAATATATCTTTTTCGAAACTAATCGTTCGACAGATGATGGCTGATGTCAGTAATATTCTAAACTATATTAACTACCGTACGATATAGAACTTTGTTTCTTCTTTCTTAAATTAATTTTCCAATGCATAAGGAAAGGATCATAAGAGATATAACCTAGCAAACACGAAGATGGCACCCCGCTGGGGGTAGCCCATTTTTATTTTTTTTCCCCAATAAATAAGATATAATACTTTACCAAATGTCCTTCAGGACAAATTGTAAAGAAAACCAAAATAAACTATTAAAAAAAAAAAAAAAAAAAAAAACAAATAAGGAAAGGAACATTCAACGATGACAGTTATAATCAATTTTTAGTATTCGAGTATTGGTTCTTTTTTGGAGTAATATTTTTACTGGATACTTTCGTCGAAGAAAAAGGCGCAACATCAATGCTATCTCGAACATCTTCCTATCTATTGCTATAGCCGTCGGATAACCTTGCTTCAACTGAAACGCAATAAATGTTAGAATTTAATCTTAAAGTGAAGATTAATAATCTGTGGAGGACACAATGTTTATGTTAAAATAATATTTTAGTGATATTTATTAAACAGAACTACAGAACCAAATGTATATAAGCGAGTGATATAATTAACAAACTATGGAGATTGTTGATTAGGAGGTAATGATCCATGATCCCTTAAATATTTTGAACCCCATTCTCTATACAGTAATGAGTATGACCTGTGTGGGTGTCTGCGTAGGAGTATTTGTGCCTATGCGTGTAATATCGTTGTATTCCAACAATAAAAATCCTTAATTATGGACCAAGCAAACTTCTCTGTTAAAGACCATCTTTTTCCTTAACACAAAACGCTCTTTTACCTGTTTTTCTTCCAACATATGCAGTAAGTATAAACGCAATTTTGTTTAGCTCGAATAATCACGATATTCACGTTCTGGCTCATCGTCGATTATTTGTTACACTTAAATGTATAAACTCGCAACATGTTCTTATTCGTTTTTTCACTAATTACATTTGATTAATTAAATTTAGATATTACGGCGGATAGAAATTATTGTTAAAATTTTTGTAGTCATCTTCACCGACACATTGACACCTTCGATTGCAGAGCAATTTGAATATTCGTGAAAGGGGAAGCTAGAAGATGATGGAGACCCTTAAAAGCTTACATAGTTAACGGCGAACACAAGCCCCAAGGTTTATTATGGCAAGCCATTTTCTATTGAAGCACCGAACAAAGCGTCAAAGACGCATCTACTTGGAAAGGACGTGGATTTTCCCATAAGTAGCGCAATCTTCCGTCTGCACTGTGCTCATCCTCTAAGTTGGAATTAATTAAGTAGCGAATACCGGTAGATCTTGAAAATGACAAATATTTGGTGGCAGTATTACGAAAATATGGATGGCCTTAAAGTATCGTTCGAAGGAAAATTGCTTCAACAAATATTTTCATTTCTTTTTCATGCGCAGAAACGTCATACAATGCATTTAATATAAATACGTTCCTACATTTCTCGCAATAACTGCTCATCTAACTATAAATGAGTAGTATTTAAACTCGATGAAATGAATAGTACGAGTAGTATTTATACTTAATGCGAGGCACACTGAGGGCAAAAGCAGAATGAGCCTTATATTTCTCTAATGTGAGATTATATTAGGTTGTCCCAAAAATGTCTTTCGCTATCTGCACGCAGCTGCTTTATATGGCGATGTTGATACAAACATGAAACCTCATCTGTCAAATTTTATTTTTTATATTTTTTTATTTTATTATATTTTATGGTCTTTATCTTCGATCGTTTTCTAGCCGTCGTAGGATTAAAACAAAAAATGCTAATAGTATCAACCTAATAGTATCGGTTTATTTCAGCAACGCGCATTAATCGTATAAAAGTAGGGGAAATCATTTTCATCAAACGAAATCGATTGTTGCATACGATATTTCGCGATTACAGCTATTTTACACTTCAAATTGCCGACTTTGTCGAGTATTTGAGTTAATTCAGTGTTGCTCTTAAGGCGGATTCTCGTGTAACAACGATAGAAGCAAGTGATCCTTATGAACTTCTTTTAGACTAGACCTTTTCGGCATTTAGATCATTGTCTCGAAGTAGCTTCTTTTATTTCAATTCCTCCTATCGCTTGTTGACTTTTTAAACTGCCACGTTCAATAAGCTTTTAAGCTGGCGTGCACGATAACCGAAACGCTAATCGATTAAGCAATTTCGGACAGAGCTCGCTCAGTTGGAAATTTCTCCAAAGATCGAACCTGAAATTTTTATTTGATCATTTATTCTTTTTAAACGATGCGAGTTCCGCTTAACTGTCGAAAAAGGTAAGTTACTCTTCCGGAGGCTAAAACTTCCAATTTTCCATGTTTTCTTTCAAAAGTAGGTTCGACCCCGACGCGAACTATGGAACTTTGAGAAAATTCCCTAACTTCTGCATTCTGATGACTGCGACAGATGCACGCCAACGATGGTAACATTGTCAAAGACAATCACAGGACTTGTATAAAATACAACAAACGCCAAGTCGAACTGAAATAAAAGAATTACTACATTTACATCCTAAGAAGGTCTACTTCCGTGTAGCTAGTAGGTAGTCGACAAAATATTCATAAAAATCACCTGCTTCCTTTGTCGTTACACGAGAATCATATATTTTGTTATGCCATGTACCTCTTTTTTGTTTTTTCTTTCGTAAAAATTGCCGAATCTCTGCCAGACAAATCTCAATTTGCAAAAAGGAACCTATGGTAAAAATCATGGAAATAATAATAACGCAACTCGATTCGAACGAGTAGAATTCCTTTTTTTTTTTCTTATCATTGACAGTGACACTTTTCCAGACTGTTCGCATCGAACATGATCTTCAGCAAACTTTAAACAGTATGCTTACCGTTTCTCTGCTAAGGAAGGTCGGTTGTTTTCATTTTTCCTTGTTGTTTGCTTTCTCACAAAATTCCACGCACGTTCCTTACATCTGTTGTGACTCCTGCTTCTTCGGCTATTTGCCTTACGGTTCCCTTGAAATTTGAAGCAGCACGCAAAATTGCAGATGTGGCGCGATGTTTGCCTATTCCTTTTCTTCCATAAATTCTGTATCTTCCCCGAAATTATATCACGCTATTCATGCTATTTAATAATTGCAGAATATTTTCCATCCACGACAGCAAAGTTCGATCAATTACTCATCTAAAACTTATGGAAAGTTTTCGGTGGATCGTTTAAACGGAGCCTTTGAAGATGAATAAACGAAGGAGGCAGAGGAATAATAAAAAGCGAGTAAAACTGGAAAGAATCAAAGAACAGAATATCGCGACTCGTTTCATTTCGTTCCTAACCGAGCTCATATTGCCAATATTTTCATTGCTCTTTTCCCAAACTTGAAGAATATAGCTCGCAAACGAGTTGCAACTGTTTCCTTATCATCTAACAAGCGGTTTCTTCAAACAATTCGCAAAAGACTGGATTTCTTGAAAAAATACTTGAAATAACAGTAATAAAAGAATCGTTCATGGAATATGTACTCGCACTTGGGTATAATCAGATTGCGAATTTTTATGCAAATTTATATTTTTGGCTATGCAAGTAAAAAAATAAAACTTGGGTAAAAAATTGACTCTTTAAAAGCTTATCAAACGTCGTGGAAGCTACTATTTATTTGTTTTATGGTTACGTCTCCATTCACATTATCTTATCTTATGTCCTATTACTACCACAAAATCTATCTTCTTACCCTTGTAATTTCACTAACAATAAATTAGAATTAAAAGCAGAAGTAAGCTTAACGTAGATCTCAACTTGAACATACACATAAACATGAACATATGTTAGACTTAACGAAACGCTATACACTTTGACTGTTTTATATCCGTGGTGGGCGGCAGAACAGTGTAAGTCAAATTTTGGCTCATTAAAACTGTACCATAAAAGATATACATTGCAAACACGAAGATGGCACCCCGCTGGGGGTAGCCACCCACATGCTATATTTTTTTTTTACGAATAAGATATAACACTTCACCAAATGTCCTTCAGGGCAAATTGTAAAAAAAAACCAAAATAAAAAAAAAAAGAAAAATTAAAACTGTACCATAAAAGATATAACCTAGCAAACTCGAAGATGGCACCCCGCTGGGGGTAGCCACCATGCTATATTTATTTTTTTTTTTTACCAATAAGATGTAACACTTCACCAAATGTCCTTCAGGACAAATTGTAAAAAACCAAAATAAACTAAAAAAAAAAAAAAAAAAAAAAAAAAAAAATAAAACTGTATAAGTACACCAATGTATACGCATATTCTACGTTGCTGTTTTTTACTTATCCAAAAGCTTCGTCTGTACTATCGAGATATGTACAATTTTGTGTAGACATAAATAATATTGCAATACCAAACAAAGATTCGATCGGATATCTGGGCATGATTCTAGACAGAAGAATGACATGGAAACGGCACATCGTAGATAAATCCAAAGAACTGAAAACAAAACTAAAAAAATTCTACTGGCTCATCGGCAGACGCTCCAACCTAAACATACAGAGTAAAATAATGCTATACAAAGCCATACTAAAACCTGTTTGGACCTATGGGATCCAACTATGGGGAACAGTGAGCAGCTCCAACATAGAAATTCTCCAACGATTCCAATCAAAAACTCTAAGAACCTTAATAGATGCAGCTTGGTATGTTACCAACGAAACGATACATCGCGACCTTAAGATACCCACAGTCAAAGAAGAAATAACCAAGTTCAGAAATAGATACGATATAAGAGTTAAGAACCACCAAAAGCCATTAGTTACTCAATTACTTGACACGACGGATCAGATCCGCAGACTAAAAAGGAAATACCCCTTAGATCGAAGCATTAGAATCAACTAGAATCAAACATACTATAATATACTTTTATAATCCAAGTTACAGTACCACGTCAAAAAAATTTACCTAAAATTCCATAAAAGATATAACTTAGCAAACACGAAGTTGGCACCCCGCTGGGGGTAGCCACCCACATGCTATATTTATTTTTATTTTTTATTTATATTTATATAAAATTTATATTATTATATTTTTTGATTTATTTATATTTATCTTTTTATTACCAATGAGATATAACACTTTGCTAAATGTCCTTCAGGACAAATTGTAAAAACCAAAATAAACTAAACTAAAAAAAAAACTTAAAATTCTGTAGAGAATTGATTGTAAATAATCTACTAAATAAAAAAGAATTTTGTGTAGATTAGCCGCGTAGTAGTGACACACGTATGTGAGTATGAATGTACGTAAGTATGTGTGTGCACAGCGTCTCGAAAAACAGTTGAGTGCAGTGTGGTATGGAAGATGGTGATACAAAGAGAGTGCTGAGACGCGTGCAAATGTATATCGACGAAGATCCTGAAAATCGTTTTGTTAGAATTTAATCTTAAAGTTAAGATTAATAATCTGTGGAAGACACAATGTTTATGATGAAATAATATTCAGTGATGTTTATTAAACAGAACTACAGAACCTGGTGTATACAAGCGAGTGATGTAATTAACAACGTATGTAAGAATTGTTGATTGTTGGCCAGTTACTCTCAGACTGGACTTAGGTAGTGACCCATGATCCCTTAAATACTTTGAACCCCACTCTATACAGTAATGAGTATGTCTTGTGTAAGTGTCCTGTTCAAATGCCTGTGTGGGTGTCTGTGTAAGGGTACTTATACCTATGCGTGAAATATCGTTGTATTCCAACACGTGTATGAAATAAATCTAAAACTATTTTAATATAAATTCTAAGTGTAATCTTAGTGTTCCTTTACTTTTATTTCGGCGATTGAAATCCACAATTCTCAACGTGTACAACTCGTTTACCGTCTCGATTTATTTTTGTAGAACGTCTTATTCGTCACAAGCACTGCCTGCTGAAATAAACGTTAGTCAAACTGGAACTTTTGATGAAGATAAGGTGTCATTGTTCTCAAAAAAGGAGGAGTTCCTTCTAAATCGAGTATGATTTATATTTTGCAAGTCGATATTTCATTTCGTCAATCGATCGGTACTTTGTATTAACTTCCACGTTCAAAATTTAGCACGCGATCTTGCATTGCATTTAAAATATGATATTATTATTAATTATTCTGACTTATATTCTTTCGTCCAACTAAACACGCATTTTGTTCGTGTAACTTGGCACTTTCAAGTTTCCTATAAACGTAGAAAATTCCGCGGTCTGTTCGCGATAACTATTTATCAAATTTAATCGTAAAAGGGCCTCTCATTCACGCGCGAGCAACACGAGGCCGATTTATCGAAGCTATGAAATGGCTGAGGATCGTTGGAGCGAAATTTTATTCCAACCAGAACATTACGATATTATCCGAAAACAATGCAATTTTTATCGTAGCGAACAAACCAAAATGAAACGAGCGCGGGCTGTTACGATCGCACACGTGAATTAACATTTTACCAATTATAAGGAATTATAGAATGAGCGGATGAGCTTATCGTTTGGAAATACTACCATATACATACTATATGTGTAGGTATTGTTGCGGTAGACGTGGTAAGTTTTCGAACGTGGAATTCAAACACAATGTGTGATACAGTGGTGTTTTGAACAACCAGATATTATATCGAGTAATTCTCGTCAGTAATTCCACATACTTGCACCGCGTCTTTCATCGATTTTCATCGGAAAAACGTACAAACGTTGGATCGATCGAGCGTCTATACAGGGTGGTGGAAAATGGAGCCGAGCAGATTCAATGGCTCAAAGTGAGACGAGAATCAAGAATAATAACGTTGCATGGGGGAACTGATGTGTGGGGAAAATGCAACTTGCAAATGTGCCTATTGTGCGTGTACAGAACTAACATGGTGAAATTCTGTTTTCTACAAAACTGGGCCCGATGGGACGGTTTGCCCCTAACCCCAATGAAGACTCGACATACATATATCTAACAAGAGCTTTTTTTAAAAATTATACAAACAACAAATGGAGATTTTTCACCTTTTTAATTACTCGCACGCCTTCATGAAGCGTTCCCTCAAACGCGAAGAAAAGATGGCAAAAATAACGCAATTATCAATAGGTGACGTCGCTCATCGGCGACAGCCGTGTTTCGCGAAATTATGCACTGCGTCGTCCACTGGCGACAGCCGTTTTTAAAGGGTTAAATTACGTAGCTACAAGAATGCAGAGAAATTCGCATACTAATTACGAGCCACCCTATGCATGGCAAGTCTAGCACGAACTAGTAGAAAGGTATCAAGTCAAGCACGAAGCCGTCGCCGAAGAATCTACGTGCGCGCGACAAGTCCTATTAAGCGTAGGCGGATTGGATTCGTCGTCGATTAGTGGGCAGCAGGGAATGCGACAGCCGCGGAGAGAAAAGGGGGAACGGTGGTGAGGAAAGGGGAGGATGAAACATGAAATTGCAACTGAATGGAATGGTAATGAAACGGAGGTGATTCCGTGTGATAGGAGCAGGACAGGGCACGGCTGGTTCGTAGGAGAATGGCCGACACGGAGGCACGGGTCATGCAGCCACCTGATAACGCGACAGTATGTAACTGTATGTGCATAATGGCAGCGACTACGGCGATGCATTATTACGTGGCTCTGTACCAGAATCGGACAAAAGCAGTGGAAATGATCCGCAAACTTTTTACATCCTGTTTGCCAATATCTGTTCCGCGTTTGCGTACGTTCGCTACGAACTGACGTTTGGATTTTCATTCTCCAGTGCACTCTTTTACCTCGACATTTATGATACTTACGATGGCTCACGATAGTATTGGAACGCTTCCCACGGAAAATTTGTACGGGCATATTATCTCTGTTGTACGAACATTTTTTAGACTTTGTTAGTACTGCAACGAGGAGTTACTGTCGTGTTTGTAATTGAAAAATTTGAAAGACACTGGAAGATGTGTATAAAAGTTACGAAACACTTATATGTTCATAAAAGACATAACTTAGAATAAACGAAGCTGGCACCCCGCTGGGGGTAGCCACCCACATGCTATATTTATTTTTATTTTATTATTTTTTTTTTTTCACCAATAAGATATAACACTTTACCAAATGTCCATCAGGACAAATTGTAAAAAAACCAAAATAAAATAAAAAAAAAAACTTGTATGTAGCACGAATAGTAGTCTTAAACGTACAATTAGCAGTAAGACTGATCTCTGTTTATGAGTTTATGTTGATGTTGTTAGATGTATGTGAATACAAAGGAACGCGTGGATAAATTGTAAGGTAGAAAATATATATTTTGAATACCAAAGTGTAAGTACAAAGTTCGGAATATAATTGAGCTGATCCAGATCCGCACGCTAGCAGTGTTACCCTATGACTGAAAACCCTGAAGCCAACGTCGCCTATCTACTGTTTATGGTCTGCCTTTGTCCCAGTCTTTTGTCTGTACGCTGTCCATGGCTTCAGTGCTTGAGAAAACTAAAGATCAGATTTTTTTTTTATTTTATTTTGGTTTTTACAATTTGTCCTGAAGGACATTTGGTAAAGTGTTATATCTCATTGGTAAAAAAAAAAAATAAAATAAAATAAATATAGCATGTGGGTGGCTACCCCCAGCCGGGTGCCAGCTTCGTGTTCTCTAAGTAATATCTTTTATGAAGTCTATTGGGTGTTTCCTTTTTAGTCTTCTTGCGATGTTTGCACAGCACAGCATCGTCACTGAAATCACTTATTCTTCATCGTTAGAATAGTCAACACGTCTTTACCGGGTTTCTACCCTTAGATCAGTCACTTACTTAACTTGTACATACGCAACAGCGTAACTATCTTCTTTACAAAGTTGTTGGAATAAACATTAATTTATACGTGTTAATTCAGTGTACACTCAAGTGAACCACCCCCATTATCCTAAGAGAAATAAGGGGATCGATTAGTTCGTGACGTCGATTATCTAATCGTAAGGGGAATTTATGACCCCCGTTGACGTGCTTTCTCGCGATCGCGTCTCTCCGCGAGTGGTCGATTAAACAGTCAAATTTCATACAATTTTTACAACTGTAAGAAGTTCAAGCGCTCCTGTCACCAATGACCACCGTGGCGTCACAGGAGAAACCCTGACTGGGTTCACCAACGTGGTAGTCAAAGTGTTAAAGGAGAAAATATTCGCTTGTGCCATGCTATATATCGCAAAATAAAATAATATAAATAAAACTGGACATTATCCAGGGATTTTGGACATTGTCTTCTGTTCTGGTTATGCATACGTTTTGTATGCTACTGTCTGGATTCATGCTGCTGCTTTCATTCTCGGGGTAACTTGTTTGTTTTTTATCTTGACATTCATGTTACTTAGGTATATTTGTTTGCTATACATTGTCAATATTTTTGCTGGTAATATACATAGTATAATCCAAACGATCAGTATGCGCGCAGTGACAATATTTGTATGACACGCCAAATACAAACACGTTCTATTTAACCGAATATCGTTGATCGTAAAATTCAACCCAATAAACTTAGATCATCCATTGTTTTATCGTATGAAAATAGTTATTGGTACATTTTCGATTCGGGTGTAAAAGAATTTATGACTCGCAGCTGGTTTCTACTTCTCGTTTATTCGCAAATAATTTTACTCTATTTCCTTACGATTTAAACGGTACACGCTGAAAAGCATTTGTTACGTCAGAATGAAAATCAACCTCTGCCTGTTCGTGCCACGTGGTTGATATGATGGAAAATCTATTCTTAACGATATTCCTTAATTTTACGTAATCGTTACCAATTATAACAAGTGAAATGTTTTCGATGCTATGTGACCCGAAATGAAAATTACACGTCGACAAATATTATTAAAATATAGACAGTTTTCAAATATCAAATACTATTAAAATATAGATAGTTCTTAAATATTTTAATATTAAAATATTAATATTAAATTATTAAATATTTTACAATATTAAAATATAAAATATTTTAAAACATTGCAATATAAAATATTTTAAAACATTGCAATATAAAATATTTTAAAATATTGAAATATAAAAGATTTTAAAATATTGAAATATAAAATATTTTAAAATATTGAAATATAAAATATTTTGAAATATTGAAATATAAAATATTTTGAAATATTGAAATATAAAATATTTTGAAATATTGAAATATAAAATATTTTGAAATATTGAAATATAAAATATTTTAAAATATTGAAATATAAAATATTTTAAAATATTGAAATATAAAATATTTTAAAATATTAAAATATAAAATATTTTAAAACATTGAAATATAAAATATTTTAAAATATTGAAATATAAAATATTTTGAAATATTGAAATATAAAATATTTTAAAACATTGAAATATAAAATATTTTAAAATATTAAAATAAAATATTAAACATTTTAATATCCAATATATTTTAATACTTTCCACACTTTTCGTAAAAAACATATCCGAGCATTTGATTTTCGCAAAATATCATATGCGTTTGCGCACTCTTTGCTGGCAACGTTATCGAAGCTACGCCGTCAAAAATTTAGTCCGTAAAACGTATCTTATCTCAACCATCCTAAAAGAATTTTAGTAACGTGAATCATCGATCAATTCCGTGGCAATAAATGTGTGTAAAATATTACGGGACACGCTTTCTAAAGACGTTCGAAATTTGAATAACGCGTACACGAAAACCTATTAAAAAGCGTTTTTTAATTTCACTTCTGGAATGAATGGCCATTATATTTTTTGCACGTTACAACTTACGAAAATGAAACACGTCTCTCCGGTTGTTGGTGGAGAGAAGCCGACAGCACACAGGAAAGGTAAGCATCGTGCATGATTATTTGAGCGGTGAATTCGCACGTGTAACAGACGAGCGACGCGTGCGCGTATTGTTTCAAGTATCGTAACGAGAAAAAATAGCCGCGGGGCCGAATTCGAATTCCGCGTGTGGTTTATACTCGTGCACGTGAGAAGAAGGTGGTATGAAGGGAGCAGATTAATTAAACTGTGGAGTTTTAGTGCTCCCGCGAAGAATTACAACGAAGGACGTAACTGCGGGATGTTTACCTCGCGTAAAAGTACGCTTCAAGTATTAAAAACGTTGTAGAACACAGTTTTAGTCTCTTTTACGCGCAACCATAAAAACGATTCTACAATATCTTTTTGACAACATTCTCTCAGCATAGAACAGTCAGTAACATATTGTTATCTGATAATTAACGCAGTTACTAAAAATTAAAATTATATCAATTTTTGGCATAACGCTGTTTTTAAAGACGATTCTCAAGCATTTGCGTAACATCGTTTTTTAGTTTAAAATAACTGGTAACATATCGTTGACTGACAATTGACTGGCAATTATCAAAGTATAAAGTTGTATCGATTGTTATTACGATATCGTTTATCGTATTGGATATTGCCTGTATTAAACGAAGTTGCAAAGAACGAGAATTTATCAAATTCTTTCACATCTTTTATTTAACTTTGAAAAATATACCTTCGTAATTTGTACGACCGATAAAGCTTTCATTTGTCGCAGTAAATGGAAATCTATTTCAAAATACGTGCTATCCTTTTATACTAGATAATAATCTTTTGTCATTAGGGGCGTCCATTATATTGCTCGTTATAACCAGTTTTTCATCGCAGAGTCGTAATTTGTACTGAGGATTGTGATAACGCTACGAATAATTAAACGAAGCAAGCAGTATAAATTACTACTAACAATGCTTTTGTAAAACCTTAATCACATATATAGTAATAACATGCACGAGAAAAATTAATGGAAGAATAATGAGAGAAATTGAAAGATACCAGAAACACGCATATCTGCATATTTAACGTCAGAACGTATGAAACGTAAATATATTTTTCGACGATATTAAGAGTCAGATCGATGGACATTTTTATCCGAAAGTTTTTCGATCGTTTCGTTGGTTAGAACCGACTTACGAATGCCGGCCTGTAACGTGGCAATAGAAAATTTTATATCACCTCGTCAGACAACGCGCGAAATATTGAAACGATTCTAAGAAAAGCGGGATAGTTGTTTCATAGGCAAAGAACGCTTCCATGGGACGAATATGAATCGATAGACGTTTCGATCGGCGTGCCAAAATCGATGCAAAGAGGGCGGATTAGCATAAACCTTGGACGAAGTACGTCGATGTAGTAGTTTCGCGAGCACTGGCATTTCTAGCCATTTTGATACGCCATATTTTAGATAAGAATTTCTGCTTCGACTCGTGTCGATTTCGACAGCGCGAAAAGATTTCAAGATTCATCGGGCCGCGTTGTTCGCGCACGTGCTTCGACCGGAGACAAAGAATTAAGTCCGCTGTTGACGCGAAGACACGCGTCGAATACAATGACAAGACAGCCCAGGCGGAATAACTTAGCATCTGTTACGCGTTTAGAAATTCTCCTCTGACCAGCGGCGTGACTTATGCCTATCGATTGTTTCGATACACTCGCCGGGTATTAATGGATCCAACATCGCGTGACAATTTATTTGACAATTTTTACCGTCACGATGGACTGGCTTTTGCATTATATAATACCTTGGTATCGTGTATCTACAGTATCAACGATTACGTAAGACAAAGATTGTGTTTTCACGGTTGAAGGGACACGAAAATTCGATTGGAAATTTCTATTCGATCGAATCTTATTGGCCGGACCCTCTTGCTCAATTGAACTAATTGCGAGTTGTGTAAGCGGAACAAGATAAAACGACGTATATTTTACGAGTAAATCTTCGAAATTACAAGCTATCCGATTAACCAATTTGGAAATTTGAATAACTGTAAAATTGTCAAATTATCAAAAAGAAGTCTATAAATTGTAACTCGTCGTTTTACTAACGTTGTCAATTAGTAAATTATCGTGCCAGTGAGCTGGCGGAGAAAATGTAACGCAGGGTTCCTTTTGGAATAAGAAACAACTGATTGATGAATGTGAAACTTTTTAAAGAACAAATGGCTTCCTCTAACATTTTCATTTTCTTCGGAATAGATGAGTTTTTTTATTTAGTATTTTTATTCGCCGCGGGAAGAAATTGAAAATTCCAAGATAAATGCAAAAAAAATAATGCTTGCAACATCGTCTGCTTCTTCTACTTGTTCAATATAGAAGGATGATCTCAGTAACTCAGAAATGCAAGAAGAAACGAATATACAGAGCACGGGATTGCTATGTAAAAATCTTGGATGAAAATTCGAAAGATTATATCCGTTTTCTCGATACAAAGTTAAGATAAATGTATTTAGACACCGTTAAATTCATTCGTGTTTTCAACAGTTTGGAACGGAGTAGATTATAATCAGAAAATATTTATAAAGCTTAAATCATTCTTTATCATTTGATAATTCATTTTACGATCGTGTATTAGCAATATCTAACAACCTGTGTTTTATATCGCGTTTTATATCGCGTTTTATATCGTGTAATGTGTGTAAAATACATTACTCGCTCGAGATCATTAATAAAATATAAATGACATCGTATGTGCTTCTTTTGCTATTGTAGTATAATAGAATTTTAATACGCGTTCTCGTTGCAACTAGCGTATTTTAATTGAAAAACACACGCTGGATTTATGTTTGCTCACTTAAAAAGAAAAAAAGAAAAGAAAAAAAAGAAAGCGATAAAACGAAGAAAATTAATGGGGAAGAAGAAATAAATTGACAAAGTATACGGTTAAATGATACGACGTTGTCTTTAAGGCTATTTGATTTGCAGCGTAGAATAATCAAGAAGGTTGTAAGAAAAACGATTCAAGTCTACGAACTAGTGCAACGAGTCTGCACGCGCTAGACCGTGTTAAATTCTATTAGAATCGTAACAAATCTTGCTTATATGGTTATGCACAGGTTATGCAGTTATGTTTCCTTTCCTCTCGTGCACATGCCTTTTTCGGTTTTCATTTAGCTATTAATATCCTCTGCTCTCGACGTTTTCACGATTCGTCCCTTTCCTCTTCTGTCCAATTACTTTCGTTGATTAAACGAAGAAACGATTTTCCATGTTACGACTCGTTTTGTTTGTGAGAATCGCAACTGTACAACTATCGAATCGCAGTAATTATTATGTTCAAAATATGATAATCCTCGTTCTATCAAAGTATTATTATTGTATAATAAATATAACAATAATAATAATAAAACTGTAATATAACACAGCTTTAATTTACAGAACGCTTTAATTTCGATGCAGAAGTGAAATTCGTTGGAAAATTGCCTCTTACAAAACGCGACGCCGTAGCAGATGGACGAAAAAGGGAAGAAAGAAAAGTGAAAGTGAAAAAAAAGAAAAAAGGGGGCGGAAGGAAAGTAAAGTCTCTGTGTCAATTCGATATACGCGGTGAACTGAAACTCGTTCCCTGACAAGTTAAAAACAGGTACTAAACTAACCGCGGATCAAGATAGTGAATATTTGATTAATCGTTTCTTTTCGAGGTGTCTAATTAAGGTGTAAAGTACGTTTTATAAAAGATACAGATCGATTCGTCGAATGTCGTTCCTTTTCTAATACAACGAAATATCGAAGCTCCGTTTTCCGAGTAAAGCTATTTTCAGACGTTTCTTGTTTTCCTTCCGTACTCTTCAACGTGTTGATTTATAGAAAGCATTACTATACAGAAGAGCTTAAATATTTATTCCTCGATCACGTTGAAGCTTTTCCACTTGTTGAAACAGTCGAGTAATTTTCAATTACATTTATCAGGTTGTCTGGAAAGTTTCTTTCGTTTTAGAAGGAAACAATAGATGCGAAGCATTTTTATATTATATTTTATTAATATACCGCACGTAATGCAAAATGGATCATATGGTGTAAAATAAAAAATATTGTGCATCTATTGTTTGCTTGTGAAACGAAAGAAACTTTTCGGACAACCTAATACTTGTATAGAAACACACCCGAACCAGCTGGCAGCTGAAATGTGCAACACAACAAATATCGCAAGAAGACTAAAAAGGAAACACCCAATAGACCTCATAAAAGATATAAGCCCACATGCTATATTTATTTTTTTATTTATATTTTTTTTCTTCACCAACAAGATATAACACTTTACCAAATGTCCGCAAGGACAAATTGTAAAATAACCAAAATAAAAAAAAAAAAAAAAAAAACCTAATACTTGTCTTTTGAGGTCGTTCGTAAACCCTAAATCTACCAAACTTGAAGCTTCTCGCAATTCTTGCATCATTCGCATTTTCTAGTTTCCTTTTACTTTCTTCTAACGCTGGCCGCAACACGTTTTCTATTTTAATGGCACTGTACGCGAGATATTAACGCGCACGATATTACCTTCACGCTGAAATAATCGGAGAAATACGAAATTGTATAAAGAACATTTAGTTGTAAAGGGCGCAGGCGACAAAATATTATTCGGTTAATAGAAGATTCGGATAATAGATGCTGCACCGTGCCAAGCAAATGTTCGTTAACGATGAAGAGAAAAGCTGGAAAATGTCGCGGCATTGTCGAATTTCTCGCGCAGCTGCCGGCTACCTGTTTATGCCAGGAGAACAGAGGAGAGCGGTGTTTGCTCTGTAACCACTCTACGTTTGATTCATTCCACGTGTGTCTGCGAAATTAACAATCTCGACAGACCGCTACCGGCAGTTTACAACGAAATCTCTATACGCGGGAGATTTATCACAGGCGAGACCTTTCTGTAAAACGTGCTTGAACGAATAACAACTGAACGTATCTGAAATAGTTGTGTGGCACTGTATATCGTCACGTAACTTATCCCCGATGTATGTGTAAAGGAAACTGCATGCACGTAAATCCACATCAAAAATAGCGATCAGCTCTATCGCGTCCAGGCTGTGTTATTTTATACCTTTCGAAAATAATAAATGTTAAATTTA
Source organism: Bombus pascuorum (assembly GCF_905332965.1). Classification (NCBI taxonomy): domain Eukaryota; kingdom Metazoa; phylum Arthropoda; class Insecta; order Hymenoptera; family Apidae; genus Bombus; species Bombus pascuorum. The sequence goes on from NC_083494.1 coordinate 1,891,161, forward strand.
GAGGGACGAAATATATTTTCACATACTATGGCGCGTTGGTTTTTAAACAACGATTAAGATCACCGTTACTGGCTAAACAACATTTGTCATTTAATACGAAATAACTCATTGTCGAAAAGCTATTTTTATTATTTTCTATATTTTTCGTTATCGATAACCTATCTACGTTGACATATTGCGACATCCTATAAATAACGCGCGGTTATTAGTTTTCGCATGAAACTAAACAATTGCCTCTTGGCGATCGATCAGTGATGAATTTTCTCCTATCTTTTATAATTCGACGTCTTTTTCCGTCAAATACTCTATTGAAATTTTTTAGACTGCTGTAGTGACAAAACCCTATTGTTTTGAACTTAACCGTCAGGAAAACCGCATTTATACGACAACCCAATCTTTCTATTAAAAGCGAAAGAAATCAAGCTGAATGTCGAGTCTGGTTTGACGTAAAACTGCAAGAAGTTAATATTCGCAAATTTCGAATATTTTTGCGATGTTTGCTTCCAACACTGTCACGAACGAATATAGAAAACTACGTATAAATAGAAAAATATATTCATTTTTAATATCAATACATTGGTCGTCGATGTTATAAAGAAAAGCAGGCTATATTTTTTCATACGCAGGTCGTATCTGGTTTGAATCAACTAACAAGTAAATAAACAAACAAATACGTAAAACAAAACCCTACTGCTTTTTTTATTTTTCTTTTATCAATTTATAGTATTTTCTTTCGCACAACATGGTGTCCGAATATTAATATCAGTCGCTGTAACTGTCGTATATTTTAAACGACAAAGTCGAATCGATTCTGAATTCCGAACCGCGTTCATTCCATTGCGAGCGACGTTAACGGCATTTTAGATCATAAGCTGGTGATTTGTCTCGCTCACTCTCACAATCAGCGTCTTGATTGATTATCCTTGTCGCATAATAAGCGATAAGGGAATACGGAAACATCATCTGCAATGAGTAAAGTGCGAGCAAACAAAGAATTGAGAAATCTTGCAGTTCGCAGTATCTGCTGTGCATCGGTAACGAGAAACTGTGTATTCCTGTTACTGTATTTCCATAACAGTTTCCTGTCTTTTTCTCAAATCTTTTCCTTTTACCTTTTTATTCTATCCTTTCCTCTTGCCTTATTATTTTCAAGATTTCCTTACTGTGGTTCGCCTATCCTCAACGATATGCAGATAATAAAAAATTTATAGCGTCCAGATTTGCGAGAATCGCAGATATTTCTTCCAAAACATTTTCTCGTCAAGATCGTTGCCTGTCTTTCTTTTCGCATTCCTACGATCACCGCGAACCATCTCCGACCGGTAATTACGAAGACGCTTTGTAAAAATAGTATAAATATATAAACGTTAAAAAACGTTGTAGTTGTAGTGAAATTATATGCTTGTTAGAAATGCATCTTATATTTTTGCGAATAAGTCGTACGTACATCTGTGCCTTAAATATACGTATTCTTATTCACATAGCAATTAACAACATCCTACCTAATAAAATCCTTAGAAATCATAAAGAGTAAAGAAACGAAGATTGCCCGAGAAAGTGGTAATTTCGTACTTTTCATACTTTACGGGGGGACACTTTTAAAATTCAATGCACCGTCGATTAACTTTACATGGGCCTTTTTGTACAATTTTAGTATCTAACGTCTCTACCGCTTTCTTAAATATCCTCGAAATATCATAAATGCAATTGACCTGGTACAGAACTTCGTAGACCTATTTCTTAAGCATTCGTACTCTTCCAAGCCATGTAACGATATTTAAAACACTTTATAAAAGTCTTTTATTCGTCGAGCGACATCAAAATTTAAAAATCAACGCAAATATCATCTACGTTCCCTTCGGTGATTTTCAAACGTAGATAGAAAGCACCAACGACGTGATGGAGCACTGATAAAGGAGTTTTTCTTTTCGAAATAAAAATGCAAATTTCTATTTGTACGATCAACGCAATATACATATATATACATATTCGAATATAGGAACATTTTCGTACTGTCGTCGAGCGACATCAAAATTAAAAGATCAACGCAAATATCATCTACGTTCCCTTCGGTGATTTTCAAACGTAGATAGAAAACACCAACAACGTGATGGAGCATTGATAAAGGAGTTTTTCTTTTCGAAATAAAAATGCAAATTTCTATTTGTACGATCAACGCAATATACATATACATATTCGAATATAGGAACATTTTCGTACTGTCGTCGAGCGACATCAAAATTAAAAGATCAACGCAAATATCATCTACGTTCCCTTCGGTGATTTTCAAACGTAGATAGAAAACACCAACAACGTGATGGAGCATTGATAAAGGAGTTTTTCTTTTCGAAATAAAAATGCAAATTTCTATTTGTACGATCAACGCAATATACATATACATATTCGAATATAGGAACATTTTCGTACTGTCGTCGATTGACGTGGTACTTATTTTACCATTTTGTTGAAAGCAGCTTAACAAATCCTATCGATAAGCGACGAAGATAAAAATAAGCAGACAAGCGCAGAATGCAGGTGACTGCTTTTATCGCGGGTTAATCACCGGATACCGAATCTAGTTTACGGATTATTCATACATCTAATTAGCCGGTTGGCCGTCTTGCACACGTTGGCACAGCTAACATTGGCCGCAGCACGGAATCATTCAACCGCGCTATATTTCCGAGCTTCTCTTCAACATCAAGCTAGCATGTGTATATAGAATATACAGAAATATTTCTCCTTTCTCCTCGTTCCAACACTCGCCACTTCTACACGATTTTCTTTGCTGTAACTAGACTCTGCGCATCGATAAACCAGCTACAGTTGGCAAGAAGCAGCCAAGGATTCACTGCAATGCGCCCACGCTTCGACTAAACCCTTGATGCTACGTTACTATTTAATTAACTCCGTAATAGTATCGTGTTCTCCTCCATTCCAAATCACTCGACCATTTTACGTTTCCTTGCTTTACTTTTCCACCTTATCAAACTTTATTCGAACAACTGCTACTCAATGGTACTTGGTCGCGGTGAATGGAATTAAATAAATAGAACAAATAATAAAGATCAGAAAGTAAGAATAAAAATATGTGTATTACAAATTGCCGAGTAGTTAGAAAAGTCTATTACAAGGTACGAAGTGACATAAACGATATAACTTAGAAAAACGAAGCTGGCACCCCGCTGGGGGTAGCCACCCACATGCTATATTTATTTTTATTTTATTTTATTTTTTTCACCAATAAGATATAATACTTTACCAAATGTCCATAAGGACAAATTGTAAAAAACCAAAATAAAAAAATAAAAAAAAAAAGTACGAAGTGCGTCAGTTTATGTTCGGCTAAGTTATATTATGTTGGGTTATTTATAATATTGCTATATTTACTAGAATAAAAGCAGGCGAAAACGTAATTGCTCGTGGAAAAATAAGAAAATAATATAAAATAAAATTTGTTGGCTTAGTTTTCGAGAAAATCGAGTTTGAAAATTTACCAAGCATACTTGAACGCGGCTAATTCCAAAGTGGACAGAATTAAATAATCGGCGGGAAATTATTCTACGTGTGAAAATAAGTGGAAAATGTGCAATGAAATTTATTGAGAAAACGCTTTGTTTGCAAAAAAGTGTCAGACGCGTGTACTAGGCGGATCCTTAACTAAACACGTTGAAGCTGTATTTTCTTGAAAATGAAGCCTTAAACGAACACGTAGAATAGCCTCTTGTCGATTATTTAGTCCTGTTCAGTGCAGCGTTAGCTTAAAACTTTCAAACTCGATTTTCTCGAAAACTAAGCCGACAATGAACAAATTTCACTGTATGTTCTTCTCTTATTTCACGAATTTCACGAGGAATCAGAAGGTAAACCGGAAACCATTCCGAGCCACAGGGCGAGCATTAAGTTTAATAAATAAATAAATAATAAAATACTGCTTGCTTGTCGAATAATAAGCAACGCAAATCGAATTGAAATAAAACTAAAATATTTACCGCTCCTTCACGCTATTCTTTCACCGTTTTATTGGCTTCAACAGCTGCAAAGTCCTCTTTTGTTATTCATTTACGAGTTTTCATTTTTAGTGGCAGACAATACCGCCAAGGACACTTTTAAATCATTTCTTCTTTAAATCATCCAGCTTCAAAGGTTTCTCTGACCAAAACAAAAGTCTGATATATGTACACATTTCTAATACTGTATTGATATATTCTTGTTATTCATTTACGAGTTTTGCTTTTTTACTGGCAGACAAGGTACTCTGAATCGCATTATGCTTATATAAGTGTTCCTTATTATGGTTTAGGATATCTCCTATTACAATTTTCCAGCTATATTACTGTATTTTTAAAAACATTTCTTTGCTATTTTTCTTCAAATGCTTTTCTTGCCAACGAAACGAAATTTTGGTATTTGAAGTGTTCTTTTTTATAATTATTAATTCTAATATCTGATTCGATAAATTAAACGAAATATAATCTTTTAAGTATTTTTACATTTTTAATATACCATTCAGCACATCTTACACCAATTAGAATACAGTGCAAAGGTTTTAGGCCACCTATCACATTTATTATTATATTAATTTGTATAATTGGAAAAAGAAAATGGTATTTTTCACGACCTGTCTCGCTGCTTCTAGCATTTCAAACAACGTATGCGTTTATGTTCTCACTTTATTCTTGCGCATGACTCAGAAACGAAAAATAACTTTAAATTGTTCTAATCTAGAAACGCATTTGTTGAAATATTTCTAAGAAATTTGTAGGTCGAGGAAATTGCAAACCAGTCGCATCGTAGAAAGACACGTTCGCTGAAACTACGGTTAGTTGTCATTAAGAAATTACTATCGCATTTAAACCAATTGTAAACCTTTTCCACGCTCCTCTGTATGTAAATGTTTCATATACAACAAACATTCTGCTTGTTAATAAATAAGGAATTTTTTCCAATATTTAGCAACAAATATACAGTACTTTTTTTAAAATCGATCTATCAACAAATTTGAGTACCATGAAAACTCGCAGTAAATCGTACAGGTACAAAGAAACAAAAATAGAATTTTCTTACGATATCAGTAAATAACAATAATTAATTCTTCATGACTAAACGGTGCAACGTGGAAGAGTCCAATGTATGGAAAAATATGTACTGCGCGATATTATTATTACAAATAGCTGCATTAATTATCTTATTAAATAAGCGCAGAAAAATAAAACGTACAAAAAGTTGGCACGTCGTACAGCAAAGCACACGACCTTAATTTCTATCCATTCACCTACTGTCTCCCTTGTTCCGCCTTTTTTGATAATCAGGAAGACTGGCGCAGAAAGCAAGCGAATATCCGCATTCACGTGCGAAGAGGCAGCAGAAAATAACACGTGAAAAAGGTGAGATAGACATGGAAAATGCGCAGTGTACATTTGTACAAGCACGAGGCAGGAATATCGAGACTTGCTTTTCCAATAATGCCGAAGGCTAAGAAAGAAAGAAAAAAAAAAGCGGCGTAAAAATATGATTGGAAAATGAAGCGATCGCGATACGCGAGGTTTAATAAGAAGAAAAGTTTAAGCGAGCTTTATTCGAACGAAGAGTAGCTACAGAGCGGAGGGTAAATGGAAGCTAAGCGCGGCTTCATAATTCAAGTGCATCATTCGCGGCGTTATAAAAATTATCAATGATTTCCTGATGCTCGTCCGTTACATTCCAACGCGGATGTTTCGAAAGGTCGTCACGTGCAGGAATAGCGGGAAGGACGAGTTTCATTCAAAAAATGGTCGATGCGTCACGCACGTACGTTCAAGTTCAACCGAAACTCACGAGCTGAGAGTTGTAATACACGTTCTCAGCAAAGAAAATAAACACTAACGCCGGCACGCTTCTACGAAATACTCGGCTAACAATCGTTAACAAGGTCAAACGTACAAAACATTATCCGCTATACTAAGTAAGAAGACTCCGGGTATGATCGCATAATCGTGGTATCGATTTCTCTACATCTCGGCAACAAAAAGAGCGATCATATTACGTCGAAAGTACACTCCTGTTCATAAGTGTTACGATACTCACTCTCGCTTCTGTAAGTGTCCTGCGACACTTACACAAACTGAGACAAACTTTGGAAATCGCTCGAGTATTATTGAGAAGTAGAAGAAACATTGTTATGATTTGAAAGCTTGGCTGAAGATAAACAGAAATTCTAGAATCTTTGACAAATACATCTGTAGAGATCTACATACACATGTATTAGGTTGTCCGAAAAGTATCTTTCTTTCGCAAACGTGTTTTTTACAACAGTACACCTTCGTACAAACGTGAAACTCAACAGAAGAAAATGGATCGTACGTGATTCGACAGAATAATATAAAACAAAAAACGAGAGAAACTTGCCGGATAACTTAATACATAAATATAATATATATACTATATGTATATTATATATTATACTACATATATGTTAAATATCAATATATTGAATGATAATAAATCCGTCAGTGCTATGTCTAATAAGATAAAATTGTTCTGCTTCATATCCTCAATTACACCCGTACCTTTTCGCAATCCTCAATTTTTCAATTTCATTTGTCGTTGTTTGGTTTCACATTTTGACCAAATTTCACTGCGTTCTGTATTTATTTTGTCGAAGATTCTATCAATAAATTTTAACAATTTATCACACCCTTCGTGACTCTTACAAATCATTTTTGCAAATTCTTCAATCTCTACTCTGTATCAATGCGGAGCTTCGGGCGATTAATCGTTTCCTCTAACTAACGATCACGAAATGTTTAAATATTTATGAACGAATGTGTACGTGAAGGGAACAGATGTTAGAAAATGGTAATTTCGATTTTTCTGAACGACATCGATAACAAAAAATACAATTTCTACATCTTCTATCAAAAAAGATAATTATCGGTAGATTGTTAAAATTCTTGTGACAAACAACAACTTTGTCACACATAAAAAGTAACTTATGCCAAGAAATTAGTTTGGAAGAAGTTCCACGTGGAAAGTTCAATGTCGCTTGGGTTGAGACAGAAATAAAAATAGTTTGAAAGAGAGCAAAAACACGTTAGCAAAAACTCGTCCACGTTGGCTAACTTTAGCAATTCGTCGTATGCGTATAGTAGTATCATAAAATTCTAACGAAAAATATAAAAACTGTAAGTTTTCAACGAGGCAGCTGAGTCATCGAACGCTAGAAAATATCATTTTCATTTATCGCTATCAAACCATCGAGCTTGAACACCACAGACTAATGACTAACGCTCTAATTGATAACGAAAAACGATAGAGGTTTGGATTTTTCAATATCAAAACCTCGCGAAGAAATATACGAGTGTCTCACAGTTTAAAATCCCACCGTCTCCGCTTCTTTCTCGCGTTTGCACCTTTTCGAATATTCTTCTTGTCCTCGTCTATTTCGTTCATAGAGAACGTGGGATACACAAAAGCTAAAAAAATGACATTTACATATCGTCGAATAGTAAAGGCAAATATTTCAAAACTATGTATATTTTAATAATATCTGTCGAAATATAATATCCACTGGGGGTCACATAGACCCGAGGAGGACAGCAAAGACAAATGACCAACACTTTAATTGATAGCGAAAAATGATAAAGGTTTGGATTAAAAACCTCGCAAGGAAATATACGAGTGTCTCACAGTTTAAAATCCCACCGCCTTCGTTTCTTCCTCGCGTTTCCACCTTTTCGAATATTCTTCTTGTCCTCGTCTATTTCGTTCATGGAGAACGTGGGATACACAAAAGCTAGAAAAATGACATTTACATATCGTCGAATAGTAAAGGCAAATATTTCAAAACTATGTATATTTTAATAATATCTGTCGAAATATAATATCCACTCGGGGTGACATAGACCCGAGGAGGACAGCAAAGTCGAGGAAATATTTCCTTTGCTGTATGTATGAAAATGAAAATCAGGTAACGTTGGTCGTAGACTGCGACATAAATTCAACTGCGGTTGTCCGTGTACAGTGTTAGATACAGTTTTACGAACGACGCAGTGGAAAGCAATTAATTTGCCCTTGGCTGGAAAATAATAAATTCTCTACGCTATTAGAAATCAACGAAGTTTGGCAAACCAAGGACATTGATCACCAGAGACATTGAATACTTGCTACGCCTATTTATTTGGTCAGCGTGCACGTGCAACATCACTCGCATGTAGAAGGTTAGAATGTCGTGTAACACGATAACACGCTTGTATAATCGTAGAGAGACTAACGACAACGTGACTGCCCATTTGATAATTCCGTACATCCATTAATTTACCAAGATATTGTAATACCGCACGTACGCTCGGTGCATACTTTCGCATAAACGTTGGCACAATTGCTTTTAGATAGCTGCAGAGTAACCAGCGATAATATATTTCACTGCGAAATATCAGTGCTATTAATAGCTTTATAAAGGCTCTGGCAGACCTGTAAAACTTTCCAGTGTTCCGGCTATTTTCAGCCATTTTTCTTTCACCTTTAGTTTCCCGATGCTCGTAAAATATCGAATTAAACGTCCTAATAGATTTAGATATTATTAGGTTGTCCGAAAAGTTTCTTTCGTTTCATAAGGTGATAATAGTCGAACAACAATTTCTGTTTTATATTATTTTATTGAATTAGGTTTCTATTATTATGTTCGTGCGTAATTTAATAAACTAATATAAAACAAAAAACATTGTGCGTCTATTATTTCCTTATAGAACGAAGGAAACTTTTCGGACAACCTAATGTTAACATAGCCAGATTCTAACGAGCAGCAGATGAATTCATCGTCACGTTATACGATAGTTCATTGAATCAAAAAACCTAATATGTTTGCGATACGAAGTTTTTTCATTGTGAATTTTTCAAAAATATTACTCAGTTTCATAAATAATTTCGATACTTTGTTCTCTTTTAACGAAATATCCTTCGGTAATTTTGCGTTTTGGAAACACTATTCCCTTGTAATTAAAAACGCGAATATATCGATGCTATTATTCTGGCGTGACATAGAAACATTGAAAAACTTACTCTTTTGGGATTCGAGACCCTCCCTGTCACAAACAAACGCGTTAATTACTATGTCGTGTTGCACGTTCCGATGTCCTATAATTTCGCCAGAAATGTCTGTCGCACACAGCCCTTGTGCACGAAGACGCTTCTGATTGCAAAACATTTTTCCAAACCGCGCAAAATTTAAAACGCGCGTTCGAAAGCTACACGGCTGACCACGGCATTGCGATACATTGGAAAACTAGAAACCACAAAAAAAAAAAAAAAAATTGGACAGCAGAATTTCTACTCTTGAAAATTTACATCCGAGATCTAACGATTCGCTAGTTTTTCAAATTCCGAGAATTTCCCTTCGTAACTCGAAATGCGGCGAGGAAAAGCTGCGAAATTTCGAAATCCTGGAAAACGATCAAACGTGCTCGTTTTAGAAGAGAAGACAAATTCCGTGTCGAATAATCTTACGAAAATGTTATAATCGTATTTCGTCGAAAAACGACGTTCGACTATAATTTTACGACTTTTAAATATTTCCTCTTGCGGTCAGTGCGTTAAGATGCGCTCGAGCAAGTGCCGGACGCTTATCGCTCGCATAGTAATTGGCCTTCGTTATTAGAGCTACTTTTTACTCTTATTCGGAGCTCGGGGTGATTTTACGCGCACCAGACGACCAACTTTCGCATCGGTCGAGACGAAAATGCGACTATCTTCGTGTTCTGTACAAAGCGACAATTAACAAGCAATCGAACGATTTCTTAGTCTACTTTGTTCGGTTTGAAATAAACGATGCAACAAGGTCAAATACAATTTTCTGTATTAATGCGAGATATATTATTATCGCGAAATATTTTTAACCGGGCAAACAATACGTTGGAGAATGATTTTAACGAAGGAACGAATTGAGAAAAATAGACGGGACAAAGCGTAGATTGTTTGGACACTACGCAAGTGTACGAGACCGATCCATCTTTGCGTACGATATAAGATGATTCGAGTATTTTACGCGAAACAATGTCAGCATATTCGTAAGCAAAAATAGGAAACAAGTGTTGCATAAACGTAGGACCATAAAGGCCTTCTTAGTCCCGCTGCTCTGTTCTTTCAATAAATTTTGACCCATTGTATTCCTTTCACATTGAAAAGTATCTCAAGTTGGAGTGAAATATAAAGAAAAATTGTGGGGTATTGTGCGTGCGATCCCTTGTCTCGATCCTACGTTCGACATTTCCTTAAAACATTAAAAGTCTTCTTATTCATAGAAATGAGAGCAAGGTTGCAAGATAAAAATACGAGAATTGCAAGAGGACTACAAATTATAACAACGGGGCTACGAATCATAACAAAAGTACGAAAAAATAATGGACTGTTTACTGTTTGGAAGAGTAGAAACAGATTCACGCTATTTACGTTGGTTCCATTCGGAAAAATGGTAATGTTCAAGCGTGGAAAGTGAAATCATTACGAGTTTTTTCATTTCCACGAACGCAATACGAATTCTTTGCATTGATTCTAAACACGTATTAATCTTATTTGCGTCAAAGTTTTTTCCTTAAAGTTCCCAACAAATAAACATTCAGTGACGTAACATCGTGCGATCTCGTGGGTCCAAGCAGCGGTTTTTCTTCGCCAATCCATTCTTCAGCCTAACTTCTGCTTAATTAACCTGTTGTCATTTCGTATTCTTACTACGACTTTGATAAAGCGTTTATGAGCCTGCGTTTGTATAAAAATGTTCTCTTCTCGATATAATTTCGCGAAAAAACCAAATCTCCCTGAATAATTATTTTCGGAGTAGAAATGTTATTTTTATCGAAGTTACTGAACAAATATCGACTCACCGGGACAAACTACCGCTCGGAAATATTCGGATAACGTCAACATTTTAGCAAGCTTAAAAATGCGCTATATTATGCATTATTTTCACGTGGACATTATGTCACGTTCGGAACATCTGCATACAAAGGCCAATGATACAAACAAACGAACGAACGCTTTACGATAAAATTACTCACATTCGTTCGCGTACCATTTATTATACAATTATGTCAGTACTGGGAAAATGGGAAAATAATGCGGTGCACGAAACGGGAATAATGGATGCGTTCGGCTCAACCTGTTTAATGATAATGAAATAATTTAGGTTGGCATTAGCATATTAAGTTGGCGATTCAATCGGAAACTTTACTCCATGTATTTTCACAAATATTAAAGCTGCAATAAATAATAATTTCCAGACGCAGTCCCATTTACTTTTAAACCAGCCAACTCAAAAGGTTGATTTAGACATTACGAATTTAGCCTTCCTTGCACATTGCCCTCGGGAACTTTTAATTTTTATATCTTGTATTACATATATGTATAATTTCCCAAGGCAATAATGATAAAACAATAAGATGTGACATACTTGAAATAGCATGGGAACACAATTTATCCTCTTCCCGAAAAGGATATGTTATATCGACTGGAAAAACAAAACTCACTTATTTCTATCCGACAACTATAGAACCACTGTAATGAATAATAAATAAGAAATAACATATTTTTTATTATACAAAAATTAAACTCAAGATATGAAACTGTAACAAATTCACCTGTTCGATTTTGCACAAGTACTTTTAATCGGATTTTGTCGTATCGTGTCTTGTACTCTCTACCCGAGCAAATGATACATCGAAATGATAAGAACCGAAAATGTTTGAGCAATGTTGCAGTCACGAGACACGACGATGGATAAATCTGATAGAAACAACCGAAGAAGCACGAGATCGCTCTTACCGAACTATAAAAGTAAATTATCCAATGTTGTGGCATAATTAAAAAAAAAAAAAGGTTATAACTTTGCAAAGAAACTTTAACTTTGCTATTCGCGGAATACCAGGTGCGTAAAGAAATAAACTGGCTTTACAAACAGTATGTTTTATTTTGGTGTATACTTCACAGTTTATATTGGTTGAGAGAAGAATCTAGGCATGAAACAAGTAAAAAACTGGAACGTGAAGTCTCAATGAATAGTTCCACCAACGAGAACAGTTCACAGTGGCTGAAACCACCGTGCGCATAGTGTACACATATATCTATCTCGATATCGCAAATTCAAATTGGCCGTGTTGGGCCACGATCGAAGTCTCCGATGAATTCGTTCGCGGCCCGAGTCTCTTTTTCCACACACCTGTGCTCTTTTTCATTCTGCTTCGAGGAAATAAGCCAGCTGCGTGCTACGCTGCTGCTAAACGCAATGAGTCAGCAACGTTCCCTTTACGTAACGATCCTTCAAAGATAGCCGAATAAAGACAGATGTAACAATAACGAAAAAGTTTCACTTTCATGACACATTGGACGTGAGTTTAACGCGAGTCGTAATCGATTGGAACGCTGCTGCGGATTTGTACGCGTTCGTGAAAGATCGAATACACGGAAGGCGCGTAACGTGAAAGAATAAAATCTCCGAAACGGTATAGTAACGTCTATAATACTTAGCAGGTGAAACAGATGCCTGGGTCGTTGCGTCGAGAGAAATTTAAATTCGCGCGAACCTTTGCAGTCTAATTCTGTATTACGTCGTGGGAAATTTTCCAGAAACTTTTCGATCTATCGTTAGGAAAAACGAAGAACGTTAGGTAGCAAAGGTGGTAAAGTAGACGAATTGGAAATACGAGAGAAATAATTTCGGCGGAGTCGCGGCTAGGAAAATTGAAATTGCTCGATATTCGTTTCTCTCGAAGCAGATTGTATGTGGACAGAGGCGTGGATTTTTAAACCATTTATTTTCCCACTTGTGCAACACGAACGAGGGGGAAAAAGAATCCTTTGTGAAGTCTGTTCCACCGCAAAATGCGCTCATTCGCCGCGTCAATCTACTCTCTCGCCAGTACACATAGCCGATTTTCTGCAGTCGCCACAGTCACGACACTATTTTCTATCACAGACATCTACACCGTTACAAAATCTACGGATCCAGTAGATTACGCTGGCAGAATGATCGCATCAACCGTACAACTCATCGGCCTCGCTGCTGTTAGTCATAATTTAAAACGCGTTTTTCTTCGTTGCGCAACCTCTCGCGAAACTTTTCACTTTCGTACGTACCAATTTCGTGCGGTAGTTATGAGTCACTGGTCATTATGAATTTCACTGCTTTAACGCGCAGAACCGTATAATCGCGTTCTTAACCTTGCGTTCGCAAAATTTACCTGCCAATGTTCTACTTCTGCTTCGCGCGTCTTTCGTCTCCTGCGCCTCAACGAACCAAGTTTCTCGCGCAAGCTTTCACGAATCGAGAGCTTACTACGGAGACGATCATCCAGTTTCACACTCGACTATGATTTCTCATTAATTTCTGAATTTTCGCGTAAACTGAAAGATTCTCCAAATCGAAGTCCGGACAACTGATTTTGATAGCAGTAGGTTCAAACAAAGAGATCGCGCATAATATATATATATTAAGTAATTCACTGATTAAATAGAACGATAAAATTGTATATTAGTTTAAAGATAAGGAATAACTCGTCGGCAGAAACCATATACCCTATCGTTAAAACGGAAAGGGAGCCATTACAGCGAATTATCTGCCAGTTTAATCGCCTTTCTCCGCTTCAACAAACGCGAAGATTAATCGCTGTAGTACGTTAAACGCACGCGTTTCCGGTTCCACTGGTAGCGCAACTTTTGCTCAACGACGAAGTGTCTCGGCAAAAGAAGCTCTGGCATCCTTCCCTGATGTTTCTCTTGCGCGAGATATTTACATTTTCCCAAGCAACGAGTCTGTCGTGTATGACAAACACGCCAACGCATACGTCTCTACTTCCATCTCAGATGCGTACACTGACATTCAAACAACGAAAATTTCTCAATGTCGTACTCGAATCGACAGAGAGCTAACATCGCTTGCTGCGATCCTGTAATTTTCTATGCTCGAATCTCGCTGTACTTTCAACTTACAGAGAGAATTTTATTTTATTCTGAGGGAATCTGGCGTACAATTGGCGCTTAACGATAACGATTTGTTGTATTTCCATCAAATTCGGGATATTCTTTCAACGACAACGAGATGTTATTTCTTAATCCGATTTCAATTTTGACGAATTTCGTCGCACGTTTTAAACTCGTATTTCAAACTTTATGTTCTAACTTGCTTACTTTTCGGTGTAAGGAAATTGTCAAGGCTAATTACGACGATACGTGGAATACGCATTCGGTGAATACCAAAGCCAAGTCGAATTAGTGCGATTCGATGGTTGGTGCAAGTATTCAGTGCCAAGGAAAACACGCTATCGAATAAATATACGTATATTAACACCCAAGTACACAGTCATCGTCTAAACTTTTACGAAACAATGTTACGTTTGTCTTGTGTCGGAGTGGCCTATGAGATCGGATGCTTCTAAACGATTCTTCTTCTCTTTTCGTCCTCTTCTTCTACAGCGACGATCCAACTACATACCGACGTATATTCACAGCTTCTGATAATAACAATGTGAAATTCATACTTCCGCAAGCATGCTTCGACTACGACGTGTACGACGAATACGTTTCAATGTTGCGCACTAAAGCATATCGTTTCTCGTATCGCGCATAGGATTTTACTGTTTGTCGGTTACCGAAACCACAGGAAACAGCTTTTTCTAATACAAAAGGAAAATGGTGTTTTTTAATGAAATTAATACGATAAGCTAGAGGTTTGAATTGAAAGCAATTTCAGGAGTAGAAAATCAAAATTATTAAGCGAAAATGGTATTTTTTAATGAAATTAATACGATAAGCTAGAGGTTTGAATTGAAAGCAATTTCAGGAGTAGAAAATCAAAATTATTAAGCGAAAGTGGTATTTTTTAATGAAATTAATACGACAAGCTAGAGGTTTGAATTGAAAGCAATTTCAGGAATAGAAAATCAAAATTATTAAGCGAAAATGGTATTTTTTAATGAAATTAATACGATAAGCTAGAGGTTTGAATTGAAAGCAATTTCAGGAGTAGAAAATCAAAATTATTAAGCGAAAATGGTATTTTTTAATGAAATTAATACGATAAGCTAGAGGTTTGAATTGAAAGCAATTTCAGGAGTAGAAAATCAAAATTATTAAGCGAAAATGGTGTTTTTTAATGAAATTAATACGATAAGCTAGAGGTTTGAATTGAAAGCAATTTCAGGAGTAGAAAATCAAAATTATTAAGCGAAAGTGGTATTTTTTAATGAAATTAATACGATAAGCTAGAGGTTCGAATTGAAAGCAATTTCAGGAATAGAAAATCAAAATTATTAAGCGAAAATTTTCAATGAACGTTGTTTTGTATTTAATCTAAGTATGATTTTGCTGTTGTTAAACGTAGAACGTAAAGACGTGAAATGGAGTTATTATTGAAAGTGAAAAATTGTAATTATAACTCGAGTTCTCTTTGTTTCTCTCTTACGAAACGTTGACTTCATTTGCCAGAGATTACACGTACGTTTATCGCGTATATAATACACTATCCGCTTCGTCGTTCCCTATTGGGCACATCGTAGTCGTCAAACGGAATAATTAGCTAACTGCGAGCCTACGGCGTGGATCATCAAACAATACGTTGATCAGATAATGAACTCATTAGAAACGTTAATTCTTAGTCAAAGGCAGTCCCTGAATGCGTTCCCTGCACGATTTGAATTTCTCCGACGTGATTAGCTTTGACCTATATTTCAAAGGGATCTTCCTCCCTACAAGTAAAATTCACGTGAAACACAGCGACGTTGCAACGAGTAATCAAACGGAATGGAAATACGACGATGAAAAGAGCGGCGCGGATTTGTCAACGAGGAACACGACGATGATGATTCGCGTGAAACCACTCGAAGATAACGTGGACAATGTGGAAAAAAAAATTGGAAACATTTACGGGCTGAGTCATTACAAGCATATTACTCTTATCGATATTAGTCATCGTTGATTTTAGTCACTTCGCCTCGTTTCGTTTCAGTTAAGACAGTAAAATCAACGTTTGTTAAAATAACGTGCATGAGTCAAGTATTTCTGACACTTGCTTTAATATATGTCAGCTAATGCGACACGCGAGAGGTCGTGTAAAAATTGAACGATCCGACACGATAATAGCTTTCGCGATAAGAACTTTCGCGATACTCGGTCACGATAAAACGGAAGAAAAGAGCGTTTCAATTTCTCTGCGATACACGTACGCTTAACGAGCAACGTTTTCAAACAGACGATCGAGACGAGGAGCAGAGCGACGTGCGTGAGTTTGCCGAGGATACTCGACAACGAGACAAGGAATGTATAAACAGCATAAAACACGGTTAAAAGTTGGAAGACGAAGTAGATGTATTAGAATGTGGGCGAATTATAACAGTTTATCAACCCACGCAATCAACGCCATTACTCGATCGAGACGAGAAAGAGGTCGACGGTATCTAACGAGAAACGTGTTCTACCGGCAAATCCATAAATCCGATTTTACTCGGAATGAAAGAGACGCGGCGCAATTACGATCGATGAAGACCAAAGACTTGGGCTCGTCGAATGGTAAAAGAGAATTCCGGAAATGTCTATCGTTTCGTCGTCTGCAAACGTGGGAAAAGCGAACACGCGGAAAAGTCTACCATTCTTTTGTGTTCAACTGTGTCTTTTTATTTTTAGCAGATAACATTCGTACGCGTACACGCGTGTCGCTAACGTTTAGAATTGATGGTTAGTATCGATGAAACTATGTACGTTGTTATTATCGAACGTGTAAACAAGAAAATAAATGTACGTTTCGATAAACGTTGGAAATGACAGTTGCACGTTCGCGTGCGAAGAAACGGATATGCAAACGTTATGAGAAACTTGCGAATTATCTCGTGAAATGAATTTTCGCATCTCTGATTTCGCATGTTTTTTTAATAAACGACGATAAAAGTCTGATTCGAAGGTGGGTGCTAATAAAATTCTGAGATATGCAAAATTAAATCAAAGACATCTTTTATTGAACTTCTCAAACAATGTAATTTGAGTTAGTGCGGTACAGCACTGTAGCGACATTGGTTGACCGGCGTTGATCAGTCTGGACGACGAAGCAGAATCGAGTGTATCATCGTTTCGTTATCACAATACGTTGTATCGTCAAACGACGATGTTCAAAATAAATAGAGCCAGAAGGAGAGAGCGAAGAAGGATCGAATTTCAAGAGAAGAGAAAGAAAAAAATAGAGCGAATCCACTCGAGTCACAATCCATGAAACAAAATTGTCGATAATTCTAAGGAAAAAACACAACGCGCGATCCGTGTGAAAATCTTTTCCACGATCTTCGATTCTCTCTCGCTCTCTCTTTCTTCTTCCAGAGATCAAATAGCGTAAAGCGCGATTGGCAAATGATCACAATCAGCAAACACAAAAAGCAAAATAAAACCGGAAAAAAAGCGTTCGTCGAAACTGCGTCACGATCGATAAAAGTAAGGTCGAATGTACATTTCGCCGATCGTCAATTGCGATTCGTTCGCGATAGAATCTTTAGAAAAAAACAAAAAGCTGAACGTCAAATATAAGTTCTTATCTCTCGCCGTCTGAACAGCGCGGCATCGTTTAACAAAACGAAACAGGCAACTTTTTTTCATCTCGATACGTTCGAATCGCTTTTATCAATTTTCCTTTCTCCAGCTGCAACCTTCGAACGTTTCATGTAGCATACAACACTAGGTTTGTATACCACGGCTCTGTTTCATAAGCAAAAAGAGACTGGACGATTCGACGCAAATAAATTAAATTTTCCTCCGTTCATCGTTTGTGAAAACAATAAGTGGACAAGCTTCGGAGGGGGAGGGCCGAACGGTATCATCGTCGAAGCTGTATCGTACTACGAACTCGTTCCGCAACGTGTATCCGGATTGGCGGCGGCGGTGATGCGTTCTCGAGCGAAAAACCTTTATTCCGGAAAGGCGGATTGCAAGTGCCATCCGATCGTTTCTCCACGGACGCTGCCAACGAACGATGCGCTGCTCGATAGAAAAGAAAAGAACGCGTGATACATTGAAAAACGAAGGAAGAACGTGGTGGCGAATTTATTGGTGAACGCTATACAGCAGGGTAAGACACGCGTTTGGTTACACAGCAGCGAACGTGATACCGTGCAAACGGCGTTACACTCGAAGAAAAATATCAACGAACGACGATGTTATTAAAGCAGCAACGATTATCTCTTGGCTTGGTATGTGATACGCGGTTGTTGCTACTTTAACAAGAGTCAACATCAATATTTATCTGTTGCTACTTAGCAATAAAACTTGCTATGCACGATGAGGACCAGAGCAAGAGAGAAATATTGCTAATATAATTCTTCGCGTTGGATTGCGCGTCTCGTTGGTTGAACCCCGGACGCGAAGCACGCACGCGCTAAGCCTAATTAGTCGTCGGTGATTCTCGCGGCACGCTCTTTCGTTGCCTTCGAAATTGCCGCATCGTCTCTAATATCCCCTAACAGTCTAATGGTAAATAAAAGGCGGACCGTTTAATACGCGACTTCTCCTATACACATATAGACAACGGTGATAATCTAAGTGAATCGCCTTAACATCTAGGCTTACAGTCTAAACGAAAGAGGATGGTGGGTAATGGATACGTGTGTGTGTATATGTGTGTATGTTTGTTAAATATGCGAACGTGCGTTTCTTTTTTCCTGTCTGATTTCGCGTACGAAACGATGAAAGTTCGTGGACTCGTCGCGGTCTCGTGCCGGGTCGAGAAACAAGATCGGCGAGCACGGGCTGAGAAGCGTTATCGCAACGCCGTGTCACAAAATCACGCGAAGCTCGTGATCGATACGATCGACGCACAGCTCGCGAACCGTGATCGATCGATTTGGCTTCACCGTGCCCCGTCTTACGAAAATTCACGCGATGCCCTTTTCCTACGATAAAACGTTTTAAGGTCAAGGCTGATCGAATGGCCGGTGATAATTGAAAAGCACGTTTAGTCTTACGTCTATTCGATCACGTGGCCCTGTAAGAACGTCGAGTCGCGTCGAGTCGCGGAGACGAGTAACTCTGTTCGATAAATTTTCACGTTGACAAACATTGTACGCTAAAGATACTAAAGGTCTTGGCTGAACCAGAGACCAGCGAACATCTAACCAAGTTCCAATGTTAACCAACTTACTTCCTAGCACTTTCCAAAATAGAATCAAGGTCTGCCTTCCAATCTGTTTGTTTTGTACAGAGTGCAAGCTACAGATCAAAAGGCAAACGCGTAAGCGTCGACCAAACGTCGGACAAACTTGGTAACTTTGAAAGATTACGAAGCAAAATGAAATCGATACACCGAAGTGGAACACGTAGTGAAGTCTACGAGATTTTCGAATCTCGCGCGTCAATCGCAAAGGACAGACAATTTTAACATGCATTTGTCGACGATAGATACAACTAAAATTTAACTAACGTTGCAACAACGTGACCACGAGGAATGCTTTACGCATCTACGACTACGCAAACACGAATCGCGCAAGTAGCACGAAACAACCTCAAACTGCTAACCATCCTTCCGACCGCGAATTTCTGTTTATCATGAACTTAGTTGCAGGAACAAAGGATTCGCGGGATATTTGCCAGCCACTGCACTACTAACCGCAACAAACGTTCCGGGAATGATCCAAGTATCTCGATAGTAACACGGATCGATGTTAAAAGGTTCACGCGTAAACGTGACTCTACTTTTCAAGTAGCCAAAGTACGCAACGATATCGAACGTGTTCGAAAGGCCGCGGCGTAAAGACCAAACGATTTATGGAACGAAGATTCAAAGCGAGTTTCGCAACGACGACACAGCAAACGATATTCGACAATGAGAAAGCAATTATTCAAGAGGTAACGAGGATCGGAGAAAACTGTCGGGCATCGCGTGATTAAAAGAGGAAAAACGGGGAACGCGAACTTTCTTGGCGACCAGCGGCCGATTTTCATAGTTCCGTTTAATTACTACGTTACGATTTAAACAGTCACAAGTCTAGTTGTTCCGGTGACGGTGGTTGGCGGCGAGGGGAAGCGTTATCTCGTTGCAAACGTTGACGACGGTTGAGATCGTACGACGCGAAAGAGGAGACGATGGTAAGAAGGTGAAGGAAGGTGAAGGAAGGTGAAGGAAGGGAAGGGCGAGGAGAAAGAGAGAGAAAGAGGCGATTACAGGGAATCTTTCTCTCGTGCGATCAGCTTTAGGTTGGTAGTCGACACACCGGCCTTATCGTCGAGTCGATTCGCTTGACGACACGAGCCAACCACCGTTTATTAGTAGCATGTTGTCATCGATAAGCAGACCGCGTGTATTCCCGACATCAAGGTACGATCCTTTAGACCTACTCTCGTGCGTGCTTCACGAGTGCACGCACATCACGTATACTACGTGTATACAACGTACACCGTTAGGAAGAAGAATCGTTCGACACGTAGCTTTGCTCGTTACAGTCAGTTACACTTGTTCGTCGTTTCACCCAGGACTGCTGGCAACGAGGGCGTCGTCGCGGGAACAAGACCGAGGAAGGGAAGAGATGGAAGTTGGGATATAATTACAGCGATGCGCGTTACCTCGGACGAAAGGAGTGAAAGGTTTTTCGCAGAAACGGATAGCTACCGTTCGAAACTCGAGCAGTTTTCGTCTCACGCGGTCGCGCACGCGTCTACGCAAGTCCGTTCGGCTTTGTTCCCTATCGACGAACTAATTGAATCTACAGGGCCACCTCTCTTTCGCTCGCACTCACGCGTCTCCCTTTCTCTCCTTCTCTCTCTCTCTCTCTCGCTCGCTCGCACAGTCGACGTGTTCACGCTCCCTGCTACTCTGCTTCTTCTTTTAGCCTCGCGTGTACGCACGCACGCGAATCGAAGAAGAAGGAACGTTCGCAAACACGGACAGACGCGAAAATGTTCTCTCTTTGCACCGTAACGAGTCGGACCAGCAGACACATCGAAAGAGAATCTCGGATGCCGTGTTCATTCCTCCGCTTGCAGCAACGTGCGGAAATCCTGTTGCAGCTTTGACTCGTGGTAGCTCCAAATGTCGCTGAAATCTTCCTCGTCTTCGTCCACCTCCTCCGCGAAGATACATTTCTTCTGCTCCGATATCGGCGCGTTCGGTGACGGCGAGTAAAACTTTATCTCCAAATCTCTGTGGCCGTTCGGCGACGTGATGATCTCCGTCGAGACCTCCAACTCCTTCGGCGACTGTACGGTACTACCGTTCACGTCCATACCGGATGGTCCAACGTTACTCACAGGAATACCGATAGAGTCGCCGCGCCACAGCGTTCGGCGTTTCCCGCTCTCCGCCTGTCCCCTGTCACCGATCACGCCGAAGTCTTTGCTAGGCGTGCTGATCTCCTCGCTGAAGTAACTGGTCGGATCGCTCCAGCTGCGCCTTAGTACGACACCGGTGGTGCCGTCTTTCTCTTGATGGGCTCGAGGAACGTTATCGCCGTTGAAAAGCCTCTCGATACTCTGCTCCGGACAATTGAGGCTCGGTCGGGACAAGAATAGCGGCATCTGCGGGAAGTGGCCGGGACAGAAGTCGGTCGACGGTGACGGGGTCAAGAAGGGCGAGTAACAGTTCTGTTCCACGTCCCATATGAGAGCCTCGGGATCGCAGTACCGGCACTGGCACGGCCCTAATTCGTCGTTGATGTCGTCCTCGCAGCCTGTGGTCGCCGTCGGCTCGTTGTATTCGTGCAAATAGCGCAGAACGTTGTTGCCGTTGCCGTTGACGGCGTGATTATGGTGATGGTGATGGCCGTTATGTCTGTAACCCTTTGGCGGAATGATGCGCATTTGCGCCGGCACAACGATGTTTCTGTTGTCGTCCAACACTTTCACCTCCACGTGCCGGTGCGGATACCTTTGCCTCGCGTCGGCTATCTCTTGCACCGACATGCTGCCCGTTGTCCTTTCTCTCGCTATGGGTGGCCTTCTATGGTTTCTAAGGTGAGGCGCGGCTTCGTAACGTTGCTCGTAACAAGCCGGCACGTACGGTTTTAAAGAACCCGCGCTCGGTTGTTCGTTGGCCACGCTCGAATTTGACTGTTGCTGTTGCTCGTCGTGTTTCGCTTCCACGGAGGCCACCGTGTTGTTCGGCGGTTTTCTGTCCTTCTTCCTGCGCTTTCGCGGCTTGATGATTCGTGGTAAGCTGTTCTCGGAATTGTTCGATCCTGAACTCTCGTCGCTCGCGATACTCAATGAATCGATGTTCGCTATGTTGTTTCCCGTGTTCGCAGTTTCCTTGGTCGCCGTGCAATCCGACGATTTCGCGTTCGTCTGCTGTTTCTTCCCGAGCTCTATCGGCCTCTGGGGCCGCGACGGTGGACACCTCACCGAGTTGTTCATCGTACAGTTCGATGTCACGGTAGCCACGTTATTGTGAACGTAACTATTCACCGCGCCCGTATTGCTGCACACCGCATTAGCAATGCCATTAGCGTTCCCGCTGTTATGTATCTTGCCGCGATTGTGAAACCGATTGGCCAGGATTAGCGGCGCTCCCTGCGTGTGAATGGCCAATCTAGAAAGTGGATTCTTGTGTAGGTGAACCGATACTTGCTGATCGCAAGCCTGCTGTTGCTGTTGCGGCGACGGTGATTGTTGCTGTTGCTGTTGACCGAGCGACGGCGACGATCTCTGAGTGCATCTGCGAGGGCTGGACGTCATAGATATCAACGGAGCGCCCGTCCAACCGCCAGGTCCGTACTGCACCTGACATTGTTCCGTTCCGCTCGGGAAGTTCACAGTTCCGTAACAGCCTCGCGTTTTCCCGCGAATCACAGCTTCCTGTTTCCTACCGACGATTGGCTTGTGCGATCCTGGCCTGATGCTCGACGATATCAAACAACTACCGATGTAACGCTCCACCTCCACGCCGCCCTGGGAGGCCGGGCTCATCTTACAAAACCCGCGACCGATACCACTTATATACCAACGACACCGTTATATTCTCCCGATTATCAGAAAATGCCGCACCTCACGGTATTTCAATCGTTGACAAGTACGTTACACCAACACGTTACTCCATTGACCCAAATTCAGGTACAACGTTTCCGATGCTTCAACGGTATCACCGGTTTAGCCCATTGTCATCCTGAGCCTCTTTCGAGTCGATACCACAAACAGAACTGTAACACTGTTAACGATCGATCCAAGCCGAACAAGCGTAAACAGCGTCGTTTCGTCAGGCACGTAGCGTGGAACGATCACGTTCCAGACGACGGAAACGACCGATTAAATACGGGAACGGCGACAGTTACGTGGATCGAAACACAGCGCTCGGTGGAACAACCATACGGGACCGCGGCTGCAACGATACTGAAGCTCGCTCCACCGAACGCGCTTACGCCGTCTTTCGCATCGCTCTGCGACGTGGAGATGCCCCACCATGCTACCCACTGCCCCCACCACCGTCCTTGCTCCCCACCACCTGAACCACGCTCACCGCCGACAGACGTGCCCCCACCACTCTTCCCATCCCTCTTTTCTTTACGATGTACCTCTCCACACCGTTCAACGAAACTTTACCATCCTCCTATACCGCTTATATACACATAACATTGTTCCTTCCGGTGGACGAGCCTGTCACAATTTAGCAAGGTATCGGAGAAAGCTGGGCAAAGAAGGTAAGTTGCGTGGTGGTTGACGTTAGCTAGTGGAAACTTTCCGACGACATCGACCGGTGAAGACGAATTTCAGACGGCCGATACTCGTGGCTGATGCGCGCTTCTTTATGGCACATAATCCGAGAACGCCACAGCGGTATTGTATCTCGTCGAGGTAAGTTAACGAAGATCACGGAGAAAGTAGAGGCTCAGCAGCTCCTTTCGTATCGGCGTCTTGCCGTCACCTTTTCTTCCACTTTCAGCAAAATTTATATCGGTATCTTATTCGGCGGTTGTCAAAAATTGCGCCTTTCAGAGTGCAGTGAACCACGCAGTTACCAAACAACGCATTAAACTGAGCTGATCCGGTAAAGAATTTTAGGGAACGCGAACAGTACCGTGGAACGTGGGATTTTTATTTTATACGTTAGATGTTGCAGCGCTCTCTCGGATGTATTGCAACGGTGTATAAGCAGGTCTCTTACAACGTTTTCTTAAACGATGTAACTTCCAAAATCTCTTGTATCTTGGAAATAGTTCTATGGTGTAGAAACAATGTAGAAAATGCAATCGTGAATGTGAGGCCATACGTGTAACTCTTTGTAAGGATTGCTTTGTGGTCTTAATAAATCAAAAATATCGAAACGTTGTTGTTGCATCTGATATATAACATTCTTTAAACCTCAGAGAGTATTTCTAACATATATTATATATTTTTATATATAGAAATAAAATATCTTCAAACAAAATTAACAGGAAAGTTTAGTAAATTGGAAATAGAACTCGGGAAAGTTGAAAAGTACAAGCTACGGGCATAGCCATACGCAGATCGCGATCGAGCGAAGCGACAAAAAAGAAGGCAAAGTTTTAGTTTGAAACGATCTGTCAGGGTCCATTGGAAGCTAGAGCGGAGAAAGGCGGAGCGTACAAGATATATATAAGGTGGAAGCAAGATGTAAAAAGGAGGGAAGGAAAATCCTGCGAGGACACGAGTTATGTCTTAACTGGCGTAAGTCTGGAAGACCGTCATCCGTGAAGTAGATGGCACGGCGACGAGACTAGAAAGAGTAAAGGAATAGAAAACGGGGGGAAGGGTCGGTCGGTAGAAAGAGAAGGAGAGGAGGGAAGCCTGATATCTTAGATCAGGTTACGGCACCCTCGCATCTAGGCCACCAAGCCTTTAAAAGTGGGTCACAAGTCATCAATCGCCTGCGGCACGCTACCTTGCTCAGTTGAACCCTCGCATACAACCCACCTACTCTTCTCTGGAACGTCTCATCTGGAGCGAAGTAACGCGACACGTTCGGTCCCTCCTTTCGTTCATGCTGGCGTTCGCGTTATCGTGTGTGCGAACCCCGTGTACTTGTTCACCAACGGCAGAAAGCGCGATCACCAGATTCCACGTCAGCGAACAAGAGACACGGCGACGAAATTAACACGTTACCAAGCAACGGCCGCCACCACGCGTTTTCTCGGCTATGTTTTCCAGAGGCTCTTACCTAGTAAAGTATACTTAGATTGATACACACCGCAGCTCAAAACTACCCGACACTTGCTTCTTTTTCATGAGTTACCTTTTAATTAGAGAATTATCGATAAGTGAAACTGCACTGATTTTACGATCGTCGTGGCCACGTCTGATGTATCGCGACCCGATTACACTGATTTTTAACTGCCAGTACGCGATAACGAAACTAGTATTCGCAAGTGCGTTTTATTTGGCAAGTACTTTGGCCTTAGATTCTTTCATCTCTGAATTCTAAGTCGGACCGAGAGGAATCATTCTAATTAATGGAGAAACTATCGATGTTAATTTACGTAATGATAGCTTACAGGTAAACGTATATTAGTAGCTTGCACGATAAGTAGCAGGATCAGATTTTATTGCTGTTTTTATATAGCTAATTTACATTCGTAGTTTAGTTTATTTCATAAGAAAATCCGTTGTAAGTACTGCTCCTGGTTATTAATTCTGCCATGGATGTTTCATATATCGTGACCTGATTAAAACGATCTTCAAAAGCCGATATGCAATAACGAAACTGTATTTGCAATTACGTCTTGTTTGTATTTTACCTTTAGATTTTTCAATTTCTCAGATATAAGTCACTTTAAAGCGAATCTTCCGTATCGATGGAAGAACTTCCGATGTTACTGTAAGCAGTGATACTTAATTAAAAAGTGTATCTAATAGCGTATACGACAAATTTTAATGCTCTTTTTATACAGGTAATTTAGATTTATATCTTAGTAATTCCATAAAAAAAGCGTTGTAAGTACAGTTCTTCGTTGATAATTCTGCCATTAATTTCTACACATCAGATAAGATTCACATATTGTTAGGATAAATCTACCAAAGCTTTCAGATACTTACGAGAAATACCGAATGCATTTAATATTTTACCGATTCCTTATTTTTATTTTCCTTTCATATTTTCCGTCAGAGAGAAATAGTTTCGCTTTTCTAGTAAATATTTCACTGCGGCAATTGAGAAATTGCAATTCGAATTCGACAATTAGATAATAATAATTAGATAACAGTAGTGGGTATCGAGATAAGAATCAGCAGTGGAAATGCAAATAAGTTTACGACTTGTTAGCGGATCTAATGAATAATAAATTATGATAATTAAATCGAAGAATGGGGAACGAGAGAAAGTTGGAAGATAATAGTTACTTGTTGGATTCTTCGGTCAACTTCAATCGACGCGACTCCCGCCGGTGTATTCGAGAAATTTGTAATTCATAAGAAATCAATACGAAACTAACTATCATCTTCTAATTTCCTTTGGGACCCAAGTAAACTTTGTTGCTCTCTGGCAAATTCACTTTGCATATCGCTCGATAAACGACATCGTATATGCCAACAAATTTATGTCTTATTCATTAGCCTCGATCGATATAATCAGCATGGATGAAATTCAACGTCGTATGAAGTACGATTTGCACCAAGTCCGGCAATTTTTAGATGGAAATCTGGTGTTTGCAACGCGGCAGAAATGTTTGCTCCTGTTATCATGCGTGTTTGCACGTGCTGCGGATTAACACACAATACAATCGTCTGCCACGCCTTCGATGATCGTCAATGTCTTTCAGATGTGTGTGTATATATGTGCCTGACTGTCGTCGTAATTCATCTTTACGTATGACAATATACAGGGTGTTAGGTCTAATGTCTGAGGAAGGATCGAAGCTTTCAAAAACGTGTTCGTCTAAAGGTTGTATAAATACAAGGATTATTTATTATACGACATAGATAATTTTTCTGTAAGTGTAGCCAGTGGACGAGATACGAGAGCGAAGTTGATTCTTTTTTAAACAAAACCTCTGTACTTCTTATTCAACGTTCGCTAAGACGAACACAGCGGGGATTTTGTCACTGGAATTTATCGCGTCGTAGATTTTCCCGAATTTCGCTATGGAACGCTTTATGTTTGTCAAAATGTGCAGGGAATTCGACTGAAATAAACGGACGCGTGGCCTTAAGACTAATGAAACGCGATACATTTTCTATGAGCGTAGTTGACGCGCGAACTTGTAAGGAAAGCTTTCTCGGTTCGTCGTAAATGTACTTCCTGCTATGAAATTTATCATAATTTTATAAGCCACGCGAGCCGAGAAACTCACGGACGTCTTGGCACACTTTCCTAACGGGTATTCCGTGTAAGAAACTAATCATGCCTGACATTATCGGCCTGGGCTGAAGCGTATATACGCGCTCGAAACAGCGATACGTGGCGTTTTTGTGAAAGAGAAATGACGCATATTAAAGAGAGCAGAGAAAAGTAGACGAAGTGCTACGTGAAAGTGCGCCGCGTGACCGTTGTGAAAATCTCGGTCGATACGTACGCCTGAACGGGTGATTTTACGGTGAAAGCGATACATTGAAATATTCACCAATACCACGCAATGGCGAAACGCTTTCGTTTCTCACTTGAAATTTACCGCCGATGAAACCTTTCTTAGTTGCCCCATATTTTACGACACGTGGAAAAGTGGTTTTGCTAACGTTTCAAAGATAACGTTCCTTCTTGCAAAACGAATAAATTCCATGAATCAACAAACATATATTGAATCTTCCTATAACACACAAACTAGATCTTTCTATAAAATCCTCTGTACGATTTTCAAGTATTTGTTCAATTATTTTTTTTTTTTTTTTTTAATGACGTTTATTGACCCAGAAGATGATTATTACACATGTGTGGAATTCACAATAAACAATGAATTTCGGTTGTGGCAAAAGTACCGATACGTGACGGTACGACATAGCCATACAATGTTATGTGTGTCGGAATTACATTTTTTCTTTTGGTATTATAATTTATAATTTGGATTTAAGTCGCCGTAGAGCGGTGCTTATATATGATATTGTCTTTTCTTGCTATCTCTGTCCTGAAAGTCTGGTCGCAAAACAGGGAAATTCGGTAGTCTGCTTTTGGTTTCGGTGGGTCTGTGAGATTTTGGGACGGAGAGGGGGAGAGGGGGTATTTGTTCAATTCTTTGGCGCATAATGATTTTCGAATCTAAAATTTAGATATTCTTAATTCGTTAAATGATTGTACCAAGAAAGTAAGTAATAAAAACAGGCGAAATGTAAAATTTCAATTATCGTAAAATCGACAGGAGAATTCATTGCGGAACTGACGTTGGAAATAAACAATGGTGTTTTGCAAAGAAATAATCTAAGAGCAATATGAAAACCAATATTGGAATCGTAATTAAAACAGAAATTTTGGTTGCTTAACGTTGCTTCCAGAGTTACTCCAAGTGCTGGTTCATAGTCATCGCAATGAGAATTATTAATAATTAAAAAATTAAAAATTCAAACTTATATTTTTAAAAAAAGTTGAACAAAAAGTCGGATTTCTTGCAGATTCGTGGAGAAGTTTACAAGATAAGCCAGTCTTATAAGTTACTTTTCTTCGTCACTGTGTATAGTAAAAGTGAACCCAACGCGGTCATCAAACGTGTATTTAAATTTCGATTTCAATGTACGGTGATAAATGTGTACGTGAAACACGATTGCAAGCGATGATTCTACATAAGTACATGCAATCTTAGAAACCGATTAGCGAACAATAACAATTTGAATATCGCATAATTAATCGTTAGTTCATATTTATAGCTGCGGGTGTTAAGGCGTTTCGCGATTAAGATCCTAAGAGACGTGAAGAAGCTCGAAGATGGCATTCTTTTCACGAAATACAACGTTTAAGAGCTTATGTAAGCCGACATTAATGATTACGCAACGATAATGTAATCGAACGATACTCGTTTCTAGAAATTCTAACGTTTCGTATGTTCTCTGACTACTGGCGGTGGATGCAGCACTTTGAAAAAGCTACAGAGAAATTACCAACACCATCTTGCCAGACGTCGTCCTCTAAAACTACGAATATCAATTAGTTTCACTTCTCGTTTACGCGTTTCACTGAAATATCAAACATCCAATTGTTTGCTGAAATCTACACGAATATATGCGTTTCCTGGAGAAAGTGAAAAAAAAGTCTGATAATAGGACACGAGTGCGCGTGCGTCGACGAGTTTTATTTGTACGAACATTCGATGCAACGTGATTCGATTCTTTTGTTATTTTGAAAAGCACGTAATTAGCGTTTCATGACGTATTTGAGAAATGCGGGTGAAGCAATGCAGTTGTTTTGCGTAAATCGCTGTTTATTCGCGTAAACAATTAGCAAGGTAAACATTGTTAACATGTAACACGGTTAGCATTGACGCAAGATATTTTATGACTTTTCAAATATTTTATTTACATATGTGGAACAATAACAAGCAATCGATGCAGTTTTATTGCATCGCCAGAAATCTCATATTTTAACGAAATGTTGGTTGTTGGTCAGTTTATAAAGATATTTTGCAACGTTACCCCGATGCTATTAACAATGTTCCGATCTCTGAATAAAATACGTAACAGCAGTTGGACACGATCGAAGCTCGGGACACGCGATCGAAAATGCAGAAAATCTGATAAAAATGCAACAATTCTGCATTTTGGATTGGCCTGCCTACAATAGCGAATATTTATGGAGATTATTAGAAAAGATGAACGCGCGATTCATACGTTTCTCGGTCGCCATCAATTACGGAATTACGTGGTACGATTCAAGACCAAAGGTATCAAATATTTCTGGATTAGTGTCGAAATGTAATAGTAAGTATTCGAACAATACGATAAATTAGTTCGGAATGTGTGAAAAATTAAAAGCAACGTGATTTATCGGAGCATTGGAGGAGCGAACGCACGGCGGTATATTTTTGCGGACGTGTGAAATATTTTATTTGTCGTCCACAACTGTCTCTGTCATAAGTGTTCCGTGGTATACGTTTGTCCTTTATTTACCAACGAGATCGCGGAAATATGCGATGGTAAGAAAAATTTATTCGCTATGATTTTTACACGCTAATCTTTTCTCCTATGATATAGTTCGTTGCTATATATCAAGCAGAGGCGCAGGATTAAAACTGGTCGAACCACTCGGCGAACTTGTGATTTTATTTTCGAGCATTTGCGTTAACTGACTTGCGTTAACGAGCGATTTATAGCGCTCGGATAATTATAAAAATATTTCATCGGTTTTGCTTGTAAAATGGGCGGTCGCGCGTTGCAAATGCTTTCTCTTTTTCTTTTTTTTTTTTTTTTTTCTTTTTTCGTTGACCGTTAATAGGACGGCCGGGTGTTTTCTAGACAGCGAAGGAAAAAAGGGAGGGACGAAGATGCGTGGAAAAAGCGAGAGAAAAGACAAATAGGGGAAACGGCGAGCGTACCGGGGAAAGAAAGCTGGGCAAGTTAGTACATCGATTACGAGAAGTGTCGACCACATGCCTCGGTTCCGCACCAAAAACAACACAGACCCTCTACCTTTTGTACAGCCGAAAACAACCACCGTGGGATACGTTTCCGCACACTTTCTCAGATCTGTCTCCATGGGACCGGCCAAAAGGTTCGTCCTTTTTCTACCCTCTTGCTCGCTCCCTTCCAAGTTCGAGGGGCACTCGATTATTACACCGAAACGGCTATAACTTTTCCTAGAAGGCATCCATTATCGTGATTGTTCGCGGGTTTACGGCCGACGCGACGGTGTAGAATCGCAGCAAACTATGTACACTATCGGTCAAAAGTATCCGGACGCCTGTTCAACTTGTTTTCCACGAGTTGTATTTCGATTACGAAACTACGGATAAATTAAAATTCAATGATTTTATATTTGAAAATCGCCATAGTAGCTACAGTAGTACAATGACGTACGTGAAAATGTATGAAATTGGCGATGTTTAAATAGCATTTGTTATGACAATTGGTAAGTAAAACTAATTTCTCTCTAGGCTACAGTTTTTCAATTACGTTCATGAAGATATGAATTTGCGCGTAAATATCTCTAATTACGTGTAACAAAGTTTTGCAAGAATGTGAAATTAGTTTTTCTGAATACAATGAACAGTGAGACCTAAAATCCGACCGCAAATTTAATTAGAACTTTTATTAGTTACACAAAAATAAATTCATATTACCCTGATATTCCCGCGGTTTATTTATTTATTTATATATTTGTATATATATTTATATATATATATATATATATATATATATATATATATATATATATGCACACTATGGTCAAACGTATCCGAATATTTGCTCGTTTCTGGCAAGATACATTTTAATTACAAAACTGGAGATAAGTGAAAATTCAACGATTCGTTTCTCTATAATCAGCGTAGCTACAGTGTACGTGACGAACGAGAGAAAAGTTGAAAGCTTATTATATTTATGTATTTTAATGTTAGGAGACGGAATTCTACCTTGTAAGGGCAATGAGTAGACTTAATATACGTACACATCGAAAGGAACATTAGCAAAATTAAAAATAAAATTGACATCAGCATGACAGGTACCAGCATAGTGAGAAATATCTAGCACAAAGTTACAGACATTCGTATGTAAGTGGGAATCTTAAGCCTTCTTTTCACCATAACTGTGTACTAATACATTGCCATGTGGTTCAACTGGTTTTCGGGCGCCAGCATAAAAATGTTTGTAATTATCTCATATATAATTATTTTATACCACTTTGCTTAATTAGTGAATCAGAGTCAGATCAGCAAGAGTTTTCTATTCTGATGGAAAGACTGGATGTTAGTAAGAACAATGATATTTAAATAATACACATAATATATATATACAGTAAAATATATTATATATTGTTATATTTTAATTCTGATGGAAAGACTGGATGTTAGTAAGAACAATGATATTTAAATAATACAAATAATATATATACAGCAAAATATATTATATATTGTTATATTTTAATTCTGATGGAAAGACTGGATGTTAGTAAGAACAATGATATTTAAATAATACAAATAATATATATACAGCAAAATATATTATATATTGTTATATTTTAATTCTGATGGAAAGACTGGATGTTAGTAAGAACAATGATATTTAAATAATATACATAATATATATACAGTAAAATATATTATATATTGTTATATTTTTTAATGCTACTTTAGATGGTACTTTGTAAACTGGCTACATAAGAAACGTAGAAGACAGTGGGCAATTATGGAATAACATAAAAGATATGCACATGCTATATTTTAACTTTTTTTCCCCAATAAATAAGATATAATACTTTACCAAATGTCCTTCAGGACAAATTGTAAAAAACCAAAATAAACTATAAAAAAAAATTATGAAATAATGCTACTTTTAAAGATCTGACAAATGGATATTTATCAAACAGTTATACGCTATCTTGAATGTTTCTTTTGGCAAAAATACGTTTCACAATACCGTAGTGTACGAATCAAGTGCCTAATCTGAACACCTAACGAATGTACTGGTACAGAGTTCGACACGTAAACAAACTATTCCAGATAGCTATTTTTTCGTTTGAATTCTTAAAAATGCGATTTCATAACCAAAGTGTCTCAAACAATAAAAAAAATGCAACTATTTTGTTCATATTTGTTTTTCATGAATATGTTGTATCTGATGTCAATGTTTTATATTTGGACGTCCATTAAGTATAATTACTTTAAGGTTTTTTTTAATGTTAATTCAATTCAATTATTGAAAATGCTTCAGAAAGTTGAAAATACAAGTAAATATAAATCGAATATCCACAGAACTCTTTCACATGTTGCAACTGATTTTATGAGAATGACATTCGAAAAACAAAATGTTATTCTATTCCACGTTCGACTGCTTCTAATTATATTTTCCACGTTGTGTCTGTATACTTTGATAGCATTCGTATACTGTTGGATTACAGGTAAATCAAAGTGTCGAAATACTTATGAACGATATTGTACCTCGTGAAGGGAGAGAAATGGAGACAGAGAGAGGGAAAAACATCGTATAAGCGACTAGGTTGAATGAATTTTGGTTTTCATCGCGTTAGAAAGCTCTGACCGAATTAAAGTACACGTGCTATCGGGAGAAAGTCGGCCAATCGGCAGGTGTACATCAAAGGTTAGAAGATCAATGAAAATGAAAAACATTTTTGAACGGCAAAGAGGACACGAATTCGCGTCACGGTAAGATCGTTTGTGTTTGCTTACGAATCGACAATTTCGAGATTCGTGTCGACGCATCGCAACGTTTTTCAAGCTCGCCGCTTCCACCGTACAAATAAAATCCGAATAGCGAAACGAATTCCGATCTACTAAATATTTCGAATACGTTCGATGTTTCAATTGCTTTAATTGGAAGAAATAGTGCACAACGTATGAAGCTCGTGATTTGACTCGCCCGTTGCGTCTATTCTGTCGGCAAAATAAAAAGCCGTGTCCATCAAACCATAGCATTGGCAGGACAAGTTGAAATAAATACGATCGCTGCCAGTTTTGTATCACTATCGGCTGAAACAAACTAGCGATAAAATAGTAGCGAAATTCTTTGGATAATTTTCGCTGTCCTTTGTTATTAATCAAATCTAAACATTTTCAATTGCTAACATATAAACGTTGTACATGTATATATATGTAAAAATCACGAAATTTACATTTTATCGTAAACGTTAGAGAATACACTGTAATGAAAAAAATTCGCTAAAGGTAAATGGAAAACAGATAAAAACGTGAAGAATAAAAGTATACCATTTTCCGTACCTATTAATGGCAAGGAAAGTTGTTTATACAAATTGCACGTATAATAATCGTATAACGTTATAAGGTAAACGCAAATAGCAAACTATTAATATTCTCACACTTTTTTTAAATCTTACACTTAAAGTAATTTACTATATTTATTTTTTATTTTATTTTTTTTTCTTCACCAACAAGATATAACACTTTACCAAATGTCCACAAGGACAAATTGTAAAATAACCAAAATAAAAAAAAAAAAAAAAAAGTAATTTCCAAATTTCGAAAGACTAAACACGTTGGTTATTGAAATATTTCAAACATAAGAAACATTCTGATCTTGCTAGTATTCTATTCAAACGTTACCTATAAATAAATGGCAAAAGAAAATCGTAAGGGCGATGCTTTAGGTAAAGAAGTCCTTCTCCTTCAAACCATTTATTTTCAATTGCAAATCATTTAGATCTCCATAATCGTACAGGCATCGAGCACCATACACTCGTGCTTTTGCGTTTTAGTCAGTTGATCAAGTATTACAAAGCAGTTTACTGCAAACGTCACGTTTCAGAGAGACATAAAATCGATGGACGCCAATCTAGCCCCGTTCCATTTTTGTCCTTTTGGGCGTTCCTCTCTTTCCAACGATTCTCCTATTACTGTAACTACCCTCTTTCGAGGGAAAACTTCGTTTCCCCGGGGTATTAGCCGACTGATTGGCGAAGACTCCAAGTTCACGCCCAACCACTAACGAACGAACGTACAGTAAAACTGGTCAAAGTGTAATACTGTCATGTATATGGTCGCGATGGGATTCTAAACATTATTTTCAGGAAATAAATGCTGCAGCATTCCGGCATATTCATTTCAAATTTGTCTGTTTAATACAGCGCGGAAATCTGTATTGGATTGTGCAATAAGTAGACCGTGAATTGTTACGCGTTCAGGGGAAATTTGAAGATGTGGAAATGAGAGGAAAATATGAATTTGCATAAAGAACCACAGTCTAGTAACGAAGTTATGCATCTTTCTACGTTTTTCTTATATTTTGAGAATGAGAAACGAAAAGACAATGTAATAACGATGATGAAGCTGCTACGAATTTATGAATTTATTAATTCTGTAGTCGGCGCAGTCATTAAAAGTAATCAAGAGAATATCAAAGTAGGACAGTCTACATTGTTAATTGCGAGAATGATACTCGATGCACCATACGTGACGAATTGAGGAGCTACGATATAAAGAATGCTCTACATGTCCCATCAATCGAACAAATGTTGAAAACCATCGATCGGAGATACTGCAATGGAATCAACGAATAGGATTCAGCGAAATCCTTTGATGGAAGACTGCATGATGCCAATATTGAGAAGATTACGTAGATTATACCCAATTATCCAACTGTTTCTCTTGCAACGCTGATGAATGCGAACAGGCGTAGTCGAACAATTGTGTAAAAAGACTGGCAATAAGTGAAACGAACGATTTGAACGACTGATAATAAAATATATATGTGTCGAGTTAGCATTGGGGTTAAGGGCGTTTAACGAACCTTCATTTGGATTAGCCATTTTTTTAGTATACAATATAAATGATAGTTAATGGTACAAATATGATTATTACAGAATAAAGTTCACTAGCGATAAACAATTTCGCTACACAATAATCAGTTCTCACTAAAGACTTATATTGCAATAACAATGATTACTTAGTCACTAAATGAACATAATAATAAATTTACAAAATTTGACAATTAATCGTGACAATTAGATGCTCGAGATTCTAATGACAATAATGTTAGGTTCAATAATACACAGTCAACAAGATAGCAAATACGTTTTCTTGTCAAAAGTCCAAGTGAAACTGAAAGCCCAAGCCTATTGTCACAATCGGATTAAATCATAAACAACTACTTCGAAGTTTCATTATTCAAGTACAGCTATAATAAAAAGTCCATACTAAAGTATTGGGAATTTTCCCAAAAATTCCAAAGACAAGGCCCCGATGTCCTTTCGTCTCCGACATATATATATCAAAAAAGCCAACAAATGGTAAAAGTAAGGCACGAATAAAGGAGTTTTTTTAGAAAATATATAGAATACGATATAAGCAGTCCACGCACGATTATACGCCTGTTCAAACTGCTTGCGCTTCTATACACGGTTTGATTAACCCATTCTGGGTGTAATAAAATTTCCAATTGCAATAAAAAAGAAGTAAAGCGGAATCTCGGTTACGCGAGTCCCATTTAACCGAAGTTCCGTGTTATCCGAGGTGCTCTGGGGTTTATCATAATTTCATTTCTTGTGACTTCAAACCTAACCTTAACCCTAACCTAATCCTACCTCGCATTTCTCCTCAACACGAGGACTACGCGAGTGTAAATAGTTAGGTACTGCGAAAGCGGTTAATCAAGGTTTCAACCGATGGAATAATTAATTGATATTGTATTAATTAAATACATGTGCAATATTACATTATCAAAATTATTCTATGATTTTATTCCACGATTTATGAACATCCACAGATCTTTTCGTATTATCCGAGGTTCTACTGTATATATTTTCACGCTGGAAATTATTTTTCCAACCTGCTTTTTCTTAACAATCAAGCCATATTGTTAATCGTGGTCAGTTTCCAACATATACCGACTTCCTAACCGAATTATTTTACAACGGACCATGTAACAGAGGCGGATACATCAAATTGTAAACTTGCATATCCCGATGGTAGATTACACAGGTACAAGGCCTCGGTGTGTTTCAAAATTCCTCGGAATAAACTGTTTGCACGGAACGAGCTGACGGATTAAAAGCCAATGAGCCAACGGCGGAAGATTTCTCTTTGTGCCGCGCTGCTGCTCTACCAAACGTACGTCTTTATTTCTCTTGGGTTCCTTTGTTCTCGATAACAGCACGCGTGGAGTCATCGCACGCGCAGCAGTCATCAGGCAACTCCAAGAATATCCTACAGAGTAAATTCGAGAAATCGTTTGATCAACAGAGTCGCCGTCCATTCCACGAAGCTCTCACATCGCAACTTCGATAAATCACTGTATCAGCCGATGAGCAATCTCCAATCGCCTCCTGCAAATGTGCCGCTGGCTCTCACCTCGGCGCTTCACTTTCTTCTTTACGAAAAGTTGTTCTAACGGACGCTGCTACATACAACGTTAAGATAGCTGTCCATTTGAGGATACCGTTTATTCGAGTCAGCGGTTAATCGAGGTGGCCGTTTATTTGGGACCAAGAAGATAAAAAAAACGGTAGTTAGAAGAACCCTAGTTTTCTTAATTGGGACTTGAGATAACGTGCTGCTTATTTGGGACTGCAGTACTCCACGAGAACCAGAAGATAGCAAGTGGAACAGCGAGAAGAGATCTCCTTGTCACACGTTGCTGTATGATCTTGTTCGTAACGCGACGCTCCCGGTCAAAATGCGTGCTCATCTGCATGACTGTATCGAGTTTATTAGAAACGACAAATGAGCAATGAGACCCGCGTTCCTTTGTCTTGTCATCTCTTCGTGAAGTGCTAGTATATGAGATTATCCCCGAGTCAATGTGTGGAATACAACTATGGATACAACGACTTTAGGAAAACAGTTCTGAATATTGAAATGCTACAAAGATTGCGATCGGAGACCTTACAAATCATAACGCCCCATGGTACGTAAACAACGAGGATATATACGGTGATCCTGCAGTGGCCTCGATCAGACAGGAGATAACTAAATACAGCAAACGTCACGCTAAGCAGCTCCCGAACGCAAAAACTAACTGGACGCAGAGCTAACGTGCCCCAGAAACCGCGTGTTCAGATTAAAAAGACACCATCCGCTAGACGTAGCAAACGAATTTCTTCGAACAAAATTCAATAAAATTCAACTTCTTACACGCTATGTGAAATAACCACGGCGAATTTACTTATAATTGCTGAGAGGAATTGATCGTAAATACTTGAAGCTACAATTTAAAAAACGTCTTTTTGTAGACGCAGCGCTTATGTTGCTCGCTTCTCGTTCGTCTTCGCTCGCTGTAGCTCCGTCAACCCAGAACAGTCTTCGACTACCGTTTTGTTCGTTTTATATCAATCGACATTAGCCTCGCCGCCAACTCTGCAGGATTGGTTTTCGAGTGAAACGTTGAAAACATTGGTCAGGAGAAAGAGAAATTCAGCTTGCAATAAGAAGTTCACAAGTGAAATATCGTTTGCAGCGTAAACGACCCGACCTGTCTACAGAGGATTAGGTATAAGATAAATTCGAGCATTTCCAAACATTTTCATTACTTACCACATGTTGTAAGGTAACCGACAGACCTTCGATACAGTGATAAAAGTGAATGGAAAATTGGCCGGCCATAAACTAGCAGATGCAATATCCCACTGGATAGAGCTGCGACATGGAACGATATCGAATCAGACCCTCCGATACACGGGCGAACCATCGAATGGAAGAGAAGGAGAGAAGCACGAGGACATGGTCGTTTACGAACAGAGCTACGTTACGATACACCATGGAACCTCGGCGTATGTACCGACTACACATCCACCGACACTTCAATGCAAGTCTCGTTCCACTGAGAGACATCACAATCATACGGGTTAATCAATATCGACGAATTATTACGAACGGAGCAGGGGATTTGATTTCCCGGCGGTGGTTCGCTTGAGACGCGTGTACAAGCGGAAACGGATAACGCGCAAGTCTGGCGGAAAATAGAAAAAGATGTTAGTCGAGATGTGTACGATAATAAAGAGAAATATTTCAGTTAGGAAGATTTACAACGAAATATTTTGTATACAGCGACGGACGAAAGAAAGTTTATAAAATCAGACGTATAAAGGGACGAGATCATTTTGCAAAATGTAGTTACATCCGATAAGAGCAACGAATAAATATAACGTACGTATCTACATCGCAAGAGATATTATTGCACATTGTTGTAAGCAATACGATGAAAGATTTGTAGCACGAAAGTTACTAATATTCATAGCGTATCAGTTTTAAGCTTCCTTTTAACACTTTGACTGCCACACCGATATCACATGTTTCGCTCAGGACGTCACGGCAGTATTTTTATTATTCAAAGCATATAATGACAAAATAATAATAAATCGATCATGTGAGACAACATCCTTTCCCAATGGAGCGTTTATCTTATTGGTGGTCACGGGTGACCACCGTGGCGCCTTGCTAACAGTTGATAACGACGTATTATAACAAGGCTTCGTCTATTTCCACAAACCATTCGCATTCGTTATTTCGTCGCAAGCAAAACGTGCAGAATACATTGTTGAAACGTGTAGAAGATATTAGTAAACGGTATTTGCTCATTCTATATATAATAGTAAGGTATTTCACACTTCTAACTATTATATCAATATTCTATTTTATTATTTCACACTTCTAACTATTATATTTCACACTTCTAACTATTATAATATTTTATTTCACACTTCTAACTATTATAATATTTTATTTCACACTTCTAACTATTATGTCAATTATATGATTATATAGCAGCATTTGCGATTATTTTCTAAGCTGTGTTTATAATAATATTCGTAGATTACCCCTCAAAGATATGGATGCAAACACAGTGCACCGTTAGATGCAAGATTTGTTCTCATTTTTTTTATTGATGTTCTAATAAAAATGTTTAATCGTTCAATGGGGAACTTTTTATTTTAAGGTATCTTCTATTTATCGGTTATATTCAAAATGCCCTAACTGTCAATTTTCATACAATTTTCACAACTGTAAGAAGTTCAAGCGCTCCAATCACCAATGACCACGGTGGCGCCTTGATAACAGTTGATAATGACGTATTATAACAAGGCTTCGTTTATTTCCACAAACCATTCGCATTCGTTATTTCGTCGCAAGCAAAACGTGCAGAATACATTGTTGAAACGTGTAGAAGATATTGGTAAACGGTATTTGCTCATTCTATATATAATAGTAAGGTATTTCACACTTCTAACTATTATATCAATATTCTATTTTATTATTTCACACTTCTAACTATTATAATATTTTATTTCACACTTCTAACTATTATAATATTTTATTTCACACTTCTAACT
The DNA here is from genome assembly GCF_905332965.1 of Bombus pascuorum. Taxonomy (NCBI): domain Eukaryota; kingdom Metazoa; phylum Arthropoda; class Insecta; order Hymenoptera; family Apidae; genus Bombus; species Bombus pascuorum. The sequence goes on from NC_083494.1 coordinate 1,930,969, forward strand.
ATTATAATATTTTATTTCACACTTCTAACTATTATGTCAATTATATGATTATATAGCAGCATTTGCGATTATTTTCTAAGCTGTGTTTATAATAATATTCGTAGATTACTCCTCAAAGATATGGATGCAAACACAGTGCACCGTTAAATGCAAGATTTGTTCTCATTTTTTTTATTGATGTTCTAATAAAAATGTTAAATCGTTCAATGGGGAACTTTTTATTTCAAAGTATCTTCTATTTATCGGTTATATTCAAAATGCCCTAACTGTCAATTTTCATACAATTTTCACAACTGTAAGAAGTTCAAGCGCTCCAATCACCAATGACCACGGTGGCGCCTTGACAACAGTTGATAATGACGTATTATAACAAGGCTTCGTTTATTTCCACAAACCATTCGCATTCGTTATTTCGTCGCAAGCAAAACGTGCAGAATACATTGTTGAAACGTGTAGAAGATATTGTTAAACGGTATTTGCTCATTCTATATATAATAGTAAGGTATTTCACACTTCTAACTATTATATCAATATTCTATTTTATTATTTCACACTTCTAACTATTATATTTCACACTTCTAACTATTATGTCAATTATATGATTATATAGCAGCATTTGCGATTATTTTCTAAGCTGTGTTTATAATAATATTCGTAGATTACCCCTCAAAGATATGGATGCAAACACAGTGCACCGTTAGATGCAAGATTTGTTCTCATTTTTTTTATTGATGTTCTAATAAAAATGTTTAATCGTTCAATGGGGAACTTTTTATTTCAAAGTATCTTCTGTTTATCGGTTATATTCAAAATGCTCCAACTGTCAATTTTCATACAATTTTCACAACTGTAAGAAGTTCAAGAGCTTCCGTCACCAATGACCACCGTGGCGTCACAGGAGAAACCGTGGCCGGTCGTATATGCCCAGTCAAAGTGTTAACAGTCACTGTATGCACATTTATAGCAAAGACGGTGGGATTTGAGATTTTTAGATTCGCTAAATAGGAATTCGTAGGCACACAAGACAGTCGAAATACTAAATTCTTTCTTTTGAGGAGATTTTCATCTATTTCGACAGGAACTAGGATCATAACTGAATTATGTACTTTCGTGCATTTACTTGAAATTTGGAGACGCAAAAATTAGCAGAATGCCCGGAGCACGCGATAATTTATGGAATATGCAAATTTCTGTCTAGATTTCAGTTTTATTTAATTAAATTGACACAGAAATATGAATTCGTCTAAATATCCGCACTCTAATTACAACAATCTTCTTTCAGAATATCAAATCAGTGTTTCCCGATATAAATAATTGCAACGAGCGGTGAAATCACACCAATTAAAATGAATCTAATAAGTGTAAAGCTCAATTGGCTTACGATTAATTGAATAAAATCTACACAGATTCTTATTTACCTGAACGTCGAGAAATTCTAGTCACAAGAAGAGTAAGAAAAATGTAGACTCTTGAAAAATTCCAATTATCCCATCCATAATTTATAACGTTACGTGGAACGTTTTCATTCTTGAAACAAGTTGGTCGTTTTTGATTCGAAGCAAAATCGCCGATATCTTGACGTACAGTTTAGAAACAAAATTTGCTATGCTGATTACATTGGCATGCCCTGTAGGTTTGACATCGATTGCGAACCCGCAATTGCGAGATAGCGCGATCAGGGTGACTAATAAATGCAACCCAATTAACGCTCGACGCTTTCACAAACCTGACGAACCATAGCCCGCGGGTATTCAATTTTCAGTTAACGATTTATTATCCAATTATGTTAAAGCTTACGAATATACGTGCGCACACATATATGCGATAATATAATTTATAAATGTTAAGAGAAGAATCACCTGCTGATACGAACATGGTAATACGATAAGTAAAAACATAATTGCAAGCTTTATAAGAAAAACATCGCATATTTATGTTTTCCACGAGGGTGAAGGAATTAAAAAATACTTTTGTATCTTTAATTTTTTTTTTAATATTGCAAGTGCACTTAATATCGTCTACCAGAATTTCAAAAACAAAGAGACGTTATTTGTATTCCATGTACATAAAATACGTTCCTTTATACATGCTTAACTACAACCCCAATTCTGCCAATGCTTCTTTTCAAAATATTACGGGTGGCGATATTCGAAGCAATTCTCCTGCACGTTGACTTCTTACAACAAAGTATTCATTACGTTATATGATCCTTAGGATCCGTAATTAATTCCAAGGATAGGAAATTCTAAATTTTGTTAGCCCACTAAAAGTTCAAGCTTCTTTCTTATCAAAGGGGCGATACACTTGAGCGACAGTGTATAAAGTCATCGACTTGAAAAGTACCATCCTGTGAATCGTTTTGATCAAAATAAAGATTTTGTGATTTTGAGAAAACCGGATGATTTTCAATCGACAACGACACGTTGTGAGTGCAGCCTCTGACTATTATGATACATTGTTACCCAAAGAGTGGGAAATATTGACAATATTTATTTTTGTTACGAGTTGCTCGATTCGCGTAACGATCTTTTCTTCTAAAAGTATAATGACGTGCCTTTGTAAGAAACGTTTGCTCAATTTAACAAATAACACGCAGCCCCTTGTAATGTGCAATATTTTATACAATAGGAATAAAGCGTGGTCCCTTTGCCTCTAAATATCGAAGAAAGTCTAATTTCTATTTGAAAGTCCAATATCTCGACTCGGCCGAATAATTATCGCTTTCTCGCTCGTAAACTACGTTTTACTTTAGAATTGGCCTATTCTCGAACAATCGACAAACATACAGATCGAAAAATTTCATAGACACATAAAAAGATTCCGGAGATAATACACGTATAAATAAACGCGCATACTCAGCAGGAATAATACGCGAAAACGAAATGATCATGCTGAGAGAGAAACGAGCGTGGAAATGTTTATTATCGCGTATAGTTGGTACTGTATTCCCGAGTGAACGAAAAGTAGGTAAAATAGCTGATGATGCATCTGTGTCTGCATGCTTAGCTGCTGAACTATATTACATAAGTAGACGCAAAGCTTACGTTTTTAGTTAGCTTTACAAACCAGTGGTAATATCAAAGTGAATCTTTATTGCATATCAGGTCTGTAAGTATGAAACCGGAATTTGCCTATAGATGGCCCTAGCTGATAATGTAGTTAACACTAAACTGCGTCATTGATGCCAAAAGTCTTTGTTGACATCTCACAAACATTTTCGACTTACAACAATACAAGTTTCATACAACAGCATAGATTGTAATAGCGTTGAACATGTCGAATTTTGTGCCTGGAAACTACGATTTGCGGACAGCATTGATTTTCTGTTACCATTTGAAGAAAACTGCTGCGGAATCGCATTGAATGCTTGTCGAAGCTTACGGTGAGCATGCTCTTGGTAAATCACAGTGCTTTGAGTGGTTTAAAAAATTCAGAAGTGGCAATTTTGACGCGAGGAACGAAGGACGTGGAAGACCACCGAAAAAGTTTCAAGACAGTGAATTGCAAGCATCGTTGGGTGAGGATGACGCTCAAACGCAACAACAACTCGCTGATCAATTAAACGTGACACGAGAAGCCGTCTCCATACGTTTGAAAGCCACGGGAAAGATCCAGAAGGTGGGAAAATGGGTTCCACATGAACCGAATGAAAGACAGCAGGAAAACCGAAAAACCACTTGCGAAATGCTACTCGCCAGATACAGAAGAAAGTCATTTCTCCACCGAATTGTGACTGGCGATGAAAAGTGGAAATATTTTGAGAATCCTAAGCGTAAAAGATCATGGATAGCTCCAGGCGAACCACCGACATCGACTACAAGACGAAATCGCTATGGACGGAAGACAATGCTCTGTGTTTGGAGGGATCAGAAGGGTGTGATCTATTATGAGCAGTTAAAACCTGGCGAAACCGTTACTACTGAGCGCTACCGGCAACAAATGATCGATTTGAATCAAGCTTTGTAATGTATAGCTTGAAAATGTACAGCTAGCAATGGGCAATACTTCGAATAAAATATTTTTAATCATTTTCATACAATAAACATGTATATAAAAATTTCTATATAAAAATTCCGGTTTCATATTTACATACCTGGTATATATTTATGTAAATATACTGGCAACCTATTCATTTCGGAGTTTCCAATTAATCATCGCGCGTAAACGTTACCGCATTTTTGATCGTATATTTCGTACATTTTCGGCTGGGTCGTCTATGATGGATCGCGGTATCTGCCTCTGGAAGGCAGGCAGAGCGAGAAAATTTGTGTTTGAAAGTGAAAAAAAAGGTTCTCGAATTAGAAACACTGATGGTATATTTCGCCGAAACTTCGCGTTATTTTTCACGCATTATCTGCTAACCTGCATTTTTTATTCGTATATTTCAGTTTGACTTGTTATTTTAACTTGTGTGAACGAGTTCCAAAATTCGTGCACTACATTTCTAGTTTTAGTTGTACTAGTTTCCAGAGCGTAATATCAGTCTCTATAACTTGCTGATCAAATTTTAGCAATGCCTTTAGGGAAATCATAACTTTTCTACATTTTTGCGCATCTATCATTATATAATTGCTAGCAACAATATTTAGTGAAGAATGAATAAATATTAATAACTGTCACGGCCGTTCGCGCAGAGACACGATCGCGAGGAAACGCGTCAGCGAGAGGCGTAAATTCCCGCTACGATTTTGATAGTCGACGCCGCGAATCGGTCGTTCCCCTGTTTCGATTAGGATAACAGAGCTAGTTCAAATGATTGTAACACTGAATTAACAGGGTTGATACAAGCTTCTATTTTGAACAATATTTAAGATTATAATTAACGCGTTACAAATGATTTAACGATGATACGACTAGTTTATTATTATAATTGGACTCGACTTGACAGTATTTCTCGACGTATTCGTTTCACTAAACTCTCCGAAGCTCTCGAAGCATTCGGTTTGACTCCTCGTATGATACTGATTGCCCTTCGATATTTTCCTTTGTCTTCTCTTGGAGACGACCTCCAGCACGCTCTGGTCTCGCCACCGTTCGCGCCCATGATCACGTATGCCACCTTTTTCGTGTAGGTAAAATAACGAACCGAAGGCAAATCGATGCTTTTTAGAACTCGCTGCTTGACGACAACTATGCGTTTATCGCTACTTTGTGTATATCTCGACGGTCATGTAAGACGATTCGTCTGCGACACTGTAGTACCAAGGGAGGCGGTTAGGAACACGGCCTATAGTGAGCCTCGGGGCGTAACAATAACAATTTCGTTTTCAACATCTACCAAAGTGCGTTTCAAATTTTGTCATCGAAGCAAATTAATTTTAACGCATACGTATGCTTATAAAATTGTGTATGTAAATATTAAGATGGTGATTCGCCATAGACGAAAATATTTAACACGTGTTATCATAAAACTTAATTTTTATTTTATAGATTTTATTCGAAAGAGAATGTGGTATGAGGGAACCAGCGATGATTTGTCCTAGAACAGACACCAATGAAATCATTAACACATTCCTTCCCACGTCTCGTTTGAGGGATTTGATATTCAAGCTACGTGTTCCGCTAATGACGCACGTTGATGCATTCGTTAGGTCTTCAAGTGCATATTTTAAGTGTAATAAGTTTAATATGGAAAAACTACTGAAAATTCACCACAAGTTTAACAAATTTTGTCGTTATACTTGATTGTTACCAAGAAAATAGCTTGCAACGCTTTATACAGACTTCTTTATTTCTCTATTCGTATCAGCGAAAAAGCTAGTGTTCCAAGAAACTATTTATATGGAGTTGGCAACTACCACATTACCACCTAATGACAAAATCCTTAATCACTTAGTTGCCAAATCAAGAGAACGATCTTTTTCAGGTTTAGATTTTATGCGCGTTACATCGCACAAGTGTTAGAGAACGCTAATTTAGCGAGAAAGAGATTCTTAATTGGATAACGCAGAGATTATTTTCCTACGTGCGATAAATATAAAAATATCAAAATATGTTCACCTTGCGTAACATTGTATACACTTTGATTAGAATCTTTGATATACAATCGATATTTTGTTGTGAATTTATGTATGAAACAAGAGGAACGAAGATTATGAAGGACCCAAATTGAGTATGAAAATAACGTAAACAAACATCGGTGAAAAAGTATGGAAGGAACGAGCTATTAACCTTTAACTGGAGCTTTTAGGTAAAGAACTTAATTCACTGTATCTAAATGACTTAATAACTTAAGTGGAAGGCATTTGACACTGTAGGAATTGTTCGAATTTAATCTACCGTTACTTATTATTACAGCGAATCTCTATTATTTACAATCTTGCGCAGATAAAGATGTAGTAATTATATGATAATTACAATAATTGTATGTTTCCTTTCGATACTGAATAATCGTTGCTCGAAGCAAGAACTTTCATAAATAATTAAAAATACGGCAAGTAGATATCACCGAGTGCGATATAATTTTAAACGAATATGAAAAGTAATACGAAAGTATTTATTAAATTACAATGAATGTAAAATTAATGTTTTTGAAATTAAAATAAGAGTTCAAAGCTTGAGGGACTTATGGCATTTACTACGGGAGGAATAAAGAATGTTTAATTAGCATAAAATCCACTTTCTCATTAATTTTTTTCAACAATCTCTTAGCGTCGTCACTATCAACAAAATATCCTAGAAATAATTTATTTCCTCTTTCAACGAGAGTTATATGTCTTCCTTTCGTATTCGCATGAATAAATTATGAATCAATGTATGTACAGTTTAAAATATTTCTACGCTGTTCCATATATTCTGATATCTCATTGTTGTAAATCAATTACAATACTTTTTATGGCCGACTAAATCAAACTGATTAAGTATCCATAAAAGGTGGCACAAATTACGTTTTACATGAAAAATATTGACTTTAGAATCTAGGGCGATTAATTAATCTTTCATACCTCTTAGCGATTATATACTACAGGTAATTGAGCTCTCAGACTTTTTATTCCAAAAATTGAATCCCTATTTTTATGAAACTCGTTTCGTATTTTAAAGTCACTTTGATAATACGAATAGCAGAATATTGTAAGAAAGGTTATGGGAATTATTCTTCTTCGACAAAGTTTTCTTTAGAAAAAATACGCATTTGAAAGTCGATGGTTATGATTTGGCAAGCCAGTTGCATAAATCGTATCTTTCGTATCATGAAATAACACGCAAGAAGTAATTTAATATTTAGGGATCTGTCTTGGAAAATTCAACGTAAATAAAGCAAAAGTAGATAAAGAAAAGTAAAGAATGTTTGATTCACCTTTATTATTCTACACCCTATCCTTTGCTTCGTTGTCTACGTATAACGAAGAAAAGTGCAACAACTATCTCGAGTTACTCTTGCGCTTGTTTCGTTTGCAAAAGGAAGACAAATAATTATTATTTACAGAATAAAAAGACAAGATGACATCTCTTTCTATTTCGTACACTCTTCTGCTTTTCCTCCAAACATCTGCAAACTCGTCGTGAGTTTTATTTCATAAATACTAATTATATATTATATCGCAATTATAAAAGCAGAAAAACAAAAGGCTGCATCAAACACAGTTGCCTTTCGCCGGATATGCAAAAGTCAATCTCAAACTAACGGCTTAATCAATTGGTCGATGACATAACGCTGGACAGATTATTTGTTGAACAACAAACATTTTATTTCTCCCTGTGACTCGATCGAGGGACCAGTAGAGTGGCTCAGTGTAGGAAAAAAAGAACAGAATTTAGATTAGTTTTTTTTTTTTTTTTTTACCAAATACATACACCGATTCGACGTTAAATGGTTTGCGAACGTGTATTCGATTACGAGAATGATTTATTCCGTTGCACGAAGTCATAGCATGTATAAACGAGGATGTTGGCGCGTTCGAGTTAACGAAATAACCAGTCCCAGTAACCGAATGTGAATCAGAACGTTCATGACTGTCCATTAATGCAATTCGTTCTCCTTTCAAATAGCGACGCGGATAACGTGCCTAAACTATCGTTAATTAATTAATAAACAGTTGGCTATGGAAAATTACTTCGTTATTATCCCATACTCGCAGCAGAGATCGACGCAAATATCGTCACCAATGATGTTTATTTATCGCTAAAATTACCGATCGCACAAATGCAAAACTTGTATCAAGGAATTTAAAGTTTGAAGAGATAGGGCAATGTTTACGATGAAATAAGAGATGCAAGTTCCTTATTCGTAAATTTTACGAAAACATTTAAACGCGTAAAAATGCAGCGTGAATGTATGAAATTCCAATAAAAAATTAGGAATTAGTCGTTTTCACCAGTCAGTAGTTCTAGTGTTTTAACAAAGTATTGAAAAAAATATACAGGTCAAACCTTACGCGTGTCTACTTGCTGAAAGAGCAAGCCAATGTGTAACAGACGCGACTAAATAAAGTCAATGGAACACATCGTCACATTTCGCTAAGAATATTAATGGGAAGAAAGTTGTACCAAATCGACGATAATCCTAAAATACGTCGAAGTGATACGGATTGCAAATTTATGCTGAAATGTATCGAGCTTCTTCAAGTTCTGTTGGTTAAAATTTGTCGCTAAATTTGACCTAATATCTACTTTTCTTTTATTAATAGAAACCTCAATGAAAGTTTCTATAGCGTAAGTGCGTAAGCGTGCAGAAGCTATTTATCTTTTGAAATTGCTCAAATATTGCACTTAATCTAATCCAATATCTATCTCTTAAAAATGATTAAAACTCTTCATTTAATCTAACCCAGTGCCTATATTTTGAAGTTGTTAACATTTTTCGTTTAATCTAATCTGATATTTATCTCGTGAAATTGTTAACATTTTTCATTTAATCTAATGTAACATAGAACTACGTCAAATATATAAGAAAGAAAAAAAGAAGAACAGAGTCAATGGAACACATGCAATATACATATAGCGAACCTCGTACTGTTCTTACATATAGGCTACTACACATACGGGGTCGCGTAACGGAGTTATGGGGTCGTGAAAATTTTCGCAATCGCCACACACCAGCGAAATAAAAAATGTTAATCGTCTATCATTAAAGCATCGTAAAGAATTCACCGAGTTGTTAATCGACATACGTATGAAACACCAGCTTTTTAAAGAATCGTTTACACGACTTTTTTCTTGCAATCAGCACACAATTTCTAGCAATAATTTCTAAAATAGTCTTTCAACACGTTATGGCATCTCATACCACGTATCTATTGTAAATCAACGTTCTCACCATTGACGATTGTAAAATCAAAATATTGAGTAACTTTGAAAAACGTTGGAGATGTACTGTTACGTCAAATACTTAGACAAGATTTAATTCTTAATGCAAACATAAACGCTATAATGGATAACAATAAAATAAACGAACACGTCTATCTCATCGGTACGCCCTTTGACTTTGACTGGTAATTAATAATAGACTTAATTAGAATTAATAGAATTAATAAAAGACTTTAAACTGGTAATTAATAATAAAATTGTAAATATAACAAAGAATTGTTCAAATTCAACTTCTTTCGCTTATCACTGGTTCAGGTTTTCTTTGTATTTTTATTTCATGTACCTGTTTATGTACATAACTAGAGTCACGTACAATTGTCTCCGGCAAAATGGCCTAGCGAGTAGATAAAGTTTAAGAAACGCACTGTGCGGTTATCGATCGAAATAGGGTACACACCTGGGCGACGAGTCCTCCAAGGCAAGAAATGACAGGCTCTAAGGATACAGACCCATTAACACCGAGACACGAGCACGCGGGGTCGTTAAACTGCTCGGTAGCTATTGCACGCTCATCTGCTCGTGATTACGGAATCCTCGAACCAGAAGAAACGAGCGTGGTAGCGTTTCTCGAAGCTAAGCACTAGTGACTTACCTGCAACAAGAAAAAGAGGAAGTTAGATCGAGCGCGTTGAAATTATGTATCTCGCGAGTAACGGGCGATTCACAATAGCGATCACGTCAAGTCAGGCACCGGCGAAAATCGCTTACACGTAATTCAACGAGAACATTGAGAGACGACTCGCGTTAGCGATCACGGTACGGTCAGATCACGACCAGTCAGGCACCGGTGAAAATTGCTTGCACGTAATCGATTGAGAGCATTCAGCGACGATTAACACCAGCGATCGTCACGTTAAGTCAGGCACAGGTGAAAATCACTTACACCTGGTCTAGTGAGAGCATTCAGCCACGATTCACACTGGCGATCACAGTACAATCAGATTACGTTTAGTCAGACACCGGTGAAAATTGCTTAAACGTAATCCAATGAGAGCATTCGGCAACGATTAGCACCAGCAATGATCGCGTCAAGTCAGGCATAGGTGAAAATTGCTTATACGTGGTCCAATGAGAGCATTCAGGCTGGATTCACATTGGCGATTATATAATCGAACGAGAGCATTCAGAGACGATTAATACTAACGATCATCGCGTCAAGTCAGGCAGGTGCAATGTGAGCATTCACGGTAAGCGGATCAGTCGAGTCAAATGAAAATCTCTGGACCGGTGGCTGACTTGATGTGATCTGAGATGATCGCTAGTCCGAATCCAGCTTCGCAATAAGCGAATCGAGTTCGATCGAGTCAAGTGAAAATCTGTCGACGACAGTGTTTTCACACGTGTCTATATTTTCCTTGTCTTTCATACGATAAGTTTTACAAAGATTAAAGTTGAAATAAGCATTTTTTGACCCAAGTAGCTTAATATATTTTTTTTCAGGAATTAAAAAATGCATCGAATGGCGTATACAAAAAATGTGCAGTTTAATATTTAACGTCACACTGGCATTGAAATCTCTTTACGTTCGAATGTAGAATAATCAAAGTATCTTATTAAGTTCCCCCCGTGAAGTCCAACAAATTTCAGATGGAACATTCCTTTGTATTTGTGATACAGAAATAGTCACGAGTGTACGTTTCAAACGGATATACTGTATGCGTTTGCTATGAATTAGCGTGAAAATTGAAATGAATTGAAATGAATTGAAAATGAATTAGCGGATATCCGAAAAGTGTCTTTCTTCTACAGACACATGTTTTGCAACGACGCATCTTTATACAAACATGAAACCTAATCTGTAATACGTAGTTCGATAAAATAATAAAAAAGCGAAACATGTGCGTCCATTATTTCCTTATAAAGCGAAAGAAACTTTTCGGACGACCTAATACTAAACATGATTCAAATGTATATGTCGACACGAATACGCAGCGAACGTGTTAACTCTAGAACTACCACACCAGTCAAATTGTCTGGTTTTACAATTTTATTTTCAAATTCCTACTTCGTGTTATATTTCTTCCGCAATGATGTAATGACTTTCGCGACGAACACTAAAAGAATAGTATAATGAATTTTATTTTCTTCTTCATGTATTCAAACTGAAAATTTCCAAATTCAGCAATAGACACAGCACAAGAGTTAACAACCACCAAAACTCTCTAATTACTCAACTACTCGACACGTCGGAACAGTTCCGCAGGCTAAAAAGACATTACACCTTAGACCTAAGCACTAGATTCAAGTAGAATCAAACATACTATAAACAACTATTAATCATGTCATAGTACCACGTCAGACAAATTTATTTAAAATTCTCTAACGAGAATTGATTGTAAAATAAACGCAAATAAAAAAAAAGATTCCAATCGAAAACCTTAAGATCCCTAACAGATGCACCTTGGTACGTCACCGACGAAACGATACATCACGACCTCAAGATATCCATAGTCAAAGAAGAATTATCCAAATTCAGCAATGAACACAGCACAAGAGTTAACAATCACCAAAACTCTCTAATTACTCAACTACTCGACACGTCGGAACAGTTCCGCAGGCTAAAAAGACATTACACCTTAGACCTAAGCACTAGATTCAAGTAGAATCAAACATACTATAAACAACTATTAATCATGTCATAGTACCACGTCAGACAAATTTACTTAAAATTCTCTAACGAGAATTGATTGTAAAATAAACGCAAATAAAAAAAAAACTGAATATAATTTTGTATCAAGGTTACTTATACCAATACCAGCCAAAATGACGGGTACTTGTCAAGGTGTAAAAGGGTCCTGCAATTTGTTTATCGAACTCCAATTAACCAGTTTCCTCGTTTTGTACAACTTGCCACACGTTTTTAAAATTTTTACCGCGTATCATTCTATACGACGATATCAGTTATCAGGAAAATTCCGGATCGATCGCTAGATCTCTAGATGCTAACACTAGGAATACCACATCAGTTAAAACGACTGGTTGTACAATTTTATAAATGTGCCAACCCTCGTTTAGGGATCATTATCCTAGATGGATTAATAATACCAAAAATGTACTACGTAACATGGAATTGCTTCCGTAAGAAAGTAATAAATCAATAAATATAAAAATATTCTATCATTACGTATTTTTTAAATACCAATAATTTTCACTGGTTTTGGTAGAAATAGCTTCGTGTTAGCTATCGGTAGTTCTAGTGTTAAATATTGTGAAAACGCGGATTTTATGCTGGGAATAGTAAATAATTAGGACAGGCGATTAAATTTTTTAAGTCGCCATTGTTACGTTTCGTGGTATAATTACGTGGAAATTATTCGAGGTTCGTGCACACGTTCCCGTAGAAAGTTCAAACTTTACAGAAGCGAATTCGTCGTCGGTTACGTAAATCTCAAAGCCACGAATAGGAAATATATCGAGGAAGAAAAGAATGGAAAACCGGTTGGTAAATGTAGTTCTGTTTTATTCGCCTCTTATGGGTTATTAATCGCACCTACGGCAATTTCCACCATACATGTTTGCAGACTAATAGTCTCGCAACGTTGTATAATAGTCGAAACTTGTTATATAAGAGTTCGCTCTCAAGGGAAGTACCATAAATTTGTGTAACGGATACGCGAAAGAAGCGAACAAGCAATGCGTTTCTAAGTGGTTGTAATTACAAACTTTTTTTAAACTTTTTCCTTTTTTCAAACTTCGCGCAGATGCAAATTTCGAAAACTTTCTTTGCATACACTTCGCTACGGCGAACCGTAACTTGTGCTACGAGTGGGATAAAAGAGACTCCATGGCTCATAGTAACATGAAAATCAAAAACGTGATTACGTTGAAAGCTTCGTCTTCAGGAAGGATACATTAAAAATTCCATACATTTATTTATTTATCGAGATAACTTGTAAAACTAAACGTTATACAAGTTACGTTGCAAGTCGAAGTACGAATCGCGCATTATTTTCTTGCATCGTTGAGCTACAACTTTTCCAGAATAAATAAACTTAAACAGAAGATTTTGAAAGAAAACTAGAAGGGAAACCTGGTTCCAGCAGTTCTTTAATTTATTTAGTTGAATTTTCTGCTCGTTACAAACAGTAACTTCTTTTTTACCTTCTAAAATATCAAACTTACCTATTAATTCATTTTAACACTTGATGGTAAACATTTTTAAAATGTTGGGCAGTAATACGGCCACGGACAATATCTCAGCTAAAGTAATAAATTAAATTGAAAATTAAAATAGATCATTTGTTAGGCATTTTCATTCTGTTCATCCCTAAACTTTAAAAACGAATTAACAGCTAAGTACGTAATATTAATAGAGAATGAGCCTTGACACGTTATATTCCGTGCAAAATCGTCCACAGCAGCGCTTTTTAATCTTCTATTTATCACAGACTTGTTCAAACAATTTTTTGCCGTCAACTAAAAATTTAAATCCTTGATATAACAAATATGTACATTTAAAACATTCATCAACTGCTCATCCACGATCTTTTTGGAGTGAAGAGATTCATTATACATAAACAAATACACATACTAAATATGTTTCATTCGCAGGGTACAGTAATAACTTGCGTGTGCGAAGAATTTCATTTTATTCATAGTGAAATCGTAACGTCATTCACCAGTCAGGTTCACGAGTATTCGACAATTTGTTAGCTCTTCCTCTCATCATTTTCGATTCTCTTATTTTGAGCCCATTGTAGCACAATTTACGATGCGAAATGTACTCACTAAAGTACGAGGGCTAACTAAAGTACGAACTTGCAACTTAAGCTGAGCTCAAATTACGATTGCCTTCCTATATTCCGTATTTATCAAGTGTTGAAATGAATTAATAGGTGAGTCTGATATTTTCTGCTTGTAACGAGCAGAGAATTAAACTAAATTAAACTATATTCTACGTGTTTTGCTTCTGTCGAAGCTTCCGTTTAGCACAAAGTGTGTAACTAGAAGCAAAGCCGCGAGATAAACGGAAATAAAGAATATAATCGTATATTAGGTGGTCCGAAAAGTTTCTTTCGTTTTATAAGGAAATAATGGATGCACAACATTTTTTTCCGTTTTATATTATTTTATCAAATTGCGTATGATCCATTTTGTTCTATCGAAATGAAGATCACAACGTTCGACAGATCGTTGTAAGACACGTGTCTATAGAAGAAAGACACCTTTCGGACAACCTAATACATAGGATAGCAATTTCAGGTTTAGCCACTGTGGAAATTCCTAACGGCGTTTATAAAGTGGCGGTAATCGAAGAATTCGACGTTTCGTGCAGGCTACGGGAGTAAAACGAATCAATTAAAACGATAGGAAGTTGGGAAGGAAGAGGAGCTTAATCAAGTTGTCAAGGCAGGCGCAGGATGAAGTAGAGACGATAGATCTGGTCTCGACAACGCTCACACGTGCCATCAGGAAGGAAATTCGTTGTTCTCGGCGAGAACCGTTCGCGCGGAAAATCGTAGCGGAGAAACCGAAGCGAGAAAGATAGCGAAGAGAGAGAAGAAAAGAGAGGAAGAGACAGAGGGGTAGGGTCGAAGGGGTGAAGTTGAGAGTGCGCTCGGGACCTTACGGTGCGTTGGTAGATCGCGGTAGCGCGATACGGGCTATTAAGTGTATGCAAAGCAGAGTTAATTTCATTGAACTTTCCGGTGGCTCGGGCGCACAAAGTTTTCCCTCGCAGCCATGAAATGCGGGGGTTTAAACGGCCATCAGGAGAATACATAATGAGGATGAGAAAACTATACTCGGCACAGTGACTACGAAGTGAAATACCTGACGGTGCGGCGTCGCCGTGCTTAACTTGTTGGATACAGGTCTGGCGCCTCCAGTTGACGCAAGTTACTGTATTACGTTGTATTACAGGGAGGTGTTGGCGTGAATGACAGGCTTCCGTGTCACTCTTTCATCTCACGCTACGGTCCTAGCGCACAAAATAATCTTTAACCGTAAGAATTTGCTAATTAAGCGGCCGACCTATTGCTACACGGTGAAAGTGCTTATTCGGCTGTATTTTCTCTCTCTCTCTCTGTTTTATACAGAGTACTCATGGCTGACGATAAATTTATTCTTCGCTTATCGCAACGCAGACAGTCTCGGAAAATTGGTTACTCGAAGAAAACAGTTTCGAGCAAGGTTTCTCGTAAAAGTGTTTGTTTCGCGTAGAAATATGTTTGAGCCATTAAGATCCGAGTGAGAGTTTATCACGAGATTGCGAATGCTGGCGTATTTGGGGGAAATTTAAGGCCATACACATCGACAGAATCCATATAACGAGCAAAAATATTTAATAGAGATACGGAGCACACTTTATAGTATATATATACATGGTATATGGTTATTACAATCGTAGATAATGTTATCAATGGGCTATTGTTATCGTAATCAGTCGTGATAATTACACTTGGGAACAAACGATAAGAAATAAGAATTCGATCGAAACGAAAAGCATTACGACTATGAGGATCACATTCGGAAACTAATAATTTCAAACGACAGAAAATACTGGATAAGTTTTTCAAATAAATTTTATGTTGTTTTCAAAAATAATTTATAGCATATATATATTAATGTATATAAATGTTTATGAAAAATGTAGCACAAATGTGTAACGTTTTGGCAAGTGTACAATTTGCTGTAAATATACTGGCAGATAAAATGTCAGGTAAAATAGAGGAACGAAACTGATAATGAATATTGTTTGTATTATTGACGAATTAATCGTAATTAATTAGTGCAAACGTAATACCGTATGCATAGCAAATTAGTGAATCGGTCTTACACGTAGAGTACAGAATCACAACGCAAAGAATCATTCAAATAGTTTTACAATCTTATCTTTCTATGCATAATATACATTATGCTTATGATTTCACTGTAGATTTAATTACAAAATTGTTGACAAAATTGTTGAGGTTGATTGATAGAAAAACGAGTGGATGAATTTGTAATAGAAAAATATATTGAAATAAGTATGAGTATAATTATATAAGTATAAATTCAGGTATAGTGTGTGCTGATCCAGATCCTCACTCTTACAGTGTTACAATGCAATAGAAGAAGACCATGATAGGAGCATGTTCATATATTTATAGCAAAGGATATTACCAAAAAATTAATCTTGTAGCTCTAGCTGAAGGCTACAAGAAACAGCAATAGAAATCTACTTATAGTTCTTTTGTTTCTAGACCTTGTAACCCAAAACAAAATTATATTCGAGGGCACAATAATATAGACCTCTCCTTAGAATTCTTTTGTTTACTGAATTCTATTCTCTTCGTAACAGCGATTCCAGGTCGCGGATATACAAAAGTAAAGATTTTTTTTATTTGGAAGTAGTTTACAATCAATTCTCATTAAGAATTATAAGTAAAATATTCTGGCGTGGTATTATAACGTGAATAATAAATGATCATCGTATATTTGGTTCTAGCTGAATCTAATGTTTAAGTCTAGAGGGTAATGTCTTTTTAACCTGCGGATCTGATCCGTCCTGTCAAGTAATTGAGTAATTAGTGGGTTTTGGTGGTTGTTAATTCTTATGTTATATCTATTACCGAATTTGGATATTTCTTTTTTATTGCTATTATTATTTTTTCATTGGTAACATACCAAGGTGCATCTATTAACATGTTCGTCGCCCAGCGTGATTCGGGTAAGTTTCCTGCGGGGCCCAAATCTGACCGCCGGTACGCAGAACGTAAATAGAGCGACAAGCAGGAATTCATCGTTTATCGCCTTCGATTCATTATAAAGAAAAGATTATTCATTTCTGAAATGGAGAAAGCGATAAGCCATCCAGCCAGAGTATTCCGAGGGATCTCATGGCAGATATCTCAGATCTTTCATTTAGTCGAGAAGCATACTTGTGAGACGTACATCGGTGATTTTTTCCTCCTCAAAATGTTCAGTAAACAGCGTGAAAATATATTTGAAAGTGAGGAGAGTAGCGATGACGGAGTCTAACTATTTTTCAAAGTGCCCAAAGTCACCCCAAATGTGTTTGGAATGTTTTAACGAATACCATACGATATAGGATAATGTAATATATTATGCAGAATATAAATTAATAAAAAGTATGGTATAATGTGTTTTTGATATTTTTATGTCGTATATCCTATATATAATATCGTATATTTAATTAACTCGAACAAGAAGAGCGTCACCATCGTCGAAGAATTTCTATGTTGGAATTACTCGGTGTTCCCCATAGTTGGATCCCATAGGTCCAAACAGCTTTATATAGCACTATTTTACTCTGCACGCTTAAGTTGGAACGTCTGCCAATGAGCCAGTGGAAGTTTTTTAATTTTAATTTAAGTTGCTTGGATTTATCTATGATATGTCGTTTCCATGTCATTTTTCTGTTAGGAATCATGCCCAGATATCTGACTGAATCTTTGTTTAGATCAAAGTAAAGATGTAGAGTTTTTCTTGAAGTAATTACCTCAACAAAAATCAACTCGTTTCGTTTGGTAAATATAAATGATAACAATGGTTTGGCATAATCGTTTGTAATAAATTCAGTTCAGTAGACTATCAGCCAGTTATTCTTATCAAAAATTGCAAATTCCAAAGCGGATTTCACTGTATTTGGCGGATGAAACGAATTTCTATCTGGTTCCCAATTCTTCAGTTATGTCCATAAGCATATAAAAATGAATATATTCCCGTAGTATCTCTATATTTATCATTACGTTACGAATACTTCAGTATGTTTAAATTTCACAAAATTGTAGAATTTAAGTGGAAGAGATAAAAGTGAAAAAGATACTAAGCGAATCTTCGAAATTCCCTTTCATATTCGCAATATTAAAAACAGAATTCGATCACGCAAATTGATCGAAAACAATAGAAAATAAAACGTTGCTTCGTGGGTTAAAGTTAAAACGCTTTGATTATACCCGATTAAACGAAGATTTATACGCTATCAACGTACTATTTTACCTAAGGGAAACGTTCCTTCTTTCTGGAAACCGTTCGTCTTAACTTACGTCCATCGTCGAATTCTTCGACGCTATAAAATGTTCGCAAATAACAGGTTTCGTGGGGAAGGAGAGATAACCAGCGTCGCCAAAAAGCCTTCGATGTAATTGACAGTTGCGTCCGTAGCAATTTACTCGATAGTCCTGACAATGCGGTTTCCACCGATTCATTCGTAGCATTAGAAATTTCTCTAAAAGCTGCGACCACGAGGAATAAATTAACGATGCGATTCTCTAACAAAGGATCCCACTACTCCCATAAAACGTCTACCAGCAGACCGTTTTCATTGAAACAATATACCTTCCGTGTTTTCCATTCTGTTTTCCTGTACGCGAGCTTTGCTGTTCGTGTTTTTAAAAACACTGAGAACACTGGCTTCGCTAACCCTCAACCTATATAGTCAGAGCCACACATAGGGGCCCTGTACCAACCGTTTATCGGCATTATTCTACCCACTTATGCAAATAAGATCTAACGTAGAGGGGATCGAATAAAAAGAGCCGGCCGCGGAAAAGCGATGGTCTCTTAAAGCCAGTACTTGTATAAACTTCGATCCCGTCACGTCGTAAATCGAAAACTCGCAGACAGTTTAACGCATCGTGCTGCCTTTCCATATCGGGCTTGCACTTTATGGACTGAGAGTTCTTCCCTTGCGTGCTTTGTGTTCGCTGGCGCAGTGCTTTATCACTCCTTAACATTTATTTAATGTTATGGAAAGACATCGATGGGACGTACCACGTCGATCTACATACCGGCTCATAAATACACCGTTAAATTGAAACTTTTACTCACTTTCGTTTCTCCGTTGTTTAATCAGAATCCCATCTAGTGCCGTTTCTATTTAATTTATTCATGAATGATACGTCTGAGCCCTCCTCTCTTGCAAGTACCTCCTTCATGCTGGTAACTCAAAGATCTTTCATAGTATCGACAATCCATCCTATAACTACATACACTGAAACACTAGTGTACAATAGATTATCCCTCGACACAGATAAATGCTGTAAATCACGAGATTTAGTCGGAGGATATGCAGCATCGTTTTCCATTACTTTCTAATTCATCGATTTAGTTTAAGATCTTTCGTATTGTCCATCCTACGCTCTACCAATCCAGCGAAATCTACACAGTCTGGAAAATTAATGTACAACTCAAAGATCATCCCTCGATACAGATAAACGTTGTATCGTAAGATTTAGTCAGAGGATATGGCAGCACTGTTTGTGGTTACCCTCTAGACGATCTAGTTCAAAGCTCTGCTAACTCAATAAGGGATCTAGGCACTATTTTCTTCTCAAATTTAACTTTACCTGAGCAGTACAAGCGCGTTATTTTCCGCTACTGTAGATCATTCAGCCTCGTATTTATAGAGTTGCTAAATTTTTTCACAGCACAATTACTGTAATACTGCTCTACTGTGCCTTAACGGAGGCTAATATCGCAGTATGGGTCGATAGTCTGCACTCCTTGTTTCAACACCCATGTTATTACGCTCGAAAGAGTGCAACATAGATTCTTACATCTAGCTGCGAGACATCGCGATGATCCCTATCATTAGTTAAGACTATCAACTAATTCTGTCTGATCTTGGCCTCGCAACATCGAAAGGCAAAAGCTTCGTGACATCTTATTTGTACGTAAAGTGTTTAACGATCTCATAAACTGCTGATATTACAGAGACTTAGGGAATTAATGTTCCCACGACAAATCTGCGGCAACATAAAATTTTCTACGCTCAACCGCGCAACACTGAATTTGCTTACCGCACCGGCATAAACCGCATGCCCATTAATATTAATAACGTACTTTCCGCAATTGATATATTCTCCGAATAGAAGACTTCTTCTGCTATCAAGAAGTCATTATACAGCACCCTAATGCAGTTTTTTTCAGTTGTAACGCTAATTTTTATTTGTAAATATGTATATTAAATTTGTATATTTTAATGGATTATTCCTGTAAGCAACAAACAATAAATGAACCTTCGAACCGTGCCACTCTGCCAGCATTAATTTCACGTGAATGTAACTGCATTGCGACAGCATTATCATTTATGTATGTTAGTTTGATGTTGATACCAAGACAATAATCAATACAACAACGGAATAAAATATTGCATGAAAAAAAGCGCAATTACGGTTGAAAAAAATATTGTTTACGTTTGGAAAGGCGGAAAACTGGCGAATTAAACGTAAAATAAAGTAGAGGAACAAGGGTGATGATAAATATCGTTCGTGTTATTGATAAACTAATAATAATTGATTAGGGCGAATATAATTAGCAAACCTAAGATCTTACAGGTAGAAAACTCATAACGTAAAGAATCGTTCGAGTAGTTTTGCAATTTTATTTTTGTATGCATAATATACGTTATATTTACCACCTCATTGCAGATTCAATTCAGGCTAAAATCAACTCGCGTCGTTTCAAAGTACCTTTATCGGCCAATACCTCGTAGCTATTGGGATTGTTATGATATCGCTTTCCTTTCTTTATGAATATAAAACATTCTCAAAGTAATATACCGCTTTCATAGCTTCGGCATCGATTCTTCACTGATCTATGGTAAAGATAATAAAAACGTATGACAAAGATGATGGACATGTAACGATTGAATAAAGAAGATCTTGTCCTTGCAATCGACTCCGTGCTTTTTTACAAGACACTCGCCTAGCCGTTCTTATCACGCAGTCGACGTGCTATTATCTGGCAATCGGTAAATCCCGACACTTAATCAAACAACCTCATTCCGTTTCGCGTTCTTGCGTGTCGCTGCACCATCAAGAAAGCGATCGATGTAGATCGTTAAACGTGCTATGGCTACATCCGGTAAGTGCAGCCGAGATTACGTAAATGGCAAACGGCTTTGAACTTCGGTCTTCGATTAATCAATCCACAGGCAGAAATGCAGAGGGGCAGAAAGATCAAAGACAAAATAATTAGCTGGCGCTAGGTAGGATAGAGGTGGAACAGGTAGAAAAAGGATGGGATAGATGAATAGATAGAGAGATTGATAGATAGCTAAATAAATATAAGTTAATATACATATTTGTTTATCAGGCTAACACAGAGAGGCAGGAAAACCAACGACAAGATAATTTCGCGGCGTTAGGTAGGAAAGAGATCAGAGAGGTAGAGAGGTAGGAATATGTAGGTATATGAGACTTTATGTTTATGTATATAACATAATAATATAATATATATATATGAGTCGTTCGCAGACCAAAATGTAGAGAGTAAGATGCTTATCTTACATAATTTCACTGCTTAAGTTCAAGATGAGCTGAAGTTAAGGTCTATGTTAAGTTCACTTTTGCTTTTAATTCTAATTTAATGAGATTATAATGGTGATAGGTTTCGTGCGGAGAATAGTATATAAGATAAGATAATGTAAGATATTGTAAATGAAAATATAACCGGAAGCTATCCGGAGCTAGAAGCCACGGGTCGCAAATAAATATAATAATACTATAATTTCACCGATCTTTTTCATTTTTTATTCTATAGAAATAATCAACTTGACAAATAACTCTTGATGTATAAATTTTAATAGAAAAATGTACATTAAAAATATCTACATATATAGGAGATGAGAGACAGAAAGAAAAGCGAAGAGGGAAATGGCAGGAAGACGAGAAATGGCCAAAGACACGAACAGAGAGAATATAGAAATGACCAAGTTGACAAATAAGTTGATGTATAAATTTCAATAGAAAAATGTATATTAAAGCATATTTTACATGTATAGAAGATGAGAGACAGAAAGAACGAAGAGGGAAATGGCCAAAGACACGAACAGACAGAATATAGGAATGACCAAGTTGACAAATAAGTTGATGTATAAATTTCAATAGACAAATATATATTAAAGCATATTTTACATGTATAGAAGATGAGAGACAGAAAGAACGAAGAGGGAAATGGCCAAAGACACGAACAGATAGAATATAGGAATGACCAGGTTGACGAATAAGTTGATGTATAAATTTCAATAGAAAAGTGTATATTAAAGCATATTTTACATGTATAGAAGATGAGAGACAGAAAGAACGAAGAGGGAAATGGCCAAAGACACGAACAGATAGAATATAGGAATGACCAGGTTGACGAATAAGTTGATGTATAAATTTCAATAGAAAAGTGTATATTAAAGCATATTTTACATGTATAGAAGATGAGAGATAGAAAGAATGAAGAGGGAAATGGCAAAAGACACGAACAGACAGAATATAGAAATGACCAAGTTGACAAGTAAGTTGATGTATAAATTTCAATAGAAAAGTGTATATTAAAACATATTTTACATGTATAGAAGATGAGAGACAGAAAGAACGAAGAGGGAAATGGCCAAAGACACGAACAGACAGAATATAGAAATGATCAAGTTGACGAATAAGTTGATGTATAAATCAAAATACCTACATGTATAAGAGGAGAAGAGAGACTGAAAGGAGAACGAAGAGGGTAATGGCAGGGAGACGAGAAATGACCAAAGACAGAGAGGGAACGAGGCATAGTATGCAAGGGGAATAGGAGATTTGGCATTCTATTCAGATGGTTTCGCGGGCAGACTAGAGCATACCTCGTTGAATAACTCCTTTGAAAATGCCAAACGTAGGTATCGATGGTCGCTACTACGTACTGGCACGTGCCTCGAAATCATCCTGTAAATACCGTCCTTTTGGAAATGCGGCGTCGTGCCAGTATAGGCCTTGTCTGTACGCCGAGTATTCGATGGCATGTACGTGCCTGTAGAGATACATCGTTAATGGATTGCGGAATGAATGCTTTAAATTTCTCTTATTTTTTTCACTCAATCCCTACCCTACCCTACTTTGTCCTGTCTCATCGGTGAGAAGATTGAACGACGCTATACGCCCATTCAAATTATCAGACATTTCCGATGACACTGGAAAATGATTAAGCTTAGACAGAGAATACCAAGTACATGCTAATTTCAATTAGTAACGTTTCAATTGAGAAGAATTCGTGAGTATCGTGGACAGTGGCTGTTAACGTTTCATGGCAGAATTTATTAGGCTACAAAAAGAACAAAAAAGAGAAAATCTTTTTGAGAATCGGTTTACCTTATGTACTGTGATAACGTGTTGGGGAAAAATGTGCTGCTTCAAAAATACAAACATGTTTTATGAGTAATAGTAATCGTGATAATCAGACGTCCGATTATATAAGACACGAGTAAATGTTGCTATTGCGGTTCTATTTTCAGTTCTTACTAAACAGCGTAATATAAAACGCTCGCTTTGGCTCCAAGAAAGATAAGGATTTATTTACCGTTTGTAAGCATTGATAACTTTTTGTACGATAATGATAAGTCTGGTTAAAGTGTCACTTCACTATCACTCCCCTGCGCTTTTAACATTCTACATAATTTCTAAAGCACACACATTTCTCATACACATATAAGCAAGCAATTCTATCACGTTAATTTCCATTGATCTGTTTTACATTTTAATCGCAACAATAATTTACCAGTTGAATATTTCTTTTTAAAAAGCATATAAGTCAGACCCGTAGCCAGTTCGTTTTCAGACGAATGAATACATATAACGGAACAATCAGTATTACAGACTACCGAATTTAACCTAACAGTGTCTTGCTGGAAGGTAAATTCCTCAATTCCAAATACATATATATTTAGTACGTATTTAACCCTCGAGTACAGACACTCGGTCTGCAAATTTCAGACTTCAATCCCCAGTATTCAGACCACAGACATATAGTCTCTCAAATTATTATCAATATTTTTAATTTTCCAACTTACCGATTACCACCAAGAACAATTATTCTTAATTATTCAATATTAATATTATTCACTATTCAATAACAGTTATTCTTAATCTAATATAATTGTACCGTTCTGTAATATATATTTGTTTATTAAACTTCTATAAGATAGCCCTCGAGTACCAAGACCCCTAAATTTCCCAATAGATGGTCGTAATAAAATAAAAACTCAGACTTCCGTTACTGAAGGGTGACTTGTAGTTAAGGGTGAAAGCGCAATATCCGTTTTCTCGCTTCGCAATTCGCTAGCAATTTGCCTTCTGAGTAAAATTATTTCATCCTTTCTTAAAGCACGATAATAACGCGAAAAACCACCGGAAGCATTGAAACGAAACTTCTTTCTCCTTCTCCAAGAATATCCCTCTTTCTCTATTCTTTTTTTCTTTGTCTCTTTTTTTATTTTTTGTCATCCCACGGAACGATATCGTAATCCTGGTAAATTTCATCCTCTGGTAAATGTGTTTTCCGCTAGTGGGATTGTTTTTTCTAATCTTTGATATTTAACAGTTAGGATAGTCCTTACGAGATTGGATCTTATGGATGTCGGTTGCAACACCAGCTTCCTATGCTATCAGCGGAAAGA
Organism: Bombus pascuorum; assembly: GCF_905332965.1. Taxonomy (NCBI): domain Eukaryota; kingdom Metazoa; phylum Arthropoda; class Insecta; order Hymenoptera; family Apidae; genus Bombus; species Bombus pascuorum. The sequence goes on from NC_083494.1 coordinate 1,955,648, forward strand.
ATATTGTTTCGTAAGTACATGTATCGCATCCGCTGCGGCATATTATTTCCGCTAATTTCGCATAATTTGCGTTTTCGTTTTTCTTTTTCCATCCAATTGTTCGTCACAATCGAATCTCTTTGAATAGTTTCTGAAATTTCTTTACGAGAAAGGTCGTTTCCTTGGAGCTATCAATCTACACGTTGATTTAATAATTATAAAAACCAGATTTTCCCATCAGGTTTCTCGCACCATCGATCCAATTTACCGTACACCGTCTATGCACGTTTCATAGACGTATTACGGCATCTAAGATCGTTCCAATTTAGCAGCTACTTTGCTACTACAAAACAAACGAGAATTTCCGTATAACTGAAAAGTATACTTAGGCGCATAATAGATAAACATAAGAAGATACTGTAGCAAATGTTACAAAATAAACTAAATATTTGACGGTTACATATATTCGTTATCAAACATCGATAAAACGGTATATGGAATAGCATAAACATGTTCTTTACGAAATACGTTTCTCACAACAGCCTCCGTGGCGCAATCGGCTAGCGCGTTCGGCTGTTAACCGAAAGGTTGGTGGTTCGAGCCCACCCGGGGGCGGTTTATTTTGTTTTCTCAATTATTTATACATACAACAATTTCATAAACATAAGAACAATCCTCTTCATTTGTTTATTCGTGATTTTAATAAAAACATTTTTGTATAAATAAACCAATATCGATGATATCTGGGGATTTAATATACAGCATTCGTCGTTCCTGACAATATGTTTGAAATTTTCATACCGTTTTTGATAACACTAAGTATCGTAAATTTACACTAATTTAGCTTCAATGTTGCACTGATTTGACGTTTATGTTAAAAGTTAATATCTAATGCGTGTTTAAAGAGAGATTTTTTATTTCAATTGCAATAAAATAGATTTTTACGTTTCAGATCGAAGATTTAGAACAAATAAATAAATAAACCAAATTTATTAGTTTAATTTGAAGTTTGAGCCTCACCGAATATCTTTGATAAGCAAAAGAGCGATATCATAAATGTTACGACAAAATAAGAGACGAAATGAAAGAGATAAGTTGTGTGGAATATAAAATCATAAATAAATAAAAGAAAATTGTATTCGATGTGGAATAAAATAAAAACGGAAGATTATATACAAAAGAATTTCCTGATTTCTGTCACAAAATTGCAAGGGTGGCAATATATCTCTTTTCATAAAAAAAGCAGCTCTCGATATACCTTTACCATATCGCAAACTCTTATCACATATATTTCTCTCTTATCGATTTACATAGCTGAAAATAAAACTTTCGGGAAAGATCAAATGTAACGTTCCCTCTCAGCCTATGTATCTGACCCTATAATAAAATGTTTATTAAAATCATCTCGTTTCTCCCTGCTGAATGATTTTTATACGAATGTCGCGCGTAAGAATACGGCGAGCGTTTGAATTTCTGGGAAACGCAAGACGCTCGTTCAAAAAAATCTGGAGTTTATTTTTTCTTCCGAAAGCAGCATCAGATGGACGTAAATTTCCTTTTCCAGGAATGTGAAGTGTAAAAACTCGCTTAGAACAACGACAAGTCGCTTTACACTGTCACGTCTCGTGCAAGGATACGTTGGACAATGCAGCCGGCATAATAGAGTGGCACTGCCTTTGCTTTTTTTTTTTTTTTTCCCTCGGGGCGAGGAGAATTTCGCGAGAAATCGTTGGTGTCCGTCGAAAATCGTGCATGTCCTAGCAAAATGGTGGTAGAGTAAGGACGATTTCCGGGCAAACTGCAAGCCATAAAACCGATGCGAAGCGCCGAAGCATGCCAGTCTGTGAGGTCGAAGAGGCCGCGCATATGCAAACAGAAGATGTACGTGCTCGGATTTGCGTATACGCTCCGTTTGTTTGTCCTACAACCTTGGCATTGGCGAATGCACCAAGAAGAACAAGCAGAATTACGGGTAAAATATTCTAACCTGAAGCTTGTGTTCCGATGTGTTGCAATTTCCTTTTTCAAGGAAAACACGAAAGCTTGGAAAGTGTTGCTACTTTTTGCTATTCCTTCGTGAATAAATTGATCGCACAGGCGAATAAAAAAAAAAATGAAGAGAATTCGATAACATTGGCGTTTCTTACGTGTCGTCGTTGGTATTTTAGATGACTAAACAATTGAGAAATTGCAGTTCGGTACTAACAACGCAGGAATCACAGTTTATCTTTTGCCGAGTTTCTATTTTCTATGCACTTTTTAAGTATGAGATTGTAATTTCAGTTCTGAGAAATGCAATTGTCACCCGGTGAGACAATCGACGTAAAGTAGTATTTAACATAAAGCAATGGATAAGAAACGATACGTAGTTTGATATAAATTTCTCAACTTTCATGCTGCAAAATTTTACGCTTCAAATATATTCGAAACACAAATACAGTAGTTACTTTGGTCATTTTTACCTTTTTTAGCAAATAGAAATTGTTGAATAAAAGAATAATAACAACGCAACGCGTTACAAAATAAACACAGCTTCCGACCAATATTTTAAATTTCCTGGAAATTTCAATAATACAAAAATAGTGCTTTCTTTTTTTTCGTGGTACGAAAACACAACATTGGTTTAATAATAAAATGAAATTTCTAGAAAATATAGAACGACGCAAACGTTGCAAACACACGAAATAAAAAGTGCGAGTTTATTGAAAACGTGAATGTTATGTATCTTGCAAAACTACATAAAAAAAAATATTTTCCAAGAAGTTAATCACGTTGAATTAGAGATATTTCATCAGAGTGCAATAAGACATTAGTTTTTAATTGACGCAATAAATGTGGATACGCTGCTGATCCTGCACGGTAATGTATTAACACATTCCTGTTCACGTAACAACCTACGATCAATTCACTAATCATTAACTAGTGAGAATTTATGCAACATTTATCTGTGTACCTAGAGCAAACATTTAAACGCCACGTAATACACATTTAACAGTAAAATGTTAATATTAAACGTTTAACGTACACGATGATTTGTTGTAGTCTCGTTCAAAAACATTGTGGTTTCTATTACATTTTCGAACGAAAATGATCGGATGTGACGCGGGAAAGTCAGCTCGCGATATCGAACTATAACGAAAAATAAATTTAATCTTAGATCGAAAGGGCTGATTTTACGGCCTATGTGTATTACACGTATTTTACTCTTCTCGGTAAGGACCACCCTGTATGAAAGATGGAAGAGTGCAGCGGAGTTAGCTATGCATCCTGTTCGGTGTACTACCGATGTTCGAGTAACAGCAGCGCTAAATTCTCCCATCGGGAAAACCGAGTTATTTCGCAATTTCAGAAAAGCGAAGAATTTTTGCCACGCAACGCACGATTACGGGATTTGAATAAATAAGCGTCCTGTCGTAGAAATACGTTTGGCGCCGAGTTGTTACATAATTCAACGTCGCTTCGAGACTAATGATAAAAGCAATTAATGCCAAGTGTCGTAAGACGGCGCCGCCCGATAAACTTTCTAGCGCTCGTATCAAAGATTGAATCCCTGGTTAAAGAACAGCCAGAGAATTGTAGCTGCTCTCGGCCAACGATGGATAACTGCGCGAGGCACCTGTTCGCGTATACGTACGCGATTTACGTACCACGATTTCGCGCTTCAGTCCATTAGCTTCTGAAAAATCCTGCGCGCTAGAAATACTATGATTCGATAAAACTGCTTTTCTCATACTCATGCATTTAGCCACGAGCACTTACAGGAGCTCGTTAAACTGGCAGCGAAAGAAGCAACCGTCTCACCATCCTTCTTGCGCCATAAGAAAATATACAATTGGAATACGCCAAGTCTGTTAATTTAATATGTGCGGCTGGTTTGGCCCTGTGCCTAATGCGTCAACAAGTGCAATCGGTATACCGGTTAAGATGAATCTTGTACGAAGAGACGTCGTAAATCGTAATGCACACAAGACGCGAAAGAATAAACTTTCGATTTTAGTAAACACTGTAGCAACACGAGAATATGGGCAGATTCGTCTCGTGAGCGAAGTATAAAATATCGTATGAACGTGTGTCCTAGTTTAGTTTCCTCCCTTATGGATGATCAAAGATCATGTTAACACCCAATAGACCTCATAAAAGATATAACTTAGAAAAAAACGAAGCTGGCACCCCGCTGGGGGTAGCCGCCCACATGCTATATTATTTTTTATTTATATTTTTTTTTCTTCACCAACAAGATATAACACTTTACCAAATGTCCGCAAGGACAAATTGTAAAATAACCAAAATAAAATAAAAAAAAAAAAAAAAAAAAAAAGATCATATTGAAAGTGTCTCTTGGTGTCTTGGCACATGACACTGAATGCTTTAACATCGATTGCATAGTGAAAGAAAATAATAGATGCTGAAAGACTTACCCATGGGCTTTGAAATTAATTGTTCTAGATCCTAATCTCGCTGTTGTAATTAGTATCGCTAATACCACTGTCAGATTTATTAGTACCAGTAATACTACGAACGTGTCTTGAGCCCTGACACTGTCTAACGCTTAGGAACATCGATCGACGTGAATCAGGTAGAATTTTAGACAATCGGAATCTGATCCTCGCCAGTTGACTGCTGTTTTATAAAAGTGGAAAAGTACAAACTGATTGTAAACTTTACGTATGATGGAAAGATGCTTCGGCTCTATATGCGGACAACGCTAAGACGTGCGGTAACGCGGTCGAGGCATAAGACGCACACTGTGACCATTTTCTTTAATGATTCATAACACGAAAGCTAAGTTATGTGGGTTATACGTTCGTAGGATGTTTTTTGCTTATTTTAATTTGTAGATTCATCTCCTTAAGTATGGTCATGTGTTCACGAATCGTATAGAGCCACATAGTAAGAGCTGCATAATGCGTGAAAAGCTATTCCGTAGGTTGCCTTCGTTTCACTGAAATTAAAAGTTGTTTTCATCCTCCTGTTTGATTGTAAACTTGCAGAGCTAATTTTTTACGAGAGTTCGGATAAGTTCGAGTCAAAGTTTTTACTATTTCACGTTTCATCGGCTCCTTGCGTTTCTTCGTTACGTGCTCTCGTTATTTCTTCGCAGGTGTTCGGTAAAGTTCAGTAATTAATGGAAAATAATGAAAAGCAGGTTGTAAACGTTAGCGAAATTACGTAGGAGATACTAGGAATAATATGGAACTTTAAACGATTCTCGCACGATTTATAGCAAACGTTCGTCGAAATTTATCGAAGATCCACGGGTGATTAAGATTCGCCAACGTGGATAATATTATCGAAATTACGCACGTGAGAAGAAATCACGACAGCAAGATATAAAAGTGAATCGTTCGGGTAATTGCGATTAAAAATATATTATATCCCACTCGAATGAATACAAACCGAATATACAGAGAGAACGCGTCTTTCTGTATATTGCTGTTTAAAATGAATTCAATTCGAATCGCGTTTTCAGATATTGATACAACTTTTAAGCAAATCAGTTTCCACGCTATCTCGCTTACCAATATCCAGCATTACGCGTGTTTGATAATCATTGGGTATTCTAGCGGAAGATATCTCATACGAAGTAGCAGGAATGTTTAAATGACAGGCTTATAAATGCGAACTGCAACGTACCACCTGGCCGCTGCTATGAAGCGGCGTAGTTTAGAAAATTATGAGGCGTTCCGAAACCTTTGATCTGCACAAATACGTGCACGCTACGCAGAATTATAATCAAGTGACGAAATTTCGAGAATTCGGCTGTGCACTGAGCTTCGCTGCTATTTTAACGAAGCAAAAACTACCCTGTGAGACCGAATTTTCTACCATTTCTCCGATAGATTTCTTGTAATCAGAGCAAACATTGATTACGATAGTTTTTATCGGACGATCGATGATTGCGATAGAACGAGAGACGAAAGAGTCGGTTTATTCTAGAAATAAAAGGGGAAATATTTTCTATATTCGTTTTATTAAATATTACTTTCATTTTAATTTTAATTGTTAAAAAGGACTATTAAACATTTTTTAAATTTAATAAATATATCGAAATATACGTAGGTGTATAACTCGGCGATAAGTATACACAGAAACCAGTTAACAGCATATAAATGTTAAATGTCACGTCGTATAAATGTCGAAAGAGTATCTTACAGACATTTTGGAAAAAGGCAAAAATGCGAAGTTAAATTTAATATTGACCATAATATTAACCAAAGGAAACTCATGAAGTATTATCTATATATAAACATTAATTAGCAATAGACGCTATATGAATACTTCTGACAAGATATTGCATCTTTGTATGAACTTCATCGCGTTACAAGTTATCAAATAATTTCACCAATATCTTTTTACGTACATTCTATGTAAACTCTGTTCAGCTTTATCAATACGTACGCTATAATAAATGCGGTGGTATGGAAATATCTTTTCTAACTTTATATTTCTTTTTATATTCCAACATACGTATTCAAGAGCATAGAAGATATTTCTCTTTCTATTTCCGCAGTTCAATTGTACAAACACTTTGTGCTCTCTTACCGTAAGTGTAACAAGACTCACCGATTCGAACGAGTAAAGAATAGGCATGAGATACTCGAAAACTCAAAACCTCTCGGAACATGAAACGTTTCGAGATCTCGAAACTCAGGTAAATGATATTTTATACGAACAGAGAATACCGAGGTGATATGATTTATTTAACGTAAGAAAATCTCTTGCTTTGTAAGCGTTATTCTCACGAGCCTTAGAATTGCGTATATTAAACTGACACGCTGCTGTCTTATAATAAAAAATGAGCCAAATAAGTGCAATCAGTGTAACAGTATCCTGTATATCATTTTCTTAATTGTTGTAACATTTCCGTAATACAAAGTTAGATTTGCTCTTCCCAATGAAACGCAGACACGTGTAAATCATAAAAAGCACCGTGAAAATCTTCTTTATTCTCTCAGGGATATTAATTCGTACCACCAATCACGATATCATAAGTTACCACCGACCTTTAGTTCTGACATACACTGTATCATATTAATTTAGTTTAATCGAACTATATCTTCCCGTAATTGTGCTATAATTGGACTGTATATGATGCGAGTTCAACGTGTATAGATATCAGAACTGTATAAATTTCATCAGACGATCACGATCGTTTGTATAGAGAAAAATAATAAATAAAAGATTTCTTAATTTTACAAACGAAATTTATTACTGTGTATGATGCGAGTTCAACGTGTATAGATAGCAGAACTGTATAAATTTCATCAGACGATCACGATCGTTTGTATAGAGAAAAATAATAAATAAAAGATTTCTTAATTTTACAAACGAAATTTATTACTGTATATGATGCGAGTTCAACGTGTATAGATATCAGAACTGTATAAATTTCATCAGACGATCACGATCGTTTGTATAAAGAAAAATAATAAATAAAAGATTTCTTAATTTTACAAACGAAATTTATCACTGTATATGATGCGAGTTCAACGTGTATAGATATCAGAACTGTATAAATTTCATCAGACGATCACGATCGTTTGTATAGAGAAAAATAATAAATAAAAGATTTCTTAATTTTACAAACGAAATTTATTACTGTATATGATGCGAGTTCAACGTGTATAGATATCAGAGCTGTATAAATTTCATCAGACGATCACGATCGTTTGTATAGAGAAAAATAATAAATAAAAGATTTCTTAATTTTACAAACGAAATTTATTAAGATTGAAATTCCTACGAAACGAATACTTACGAAAAAGAAAAGAAAGAAAATAAGCACTTGGAGTCTCGACAGATTCCAGATCGCACAGGGTTCTTGATCCGAGATCGGCGAATCGAAAAATCGGGTTTCTCGACGCATCTCTCCGTAAAAAATAATACCTCTGCTTCTATGTAGAGGAAAATATTAGAGTCGAGCAAGATCTGTAGCAGACCTTGGAACGTAAAAAGCGAACAGCAGAAATAACAATCACGTGCAGTGGCCGGAAGACAAAAAAAAGCTGATACTCTTCGATTTTAACCGGGCGAAAGCAGCGATCGGGTTATACCGCGCGACCCGTCGTCCGTGAAATCGAGTATTCCGAATTTTCCAGGCGAAGTCAACTACCTACGAACATCTATGCTGCGACATCGGACATTACGTGCAGGTGCTTCCTCGAGTAGCTGACTAAGCACTTCGTAACGGCCGATGGTCATTCGTTTTCGACGCTATCGAGCTTATGTGAACGATCCTTCTCGTGTCAAGTGGTCATCTGCCGAGAGTTAGGTATTTTAAGAGAAGATGAGCTTAACTGCCGGAGAAAGCAAGTAGCACATCCGCGAAGGACGGCATGACCATTCTCTATATTCGTTAAATATATATCGCCATCAACGTAACGTGAAAGTTATGCCCAGTTAAAGCTAGCAAGACGAATCTACGTTTGTATAATCCGAAAAGGATGATGACGAAAAAAGAAAGAGAAGGGGAGAAGAATGAAAGCAGCAAAATATCAATCGCCAAAGTTAAGACGTCGTTGATCCGTATGCTTGTACAGCTATTCGGGTCGATCTTAATCCTTTAATTACAACTACGTATAGAAATATTTAATTAATTCTAGCAACGTACAGAAGCACACTACGTATACATACGTATACGATTAAACAGGATTAAAAGCTAAGCTCACACACATGCAAATCCACGGATCTACATGGAAGAAATAAAAGTATTAGGTGGATGTAAAGTTCTGTCGGTTTTACGTCATAAAATATTACTAGTATTCTTTTGTACGTCTACGTGTTGTATATTTCATTCTAGGACGCTTTCTCATCCATTTCTCAACCTGTTAAAGATTAACACTAACTGTAAGAAATTTTTGCTTCTCAAAGTCTACGACACGTCTCATCCGCAAGTGTTTGATCAGTTAATTGCGATTGGTCCTTAAGCGAACATCTGCAGAGTGAAAATAAATAATAATAGTTGGCGAGTCTCTTCACTGACAGCTTCATTATCATACATTTGGCGAATATTTTTGTAGGTTTGTACCGCAGTGTTATTTTTCTCAGTGTCGTGCAATGACGCGTATGATTTTTAATCGCGTACGTCTTCTCACTTTGGATGTTGGCATAAAATAAACAGGAAAATCATGATTTATGTATTGTGCAAGCAGATTGTCTGTGGTTGTTACGTAAGATTTTTATAGAAGCTCGTCATAATTTATTTAAAAAAAACAACATACTATTGATAGCTGAAGCAGGAGCCGACAGATATTTTCCAGCCACGTAAGTATTGAAACATTTACCATAGAAAACATATTCTATGCGTTATACGAAACAGTTTCAAATTTCAGTCGCATCGTAACGAGACATGGCTGTCTTAATTATATTAACAAATTTCGAAACCAATATGAAAATGTATACAGAAGCTACAAAATATTTATTAATCGTTTTAAAGGTGTTATGGCCTCGTTGAATATTAAAGCTTGTTAAAACAATGGATAATCGAGCTGCTCAGAAGTCGAATTAATTAACTGCATAAATTGAAAAGTAACAATTGCAACTGTTTCATTTTCTCGCGACCAACCAACTTTTCTTTTTTTTAAACACTTCCATGCTAATTATGAATCATTTAGGTATTCGAATAACGAAACTCACAAACTCGACAAGGTACGAAGTTGGTCGAATTAATTTCTCAGAGGCTCGTTCCACTGCCTAAGTACTTGGCTCGACCTCGGTGAAATATACCGTTGCGCCAAATTTTTTTTTTTTATTTTATTTTGGTTATTTTACAATTTGTCCTTGCGGACATTTGGTAAAGTGTTATATCTCATTGGTAATAAAAAAAATAAAATAAAAATAAATATAGCATGTGGGCGGCTACCCCCAGCGGGGTGCCAGCTTCGTTTTTTTCTAAGTTATATCTTTTATGAGGTCTATTGGGTGTTTCCTTTTTAGTCTTCTTGCGATGTTTGTTGTGTTGCATGTTTCAACTGCCAGCTGGTTCGGGTGTGTTTCTACGTTGCGCCAAATATCTTAAAAATTTAATGTACATTTTCACACGGACCTCAAAGTTGACGAATATAAAAACGATAATCGGACTGGTTACGCCAATGAATTTTCAAAAAATTTCGCACAACACACATAACATATTCATGAAACGCTTCTACAGGTGTTGGAGCAGTTTCCTCGGCTACCGTAAATATTCGGCGATTTGATAAATTCCACGCTTTGTCCGATCGACGAGATCGCTGGAATAAAGAAGAGGCCTGTTGTTTTGATCACGAAGGGGAATATCGTCGAAAAAACATCTCGAGAAAGCAGCTTCGCCATCAATATGTGCAAGCCGTTTTTACGAGTTGCAAGTGCACGCATATAGACGCAGGATGCGCGTGCGGAGCGCAGGTTGCACACATGCATATTGGAAGGCTGGCTGCGATGCGGACGTGCTGGCATTTGGCATTGCGCCGCATATTATCCAAGGATGCACGAAATGCCTTGCCATTTGCACACGAGACACGCTCGTTCGACGTTGTCGCTGTTGTTGCGTTGCCGTTGCTGCTGTTTCACGTCGTCCCAGCCTCATTCCTACATGTTCAGGCCCTGTGACAGGGCGCGCTCGAACTCCCTTGTCTCGCCAGATGAGACAAATGCGTCCTTTGAATAACGCAAAACAACTTTGAAAAGTATCTCTTAAAAATTCTCTACACTTGCAGATGCCTTTGCCTGTTAAGACATGAACCGTTACGCAGGCCGAAGGTCGGCTCATTCGTGTCAAAACGTCGCCATAACTTACAACCCTTAGGTGTTGACCGGCCGCGCGTACCGTCCGAACCAGGAAGAACTAGAATTTTATTTTTCCCTCTTGGCGAAATTTCTATCCGCCCACATCAACATCAACTTTTTTCCCTCGCCATATCCATTTCAAATCGGCCGGTAGAAGTAGCTTCCAACCGTACGCGAAAAAACCATTTGCACGAACAGATGGATCAAAGAAAATCAGCAAGCCGATATCAGTTTCCTGTCTCTCAATTCCTCTTCTAAATAATCGCACAAAGAGAATTCGCGTGCGAGATACGGATGAGATTTTATTATCGAACCCAGCGGATTATTCTTATAGCTTTCTTGTACATTAGTTATACTCTGTGAGATGGATTACTTACTCGGTTAAAGGAATTGTGGCATTCGAAATACATATGTAAAGATACGTAATGGGTTTCGAGTAATTTAAATTGTATATACACGAAGGTTAGTAATATTTGTTTTATTCTTATTCATCTTCGATTATGTACATACTTGATCCTTAACCCAATTAAATTTTCTATATCGCTCCCTCCACCATCACGACTTAATTTCTATTTAACAAATGTATCATAAGAGAAGAAGATTTTTATTGGTTTTATTTTATACATCGATTTTACGATTAATTATATTTTTCACTCTAAGTGACATGACATCATAAACTTACGGTAAACTAGGAAAATAATTTACTACATAAGGCAGTAAATATAAGTGTGTGTGTAACGTCATTTCAAAAGCGATATTCTTTTAAACAAAGTTTAGGAATATCGAATATTAAGCGGGACGTTTGGACGCGAATGTCGACAACTTTCTAAATCTAATTTCCTTATGAATATTCATTTTATTCCAATATTTATTCCGCAAACATCACAATAGGACGTATAAAATTTACTTTATGTTAAACGTTTTTTTCTGAAAGATAATTTCATAAAGAGGCATGTACAGTTATTGGCATGATACTTGCAAAACATCAACGAATTCTCCGCAAGCTTTTCCTCGTACGAAATACTTTAGAAACAGAAATTTAGTAAACCGTGAAATATCTTCGGAATACGAGCGCATAATAATATTTCCGATGATAATATTTTGCCTGGTGATTACAGTGATTAGAAATCAGTGGCTGTTTTCATAGGAGATGCTTTTACGCGTTCAATGCACGCGTTCAAATATTGTTTGTTGATTCTATCGATCGTTCTACTGGAGGAATTTGAACACAATAGATAGTAGATTCTGCTTAGAGCACCATTAACCTGCTCCTCTTGTTAATTATTGCCAAGACATCGTGGACTTAATCGCGTTGTAAATTGGTGCAAATCCATGCCTACAGTTAACCCAAGGTACAAGTAATCGCTTTCGAATCGATCAATCATTCACTAACGTAGCAACGAATACCTGCTATACGTGTTTAAGCACCGACACATGCACACGTTGGATCGAGGAACCGTTAGAACGTTATCGACATAAAAGTTGATTTTCACATAATTAACAAACGAGCTAATTGCCGTAAAATATCATCGACGTCGTTTTATACAAAGTATAATAATCGACGTGTCGTAAAAGATTGAAATTATTTTTTCCTATAACGCAAGTAAATCGTATTCGGTTTCGCGTAATTACGATCTGCAAGGTAAATTTCTGCGATATTAAAAATGCGAATGAAAGCACAAAGGAAGCCGATAACAGAAATTGAACCGTTGTTGATCAATCGTTTCATTCGTCGGAACAATATATCGTAAATGAAATTTTTATTAAAATAATTATACGACAGAGGAAAAAACCTAAATTAAAAATATCCTGTCAAGGAGACCGGACGTAAATTAGCGATTAATAGAATCGATATAAAGTTCAAATTAGTGAACAGAATAGAGGAATAATCAGATAACTTGAAGTTTCCAAAAGAACTAACAGTAGCAGAAATAATGTAATTAACAACGTGATTGTTTATCTATTTCTTTTCGAATCGTACATAACTATGAAAATTGCTTACTCACCGTAGATCTCTCTTCGAGAACGAATACAGTCATTAGTAACCCTGTTCTAAAAAGCTTACCTGAAACAAAATAAAAAGAATAAGCTCATTAATATCAGCATCTACGAACATCTGTATGTGATTAGTATCATTCATATGTATAAACGTCTAAGCAGATCGAGTATCTCCGAGTAACTTTACAAATAATTATCCTCTTACGATTATTTACCACAGAATCTATCGCTCTCTAGCTATTTATCATCTGGCAGAAATAATTTACTACGATTAGATTTGATTTCCTTTTACAGAGAATATACATATTCTATTAACGAGAAGAAAATAGAATTTTCTACGCAAAAGGCAAGATACTATTGGTAGAAAATTTCTGATAGATATTTCAGTACGATATAGTTTACATAATATTTATAACAGAAATGAAAAGACAAGTTTGTACTATGAAAATAATTTCTAACATAAACTTTCGCTTTTCTACGATATATAAGAAAATATGTTGCCTATGATTGTACAGAGTTGCAAAATATTTGAACAAAGTATTAAAATTTTAATGAAGTTAGAGGAAGAAAAATACCTTATCTTCGCTTAAAATTCAGAAATTCAAACAAAGTTATTGCTTCTTATAATTGGTAACATGGTATTATGCGTTTTCGAAAATTACAGATAATAATTGGAAAGGTAACCGATGCCGTGTGTTTTATTTTAAGATCATCAAATATTTATTTCAAATTTTGATAAATGCGAGAAAAACGTCGCGCGAGTGTAATATTCATTCACAGACTGCGAATCTATTAATAGATCGATCGCCATACAGTTTTAGAAATCAGAATTATAACTGTAGGAATCACGAATGACGCAGCACGAGCGATCTTTTTTCTAAAAAAAAAAGTAGGTGAGTCTTTAATTTTATTCCGCCGGTACGTAAAATTACATTCAAATCATACGTCCCTCATTTCACCTATATTCCTGGAAAGATATTACACAATGGATGGCACGTGAACGTTCCACTGAGAAAACCAGGCTATGCACACGAAATAACATGAAAAATTTCCATTTAATTTCCATTTATTAATATGAATGTGAACGAACGTAATGTTCAACCGGTAGCGACAGTCTAATAGATGAATTAACGATGGGTTCGAACAAATGCATCATCTGCATGTTGATTGGGGTCAAACACCTGCGACTGATCTCCTTGGCAAACTGCACCAATTCATTCGTAATTCGCCGTGATGTCGTGATACCGGAATCATCAACAACTGGAAATTATCCACGACCTAACATATAAGCAAGTCATCTCTTGATCAATCTTTCTGTTGATATTAAACTTTCACGATTATCCATTATATTTATATTTATATACATAGTATAATAAGATGAAGATAATTGTATATATATAATAAATATATGTATTATATATATATATATATATATATATATTTGATATGTATGTGTATATTAAATTATATTGTTAATATAATGTATTTAGTGTAATATATAATATATGAAAATAATATATATTTATATAACAAAGCTACACAACCGTTCGAAAATATATTTATTTCCGAAAAGATATATCTTAATTACAAAATGACGAAATAAATCGCAATACAATGACTGTATTTTCTATCATCGTTATACCGCAGTTACGGTAGAATATTATGACGCAATCGTGTAGATTTTTAAAATTCAGTACGCGATAGTAAAATAGATATTTGTCACTGAGTGTTATACAGATATTTTGTTGCTCGACGTGCTCTTTATATTTAGATTTCTTAATTTTTGAATCACGGAACAGATGGAGAAAGTTCTTCTAGAATGAGAAAGATTTCATAAAAAATGTTAATACAGGTAATTTAAATCGAATATATATATATAGAATAAATAATTTATATTTATAGTCTGTTAATTGCATGAGAAGACTTCTCCTAATTATTAATTCGTGGTTAATTTATACACTTTGCACCGTTGCTACGAATCGACCAAAATGTTTGAATACTTATAAGTTCATGAAATATGTATTCGTTTGTAACTGCTTATCACATTTTAATATTAAACGATATTAGTTCGTTTTCCGCTTTATCTCTTACACAATTTTAATTTATTATAAATTTTATATTCATTTAACTATTACGTGTATAACAGAGCTCGTTGATAGACAAGTGCATCTTGCGTAATATCTATTTTGATTATCATAATGGGCAGATTTTTTATATTTCTAAATTACGATCGTTTTACATTTGCACGTGGATTTAATTATTCAAAATTTCGGCTTCTTTTAAGACGGAATAATTCCCCGGCAGATGTACAGTTTCATTAGTCAGAAAAGCTAGGACCGTGAATCATCGCTCAAGACAGAAGTGTACGGTATCGAGTGCAAAGGGTCGTGCGAAACAGGTCTAAAAGAAATACAGTTCATTTATAGGCCGGTGAAGATGACGCTCCATCGCTTCTAATCCCTCATTTCATTGGTAACAACGTACCACGATCCCGAAATCCTGCTGGACATAACGGTACCGACTATTCGATCGATCGCAATAAAGCGTTAAAACGATTCTATGTTCTATCAGACGTATACGTATTTCTACTCATTAAACAGATACGAATATCTAATGAGAGAGAAAGAGAGCCGTTACGCTGCAGCACATCAGATGAAATACACGGTACCGATACGATGGAAATACCGTTGCCAGGAAACGTTCGGACGGTGGGAGACAGATCGTGAAAACATTAGAGAAATGTCACAATTACTACGTTAACGAGTGTTAAGAAATGTCTAGCAAATAGCAAAACGGTACACTGTAATAATGTTTACTCATTTTTCCTTGTCCAGTGGCTGTACCGCGTACACAGATAATGTTTAGCGATAGATGTTAAATTTATCGATCGTGTTACGAGTAACGTACATTCTCAAAGAACCGTGAATGGTAAAAATGAATAGAACGGATACAAGAAAATCGTATTCGTGCGAACTTGTCGGAATTTTGTTGGAATTCGTACGGTAGGAGCGCACCGATTCCCATGATTTTTCGTTTACGTAGAAACAATTCACATTCAAATGAGCGGATTCGACTGACGAGAGTTCGCTCGATCCGACTAAAATTTGTTTCAAATAAACGTAGTTTCTCGGTGTTTGGATTTTTTATCGACCCATTAGGTACCAAGCGACGAGATAGTAAAATTCACGTACACCGAAGTTTATCAAAGAGACGCGGGCGAAATGGGCGAGGAATTAGAGGCAAAGAAGCAAGTGCTATAATTCGAAAACAGAATAGTACATCGCTGTGCTATAAGACACTTGGATTTCTTCAAATTTCGTAAGAGGAACTTTGGCGGAAGAAAAAGTTTTTTTTTTTTTTTTTTATTTTATTTTGGTTATTTTACAATTTGTCCTTGCGGACATTTGGTAAAGTGTTATATCTTGTTGGTGAAGAAAAAAATATAAATAAAAAATAATATAGCATGTGGGCGGCTACCCCCAGCGGGGTGCCAGCTTCGTTTTTTTTCTAAGTTATATCTTTTATGAGGTCTATTGGGTGTTTCCTTTTTAGTCTTCTTGCGATGTTTGTTGTGTTGCACGTTTGGAAGAAAAAGTAGCAACGAAAAGAAGGCAGACTTAAATTCTCGGAATTCCTCTTCGCCGTTACAACACCAATTTGATAGAATTCGATAATGCGAACTGATCGAAAGGAAATTACAAAGGAGATGTTGCGTTGACGTAACGTTGGTCCTTAACGCGTCAAAGACGAATTAAAGAAACGTTAAACGTTAAATCCGTGGAACATACCGGAGAATTTCGTAAGAGGAACTTTGGCGGAAGAAAAAGTAGCAACGAAAAGAAGGCAGACTGAAATTCTCGGAATTCCTCTTCGCCGTTACAACACCAATTTGATAGAATTCGATAATGCGAACTGATCGAAAGGAAATTACAAAGGAGATGTTGCGTTGACGTAACGTTGGTCCTTAACGCGTCAACAGGACGAATTAAAGAAACGTTAAACGTTAAATCCGTGGAACATACCGGAGAATTTCGTAAGAGGAACTTTGGCGGAAGAAAAAGTAGCAACGAAAAGAAGGAAGACTGAAATTCTCGGAATTCCTCTTCGCCATTGCAACACCAATTTGATAGAATTCGATAATGCGAACTGATCGAAAGGAAATTGCAAAGGAGATGTTGCGTTGACGTAACGTTGGTCCTTAACGCGTCAACAGGCGAATTAAAGAAACGTTAAACGTTAAATCCGTGGAACATACCGGAGAATTTCGTAAGAGGAACTTTGGCGGAAGAAAAAGTAGCAACGAAAAGAAGGCAGACTTAAATTCTCGGAATTCCTCTTCGCCATTGCAACACCAATTTGATAGAATTCGATAATGCGAACTGATCGAAAGGAAATTGCAAAGGAGATGTTGCGTTGACGTAACGTTGGTCCTTAACGCGTCAACAGGCGAATTAAAGAAACGTTAAACGTTAAATCCGTGGAACATACCGGAGAAAAGAGATTCTTATTGAATAACTTAAGAACCGAAGTACGATTCGCTATTATTGCGAGTGGCATTCGGAGATCTCTGGAGATCGCAGAATGTCCCAAAATGCATCATCATCTCTCAAACTCGCATCAGCACGGTACGTTTTGAAATTAATGCTCGGGCGTACTATCCCTTCTGCCACGTGATATGAAATTCCAGAGTCGAATAGATGCGTTTCCATCTGTAGAACCGCGCGTACGTCTACATACGCTAGCTTTCGACTGTAATATCGTCTGAGTGAACCTAGCACGAGCATGGGATTCTTCCTGCTCGATATGTAGCATCGAATAGCACCAGGTATTCGTGGATCGCGGTCGCTACAATTTCTACCGTGGCCGGAGTATAATTAAGGATGACCAATCCGACATCAACGACACAACTCGACCAGGGCTCGCGACCTTCCTTCCCGCGAATCAACTCTTTTCCCTACTGTCACTTGCAGAAGCCAGAAAGTTACGTCGACCATGAATATCAATTTCCTCGGCAACAGTTGCGGGAGCTTTCGAAGAAGAACGGAGGCTTCGGCCTGCTAAGTTAATTAGTTGGCGTGTACTTAATAGTTGCGCGGTCCTTTGTCGGGAAATGATGGCTTGTCCATGGTATCTTATTAAACGTACATTTTGTGGCACAATGAAACGATACTCTGAATCAAGACACTTGATACTTTTCCGAAATAATAAGTTTACATTGTATAATGTTGCACGTGAAAAAAGGAGGTAATATTTAACAACTCAAGTATAACACAATGGCAGGAGAGTTATTCAGAAAGCTACAATAACGATGATATATTTGAAACAAAGCGGTTCACGTTATATTTGATAGCTTCAAATTTAAAGCACTCCGGAGGATGATACACAAAAGTTTCAATATTTATTTTCCCCCGTTGGACCGTCCTTTACAAAAATGAAAACGCTACGAAAACTTGGTAGATTTGTCATGGGAATCGTGTTAACACATAGTGCTATGGATATCTATTGTCAGCTTATCGTTATTATTAATTCATTTCTTACAGTTTTATCCTACTTCATACGACTTGCTTTGAGATCCATTAAAGTTAGGTTGTCCGAAAAGTGTCTTTCTTTTACAGAGACGTCTTCTACAACGACGCATCTTTATACAAACATGAAACCTAATCTGAATTATAAAATTCGATGAAATAATATAAAACGGAAAATGTTGCGCATCCATAATTTCCTTATGAAACGAAAGAAACTTTTCGGACGACCTAATACAAGTTCATGAAGAACTTTTGGTGGAGGAAAAATAATGCCACTCTCAGAATTTAGAATAACGAAAGGCGGATGTTGCTAAGATATACGTAATTATGACAAACTAAAGATTGGAATTAATTAATTGGAATTAATTACGCAGCACCGTGAATAAACTCGACTCCATTTTTAGATCTTTCATAATATTACAATAAAAATTCACGTAATTTCGTATTATTATAGTATGTCATAAAAGATATAACTTAGAAAAAACGAAGCTGGCACCCCGTTGGGGGTAGCCACCCACATGCTATATTTATTTTTATTTTATTTTTTTTTCTTCACCAATAAGATATAACACTTTACCAAATGTCCATAAGGACAAATTGTAAAATAACCAAAATAAAATAAAAAAAAAAAAATTATAGTATGTATTGAAAGCAGGTTAAATCAGCTGAATATATTCGATTAATCAAGCAGTAATGCTTACGAATCAAAATTTTTTAGAATAGAAAGAATTATCTGAATTTCTTCCATGATCTATTCGTTTTTTTTTTTTATTTTATTTTATTTTGGTTTTTTACAATTTGTCCTTATGGACATTTGGTAAAGTATTATAGTATGTATGAAGCAAAATTGAAGATACTACAAACAAAAATCTTCTTCTTTCGAGGTCTGGAAGAAATTAATCTCCTTTTAAACTTGTGTCTTTAGCTGTTAAAAATATATAAACTCGATGTCAATTTTGTTACCTTTTCATTCAATGTTCAGTGAATTCTCTTAATTTTTTATTACTTCTGGTATCCACTAACTTATTTAAAGTTTTGCTTCGAATATCTGCGCACGCGGATTTTATTTTATTTTATTAAGTTAACCGATATTTTTTATAAATAGTTTCTTCTGATCGTAAACTGAAATTCCCCACAGGATCTCGATCGGGTTCAGGCTATGACTCAATGTTAGTCATCGTAATGATTCTATTGCGAAATCTTGGAACCAGTTTTTCGTACTGGCGAATTGTGCGAATAGGAACATTGTTTCGTTGAAAAATCGTCTTTTTGTCTTCTATTTCGGTTACGAAAAACAATAGTTCGCCGTGTAACATCTCCTGATATTTTACAGCGTTCAATTTATTCTTTACGAAAACAGTTTCACTTAACATATCCACTAGTTTCTTGGAAATATCGAAGAAACAAAGCAGAAGATGTGTTCATTCACGGCGCCGTGCCATCATTCAAATGCCAACTAATTTTAAATGAATTGCTAGAATCACGAGTCTCTCTGTTGACTTGGAACAATCCTCTCTATGGTATCTATAGCTTGACACTCAAACGATGTGAGACTAATGAACCGAAGAAGTACGCGTGTATGAAAGTAAAATGTTTCTCAGCGGTATGTCGATTGTTACAGCAGTCGCTATAATTTATGACGTTTACGATCGAATGGGAGCACAGACGATAGCCAAATTCGCCTTACGATCCTCCCAAGAGCGTATTTACTGAACGCTTCTCGAGAGAAGTGACACGAGTCACCACTTCGGTCAATTAGAAACAGTAAACTGTTTAATCTAATTGCAGTTACGCAAACAAGTTTTACGAGAGGACGATTTACAGAGCAAAAAGCGAAGATTTGTTTTGTCAAAAAATGAAAATTTCTTACATATACAGATAAATCTTTCGTACGATGTGAAACGTATCGTTTTTTTTTTTTTTTTTTTTTTTTTTTTTTTTTTTTTTTTTTTTTTTGGTTATTTTACAATTTGTTCTTACGGACATTTGGTAAAGTGTTATATCTTGTTGGTGAAGAAAAAAAAAATATAAATAAAAAATAAATATAGCATGTGGGTGGCTACCCCCAGCGGGGTGCCAGCTTCATCTTTTTCTAAGTTATATCTTTTATGTGAAACGTATCGTGTAACGTTTTCTAGTAAATTATACTGTGCGTACATGTTACAGATTTTAGTCGATAGAGCACGTGTTGGAAGGAACAAATAGAGTGAATCAAGGATACACCACAGCTACCTTCGTTACCACTTCACACCAAATAGACTCCACCGTCATTAATTTAACGTTGAAACATAACCAGCAGCCGCAATAGCGTTGGTTACAAGCGAACAATAAAATATACCTGAAGCATCGTAATATCATACAGTGTACGCCAAAGTAACGAGTTTAAATTATCGTTTGGAGGAATAGAGCTGCATATTTACTTTAGAATATCGAGCGTAGTAGATTCTTAAATTAAGCTTTCTCTAAATTTCCTTTCAATAGTAGTACCAGACTGCCAACTTTTATGCGTTTATGAGAATTTCAAAGACGCAGAAATCTATACACTGTACTTGATACACGAAAATATAGAAAATATCGGAAATATCTGTTGTAGTATTTAATAGGTGAAACTTAGCATTGCGTAGATGCAATTTTTAAAAAGCTACTTTTTAACCCCATTTTGTAAACGATTTTCAATAGAAAACGTGGAGGTTTTCAATAGAAGTATTGTAGTTTATTTCAGTTTCTATTCTTGTTCTTCAATCTTCTTACAAGAGAACCTTTAAATTTCAAAATTAATTGAGCGTGAATTTTTTTGTATCTCTCCATTAACTGGAGGCTCGATTGCAGGTATAAATCAATAATAATGCTCCCATTATTCGATTATATGCGAAATATTTATGTTCTTATACGTACCAGAGTAAATTACTGTTCGTGACTTCTCTTAGATGAGAACGAGATGTACATTTTTATTTTCATATCTCACATGGAAAGTAAAATATCTTGATAGTGAATTTAAATCAATCTATCTAAATCGTGGATTTTCATGCAAATTCATATTTCCGTGGAAATACGCTATTTCTAAACCTGTTACATTTTTCTAACATCAAAGAAACGTGTCTTCAGTTTGAACAAAATATTTTTTTTTTATTTTATTTTATTTTGGTTTTTTACAATTTGTCCTGAAGGACATTTAGTAAAGTGTTATATCTCATTGGTAATAAAAAAATATAATAAACATAAATATAGCATGTGAGTAGCTACCCCCAGTGGGGTGCCAACTTCGTGTTTTCTAAGTTATATCTTTTATGTAGTTATATCTTTTATGAACAAAATAATTTGAAGCAAATAATCTGTGAAATGAGAACAGAGTTATTCGATTATCAGAAGAATATTTCTCACGACTACATCGAATAATTCAAATCCTCCTCAATTTTTATTCCCAAAACTATGCTCAATCGTCTGACTGAAATCGACACACTTTCGACCTACAACACTGAAATAAAACGTCTGTAAAAGAGGGACGTTCAAAGTGAACAATGGATATTACAAGGTTACAAGCGTACAACGATAAAGTAGAATCGCACGTTACGAAATGGACAATACGTAATCGTGGTGTCTCTGGCGAACAAAGCTATCCATCGCAATAAATAATTCGTAGGAAATGAGAGTTACAACAATACAAGATACAAAGCCGAGAGTATGAAAATGTACAGGGGTGGAGGGAAAGCCAGTAGCTTTTGCCGAGCTTCTGTTCTCGTCCGCTTTCTCTCGCTTTCTTGCTTTTCACCTCGACGGGGCAGTTGGTAAAAAGAGGCGAGGCAGTAACAGGCACAAAACAGCCGGCATGGGCTGAGTAGATCTCCGTGAATATTCGTTCAAAAGGAAGCACATTTATTTCAGCAACGGTGCCTTCTGCATCTTGTAATAGGTTGGCCTATTGTGGCAAAAGCGGTACGCTGGCTGAATATCGCATCTGTGTGTATGCATGCGCCTGCATTTTCTATTCTTCTTTGCTTAGACCTGTTGTTCGGCGATGTCCTTGAACGTGTACCTACAATCCCGTTCATACGTATTAGGACGCCTGCTGAACTTGTAATGCATCTGTAGCGTCATACGCGTCTTAGGACGTTTCGATTCGAATCCCCCCTCCCCTTCCCTCTCATCCCCTCCCCCAAAATCCCACAACGCATAAAAGTAATACACCGAGGAGTCCTGTTTTGTGGCCAAGTTTCAGGACAAAATACAACACACACAAGAATACACAAAAATCACGCTCCAATGCGACTTAAACCCAAAAAACAAAAAAATAAACGCAAAAACCGAAAATCCACGACACATATTAGACCATGGCTACGTCGTACCGACGCGTATCGGTACTTTTGCCTAAACACACTATACTCAAATTCATTGTTTATTGTGAATCTCAAAAATGTACAAAAAATCAAATATTGGCTAAATAAACTATTAAAAAAAAAAAAAAAAAAAACGTTTCGATTCGAAGATGCCTTGCGTAGTTGTTTTGCCACAGAGGATTAACACTGTACGATGCACTCTGGATAAAGCAATTTCGCTGCTACGTATAACCGGCGACAAGTTCAAACCTTCTGGTAGCTCCTCCTCGACCAATATAAATAGACGGCTATGGTCAGTCGCGCGACTCAATACCAGTATCGAGTCATCGAGATCATCGGTCAAACAAATAAGAATAACGAATCAGTCTAGCGGATCAACCGCAGTATCGCGCAATCTTATAACTAATATCATCGAGCGAGCAACGCTTGCGATTAACTTTGTATTCTATATTTCAAAATATCTGTAAATATAGTTAACGAAATCAACTCGTCTCGTTATCAATTTAACCAACAACACGCCTCACCATCCACCACACATCTATTATCGATAGATATATTTTCGAGCCTCGAGTTTACGACGAGCCCAGATCTCGTTGAAAGAATTTCACCTCGGTTAAATAGTCCAAAGTTTAAGTCCAATTTGTGGAGCTGTTAACAGCTTATGATTAAATGACACTGTCCTATGTCGGATAAGAAAATACGAGGTTAAACATCCCACTATATGTATTTATTCCTCGATAATTATTCCTTAATTTAGTGGAACTACGGCTAAATGGAAAATACAACGTAGCAAGTTTCTACGAGAGTTGGTGAGTCGTCTCCAGGGACTCTCAAGATCTAGTCTGCCCTAGAGATTCTCAGTACGTATACGTATAGATACCGTACAGTATATTGTAAAGAAAAGGAAAGGGCACTAGAGATCAACTCGTACGAACTCTGTCTTTAACGACTCGGGCCACCTTTGCATCAGGCAGCTACAATTGAAATGACCAAGTCGTTCAACTAAGCAACGGAGGAATAGACCGTCTTCGGCTGAAGGGTGAACGATCTAATGGAATATTGAAAGTCATTTCAATTTGCTTGGCACTGTGTTTACACGGACGAATATAAACAACTTCGATCGACTCGATCGTTTGACTGAAAATTGCCTAACGTGAACGAAGCTTGGAGGTGATAGAGGCTGCTTGTAAACAACACCAAAAAATCCCATTAAAACAAACTGACTAGGTGCATACGCCGAGTTGGGCGTAGACAGACAAATACGTAAGTTAGACTCGATAAAAGTGATTGATCGTCCAACGATATAACGAAACATAATAAAATAGATATCTAATATGATGATTCATAAAAGATATAACTTAGAAAACACGAAGTTGGCACCCCGCTGGGGGTAGCCACCCACATGCTATATTTATTTTTATTTAATTTTTTTTATTACCAATGAGATATAACACTTTACCAAATGTCCTTCAGGACAAATTGTAAAAAATCAAAATAAAATAATAAAAAAAAAAGATATAACTTAGAAAACACGAAGTTGGCACCCCGCTGGGGGTAGCCACCTACATGCTATATTTATTTTTATTTTATTTTTATTTTTATTACCAATGAGATATAACACTTTACCAAATGTCCATAAGGACAAATTGTAAAAACCAAAATAAACTATAAAAAAAAAAAAAAATCTAATATGATGATGAAAATCCTAACACTAACACGAATATCAGAATTGACCGAATTGAGGCTGTTAAGAATTGTGGATCTTTGGTGCCGAAATAATGTTGAAGGAACATTGACTATACACTGGGATGTAATATTTAAATAATAATACATTTATTACAAGAAGGATTCCTCATATATTCTTCGATACATACTAGCACGCGTCTCAGTACCCTCTCTACACTCGACTGCTAACCGACTCTTTTTCCAGATGCTTCCAAACTCTCGCCGATCGTCATTTGTCCTGACAAAAGCCTGGACGCTCATCGACGCTTACACATGTATCTACACACTGATACTCACATACAAGTAACTCTAACACGCATTTAACCCAGTCCAGCACGAAAGATTATACATATCTCAACAGAGGCGAAAGGTACGATCGATGTAAACGAAGAAAACTGCTAAAAAACGAGATATTTGCAACACTACGATGTTGAACATACGAGTTCTTCAGAGTGTAACGAGGTTTTAAGCAACGTTCCAAATAAGATTTGGCAATGTTTTAACAATTTATCAGGTTTATCTTATTTTTCTGTAACCGTACGGTCCCAAACGAGCTTTAAAATAATCGTCCTACGGATCATCGGGTTTGTCTTATTTTCCTGAAAGCGTGTCACAATACTGAGATTCTGTATACATCACATAGAGATGACATCCCGGACGCACTCGCGAAACTGGCGAAACGAGAGTGGCAGCCGGCGGGTATCCCTTCTAATATCCAGCCTCGGCCGACTCTCGTTGCGAGTCCCAGTCAAAGGAATTGTCACCTCGTGAAATCGCGCTTCCTCCACACCCCTTTTTAGTTTCTCTCCTCGCGACACTGCCGGATTTCCGTCTTGCAGCGTAGTAGACGGTACCGTGTCGCAGGAAATAACTCCAGGCTCCGGAGGCGTTTCGCGCTGTCTGCCGCTTTGACGATTATAGAACGTGCGTGAATAACCCACTTATTTTCTCCAACCACGTTCGCACTTCAGTTTAATAGTCGGAGCAGCCGCAATTTCGAGAGTCTACCTATATATGTACATACTCGGAAAGCTACACGCGATTACACGCGACTGCCGCTTTCCCGTCTTTGATCTAGCCGGGGAATTAACTTGAAACTATCGCCTAACCGGTGGTAATTCAACGCTCAACAAAGTAACCATTAAACAGAGATACTAATACTTTACGGTTAATTGTCTGCCTACGTTATTTTTGCTGCTGCTCGAAAATTCGTGCACGCGTCGATCAATGCTCGAACGTTAGGAAAATTTCCCTATTAACGATAAATTAATTCTTCTTCTTACGGATTTTAACAGACATACGCACAGCGGATGAAACAAAGCTCAGAATTGATACACTATGAATTTTTATTTTTTCAGCGGATGAAACAAAGCTCAGAATTGATACACTATGAATTTTTATTTTTTATAAGTTTCCTACTATAAATTTTCCAACATGTTGGTAACAATCTTCTATTAGGTTGTCTTCTTTCGCAAATGTGTGTTTTACAACAGTGCACCTTCATACGTACAAACGTGAAACCAAGTCAGTGAAATGACGCGGTGTTTATCTCAACAGAACAAAATGGATCGTACGTAATTCGACGAAATAATATAAATCAAAAATCGTTGTGCGTTTATTATTTCCTCGTAAAACGAAAGAAACCTCTCGGACAACCTAATATTTTGTAGTACACGTATATTATATTTGTTCGTCTCTTATCGAATGTAAATCCACTTTGTAAAATTGTGGTGTACTTTGTAATTCTCACGTATTATCAATTTTCTTTCGGCTGTCTATGCTGTACAAAATATACATTATTTGTTTAATCTACAACTGTCCCGGTGTATCGATTTGACACACTTCTCTCGCAAAACATATTATTCGGTCATTTGTAGAACAATTTTTCTAAAACTTGCTGACTTTTGCGCGCGAATGGAATCCGATACGTTTGAAGGAAATTTTTTTTTTTTATTTTGGTTTTTTACAATTTGTCCTTATGGACATTTGGTAAAGTGTTATATCTTATTGGTGAAAGAAAATAAAATAAAAATAAATATAGCATGTGGGCGGCTACCCCCAGCGGGGTGCCAGCTTCGTTTTTTCTAAGTTATATCTTTTATGATTGGTACGTCAAATGTCTAAGTTATATCTTTTATGGGAAAATCAATGTGAACGCGTGTGAACGACAAACAGCAAAACTAATTATCTCTTCATTTTATCGGTATCTTACCACTGCGTCAATTTACGAACTTACGAAAATGGAAAAGGAACGAACGAGGATTAAAATCTTCTCAGTGGTGAAAATTCAATTTTGATTTCAAATTGAAACAATTCGTCGAAATGTTAAACAGTTAAAAATATTAATCGGGTTATTCGCAATAATCTGTCTATTCATTTGGAAGAACCTTTTCTATTTTATGTACAATTCGACTGCCAAACGAGCTGTAGGTATGAATTCCTTAAATAAGAAAATAATGCTGTGTAATATTTAACGCTTGCAGATGTCAATATTTTTAATTACTTCCACGGCACATTAGCTTTGAAAAATAAATTTTATCGTGTCAATATTTCACGACAGATTTAATGAAAAATAAAATCGCTCTGTCTACGTGTAACTTTGCAACTAAATTACATTTTATTAAAAAAAAAAGACACGTCCATATTTTCGAATAACAACGTCTTTGATATCGATGTTCCACCATCTATCATTGAACGTGACCTGTTCAATATAATTTTACATTAAATCATCTGCCACTTGAAATACTTTACCTCTTGTGTATTGTTACACTGATAACACCGATTGATAACATTAATCGTAAGAGTTAATTGATGCAATTTCCGATCTTTCTTTACCATTCTTTTCCTAAATAAACAAAAGGACCTTTAATAATATTTTAAGAAAGTCTTTCGATTTCATAATTGCGACATATTTTTATTTTATTCGGTAAAATAGAAAAAACACGCTTGGCTCGGAAATGACTCGAGAAACACAGTGGAATTAATTTCTGTGTAGATTTTAATCCATGTTCCACGTTTCACGCGATAAAGCGCGAAATATAGAGAATGTAAATTACAGTTAAATATCCCCGAGCAAAATTATCGATCTATACGAACCATTTTCGGGGCAAAAGTACGCAAACTGAACGCATTGAAAGCAGAGTACGTATTATCGTTGGTATTCATCTTTTGTAAATCATAACGAGCGTATTTCCCCTATCTACGACACAAATTTCTGCGAGATCCTTTCCAATACACAACCTCGATATATGCGCGTCTGCCTCTTTCACCTACTCAATAAATAGATAAAAGATAGGAAATGGAGGTCAAATCGCAGCAAGAGAGGATAAAAGCATATAGAAGGGAAATCTGTGAGCGAGCGGAGAATATAGTAGATATACATAAAAATCTTCGAGCCGATGATATTGCGGTTAGTAGGACGATCACCGGAGAAAGTTACCTTCCCCTTTCCCGACATCCCGCCAACTGACCCGCTGCTTTCTTGCGTGCTCGGAAACCTTCTCCGTTCTCGTCTCCCGATGTCCTCCTTTTACGATTCACTCTACATCTCGAAACGCTCCGTTTCCACTTAATTGCAATGAGTTTTGTACGTTCGTGTCTAAGAAATACAAATTGCCATCCGGACAGTTTGCGTTTGAAAATTTGGTGCAACTTGTTCGACAACGTCTTCGCTGAAGATCAAGTAGATTTTGCCAAGGGATTCAAAAGAAGATTATCCGATGTTTGCCATTGCTTTGCGGTGCAAGATACAGGAAATGAGTATACAAAGTTGCAATTTGACGGTCTGCAAAATTTGCTCGAACAAACGTTTCACCAAAGACCAAGTCACAATCTTGCAGAGAAATTAGAAAAATGGAACCGGAATCGTCGAGCGAGGTGTGACAATTATCCGATTTCCGTCATCGCAAGACGCTAAAAATAAGATGAAAATTGTCGGCAAAGAGACAATTATTATTATTCCAGACAATTATTATTTTCAATCGCAAATTCCTAACAATTATCCGGTTTTCGCTGTTGTTTCGCACTGCAAGCTAATGCAGGTAAGAAATAAGAAGCGGAAATTCCGGTTTGGCAATTCGGACTGAACGATTTGATGAAAATTCTCTTCGAACGAGTGTTTCGCTAAAGGCCAACACTGTTTTGTAGAAGAATCCGGATTAGCGAGAAATGTGTAACAATTATTTGAGCCATGGCTTATCGCACTTGAACCATCGCTTCGCTACGCAAAATAGTAAAAATAACAGGAAAATTACACTGCAAACAGACCATAGGATTGAAAACAATACACAGTTGTTGAAACGATTATTTTTCGATCGCAAATCTGTAACAATTATCTGGTTTCCGTCGTTGTTTCGCACTGAAAAATACTGAAAATAACAGGGAAATTATTTGCAAACAGATTCACAGAATTTGAAAACAATACGTGGTCGTTGAAGCGATTATTTTCAATCGCAATTTAACTTTAACACGTGTCAGAGAAGTACTCTTGAGGGAGTAACGTGTTTTAGGACTTAATTGCTCGCACATTGGCCTCCCATCCGTACTTCGTTCCGATGTAATCTAAATTGAACAAGGTCTCAGCGGATCGATAAGACATTGTATTCTGTCTAAACACTTTCCGTGACGTATACGAGGAACAGAAGGTAAAGCACGAACGATGAGATAGCTAAAATTCTTCTAAAGAATAATATACCTATAAACGTATATAAATGGTAATAGCGAGCGACAATTCAGTAAAAGAAAAACATTTAGCAATAATCGTTGGTAGATTTCAAATAAAGATTTAACGCGATAATTTTATGAATACATGTTGTTTGAAAGATAAAATATAAGGAAATTTTCTTTTTATGTGAAAAGTTGAGAAACTGTTTCGTTTCTTTAATTTCTTTTAATTTCGCCTGATTTATAACGACTCGTATTTTTAAGTAACGTTTAAACACGCTTGCAAGAGTGAAAGTATCGTTTTAGTATGCCAGATAAATTTCATTTTTATGTCGGTTTTACATTTTCCAATGTGTCATATTATATTTCATGGGAGTGTTAAAATAGCTCGGTAAAGGAAGATTTCGACCGAGGCACAAAACCAATAAATATATAGCGAAAATATGCTAACCTGAAAGTACGTTTTTATAAACAAGCAGTAAAATAAAATATCTTACGTATTTATAATTTTAAATATAATTTAGTATTAGTAAAAAACGGTGGAACGTAAATATCATCGACACGAAACTCGAACACGCTATCTGATTGTACAAGCTAGAATATCAAATATTTCATTTGTCAGATCAATTAATCAG
The DNA here is from genome assembly GCF_905332965.1 of Bombus pascuorum. NCBI lineage: Eukaryota > Metazoa > Arthropoda > Insecta > Hymenoptera > Apidae > Bombus > Bombus pascuorum. Next base: position 1,985,270 of record NC_083494.1, read on the forward strand.
ATATATCAGGAACTTTAAAAATTGATGGGAAAGTTGAAATGAAATATATTTGACAAATAACGGGCATTAGCCAAAGCGGTCCACTACTATACAAATTTCCAACAAAGTTTAATTCCAGATTTTCTAGAATCAACGACTCTACTCTTTTAATCTCTTCTCATAAGTTTTTAATCACTTGGGCAGTATTTTTCTAAAATTGCAAACTCTATACATACTGAAGAGAAACGTCCGCGAAGTTCAGAAATGTTCGATCGACCGCTTTATAAAGTTGAAGCTCGAACACATAAAAAAGGGTACACGGGCCAAGTTCTGCGTTTTCATAACAGGTAGAAAAGGAGAAAAAATAAAATCGTGAATAGCGTAGAATACCGTTGAATTTTATGAACGACATAAAACCCGGCAGAATTCTCATGAAGAAGACAGAAAACTATGCGAAAGCAGAGAGCTACTTCAAAGCTTAATGACGCTTGCCTGGCTCGCCTTTCTTTTTTCCTTATCCTTTCTTTTTTTCTTGAATTACTTAAATGACGTAACTCGGTGAACCATATATCCCTTCGAGACTTTGTCTTTCAAGATCGTGTGTATTCGAAAATCGCAAAGCTACAAAAAGCGCTTGTACACCGTTGTATTTATTAGAGCATTTATATAATAATTTGTTAGGTCAATTAGCAATACTTTCATACGACTGAAAAACTGATACTGCGAAGATGAAACGTAAAAACAACGCTAAAGAGCATTACATTGGGAAATAAGTTTGCGACAAGAGTAATTACTCAATTAATTTATGGTATATATTTATCCATTTAGGGCACACGTTGGTGCAATATATTTTATTATACTGTGTTGAGTATCCTGTGCGATATATACGTGCAAATGGGACGTTATAATCCTGTTAAGGTAAGCAATAAAAATATATAAAAATATACATATTGGGTAACGTTGCTATAAACTACAAACCATTAAGGACGATGAAAATCGCACTTTTCTACGACTTTCGGTTTGTAACTGTAATAAATCTGTAATTTTGTCCATCTTTCGATGCCTGTTGCTTGTTTCAGTTTTGTTGTTTCTTTATGTTAAATTTTCCGTACGTATACACCTGACGTAACTCTTCAAAATGTGTTGTTTAGATGTTCATTACAGGCACACGTAACAAAAGTTGCGAAGCGTGATCATTACATTTTTTTACTATTATTAGGTTATCCGAAAAGTTTCTTTCGTTTTATGAGAAAATAATAGACGCACAACGTTTTCTGTTTTACATTATTTTGTCGAATTACGTACGACCCATTTTGTTCTGTTGAGATAAACACCGCGACATTTTGCAGACTTGATTTCACGTTTGTACGAAGGTGCACTGTTGTAAAAAACACGTTTACGAAAGAAAGACACTTTCCGGACAACCTAATACTATTTGTTTTCTTCGCGACTCCGACCAAATTTATTCCAAATTTATTTTACGCGTCGCCTAGTCGACTGATCCTTCTATCCTCTGAAAAGGATTCAAATCGTTCGGTACAGTTTTAAAAAAGTTATCCTGTTTCGGAGGACGTTCGAATATTTTCGTGAGCCACTGTACGCAACTAGTGCGTGGCACACGCGTGGCTGATAATGCAGCAACGATTAAACTCGACTTTTCCGTGGCGATTTTACGTTTCCAGGCATAAGGAACATCATCGCAAGAAGACTAAAAAGGAAAACACCCAATAGACCTCATAAAAGATATAACTTGAAAAAACGAAGCTGGCACCCCGCTGGGGGTAGCCACCCACATGCTATATTTATTTTTATTTTATTTTTTTCACCAATAAGATATCACTTTACCAAATGTCCATAAGGACAAATTGTAAAATAACCAAAATAAAATAAAAAAAAAAAAGTTTGCACGTTTAAGACACAACAAATATCGCAAGAAGACTAAAAAGGAAACACCCAATAGACCTCTTAAAATATATAACTTAGAAAAAACGAAGCTGGCACCCCGCTGGGGGTAGCCGCCCACATGCTATATTTATTTTTTATTTATATTTTTTTTTCTTCACCAATAAGATATAACACTTTGCCAAATGTCCATAAGGACAAATTGTAAAAAACCAAAATAAAATAAAAAAATAAGAAACATCATATTTAGGATCCTTCGATCAAATCGCAAGATGAAGGATCAACTTGTATTTATGTTACAGCTGGAAATAAATGACGCGCGACTAAACGAGCATGCCAATTAGCTTCTTCTTCAATTGGAAAATAAGAGTACGTGTATACGGATAGGTTTTGCTGCCACGGTATACGCAATACCAAACGATATTTGCGAAACTGCCGGAACGAATAGCCCAAGCACAAGATGCATCGTCGTGAATGTTCGGGCAGCCTAATTGGAAAAATCTACGCCGGGATATCGAATCGGAAGATCGAGATTTCCAGGCACGTAGAACGTTTTGTTTCCGTGAAGAAAAATATATTTCCGTCGCGAAACGTCGAGTTGCCGCGTTTCGACGCAGTCGTACACCGTGCCACGTGCTGCGATTCGTATTCAACGAAAGGCGAAAAAGGAAAAGAAGAATACGCTGGCTTTCACTCTCTCTCGTTTCCACGCTTTTTCTATACTCCGCGAGAAATCGAAATCCAATTCCGTCGGGATGAACTCCCTTTCAGAAGCGGCATCGTCACAAAGAATTAAATCTCGTTTAGACCAGTACACACAACTGCGATACCCCTTTTTCAGCTTCGCTCTTGTCTCAAATTATACTATTTACCTGTCCGTGAAGAAGCCCATTCGCGCAAAAGCAACTTCTTTATGCGTGTACGATGTGGCAAGAAAGTGGAGACATTGAATCTCTGCTGGCATACTTAGCAACGATAATACTTTAAAAATATCTGCTCCTAACTAGACTGCAATCTGTGCGAGTATTTCTATGAACGCGATAGGAGCGATGGAGGTCCTAAGTAGAGATTTGTTCCACTTGCCAAATATTGTTAAGGACTTTCTATATTTTGCTTTATATTATATTGCTTTCTATATTTTATATATTGTTATCACGCGCACTTTTGCGCCTTGAAATTTCTCATAAATGCATATAAATACTCGTAACTAATAATATTTCGTCTTTACACGTTTAAACGTTTCTGAAGGAATCTCGCTTCCACGCGTTGTCAGAACATTAACAACGAAGAAACCTTACAACATCAAATTCTACGGTCTGATATACTGGTAAAAAATTACGATTATTAGTCTGCTGATTATTAATGCTACACTCTGTATATATATATACACCGCGGCACGTACATGAAGTACGAATCGCATGCAACGAAATATCTTTCATTCGTGTTGAGGTTGACTGATAGAGGAACGGTGGATGAATTTGTAGTAGAAAAATATATTGAAATAAGTATAGTGTATGCTGATGTAGATCCTCACTCTTACAATGTTACAATACAATAAAAGAAGGATAGGGAGCATCGTATATTTATTCGTATATTTACAGCAAAGGTCATTACCAAAAAGTTAACCTTGGTGCGAGTATTTCTATGAAAGCGATAGGAGCGATGGAGGTCCTAGGTAGAGATTTGTTCCACTTGCCAAATATTGTTAAGGACTTTCTATATTTTGCTTTATATTATATTGCTTTCTATATTTTATATATTGTTATCACGCGCACTTTCGCGCCTTGAAATTTCTCATAAATGCATATAAATACTCGTAACTAATAATATTTCGTCTTTACACGTTTAAACGTTTCTGAAGGAATCTCGCTTCCACGCGTTGTCAGAACATTAACAACGAAGAAACCTTACAACATCAAATTCTACGGTCTGATATACTGGTAAAAAATTACGATTATTAAGTCTGCTGATTATTAATGCTACACTCTGTATATATATATACACCGCGGCACGTACATGAAGTGCGAATCGCATGCAACGAAATATCTTTCATTCGTGTTGAGGTTGACTGATAGAGGAACGGTGGATGAATTTGTAGTAGAAAAATATATTGAAATAAGTATAGTGTATGCTGATGTAAATCCTCACTCTTACAATGTTACAATACAATAAAAGAAGGATAGGGAGCATCGTATATTTATTCGTATATTTACAGCAAAGGTCATTACCAAAAAGTTAACCTTGGTGTGTAGCTGTAGCTGAAAGCTACAAGAAACAGCAACAGAAATACTTATAGCAATAGAAACCTACTTATACCTCTTTTGTTTCTAGACTTTGTAACCCAAAACAAAATTTATATTCAAAGACACAATAATATGAATTTCTCCTTTTATTTTGAACGTTTTCACTAAATTCTATCACGTTGACTGCCGCGAAACCCGTATTCGGGTGTCAGCAAAGTTTCTGGTAGGGCCGCGTAACCCGTATTCGGGTGTCGCTTATTTGACTACTTGCGAAGGATCGTCGTAGGTATTTGAAAAGATATTCCAGAGTAAATAACAAAACTATCGAATTGTTATAAAAGTAATACGAAAATGGTTTATTAAACAAATTATTTAGAATGTAAAACTTTAAAGCATTCTATACAAAGCTGATGTTGGTCGGGATAATTTGGACAATAAGTTGTTGTTTTCTTTAAATTCTCTCGTATCTTTGATCAGTCCGTTCTTTTATCTGCATAACATAGTTTGCACGCGCGTCTAATGCTTCTTCCGGAATCATTTTTCCGAACGGCGATATTATGCTGACTCCGTCGAAGACAAGGACTTTTTGTACTTTCAGACAACCCTAATAATTTTCCAGCTAATGACTCTCTAAATATTCTAATATTTATATCCTTCCTTGTTACAATTTTGTAAACCGTCAAAGCGTTTACAGCAGAAATTCGCAGAAGGAGTTGAACGCCAAGTTTTCTGTAGCATCTGATTCCTTTCCTAATATTGGTGACATAAGAAACCATTTGGTCGGAATAATTTATACCACATTTTCCTTCGTTATATTCAACAACAGCTAGTGGTTTTAATATTGCGGACAAAGGAAACGAGAGATCATTCTTGAGACCACCACTTGAGCGACTCGCATTACTAAAATATCGATGGGAGTACCTAGCAGAGAACGCTTGGTACTGCGGCACGCGTGGCTTTTTTTTTTTTTATTTTATTTTGGTTATTTTACAATTGGTCCTTGCGGACATTTGGTAAAGTGTTATATCTTGTTGGTGAAGAAAAAAAAATATAAATAAAAAATAATATAGCATGTGGGCGGCTACCCCCAGCGGGGTGCCAGCTTCGTTTTTTCTAAGTTATATCTTTTATGAACGCGTGGCTTGACGGAGATTTCCTTGAAACACGCGTGGTAGTCAACGTGCTATTCTCTTCGTAACAGCAACAATCTCCAGGTCACGGATATACAAAAGAACAGGTGTAGAGTTTTCCTTCAAGTAATTACTTCAAGAATTCGGGTAAGCGTTTTACAAGTGAACTTATAAGTCGCTTTGAGAACACGTGGCACAGATATTGAAATTAGGAAATATCGTTAAGATAATGCTGTTTGAAGAAGCCAAGGTCGACCAAGTACGTAAACAAGTTTATAACGTCCGACCCAAAACTCGCAGCGCGAATAATATTTTCATCGTGTCTCGCCGTATTTCCTCTAAGCGATATTGTTTTGTCCCTCGAGGATCACGAAGAAAATTAAACTTTAGAATTGTCGCGGTTTAGAGAGATTATTGGGAAATTACAAAAGTTTGCCATCTCTCAAACTTTGTAACTCCATTGGCTTAAATAACGTCCGTCGAGATAGTTTAGAAGCGTTGATATAATACATTTTGAAGGGTTGCGTTCCATCAACGGTTTCGTAAAAATTCCCCGATCAAACTTATAAAGTCCTTGCTACCTGCTGGGTCCTAGGTGACGCTGTTCGACGTTCCCTCTCGGTCCATTTAATTGGCGCTTTCTATTATCAAGATCGCCGAATGGAACACGAAGAATGGCGTAAAGAAACGATCTACGAAGAATCGTTTTCCTTCTCTTTACATACAAATTGCTTCTCGGTGATTTCTAAAGTATCAAAGAATCTATTCAACGTTTCTATAACACAAAGGCAAATCCTGCGCATTCATATCGCCGGGAGGTACGCTTTGCTCCATGCGAAAAGTCTTATGCCATGGCACGAAAGCGACCTATCCAGAAATTTAAAATTCTCGCTGGCACCCGATCGCAAAAACTGGTTACCGGGCCCTCGGCGTATCAAACATCGACGGGAACTATCCAAGAAAGATGTCACGTTCGGTAAACAATCCTCTCATTGGAATCGGGAATCGGTAGAAGGCGGATCCGAGCAGTCATAGAAATTCAAACGAGCATCTATTGTCCCAGGCCAGGGGCAACTTTATCGAATTTCGCCTTTGTCCTTCGATTTCACAGTGTAGATTATCGCATCTTCGAGATACCAGGTAATTACGGGTATACGCAGTGAATTTAAAATGTCTTCGATATTATTAAAATTATATGGAGAAATGTTTCGGAGGAAAATTGAATGGCCTCGGAGGTCCGTATAATCCGACGTTACTCGTCTCCCCTGTAACTGGGCGCCTAAAGATCAAGAGGTCAACTTGTATTTTTTTAATATATTAATCGATACAGCTTGGGAACTTCTTCATAAAAAATCATGAAATTATATAAAAGAAAAATTAAAATTGCGTTTCTCTAAAACACCTTTTAGAAAGTTCTTGCAAACTTCAAAAGGAGAAGATGTAACCAACTAGTGTCGGACGACGGCAGCGCAGTGCTTTTCTCTACACCAGCCTCAACACTATCACAACTACTACCTCAAAGACTTCTGTTCGTTGCATCTTCGGTTTTACATTACGTTAAAATCGTATAAATCGTCTAAAAGATTTTGTCAATTTTTGTTCCGATATTACGAAAAATACAAAAGCGTGGTTAAATCTGTAATTGCTCGCGACACTGTATTAGTGGATTAGCGGATAAGTGTGGGATTACTCTGAAACGAACTAACTGTTGCAATGGGATTTGCAAACACAGGATGATACCGACTTTAACTATAGCCTATTCTTGAACTGTGGCGTGGAAAAATTGCACGCGATAACTCTATGGATTAGTTGGTAACTTTCCGCCCACAACTATAAATCCAACGATCGAAGATTTGTAACGTATCGAGACAATCCGAAGCCGCGGACAATTTGGACGATCGTTCGATTCAATGCAACGTCCGATAGATTTCGAAATAAAGGATGTTCAAGTAAATATAAGATGTCGAAATGAAAGAATGTTGGCAAATGGTACAGCATGCAAGAAGAATCGGAAACGAGCGAAGGGAATCGAAACGATATTTAAGAAAGCGTGTAAGCAGAGTGGTACGTGGTTGTGTAGACGGAAAAGCACAGAAAGAAAAGAAAATCAGAGGAAAAGAATGATCGTGGTGGCGACACACGAGTGATGGGTGCATCTAAACTTTTCGTAGAATAATGGCATCGCAAACGGAAACGACCCGCTTCTGCCAACGTTCTAGTGCATGTTTCAACGGACAGGAAGATTTCGAGGACAGTTTGCGACCACGACAAACGAAACTCTTGTGAATTGCGGCGTGAGAAACCAGACGAAAGGAAAGCAAGGGAAAGAGGGAAAGAATAATCGTATTATAAGTATTAGATTGCAATCCTCTTAAGCGCTTTCGGACGGACTATATGTGCTGTGCTTTTCATAAAGTTGCAACTGTTCCTCTGAGTTGCAATCTTGTGGACGCGACTGCTGTTGATAGTAGATTTAGTAAGCAACGATCGTTTAACGTGGTAAAAGATTTTACAAGATGTCTGAGAGATTTTATTTCAGCAAAATGCAGATACCCTATGAATAAAAATAGAGGAGAGGTTTTACATGGATATAGACTCGTGAATGTTTCTTTAAAATGTCATCATGAAAATAATTCGTTTGGTAGGTATACAAACAACATCCTCGGTGATGAACAAATTCAGCATCGGTTCTTTCGACAAGATTAGCAGATGTTTTTTTTTAATTTTATTTTGGTTTCTACAATTTGTCCTGAAGGACATTTGCTAAAGTGTTATATCTCATTGGTAAATAAAAAAGATAAAATAAAATAAATATAGCATGTGGATGGCTACCCCCAGCGGGGTGCCAGCTTCGTGTTTTTTAAGTTACATCTTTTATGTTTAGCAGATGTATCAGCGGATTTTTGCTTGTGGAGAACTTGGAGGAAAAGAATTAATACGCAATAGTAATTAATATAATAAACCTATCGTTATATATATACACTATTATCGCGATTATTAAAAAAGTGTATGTGCGTTTTATTAAAATTAATGTTGACTTTCACAGAGGCCTGATTATGCAACTCATTTTATTTTATGTATAGGTACTCATTTTATCCTCGTGCTATCTCTTCAAAAATAATATAAGAAATAATAAGAAATAACAATAATAATATAAATAATATAAGAAATAATAAAAAATAATAATAAGAAATAATAAGAAATAATAATAATAATATAAATAATATAAGAAATAATAAAAAATAATAATAAGAAATAATAAGAAATAATAATAATAATATAAATAATATAAGAAATAATAAAAAATAATAATAAGAAATAATAACAAATAATAATAATAATATAAATAATATAAGAAATAATAAAAAATAATAATAAGAAATAATAAGAAATAATAAGAAATAATAATAATATAAATAATATAAGAAATAATAAAAAATAATAATAAGAAATAATAAGAAATAATAATAATAATATAAATAATATAAGAAATAATAAAAAATAATAATAAGAAATAATAAGAAATAATAATAATAATAAAAATAATATAAGAAATAATAAAAAATAATAATAAGAAATAATAAAAAATAATAATAAGAAATAATAAGAAATTCTGAACACATTCACTGAAACAGAAGGAAACAGATCAACAATTCGTTGGGTAAACTCAATACTTGATCGAATATGAATGTTGCGTTTTTAAAAATGGGCAACAATTTGGAATGGAAGTGATATAAACAAAGTACGACTCTATATTTTAGCGAGTGAAAAATCAATCCGCTACTATTTCGTGTTTCTGTTAGAACTTTTTAATACAGCATTCACGAGTCTCTCTGTTTGCATAGCATATTTTTCTTCTATGTTGATATTTTATGGAATAAATCCCCGTACGGAAATTTGCGAACGAACTCATTGATAGTGAAACGAAAACTATTTATACTTTTTTAGACCGACGTACCCTTCGTTTCCGAATATTCTTGCTTGCTTCTAAAATATGAAACAACAGGGAAAAATAGAACGCGGTATCGTAGAAACGTTGCATTAGCAGCGTACGAATAGCGATTTACAGAGAAACATAAAGAAAATTTATACACAGACTTGAACGGAGATTAATTCAAAGTACACAACCGACGTCCTACTTGAAAAAGTATGTTCGCCGCGCGTACGTACAGCGATAAACGAGGCAAGCTCCGTTTGCTGGCAACGATAATTTCGCGACTGAAATTTCAATCGATCGATCGGAATCGCGATGAAGGTGATCGGCGCCATATCCGGGATGGCACGCACACACAGAAAAATGAATATTCATCTTGGCCATAACGCGCGCGTCGACAGCTTTGTTGCCGATCGGTGATTATTGATTCGCGTCACGCCCGCTGGAATTGGCCGAGAGAAAGGCGAAGGGAAGCGGAGACAGGACGAAAGTATGTCCATAAAAAGAAAAAAGAAAAAAGAAACGGAGGAGGCAGGGAGAAAAAGCGGAACAACCGATGAGATACGCGTTAGCCTCGTAAAACGCGATACAAAATTACCGATAAATTTTGAGAATAGCACGCGGCCGGAAATTTATCGTGATTGATAACGCCCGTGCCATTCGTTATCTCGATTTTGTCAGCTACTGAGGAAAAAACAGGTCTCGCGTTACTTTTCCATCGGTGTCCGCTACGATTTATAACATTGCAAAACCAATAGTTCGGCTGCGTATTTGACAAAAAGAACTCCCAAGGACGCGAGTTACGAGCCACTGTTTTCGTGTCTGAAAATCTGGCGTTGCTGAAATTTATCGCAACGTTTTCCAACGCGTAATTAACACACGCGTGCACGATGCCGCGCGCCTCCAATTTCTATGAACCGCGAACCACGAAACGGTATAGGTCATTTACGATAAAGGCGTAGGCGATCGAACACAGCCTTATTTCCTACGTGCATTAACGCAATTGCAGCACTCTACACGGTCTATGGGTGATTTATGGTGCGATTCAACGGTATCCTGTCCCTTTTGAATCATCATCCTCTTGTTTGTTTCGACGTGGTCCTATCCAACCTTCGATGTATCCGCCGCTATCTCCGCTAGAATATTTATAACGCAAGGGCTACAATTAAACGAAGATTAAAACTTTTTAACGACGTTACCGGCAGCATTTAATAACGCTGCAGCTAATTTCCATTATTTAATCACTACAGACGCTATAATCTTCGACGATTCAATTAACGTTCGTACGAGAAAAAACAACCAGGTACGGTCGTTTTCTGTTGCGTTTTTCTCCAAGTAAATGCGAGCAAATAGTACACAGGCAACGACGCATTACCTTCTAGCGTTTTCTTTGCTCAATTAGATGCGATAACGAGGCCAATGAAATACGCCAATTTGTCAAATACGAGAATAAGTTTGCTCTCTGCGTTTCCAATTTCCAAAAGCCAGCTAAAATTTCGCCGTACAGCGTGAATCGAGGCGAATCGCCACCGACGCTGGTAATTACTTTCACAGGAAATTAGCGCGATCAACACGCTCGTCTTATCGCCCTGCCGAGCTACGAAACGGACGACGATTGAAAACGAAAGGCAAAAAGATATCCCATAAACCGTCGTCACTGTGCCGTGTACCGTGAACGATTAAGAAATTGTTGACTTTCTTGCAATTTCCTAGAAATTCTCACGACACGTTATTTAGTAGATTATCCGCACGTGATTCGATTTTTGAAGAGCAGAGTCTTACCAGCACGCAGATATTCATCTTCAAAGTTGAAATTTTAACGCGTAATTCCTATAGCAAGTCGCTATTAAATTGCGGACAAACAGTTCTTACAACGTTGTTGACGAAACCAATATGTTGCGTAAAATGGATAGAAGAATATGTTTTTCCAACTTCAGTTCCAACCTCGCCGTTTTCCAACAAAAAGCGCGAAATTTGTAATATGCCGATTTTTTTTTTTTTTTTTTTTTTTTTTTTTTTTTTTTTTTCATAAAAGATATAACTTAGAAAAAACGAAGCTGGCACCCCGCTGGGGGTAGCCACCCACATGCTATATTTATTTTTATTTTATTTTATTTTTTTTCACCAATAAGATATAACACTTTACCAAATGTCCATAAGGACAAATTGTAAAAAACCAAAATAAAATAAAAAAAAACTTAGAAAAAACGAAGCTGGCACCCCGCTGGGGGTAGCCACCCACATGCTATATTATTTTTTATTTATATTTTTTTTTCTTCACCAACAAGATATAACACTTTACCAAATGTCCGCAAGGACAAATTGTAAAATAACCAAAATAAAATAAAAAAAATGCCGATTTTTAAGATTCTTAAGATTTTTAAGGATTTGCAACCTCGCTGTATCGTAGCGCTGTACGGCAGAGAATAAGTAAATCGATGGAGCCACGTAGCGAAACAGCAGTCGCTTGTATATTTTTTACGACGAAGGAGATGCATGCGATTTTGCGCGATTTCAGTTCAATGCAGTAAATGAACGACTTTCCTCGCTACTTTTGATTCAAGCAATAGAATTGGTTTCCGTACAACGACTCTGATTGCTCTCAGTCGCTTGTACTGTGGTCTTCGGTTCATCCTTTTGTACTCTCGATAATTTCCAATAATTCACTGATTAACTGATATCGATAGCGCGTATTTTTCGCAATCGTATTTCGCTTATTCTTCGCGTACAACGCGTCAAATAATGGAGATAGCATTGAAGAGGAAAAATGGAACAGAATTCTTAACAAGAAGCAATAGATGGCGAATGCGAATGCATTATAATCCGCAAGTATGGAGGATGATACTTAAAATACATCAAAAGAATTAACGTAGGAAATGAAAAATGTACGAATTAAGAGATGGAAGTTCTTATGAAAAAAGCACGGATACCTGCTAATATCGTCTGTATTCACTGCAGAAAGAAAGAAGTAATAAAAAAGGAAAGAAATATTTGATGGATTTTATGCCAGTTCGTTTAATTATTTCTTTACCAAATGTTCTATAGGACGTACGTAACATTATTCCAGATGATTAATTAAATTATTTTTCTAACTTGCGTCGCGTGTTTTCGCATATTTATGACAAAAATCTATACAGACCTGGCTCACCATTAAACGTAATTTCCTATACCTACAATGTAATTTCCAGAGCATCCATTACCATAATTCAAATTGAACGTTTTCTTTATCTCAGTACTGTCTTCTTCCGCCTCTTGTGCGTGCTTTTTTTGCATTAGAAAAATAGAAAACGTAAAATTATGCACGCGATCCGAACGCAAATACACTTACAGATAATAAAAGTAAAAGAAAAATTCAAATTGCGCTACGACAAATAAAACCAGTAAAAATTGTCAACCACTTTCTTCCTCTCGCTTTCCATCGTCTCGTTTTTCGATTTCCACGTCTTATTGTTCGACTCGTTATATTTTTCCTCGTAATACGACGAATAATTCTCGATTGCCAGCAACGAAGACTCGCAACTAAATTGCTACGTCCATTAAGCATCGTTTCGGGATCTTAGATCGCGGAAGAACAATGATCCTCGTGCAGGAAGTTCGAGGGAGGCACGAGTGGCACGATCGTAAAGCTAAAAGAAGATCGTTGCTTGACAAGACCGTTAGCGTGACAGGTGAAACTCTGAGCCACAGCGTCGTAAAATCGCGTCGGGAGAGAGTAAAACGTTCCCGTGGATTATAAATGAGGTTTCGCCTCGCTTTCTCAGCCCTCTAACGCGTGTTTGTCCTCGTCGACTCGCGACTGTCAGCCAGTTAGGCATCGGCAACTTGCTTAATCGATAATTACAAACGATCGTTGATTACTCTGATAATCGATCGTTGTGTGCAGGTGTTGGAATACCGAAGCCAATCGCGTGTCTCTAATGTACACGGTGAGGCAAGATTCGTCGTTTAATCGAAGCGAGCAAGATTCCTATGGTTCGAAATAAGACACAGTTACATCGAAGGCTTCGTTCTTGAGAGAATCGCGTCTGAAAATTTGTCAAGTATGCGCTATCGCTCATAAGCGTCCGGATATCAGGTCGATTTGCATAACAGCAACGGTATATGTAGTGGATTAAGTTGCATCAAAGGGTAGAAATTAATGACGAATCGAAGACTTGTCGTAAACGAGAACAGATTTTAACTGTCTTCCTAACAACTTAGAAGATCCTTCTGCTCTGAGCTAGCTTTTTTTTTTTATTTTATTTTGGTTATTTTACAATTTGTCCTTTTGGACATTTGGTAAAGTGTTATATCTTGTTGGTGAAGAAAAAAAAAATATAAATAAAAAAATAAATATAGCATGTGGGCTTATATCTTTTATGAGGTCTATTGGGTGTTTCCTTTTTAGTCTTCTTGCGATATTTGTTGTGTTGCACGTTTCAGCTGCCAGCTGGTTCGGGTGTGTTTCTATTCTTACTCTGTATCTTGTTGCGATGAGCTAGCTTATAATTCGAAAATTGAACGTACAGATTCAACCCTCGAAATACCGACACACGCTCACGAATCAGCCAGTATGATACAATTAAAAGTTGGCAAATGATAATTTGAAACAGTGTTCAATTAATATTTCCTTAATTAGGGATTATACACACGTGCTAAAGGGAAATGTCGCTTAATTAAACAGAACGTTTTCTTATTAGTATTGTAATAGGGGAAAGGGAAAAAGCTGCTCAAGATAAAACAGCGTTGAATTTGCAGATACTAGAAATGAAACAACCGATCTAAAGAAACGAAGAGGCGCTCAATGAGAAGATACGGTAAAAAATGTGTATTTTAAATGAGGCATTTTGCAAGGAAATTCAGACAGTTGGATGTTCGTTTGAACTTAATTACCAGCGAATGAATTTCTCGATAATTCTTCGCACGTATTAAAATATTAATTCGTTATCAGTCATCTTGTCGTCGACATTTCTAATCGCGTAAATCGTTTACAGCGAGATGGAAGATACAATTAATGGCCTAAATGATTCGCTATAAAATGCAGCGGATAATAAGACTCGCATAGTAAGACACCGCAGCATGTAAGCTGCTTATGCAGCTTTTACACTGTTTTCTATCTGGTTCTACTGCTCAAGAATTTTTTTCTCTTTTTCTTTTTATTTTGGTATTTTTACAATTTGTCCTGAAGGACATTTGGTAAAGTGTTATATCTTATTGGTGAGAAAAAAAAAGAAAGAAAAGAAAATAAAATAAAATAAAAATAAATATGGCATGTGAGAGGCTACCCCCAGCGGGGTGCCAGCTTCGTTTTTTCTAAGTTATATCTTTTATGAAGTTACACGTTTTTTTGCTCAAGAATTAACTGCAGACTGTCTGCGTACAATCGTTTAGCTTGAAGGAAAGAGAGGATACGAAATCACTGTATTTTAATCTACATTTACTGCATATTATTATATCACAATAAATGGGAACTGTACGTTGAATAAGTTTAAAGTCTAAAGAAAAAGAAAGCAGACTAACGTAATCCTGGCAATTTGCTATTACCGGGAAATCCAAATTGATAATTCTTGCCAGGCTGTCATTGCGCCAGTCGTAAAATTATCGTGTGTACTGCAAGATTCGATTCGTGTTGACGCCGAACGAGCCGCTGACAGGCCAAAGAGTTTAACTCCGCTTTGTGAAACTTTGGAAAGTTTAATAAAATTGAAGTTAAAATAATTGTTCGCAAACCAAAGCTCTCGATTGCTGCGTGCCGTATGAATTTTACCGATTTTCTCTACTTTTTCTTTCGCGCGATTAACCGACTTTGCGAAAGAAGCAGTCCAAACAACAAAATGGAACTACGTTAAGAGGAACAATAATGAAATCCAGCTCCTTTCTCGTTATAAAATTTGACAGGCGTATACCGTTTCCTTCTCGACATGACTGTTTCTCGAAAGCCTCGAACAGCGTTAGACGAAGCAGCGTTAAAAAGTATCACTGCTAAACGTGGCCATATGAATAGAGGTATAAACCATTTTTCATTCATCGAGCTGACGTTTCAGCAGTTGAGGTTGTCAGAAAAATTCTTCTTTGTATCGGCACAAAAGAGCGAGAAAAAAATTGTTCGAGAGATTTCAAGATTTCAAAGGTTTCCCATAGCGGTTTAATCGAAATCAAGGATCTGCCCGAAACTTGCACTGCTGCGAATTCATTCGTGTACGCATTACAGTCGACATTATTTCCCATCGTCGGTACAAGCACGTCTGGTGTTTAAAAGCGCAAGTGCACTTAAGTTTGTGTCTGAAACGCTTTATCTTTATGGCTCTTAAATGAAGAAAGCAGGAACAGGATGTACGGACAAAGGGATCGAAATATGTCCTTTTGTAGCATTCCACCATGCATAGTTTCATATCTGTCTTTGTTCATACTGCAATTTCAGGGTAAAAATCACTTAAGAGGACGTCGGGTAACAGAAGATTTTATCCGTTCCATCGAAATCAATTAAAGCAAGGAGCGACGTGTCGTAGGAAAAGTTAGATCGATATTCATGTTCGATACTCTCATCGCTCTATGCGTTAAATTTTTATTACCAAACGTAGATCGGTGTAATATTTCATTTATTTGTTGCACGTATTTATTCGCTGGCAATTAAAAAATATAGTCACTGTAAGTTCATTCGTTATTTTAGTATAATTCCACGGACTTAGTCCTCTGATCAAGATTTAGAAGTTTGACCTAAATTGTACCACAGCAGTGCTTGGTCAGCGTCTTATGTTTAAATAATTTTCCAGCACGCCTTTCGACTATGTTATAGTTATTCTCACTTATATATCTATTATCTTATACATGTAAACAAAAATCGATGATAAAACATGTTTGTATCGGCGTAGTAAATTTGGTCATTGAGCTGTGTCCTCGCGCTTAAGAACAATTATTATTTAAACGTTACTGATATTTCATTAATCCTACAATGTTTTCTTAATTACGTCTTAATACTTTGCTAAAACTTTTCTAATACGAAACAAGTTTCCAGAGATTATATTTTCGCTGTTTAATAAAACTTTCTGCGTATATACACTTCGATCATGTTATATTCCATGATATTTTCCATTCGATTTTATTATAAAGACACCATTGCTCGTTTCTCTCGAGATTCATCAATGTTAATGTTTTCGCGATTATTAGAAAGTCAATGAAACGTTAACTATAGAGATTAGATTTACAGTTACGTAACGCGGTGTCTTTAAGAAAGGAGAAAACTTTTGAAACACTGTCACAGAAGTTTTTATTTAAAAATTTCCTAATGTAAAATTTAGCACCAGACTTTCTATATTCACCTCCGCTACCTGCATACTTGCAATTTCCAGAAACTTTTTGCGCTCCCGGAATGTTTTCTATCTACCTATTACCTACTCGAATTCAGAGAACGGTAAATTAAAGAATAGAAAGTAGATATTACAGCTCCTCGAAACAATTGATTATTCTTGGAAGCGAGTTTTATAAATTGCTGCATTTCTCAGAAGCAACTTTTCAATATTTGAACACCATAGGCATCTCGATATTTATATTTCTATTAGTATAACAAACAGCTATTTATATATGCAGGCCATTCGCTTGAATAAATTTATCTACGATTATTATCGTTCTTGAAGCTACACTTGCAGCCTTTTTAGTGATTTCGTTAGTTAAAAATGATTCGACCGAACCGAAAACTTTCAACATTTTCTTTAATCATTCGTAATTCGAAAACTAAAGTACATTTGACGTACCAATCATAAAAGATATAACTTAGAAAAAACGAAGCTGGCACCCCGCTGGGGGTAGCCACCCACATGCTATATTTATTTTTATTTTATTTTTTTTTTTCACTAATAAGATATAACACTTTACCAAATGTCCATAAGGACAAATTGTAAAATAACCAAAATAAAATAAAATAAAAAAAACAGAAAAAACGAAGCTGGCACCCCGCTGGGGGTAGCCACCCACATGCTATATTTATTTTTATTTTATTTTTTTTTTTTCACCAATAAGATTTTCATTTTACCAAATGTCCATAAGGACAAATTGTAAAATAACCAAAATAAAATAAAAAAAAAAAACTTAGAAAAAACGAAGCTGGCACCCCGCTGGGGGTAGCCACCCACATGCTATATTTATTTTTATTTTATTTTTTTTTTTCACTAATAAGATATAACACTTTACCAAATGTCCATAAGGACAAATTGTAAAATAACCAAAATAAAATAAAATAAAAAAAACAGAAAAAACGAAGCTGGCACCCCGCTGGGGGTAGCCACCCACATGCTATATTTATTTTTATTTTATTTTTTTTTTTTCACCAATAAGATTTTCATTTTACCAAATGTCTATAAGGACAAATTGTAAAATAACCAAAATAAAATAAAAAAAAAAAACTTAGAAAAAACGAAGCTGGCACCCCGCTGGGGGTAGCCACCCACATGCTATATTTTATTTTTATTTTTTTTACCAATAAGATATAACACTTTACCAAATGTCCATAAGGACAAATTGTAAAAAACCAAAATAAAAAAAAAAATTTGACGTACAAAGTCTTTTACTTGTTTTAGATTCACCAGCATTTATGTCGTTCTGTATATTAGAATACCCAGCAATTTAAATATGAAAAATGTTCTACTCGTATTGGTGTTTGTGTACGACACGTACATTTCATTATAGCACTGACATATCACAATTTTCAAAATTCTACAATTATTTTGATCGACTGGCGAAACGACACGCACGAAGAAAACAAATCGATTGATTCTGCTGAGTGACAAACCCGAAGCTCCTCAGCTTTTAATTACAATAATTCATTTACACAAATGACTATCTTTCTGCATGCATTAGGACTTGGAAACTGTGATATTCTCGCTGCTGAATTATATCGATTGTTTTGCATCGCACTTGGAAGGAAATCTGCAGGTTCGAACTCGGTTAAAAGGTGTTGGGGCAACGAGCCTCGTGAAACTTTCTCTTCCGTTCCTCGAGTTCCTCGGCTACCGATCAAAATTATTTATTCGCGTCATCGACGATCTTCCTGCGTCCATTATTTTGCCTCGACTTAGGAACTAATTAAATAAAGAAACTACAAGTCGGATAAACCGATTTACGACAAATTGGAAATTAATTATTTTGCTTGAACTTGAAAGATCTGGCGGTTTGCGATCGATTGAAAAACGTTCGGATAGAAAAGCGCCTGGTGAAACTTTACCTGGGACGGTAAAGGGATCGGTGGCACGCAAAACTGGCAGCCGGGCCAGCCGAGATCGGAAAGATGCCGAGAAAAGAAGAGAAACGATAATGAGAGAAACTGCAAGGTAGAACGAAATTCGAACTATCTTTCGCTGTTGTTCGTGCAGTTCGAAGGAAACGCCCTCTCTGGTCGCAGCAGCAACAAAACGTGGGAAAGAGCGGTGCCGGTTAGTTCTCAGAGATAAAGAGTCTCGTTTATAATAGCTGCTGCCCACTGGCCACATTCGCGTCTCTGTTCGTCAGTGTGCGTCGAGCGAATGCCTTATCGTTTGATTCGCTTCGTTTGCCGAGTTCGCTAGCTGGTAGAGAAAGGCAGGAAATCGCGTCTGTGGTTAGGCTGGTGAACACGTGCGCGCACATACGTCGACATCACTCGCCAACTACACGTAACAGAATTTGTTGGATGCAACGGATTCCACGTTGTACTTCGCGCGTCGTTGATCTCTGCACGGGACCAGCTGAGAAAGTTGGAGACAACCGACTACTTAAGTAGACTAATCGCCCTCTCCACCCGTTCATTCGATCGCATTGTGGGAGAAAAGTTGCGAGCGCGTTAATTACAGAGAAATTATCGCACGGGTAGCTTATGGGTAGATTATTGTCGCGGAGAAAGCGGTTTCTTTTCGAAACGCAGCAAACGGGGTTAAAAGGAATCTTTTTTTTTATTTTGGTTATTTTACAATTTGTCCTTATGGACATTTGGTAAAGTGTTATATCTTGTTAGTGAAGAAAAAAAAAATAAATATAGCATGTGGGCGGCCACCCCCAGCGGGGTAAAAGGAATCTTAACACTCAGCCAACCGAATAGGGGGAGATCTCCCTTTCTCACTTTAGCAACGCGTTTTCCTTCTTTTTTCTTCTTATTATCGGTTTACCTGTGTAGCACCCGAAAACGCAACTTTCCGGCGGTTTCGTCCATGCGAAGTATATCACCGAACGCGTGTGTGGGGGGATATCGAGAGACGACAAAAGAAACGAATCTGATCAAAGAAACATTCGAGTTTTAACCGCGAAGCGAGAGATTCGAGTTTTAACCGCGAAGTGAGAATAGTCGAGTTGTAACCGAGAAGCGAGGAGTGGGTTGGAATTGTATGAAACGAGTTGGAGCTGAGAATTGTCAACGCTTTACCAACCGATAGTCGATTAATCCGATTTTTGTCGCCGACAATCTTTCTCATCAGTTGAGCAGTAATTTGTTATTTAGTACTAAGGTGCCTTGCTCAGTTGCGTTGCTTTGTAAGCTCCTACGGTTTTATACCAATTTGAAGAACGCACCGTTCGCGATGAACAAAAAGAATAGTATTGGAGCTGCGCCTGAGCTGCCAGTCGGACGTGGGTTTTTTTTTTATTTTATTTTGGTTATTTTACAATTTGTCCTTGCGGACATTTGGTAAAGTGTTATATCTTGTTGGTGAAGAATAAAAAAAAAATAAAAAAAAAAAAATAATATAGCACGTGGGCGGCTACCCCCAGCGGGGTGCCAGCTTCGTTTTTTCTAAGTTATATCTTTTATGAGGACGTGGGTATGCAGTTGAACCGCTAGCGATCAGTAAAGTGTTAAATAAATATATTGTTGAACACCGCCGAGTATTTCTTTGTCACCCTACACCAAACACCACCTCACCTGAAATAGTTGCCAATTAATTGCGTCACTTTTTCTGCTTTTATAAAGTACGTTATATAATAAAATACAGTAATCCAGTGGTGTTAAAATTAATTAAAAAGTTACACTATCAGTTATGGCTAAATAAAGCTATAATCGAACGATACCTTAATGCATTGTAAAAAAATATTAAAACGCATCGTGAATTTTTAATTTTACGTTCAAGTTGTGTTATTTATTTCTAGTCATCTTTAATGTTTGTAATTTTACCTACATTTCTTTATACTTTTAATATATGCTTTCAATTTGACGTTTTGTGTAATTACACCTTAGACCTAAGCACTAGATTCAAATGGAATCAAACATACTACAAACACTTATTAATCATGGCATAGTACCATGTCAGATAAATTTACTTAAAATTCTCTAACGAGAATTGACGATAAAATAAACGGAAATAAAAAAAAATGTTTTGTGTAAACGATATGTGGAATCGTTAAATAAAATCATTACCGTAAAATATAATTCACCATTTAAACAATTTTTAGACTTCTTAGTTTTTTAAGTAGTGAATATTAGTCCTCGATACTTGGAAAAATGCGCTGTAGGCTAATTGTTAGAAAGACAGTTGTTCGTTACGGGGAAAGAAGAATTTTCAGGTAGTTTGCACGTTTACGAAAGAGGAAAGCGACGAAGTGGAAGAAAGAAACTAAGGCTGTGCAAGTGCGAAAACTAAATTTTTGCGGAAAACGATGCTTCGTTCAGCAAAATGTTTTTCATTGACAAAATATAACAAAACTCGTTCGTTACATGTACTATACTACTTCGTATGACTTTGCAATATTTTTATTTCAATATCTCGAGAACCTGTCAATTAAAAAAATTGAAAAATGTCAAGTAAGAAGAATTTAGTATTTTAAAAAAGGATGTAAGTCTATTACGTAGTTTCCTTAAAAAGGATGTAAACGGATTTTCTTGTTTGATAAGACAATTGAGGCAGATTTATGTACGCACATGTTCAAGCATGAAAGACGGTGACACTTACAGCCTAATTTAGGAAACGGATCGTGTAACATAAATCCTATATCGCGTAGGAAACGCTAAAAACCGCATGAATTATCGTGATAACTCTTCCGTCCGTATTTTCTGCATACGGTCTTCGTATAAACGACAAAAGGAATGTTCCTTTTTCGAATGGCACTTATAGCCTTTATTATTTCTACTCTTCGAGCAACGAGCACAATTTCTTCCCAACACGCTTGATCAAACAGCAATAAAAAAGAATCGAAATTCGTTTGTTACAGGAAAAGAAGAATTTTCGTCCAGTTTGCACGTTTAAGGCACAACAAATATCGCAAGAAGACTAAAAAGGAAACACCCAATAGACCTCATAAAAGATATAACTTAGAAAAAACGAAGCTGGCACCCCGCTGGGGGTAGCCGCCCACATGCTATATTTATTTTTTATTTATATTTTTTTCTTCACCAACAAGATATAACACTTTACCAAATGTCCATAAGGACGAATTGTAAAATAACCAAAATAAAAAAAAAAAAAATTTAGAAAAAACGAAGCTGGCACCCCGCTGGGGGTAGCCGCCCACATGCCATATTTATTTTTTATTTATATTTTTTTTTCTTCATCAACAAGATATAACACTTTACCAAATATCCATAAGGACGAATTGTAAAATAACCAAAATAAAAAAAAAAAAAAACTTAGAAAAAACGAAGCTGGCACCCCGCTGGGGGTGGCCGCCCACATGCTATATTTATTTTTTATTTATATTTTTTTCTTCACCAACAAGATATAACACTTTACCAAATGTCCATAAGGACGAATTGTAAAATAACCAAAATAAAAAAAAAAAAAATTTAGAAAAAACGAAGCTGGCACCCCGCTGGGGGTAGCCGCCCACATGCTATATTTATTTTTTATTTATATTTTTTTTTTCTTCACCAACAAGATATAACACTTTACCAAATGTCCATAAGGACAAATTGTAAAATAACCAAAATAAAATAAAAAAAAAGTTTGCACGTTTAAGAACGAGAAAAGTGCGACGATGAATTTGCTTCTTAGCATCGAATGCGGTTGGAAATCCTTAGCAAGCAGAGTTTTTTTTTTATTTTATTTTTGTTTTTTTACAATTTGTCCTGAAGGGCATTTGATAAAGTGTTATATTTTATTGGTGAAAAAAATAAAATAAAAATAAATATAGCATGTGAGTGGCTACCCCCAGCGGGGTGCCTTAGCAAGCAGAGTGACAAAGAATTGAGATTTATTTGTTACAGGCAAAAAAGAATTTCCGTTTCGTTTGCAGTGTTTAAAAGCGAGGAGGCTGGAAAGTTGTTTCTTCTCAAAAAGAAGGATCTTTGTCCGATTTTGAAATCTGAGAAACTTCCAAGCTATTCTTACTTCTAGTAATTCCAACAAAATTCCAACTGTTACCTCGGTCGACTCTCTACCTAAACCAGGCTAGGTACCGCGGGCAAGATGGGATCCAGATGTCTACACATCCTTACTGCGTACCCTCAATAGTCTTAAGCAGCCATCATAAATCTTGGCATTTTCATAGTTAAGGTCCTTCTGACCGAACAAAGATCTTTTTACTAAATCATTTTCTGAAGTTTATCGTTTACTACGAGAAGACACGGGAAAGTTAGTTCTTTCTCACGCACGATGCTCCCCACTAGCAGCTTTCTATCGAGGGCGGCAAAGACCCTTCCTGGTCCACCAACCTTCTTATTATCCAGTCAGAAGCAACGTCTACTGCCCTTACTTTCCTAACCAAAATTGTCACCAACAAATCCGATGGTTCCGTGTGCTAGACACACCCATCGCTAGCTTTCCTCCGACACAGCATCGTCACTGAAATTCACTTATTCTTCATCGTTAGAAACGAGGACATAAGGAAAGACCTCGGAATACCAACGGTCAAGGAGGAGATTACCAGATTCGCAACAAGATACAGAACAAGAATAGAAACACACCCGAACCAGCTGGCAGCTGAAACGTGCAACACAACAAACATCGCAAGAAGGCTAAAAAGGAAACACCCAATAGACCTCATAAAAGATATAACTTAGAAAAAAAACGAAGCTGGTACCCCGCTGGGGGTAGCCGCCCACATACTATATTATTTTTTATTTATATTTTT
The DNA here is from genome assembly GCF_905332965.1 of Bombus pascuorum. Lineage (NCBI taxonomy): Eukaryota > Metazoa > Arthropoda > Insecta > Hymenoptera > Apidae > Bombus > Bombus pascuorum. The sequence continues at coordinate 2,008,459 of NC_083494.1, forward strand.
TTTTTCTTTACCAACAAGATATAACACTTTACCAAATGTCCGCAAGGACAAATTGTAAAATAACCAAAATAAAATAAAAAAAAAGAAAAATTCTTCATCGTTAGAATAGTCAACACATCTTTACCGGGTTTCTACCCTTAGATCAGTCACTTACTTAACTTGTACATACGCAACGGCGTAACTATCTTCTTTACAAAGTTGTGGGAATAAACATTAATTTATACGTGTTAATTCAGTGTACACTCAATTGAACCACCCCCATTATCTTAACAGAATTAAGGGGATCGATCAGTTCGTGGCGTCGATTATCTAATCGTAAGGGGAATTTACGACTCCCTTTGACGTGCTTTCACTAAACACTAACAAATATAAAAAATAAGGCATAGTAAATGTAACGTTGAAAGTATCCATATTTTATTGTATTCTATTTATCATATTTTATTATATCGTAGAACGACAATCACGATTTTCTGACCAACTACCCGTTACGTCGCTCTCGGAACTTTTTTTTTTTTTTTTATTTTATTTTAGTTATTTTACCATTTGTCCTTGTGGACATTTGGTAAAGTGTTATATCTTGTTGGTGAAGAAAACAAAATATAAATAAAAAAATAAATATATAAATAAATCTCGGAACTTGGCTGAAAAATATTTCAGACGTTCGTGTCGTCTACAAGGAAGATGAGTACAACAGGAACTACAAAAGTCCGCCTAAACAAGTTTGAAAAATAGTTGTGAGAGAAACACAGGAATTAAAAGCAATATCACTACCAGGACATTTACATGAACTTGCTATTCGACCCGAACGACAAAAATTCAGAGACCCCGCAAAACTGCTTTCTCCTACAAACTAGAAATTCACTTTGAATTAGAAATTTACTTTATTAGCGAACTATGCTGATGCTGACCAGAATTGATTTTATCTTTGCATGAGCCAAAGTGATGGAACGTCGTTCGAGTGTCAGGAATACCAAGTTCAAGGCCAGGCATTTGTTCGTTCCGTTTCATTGTCTGAATAACCTACATACATAAAAATGAAAGTGGTTGAACAGCTTATATAAATCTATCTCATAAAAATATTCAAATCCTTATCTTTCGTGATATCGTCACAACGATCGATACTCGAGAACAATAAAAAGAAAGAAAGGAACAGAGTATGAAATAACATGCAGGAGTTAAATAGTCTAATAATCGAATAAAAAGCTATATTTTATTACAACAATTTTTATTATAACAACCGAAAAAATTATAATCGACGAACGCGTAGAAACAATTAAAATCGAACTCACGATACGCCTATCGAGTAAACAGGATTCTTTGCGTTGGAATTAGCTGCGAGTCGCGTTATACCGAAGAACCGAGCGTAAATAATACGCCGACTTTCAGAAAACAAGCCGGATTAACGGAGTAATGAATTCCCAGCGAATGAAAAGAATCGCGGATTGTCCGTGGCGAGGGAAAAAATCGCAGTGCCCTTTAACCACGGATGTCGGCAGCTTTGAGAATGGCGATAAGTTGTCGGGGAATACAAGCCGGTGGTTATCCTCCGTACACCGATTTAACGGCGAATTTGCCCGTGGTTAATAATAGTTGGAGCAAGGAAAGTACTCGGACAGCCTATTGGGTGGCACGGGTCAGGTGCTCGTAGAAAGTGAACCGTATACTTGCAACTCCACAACGAGAATGAGAACGTGAACGCAACCTGTGTCTGGTTGGCTTCATTGGCTATCGAAACGTGTCCCACTATCGTAAGCACCGATTCTACGAGCGACAGGAAACGCTATCGAAGGAAATTCGATGTACCGAACGATAGATACACCGGCGTCCAACAGAGTCACCAGACACTTTCCTATTTTTGGCAAAATCATTCTTATTTTTTTTTCTTCGCCAACAAGATATAACACTTTACCAAATGTCCATAAGAACAAATTGTAAAATAACCAAAATAAAATAAAAAAAAAAATCATTCTTACAATGCGCGTTGTATTAGGTTGTCCGAAAAGTTTCTTTCGTTTTATAAGCAAACGATAGACGCACAATGTTTTTTGTTTTGTATCAGTTTATTGAATCATGCACGAACGTGATACTAGAAATATAAGGAAATAGATCATGCCTAATTAAATAAAATAATATAAAAAGGAAATTGTTGTTCATCTACTATCACCTCACGAAACGAAAGAAACTTTTCGGACAACCTAATACACGCAGCGGTGACAAAAAGTTTTTGCATAGCATTGTATTTGTTGAAATATTTATGATGGAAACTTGTGGAGCTTCTACTACCTGGGTATCCCAGTACTCCGATTATTGTGCGAATTTCTGCCGAAGAATCGATCACGAGCAGAATCTGAGCACTCGAGTATTCGGACTCGACTTTTCTTCCACGATCACCCAAACACGCACGAAGCTTTTCTTGCACACCTGAATTTGGATCATAAAAGATACAACTTAGAAAAAACGAAGCTGGCACCCCGCTGGGGGTAGCCACCCACATGCTATATTTATTTTTATTTTATTTTTTTTTTCACCAACAAGATATAACACTTTACCAAATGTCCATAAGGACAAATTGTAAAATAACCAAAATAAAATAAAAAAAAAAAAAACTTAGAAAACATGAAGCTGGCACCCCGCTGGGGGTAGCCACCCACATGCTATATTTATTTTTATTTTATTTTATTTTTTTTCTTCACCAATAAGATATAACACTTTGCCAAATGTCCATAAGGACAAATTGTAAAATAACCAAAATAAAATAAAAAAAAAAAAAACTTAGAAAACACGAAGCTGGCACCCCGCTGGGGGTAGCCACCCACATACTATATTTATTTTTATTTTATTTTATTTTTTTTCACCAATAAGATATAACACTTTGCCAAATGTCCATAAGGACAAATTGTAAAATAACCAAAATAAAATAAAAAAAAAAAAAACTTAGAAAACACGAAGCTGGCACCCCGCTGGGGGTAGCCACCCACATGCTATATTTATTTTTATTTTATTTTTTTTTCTTCACCAATAAGATATAACACTTTACCAAATGTCCATAAGGACAAATTGTAAAATAACCAAAATAAAAAAAAAGAACCTGAATTTGGAATAAAGAGATCAACTTTAATTAAATTTACTAATACAATGGGAGCTTGTAACCAGACACCAATTACCTGCGAGTCAACTCGTAGAAGAAAAACGCTTATCCGGATCTAAATGGAGCGAGTAACCGAACAACAACACGAGCCCTAATTTATATAATATAATAATTATACAGTGGTAGATTTTAACAACGAAACTCTGCCAGTATATTGTATGCAGCTGAAACTGATAATAAGCAGTACAATATTGACAGCGGCTGAAAATGGAATTTATTACTCCGAAGATCATTTCTACGTTGTTTGGTTTCAGTAAACGCGTCAGTAATTTTCTCTATCGATTCATTACGCGACCTCGTATTTCGTATTATCGTCAGATAGTTTTAATAAACTTTTAAACGAGCTATGTTCCTATAACATTTTCCCTTCTCCTTATTTCTATTTTTAATTAAGTCGAGATACTTTTGACATTACGCAATTTCAACATGCGACATAAACGCTAGCTTTCTTTCACGATACATTTAATTTCACAGTATGAAATCGCGTATATTTCAATTCCGCTAGGCAGTAACTTATGGATAAACAATAAAATATCATTGCAAAAACGCGTATTTACGTATGTGTTATACGCTACATACGTGAATTCCAACTCTGACCAGAATATGTCCGTACGAACGGAAATACACGTATCGAGCTAATTGTAAGCCGAATCGCGTTTCGTTATCGTTCGAGCTCGTAATTCGTTTTTCATCGACGACGCAAAACGTGACTATCCGCGTCGCTCGGCATGCCGCTAGGTACATAATCCCCGATATTACGAGCCTGAATGAGAGTTATTAGTGGACAAACGGTTTCTAAAGCTATCGATCGGTGCAAGTCGCTCGAGTGGAAATCCGAGGCACGTGATTTCCTTTTACGAAGACAGGACGCAACGACCGATAGTTGTGGCGAGTCGATCTTTGCGTCGATATTCCAGTGACAAATATCTCCTCTAGAAGGTAAAACAAAAGCAGAAAATAGCGATTTCAACGTTAGTTTTTTTCAATTTACCTTGGAACTTCCTATTATTTATACGATAATTTTCCTAATAAATAAATTCATGAAAATGAGCACGTAATTTGCTTCTTCGTAGAGTAGTACTTGCCGTGTACATTAGTGTACATTAGTCGTGTACTTGTTCGACGAAACTGAAAAACTGACGAAAGACGGAGTTGATCGGTTTAGCACAATTTTCTTACGATAAGATGAAGAATTCCTCCTTTAATTCTCGCGGTTTTCAAGACACGTTCGATCCTGGTAAATTCAAAGATTTCAGTGATTTAAGCAAAGTCCGGTTTTTCTTCGTCCAACTAAAACAGAATCGATACAGTACACAGAGTTTGAAGAAGCAACCGCGTTAGCGTGCACGTTGAGCGCGGATCGATGTAATTTTGTTTGAAATGAACCTTTCAACTTAACGAACGAAGTAATTTTCAACGACCTCCGGAAAGAGGCAATAAAAAGCGTTCAACTTTCAAAAAGAAGTATCCACCGAGGAACGTGCAACGAGTTTTCCGCCTGAAAACACTCCACGCTTTCCCACGCCCGAATCGTTCAGCGAATCGCAAAAACCACAGCGAATGCGATTCGATGCGAAATACAGAGGCACAGAACATGTATAAAAACCAAGCAAATACGATATTCGCGTTTGCACCATCCAGGTCTATTCAAACTCATCCAGCCGTACATAAACATAATAAATAACGCAAGATAATTTCATTAACGTTGTTACATTAACTAGCGTTTCATCAAATTTCATTCGAATCAAACACTTTAATAAAATCGTTCATCTATCCAAATCGCACCATTAAATTAAATTAAACGATCGTTTACAAACCGTGCGTTTTCCTGAAATTCATCCGTCGTAATCATTACGTATAATTATTGTTACTCGACTGACACATAAAAGATATAACTTAGAAAAAACGAAGCTGGCACCCCGCTGGGGGTAGCCACCCACGTTATTTTATTTTTTTTCTTCGCCAATAAGATATAACACTTTGCCAAATATCCATAAGGACGAATTGTAAAATAACCAAAATAAAAAAAAAAAACTTAGAAAAAACGAAGCTGGCACCCCGCTGGGGGTAGCCACCCACGTTATTTTATTTTTTTTCTTCGCCAATAAGATATAACACTTTGCCAAATGTCCATAAGGACGAATTGTAAAATAACCAAAATAAAAAAAAAAAAAACTTAGAAAAAACGAAGCTGGCACCCCGCTGGGGGTAGCCACCCACATTATTTTATTTTTTTTCTTCGCCAATAAGATATAACACTTTGCCAAATGTCCATAAGGACGAATTGTAAAATAACCAAAATAAAAAAAAAAAACTTAGAAAAAACGAAGCTGGCACCCCGCTGGGGGTAGCCACCCACATTATTTTATTTTTTTTCTTCAACAATAAGATATAACACTTTGCCAAATGTCCATAAGGACGAATTGTAAAATAACCAAAATAAAAAAAAAACTTAGAAAAAACGAAGCTGGCACCCCGCTGGGGGTAACCACCCACATGATATATTTATTTTATTTTTTTTACCAATAAGATATAACACTTTGCCAAATGTCCATAAGGACGAATTGTAAAATAACCAAAATAAAAAAAAAACTTAGAAAAAACGAAGCTGGCACCCCGCTGGGGTAGCCACCCACATGCTATATTTTATTTTTATTTTTTTTACCAATAAGATATAACACTTTGCCAAATGTCCATAAGGACGAATTGTAAAATAACCAAAATAAAAAAAAAAAAAAAACTTAGAAAAAACGAAGCTGGCACCCCGCTGGGGGTAGCCCCCCACGTTATTTTATTTTTTTTCTTCACCAATAAGATATAACACTTTACCAAATGTCCACAGGGACAAATTGTAAAATAAAATAAAATAAAATAAAAAAAAAAAACTGACTCGTTACGATCATTATCAGAGGAATTTTTACGAAACTGGTGGGAAATTCAAAGGACCAGATATGCGCGTAATACGCAAAGTTACATAAAATATTCAAAGAACGGTATTTCACATCTATATCTACTTTCCATATCTTTGATCGCGTACAGGAAACATAAAAATGCGTAAGAATTCTCAGTCTAATTGTTCGAATGCTTACGAATATTTTAGCAAAAGCGTAGATGGTTTCTGATTCGACTGAAGTTCTGTTTGCCAGCCGAAAAGTACCGGCGCGTACTTTCCACGCATCGCGTCGCACAACGTGGCGTCTGTACCTGCCGGGAAAAAAACAAGCAAGAAGAAGGAGAATGTAACGAGGTCGACAAGAAGGCATCGAAACGAATTCGTAACGCGTGTCATCGCGATTCACAGCTCGTGTGCTCAACGCCTAACCGAGTACGCGCCATACACGCCGAATAACGAATGAATCATAGGAACTCTCGCCACGGTGTATACACGAAACCGCGGTTCACTTTCTCCTCTCAGACTCGTCCTCAATTACACGGAGCCGAGACCGAGGCCCGGTGCAATTATACGGGTGAGGTGGCACCGAGCAACCTAGTGAATCGCGCATAATTTCTTTCTTCCTCTTTTTTTCTTCTTTTTCTTTTTTTCGGTCTGCAAGACCCCTTTCACTCGTCTCGCGTCAGCGAGACCCAGTTTTCTTTCTCTCCAAAAGACTAAAACGAACATTTTCTTGTTTGTTTGTGACAAGCGTTTCTCTGCTTTCTATTCCCCCACTCGAGCCGCATCAACGAAATCTTCCGCGCGCATTCCGCTATACGTGCGGATATCGCAACTCGAGGAAAATTGTCTAATAAAGGAGATCGTGACTTTTTAACGAACAAATAAAAGGCACTCGTAAAATGGAGGATGGATCAATCGTAAAAGAGAATCGCCGATGTATCTGTAAAATAACGTCGATTTTCGAACAAACCAAGTTTCCAAGAGTATCTCGTTTATTTTTCAGACTGAAAGTTCAACGGGTGTAAAAGTACGTAACAGTTTAACAGATACGCGCTATTGCGAGTACGCTTGTTATTCTTTGTACGGAACTTTACATTTGTTTCTTTAATTCCAATTGTTAACGATACATAAAATGTACAGGCAATGTATTGCCTTATTCTTTTTAGTACACAGCCTTTTCACGACGAGCAGCTGCGAATTATAAAATTTCGCGATTAGTTTATCTACTTGGAATGAACTGTTCGGTTAACTAAGAGTTCTATAGTTAATTAATATCTGTCAATTTATCGAATATCCTTGAAATTTCCTATCGTAATTTTCAACGAGTATACTCGTAAAATAAATGCAAGAAGAATCTGTCGAAGAAAAAGTTCTACTGTAAAGTGACGATCGATATTTCCACATTTCTTTAAACTTTCAGTTTATCGATTTTTGTTTAATTTCCTAATAACTGAATTTTAAAAAAGAGCTACGAACCATTGTGCAGGTATGCTATATATTTGAGGATTAATTAATTTCAAGATTAATGATCGTTTAGTAAAGCTTAAAGACAAACTTAGAAATATATTGCATTTTATTTTGAAAATCGATTAAAAATTAAATCTGTTTTATTTCTATCAACTACGTAATAGATATATTATAATTTACGTTTCTAGAGATTTCGATAAATTTTCAAAAATTCTTATGTTCGCAATTTATAAATTATGCCTCCTAATATGCATTTTCCATTGACTGTATGACAAAAGCAAAATTTCTGTTTTTACAGACTTTAACAGATCTCGGAAAGTTTCACTTAATATTTCGACAACTATAATCTATCGCCATACTGAATTGTATTGATTTACTTCAGAGAGTAAGAGAACAATTATGGAGAAATTAATTAACTTTGTTCGCGTCGATTATTCTATGACTGTTTGCAGTGCATATGCCAAAGTTTCATCATAGCGTCTGAGCACTAAACTCTCGACTTGATTTTCCTGTTGAGAAACGAATGTAGACATTGCGGTGCACATGAGGTTCGAAAGGGTTACGGAAGGAGGAAATTTAAACTAACAGAACTCTCCGATTTATCTCGTCAATTGATTACGTACGTTGGAAAACAAATAAAATATGCGCCAACGGTGAACATCAAATATAGAAAGACGATGCCATAATGTTATTAAAGGCCCTATTTGAGAAGATCTATATAAATACACTTAATGCGCTATACTTACGAACGAATAGAAATTTCCTAGAAATATTTCGATGAAGAAAAGCAAATATCCGTTGCAACAAACATTTATCATATATTTTTTTCTACAATATAATTTTATCGCATAATTTTTTGTCAGGTAATAGAAATTAAGAGAAAAAGCGTTTGACTAATTTACTATGAGTAGCAAATAATGACTTTAAGGAGTTAGCTTCATTATCATCGCATAAAATAGAATACACAACCTTTTCTCTATCAGTAAACAACTTTGCCACATTAAAGAGTAAACAGTAGGAAGTCGATTTACTTCCATAGATCTTCCATGGGATTTATTAGGAGCTTCGAGTAGCTAGCTGCTTCTTTCAAACGTTAAGGATTACACCTTATCGGCTAGATATTTATTTTAATTCCCTTACAAATTACCAGTGACTCTGGATCTTTCCATAAAAACAACTACTATTATGATATCTACAAATTCAACATATAATATTCAATACACTCGCAATAATTGAGTAATACAATAAATATTTTGTGGAGAAAAATTTGAATGTATTATGCAGATGTTAAAGATGTTAGAGTATTCTTTTATCTTTCTGAAACAGCACAAACGATAACAAACGATAGTCATGAAAGATATATACCATAAAAGAATTATTATTAAATATTTATACAGGCAAAAACAAGGGCCAAGTGAAAAGAATTCAAAAATGCAAGCAACTATGTAATGAATCTCATAAAAATTACTACATTGTATATCTATGTTCCTTCAATATGGATCATTCTGATTAGAAAGTTCAAAGAAAAGAAACCAGAGAATGCTTCACATACGTTAAAAAATTATCTTCTTAAAGACGAATAGATCTGCACGCTGTGAACGTGATTTTAAATAGAAAGAAAAAACGACCCTTGACACAAAGAAAGATGAAGCGAAGAAAGTGGAGGACGATGATGACGAGGTAGTATCCTCTGGAAGAGGAAATGACAGGCATAGTGCCGTAGTGCCGAATAGTAAAAGTCGGAGAACAATGGATAAACGGAATGGTACAGCCGAGACCTTTCAGGCAATCGGGTAACTGGCAAAAATTGTGAAACACAATGGATAGAAGAACGCCTTCCCTTCTGGTCCGCTTTGCAATTCCCCCACGTTTCACCGAGCATTCCCTAACGTAACCACTTGTACAACCCAACGCGCCTGCGCCCCGGCACACCCACTTGACCCCGAAGTTAAAAGAAATTAAATTATGTAGGCTCTAATGTGTTCTCCAAGGCATTAAATGGTCTTCATAAGCTCTGCGTCGACATCACGAAATTTTTATCTTCCAAATGGCCACTTTGCATCGGCGATATTTTATTTCTAATAGATTAACGCAACGCGTTCTATTCGCGCGTTAATCTTCGTGACAATTGCTGACGGCGTTACTTATCATAAATCAATGATTAGTACGATTAATAATCGCCACTTGAAGAGGTTGGTAGAATATTAGGCACTAGAACGATGAAGAAACGAAACAAAAATGTCTAAAAATGACAAATAAGAATTACAATGGACTTTTGAGAAACTTAATCTAGAAAATATATAACTTTCCAAGTCCGAATATTACTTACTGTGCACTGAGGTTCCATTACGATTTTGATATAAAGTCAATGAGATATCTTATCACGATTATAAAAGTTTTAGTATTGTTTGTTACAACCAGTGAAATAATACAGAGAGAAAACAAATCGATTAATTATGCCAAAATTAAAATTTTAATCTTTTATTTAGACTTCTCAACTATTAATTAAAATAATTTATTTGGATTATTGTGATTGATGATCTCTTTTGCACAATTCTCATTCTTTTTTGTTATATCTTTTAAAAATATTAATATTCTTATTGAATAAACTATAACCATTTTTTTTGCATAGAATTGGCAAAAGATTGTATTAACATTAACATGTTATGTATATACTTAATTCGTACATTTGTCGTTTAACGGGTAAAATTTTCATTATACTTAGAAAATATTTGCAATTAATATACCTCAACAACGATATGTTATATTTGAAAAAAGTTTCTTCGATGTTTTGTATAAAAATGTTGTTATGGAAAAGCAAAAGGTAACTCGAGATTAGCAAGTTACATAGGAAGTAGACATATACAGCCATCTGGTGGCGCATTACTCAAATACATATAACAACCGTTAATATCGATCAACGATGACCCTAGTTAGCATGTCATCGTCATTATTTATCATTGCATGCTAATAGCAAATAAACAAATACAAATTAATATATATTACGTTATTATATCACATTATATATAAATATTATATTAATGGAAACAAAATTAAATAACGATATTTAGCTCCACTACAAGATTAAATATTATTCATTAAATAAACGATTGTTTTGATCACATACCTTGTAAATTGTCCAGCATATATGACAGCAGCTTGTGAGTCCCAGATGGTTCTCCATATAACGCCATTATTTCCTTGCTAAGTGGATTTCCCTGAAGTCCTAGCACTTGTAATTGGAACAATTTTCCTAGTTCATATGGTAACACTCGGAGGTAATTTTGGTTTAACAACAATTCTCTAAAATATAAACAAAACATCAGAATAAGATATATAAAAAATTTAATATGCATTCAATTAATAATTCATGTTATCTTTTTATTGGATAATGTATATAAATGCAAATACGATCATACCTGAGGTAGATGAGGTCCCCCAGTTCAGCTGGCAAACTCCGTAATTTATTGCTACTGAGATCTAAAGCACGTAAGTTGACTAAACGTCCGATCTCAGATGGTATCCTTTGTAAACTATTATCATTGAGATACAAAGCCGTTAGATGAGTCAATTGCCATAAATTTGGGCTTAAATTTCTTATACTGCCTGTTATCTCCAATTCTGGCCAATACGATTTCTTTCCAGAGTTTGCATCTTCCGTAGACATAAAAGTATGTGTACGACGTGGGTTGGAGTTTTCATACTTGTCTTTATGATTGCGAGACATGTTAAATCCTACACAAATATTGAAATGATATTTAAAACTATTAAACATTACAATTACATAGCTATAAAACATACAAATTATATTAAACGATAGAGAATTAAACATTCACATCAATGAAAATATTATATGGACAAATATTTTTTTAATACTTCTCAATGTGATTACAAATGTTACATAATATATCAAATACAGCAATTTACGTACATAAAAATCTTAATTTATTTGCAATTACTAATAACAGAGTAATTTATTCATTTGTATGTAGGTTAATTAACCGAAAATAAAAAATATACAATATGAGGAATCTTTTGTAAAAATTTAACTAAAATATAATTTGTTATACAATAATGCGGTTGTATTATCAACTACGTATAATGTTTATCATATCAATTATGGAATTCTCCATCTTATATTGTGCTTGATTTATTTTTAAAATCGTAAACATTGTAACAGATATTCCTCAGTAACTCACTGATATTATATATGTTCAAAAGAAATAAGCTTTTAAATACAGAAAAATTAATTTAGAGTAATACATAAAACCATTTGACATACAATCTTATTTCATGTTTCTTAACACACATATGCAATATTTTATTATCTAAAACATTACATTACTTTAATGAAAGACAAAGTATTGTATATGTTCTTTGTTTTGCTGATACTATATGAACAGAACTAAAACATATTTTTAGAAAAGATACAGACTTTTTCATATTTATAACTAAATACTTTATATTATTAAGAGAGAATTTATTCAATTCAGAATGCATCATTCACAAATTCTATGAAAGTAAATTCATAACCTATGAAGTAAAAATGTTCATTTCTGAATGCTTAATACTCGAAACATAACCTCATTACCTCTTACGAACGTAATGATCAAAAGATCTATAAGAAATGCTAATATAATTTTTTAATAATACTTCAAAAAGCAGTTTATTTTTTAATGTGGACAATCTTTCATCTCTACACAGTTCATATGCTCTGTACGACAAGTTTCCGCACTAACATACATTTCTCTAACCGGATAGTTTCCCTACCTTTGAAATTTAATACGAAACCCGAAGGAAACTGTTACGCACCTTCATCTACCTCTTAGCACACACAAAACGCACGATGTGTTGATACCGAATGAAAATTTACGCGTAAACAAAACTACCTTGACAAACACAAATCCTCCATTTATCAACTGCACTGATCGCAAACTATAAGTGATCGTGATTCGTCGTGTTACTGCCGAATCTTCCCGAAGCAGCCGACGCCAAACGATCGCTTTAAATTAAAATTTTACTAAAGCAGGGAATGTCTAGGAACTTTAGAAAATAACTATATATACAATTGCTTTCATTTATAGAATAAGATAGAATAAATAATCTTATATTAGCATTTATATAAAGAATAAATTTCAAGTTTTGATTATTAAAGCGTGTTTTCATTATATATATTACACATATATATGTGTGTATGTATATATATATATATATATATATATGTATATATATATATGTACATATATATATATATATATATATATATATATATATATATATATATATATATATATATATATAAGATATAATGTATATATAATATGTATAAGATATAATGTAGATATATATAATATGTATTACATATATATATATATATATTACAGGTGCTTTCTATAGGAAGTAGTAAAGTACTATTTCATTTCAAGTACTATAAACCATGAACTTTATCTTCTTACTAGTAGGTACTAGGTAGATTTTACGCAATAACTCACATATAAATGTTACGGAATATAAACACATGTGTTTTTGTTAACAACGCATAAATCCTAGTATAAAACTTTCTTTCTAACCAAGCATACAAATAAAGATGGAATACAATGTCTTTCGAGGTGAGAATATTTTCTGAAGTAATCTTTATTACTTTCACCTAATAATTGAAGAATTTTAATAAATTGATTTGAATTTTGCAGATTATTGTAAGGCCGAAAACAGTGAAGATGAAGAAATTAATCATGATCTACAATCACGGTTGTATGCTGAAATTTATTATACTTCAAATGATGTAGAGAATATGGATGAAAAATCGAATGTTAAATTAGAAACTATTGATACAGCCGCTAATAAACTTCTTACAGATGCAAATACTAGTAAAGTTTACAGTTTTAATGATACTCCTAAAAAGAATGATGTTGTTGGAAGTTGTAGCGAAACTTATATAAAAAACGAATCAGAAAATAATTCAGCATCAATGGAAGATGATAGTAAACCAGATATTACTTCTATTTGCATTAAAAGTACAACTGAAACGTTATCTAAAGATGTAACTAACAAAAGTGTCCCTAGTGTACCTTATGTGAAAACGTTAAAAGAAACTGAAGAAAATACTGAGTCTGCAAAGAACAACAGGCAATTAACGTGTCATAATGTACAAATAAATAATGTTGAAAATAATGTAAAACCAGAAATAAAAGATGAAAATGATGAACAGTTAGAAACCGTACAGTGTCTAAATAATGAGACAACTGCAAATCAATTTACTCATCTAAATTCTACAAAATATGATGATAAGAACAATGAGAAATGTCAGAGAATTGCGTGTAATGAAACAAGCAATGATAACATTCTTAAAAAATATGAATTTTCTAAATCATTTATCAATAAACTATATCTAGAAAAATATGAAAAGTTAAAAAAGAAACTACAAGAAGTGGAAGAAGAAAAAGAAAGAAATTTAAAAGAGAAAGAACAGGAAAAAATGAATATTAAAGAAAATCAGCAGGGGCAATTCATTATTGAATATGATTCACATGGCACAAAATCCATATATGAAACAGAAACAGATACGAAATACGAGATACTTTGTAGAACTGACAAACTGCAAAAACCTATCAACTATTGCGAAGAAATAACAGTGTTAACATCAGATACAGAAAGTGATTCTGAAGAATCCATTTTAGAAGTACCGATTCCTCCAAAACCTCAACCACCTATCATAAATTTACAGGACTCAGATGAAAATTCTGAAACAACAAGTAGTAACAGCGATATAGATGAAGAATCTTCATTCATTATAAGAAAGAAAAATAATTTAGTAGAAAATGTTAAAAAGATAGATTCTATAATTGATCAAGAGTCAGATAGCTCTACCTCAGTTATAGATTGTACTAATGATGAATCAGTAACAGAAGATATAATGTTAAACTGCACAGAAATACAGAAAGGTGCATCAAGTATAAAAGAAATAATGGAAATGAATAAAAAGGTTCAATCAGATCAATATAATAATAAAGACAAAAGCTTTTGTGAAAAAAATAAGTCTATTGTAGGAAATGAAATTCATACTAAAGATTTTACTAGGCCTGACATGTTATTTAGCAATGATAAACACAATACATTTGAATTTCAATCGCCATCAAAAATAGTTCACGATAAAGATGTTACATATGAAAGAGACAAAAGTGAATCAGATAATTTTGCAGACGATGTAATGGTATCAGATTTCCTTAATTCTGAAGAACTAACTTCAAATAGAAAAAGGCATTTTGCAGAAGATGTAATGGTATCAAATTTCCTTAATTCTGAAGAGTTGACTACATATAAAAAAAGGCATCAAGAAAAAGATGTAATGATGTCAAACGTTCTTCATTCTAAAGAACTGACTCCAAATAAGAAAAGGCATTATGAAGATGATAATGAACCCTCTACAAGTGTAAAACAAAGAAAAAATACAGATAGTAGAGTTAGATGTTCCAAAGAAAATTTTGAACAACATAATAGTAATGATAATAGTAATCGAGAGTGGGAAGAATATTTCTTTCGCCCTATGTCGGAAAAACTTAAAACTTTCTATGAAACTCAAGGACAAGAAAATTTTGATATAAAGGAAATTCAGAGTAAAATGTCAAGTAAGTCATTGAAAATTAATGTAGTCCTATTTTCTTTGTATTTATACATTTATTATTTTTAAATATTTTTTATTGTAAATAAATTATAGAGGATCCAAGACTTTGGGCTATTTTAGATGAAGACCTGATGCCTGATTTGTTCAAACATCAGAGATACTGGTATATGAAATGTACTAATTGCCACCAACAAGGTCATCAGAGACATAATTGTACGGAGCCATATAAACCTATTCGATGTCATATGTGTGGTACTCAAGGACATACAGAAACTCGATGCCCTCAGAAAATGTGCCTCACGGTTCGAAGATATATCATAAAAATATAATATGTGATAACTGTATAGTAATATGTTAATTTTTTACAGTGTGGTAAAAAGCAAGGTACATTTAGGAAAACTTGCGAGTCTTGTCGCATACTGTATTGTAACATGTGTAATGCTGTAGGACATAAATCAACTGAATGTCCAGATCTCTGGAGAAGATTTCATCAAACAGTGAGTTTGTTGTTACATACAGTATTAATATTTTATGAAATTATGCACAATTTAAATATAAAAAGTAATTTTACTTGATTTTGTTTAATTTTAGACACGAACAACTGAGATAAATATACCAGAGAACTTATCCGAAGTTATGAAACCTGCGGATTTACTTTACTGTTGTAATTGTACCAAACGAGGACATGATTCTTCTACATGTAACGAGTTTCGCTGGTCACAGCATTT
Source organism: Bombus pascuorum (assembly GCF_905332965.1). NCBI lineage: Eukaryota > Metazoa > Arthropoda > Insecta > Hymenoptera > Apidae > Bombus > Bombus pascuorum. The sequence goes on from NC_083494.1 coordinate 2,024,319, forward strand.
CCCAACACCAGCTTTTGTATCAAATTATACAAGTGAATTACAATACGAATATCCTGCTTGTGAAAATACTATTGAAGATGTAATACCATTAACTAAATTAAAAAAGAAAGGTTTGACATTTCCTCCAGATAAGGTTGATTTAGACAGTTCTGGTGTTGTATATTCATATGGAACATATTATACAAAAATGCCTAATGGCGAAGAAGCTAAACGAAAACTGTTGACTCTTGATATTCATCCTTCTCACATAGCAGGTCTTTTAAAGGGTCGCATTTCTCCAATTTTTTTGGATGAATTAATAAACATAATTAAATTTGAAATTAAAATATATTACAATACATATAACGAATTAATGATAAGAGTTCGATCTGCAGTACATTTGCCTCAATATATATTAGAACTTTTTCTTTATTGGCTTAAACTACATGATGAGGATAAACTCTTGGATATTACTATAAACCTTCCCCGTAGAACAAAACAATTGCAAAAATTTTTGGCAAAAAAACTACATGAGTTCGAACAGAATTTAGTAGATCCAAACTGTATTTGTAGTCAAATAGAGGAGCTAAAAACATCAATGACTACTATTAAAGACCTCGCAGTATCATTTTCTATTGCAAAAAAGATCATTGACTATCGAGGTGATTTGATGAAAGTGTACCAGTCAAAACCTTATTATAGTCATCTAGTAAGGAGATTAAAAAGAGCCATGAAACATTTGAAAAAGGTTCCAGACACTGAAGTGTACATGTCACAATATTTGAATATTATTGTTCTTTACAATAAAATTTTTGTACCTCGTAGATTAACAGATATCGAATTAAAACGTTTTCTTGCAAGATATTATAAAACAAGCGTGAAAAAAAAAGATGGAAAGAAGAATGAAGCTAAGAAACTAAAGAAGAATGAAGCTAAAAAACTAAAGAAGAACAAACTTACACCTTATGAAGCATTAATAGAAAGTTTATGGGAATATAATAAGGAAGAGAATACTACAAACAAGAGTGATGCATGCTCATCAAAAGATATTGAAGAACAAACTATACAAATACCTAACATTGTATCCACTGAACATATTTCAACGAATAATATTATTCAACCTAATGACCAAGATATAACATATAATACAAAAAACGTTTTTATTGAAACACACACTGCAGAAAAGAATGTTACCGAATTTACTAATGATACCACACAATCGTCACATAATCAGGATATTTCAAGTAATCAAATGACAGATCCTATACAAAACTCAAATGTAGTTACTATACCTTTTCAAAAATCTACACATACCAATGTATCATCAAGGACAACTAAAAATGTACCTTGTGCCAAAGTAAAACCCTCAGGGAATAACAAAGAAAAGCATTCAGAAACAGAAAATAGTAATAATAAAGAAGCAAAAACAAGTAGCTTACAGGAACAAAATAATACAATTAATTCTGAAATAAATATTACAAAAAAGAAAAAATCTAAAAAAGCAAAAAAAGCAAAACTAGATCTTGAAAACAGTTTAGAAATTATAGAAAATCAAGAAACTGGATCTGACACATCTTTAGAAAACAAAGCTAGTGAAATTATAAATGAAGCTTTGGAATTTAATTTGCCATATATGAATAAAGCTGTTGAAGAAATTAGGAAAAAAATAAATGATAAAAACCTTAAACAAGAGCATATTGATACTTTACTAAGACTAATAAATTTGGAAAAAGATCACAGAAAGTATGTAAGTTCATTTTATAATTATTTACAATGAATTTTAGTTTTTAAAATACGGTGTTAATTATATATTATTATGAAATTAATAAAATAAAAATCTGTTAGCATTTCTAAAACGCTACACTTATTAAAATTTTTGTTCAAAAACATTTTTTATAAAGTTACAAGAGAACTAAATAATATAGTCTACTTTTAAGTAATAATTTTTATATAAAACCATATACATGTACAGAATAATGTCACACAGTATATAATTATACTGTAAATGTATTTCCATTTAAATTAATACTTTGTATGTGGGTAGCTTTTACTAAAGACTGTTGACTCTTGTAGATGTCTCGCATACAATCATCTTAAAGTAATTTTAAGTTTCAAATTTGTATATCTAGATGATAAACTTGAAACAAATATCAAATATCAGGTTTATTTAAAAAAACTAGTATATACAAATTACCTTTGCTTATTTCTTTGTAAATAAAAAAGAACTTGTTTTCAAGCAAAATGAAACATGTGTTTTATACTTCTTATCCTATACATATTTATTTCTTAAAGTATAATTATATTTAAATACAGAGTTTTACTCTGTTTGATTATTAGTTATTATATTAAGTACAAAAATAAGACTGAGTATTGAATTTTTTCAATTTATTTTTACTCTTAAGAAAAAAATGTATGATTTGTTCTGTATTTCAACATTCTGAAAATATCTTGTATCATAGAATGAAATTTACATTTTAGTATATTATGTTCATATGTACATATTGGTATTATACTGGTAAGATATGCATATGATTAATGAGCCATTTATGTCAATATAACTAAGATAATGGTATGAATTATATATATTCTCTTCATTATTTCTTCATCGGTGGAGGTCCTCCCATAGGAGGTGGTGGTCCATTCATTGGCGGTCTCATTGGACCCATAGGTCCCATAGGACCCATCATTGGTCCCATTGGCCCCATAGGTCCCATCATAGGTGGCCTCATACCCATCATTGGTGGCATTGGCCCATGTGGCCCCATCATCATCGGGCCTCCTGGACCCATAGGGCCACCAGGATGCATCCCTGGAGGTGGCATCATACCTGGAGGACCCTGAGGTGGTACTCCAGGACGTGGTCCAAGATTTGGAGGTGGTGGAATTGCTGCTCCTTTGTTTGCTGCGAAGGGGTTAGATGCGATTTTTCCAGCTTTGAATGCCGCCGTTGTTGCATCGATTAGGTGTTGTGCTTGTTCCTCCATCCATTTCTGATAGAAATATTTAACATTATCCTTATGTTTACGACCCTGACAGTGAGTTTTCCGTACACTCGGCGAATCATGCGTTAGGTACGTGTCACAATAATCACAGTAATATTTTGGCATTGTTTTTCCAACTGTATAACGTAAAAACACGTATTTCTTATAATACGTTGCACAATTTCTTGTAATTGTATGAATGTTTCTCACAAATGAATGTTAATACTTCATTACAGGTTATATATACGCGTACTTATTAAACTTTGACCACAACTTTCAACTATAGTCAGAATGGACAAGTTAGTCGAAAAATTAAAACTCTTAAACTCCACCTATTGGCGTATAGAGTAAACTTATGTTCGATATTCTGTTGAACTCACATTAATTTATTAATTTTATTTAAAATAAAATTATCTATAAATTCTATAATCTTATGATAAAAGAATAAAAAGAAATGTTTACATAATATTTTTTAAATAAATCTAATCAGCTTATTTTTATAAAATAAAATTTTTATGCTAATAAAATTTATGTACATTATTTTATAACAGTTCACTAATTATTTCAAAATTTTGGTCATAATAGTTTTAACCGCAAATACATTAATCTAAAAAATCAATTCACAAAACTGTGAGTTATAGTATTAATATACATATTATAATTATAACAAATTTTAATAGATCCATAATTTCAATTATCTAAACAATTTTTTATTATCTCTTCTACAACCTTAGCTCTTATACATAATTTTAATAGAGCTAGATACATAATTTTGTACATAGATTTGGTAAAGCTTTACTTATTTATATAATACCAGTATCAAAATCATATCAGCATTAAGTCTCCGTTTACAATTTTATCATGTAATTATGTGTGCTGTATTTTCCATCAGAAACAGAATATAACACTCTTCTAATTGTCTGGATATCTTAAATAACCGAATCATATCTTTTGCTTCTTTCCTAGAGGAATCATTTCCATTTCTTGTATATTTCTCCTAAATTTTTTATAAAACAAAAGAACATCTGAATGAGCCCATACTTGTTGTTTATTAAAATCTAAAACTCTTAAAGATTGCAAACTTTGTGCCCGCGAAAGGGCTACATACGACTGGCCAGCATCAAAGACTCTTGCAAGACACATTTCAACACAATCCAAAGTTAAACCTTGACTTTTATGAATGGAAAAAGCCCATGCTAATTTTAATGGAACTTGTATCCTATGAACAATGCTTCCAGTACTTGTTTTTAAATTCCATTTCTCTAGCTTTGCATGATATTGAACACCAGATTTAAACTGAACTACAGGTATATTCTCTACAAATTTAATAACTACCCCCCTTGCACCATTCACTAAACCATTAGCGACATTTATATTTTTTAACAGCATTACTTGAGCACCTATTTTTAACACTAATTTATCAGGAACAGCCAATTGCTGATTCAATGTGGCAGTCATTGCTGAATCAGAGTCTTGGGCCATATAAGTTTTTGATTCATCCTTCAACTCATCCAGTTGAAATTGATTAATTTCTTCAGCTTCATTAACATGAGAACAAAGTCTGGTTGCTAAAATGCCATTACTTTCTATTTTTTGTTTAGCTGTTGCTTTAAGTTTTTCTGCAGTGTCATCCGTCACTCTACCTATCCTAATATTATTTAAAATCTTAATAAATTCAGGATCCGTTTGCCTATGAACAGTTTGTAATTCATAATTAAAATGTACACATTTTTTCCATGCGCTACTTTGAAAACAAAACTTAGCTTTGTTTTCTTTTGAAACTGGTGGTAATTGAAAAAAATCCCCGCACAATATCAATTGTATTCCACCAAATGGTCTTTCGTTTCTACGAATATGTCTAGCTACAGCTTCAATCTTATCAAAATAGTCTCCATCTACCATAGAAATTTCATCTATAATGAGATGTTTTGTTTTTCTCCATGAAATAGCAGCAGAATTGCGAGAAGCCATTTGAAAGCATCTATCTAAATTAGCAGTTCCTAGTCCGATTCCTGCGAATTGATGCAAAGTTATTCCACCTATGTGACATGCCGCTACTCCTGTGCTTGCTGTAGCCATCGTGACATCAGGTGGGAGGGCCGCTATTATTTTTTTCAATAAAAACGATTTTCCAGTACCTGCACTGCCAGTAAAAAACACATTTTTACCACTAAGTACCGCATTTAAAACTTTACTTTGTTCTTCCGTAATTTGTCCTACAATTGGATTTTCATACAGTTTTTTCGCAGTAGACAATTTCAGTGCACTTTCATCCGACCGTTTTCTTTTTTTAGCAGCGCTAGGGGATGGTGTCGTAATCGTTGCACGCGATACAGCAATAGCCTTTTCTTTAGCTTTATTTATTTCAGTACTTGTAACAGGACTAATTTCTTCATGATGACCGAGCTTATTAGAAAGTAACCTCTCTTTTAATGGATTTTTTACTATTTGATCCGACTGACTTGACACCTTAATGTATAATGTTTTCAAAAAATTAATTAACTGCGATGTCGGTGCGTTGGATAAAAACAATGTACAATTTTCTTCTTTAAACTTGATCGAAGCTTTACCTTCAGTCATAAACTTATTGAAAACAGATATAGATCTCAGCAATAACTTCGTCAGTAAACTTCCCTTTTCTGCACGTATTTCGATAAAAATTTCACGAAGATTATTTCTAATTAAACGTAAAGTTACTGTTCGATGATTTGTTTTCTTCAAAATTGAACCTTGTGAGTTAGTCCTTTCGATTGTAACGGAACACGTCACTGAATAACTATCTTGATCCATTTTTGCTTATGAAAATAAGTTGATCAAATTTAGATGTAAAATTAGTTGATCAAATGTCAAGACCTTCTCGATTCATTGAATACAAGACAATTACAAACTTTTCATACAAGAATATACTGCGCTAAACAAACACGTATGTATTATTCATATCCCCTGACGCCATGATCAACTGATTTGGCGCGTAAATATCGCCTATATCATATCCTAGGGACATTTTTCACTCTTCAAAGATAGTTCTTCACTGTAAATGTTATTATGTTTATCTAATTAATTGCTAATTATCGGCTATGATTGGGTATGAGTAAATAATCACCAGGAGGTTATTCTAAATGCAAAAATAAATAAAAAGTGTTGAATAAAATTTTTTCACAAAATGTTTTGTTTTCGGGAGAAATAAATTTGGAACTTAATTTTTAACTGAAAAATTATATTTCATATTTTTTCATCATTTTTTCATCTCCCGCGTCTTTAACTTTTGCATGTATGTGGGTTGAATAAAATGAGTTCTAGGAGGAAGCTTGAAATACTAATACTTCTTGAAAAGGTAAATGTAATTGTGCCTTCGTAAGAAACTTCTATATTTTGAATTTTCCTTTGTTAAACACCTTTTACCCGGAGATTTTGATAAGTCGAAGCTTCTGTAACTCGAAGATTTCAACTCTTCCCTTGAGATTTGAGTTACCGAGATTCGGTTGTATTCATATTGGATCTTAGACCTGTCGCGACCGCGCTTCTGAAAGTCGCGAATGTTATAATTATACTTGCAAAATTGCTAGCAAAAGGTATAGATATCTCAGAGACACTCTAGCTCACGCTGTTCCCTAGTACGTGGAAAGTGATAAACTACTAGAGATGTGAAAAGGGAAAAGTCTGCTGATGGGCCTTCGAGAAGTCTTAAAAAAATTGCTCACGAGGCAATTTCATGCTAGCTCCAGCTAAATGGGTCTTCGAGGTACTTGAACTTGCCTTCAGTGGTGTACAGAATCAATTGTTTAAGCGACTGGACCAGTTTAGCTTGCAGTGAGAACGGTTCCATATAAATGCATTGAAGCAAATGTCTTTGGATTGGGTTTGCTTGTCAGTGAATTTACAGCTTTAAGATCTTCTAGCAGAACGTGGCCACGGAGTAAGGAGACTGATGGATCCTCTGGCAAGAGGACTGACAATGACAGCGAGTTAAAAAACTCAGTCCATACTACAAAACATTCATGAAATTGAGATCACCGAAGATCGATATACGTACAATATTTTCTGCGATCGAAAATCGGGACTCCTCGGTGATGGATTCCATATCGTGTACAGGACTCGATTGTATGTAATGGATACAACATTTTGCCGAATTTAGAGAAAGACAGCGCGAGTGAAAGAGAAAGGATTCCGAGAGTCGACTGGATGAAAAGAAACACATCGGTTGGACGATGTTAATGCAACAACGGAACTTTTTTATTTTCTACCTTTATTGAATAAAACTTTTATCAATGTAATCCTGGGTTTTTTTCTGATTAGAACAAGGACCAAACGCGATATAATTTGAAACATATTTGCTTATTTAGTGATATTAACTTATTTTCTTTCGTTCATTATATATACGTGTAAATGTGATTTAAACTACCAGGTATGTAAATATGAAACCGGAATTGTTATAAAAAATACACGTTTATTGTATGAAAATGATTAAAAATATTTTATTCGAAGTATTGCCCATCGCTAGCTATACATTTTTCCCACCTGTCTGGCAATTGGTGGATGCCACGCCAAAAAAAACTGTCTCTCTTTTGAGGCAAACCAGTCATCGGGCCATTTTCGTACATTTTCGTAAGAAGTGAAGTGCTGGTCAGAAAGTGCGTGTCCCATCGATGCAAATAAATAGTAATCGGACGGAGCCAAGTCTGGTGAATAATCCGCGTGCGAAAATATTTCCCAACTGAACGCTTCGATCGTTTCCTTGACCGATTTTGCTGTATGCGATGGTGCATTATCATGGAGCAAAATTACTTTGTGTTGCCTTTTTTGATATTCTGGTCGTTTTTCACGCAAAGCTTGATTCAAATCCATCGTTTGTTGTCGGTAGCGCTGAGTATTAACGGTTTCGCCAGGTTTTAACAGCTCATAATAGATCACATTCTTCTGATCCCACCAAACACAGAGCATCGTCTTCCGTCCATAGCGATTTGGTCTTGCAGTCGATGTCGGTGGTTCGCCTGGAGTTACCCATGATCTTTTACGCTTATGATTCTCAAAATATATCCACTTTTCATCACCAGCCACAATTCGGTGGAGAAATGACTTTCTTCCGTATCTGGCGAGCAGCATTTCGCAAGTGGTTTTTCGGTTTTCCTGCTGTCTGTCATTCGGTTCACGTGGAACCCATTTTCCCATCTTCTGGATCTTTCCCATGGCTTTCAAACGTATGGAGACGGCTTCTTGTGTCACGTTTAATTGATCAGCGAGTTGTTGTTGCGTTTGAGCGTCATCCTCATCCAACGATGCTTGCAATTCGCCGTCTTGAAACTTTTTCGGTGGTCTTCCACGTCCTTCGTTCCTCACGTCAAAATTGCTACTTCTGAATTTTTTAAACCACTCAAAGCACTGTGATTTACCAAGAGCATGCTCACCGTAAGCTTCGACAAGCATTCGATGCGATACCGCAGCAGTTTTCTTCAAATGGTAACAGAAAATCAACGCTGTCCGCAAATCGTAGTTTCCAGGCACAAAATTCGACATGTTCAATGCTATTTCAAACTATGCTGTTGCATGAAACTTGTATTGTTGTAAGTCGAAAATGTTTGTGAGATGTCAACAAAGACTTTTGGCATCAATGACGCAGTTTAGTGATAACTACAATATCAGCTAGGGCCATCTATAGGCCAATTCCGGTTTCATACTTACAGAACTCATACATCGTGTTTGGTCTCATTTTAACCAGAAAAATCTCATAAATACGGTAGTAAAATTTTAATTTAAAAAAGTTCAGAAATAAAAAGGTTTCATTATTGTCTTATAAGATGATAATCATTTAAGATGATAATAATTAATATTATTTGACGTTAACAATAAGTAACGTTATAACGTATAACGTTATATACTATTACGTTATAACGAATAACGTTATATGGTATTACGTTATAACGTATAACGTTATATACTATTACGTTATAACGTGTAACGTTATATATTATTACGTTATAACGTATAACGTTATATACTATTACGTTATAACGTACAACGTTATATGGTATTACGTTATAACGTATATCGTTATGTAGCATTACGTTATAACGTATAATGTCATGTAGCGTTACGTTATAACGTTTTTCGTTATGCAGCATTACGCTATGACGTATAACGTTATATACTATTACGTTATAACGTATAAAGTCATGTAACATTACGTTATAACGTATAACGTTATATATTATTACGTTATAACGTATAACGTTATATACTATTACGTTATAACGTGTAACGTTATATACTATTACGCTATAACGTAGAACGTTATATGGTATTACATTATGTAGTAGTACGTTATATAGTATTAGGTTATACAGTATAACATTGTAGTTTATTGCATTATAATGTAGTACGTTATATTGTATCACCTCATATTGTATTAGGATATAATGTATTACATTTTATATGATTGCGTTATATTATCAGGTCTGTAAGTATGAAACCGGAGTTTGCCTATAGATGGTCCTAGCTGATAATGTAGTTATCACTAAACTGCGTCATTGATGCCAAAAGTCTTTGTTGACATCTCACAAACATTTTCGACTTACAACAATACAAGTTTCATACAACAGCATAGTTTGTAATAGCGTTGAACATGTCGAATTTTGTGCCTGGAAACTACGATTTGCGGATGGCGTTGATTTTCTGTTACCATTTGAAGAAAACTGCTGCGGAATCGCATCCAATGCTTGTTGAAGCTTACGGTGAGCATGCTCTTGGTAAATCACAGTGCTTTGAGTGGTTTAAAAAATTCAGAAGTGGCAATTTTGACGTGAGGAACGAAGGACGTGGAAGACCACCGAAAAAGTTTCAAGACGGCGAATTGCAAGCATCGTTGGATGAGGATGATGCTCAAACGCAACAACAACTCGCTGATGAATTAAACGTGACACGAGAAGCCGTCTCCATACGGGCAATACTTCGAATAAAATATTTTTAATTACTTTCGTACAATAAACGTGTATTTTCTATAACAATTCCGGTTTCATATTTACATACCTGGTATAGTACGTTATAATATATTGTGCAATATATTATTATGTTACGTAGTATTATGTAATTATGTATTACGTTCTCTCATAGTACTATATATGATATAGTATTACGTTCATGTTGTATATGCTATGTTAATACACGCCATATGTTATGTATAGAATAATTGGCTGAATTCTCTAAATTATCTGAAGGGCAATGTTAAAATTTTAAAAGATAATTTTCTATTACGTTTGCTCTTAGAAAATACGTGAATCGTTAGATTATGTGAAATGTCATAATGCCAATCAGAAGGATTAGGAACCTTGTTATGAAGTGTGATAACTTATATAGACAGTCAAGGAAACAATTATGTAATTGCTAAAAGATGAGATACGACATATGGTACAAGAATTTGAAGCTATTTAGAATTATTTGATGAGACTATTTCAAGCTGTTATAAAATATTAAACTATATATTTAAAGTTCATTGGAATTTCAATGTTCTACTGCATTAGGCATAAGACATGAAAGTTATGTACATACATATAAAATTACATGATTGCTCTTGAAAAAACCATAAAAAGTAAAGTTCAGGTGAAAATTGTTCTTCCATATGATTCGTCTCTTGAAGTCACGTGCATAGAAAATATTTCTCGTAATATCACAGGTGAGGAAATCATTTAGGTGGTCTGTTTTAAGCGAACCAGCCTGTTTATACATACACAGGTTTATGTTTATTCACATGACAAATGTAAGTTCGGAAGTGAAGTTATAAATTGTTAGAAAATGGTATCACGCTTGTGTAGAGATTTCGTTACGTATATCTAGTCAAAGTGTCTAGTGGTTACGCCCGTGAACATAGGAGTAACTATTAATTTCAGATGCAGTTTATATGTTTCACCGGCAGAAGTTTGCTCTTAGTTAGATTAAGTTATATGTGCTGGATTTCTGAACTATGATCCAACTATTATTGGAGTTATAGTGTAGAAAAACAGCAGCAATATCCAATGAATGGTTATACATGCTATGTGAAAACAAATATACGTAGAATATTTCCATATGTTACGAGAAACTATGCTTGTAAACTGTTTTACTTGTAAAGTATAATGATTTTTTAGTTTTTTATTTTAATTGATTTTTTAGATTTGGAATATCTTTCAAGAGTCATACCTATATTACTTTATATCAAGGTATTAAATTTTATTTACAATTACTCAATATTTGCATATTAATCTAAGGATTACAAAGAACTTTTTAATCGAAAATTCTGATTGCCGTCCGGTTGAAAAAATATTTTTTAGCATTTTGTTACACTGCAAAAAATGAAATATATAAAGTGAAGAATTATTTTCAACGCAAATATGTTAAATAGTACAAAATTTGGTTTTGCTTTTAATGATTTCGTGTTAATAAGTCATATCATGTTAATAAGTATTTATATACTGAACAGCAAAATTGTACAAAATTGAGAATGATTCGGAATTCTCTTTAATTTAGTGAATATGACTAATATCCAGACATGTAAAATGTAAGTGCTTATTGGGCAATACTATCGATATCGATTACGGCAGACGAGCGGTGGCAGCATGACGATAAAACACTGCATCGACACTTTTTTAATCAGTTCCGATTAAAAATTGCTCCGACACTTTATCTGTATTGCTTCTCCTTTAGAAATATTTGCAGAATTTAGCACTGTGTTATGAACTCGTGCTACATAACAACTGCAGAAGTACAGACATCGATGCTTTCCTAATCTCTTGAATCGATCTTCTTACTTCTTCAACTTTTACCGTTTTTATAAAAATTCACGGCTTTTAAAAATAGAGTAGTCATATTACTTCTTCGTTTGTGTTTAAAACGAGGAATTGTACAATGATTTCCCAGTGGATAGTACAGACCAACATTGGTGTTACATAATGGAATTACAGCAACAGTAGATTCTTTAATAAGGTAGAAAGATGTTAGAAAAATAGAAGGACGAGATGTGTCAGAAATTGCTTTCAACCACAAGTACAGGTTGATTTCAATTTTGTCCATTTTGAGATTTTCATTTTTCATAAAAAAAATATTTTATAAAAACATCTGATTATTTAACTACTAGAATTATTTAATCGATTATTTAATCATATAATTATTTATCTAATTATTTAATTTGAATTATTAACATTATACAATTTATATTGTTAAGGATGTTATTAACATTTCATTATAAACAAAGAAAGACAAGAAGTTAAAACAAAATGTTTGAATACTGTGTTTATGTTAATTGCATGTATATGTTGTTGATTTCCGTAATTGCTTCCATTATTCTATATACATAATCTGGGTAATTTATATAATATTTTATGCAATTTTTGTTCATTATACTCATCGTGTAATATGGCTACAATTGGAAGAAATATACGAAGATATGATCCGAATTGTCAAGGGGATTGGGGGACTTGAACCTGTGGTATATGGGTTGATAAATTGAACGAAACAGACGATTGAAACTTTTCCTTGTAACCTTTGGGAATTCGATGTACATATGCGGACAGGAAAGCAAATTAAACAAAGTTGTCTTCGCGTGAGTAGTAGAATTCTAGCATCTTCCATGTGTGTAAATAATTGAATATAAATTTGTATATGGAAATATTATTATGCATTGCAATATTAAAATCAAGCTGATATCAGCTTTACCATAAATTTACTGCTATTATAAGATTTATCAATTACACAACTATAAATTATAATTTACAGATGAATAGACAATTAATATAATATATTCGGTTATATCTGTATCCTTTAAATTAATTACGATTTACATTTCTAATTTAATTATAATTTAGTTTCCAAGAATAACATATCATGAATAATATTTTGTTTCAGCGTTTAAATATTGAAGTACATATATACATTATAAACATAACGAATTCGAATCTAAAATTAGAGAAGTGCGTCGAATATCCACTATTGATTCCTTACGACCCTTAATGCAGAGAGCTTACAAAATTTGTTAATTCTGATATCATTACTGAAGATGTTACTACGTACTTCTTATTTATTGTTGCAAAACGACAACTCAGTCAAGTGTTGAATAGAACATGTTTTATTTAATAAACATTATTTTATATACACAAACATTATCTGTACTATTTTTTCATATGAAAATATAAAAATTACAGATTATGAATACCTGTGAGTGAGCAATCCAGTCCACATTCAATCAATCTCTCATTGTTTATTCGAGTAATAATTTAAGTAAGTTAGCCTGTTCGTTTGCTCATCAATGCACAACAATAAACAAATAAAGGAAGTGTCATCTTCAGCTTTTTATCCTTTTGATTGATTGAGGGAATCTGTAATTTTGACACAATCGATGAAAGATACGATTCTCTTGGTAAAGATGATTGAAGTGGAACAAAAGTGAATTAGTTTAATACAAATATAATTTGTGTAATCGGAATGAAGATATTTTACTGCGAAATAAAACGTAGTGTAATTTATCAATCAAAATTTTTTTACACGAATTTAATTTCGCAAGATGTCGATATTTCTATTAAAAAGTTTCTTAATAAATCTACAAATTCTGTTAATGTATGTAAATTATTAAATACACACAAAATAAAATATTTGGCGATATTATCTTTTATAGCTCGCGAATAGTTGCGAATCGATAGATGATCTCACACGTTCGTTTTTGGGTTGAATTGCGAGGCATACAGTAAATCGATAGTGCTGATCCGAGAAGATTATTGGTAACTTGCCAGGTCTGCTTCAATATGGCAGTTCATATCAAACCCAGCACCTTTATCATTCCTTCGTAATCACTCGATTCTTTCATACATAATGTATAATACATACAACGATCTTACAAAAATATCTTAGCGTGTAAACCTATTTGAAAATAATGTTATTAACTATGTCTTCAAGATTATACATATCGATGTATCTCTTAGTTATTTATTATTGTTATACATAATTCATGTTCGCGGCTATATCGATGCATCTCTTTGTTTATGCGATGTGAGTTTATTATACTATGTGTATTGTATATAGCATTATAGGACAAGCAGATGAAAATGTCTTTTAAATTTTTGAATCATTTCGTCGCGTTTAATTCAGTTGAAATAATTTAATGTACTGATTTTGGGAACACATAATTCTTACATAAAATTCAGTTTTTTAAATTAGAATTCTAAGGATTTTTAGCAGGTAACAAAATTAAACGTTCAAAATTCTGTTTACTATCGGATTTATCCGGATCATGATCATTGTAATGCCTTGAATTCTGTTATATTCAAACGCAACTAATTGGGATACAGAAATATATAAGAATCTGAAATGAGAAGATTAAAAAAATAGACCACGAAGTAATTTGTTCTATTATTATCAGTGTATAAAAATGACGATTGGAACGAAATAAACTCTAATTGTTCCAATCCAATTAAGAACTGCAGATTGATTTGCGAATCCAAATTTGTCGATTTTCAGGTCAGACCAGGCTTATTCTGGAGTTTTAAAGTACAATAACCGCCAGATGAATTAAAAGAACTTTAATACTTGACAAATAATTCGGTCGAAGTTCCCAAGTCTTTCTACCCTTCATTTTACGCTTACCTCCTTTTTTCTATTTCTCGATTCACCAAGAAGGAGATTGGCATTCGAGGTTCAATGATAAATGAGCTGCGCTGAATTGGAACGACCCTTCCTTGCTATTTTCTCTTCTCAGTTTTCTCTCACTTCATGAACTCCCCCCCTACTTTGCTGCTTATTCCTCCGCATCCACCTTAATCTATCGGCTTGGCAGCATGCTGCACGATAATTTCGAAACTGACACGAAACAACTTTTGCTTAATTTCTGAAGCAACGTTTCTTTATTTTCCTTTGATAATAATGTGACACGGATTTAATTAAAATTGTAGAACAATTTTGTTTCATAAACTTTTTGTCTTATATCCTGAGACAAATTAACTTAATAGCAATAAAATTGTTAGCTAACAATAATAAAGCAATTTGTTATAAGTATCGGTTGTAGTTTTTCAGTTTTGATGCTGTTTGAAATTTCTGTAAGTACAAGTTTTGTTTTTATAAACAACGTAAGAAAATGCAGATATTATTAAGATTAGGATACACTAACCTGTTGTTATTGAAATTTATTGAAAAATGATGCACAGTAAAGTTAATTCATCTCACTTCTGGCATTCAATTCGTTTCATTAATTCAATCAATGATGAAAAGATGTATAAATAAGATTTCTTTCTAATTTCCTGTGACAATACAAAATAATATTTTGTTGAATTTTTCGTTTTTCTGGCTATATATGTGAAACGATGTGTCCATACATCTTTGTTTCTATCTGTTATTTATTGTGCGGCAAGTATACATTTATGTGAATGGACTACGCGGAGTTAAGTTTCTGCAAGATATCCCAGGAGTTCCATACACATAACATGCGCTATTGGTCTACGATGGAAACGCCACAAGAAATACCATTCAACCGCTTATGTATCGTGTGCAGAGACGTATCGATGCGGGCGGCTAGCTCTTTGAATACCCTACAAAACAAGTAGATTTATTATTTTTATAGTGTTCCAATTTAAATTAACCTTTGTTCCGTAAAGTCATTTCTAAATTATGATGTCATAGGTCGTTGAATTCATCTCGATGTTGGTTACTATGTTAGCTTATAAAAAAACATGTGTTAATGTGTAAAAAGATAACAGTGATATTAGACAAATCTTAAATCAATGATTTTAGGATTGAAACCAATTAAACGACTCTTCGTCATTATTTTATCTTTAACAGCAGTGCAAGTAATTTAAACATTCGATTTAAGCGCGACTGTATATATGCAATGAAAAAACATATTAATGCAAATCGTGGGCTTGTGATCAGACTGACAGTAGCGAAAAGAAGTCTGAAATGGTTTATGTATGGTGAAGTATCCTCAAGAGACGACTCTTAATCAACATAAAATTTTTAGTATCTTTGAGTAAGCATGAAGGAAGAGAGTGTTCTTTCTCATATACAAAACCTAAAAGATTGGTAATAGTTGCGATCATCTAGAATAAAAAACGTAGTAAATTTAAGAATAAGAGAGATCACGTTTCAAAGATTGTTTCG
Organism: Bombus pascuorum; assembly: GCF_905332965.1. NCBI lineage: Eukaryota > Metazoa > Arthropoda > Insecta > Hymenoptera > Apidae > Bombus > Bombus pascuorum. Next base: position 2,040,386 of record NC_083494.1, read on the forward strand.
GTGTTTTTTTTTTTTTATTATATGAACTATTTCTATACTTTATTTTTTAAAGAGTATTGTATTTTGATATTTACACATTTCGTTTTAAGTGTGTTGATGCTGAACTATATGTTCTAAGCATTAGTAATTACTGTAATTTGTGATGCAATTAAAGTAAATGTTTAAAATAACAAATGTAAAAAGGGAATTTATTATGACCGTGTTGTATATTCATAATATAAAAGAAAATTAGTATTATAAAATTGTATAACTATTTTAGATATCAATCTGGTAAGATTATGCCGTTTTTTATTAAATTTCTATTAAATTTTTTCGCTAGAGTTGCTTTTTAAAGTTACAATTGTAATACAATTTTTAAATAGAAACGCCATCAGTTACAACGAATTTTAATATAATTTTTAAGAAACCTACTAATATCATTGAAACAACTGATCATATATTAAGAATCGAAAACTATGAAAAATAATTACTAATTTTTCATAAATGGAAGAATTTTTTCCTAAAGAATTAAATATAGCAACTTAACCCTAACCTATATTATCCACAATTGTTTTCAATGTTGGTCTAAGCTTCTAATATAATAGTACGAATTATAATACACTAAAATTGGAGAAAAAACTGTTTGAGCATAACTTTTACGCTGTGATACGTAGTTTATATTAAAATTGTATATCCTAATAATATTCTGATAAAACAATGATGTCAGAAAAATCAGAACAATACTCCTCACAGTAACTTTCCTTATTTTTAAAAATGAACATTATCTACGGTAATCTAGGTTATCTAGGGTAAAAGATACCTTTTGAAGCGAAAATAGAGGATTTCTTTTAATTCTTCGGAACGGAGAAGCACACTTGACGATTTGGGTAAGATTAGAATTCATGAAACCGCTGCTAGTAGTAAAATTTCCGCAAGAACTATATCCCATTAGCTCTTCCTCATTCTTCACTCGTTAGTGATTCAATTATCCGCATCGTTTGCGCAGATCAAAGAAAGGGCTTAATCCTTTCTACAACGAAGCCTTTCGTGGGCGGAGCATCGACACCTTTTTTTTGAGATAGCACCTTGCCGACTATTGTACCAATACACCGCGTCGCGTGCATACATAAAGGCATCGCGCTTATGCGCGCGCAAGATTGGTCCAGATTCCTACCCGACTCTTCGTTTTCCTCTCTGTCTTTTTCTCTCTCTGGTTCTTGGTGTTCTCCTGTTACGCTTTCGCGGCTCTCCTGGTACGTGTGCGTGCTCAGTGGCGCCGCCGGCCGGGCGAAATCCTAGAACCCTAGAACGACAGCCGAGACTCGGACCCCCCCGTTGTTCAGTCGTGGGTGCAGTGCGTGCGAGTGTGCAGTGGTTTCGGGAGCTGCTTCAACACCGGCGTGGCCTGGAGCGTGCGAGGCTAAGTCAGTGTCATATTGCCAACCCTCGTTGCCATTAATATACGCTTCGATCTTTTGCTTATTTTTTTACGGTACTAACGTTTCTTATTTTTCGTCAATTTGTTTACTCTCGTGGTGCATAAACTTCATGTTTTATGATAGAGGATTTTTACAAATTCAGGGATTAATGTTTTGTGTGTTTAGTTCTTAACAGCGTTTGTCATTTGTGTATGCAGATTGTTCGAATAACGACACAGTTTACATTTGCCAGGGATACAGTTTAGACTGTTGGCAATTAATTAACCACTTAACGGAACGTGACAAAAGCTTGATACCCTTGTGAAGCAACCGATGGTTCTTACCGGTCGTAATTGTTAATCGTAAGTTTTCGTTATTCATTTTTTATTCAGCTCGCACGGTTAATTTTTTCGAAGGTTCATAAATCGAACGTTCGTGCAACTGCGAAGCCCGCCATAAACTTTTCGTGTATATTGATGACGATCGTGATTGGACGAAGGGAGATAGCAAGAAGTGTTCGCGGAAGATAAAACACAGCGAAAATACATCGTGTGAATATCGCGGGCGCGTTAATGACTTGGTGTTGGTGTGTTACGACGAACGAAGACGTCGCGCAGTTCTCGCAAAAGAAGGTCACCTGTTTCATGAGCTGCGATTATCCGAAATAAAATATCATTGACCTAGTTAGCAGCGCAAAAGTAATTAGACATTCAGACTAGTAGGGACCGTAGGTGAGAGCAGAGTGTTGATCGATCCTTCGTCGTTGCCGAGCGCATGTACGCGATCCATCGTAAATTCACGTTTCCACTTGTGTATCGGTGCGTGCAGTGACACCGAGTTGAAATACGGCACGCGGGCCGCCCATCGGTGAGTCGCGATGCTTAGAAGAGGAGGAAATTTAGTCTCGTACGGGTAATTCAAATCTCCAGCCAGCTACGAGACGGAAACGAATGGCCGGATTTTCTCCCTAACGACTAACGACATTCATATTCGTTAGCTTCGCTCTCTCGTTTTTTCCCCTCTTTTTTTGCTTTTGGACGTTCGATGGCGGAATCTTGTTTCCTCTATCTGACCAGCGCACTATCGACCTATCATCGATATCGATCGTGAATCTTCGATCTCCATTACGATGTTTCGAGTTGTGCATTGTGTCAGTCTTCTAGTAATTTCTATAATATTAACTACGTATTTTAGTTTTAAATTTTGTACTCGAATAACGGTACTTTTTTACTTGCTTAATACGTTTTTACTCGTAGTTTGCCAATACCAATTTCCATTGCTCTGTTTTATATATAAAAAGTCCAATTGATAATTTGTCGATATTTTGTTTCCAGTAATGTGCGAATATGTTTGCAACATATAGCAGACATCAAAATCTGTATACAATTACGAAGGAAGTATATCAATAATTTCCGACATTGCAAGATATTTTATGTGTGCATCCGTCATTGACATGTTTATGTCAGTTAATCGAACTGTATGGCATTGCTGAAACGCATTCTTCACCAAATGAAACAAGTGAAATTAGTTTAATCATAATTGATGCATCAAACAGCATGAATTAACCGCACAGAAGCACGGAATGTTCGAGATTATCTTCAAAGATTTATGATAAAATGGCGAAGAGCCATAGATGATTTATTGGCAGAGGTAGTTATATCGAATGTACTTATTGGTAATTTTGAATATTTTATGTACGTTTATAAGTAACAATAATACTATATTTCCTTGCTGATATACATATATAATATAATATACTGATATAATATTTTCTATATAAAAATTCCGGTTTCATACTTACAGACCTGATACGTAATCGAACTGTAGATTTCAACATTTATATCTATGTTTAACGTAACATAAATATAACGTTTCTATGAGTAGACTGAATGTAACGTTTCTATGAGTAGACTGAATGTAACATTTCTTATTGTTAGATCGCGGATTTTCACGAATGTAATTAAAAAGATAAAACCTAGATAGACAATTGATTTATTAAATATAATAACAAGTATTATATTTTTGGTTTACTTACATGCTTTTCTTTATTACGTACATTTTTTTGTGCCGTCAAATTTCCTACAAATGCATAAAAAGTCTACTTATGACAAATAATAATATTATGAGAATAGAAACGTATTATCTCGCTTTAATTATCAGGAAAGATACGCTACCTAGGTTCAGGATCCGATACATATATAACATCAGTAACTATTCCTGATTGAATCGTAACGATATTGTCTTCTGTTTACGCGAATGTTTGTAGCATAGCGTAATTTGTGAGTGGAAAACGTACGAGTTGCCAGTTTGATATCCAAGTGGAAAATCCATTGAGCTAATCCTAATCCCAGCACCGATGAGTGGTTCACCTGGACTGATCAGACTACCTGCATAACGATCGTTGAAAATCGGATTAAATGCTGTCAGGTATAGGCTTGAATTTACATCCAGCGGTTATCTCGTTGAATTGCAGCGTACTTTCCTCTAATGGCCTTTCGCGAGATACGCGAATCAATCAGTTGCTTGCCAATTCGCAATGTACCACTCGGAAATGATGGGTGCAGCGTTTCGTTGTCCTTTAATAGCGACACTAGCGTTCTTATTTGCTTTCGCTTCTGAGAAATTAAGCACACCCTCCCGATTTCTACCATTCATTGCATTTGTAGTTTGAACTTTCGTGGCAATTACTTTCGACTTTCCGTTGATTACTTTTGAATAAATGACGTATTAAAATGCAATTAAGAGAGTATTAGTAACTAACCTAACTGCATACATAGCTAGAATACTTTCTGGTGTTTACAGGTTACTACCTTCTTTTATAGTTCTTTTAATTACGGTGTAATGAGTGTTTAATTTAGAATTTTACTTTTATTCTTTTTAGTTAAATTTCCTTTATTCTTTGGATCATCTCTGATTAAATCATATTTTCCTATCGTTGGAAAGTATCATAAGTTTCAGGAGAATAAGAAAGAATGGTTATCGATAGGTACGTGTAATTTTTTATTTTAATATTTCTCTAAAAATATTCTTCAAACATTGAAAGTCTTTTTCTCGATAGAGATGGAAGTGAATGGAGTAAAATTCGAGGATTCTAAAAGGATTAAGAGTCACTTATTTAAATCATCTGTATGAGTATGAATCGATAAAGTATTATCTACTATCAGGTTTGAAATGTCTGTCTCACGAATCAGTTACTCGTGTCATTAACGTTTCGTTCTCCTGACAATATGATTCTTCTCGAATTTCAAGATTGTCCGACTACAATTTCTTTTCCTAATGAAATATCGTATTTCGCTATTACTTTTTGAAGAAGACAATTCTTCTATCAATTTTCTTCCTCTTAGTACCTCAATCGGAACTTATTAAACAGATTAATCCAACTTTGAATAGCGACTCGACTGACTGTAGTTCGTTCTCTGCAGAACAGGTAATTAATATAATTGCGAATGGCGTCTAAGTTGATTCTAAGTATTATACCCCTGCGAAACATGGAAATTTTATTATGGCGCAGATGCATGGCAAATGGAAGTCTTGGAACTTAAAGTAAGCTGCACGACAGTATTAATAGCTTTTTAATGTCAGGGAAAATATGATTACCGCAACTCTCTTAATATACATTATCGTGGGACCGATGTGCGATAAATTAAGTTATTTAAATTATATTCCGGAGCGTGCTAGGCATTCAATTTTGTACCTTTCAACGATAGGTTAGCGAAGGCGCTTTTTGTCTTTCCTCTTAATCTAATTCGTCGCTTGACGTTTAACTTCTATAAAGTATAAAGGAAATTCCAACATTTTTTCTATGTATATATCGTACTTCGTATTTCGTTGGAACCAAGACATAAATATTGTATTGTAAAATATGAAACAACTATTGAAATATATTGTTGGGGAAATAAAAAATAACATAACTAGACAATGGATAAGCAGAGTATCGATACATTTTTGTGTCTTTCTTTTCATTGTAGAGGAATTCTATTGCGTTACATTACTATTTATATGTATACTAGTTATGTTAATTATATAGTTAATTATATTACTTAATTATAGTATACCAGTTATATTACTATATATGTGTTAGTAAAATTTGGTTAAGCAATATTGGTTATTTTTGCATTTATTATACTATATATTGCATAATTGTCACGATTTATTTGCGCGATAAATACTCCTAAGAGGACAGAATTTGTTATATAATTACCACAAAATTTGCGATCTTTTTGAACCAGTTACGTCGCAATTATCGAATGTTTAACGTTCTCGGCTTAATTACACTTGGGCGGTGTAATGTTCTCCTAAACTGGGTGTCGTTAGCAAGCGTGACGTATCTTTACTTTGCTTAGGTGATGAGAATAGAATGGCCGTTGAGATCGTATTTGCCACTTCTACGTCGAATATATTCTTCTAGTTGATCGAGATTCTTAATGAAGGTCTGATAGGCTAAGGCAAATACAATCTCTTTCCCGCGAACTTTCTTAAATGCATTGGATATAACTGTCTAAAGTTTAGATGACATTTGGAACTATATTTGATTGTCGTCGCTGAAAGTACTCCTTTGCTGTGGTGTTAAATAATTTTTTATGTTCTTATGTCGTTCTTACAACGTTCTACTAATTATATTTTTTAGAATTATATTATTTGTATTTTAAATCTGGTATTTTATTATATGAAAGAGAAACAAAAGAAAAAGAGATCATTATGTAGACTGTAGATATATTTATGCGAATATCATATTTGGATGAACGCAATTAAACAAATAGTATCTAAACAGAGATTAATTTGACGTATAATCACGAATATTGCAATATATTCTATGTGTTCTCGTACGCATAAAACTCTGCAGTTTAGAAGTCGTAAACTGTAATAATCTCACGTTAGTAAATTGTTTTATATTTCTCAGATCTGAACATATTGCCTGATATATTTCAAGTAAACGAGTTACTGAAAATATCCGGGACACGCATTAGGTCTTAAAAATGCAAAACTTTAATTTCTGGAGATACAGCTATCAAGATTCTTCGCTTAGTACTTTTCGGGTTGCATCGTCGCACGAGAAGAATATATGCTTCGACAGCTCTTGCCAAGTTTTTTTTCACTTGTCCTGTACAAGATTTAAATTCAGTTTATCTCGTAAAATATGGCAATAGTATTTCTAGAATAATACTGCCGACTGCTCTGTTTTAACAAGATATGATGAAAATTGTTGAATTGAATAAATTGTATATATATATACAATTGTTGTTTCATATTTTATTATATATAATAAAAATAACAATTATTATTAATATATTTTATTTAACAGTAATAACAATATTATTAATATATAATATTATATATATAATAAAATATGAAACAACTATTGAAATATATTGTTGGGGAAATAAAAAATAATATAACTAGACAATGGATAAGCAGAGTATCGATACATTTTTGGGTCTTTCTTTTCATTGTAGAGGAATTCTATTGCGTTACATTACTATTTATATGTATACTAGTTATGTTAATTATATAGTTAATTATATTACTTAATTATAGTATACCAGTTATATTACTATATATGTGTTAGTAAAATTTGGTTAAGCAACAAATGAATTTTTTAAAAATTCTGTGACATAGTAGTACAGTTTATTACAACCATTTGCAAATCCATTCTCCATTGCAAAACCTCCGTTCCCATATGTAACAAACATTCCTTATCGACTATTGTTCGATTCTACCATATTAAACAAGTATGTATCACAATCAAATTTCACTTCATTAATATAGGAAACCAATGAAATGCCTTATTTCATAGTTTGAAGATATCGATGCAGCTGATATGGTTGGAGTATCTACTATTCGAAAGCATTGAAATTCGCGCATTTCGTGGATACTTCAATACATTCCATGGTCAGATTGATCGTACGCCTATCATACCAGTACAATCTGGAATCATGACAATTCAGATAATTGGAGAAACACTCTACAACATCGCATTTATGTCTACCTGATATTTTCAACCGCTTTAATAGCTCAACGCTGGTGAAACATTTTTTTAAGTGCGATTTAGAACATTGTTATATGGCTTACGGCTATTTTCGTTTTAGTATAACTATAGCAGATTTTTCGTATATAGCCTACATCCAAATTGCTCTAATTGTTTAAATGTATGTTATTCGTAGACTTTAAAAAATTCTTGAAAACCTTATTGCGTAAATTATATTTATTTAAATTATTGCGTGCAGAATATTTTGAAATACGTAAAACTGTTTTATTTAGCGCATTCAGAATGCAAAACTAATTAAGTGTCTTTAGAGAGGCTGTTGAAAATGATTAGCTCTTTAAGCTAATTTTATGCGAGATATAATTTATGCCATTTATAATGAAATAATGTGTAATAATGTTCACGGATGAACAAGACACGTATTTCAAATTTCAGTACATGTAAACAATATAATGTAACATGTAAGAATATTAATTATGACTGAGGTAAATGAACAAAATATTTAAAACTCGACACCTTTCTTCAAACGTAAAAGACTTTTCGTAGGATCTAGAAATTCGATTGGAAATTCACGTTTGTTTCATGTTGTTCTTTTATGTAGCGTTAGCTTTTGCACATGTAGTCATGTAAATAGTGATAGATGTTAATAGAGAGTGAGATGAAAACAATACAAAATATATTCACATTTGTCATTTATAACAATTTTAGCTTTCTTGACTTCTTTTAACTATAATATTGAAAATATATATATCTAGTAGTAGAAGTAATCATCTCATTACAATAAAACAACAGCAGAAGTTATCGTTTCGAAGCATTATCGTAATAGGACTACAAAATCAGTTATTTCACATTTATATAAAATTAGGATTTTTAGTAGATACACAGTGCCATATACTCGTGCCAATATAGTATACCATACTCGTACTGTACCATATCAGAAAAACTAGTGTGGGTCAACAAATGCGGAAACTTTTCCTATTTAACCTCCTACATACAGGCGGAGATTTGTTTGCGTAGAAGAATAAACGTAGTTGATTACAATTTCTCTTTTTAATTTCAAAAGCAGGGACCAACAATTGCAATACAGGCGTACATTAATTGGTGTCAGTACAATAATGTATTAAATAGAACACAAACAGTATGCAGAGATAAGCAAATAGAATTTTATAAATATTCATAATACTTTTCTCCTATGGTACATTGGTAGACTTACAAAAATTTATTACTATGTACATGATAATGTTGTAACAACGTTAAATGTCATTGTACGTGTTCATTATTGGAATTATAAAAATAAAATATTACACTCTTTTACATGTAACTAATGCAATATAACATTCAATTCAAATTTATAGCAAAATAATCGGGTCAGATCTATAATAAAATAATTCAATTTAGATTTATAAAAAGATATTCAATTCAGATTTATAAGAAAATAAACAATTTATATTTATAAGAAAACACTCGATTCAGGTTTATAACAAACTATTCAATTCATGTACGTTATAAAAGTATCGTATCGTTAGTATTATCTTTACAGCGATATTTGGAAATAAAAGATGTTCGTTCAATAATTATCTCTGAAATATTACAATTTAATTATCATTGAGAATTCACAAGTTTATACGAGTTTTATTTGATACTTTTTACAGATTCGTGGTTCGTGGTTAGTGCAGCCGAGCAGGAGTTCGATAGGGACGAGTGCGTTAGCCATAGTGGAGGAAGCAGGGGTCCATGATGCCCCCCATAATAGGGGAAACACTGCGCGTATGGTTCCTCTCGGCGTTGGTGGTTCACGGTGCTGTCGCCGGCAATCCAGACGCGAAACGCCTTTACGACGACTTGCTTTCTAACTATAACAAACTAGTGCGCCCTGTTGTGAATACCTCGGACGTACTACGTGTGTGCATTAAATTGAAACTTTCGCAGCTCATCGATGTGGTGAGTACTACTGTTTGTTCTATTTGTTTTGTTTACACCGTGATCTGGCGGATAATAGAAGGGCGTCGTAGCATCTGCGAAATTAGTTTCCCGTGTAATTTAACGAACGAAAAACGACGATCGGTTTGAAGTTTCTGAAGCCTGCAATTATTATCTTATTATAGAAAAATGGCAGATTAAAATGAAATAAATGTCCGTATATATAACATCAAATTTATCTCTTAACAAGTTATGTTTAAGATTTTCTGATACTTCTAAAATACAGCTGTTTCTTTTTAAATTTTACTCAACCCTTTGACCGAAAATTTAATTTTACTGGCTTCATCTGCATACTGGGTCGTTTACGTTCATGTTTAGAGATTCGAAGGCTCTTGTGTTTTAAAATATCCCTTAAAATTCTTTAACACTCTTCCAGGTTTCTAGAATATCGTTTCATAATTTCTACTGTTGTGTTACCTTAATTTATTTAAGCATTGCACAATTTAAATGAAAATATAGGAAAAGTGAAAAATTATTGAAAATTATTGTCAGAAACGAACCAGTACGTGGATGGAGGGTTAAGATAATTCAGCCTTTATACGCGTTAAGTAAAATGTATTTTTCTTGAATAGCTCGGTTCAGATCTATAATAAAATAATTCAATTCAGATTTATAAAAAGATATTCAATTCAGATTTATAAGAAAATAAACAATTTATATTTATAAGAAAACACTCGATTCAGGTTTATAACAAAGTATTCAATTCACGTACGTTATAAAAGTATCGTATCGTTAGTATTATCTTTATAGCTGATCCTAGCTAGTCCTGTAGCTTTTCCTAGTCCCTTGCCCACCTCTTAATCCGCAGAGAGACAGAAAAATGTATGTATTTTATCTGGATTGTTTCTTCGGAAGAAGTGGCCTTTGTGCTTCTTACACTTTGCCGGTTTATGGCACATTTCATCACGGTATGCACAGTAATCGCTCGTCAACGAGATTGAGGGGAAGCAAGGGACCGTGACGATACGCCGTGGTTAAAATCGCACGTAGTAGTGTGCTCGTATTTGGGCTAAAGTGGATGGATACGATTATTCGATTACATGGTTATTATGTCGTTACTGGAAATGAATTTAGTCGTCGATTGTACATACCTACATATATGTACCTAATCGATGAAGACTAACAAGTTATACGCATTGAAAATTGGTTAGGAATTACGCGTTACTATACGTTGCATGTTACATAATTTCCTTTTTGGAAAATATTCCTTTTACCTGCTTATGTGATTAGCATTGGTTACGTCAAAACGTATTGTGCAGGATTATAACTAAACAAATCTTCCTTTAGATTATTTCATAAATAGTAACTGTGGTCGTAGGTTTGTGAATTTATAAAAGTTACATGATATTATTGTAACAATTTTATTGTATCTGCATATTCATTAAAATTAGAAATTATATATAGTATAACAGAGTATTCAATTGGGATTTCTACATTGAATTTGTGCATAGTTTGCACAATATATCGGAATGTTTAGTAATTCATTTTTATCATTAAATGGAAATAATACTGACCTTCCATAGATTCCTTAGTTCTGCATTCGAACTTAAAAAATTATAATTACTACTAAACGTATTAATAAACTCGGTTTCTATTAAATGTATTGCGAGGGATTACGTTAAAAGCGAAAGCAAGAAATCAATTTTAGCAAGTTTTGTAGCAATAAGATGTCTGTTACCGCGTTCATTTAATGTATTACCGAAGCATCATTTGAATTCAGCATGCAAATGCTTTCGCAATCAGTTGATTAAATAGACAATACAGTTTCAACATTATTTCAAACGCGTATACATTAATATAATATCGAAATGAATACAGAATATATTGACCGGTATTGTGATTTAAATTTGGCAGACTGTTTAAGATAAAATCGAAGCAGATGATCCTTCGAGATTTCTAAAAGCATTAATGAAAATTCTCATTTTCATTTTGAATTTTCTTAACTTATTATTCTAACTGCATAATCTTCTAAATAATATTTCGTCATAAGAGAAACGGAAGATCGGTTATTTCAATTCTATGCGAGGCATCTTGACGCGAAATGTACGTTTTCATAAAAATTTCCATCTACCTTTTTGAACTTTTTGACAAGTAAATCTGTTGATTAGATTCTTTTCGCCTTTTACAGAATCAGAGTAGGTTACAGCTATTTTACCTCGCGGTCAAAAGAATATGTAAATGGATAAGCGCCTCGCGTTGAAGGTTTAAAAAGTTACACTCTCGAGGAGTACGAGTTCACTACCTAGGGATTCTATGTTACCTAGGGCTCCTCTTGATCTTTAGGGTCTTAATTGCGGCAAGTGCTTGATTGACAACCTGGAGAGGTACTGGTCTTTATTAATTAAATATCTCGTGTGATAAATTGTCTTTTGTAGGCACGTGATGATTTATTCTGCCTTAATTTGCATTTAATCATTCACTAACTTTTCACTTTTTTTATCACCGTTTGAAAGTTTCAGAACAGTTACTATGTTGGCTCCAAAACTGAAAAGAACAAAATTACATAATAAGGATATCAGGAAGTGACATCATCTAATGTGTATACTATTGTATACTTGCGATTTTCCTAAAACATTTGTGCAATTTAAAATTCCTATTCTACGCCAAGTATTACAATTTTACTAAAATTCAAACTAGAAGATGTCCCAAGAATTTTGAGCAAGAGTGTATATACATCTTTAAATGATTTTTGTTAGAAAAAGTCTTTTCCACAAGCTTCTTCTTATATTAATAAACATGCAATTGGTTTGGACGATAATAATGTCATTATCACTTAAATATTGTTATGGGTTGTATCGAGAATTCACGGTATCGATAGGAAAGTATTCCTCAAAATTAATAACATCGTTTATGCTGTTCTTTTATTCAACGTTCTTGTCAATATCCATTATATTCTTATTTCTTGTTGAAGGAATTAAGTTCGCAGATTATCTAGATTGCATGATCTCTAGTATTCATTTCGTAATAATTTTCCACTTGAATACGATTTTCATAATTCACGGAGATGAGATGCTGCATACCAGAGGTTTTATCCAGGTTCAATCGACAGGCGGAATTCAACCTATTTAATTCTTCCGATGCAGCATCCCGAATCTTACAGACCAGTTATATCCACTATGAATTAGTCAAATCTGTCTGAAATGTCAAATAGTTATAGTAATTATTTACATATTTCATGATAAAGAGTCTATTTGAAAGATATGAAATTATCCTCGATATTGGTTCTTTAAAATTTTGGGTAAATTTGGGCCATCGACTCTCGACGTTATTTACGTATTTACATTGTGTTATTTACAAATTTCATGATAGACAGTCTATTTAGAGTATATCAAATTATCTGTGATATTGGCTTTTTAAATTTTGTATATTTCAACATTAAAAACATCCATTTCTCGTATCAATTTTTCTATTATTACTACAAAATGTGGAATCTATGAATTGTTAAAAAGAAAACTATTCATCATATATATCAAACTATCAATCGGTTATTAATATTTATTGTAGTATACGTAGCAACGATTTGTTTGCAAACTTTAGTATAGCAGTTATATATGCAATGCCAATGAAATAAAAATAAATACACTTTTTAAATAATTTTTATATAAAACTAAATAAATTTCTTTTAATCTCTTCATATATTTTATCCACGAAATAAACGTAGCTCTTCTCGTAAATAAATAAACGTTCTCTTTCTCTCTTCGAAAATCGAACCAAGACATTAATATTGGAAATCTACAGTTCATACGCGTCAGCAAATAAATTAAATAACATTTAAGAACGATCAATTTTTCCAAATAGTATCAAGAATTTTATTTTTGAGAGAATTTTATTTTACAGATTTATTAGAATATGTGTGAAATACTAACACGAGATTTGTCTCGTTTTCATTTATTGATAGGTAGAAATATTCTTTGAAGAAATATAATACTTTCAAGTAATATAGCTTATCGTTACTAAATAGACGTTAACTGAATAAATCTATTAAAATTATTGCAAACACAAGGTTGCTTCAATTAATATCAACTATATATCAATTACATGTAAATATGTAATTATGTGCAAATATATCTTAAAATGTTTGTATACGTATAACTTCGTAATAACGTATCATTAACGAAGACATCGAACTTTATTACAAGCAATTAAGACAGTTAACGTACTACGTTAACGAACTGATATTTGATATCGTTTTAACGACGTAATCTATAACGTGAAATTGCTTAATTGTTTCTCGATGTCACCTGCTGAAGAAGGGGATCCTGAGAACCATTAATGCTCTGAGGTGAAAATACAGAAATTACGGACCTTCTGTAAAGAAATAAGTTCGAGGGGAAGTCGTGGAATTATTTCCATTAGCATGTACTGGTTGTATGGGTGGCGTGGCAGCAAATTGCGTGGCTGTATGCATATATACATTCTTCGGGTAGATTGCGTGGTTTCTCCATGCTATTACGTCGATTTGAGGAGAGTATTCGCACGAGTTCTGATAACTTTCCTTAGAATTTTCCTTTCTATCGAACCTTGCACGAAATTAGATTCATTCTTAGTTCCATTCGATAACTCTGGTATTTTAATGAACGAATTTTTATTATGTAATTTAAAAACACTTTTTTTAGAATGACATTTATCGTATAAATAAGCAAATACATATTGTTTAATAGACTAGTTTTTACATTTCTCGGTTTTACATTTTAATTCTGATAATAGCGATATTCTTCTAAGATGCAGAAGCCTAACGCTTTATTTTTTAATGTGATCATGCACCATGATAGTGTTTCCAATGCTGAAGTTATTGATTCGGTGGTTAAACATTCTATTTTGTCAAAGTTTTCAATAGATCAATGTTTATTTAGATTTTAGTATAATCTTTGCACGCATTCTTGTTCACGATAAACGTGTGTTATATCATTTATCTAATTATACTCACTTCATTGAAAACGTATTTCATTGGAAAAGAAACAATTATGTTATTATGCAGATTCTTAGAAATTAAAATAATTGTTTCGAAAATATATCGTTCTACGAAAATGATAGTTTTTGCATTTAAAATGCATTAAAATCAATTCTATTCTTGCTTTGACTCTTCAGAATAAAGAGTAGCTCATAGAGAAATAAAGGAGAAGAACTTAAGAACAAGAGAATAATTATAATAATTGTTTATTGGAAAATTACTATCACACCTTCGATATCGTCTTCAAGCAGCTCCTCTCAAAGGCAAATTCTTTCAAGTCAACTTCCTAACGTTAAACTTGTGATTATCTTCAAATCCGATCAACTTATCTTCACTCTCAAGAAGTAGCTTCTCCCCATTAATTTCATGTGCACCGTGCTAAGAACATCATCGCGTCACGTAATCTTTGTAGTGTATTGATGATTGGCAACGACGCTCTTCTATAATACGGTTAAATAGCTTTATACGCGTTTTAGTTTTATTTGTAATGGGGCCTGTATATAGAGATATACATTGTTAGCTTATATAGAACTATACAATGATATCGATGTTTATGTTTATGTATGCAAGAGTATTCCAAGTTTAAACGATCAAACTTCATCAATATATTCCGAGTAGAAATAATGAAGAAACGTAATATACGTTTACGTACATGCTTTCTACCATTATTAATAATTATTTAATGCGCATTGAATGAGTGTATTATAAAAATAGAAAAGTTTTGAAGCACTGGAATATAATTACAATGGCACAATCAAGTACACCAGTTCTCTTGCGTTAATGAATAATACACACGACATGATGTTAGTTTAACATAAGCCACAGTAACGTTCCATGCAAATTATGTTTATATTATAGCTTAATGAGTGTAGCTGTTAGCTACACAATATTTTATTATAAGCTAGTTATCATTTGCTTCAAAGGCATTAACTTATTAATATTACAACGAGATTTTCAAACTGTTTAAATTGTATATTATAAGAATCATATATGGCATTTTTGGATATTAATTTAAATCGAAGAAAAACAGATAAAAATTACTCTTGAACAATGTACGCTAATATCTGATAAATATTTCATTATACATAATTTTACATATTATACGTAATTTGTCTAGTGACAGCTTGGTTACGATATTAATTAGTTAATTGCTTAAAAGAAAATGTTAAAATAATTTGTAGTAAAGCATTGTACTTGTAATTTCGAACTAACTTTCATCCAACACTCTTTTATGCTTGTACGGTTTGTTCAAATATAGTTTTCAACAGAAAAAGCGGAAACGATGGTAGATCTCTTTTTAAACGTTTTCATTTTCTGTTCACTGTAAAATTGTGCTGTTATCGTTGATTCCTGCGTGAGATGCCCACTTGCTACGAGGGGAACTGATTGGGTGCTAAAGCGCTTCTAAAGCACACGAAATCTAGCGTGATCCGGGTTTCAACACGCGAGGGATTACAGTTTGATCGAATCGAAAAAAAAAAAAGGGAAAAGAAAAATAGCAGATATCGAAGTACGAGTAATCGTAAATACTGTAAAATCAATTCTTAGAATGCTGTGATGTAAACTTTCAATCACAAAACGATAATATGTTTGCAGTGTACTATGTATTAATATCATATCGACAGATAAAAATCAAATTTTTGCTCGCTAATTGATATAATCTTTCGTACCTATTTATTTTATAACCACTTTTTTCAGTAATTAGAAGTCAGTTGATGAATATTTTTATAACGATAAAGACCAATAATTTTAAGTAATTATAGAAAAGTTATGAAACCGTAGAATTTGTGTATTTCTCGTGGATTTTTAAATTGATTAACAATAACTTGGGAGCAGGACATAGTGAAAATGCAGAAAGTTCTGTAGTTCACAAAGAAATTGGTAGTTCACTTCAAAGTTTCTCTACTTTGTATTTCAAGTTCTGCAGAAGTTTCTCCGTGCCATTGTCATTTGAAATTTGCATATTTCTTTACTTTAATCCCGCAGCGATGTTTGATTCGTGTGGATCTAAGGAAGAACCAGATGTTAAAGGTTTCGAAATCACGGCATTAAGAAAATGTTCTTCTTACGTTAGGCATATAGTAATTCAATTTATAAATATATCGAACCGGGGGAAAAAGAAATTGAAGTAAAATATGAAATCGAACTTTCCAACTTACAGTACATTCTAACAAAAATGAATCGTTGATAAACGTAGATTTACGAAAGTCTGTAACACAACAGCGTTATTAAATTTTCCACTTATAAAATAATTGTTGACGCATCATTAACTGTAGCTTTAATCTAGCCCAGCAGGCGGTTTATTGAATTATTTATTCAGTATACTTTACGGCTACTATTAATGGAATCATGCTTACATTGTAGGAGCAGAGTAAAGTATAATCTGCTAAAATGTTGTTTCAATATTTTATGCTCAATATTTGCAATTAATTTTTATGCAAACGATATTTTCATCCAAATATCCAAAATATTTATAAGCTATTTTTTTACGGTGGAACTAAGCCTAATTTTGTATTTAGATACAATTAACGTGAAGAATATGCATTAAATTTTGAATATATGTGTTTTTCCACTCTTGATGAGATACCGGGAAAGGGAATGATCGTACATGAAAAATAAGTCGAAAATATACGAAGAATTTTTTCCATTTGAGGCTTTATATTTTCAACGAAATCAGCTTCGAAAATTTATTTGTTATACGTCAATTTGGCCAGCTAGTAACCGAGTACGAGTATAGTTGCAATATTTTTCATTTTAATATCGATGTTATCTATTTAATATACATATTTATAATATCTTTTTTCTGAGGCAATTGAAACGAAACTTCAGATCCAAAAATATTTCTGTTAGCGTTATGACAGAATATACTATCAATGAAAACTGGGATTCATATCACTACTGTGTTAAATATTTTTGTGTACATCATTAAAGAAATAGAACCTAAGCAAACATTCTGTTCATCCTCTATTACAATTTTATTCTAAATATTTTCGTGCATTTCAATTTTTCGTAAACGCGTAAGCATCCGCAGTTTACTTATAATTCTAATTGTAAATGACCTTTGAATTAATTTCTCAAGTCCCGAGCAATCAGGGAGATTCATGAAAGTTGGGAAGGAAACATCTTAAAGAAATTCTGTTTGATTTACGTAGGACATACCGATCTACGTACGTTCATATACAGCTATTCATGATGTTGACGTAGGTATTGCGAAGCTGGCTCCATTGTCAGGATGATCTATCATAAGCACTGTACTCTATGCGCAACCCTGGCAATATATGGACCAGGTATTCGCAACACAAATGTGTCGCTTGGGTTGAAGTTCTCGAGGACTGCCGATTGAATTCCATTAGAGTTCATTAAGGCGTATTACGAAGTCCCCGCGGTGAGGTGATCCATCGATCCTAAATCGAGCAACGAAGTTTATTAGGAGGAGCGAATAGTTGAGAATTTAAGGTTGAAACTTAGACTTCCCGTAGGAGTGGTCATATTGGTTGCTACGATTTTTTACATTCTGTCAATGGCCCGATGAAAAAAGCTCTTCGTCAAAAGTTAGATGTTATCGAATAGCCAGTCGACTATGAAACCGTCGAACAAAATTTTTGTTGAATAAAAGAGTCATCTGCACGGTACGAATTTCATTAAATAACTTGATTAGGAAATTGTCTTTTGAAATTATTATTGACAAACTTCTTTACTGACGTCTAATGATAAGTCCAGACGCAATGTGATTCGCTGATAGTTTATAACTAAGTGTAGGTAATATGTGCACTTATGCGTTAGAATTTAGTCGCGTTCCTATTTTTGTAAATATCTGTGGGAGAATATTTCGATAGATTTTCGGATTACAGAGGTGAAATTTTAAGGAAACACTAAAGGTAATTTGATATTAATAGGAGCGTTAGCGAACGCGTCATGGAATTCTAGAAAACTTTTCTGTAATTTTAGGTCACATAATATAGTCGCTGCCATTTTCAGCACATTATGTCTACTGCATAGTACTGCAGTGTCCGAAATTCGACATTGCAGAATTTTTACAAAATAGCCAAATATGCAAAATAATGTTAAATTTAGTGATACTAAATTTGTGAGGTAATTTAACGATTAATTTTTTTCTAAATAATTTACTCTTTTTTCTTTTAATTAGAAATCAATGTTACTTTTAGAAACGCATGAAATGCATTTGAAACAAGCTTTCAATAAGTAATATCTGCAAAAAGTATTAAAATTTTGTCTTAAGCGTAACATTCTACGATATATTTTCTAGTTTCGATGGATGTGTATTTATCAGTGTATTTTAATGATGTATTTTAATTGTATTAAAAAATGATGTTTGGAAAAAATGTATTCTCAGATACGAATAACGAATTCACTGGCAACATGGCCTGATTTTCAATTGATCAACAAATTTCCAAATCATTCACTCATTTCCCTGTTAATACGACAAAACAGAGAGCTTTTGGTAAAAAATATACGTATTTACGCCATGTGCAGCCAACCTCTATATCTTCAACAGAGGTGAACTCATTTCATTAAATTGTTATTGTATTTAATCGATTCAACCATAAATTCATGTCCCCATTGATCTATATAGCTTCAATTTACATTTCCGAATATTTGTATAATTTGAGAGAAGATGAATAGCACTTGGACGCGTACACCGATAATAACAGTATAGATTTATATGCAAAAAGATATAGAGCTTTGGAATATGTTTACAAACTTTCAAAAATCTTTTAATAAATAAAGCTACTTTACAATCTATTTTTACTTTGCGTAAGATATTAATCATTCTTAGGACGTCGCAGAATTCTTCCACGAAATACCATCAGTGTTATAAGTAAGTTATTAAATAAGTGTAACTGTTACGACCGTTCGCGAGGAAAACGCGTCAGCGAGAGGCGTAAATTCTCGCTACGATTCGAATAATCGACGCCGCGAATTAGTCGCTGCCCTGTTTCGATTAAGATAACAGAGGTAATTCAAATGAATTTAACACTGAGTTAACAGGGTTAATGTAAACTTGTATACTTAACAATATTTAAAATTATAACGAACACGTCACAAATTATTTAGCGATAAATACAATTAGTTTGTTACAGCAATTCGACCCGACTTTGTTATATTTCTCGATGCATTCGTTAGACTATTTAATTTTATTCGTCCAAACCTCTCGATACATTACGTCTGAATCCGCAAATGATACTGATTGCCCCTTCGACTGTTTCTTTGTCTTCTCTGGGAGACGACCCTCACCACGCTCGGGTCACGCCACCGTTTGCACCTATGATCACGTAAACCACCTTCTTTGTGTAGATAAAATAACGAACGGGAAGCGAATCGACGTTTCTACACTCGCTGCTTGATGACAACTACGCGCTTGCCCTTACATTGTATACATTTCGCCGGTCCTATAAGACGACCTATCTGCGACACTGTAGTACCGCGTGCGACGGTTAGGAATACGGCCAATAGTAAGCCTCGTGGCGTAACAGTAATAAATATACAGAGCAACAACAAACTTGTTTACCGTCCCATAAAGTACAAGAAGAGATTGGCGATTTAAGATGTTACATGCTCTTTTATAAATGATATTTATAAAAGATTGAATTTATCGCATTAAGAAATCCACATTAATTTTCTCTAATTTTAATTGATCTACGAATTTGCTTATTGCTGAGGTTGACTGATTGGAGAACGAGTGGATGAATTTGTAATAGAAAAATATATTAAAATAAGTATAGGATAAGTACAGGTATAGTACTTATACCTATTATATAGTAATTATATATTATATATTATATGTTATATGTTATATTATATAATACTATATAATTATACTATTATTACTATATAGTAATATAGTTATATATATATATATATATATATATATATATATATAGTTATATATTATAGTTATAGTATTATAGTTATTACTATATAGTAATATATTTTCATTATAGTATTATATAATATAACATATAATATATATATATATATATATTATATTATATAGTACTTATACCATATATAGTACCAGTATGATGGTCTAGATCCTTAGTCTTACAGTGTTGCAATACAATAAGAAGAATGATAAAGGAGCACGTTCATATATTTATAGCAAAGAACATTACTAAAAAGTTAACTTTGGTGTGTAGCTCTAGCTGAATGCTACAAGAAACAGCAATAGAAATCTAATTATAGCTCTTTTTCTATAAACCTTGTAACCCAAAACAACATTCATATTAGAAGGCACAATAATATGGACCTCTCCTTGTTTTCACTTTTTTTGCTTCACTAAATTCTATTTTCTACGTAACAGCGGGTGTCCAGGTCGCGGGTATACAAAAAGAAAAGTGTAGAGTTCTTCTTGAAGTAATTATTTCAACACTTCTATTAATTCCTCATTCATAATCATTTATACTTAGTAGTTTTTTATCTTCCCTAGTAGGAATTTCACGATATGGTATATATATTGGGTTGTCCGAAAAGTTTCTTTCGTTTTATAAGGAGATAATAGACGCAGAATGTTTTGTTTTATATTAGTTTATTGAATTATGCACGAATAATAATGGAAATATAACGAAATGGATCATGCCTAATTCAATAAAATAATATAAAACAGAAATTGTCGTTCATCTATTATCACCTTATGAAACTTTTCGGAAAACCTAATGTATATTGATTCTGAAAACCAAAGGACCTCGACAGCCTGTCCACGCTTTAGCTTAATTTTAATTTAATCGCTTAATTTAATCGCTTAATTTTTAGCTTAATTTAATCGCTATGTTAGACGAGAATTAATTTATATCGTATTTTTGTTATATCTCTGTCATAAAATTCACGAATTTATATGACACTATTTGCTTCATTTTACGCACAGAATATGCTGGAGCTGATGGAAATGTTTCATACACTTAATTCGTACATTCAATGTGCCAAACTAATGTAAAGTCTCCCAAAACGAAAAGAAACAAATAGCGTTATATAAACTAGCGAACTTCATGAGAAACTATCGCCATTTATTAATTCGCGATAAAAATTCGTCGTTATTTATGTTGTTTCTCGATCAGCCGAGAAATGGAAATATGCAATGGTCATTACTCATCGTTATCGTAACAGGCCGTTTTCTATCGAAAAAGACATACTTTCCGCAGGTGTCGGTAGTTCTCGTACGAGAACGGGATACTGGAACTCTACGAAAGTTTCGCTGACAAATCGTCGACAATCCAGAAATGTAGGTGCACATTCGCGATACTCGCATAGGTGCAGGACGCACCGTTAGAGAACTTTCGCCATAACCATTGTTCATTCAGCTGACACGTACGGAAAGCGTTCTTTGTTTATATTTCCCTGGGTAATCTAGCTTTCTCTCTCTCTCTCTCTCTGCTTTTTTCTTGTTCACCTTGTTTTGTTCTCTCTACGTACTTCCTGTCTCTCTTTCGACCCCCTTTTTACCCGCCCCCGTCGTCTCCACAATTTTTCTCACGCGCGCATTTTCAATGTCTATGTGCGTGCATGTCGGCATATTTTCAACTGAAACGAACGTAAATTTTTGTCGCTGCTCCGTCCTCAGAAATTACGCTCCACTGCGACAACTGACAAAGCATTCTGACGGCTGTTCTAAAATTAGTGTGGAAATTAGTCGATTATATCAATGTTCATTTACTACCTTTTAAACATTTTAACAAAGCAGTATGTTTTATCAGAAGAATGTACTCAACACGTTCTTTCATTCTCATGTTTATTCTTTTTCGAGCAGAAAATTTCATCGATGTATATATTTTCGTGCTTTAACTATGACAAGTCGTTTGAGGATGTTTACATTCGCATAGTTTCCTTGAACGAAAGCAAATACGTTTAGTAGCTTTTTTGTCCCTTCCGCGTTATCGTCAATGATTATATTCATTTTCTACCTTTGATTTCGTTATTGTTATTCGTTATTATCTCTTTGGGATAAATGGATCAATATGTCTCGAGATAGGTGTCTAGCTTTTAAAAAAACTGCCGAGGATGCTACAATTTTCTTCACATTGCTGAGACCTATTAAAAAATGGAATTATAAAGTGTGTTCCACGTAACTGGGCCAAGTTGTAGCTCTGAAACGATAGATGACAGAAAAAGTTTTATTAGGCAGAGTTATCAGGTCTGTAAGTATGAAACCGGAATTTGCCTATAGATGGCCCTAGCTGATAATGTAGTTATCACTAAACTGCGTCATTGATGCCAAAAGTCTTTGTTGACATCTCACAAACATTTTCGACTTACAACAATACAAGTTTCATACAACAGCATAGTTTGTAATAGCGTTGAACATGTCAAATTTTGTGCCTGGAAACTACGATTTGCGGATGGCGTTGATTTTCTGTTACCATTTGAAGAAAACTGCTGCGGAATCGCATCCAATGCTTGTCGAAGCTTACGGTGAGCATGCTCTTGGTAAATCACAGTGCTTTGAGTGGTTTAAAAAATTCAGAAGTGGCAATTTTGACGCGAGGAACGAAGGACGTGGAAGACCACCGAAAAAGTTTCAAGACGGCGAATTGCAAGCATCGTTGGATGAGGATGATGCTCAAACGCAACAACAACTCGCTGATGAATTAAACGTGACACGAGAAGCCGTCTCCATACGGGCAATACTTCGAATAAAATATTTTTAATTACTTTCGTACAATAAACGTGTATTTTCTATATAAAAATTCCGGTTTCATATTTACATATATACCTGGTAAACGTATTCGTCCAGCCTGCACATCTAAAGATTTGAAATTTAGCTATAAATTATTATGTGCACCAAACCAGTGCAAGAGTATTGCTTTGTATTTTATAAAGTTGTAGCTAAAATATCTTATACTCAAGTGTATAATATTTTCTTACAGAAAGTGGTAAGGTGCATTGATCGGCGTACAAATGAATTTATAATAACATAATATTTATTAATTTTGGCCTTCGCGGCTTTGAAATGGACTTGGCAACTTCTAAACACTCATCCATCTAAACCTTCATATACGTTTTTATGACTTATAGATCAATATCCTGTCTCTACTTCGTGACATTTATAAGTCATAAATATGCTGCTTATTGCTGACTTTGCACTTTCATTTTTCTTTTTCTCTAAGAAGAGGAATATTTTTCTTCCCCAGGTCCTTTCACGTTACCTCTCAACCTCCGCATTCTTTCGCATTTCGTTACACAGCGTATAAATGAATTTATATCTTCCATCCAAAAAAAAAAAAAGAAATGCTGTTTCTGCAGTGGACACGTACATCAGCTTGAATTTCGCCACATGAAAATTTGTTGTTTCCTCTACCACTTCGGAGCTATAGTTTGGCCGAATTTTGCGAAACACCGTACGATATCCCACTTTGAAAGTCACGCTTAGTTGAATTTCCTTAAAATTCGAATTTATTATAGCCCGTACTATCACGTTATTACGTTCATCGCTAAAAGAAATTCGTTGCGGAAGGTTTTAAAACATTCAGAGGATGCTGAATTCCTGAGTCTGCTCGCGACGAAATTAATATTCTCGACTCAGACTAGATTGGCATAATATTATTAAGTTGCCAAGCACCTCGACGTCGGCAACTTTCAATTAACTTAAACGCAAATCGTTAACAGATAAATCCATTGAGATCTGCAGCTATGTTCCCCTCGGATATGATTAACCGCATGGTAAATGAACTAGATACGCCAGGCACCTGTTCCATAGCTATCTACGATACTCCCAATGGATCGTAGGCCTCGTCCAGCAAATCAAATTAAATCATGCTGCAGCTCGATTAAATACCAGCGGAAACCTCGCTTACACCTATTTCAAAATGTTCGCAAGGCCCCGAACTCGATTAACTACGTAATCATCTACCAGTGACGGCAACCCAGTGACTATCTCCTGCGATTATTGCAGCAATAATTAATACGCGTTAAACCTACAACTCTACCGTTGTGCACAGCTAACATCTTGTAGTTTCCAATTTAAAATCGATTGGAACGATATGATTTAAAATGAATTTCAGGCAATTGTTTTAATATCACGTATTTTCAATTATCTGTTTAATTAGAAAGATTTTGAATGAAAAATCGTCTGGAATCATGCGTTTTGGAAATAATATTAGACAATCGTTTTAATATCATATATGTTACTCACGTTATAAATTATCTATTAGAGAGGTTTTCAATTTAAAATCGATTGGAACAACGTGTTTTACAATGAATTTTAGCCAATTGTTTTAACATCAGATGTGTTAAATTATCCATCAAAAAGATTTGATAGGAATTTAAAATCGACTGGAATGATGTGTTCTAGAAGTAATTTTGTCTTTGTAATTTAATAATTATTCTGATGTTATGTACGTTGAATCATCTATTAAGAAGATGTATTTCCTTTCCGTCTATTTTTTCTAGTTTCATACTTTTGGTTTTGGCAAAGGTTCAATTTTAAATTTAATTATTTATAAATTAGTGTATTAGCAATTAGCACTGCAATTAGTTACTTGGCTTTGTTTGTTTTTACATACATATAATATAATAATAGCCATTGAATATTTGAACTTGATATTGAAGTTTCATCTTTTAATTACTTTCCTAATTCTACTGCTATCTTCTCAGATGAATATCTCTAATAATATTACAACATACATTTTTATCAATCTTCAGAAGCATTTTTTTGTAAGACGATTTGTTTTAAGATGTATAAAACACTGTGAAGTCGCAAATATCAAATATCTTGCTAGATTTGTTTCCCAGCAAAATAAATTTTCTTCAGCAAATCATAATTGCGTTATAATTTACCGGGAACACGTTATTTATTAACGTTTAGTTATATATAGAATTATGTTTCAATAGTATCATTATAAATGATATGTATATGTGTATAATTTTATAATGACATGGGTGTATATGTACGGATTAAACATATGCGAATACGAATGACTATATTTATGGAAATGATCAATTAATAGATATGGAAATTATGAAAACGAATAATAATGAAATTAAATATATGAAAAATTCAGACGATAAATTTTTGTAATAAAATCTCCATTAACTTGTACTTACACATATATTACAATCAAAGATATGCTATAACACCGTGAAAGGACAATAATTATTTAAAAGTAATGTTTATTGAGTAATAATAAATATTAATATTACCTAGATAAGTAGTAAGTGAAACGGTAAATTATTTATGCATTTATACATTTTCTAGCAATTAACAGAAATCCTTGCTTAGTATACATGTATAGTGTTCATAGCTTGTAACATCTAAAGATGGACAGAGATGCTAATCTAAATATTTAACTTGTTATTTACATTTATCAGTCTAATGCACGACTAAAAGTGTAGCAACTGTCAATAACATTGTCAATGTGTCGAAGTTTTTGGTCGAAAACAGTCGCGCAGCAGTATTGGCAGTTATCTCTATTAATAGTTTATTAACTTTAACTAGGCCAGAGTAGTTGAACTCCCGATATTTTCATCTTTGACCTCAGGATTTATAGACTCGGCGTGATTTTGAATACAGGCGTTATTTATCGGGGATAGCGTGTGTAATATTTGATATTATCGAGTGGCTGTGTAAATACCATGGATGCTCGGTGCTCCGCCACTTAAATTGGAATCGTTCAAGCGTTTCCTATTGGCGTCGAGAATTATCTGAACTGCACTTGCATTTGTTAAATTTCTGCCATTTGCGAATAAACTTTCCCACATGTTACAAAATATCACAGAGATCCAAAATGTTCGAATATCGTAGTAGCGTTTGATTTTCAAACTTCATTGCGATTCGCGTGCGAGTAAAATCGATGCAACGCTTTATGAGAAAGGCAAAACAAATGTAAATATTTGCAGCAACAAATAGGAACACTTGAGTAAAGGATTTAGGAAGAAAACTTTATAAGATATATTATCCTATATTGGTT
Organism: Bombus pascuorum; assembly: GCF_905332965.1. Taxonomy (NCBI): domain Eukaryota; kingdom Metazoa; phylum Arthropoda; class Insecta; order Hymenoptera; family Apidae; genus Bombus; species Bombus pascuorum. The sequence continues at coordinate 2,066,615 of NC_083494.1, forward strand.
AAGTGCCATAAGTCCAAGTTCTTATAATGTTCACTGCGTCATATGTGTAATATATATGTATATATATTTAGCAATATTGTATTAAATGGTAATATATATATACTTGAATAGATTAATAATATTATTATATTATAATTGATTGCAACAAAGATAATTCTGTAAATGAAGGAAGAAAAGTATACCTAGTTAAATAATTATTCTTGGACACGTAACAAATTAATCCGTGTAAAGTTTTACATAATTAAATAATTCGATAATTTTATATAATTCATAAATATGTATAGTTCAATAAAATTTTCTTTCTAATAAGAAGTATCGTAATTTTCAAAACCATCTTGTTTATATTAATATATTTATTTCGGTAACAATCTTGATGTAAATACAAGGTCTGTTAATTAGATTAAATATACACGTAGACGTAGATACGATACGATGAAATAGAATTACGCATTGCATAATATGCCGTATTCCTAATTATGTTAATTGATTTCATAAAAATATTACGGAACGTACTAAGCTGCATCCTCTTTACAAGTGAACATAATTTACATTAGAATCTCGATTGAAACGCATATCATTTGCAGAAACAAATTTAATATAGAAAGTATAATGAGGAGTTACTACCGAAGTTGACTAATTAAACGTTACGAAACGGGATCACGGTTAATGCGGTTTCGTAGCGCAGCAATTCGAATGAAAGCTTAGAAAGATATGAAAGGAGAAAAAAAAAGTTCGATTGTGCCGCCTACGTGCACAAGGGGATAACCAGGAAACGAAAGAGGAAAAATAATCTGGGAGAACAATGACTGCCTGTACGTGGAACAAACGAGCAGCCGGCATGCAAACAGAAAAGTCGTCTGACAAATACAGTCAAGCGACCACTTAACCTGCTCCTCGTCTGCTTCGCCTTTGGATTGTGGCGGGCCATTAAAATATTATTAAATATTAATAAAACACTGTTACTCCAGCGAATACGACGCTTGATAATTTAAAAAATCATTTCCGCTTGCAACGAATGACCTTATTCCCCATTAAAAAACACGGAATATTACTTATTGCATCGTCGATCGTTTTAAATATTTACATCTTGCAGAACATCCTCGTGGAGAATATCGTTACCGTGATGCTCGCATTTATTTAACAACGAAAAGAGAAATCGTTAGGAATTACTTTTATTCACAACATGAACTTTTGAACAGGTTTCTAACTAACTTTTCTCTCGTTAAATTCCAATTGTACTGAAAAAGAAAAATAAACAGTGGCCGACTATATTTAACTTTGTGAACATATATTTCCGGAACACTTTCGTATAACAGTTTTAGTATATGGTGAATTAATCGCGTAGAACTCGATGAAATTGTAAGGAATACCTGCTACATAGTGAAGGTAAAAGTGAAAGTGCTGACGAGCCAGAAGGGATGGGAAATCATCACGAGTCATCGGGACCAGCGACACGCCCGTGACCCTTTCGGAAAAAGGGTTCCTGGCAAGGCAAACACAACCATATTTGATCGTGGACGAGTGGAAAAACGTGTGTGTGATGAGAGGACAGAAACTCTTAAAAAGGAACGCTTTGGCAGAAAAAGGAAGAGTCGTCGTTAGTTGTCGTTAATTGTCATGAGTTGTGAGTTGTCGTTAGTCGTTACGACGAGTTGTATTGATTTAGTTGCTCCAGTCGTAATTTATTACTTCATTAAGAAACAGTTTTAGTTAATTAGTTATAGTTGCTCTGCTCTATCGTTTGTAAATAAATATTTATATATAAAATAAAATCCCTGTAATAGGTACGTATCGTTTTGTATAGTATTATAAAATGGTTTTCGAGAATGTTTCAAAAATATCGAAAGGTATAACAGTGGCAAGTCATACTAATTGGAAAAGAGTACATACATATATCGATGAGAGATTGTAACAGCGAGTATACATACGTGAATTTTACTTCAATTTTTGGAAGTTGTGTGCGTGGTACTCCTGGTACACTCATATTATTATTAACGAAACAAAAGGTACATCTAGCAATATGCTTTAGCACCTCTTCGTTCGCTAAACTTGACATGACAATCCTGTTATTTAATTTTTCATCATAATACTTATAAATATTTTATAAATGTTTGCATCATTTGCAATGCTATCGCAGTGAGTATCTTCTTTTTAATGAAATTTCGAATTGTGGAATATCGAAGTATCTGTTGCGGTATATGATAATTTTATGTACCATGATTAAGATTATAGCAATGTCAAATATTTGCATTGGATTAATTGCAGATACTATTATTTTAATTGAATAAAAATCATTTTATAGAGTGTTAGACTTTCACTGCCGGCACTCGTTATTGTTATTTGTTTCTATCTGAAGTTTCTCTTCTATGGATATAGTTTGGCGTTTATACACTTATATAATGTGATATATAGTTTATACAATATGCATATAATTTTTCGATAAATATTGTAGTTTGCTACTGCAAATAATCAGTTCAATTTAATCAAATAATTATTTTATTCAATTAAATTTATTCGATTAAATGATCAGTTTAATTTACAACAAATTAATCAGAGAGAAATAGCTGTCAGAATTCCTTAAATCATAAGCGATTAGTTACAAGAATAAATCGTAGCTGGCAAACGTATTGCAATTAACAGAATTACAAATACAAATAAGGGCCCGCCTGTAAGTGTAATTAAATCTGTTCTGTTGCGCCCAACAATAGAATTATCTTAATTTCCAAATCAATGGATTACATGGTCAAACTTAAACATACAGTTCGTGGTGCGATAATTAGTAGCCGTACTTTGTTTCATTAAAATCGCTAGAAGACAAGTACTACTTCATCGCAACCGGAGCCTGATGGCTACGTCCACTTTAACGATCCATCCAAACTCACGTTAATTAGTCGAGATTCACATCGCATGCTCTGGCATTCAAGAACCCTTAAAGGAGTGATCGCTTGTCAAGAACTATTTTCGAAGCTGTGGAATGCTTGTAATCAAACCTTTCGTACATGTATACACAACTATTCTATCCACCACTTTTCCACCAGTTCTTCCTTTGTTTGTTTTGTTTTTTAGTAGTAGTAGTTTATGGATATATTTAGTTTAATTTGGTTTTCAGTAAATAAAAGTAGTTAATAATATTTCTGCAAGTTTGCGTAATTACACAAATATATGCGGGTTTCGAAATTTTAAGAGATTTATTTATTTATAGTTAATTTACAATCAAAGGTTTGTAGTACGTTCGTGTGAAAGTTCAGATTTGTTTTTAAGGAAACGCAACGAAAAGTCCTCATCGTCGATTAACTCGAGCTGATCCATATGTCGATACGAAAGCAAGAAGTCCTTTCCTTCTAATAATTTCCTTCTTAATTGTGTTTTCTGGTTCTTTGATTAAATTCAATTTCAGGTTGTAATACAGATTACTATAGCTTTTTAAATATTCGTTATTTACATTATTAGTTCATTGAATAATTATACATTCATAATTACACAATAACTTTGATAAATATTGCTCGTAAGTAAACCGTGAACTTTTATGCACATTCATACTTTTATAAACACGGCTATAGAAATGAGATCTCTTTTACTCGCGGAATATCAAAAGCTTCTTTAATTTAGTTATTTAACGCGCTTTTGCATATTGTACTGCATGTTATGTTCATTTCCACATCCGTAAATTTTCCACAAATACATAAGAATCCGCAATCGATTAATAAACAATTGAGCGTTACAACAACGTCAGTAGTACAGAGTATAATGTATATTTCTTAAATTAACTTCAACATCGAAAGGATAGTTCATTAGAGGGGAACGCAGTTAACGACGCTGCTCTTTCGCTAAGAGGAAAACAAATATCTTTGTCCTATTTTATCAATTAATTACAGATAGTTTTCCCTAACACGTTGGCATTCTAAGCATTCCTAATGGACAATTACCACGTAAATTCTATCGGGAGTTCAGAGCGTTAGCTTGGCTTGTTTATTTTTCACGCCGTGAACGAGAAACAAGGCAACCTAGGCGAATAAGGGTGTCTCGTCAAAGTTAAATTGTTCTTGATGTATCCGAAATCTGTTCGGAAGATAATGCGGCTTTACCATAGATTTACCATAACGCGTAATGAATACGGAAAAGTAGGGTCTTATCTGAGTGTTCACCGATCGGAAAGAAAAACGAACTCGACGTTGACTGTGTTATTAAAGAACGTAAATTGAAGCGAAATAACAATAAGGATCTAAATGTTTGATATTTTATCTTAATCTATTCTAGTCATCTTAATTGTTTGCTAAAAAAGTACATTTTCGTTAATAGAATTTTGCATGTACAGGATGTTCCACGTCTCAACCCACAAGCTTTGTCAACGCGTTTGGAAACTTATTTTGAGCAAAAGATGTTACTTACAGTATGAGTCGATTCGTCTTCGTTTTTCACATATGGAAGGAAAAGTAGTATAAATCAGAAGCTATTTAACTTATGATAATCGTTTATTACAAACTATATTTTTACACTAGTGTATGTTGATTTACACAAAGTTTCCAAAATGTTCGATCGATACAAAACAAATATTACGTAAACGAACGTACAGCTCGTTTCAACGAGTACGGGAATAATGTGCTGTTTCGACAACGAAGACGAATGGACTAATATTTTGAGCCGAAGATGACCTCCAAACATGTTGGCAAAGTATGTCGGTTGACATCTGGGACATCCTCTATGACGATAATATGATTTTAAATTATGATATTTAATAATCTTTTATAAGCCAATTTATCGTACAGACAAATTCTGTCAGATACCCAGATGTGTCCAAAATAAACCTCGTGCTTTATCTTGCTGAAAAATTAATTACCACGAAACATCAACGAGCTCATAGAGTATCGCACGAAAAATTGAAATATGAGGACATTATTTATCTCTACGCATATATTTTACGTGACAGATTCACAAAATTATTGGGACAGCCTGTATATATACAGACGTACAAAGTACCCCTATTCCTTGACGTATCATCATTTTCATAAAAAAATATTCTTTTACAAATAACGTAAATACTGTTCTAAATCTTTGACGTAATATCACGTGATATTCTGTAGAGAAGTCAGAACAGCTATTACTAGCGCATAACAATCTAAAAGCTCGCTAGATGCTTGGTCGTTGTCTAGAGTAGGATACGTTAGAACTGCACCGAAGACTCATCGCAACCAAATTGCCTCTGAAACGTCTCACACGACGCAACGAGATAACCCCGTATCGTGGCGTAGCACTCTGCGCCATTTACCGTACGAGACAACGAAGCAGAGCATGTTGTATTAGCAATGTGATGGAAGAATACGCGGTGTTCACTTGCTGATGCAGATAGTTGACGCCTAAATCGTGTTGGCAAATGATTTATACACCAGCGTGGAAAAATAAAGGATCACTCAATTTTCGATGCAAAATTGTCGATATTTAAACAGTTACATTCGTATAAACCTTTGTCGAAACATCGTAACAAAATCGCACAAGGACTCACCTAAGCTCGTCTGAAATTTTAAAGCGTGACAGCTAAACTTTCACAAGTCCGAGTTGATTTTTTTACACTATTTAGCAGGCGGGAATCTAAAAATAGTGTTTCTCAAGCTTGAATGCACCAAGCACACGTACTATGCTATATCAAAATTGTCGATATTTAAACAGTTACATTCGTATAAACCTTTGTCGAAACATCGTAACAAAATCGCATAAGGATTCACCTAAGCTCGTCTGAAATTTTAAAGCGTGACAGCTAAACTTTCACAAGTCCGAGTTGATTCTTTTACACTATTTAGCAGACGGGAAACTAAAAATAGTGTTTCTCAAGCTTAAATGCACCAAGCACAAGTACTATACTATATCAAAATTGTCGATATTTAAACAGTTACATTCGTATAAATCTTTGTCGAAACATCGTAACAAAATCGCACAAGGACTCACCTAAGCTCGTCTGAAATTTTAAAGCGTGACAGCTAAACTTTCACAAGTCCGAGTTGATTTTTTTACACTATTTAGCAGACGGGAAACTAAAAATAGTGTTTCTCAAGCTTAAATGCACCGAGCACACGTACTATACTATATCAAAATTGTCGATATTTAAACAGTTACATTCGTATAAACCTTTGTCGAGACATCGTAACAAAATCGCACAAGAACTCACCTAAGCTCGTCTGAAATTTTAAAGCGTGACAGCTAAACTTTCACAAGTCCGAGTTGATTTTTTTACACTATTTAGCAGGCGGGAAACTAAAAATAGTGTTTCTCAAGCTTGAATGTACCAAGCACACGTACTATACTATATCAAAATTGTCGATATTTAAACAGTTACATTCGTATAAACCTTTGTCGAAACATCGTAACAAAATCGCACAAGGACTCACCTAAGCTCGTCTGAAATTTCAAAGCGTGACAGCTAAACTTTCACAAGTCCGAGTTGATTTTTTTACACTATTTAGCAGGCGGGAAACTAAAAATAGTGTTGCTCAAGCTTGAATGCACCAAGCACACGTACTATACGCAAAGTACAAGTCCAACTTCTTCCTGGCATATTTTTCGTTATTTTAGTGTCTGCGACACACTGCATTCAAAGTTCCATAAAGCGGCGATAAAAAGTCGCACATAAAGTTTTAAGACGTCATCTGTAAGGACTTCAATCTTTAAACTCATTGTGGTTTCAGTCATAAGAAACATTTCCAATGTCCGTAGAGACGTTTGCATTTGTGCAATTTTCGAGAAGAAGAAGCATCTTCGCTTTTATACCTGTATAATGTAGAAACACCTGTTTCTAAAAAGGTCGTAGCTTCACATTAATCAATAAAAGATTCTAATCGGGAGTGACTCATATCGTTGCGCTTTCGAGTATCAACATTGTTTTGCTTTCCTACGTTCAAATGTAAACAACCTCCGGGCGAAATATTATCGTCGTTATTTGTAATCGTCGTCCAGAGTTACGTGTGTACCTTTTGTAATAGCACCGGTCGATATAAACAGACGAATATACTCTCTAGAACAAGCAGTATAGCGAATCATTATAGAGAGTCATACAGTCGAATAGCAAGCGTAGAGTTGAACAGTAACATTGAGCGAGCGACGATTACGACCGGGATACACTGTTTCTGTACTTGTATTTCAGGTGATTTTAATATACCTTGATTATTGCAATATCACTCGTCTCTTTAATAAACCAACCAAAACGTATAATAATCCATCTCAAGGTGAACTGAGGATTGCGGAAGTTAAAGCTTCACGCTTTAAAACGAACCACGCTGGATTTTTGTACTACATCTTTCCACGAAGTTATAGCAGTGTAAACATCGCAAATTATCATCAATTCACTGTTGAATGTCAATGTAGCACGTATTATTTTACTGTTTGACATACGTAAGAAATATACCGAAGCAATGTGTACAAGTCGTTGAGTTAGTTTTTAATTTTACTAATATTAACTCGAGGTTGTTGATTGTTAAATGCTTCAATTTGGTGCAATTCAATATAAAATATATATTTTCCTCAGAAGAATATAGCAAGAACGTGAACTCTCGCAGAAATGGAACTGAGAATTAATAAAAAAAAAAAAGTTTTTCAAAATATCTAGATACGATCGTTGATAACGCATTTCAAATAAGATTTATGACGCGAACGATGTTATCTGATGAGCAGAAATTTTATCGATAGCACAGGTGGAAAGGAATTATTTGATGTTTTATCGATAGCACTGGTATTCCAATATTAAACACGAAGTTCATATCTGAATTCTTCCTCAAACAAATGTAATAATGTCAATTTAAAAAATGCAGTTGTTCCCCCTTTATCCGCAATAACGCGAGTTCATTTGGATTTAATTGCACAAGAGGTGTGTATCATAAAAGAAAGCAAACGTCACTTGGGTTGGGAGTATTACTGTTTTAGATGGTTTCGAGTAGTTTCATGTTACAAGTAAGGATGCTCGAGACATGTTTGAGTCTAGCAAAGCGTCCAACTGTTTTCTCAATAAATGAACAGTTTTTGTTTTGTTTATTTATGAAAGGGATTTGGAGTGTACGAAAGAGCGAGAGGATTTTTTCATTTCGCGAAAGTAATGGATCTAGAAGCCAAATGCTTTACATTTGAAACTAACGTGATGGAAACATCGTAACGCATTTCTACAACGAAATGGATCACCTTACTTTAAAAGGAATTGTCATCAGCCGCTGACAACCGCGCTGCTTTCCTGCAATATCAAGATTTTTTACTTTCGCGAGATATTTGTCATAACCGATATTACGGTACACGAGGCAGAAGATATTTATTACAGCCATTATTGCAACAGGCATAAGTAGATAATATATTACACTCGCGCCTTGTTTCTGCCTAATATGCATCTAACAAAGCTAAAATAATTTTCTACCGTGCTATCCGATATAACGTTTCACCGGAGGCTCGATTAATCATCCTTCTCATCAAAATTCGATCCGCTTCCTTTACACTGTGAAATAACGATAACAAAGCTGGAGCCAGCCTGGATATTGTAATTTGGAGAATATCGCTGATGTTTGGGTGAAAGGTGGAGGTATTATATGCCGGTAAAACTTAGGATTACTTCGATCTTTTCCCGTTAGGCACACAGAGTCTCGAAGACAGAAGCAAAGGACAGAAAAAATAAAAAGAAAGAAAGGAATGTTCGCGGTGCGAGTGACGAGGAGGTGAGAGAGTCGTTACGCGAGTAGCCTATTTGAGAAAATATCGACGAGCACAGAAGGAGAAAAGAAATGGGATCGTGAGAGGAGTAGGAGCGAGACTGGAGATAGAAACAGCAGTGGGAACGCTGTCTAACTGAGAATCGATAGAAATTTCCAGTGTGCGCGTCGCGAGCCGCGATATCCATTTCTCTGAACAAATGGCCCAGTATCGTAATCTTTTTCAAGTGTTCGCCTCTTACTCTCTCGTTATTTTTCGATATCCGACTGCCCCGGAAGTTTGACCTGAATCGGAGACAGGCAGGCAAATAGAAATAGATCCTCCCACGAAGCCTGGGTGGTTGAAATTCCAACGTGTAAATGCTTTCGCTATGCTCTATATATGAAATGTATTTATAATGCCGGGATCTCAAATATACTTTCTGTTGCGGTGCACGTTTTGGTTACTTTCACTAGTTTCTGTCTAGCCAAGTAGGTACCTTGGCGTGAGATATAAATTTGTTCAACGATTCGATTAATTTCCCGATGTGATATTTCTTATTACAGACGATCATTTTCCAGGCAGATCTTATGGAGAAACGTGAAACGACAACGTTATATTGAGTTTCTTTTCTTTCCTAGAATACTTCGCGATATTAACAGGGATACATACGTGTATATGTATCACAAATTCATCTTGTTTTGGAATAGACATACAAAATAGTAATATAATATTATTCTACTCTATTATTATCTTATATTATATTAATATTAATATATCAGTATAAATACTGCAAAATATTAATATAATAATGTATATATATAATATATATGTAAAATATATATTAATTTATATTATTATTATATTATTATATATAATATATATTAATATATATATATATATATATTAATGTAATATTAATATAATGTAATATAAATATTAGTATTTCAATATATGAAGGTTTCAAAATAATTACAGTAAAATATCTGATAGATGTTACTGTAGTAAAATAAGAGTTTGCAACGTTTAGTGAAAATGGTTATAAAATGTTGTGAGATAATAGCTTGGTTAATATTTACATTAATAGATTAGTTGAGAGATTAGTTAATTTGTAAGGGGATGTGTATAGGAATAATATATCAGAAGGATATACGGCTGAGATAACAGTTACATAGTTTGATAAGAGTGTGTAAATAATATGTATCAAAAGGATGTACGTCGAGAGTGCAAGGTAAAGAGGATTAAAAATTGCAAACCGAGTGCTTTTTCAGGACCGGCAGGCTGAAATATAAGCTATTATTATTGTTATAAAAAGAAGTGAAAATAATAGAGTTTATCATAGCTTCCCATATAGAGCAACATTTTCACATTTCCTTGACTGCAAGGTCATTAACGATGATATTAGGTCTATATGGGATATATCTTCAAGTAGATATATATTTGTCTCTTCAAAATAGTTTATCCTGTTTCCTACGTGGTTCTCTAATGTCAAAGCTGTGTTCGGTTCTGCGTTGTACTTCTGCCTTTGTGCTTTTCACATTCGGTCTATGCGCATCCGAAAATGATACCGGCACAATACATAAGCCTCTAAAGGAAAAAAATGTTCCCACACGTCGTGCTCGTTTTATAGAACGTGGTTAATTCGCTGGAATTTTACCTCATTAGTATTTAGTAATGGTTACAGGAATTTACAAGATCATACTTTGCTAGGAAGCCACTGCAGATTCGATTCTCGTTTTGGCGAAGTGATTAATGGCGATGCAGTACAGACAATGGTGGAAGTACGTACTTAGCTACAGAGGATTTTTCGTTGCAGGAATTGCGGAACGTCTTTCTGCTTCCTTCTCCCAATGGTTATCTGTTCCGTAATTGCGACAATTTAATTAATCAGCGCGAGCAAGATAGATAACAGGTAAAATCGAATGGACGATCAGCGTGATGGACGAGTATTGCCGACAACTGCCTTAGTCCGTAAATGATTAATTTCATGGATTAACGGGAAGTATTGGAAACGAAGCATTACACGTAGAAATAGGGTTTAAGGCGGGCCGCTTAGCTTTACGCCCGAATTTTCATTCAATCATCGCATTAATTGCAACGTTTTCTAAACGGAAAATTGTCTTTCTTAAAGATAGTTACAGAATCAAATATTGCATGCTTTTGGTCAGAAGTTGCGAAAAATGAATTAAACTGCATAGCTTTCTATGAGAAATATCTTAGAAAGAATATTGTTGTTAGTCAGATATGAAATTTTCTAATTGTTCCAATTAAAGTGTAGCAACTTTTGCATACTTCTAACGAGTGAATGATAAACGTTAAATCCTGTTCTTCTCTATGCAAAGTTTAACTTCTATAATGGAATCTTTTAGTAGGAAACAAACAAACAGCTTTGAAGCGTAAAAGTACAAAGTTTGCGAATGTGTGATATGGTAATACGCAGGATGCCTCGTCTGAAAAGAGCCTGTCGCTGCTATGATAATATCCAACAGTAAACGATTCTGTCCGTTATCTAATCTACGAACGAGATATATAACAACGAATTATTTTTTACATTTTTTTACCTTTTGGAGACATTGTAATAATTGAAATGGGCTTTATTGGCGTAGAATGTTTGCAAAACTAAATTTCACAAATTTTGAGATCCTGGATCTCTTCAATTTTGTATTGGTACATAAATCGTTATTCATTTGTCATTAATTTATTAATCACGGCTGTAGAAAGTGCGTGTAAGTTTGCAATTGTTAATTACAAATAGTTCTACAATTATCGATGTTTACGTGCGGTAAGTGTACCTTTTCTCCTTTTACAATTGCGATTTATATCGATATATATATATGTTCATACATGTATAATAATGTGACCTTGACCTTCCTAACGTCGAGACAGTGGGACTGAAGCTTTAACACTAAACTTACCAGGCCTGGCCAGATGACTGGTTTCAAAATTTAATTTAAGATTGTACATTCATTGTTACTTTGTTGGTTCACCTAATTTTCTAATTTTTCCTAATTTTCGTATATTATTTGATTAACCAATTTCTCAATTTTTGTTAATATACAAATTTGCATAAAGTTAGACGACGAAAAGAAATAACAATGAATGTACGATCTTAAATTAAATTTTAACATCAGTCATTTGACCGAGCCTGGTGAAATTAGCGACAAAACTTCTCACGAAATTTCCCTGAAGCTTCCGACGAAAGTGAAAAATTGTAATTCTCATTGAACGTGTCTATAATACAGATAGGGGCAAAATTTCGGACAAAACTGCCTTCAAAAGACCTTTGAAAGGTTAAACTACATTCCTTACGAACTTTGGACTTTGACCATAAGCGAAAGTCGTGTTAATTTTAATTCTGGTCGAATAGAAAGTTGCGAAATATTTATCGGTATCCTGATGCATTGGAAACTCGAACAATTTTACATATTATCACAGTTAGAGATGACTCAAAGATGAAACATTAATTTGGTTTATGCGCGACACTTAACGTCTGATATCCTTTTAAGGAAAAAGATAGTGATATTTCAACACGAAATTAAAATTAGAAACTAGTGCTATGTACGCGAGATTATAGAAATTATGCTTAAGAAACGGCTTTGAAAGTTCTCGTGCCTCAAAGTGAATATTTTGGACAGCAAGTTTTAAACACTCGTCTTCTTCGCGTTTTTGATAGTCGCGAGACAGCCAGGAAAGAAGAGAGGAGAAAAAGTGGCGAGAGAAATGAAATGTTCGCGTTTAAAGCCGCAGCCATAACGCGTGAAATCCCTTCTTTTTCCTTTCCTGCTTATTATACGCGTCCCCTTTTTCAGTATTTTCTTCGTGCACTGCGCAAAAATAAATTCCAAAGTTAGTTCTATGCTTTGCTATATACACTTTTCTGTTCTACCTACATTCAATGTAACTTTTCTACTATTTTTTCTGTAAATATTCCAGTTGCAACAAAGTTTCACTTTGTACGCGGTGGCAAGATCACTTCGTTCCTCTAATTTATTAAGGAAACGTCAAATACTTTTAATTCGATTAGTTTGAGGAGAAATTGTGGAGATGTTAACAAAATGCATAGTTTCGCATGAAAATATAAAAATGTAAAACTGTTCTTTAATCGTAACAATTAAAAGCACGATTAAAGAATTCTAAATGAATATGCATGTGTAGATTTATACTAACTTTCCACGTTCTTATTTTTATTAATGCAGTTTAAATGCCTATGAAAAGATTATTTTACGATATATCGGATATTATACATTATTAAACAAAGTTATAATTTATAATACGTTATTTTCGTAAATTGCATTAAACTACCTCCCAACATCTGTCTCCGTAAAATTCTTAAAAGCTCTTTCAATCTCTGTTTCCTCTTTGCACATCTTTCCTAAGACAGTCAATTAATTTCTGAACATTTTCTGAAATTGCAATGGTCTGGCGAATAACTTTCGTGTGTTCGTTAAACAAATTTTGTCTCCTGCAAGCGTAACCACGTTATTTCGAAACTAGCTACCATTCTCTGTTCTTAATTCCAGTATGCCGTTTCATGTTCTAAAGATATAACTGATAAGACAATAAAATTTAACTGTAAAAGAACGAAAAAAAGCAGCGTCGAATTTTCTGTGCAAATAAATCGAAGCCTTCGGATATATTAGAAATATATCTAATATATTAAAATGTATTAAAATATTTCTGCGTATTATTTGTGAAATCTTTTCGTGTATTGCGCAAATTTCGTTATGCTTTATTTAGTTTAATTATTTCTCTCTGCAAACTTTCTTCCAGATGTTACACGGTACTGGAAAACCACAGTTAGTATGGTAAGAACATAATGGCACGTATTAAAATTCACTACCGCCTTGGCTAAGCTGTACTACATTGCAGCTAACAGGCTGTGTAACACGTAAAGTTTAACATTTCAGGCGTGTCTGCATTACGCTTGGATGTGCTTCATTCGCGGATGTTATATTTTTTATTCGATTCTACTTCGCGAATTTCTGTAATAACCACACACACGCACAGAGAGAGGGGACTCATTTTATCACGTTTTATTTTAATGTAGTATGAAAGTTAGAGTTTAAAAATATTCCGAGTCGGCTGTTGATCTTAAATCATAAACCGCGCAATTAAAATATTATATTTTCCCTACGCGGATGCATTCTTTATTTCATGAGGCAAAACTCGTAAAAAATATGAGAGTGGAAAAATGTGGACGTTGTGGAGAGGTGGAAAGTAAGGAACGTATATGACTGTCCCAGTTCGTATATATGTTTACATGTTGGATAATTGAAGGACACAGATGAGAACGCGATAGGTCGCATTTTTCATCTCTTATAGAATAGTAATTTGCAAACTCGACACGCTATCAACCAATTCTACGTGAAATCTAATTTTCCGCTCGATTTTTGGTTCACGTTGGAAGTATGTGACTTATCACACTTTTGGACGTTTTATTTATTTATTTTATTTTCTCCATCCGTACATTGCATGTGGTAGAATTAATATAAATTAACGTAATCCTATACAAGAGCATTTAAAAAATACAAATAACATCAATCACGCAGACTAATTATTAGATTAATTCAGTCAAACTAACACAATAACCAAACAAAATTCCTTACTTGTTTTTTAACCCTTTAATCGCCATGAAGGGTAAGAAATCAGGAAGCAAAGTGAATTTACAGGGCAGATCCTAAAGTTGAACTTGCCAAAAGAAAAGCCAACTTACCTACAACACAATCAAAACTGAGGAAAAATCACGAATTTCCATCATCGTATCTAATCATGGTGAAAGTTGAGAATCTAGAATGATGCACTTATTATACGTATTTTTCCATTGTGCTCTATAATTAGAGACAAAAGCATCGTACGGCCTTGAATAGTTTCATTCACGTAGCATTTGACGTCGACACGGGCGGATGTCGCAGCAACGATCTACAGCCGCAAGCGACACTTATAAGAAAATTGTTCGCATGATAGCGTTAAACATTAATGGTTCGAAGGTTATCCGTTGACTTCTCGCACAATTGAAAAGTTGCTCAGGGTCGGTTTTGAAGTGGGCTGCTGTGTCGTTCGAGAAAATGAAGCCGAAGAACAAAGCACGCTGATTACTAGCGTGGTCAAAAGACAATGCAATGTAATGGGAATGGTTGGAACAATACCGGAGAGACTGAACTATCACAAGGCGAGTGCCTATCAACATGTACTTCGATGAAGTGCGCATACTGACAGAAGAAACGCGCGGGCAACAGATAAATACGCCCCCTTACTGCGCTGAATACCTTCCGGGAATGTACAATTTTTCTGTCCCATTGATATTTCGTTTCTCCAAGATGGAAGGAGTTGTATATTTCACAACGTGATTTGTATCTTTTGGTTCTCAGCAATAGGTTAATTGGTACACTCTCATTGTTCTAAAATATTTCACGTAACGTGTCTTAAAGCGTAAAACGATAAGAATAACGGAAGATGGGGCAAGAGATTTTCGAAATATACTTTTTCAATATTTAAGTATGAAATCTCTTAGGATATTTAAAGTTTCTTGAAGGATATTTGTTTTGTTAGGATATTTTTAGAGTGTTTCGTTAACATATTTTTAATTGGAGAAGGAATTTATTTTCTTAGATATAAGTAAACGCGATGCACATTTTAGAAGAGTAATACGTCTAATTAAGTATAATGAATTATATTAAAAATCTCGAAATCTGTATACCATAGGAATTGTTTAATATTACTTTACTATGCTGGCTACTGTATTAATTAATTCACAATTCATTAATGCTTAACCAATCAACAGATTAACGTAAATTTACTTCTATTTTCGAATTCCGAAACCTCATACACTGATATGTTCTGTTCTTATTTTGATAACTTTAGAATTCGTTTCAATTTGCAAAACATTGTACCTGTACAATCTTTGCGCCACTCACAGTTATATCGTATTTTGAATAGAGTAGTGAGATATAATTTAGATCAGACAGTAGATAGATCTTTAATTACAAGGAACTTTTCTCAAATAAAATTAGAGTACCTGAAATTTCAAGATAGGATAGTCCTGTTGGACTGAGCGCCAGGGACAGCAGCACCAAGTCTAATCAAATAATTATTTTCTTCCAGTATCTCCAATCTAAACATTTGTATCTGTATAAAAATTAGTTAATTGAAATATGCTAATGTATTATTATAATATTATTATTTCAATTAGAATTAACATAATTCTTCAACTAAATGTTAGTGATATACATCATTGTAATCCCTTGAATAGATTGCATTTTAATTGTTTAATTATTTCTCTGAATAAGAAATTTTATATTGAATATATATCCATATTCTCTTTGAGTAAAAAATTAAATTGATACACGAAATGAAAAAGATCATAGAGAAGATTAATGTTCTGATATAATAGTTTCTAATGCGATGAAAGTACAATTGTCAATTACAATTTATACACTGTAATTTATTGTTTGAATAAAAAATCAGAATGTAGAAGCTACTTTACGAAAGTGTAACTGCTTGGTCTTGTTTACTTGATTGTGATAGACGTGTTGTAAATCCATGTCATCGCCCTCAAGTCCTAATTCGTGGAAATAAAGGCCATTTCCCTTGGGCCTAGTTTCTCTCTGTTGATCAGCATTAGCACTTTGCTAACCTCCAAGGTATCAAGTTGAAAGGGATGCTTGGGATCCTAAAGGAGCGTCCAGGCGATCAATATTATTGTCAATGTTATTGTCAATATTTAAGGTTCTCAACATTGTATTGACACTATATGTAAGTACATGTATTGATTGTTTACACTGTCTAGAGGTTCTCTTACGTACGATAATGTTGAGAATCTTAAATATTGACAATGATACTGATCGCCTAAACGCTCCTTAAGAGGACTACCCAGGTTCCAAGGTGTCCATCGATCCATCATCAGCGTTTATTTTTCGTAACGCGATATAAATCAATAGAGAAACTAGTCTGACAAATTTTGACTCGACTCGACACAACAAATTATTTTTCCAAAACTATCTTATACAGGCAAATTAAACGATATTAAGCCACGCCTGAATTTTC
This sequence comes from Bombus pascuorum, assembly GCF_905332965.1. Classification (NCBI taxonomy): domain Eukaryota; kingdom Metazoa; phylum Arthropoda; class Insecta; order Hymenoptera; family Apidae; genus Bombus; species Bombus pascuorum. The sequence goes on from NC_083494.1 coordinate 2,083,313, forward strand.
TTTGCAATATTTTTCAAACTAGCGTCACTTTTCCTTTATTTAAGATTCTACTGGAATATATTAATTAAATTTCTCTATTAACTGGTTAACTGACCATCCATTTCAAAGACTATTGGGATTGTTAATGGACGCGTTCTGCAAAAATCGCTAAATATAATACAATTACCTTCCAATCATTCGTTTCAGGTTGGTAAGTTGTTAAAGGTTAATAGGAATATTTGATTGCGAGTAAGTTAACGTGATGAGAGTTGCGTGCAGACTGGCGTTCAAATGAACGAGTATCTGACTAAACAAATTTGTTTACAGCATTTGCGGTATATACGTAAACAGTAGCGCCCATAAACTATGCTATCTACTGGTTCGGATTTCGAGTTATTCATATGTTAATATATGTATTTCCATATTTGGCAATCGGCCAACTATACTGTCCTCCATATTGTTCCGTATGCAAACTGATATTCCTACAGCGTCCCATACATCCGCGAACCATTCTTCTTTGCCCTGATATTTTATGTGATCCAGCAAATCGATTTCTATAAGCTCGTTATTCTTCGCCACTTGGCTTTTTGCTCCCTGCCATTCTTTTGCCGGCCTTTCGCTTCCATCCATCTGCATTCAGTCTATTCTCTTGTAATTTTCGTATCCATATAGCTTTTTATTTGGCTGTTTCTTTTCTTGTCGCGAATGTGGGAAATGAAGTCGCGGCGATAAAGAGAGGTGGAAGGAAATTCGCTGTGGAATCTGCATGCATACAAACGGAAGCACGCAGAAGCACACAAAGAAACACACGAGTCAACGGGTAGAAGAGATTGGGCTTATACAGAAACGGGTTAGGCAAAGAGGTAAACGTACGCGTGAAATATTTGTAGAATGCAAACGTACATTCGACCACGAAAAGGAAACGGCGTTGTTTATTGTACAACCATGGCAGTTACAAGCCATTGTGCCAATGTTTTCCTCAGCTTGTCCTGGGAATAATATCTAGCGATATTAGTTTCAGAATCGTTACAGATTTCACGTCTTTATCTTAATATTTTTATGTCTGCTATCCAGAAACACGTAGGCATCAACTGAATATTCTGTGATCGCTCGATAGATTTTAAACTTTCATAACAAATTTTAGCATATAATAGAAAAACATAGAGGGAGAGAATATGCCACAAATTTAGATTTATAAAACATAGACAATGAAACTTTTACACCAACGTTTCACAATTGAATTTCATTAAAAATACATGTATAATAAATAAATTATGATAGATAACACGTATAATAATAAATAGATATATAAACATACAAAATAGCAAATATTGGCAACTTGATTTTAATATTGCTCTCTCGTTATATCATCTTTCTTTCAAGGATTCGTGTCAAATTTATTTTATGATATTTGGAGATGAGAAATGAAAGTTTCAATATTTCTATCAATGATGCGAATGTTTGCATTTTATTATTAAAAATAAACGAGATATTTAGAAGTTTGGTTTTGATTGAGGCACTTTATATAGGACACACATTTCACAAATTTCAATGACTTTGATACATGTTGCCAAAGTTAATCTTTCGAATAATTTCGTATATATATAATACCTATTCATTGTATATTTTTTCACACACGTTCACTTCTGTGATTGTATATTATTTCACACAACATTTGCCTCGCTGCACCATTCATTTTCCCAATGTTAGCTGCATTTACGGTAATGAGGCACACGCATAATGTGCGCGCGAAAGGTATTCACCAAAGCAATACAATATCATCCATGCGTTATGTTCGCGTTGAGTATCAATATCTCACTCAATCGTTATTTCTCGTTCGCTCATATTAATTCCCGAAACAGTTAGTCAAATAAAGGTCCATATTTGCACATATACTGTCATAAATATTTTCGATTACGAACATCACTGAAACTAAAACTAATCACTGCGGTTATGGATACAAAAATCACACGGGAAGAAACATAATAACCACATTCTGTTGATTCTTCTGTTTCAATGTGGTATTTAGCACCGAATCAGAGTATTTTAATGTGTCATATGTAGTTGAAAATACAGGGAATCTGTTAGACTCAAAGATGTAAATATTTTGAAAAATTGCTGAGTGGTACAGGACTGAAGAATCCTTTTGGTGAAAAGACTAAAGATACTATTATCAAGAAGCAACGTTTGAAAAACATCAGACGTTTAGCTTGAGAATCAAATTGAAAGGGAAGTTTGATAACGCGAATGAAATCAATTGATACTGAACGTTACAACTTTTCCGTAACAATGGAAAATCTGTGAAGTATGATTATAAAAAGAGGTAGTCGATATACAGGAGAGACGCGTGGGAGAAACTCTAAGTTAGCGGAAGAAGGAAGTAAATGGCGAAATTGTGGATTTTCATGATCAAAGAATGCTAATTAAGTTCAAACCTAACTCGCGAGAAAATTAAAACCAGTTGCGATGTGAAAGAAGTTGAAAGAAATTGCAAAACAATGGAAAAGTGAGCATAGAAAATCTCGTACAATAGACTCATACAAAGACTATGAGAAACGTAGCGAAAGAATAGAAGTAGCTGAAGCGAACGCTCATTATAAATACAAACATCCACAGGATGCAAAGATAATGTCGTAGTTCTATCGCGATAGATTCATCAAATGTCAAACGTAATACAATAGTGTTGTTAGGCTAAATATGCTGCAGTTATGTAACCAGCTATGAAGCATAATCATACATATATTTGATTCCTGATTAGGATTCACGGTTACGATGTTGTCTACAGTGGCTACAAAAAATGTTTGCTCGTTACACAATATTTATTATAGCATTTACATTCTACTTAGTTAGGTGCAGGTATATCATAAATTTTGTATCATTTAGTAGTACTTTAGCACGATTAAAAAATTTGATACTACGAAGATGAAATTAAATTTTTTTCAAATTCATTTTTCTCGCCTCAAGCGAAAAATTTATCTTCTCATTATCTTCTTTCGATTTATTTTTCCACCTACAATCACTAGGTGTGTACCATGATTTCAAACACACCCTGTATATTTGTTCCTAAAGTTTTCCCAATGAATTCGATTTCATTTGAAACGTCAGTCGTGGAATTATACGTGTTTATTCATTGATTGGAATTCTGCTTGGCTTTGGATCGGAATTGATTGGTTTCTTATCACATGAATAACAGATGAAGACAAGTTATAAATATTGTCTCGTAGCAACGGTAATTTTATAAGCGAACGTAGTTTTATCCCATATCTTGCGCTTTTCCTGCAGCTTTAAGGCAGAACCACGTATTTACTATCGAGCATTTTTATCGCCGATGTCACCCCGTACTGGAACGTGTTATTGTCGTCCCAGTTGGAAATTATCCAGGGTACGACCGCTGCCGATTTCACCGGAGATCTGGGAACAACGCAAATATCAATATCTGCTACCGCGCATTTTCCTATAGGAGCTCGCATTTCATTGGTATTAAAGATATCCGATATGCACGGAATTGCGATTGCACTTGGACAGTCGCGTTAACTTGTTCTTTCTATCTACCATATTCTTAAACGTTTGAAACTTAAAGGTCGTTTAAAATTTATTATCCACGTCGACCGAGGTCTTGTCGATCAATCCAATTTACATACGTAATTTAATCTCGTCGAAATCAAATAATTGTGCGCATTGCATTCGGAAGAAACTTGTATTCTAATCTCAGTTGGTAGAATCGTGGATCTGAGAATCGCGCACAATTCCTCCATTCTACGGATAACAGTATTTGAAAGTAAAATCGAATTAGTCTCGTACAGAGTAGAGAAAACGGATCACAGTGTATTTCAATGCGTCTACTGTTGAGACTTTCACAGTTTTAATTTTTATGCTGCGCTGACTTAATTCGAGATTTAAACGCTAAAAGATTGAAACCCTTTCATTTTGTAAGAGACTTTGCTACGACTGCCACTCTTACGTTTTCGCTGGGTCAGTTCTTTTAACTCAAGCACACGAGGCTAACCAGGAACATTTTCTCGCTTTTACTGACCTAAATCAACGGAGAACGAACGGCCGAGTTGCAAAGCTCGTAAAATTGTCGCATGAGATCTCTCCTTTGGTAATTTCCGATATCTATGATCTCGTCACCCTCCTGGTCATATGCTTTTTGCCCTGTCCCGTTCACGTGCTCTTTAATCCTTTCACAAGACAGGTCCCATTTTTATTCCGGCAAAGTGATATGAATTCTTTTTTTTTTTAATGTTACGCGCGTACACAGAGAAGTGCATGCACGCGGAGGAAAAATTGGTGCTCTTGATTAATTTGTCATGCAATTTCCCTCGTTACTTCTAATTTCCTGTAATCATTTTAACATTCACACGTAGTATATAACGCTTTTAAGCAGAAATAGAGATATAAATATATGTTTTTATCGTTGGAATTTTTACAGAAAATTTCACTCGTTGCTTACAACATTAATTTGGTATGCAGTTACAGTCGTTATTTGTAATGTCGTATAACTGCTTTAATATTCAGCCGTACAACGCTCCATGCAAAAGTATGGATTTTAATTACTGAAATTTGTACGGAAGCCACTTAATTACATTATCTATACGTGGAATATCTGGAATGGAATAAATTAGAGAATATATTAGGACTGCTAAATATCCTTGTGAAAGATCCTTGTATTCACTCTCTTGGTACTCTTTTAATCGACCACTTAGTGACATTCAACGCTACTTTAATGGACCATTACATTGCTTTAATGTATCACCGACAATTCTTTGCGATGTAATATTCCATTTTACTCGTTTAATTATCACCTGTTATTTAGAGTGTAATATCGTGGACGAAAGGCCTAAGAGATATCGGGTGAACCATAAACAGTGTCGCGAGAAAGCCGATGTGCCGACAGGCCCATCAATGTGTCCGTCAATTGAATAGTTTCGTGGAGAAGGCCTACGTGGCCTTGACCACGAGCGGATACGGAACACGTGCATGATGGGCCTAAGAAAAGACAAAGGGATGCTAAGGGAGAAAGACGAATTAACAGGCAGTGTCATTAACAGGACAAGCCAAGTCGTTAACAATTAACAGGAGAAGCCAGAGAATGTGAATCGAGAAGTTGGAGAGTACGAGTTGCGTTGTCGAGAGAGTGTAGTCTGCGTGAGAAAGAGAGGGCGTTGGATCCATGGTGACGAGAGTTGCAAATTAACTATTTAGTTGTCTTAATTATAGCACGTTGTTGTATTTCGTTCACGTTAAACAATCATCGTTTCCTGTTTAGTCAACATCTGTACAATCCGTTCATTGTAAATCAATCATAATAGTTTACGATACTACAAGACTAATGCATCGATTGTCCCACTGCGTTTGAACTGTCTGTAATTAGCTATTACTTTGTAATTTTATCGACAATATAATATCTTCTTTGGCGCTATAGTTAGCATTTTCTTGTTAACAGATCGATGTTCGTTGCTTGTTTAAATATTATGTGATTTCGAAAAGAATATCTTTCGATGCAATTTGTATTCAGGACCGAGGAAAACGCAATGTAAAAAGTATTTTCCTATCTGAAAATCTTCTCCTTGATTAATATAATACTTCAACATTTTTACATAATTAACTTTCTATGGTATAAAACTTTGTCCCCTGTCAAATAATAACAATGTCTAAATTTTTGTCGAATCTTGAAGCACTTTCTGAAATTCTTGAGATTTTAGTGCCAAAGTGTTTTGTATAATTTCATCGACCACTTTTTGCTTTTTGTTTTGTCAATCTACTCAGCATAAACTATATGTATGAGCATTATGCAAAGGAACAGGGAAGGAATTTAAAATATTGTGCTAAGTAATTGATTATGGAAGCAAAGCTTGAAAAAAGTAAAAACAGCTTTTGGAGAGAATATGCAAGGTAAAGAGACGAGGAGAAAAGTTTAGAAAGAAAGCCAGTATGAAGCCATGATAATGCGTTAAAGTTTCCTGCTTAGTTTATGATGGAAATTTGGGTTAGAATTTTCCAAAGTTATTGGCTATTTTATATTTTTTTCGTATGTAATTATCGATAATCACTGGTAGTAATTACCCGATGTTAAATAATGATAATTTGCAATGGCTTTTGAACAAGAACCAACATGAAATTAATCGGCAACTTCTATAGAAATGTAAATTTTGGGAACAATAAATAAAAGCAGATTTTTGTTCGCAGTAGAAATACAGTCAATAACGATAACCAATAGGTAAAATGGCAGTTACAGCGAAAGAGTAACGGTTTGTGCTTTTGTTTAATGCTAGAACCAGGACGGCGAAAATTACCAATTCGTAATTTGTCATAAAAATTTTGTAAGTTTGCAACGATGCATTTTCAGAGATCCAAACGAGTTTTCGCAAAATATATGAATAGAAGCTTGTACGCAGGGAGTAGGTGAAACTTTCAAACGAATGATACAAGTTTTAATATTTTCAATCGTCTAAAGGATCGAATGAATGGATCAATGAATCGTAATAGAGAGAATATTTAAAGATAAAGAAGAGAGATGACCAAAGAATTGATATATTTTTATCCTATTCTAAGTTAACTGAAACTTCAGTTTTAGTTCTGTCTCATCCTAACCCTAATCTACATAAAGCCAAGTCCAACTTCCAGTCCATCAGGCTGAAATAAACGAAGAATTCATACTTTGATAATTTCAGTATTAAAGTTTCGCAATGGATCTACCGTGTGCACTGTGTGTAGGATCGGTATGTAGGTTAGAACAAAGCAGGCACCTTGCTGTCTTCCTTCCTGTGTAACGTAACCCCTGTTCGAGCGAAGTTAACTCAGCTGAGTTAACATATCCCTGGGATTTAGGATTATTTAAGTCGGTAATAACAAAGCTGGCTTCGGTGTCATTCTCGTTCTCCTTGCAGTTGTTCACGCTGTCAGACGTAACACCTCTCTATTCCTCTTCTGTGTCTTCCGCGCCGACTCCTGCCACTGCCCTCTTTAACATATACAGCGAAATTTAATTACTTCGAGCGGGCACTCGCCAAAACTCCACTTGAGCGTGTAATAATTTCGTCGGAAGCCGAGAGAAATGCCGGGAATGAGGAGGATTGGGAAAACGAACGCTTCCCAAACCCTCGACAGGAACTCGCGACTAGCAGAGATATTCTAATCCTTCCCGCTTGCTTCCCCTTTTAATCCCTGTCTATCTGTACACCTTACCTGCATCGCGATTAATCGAATTCCCACTTTTTGCGCCTCTTCCACGTCTTGGATGCCGTAATCTTCCTGCTAATGACTCGGTTACGGCAGCCCCATCAAATTTAACGCGATTCAAGTCGCTTATAAACGGTTTCATTCGTTACATTTCGTTAGTCGTTCTGCAAGTTTTCTTGATTTCGTTAAAGAACGAACGAAAGATGTTGTCAGCGTGTGTGCCAGCCAACACGCGTGACTTTCTCGAGCCGCGGCTATCGCTTCGTCTTTTCTCGCTCGTAACAAAAACGAGACGAGTCACAAATCTCGAGAATCAAAACAAATTAATCTAGTCATGTCTCTTGGAGAAATCCGATTTGTTCTAGTTCCGAACTTGTTCCGATATGTGATGAGTGCAGCACAAAAATTACCGTCGATCATCTCGTCATATGATGTGACGAATTTCTTAGTGCAATAGGGAAAATTAGAATGTTTTATTTCGAGTAAATTTAGCTCTGATTGACCTGTTATTTGGTACCATCCTTTTATTATATAATTATTGTACAATATTTTTACAATATTTTTCATATTTTTTGGACAATGCAATTATAACGGGAAAATTATTATCGAACAATTTGCTAACTTTAATGTTGGAATTTGTGGTATTAATAACAGATTTCTTAGTTTTCAATGTAACAGCTCTGAATATTCTTCTGTTAGTGTGATACTTAACGTTGAGAATATCACGTAGGTAGCTGTTGTTAGTTGCATTTAATGTATATACGTCCATAATATTAAAAGTTTTGTACATATTTTCGTGGCTAATGTAATCAGTTTTTTTGTAAAATATGTCTCAAGTTTCAAGAAGCAATATATCTTCAGCGTTTCCCAGTTGCAGATCTTCAGAGAAGTTACGTTTCGGGTATACTTCAAGTTTTAAACTTTAACGTTTTCACATTTCGACCAGAGCTTCAACTTTTTGCGCCATTTATCATAGCGTATCTCTATGTGACATAGTATATTTTTTTAACGTTATTATTTTTACATTTTTATATTTCCTAGCATTGAAATTTTTTAACCGTAACATACAGAATAGCGCATAAATAATATTTCACTGTTTGTAAGTTTATAACTAAGCTAGGAAGAGGGCATATAGTAGCAGAAACATGACAGAAGATCAGATGTTTGATGCTGTTGTTCGTGAATAAATCAAAAGTTCCCAACTATACTTCCTTAACCAAAATTCTTTAACCAAAAAGTAAAATAGCTTTTTTGTGACAGCATAGGTACGCTTAAAAACCGTGGTTACAAAATTACAAATATTTTTTTCATTTTTGTTACAATTACATATATTTATTAACGATCAATGATAACAACTAAATAGCATTATTAAATACATATTAACAAGTATACAATTTCTGGTAATTTAAATCATTTTTAGTTTGTGCTTTTTTCTACTTTGTTGTTGTTTGTACATTTTGTTTGTAAATATTTTTTTTTCAAATCTTATGTATCTGTGAATATTCGTTACGGTTTTGCGAATATTTTAACCCACAACATACTGATATCAATTTAGAAGTAAATACGGTACATAAATACACTAAAATTAATGAAATCTTAAAACAGTTAATTCTATTAAATATACCATTTATCGTACAAATAAAATATGAAAATAAAAGTAATATTATTCTAATGAAGGTAATTATCGCGTAGCGGCACATGAGCCAACGGAAGATTTAAGTCGGAGCGACTCACATTGTTGTCCCTTGAAGTGTCAACATTGCTTTGACTTGCTAAGTTCTAAAGTAAACAAACTCCGCACAAAACATTATCACCCTTATTTGTAATCGTCAACCAGAGTTACATTTCAACTTTTTGTAAGCCCATCGATCGATGTAAATAGACGAACGTGCTCTCTAGGACGATCAGTATAGCGGAGCAGTATAGCGGAGCAATATAGTGGGTCAGTATAGCGATCAGCATAGCGAATCATTGTAGCAGATCATTGTAGTCAATCATTGTATCGAATCATTGTATCGAATCATTGTAGCGAATCATTGTAGTCAGTCATTGTAGTCAGTCATTGTAGTCAGTCATTGTAGTCAGTCATTGTAGTCAGTCATTGTAGTCAGTCATTGTAGCGAATCATTGTAGCGAATCATTGTAGTCAATCATTGTAGCGAATCATTGTAGTCAGTCATTGTAGTCAGTCATTGCAGCGAATCATTGTAGTCAATCATTGTAGCGTATCATTGTAGCGTATCATTGTAGTCAGTCATTGTAGTCAGTCATTGTGGTCAGTCATTGTAGTCAGTCATTGTAGTCAGTCATTGTAGCGAATCATTGTAGCGAATCATTGTAGCGAATCATTATAGCCAATCATTGCAGCGAATCATTGTAGCGAATCATTGTAGTCAGTCATTGTAGCGAATCATTGTAGCGAATCATTGTAGCGAATCATTGTAGCGAATCATTGTAGCGAATCATTGTACCGAATCATTGTACCGAATCATTGTACCGAATCATTGTAGTCAATCATTGTAGCGAATCATTGTAGCGAATCATTATAACGAGTCATACAGTATCATTGAACGAGTGACGGTTACTTACAGGTCTCTGTACTTGTATTTAAAGTGATTTTAATATATACTGACTATTACAATTTTGTCACTCGTCTCTTGAATAAATTAACACGTTTAATAAATCACCTGAATCGTATTTCATGCGAATTGTGAAAACGGAATGTTTCTGTTTATATACTCAACGAGCAACATTGTATCTACATACTTTAGTTTTGTTATTTCATGTGTTGGAAAATACGCGTATTAAATGCTTGTAATTGTTGGAAATGGCATTTGAACTTTGCGCTGTGTATCAGCACCACAGATTATGTAGCATACATGTGGCATACTGATTAAGAAATATTAGAAAAATCATCCTAATGTAGGAAACTATGGATGTAATTATTGATATTCATAATTAAATTTGGCAAACGTCAATATTTCGATTAGACAAGGTTTCGTTTTAATCGACTATCGTTGAAATTATATGACCACCGATTAACAAAGTTATACGAAGATTCACAAAAGACATATCGATTAATAGATGTTCGTTTGATCGAGACTTTCTATTTTAAAACACATTATGCTTGACGAAATATTCCATCTTGGAAACGATATTATTATGCCACAAGAAAATAACTTGCTTCTGTGCATACAAGTAATAAATCATAGCTGCGAGTTCAAAAATATTTTCGTTAAAAAGCTATTAGCTTAAAACACTCTTGAGTTCGTTACTATTAATGTTAATCCGATATTATATAGTACATCTACGTGCACTTATATTTTTGAAAACGTCACGTCTACTTTTACTACTTTACCTTTTTCTAGATTTTCAATTATCAATTTTTTCCTCAGCGAAAGTAACAAATTTACTCGAATGCTCAAATGTTCAGGATGCAATGCTTTTGTACTTATTATCGCGATATGCGTTTGTCTTATCCCTCTACAACTATTTTCAAGCGCTTTAAGGATTTCTCAAGTAATAAAGTAGAATGCGTTTGTAATCCGCTCTTTCATGTTACCTGCTGTTGTTGGTAACTGTTCATAAGCTGAGGATTCTTCGTTTTACATAATCCCACAGAAAGAAATCCGTGGCTCCTAAATCAAGGGATCTCCGTGGCTATTCCGCACAGCTTCTTCCACCAATTCAATGATGTGGATAATGTTCACTCGTAGAGTTCCAAATACGATGATCACAGCGAGATAGAGCCCTATCGTGTCGATATCAGTATCTGTGCAATGCTCTAAAGTCCAGGTCTTGGCTTTTCGTATCGAAAGAGAATGAAGTACATTTTGTATATTTAACTCAGTTGCATACAGCGAAGAAAATATTCGTAGAAATATTTCACGTACACGTAAGAACAACAATGAGAGAAACTGAGCACACACCCTTTAAAGCAGAATAATTTTTGCAAAATTGGACCAAACTCGATCCTCTTTCAGAAGTTAGGGGAATTAGTTTGCTAGATGACAATGGTTTACAAATTTGTTTTGAAAAACGTGCAATTGTTCGGAATCGCAAAGGTAAGATAAAGATGTGTAATTAAATTTAAAGACTTGTAATTAAATTTAAACAACACATTCTAAAGATTTTTGCCAAGTGTGTCCTTCCAATAAATTTCGAATTTTCCTCGTGTCCTTCCTTACGAATCCTACAAAATTCAATCACGATAGTTGTATCTCGCTACAGTGCTAATGTTTCACAGGCGAAATATTTTTTATAATATGTACAGTCGTGAGAGAAAGTGATTAGTTGTTAGAATTTCTATCACACAAACTTACGCTGTTACACAAATTTACAAATGTTCTATGTATCTTACGTCATCGCAGAATCATGAAATTTCTAAGGTTAGAGCATTCTATACTCGTGGGATTAAAGAATATCGCGCTGCGGATTCTACGTATAAGACTTGACGAGGATTTGTGGCCGAAAAGAAGAAACACATTTTCACGTGTACCATGAAAAATGTACTGCCGGAAAGTGATACATGAAAGATATCCTGGTTGCCGCACCATATTGTGGTCACGTATATCTAGAAAAAAAACCAGAACAGTCTCCCTTCCTGTCATAGTTCATGGCTCTTAAAATGGACTCTGATGTCCAACCGGAGTAATAATTTTTCTTAACGGTTACTTTAACCCCGTTCGCTCTCCGCGTTCTTGTCCCGACCTTTTACTTCGCTATAGAATCTTTACTGCTTTGAACGGTATTATTGAATCGATGAGTCTCGTTTCGTTTAACAGCTGGCCCCGTTACGATTTAGTCATAATGGACTTTAAAGATGACATGTTGTTTCCTTTTTTAGTGGTTTCTTGTTAAATTGTTGCACGGATAAAGCAAATTTTTAAATACCTGCGTAAGGAAAGAATTGTACTTTATTTATTGCAAAAATATTAAGCCAGTTGTTTCTAGATCAAAATTGCTACTGTTGGTAAATATAGTCTTTCTTATATCTTGTTGGATGTTGCTGGTGTATTTTAATGTATTAAAATAATGTTACATGGAAAATTTTGGAAATTTTTTAATCTCACGTTTTAAATAAAGAAATATTATTTCTTCAAATATAGAAGCATGAAGATCGTGTATTTTATATTGTAATAAAATACACATTCTATAATTAATGAAGGTTGATAATTGTTTCGTATCTCACAAGAAATACAATTGAATTTTGCTTATCTGCAGCGTTAGTACTTCAGACGACGTTTATACGCGCTGTGAATATGAATTGACTTATTTTGTGAAATAATTTGAGAGAAGTAATACTTTGATGTCTTGAGTAAATACAATTTTGTTTTCAGTATGAAAGTCCCTCGTATAAGCATTCTCTTATCTTCGAGGTGCGCTGTGTGAGCTCTGCAAAATATCGTAGCTTGAGTTCTTTTCCGCAAATCCCATAAACCGAATCATTCTATTTTTCTTATGAATTATGGAAAATGAATTTATTGTCACATAAATTCACGCCTGATGTTTTCCACGACAAGTTCAGAGAACTTTCTTCTTTATTCCCTTCATTGTACCTTTGTTACATTTCTACAAATCATGTTATCCATGGTGCACGCCTGCCTTATCAGTATAAGTCAGGCAGACCAAATAATTTAATACGACTTCTTCTTTTCTTTGTTGCTTCGTCATCGAAACAGAATACGATAATGCGTCGTTGCGCGCCTGTGTCCAATAGCCTGAGCATAGTAGGAAATACAGCTTTACACAAGCTTTAGAGCTTACAGCACAGATCAAAAGATTAACCAATGAACAAATTATAAATAACATTCGATCAATGCGCGACGACGCGACTTTCCATACTTCAAAGACTTGTCTTTCATAATCCCCGTTTGAAAGCTATTTCGAGATACAAAAGCGAGCGAATAACGAGCACACATAAAACATCAAAGAGGTGTGTTTGAGTTTGACCAAATGTACCGGCGTAATGAGTTCAAACTTACATTCACCTGGGATATTGCGCTTGTATCTATTACGCTAAACACCATACGCGTTTTCCATGTCGATACTCGTCGCTACAAATATATACATCAAAAGTTATTTCTCTATAACGAGGACATTAACGAGCATCGAGTTCCCTTTTCGTACAAATGTGTCCTCTGGTTGATCTTCGCTATCTCGGCTTCTTAGACGCAGATCTACATACTCTTCCTAATGAGTTCATCAGCAGATCCTGTACGAAACTCCCTCGTCTCTCTTTCCCTGTGCTTCTTTCCTAACGTTACAATGGCATACTCGTTTTAATACAACTCTCATGAAACTAAAATTTAGCGATAAGGATATTTGTGTAATTTAGGCAAGGATACAGTTTATCTTTCTACAAGAAAAAATATCTTTGGCTGGGAGATTGAGCAAACTTTTTTAGATAGATATTGGGCATTTTTTATGGAGGTAGATATGTATGTTTCTTTTAATCTATATGTATAGTAATTCTCTAAAAATCATTGGTACAAAATCAAGCTAGTAATAGCTATCTTTTTTAATTCAAAGAAACGTTTAATATCGAGTAAGAAAGAAATATGACAATACCTAACATGTGGTAGCATTAAATGATAAAATGATTTAGAAATTCTTCTATTAACGTATTATCGCCAAATGATACGTCAAGTTTTGTTTATGAATTTATCTTAGAATATGGTAATGGTAAAAATGAAATAATTTGAAACACAAGTTACATCAACCTGTTATAATGCATTGCTTAAAATTCATATTCTGTAGAAGTATTATTAAGAATGTGGTTAAAACGGTGCAATGTATGCATAATAATTTCTAATGTATTTCAGTGTATCATAATAAATAGATAAAAGCTGTTACTCAAGGAAATTTGTTTATCCCAGGAAACGTACAGTGTGTACATATTATGCGAGTATGTACGTAACTTTCTCGTTTCCAGGTTGTTCTAGATATAAGAGAGGTCGGAATTACAGGCATGAACCGATTTCGATTTATCCATCCGACATGTATGGCATCTGTTTGGTTCACACAAGGTGCAGGTAGCACAACATGCCATGCGGAGTCGAGGTTTACCTGTCATCATGTATATTCGCTTAATTAGCTGATTCTCGTACCGCAGATGACTAAATTGCTTCAGTCTGTGCCAGGAAATTAACAATTCCATCTCAGTCTCCCGTTTTTCTTCTCATTCTTTTCTCTTTTATTATCATGCACGTTAACATATTTAGTTTACACAGTTTCATTTTTCTATTTTTCACTACCCATCAGGCACGAAGAAAGTAGCAACTGAAAGATTTTATCTCGTTCATATACCTATGCAGATTTATTGAAAATTTGGGAAACTTCAGTTTGTCATATTGTTTTATACAGCTTCTTCTTCTCATCCTTCTTCATTTTTTATTCTAATTGGACAGATTGTACTATTCGTTAGAATACTTGGTTTAATTTATTCCTCGAAATGCTGACAGACCAAATATTTAATGTATAAAAATCAGTAACGTCTTTAAATGTTAGAAATAATTCTTGAAAAGGTTTTGTATTTGCGGATTTTTCTGCGAAATTTAAAGACGCAAAAGTGCACAATACATGAAAATATAATATGCAAGAGATTCAAAGTGGCCTACTTGGGATTTTTTACTGGCTAAAACGAATCTCCATTAAAATTCTATTTCTTTAGTTCTGCCTATGAAAGCATAAATCCGCATAATAACTCGCAGTCTGGTAATGAGTAATTCCATGTACGTACAGGGCAATTATAGATATGCGGCCACTGTTTATAGGTTTGATCCAAGACAACAAGAGAGTAAAAAAGCTTCATGCGCGCAAACGTGGAGCGAGTTTTGCAGCTGTAAATAATTAAATTTTACGCTGCAAATATTTGTACGCGTGCAACCCATCACATACCGTCGTAGGCATTTGGCGAGTGACATTGTGACGTGTTACGGAATGTTCCCAGTTGTCCAGGAAATGCGTATGTCCGAGTAAAGTACGGACGTGTCTAGCGTAAAATTAAATTGTTTTTAACTTGGAAAAATTGGCACCGAGATTTACGTGTTTTTCCTACATTGTTTAATTAAAATCTCTCGTAACAACAATAAGGTACTACAAAATATACGTTGCGATCGGTTTTATTATTTACTATCTGATTGGAACTTACATGTAACTTAAATGCAGAAAGCTCTGACAAGATATATGCTGTTACACATATAATATTAAATTAATTAATTAACATTTGCACGTATGAATTTTGAAAACTATAATGGTGATTATACACGTATGTATGAATCTATTATGTATATATAACGGGTGGTAACATACGTCAAGATCATTGAAATCGATGAACTGTATGTTCCTTTATTTCGTTTCTATTATAATTTATAATTCGATACAATCCACTAAATTTTATAATTCTATTGTAATTTTCATTATATATGTAATATATTACAATATTGCAAAAAATAAGATGGAGATATCAGCCATATCGCTTGTGTTATAGATCTCTTTGTTCAACTTATTGCAACTGTTATATATATGTAAATGTTATATATAAATATTAGTATAGCAAATATATATATATAAGGTATAAAATGAAATTGTGCATAAAGTAAAAATCATAATAACATTTTACGTTGCAAAATGTCACGACAGTAAATTTTTCGTTCCAAGGTCAATCAACGCGTGTTGGTGTTGTTTTTCGGAATATGTTATATATTTAACTTCGATAGCGCCCTTTTATTAAAATTTTATTTAGGTGTATTTTAAACAAAAACACATTTATTATTCCATGCATAACAAGGAGATTGAAGGCAGTAAAATAAAATATGCTAAAAATATTGTTACTGGTTATAAAAAATGCATATTGGATAAAACTTTTATCGTAAAAGTTATCGAGCAGTATTAAATTTGCAATCGGTTTTAGTTATAACTGTTTCTCTTTATTTTACAACTGGAACATATTTGTATGCCGATAAGAGGTAGATTATGTAATTAATAATTCCTTTTAAGCGAGAAATTCTTCTTCCATATCACTGATTCAATTTCAAAGAAAATTATAGTTTTCTATTTGAAGTATTAAAAATAAAATAATATGTTGCGAATTTGTAAAAAGCATGGATAACAAATTGCACTATTTAACAATAAGTTACGACACCAATTGAATATCTGCAATTTTTCGAAAATTGCAATGCAATCTTCACATTCAAAATGATTCAGTCAAAAATACTCAAATCGTACGTATCATTTTGAAGCTTCTCGCATTTTTTACCAATTTTACTTCAAAATACAGACATTCAGATTCGTTTGTTCGTCATCGTTAATCGAAATATTTCAGACATAAATGGACAAACGCAATCGCATCAGCGTATCATACTAATAAGCGTAAAGAAACGCATTTAAAAATTCATTAAATTTGCTGAAGTGGCCATAGCCTCAAATTACGAACATTTCAGCGAGATTACACCTAAAAAAGGGACGAACAAAATATTGTACGAGGTTGATACGATTAGGGAGAATTTTTTATAAAATTTCACCCTTTACGGTCTACCTCTGTAATTTGCGTATAATTGTCGCGTACTATCTTGAAATTCTATCTTCGTAACATTACGCAGCTGAATTTTACGCGTTTAACTTCTCGTCATAAATGTCAGAACAGAGAGTTTCTCCAACAAATAATTTTTCCTACAATTTTAGTTAACAAGAGATTAATTAATTTAAACCATCGTGTAAAATGAAACCTATGAATTTTTTTAGTTAGAAATTAGAAGATTTTCTAAAGCGAATAAAAATGGAACAATTAGACGCGTAAATTCTCTTGTTGAGAGCAATACTCAAATACGCGGATACTCAAATAAAAACATTCTATTGATTTACTCGCATTAATGAATCACGCACACACTGTGACAAGAGCAAATTGCTAATTAAAATAAATAAAATAAAGACAAATAAGACAACAACAAACTCTCACCAGTGATCATCGGTGACGATATTAAACAGGACGATATGATACAAAATCATTTGTATTGATTAAGAGCAAAGCGGACGTAAACGTGTGCCACGAAATAGGAACATTTAAACGAAGGATTTAAAAACAGAGAGTTGTAGTTAGAATTACAAGCGATATCAGCAGGTAAACTAAGGAAGAGCACACGGAAGGAAGGGTAATGGACGAAGAAAAATTCATACTTGATGCATCTATGTATATCTCTGAGAAACGAGTCTTGCGCTATCAAGTCTTGAGTGTTAGTAACGTTACTGGAACAACGAGAGTAAACGTAGCTTATGCGTATAAGACCTCGAGATTGAAAATCGCGTTGAAAATATTCGAGAGAAACACGAGCATGGCAGTCATGAAGATTGCAGCAGCTTATGAAAAATATATTATTTCCAAGAAGAAGTATTTTATAGTATTGACGATACTTAATGTTCTGAATCACGTCTGAAATTTAGATCAGTTTACGTATTATGATTTTACGAGGATGCTTGAGATTTTTAATTGACGAGGTTCTTCCTTTTACCTGCGATGTGATTTTATCGCGGTTTATCACGACAGCTACGTTCTATATCCAGGACAGTAATTATTACTAAATTATTCATGCAAATTTATATCTTCATAAACAGAATTGAGAAAATGAAAAGAATTTTTTATTTTATGATACAGTACATGTAGCAACACAATTCATATCGCTTTAACGATTCTTGTGTTAAACTGAGATTCGAATGAAACCGATGAAGGTTTTGTATGGAACTTCTGAATATACCGAGTGTCCTTAAAGATCGCCAGCAAACTTACATTACGTGTTAATCAGGTCAAGTATGTAAAAGACGTTCATAGAAATGAAATACCTGGAAATGTTTAATTGTTACAAGTGTCTAAAAATTTGTATTAATTGTTCTGGCAATCACGATAAATGTTCGAAATTTCTTTCGTCTGCAATTCCATTCGTCGAATCAATGATCTATCGAAATAAAAACAGTAGCAGTAAATGCATTTGTGTTCGTCTGCGATTTTGCACAACGAATCTTTAAGAACAACTTTCTGGCTGATCT
This sequence comes from Bombus pascuorum, assembly GCF_905332965.1. NCBI lineage: Eukaryota > Metazoa > Arthropoda > Insecta > Hymenoptera > Apidae > Bombus > Bombus pascuorum. The sequence goes on from NC_083494.1 coordinate 2,101,514, forward strand.
TTGAACGCTCACGATTCGAACTTTTTCTACAGGCTTGCTCTCATTAACACGTAATGTAATAGACACTCGGTATAATACGCTGATAGAATTCCCGTAAAATGGTAATATATTTTCGCTGAATAAATAATGCGCGATCTACAACGCTTTATATTCAATTGTAACGAAACATGTTGTTTGTGTCGTGGGCAGAATGTAGCGAATCCTAACACCCTTTGCGATTTATTCGCAGTAATTTATTTGCATAAATAATTACTCGTTGAATTTCTGCCCTAATTTACGTAACAGTTGTGTAACTAGCGCTAACTTGCACTGAAATTATGCGCTTTAACACCGACAATCAATTTCTGCGTTAACGTTAACAACGTGGCAGTCTCCGAAATGTGAGAAAATTACGCACCTTTTTATTATTAATTAACCGAGATAGTTGTTCTTCAAAAATGTAGCAGATAGTAGACAACTATAGTTTCCGAGTTTACGATAAAGTTCAGCAAGAACAAAAATGAAAATCGGTGGTTTAAAACGTGCAAACAATTGTTTAATTATCGTCCAACAATTCTTGTAGATTGGTATAATTAAAACAGTAGCAGTAAAATTTATGCAAATTTAATAACCGATGCTGTGACTATTACCATTAAGCTTTATATTTAATAACGTTTCATTTTACGCTAATTTTATGGTTAATGACTGTTTGTATATATGTAAAATATTAATTTTTCATTTTCAATAGAAATATAAAGATTTCATTTTAATGATGCTGCATGAGATCTTGAATATGATATCACGAACATAACATATACTGATATCAAACTGTATGTTAAATTCTGCAACATGTTCGCATTTTCAGTATACTATTCTATTAGATTTAATAAAAAAAAATTATTAATTTTTGTGTAGAATTCAAACTTGAATGTTTTTAATAGATAAGGGAGATTAATTATTTATTAATTATTAAATATTGATGGTTTAAATGGTCAATTTATAAAACATTGAGAAAATAAAATTGCAAAAAAATGAGAAGTATATACATATATACATATACACATTTGTTTAAAACTCTCGTCCAAGCGTATACAGAAAATTATTAAATTGATCGTTATTCATTTACCATTTACGCCATTTCAGGACACTAAATTTAACGAATATCCGTATTATGGTTAACAATTTTGATCTTAACACTTCTCCTAACAAATAAAATTGAAACAATTTTGTCGTAGAACAAATGAATGCACATTCGTTTTAACCGATACATTCCCGTTGGGATTACACGCTAACCAATGGAAGTACTGCGAGTATTGAGTGTCGCAAGTATTGAAAAATGAGTAGTCAGCTACACCTTCGTTCGTAATAAATACTCGTGAAATATCATGTGCGGCGTGTTTCGTTTCGTTCGCGCTGGATTTTGTCAAAGAAATGAAAAAAAAAAAGGGGTGGAGAAAAGGAAGAAAAGATATATTTTTTCACCACGGTAAATGTTGGGATTAAACGCTGTACGCATGAGTTGGAACCGTGAAATGCTTTAACGAAATTTTTCTCGTCCGATTTTACGTTCACCCCCAGCCTGTTCAAATTGCACGATACCAGAATATAAAGAGCGTGTAGAAGAGAAATTTAAATTTCCGTTCGATTAAAGCAATCACCGGTCGCGAATGTTTAACACATTGACAGTGTTCACCGATGTTACTTCAAAAGGCGTTACCTTTCACGAATCCAGCGCCTTGTTTGTCAATTATCCTGCTTCAGCCCTTATATTTCACTCTTTAAACACCCGTACATTTCCATAAATTGTACCCTCCGAACGTGAAGAATGACGAGGCCAAATACGATGAAACTACCAATATGCAGATATCGATGATTATCGATTCGATTGAACGTCGCTGGCCGAAGAAAGAAAATTTTCAAACGTTCGTTTCATCGTCTATTAACCACAGTCGTATTTAAAGGGTTAAATGTGTTGTGCTCATCTGAGGTTAAACAACCCTATACGTTCACTGTAAAAATATCCTTTTCAAAAATTATATTGGCTCTTATGAAGCACTCGATGAAAGAAAAATATAAGATACGAGAGTCGGTCAAATATTAACTGGACTTCACTGAAACATTTTATCGAAATATAAAGTTACAAAGTCCGGTTTATATTTGACTGGCTCTCGTAACAATTCCCATTGACCGGACTGTCTACTAAACTTTCCCAGGGACAGGAAATATTTTAATCTTATTTGCCATAAAAGTTTACATCAATAATTGAAGAGTGTTTGTAGAAAATACTGCAAGCGTCGAGAAACAAGCTTTCCAAAAGGAAAAGAGAATTTATGCATCAATGTAGTCGAAATTCATGAAAAGTGTATCTATAGAAAAATCTTTATGGTCCACCTTCTTCAATTGCAAAGAAACGTTCCATACATTTAGACAGATAGCACGAATTGTTTCTTGACAAACGCCAAGAAATAATTAACTAATACTTATTGATACTATATATATCCTATATATAGAGAGAGAAGATATATAGAATATGGTGCTCTATAGAGAAGACGTTGTGATACCATTTTTTTAGCATTGTTAACAACTATTTGGAAAGGAAAATTGCACTTAAATTCCATACCGCAGTATTCTCATTAGTATGTGGAACATTTCCCGATCAAAATATCGAGACTTTTCAATTTTCTGACGAGTCGTATTTTTCTTTAATATATTTCCACGTCCGGTGTTTAAAGCCCGATTTTTTCAGAAACTGTAACCTGACAATTTCGTTTGAATGCGTTAAAAAGTGGATCGCCTTTTCGTTAAAAAAATAGGATAAAAAGCTCCCTAAAAATTAATTCGTAAACGTTTGACGTTAATTCGTAGAAATGGCTAGGACGAAATTCAGCAAAGCTATCGGTAGTTTCTCTTTGTCAGGTCCAGTTTCTGTTCGCCTGGGACTTGCGCCAGTTAACGTAGTCCACTTTCATGCGCTAGTCACGCATTGTGAATAAGGATGAGTGTCTTCGATCTCGACTGTCTGCTCGTTTGCGCGAAAGCGCGCTACACTTTTGGCCTCTTCTTTGTTCGTATTTTTCAAGGGAAGAACGAACAATGATGACACACTTTCTCAGACAGGCTGGCTATTCGTCCAGGACAACCGTGCGATCCTCGGAAGAGCCTCGCGAGACCTACTCAAATTTTCTTTTAGCTTCTCCGGGTTTCTTTGAATTCATCTTATAGCGCTTCACGCGTCTCTTTTCGCCTACGAGAAGCTTTGTCGCGAAAATAATGGTGTCCTTGAACGAATTCAATTTGTACCGTGGTATAGAATAGAAGCTTGCACGTTATTCTCGAATATGAGCTTCGAGGAAGACAAACTAATATATTGGAAGATATAAAAGTTTGTTGTAATTTCTAATTAATGCATTTTCTCGTTTTTCTTTGAATGACGAGATTGGAGCCCATCGGTGACTATTTGGATTGTATTCTGAGGCGAGATTGCTTTAAATTATGTATCTTTATATAGATTACCAATATACATGCAAATTCAGATTTTTACAAATCTGAATGAGAAACTGAAATGTGGATAGAAAATTGCTTTGTCTATCGAATATTGTAGTATATTTTGTTTTGAATATTTTATATAGTTTTACGTATCACATCCATTCGCGCCTCCAAATTGTTCTCAAATGGATAAAACCCTGCAATGACCTGATTCAGATTATGTCTAGCTACATATTTTCAATTATATTCCCCCTTTTTGTTATTTAATTTATTATATTAATATTTGATTATATTTCCCTTTTTTAAAACGCGTGTATCGCCAAAATACATTGCACAAGATTTATGGAAAAATTGCTATTAACGTAGTAGCTTTACAGGCGACAAATTTTTCAGGAAATAAAACATTAATCGAAAATAAGTTATAATTATTCCTTATTATGATTGAACAAATAAAAATATACCAACAGCAACTACCTACCGCAAGCGGAATAAAAGAATAATTATGGATCTTGGAAGGAATACAGGGGAAGGTAGTGGATATTAGTGAATATTTAATCAGTCGATGGAAACAATTGTACTCTGTTGCCCATAGATCATCGTTCGTTAGCCATGGAAAAAAGGAATTCTACTAATTTTGCAGAATCTTAGTCGAAGGAGAATCTAATTATTTATCCTTGAACTAGGGTATTTCGTTTCTGGAATACACGATTCGAGTTTATGAGATTGGTGAGAAAATTCGCCTTAAAAATTCGCGGCCGACTCATTTTTCAACGCACGCACGGAGAATAATAGGCACGCCGTGGAATAAAAAACCTTAATTAAAACGAACCGTGCGTATAACCTAACGCTAATGAGATTCTCGTAAGAGCGTGAATTCCTGCGGGACTTCGCCTCTCTTTAATTCTTCATTATCTGGGAGCGCGGTGACCGTCAAACGATTTCGAAGATGTTTTCCACGCAATTAAATTCTTTATCCGAGTGATATTGCAACGGTCGCTTTAATATTTCATGAAAGAGCGTCGTGGCCCGGCCCGACAACGTCTCTTCGTGTAAAACTCGAGTACTAAAGTTTCGAGAGCATCGGCGACGTGAGACACGATGCGACGGTATTAAAAACTCCGCTAGAGTCTGTTAACAATTTTCATTCTGCGCTCCGTGCATCAGTGTCCCAGTTTCTCTGACGTGCACTTCGCTACGGCTATTTGAATTTATATTAAAAATCGACGTTACCTATGTGTGTACGTGTGTACGTATGCGTGTGTTTGTTACAAACACGCGGACAAGCAGCTTCGCGACGCAATCGATTGAAGATGTCCCGAATCATCGTATAATTGGAGTTGTTTTAACTGCTAATTGAAATGTTCCGACGAGAGGTGCAATTCGCTTGTTTCTACTCTACGAACTTCATCTTATATCGTCCTGCTTTGTTGCTACGATTTTTCATACAGGTTTTCACGTACAATTGTTTCAATAGGTTTAGACGAATAGGAGCGAACGATTGTAGATTGTGCTTGTCAAGAAGTAACGAATAGGTTGAACGTTTAGAAGGTAGTCGAGAAATCGAAAACATCGCGATTGTTCAAGCACTTCCAACTGTAGCAGCACATGAGTCTACGGAAGATTCGAATCGGAGCGACTCACATTGTTGTGCCTTGAAGTATCAACATTGCTTTGACTTGCTAGGTTCAAAAGTAAACAAACTCCGCACAAAACATTATCACCCTTATTTGTAATCGTCAACCAGAGTTACATTTCAACTTTTTGTAAGCCCACCCGATCGATGTAAATAGACGAACGTGCCCTCTAGGACGATCAGTATAGCGGAGCAGTATAGCGGAGCAATATAGTGGGTCAGTATAGCGATCAGCATAGCGAATCATTATAGCGGATCATTGTAGTCAATCATTGTAGTCAATCATTGTAGTCAATCATTGTAGTTAATCATTGTAGTCAATCATTGTATCGAATCATTGTAGCGAATCATTGTAGTCAGTCATTGTAGTCAGTCATTGTAGTCAGTCATTGTAGTCAGTCATTGTAGCGAATCATTGTAGCGAATCATTGTAGTCAATTATTGTAGTGAATCATTGTAGCGAATCATTGTAGTCAGTCATTGTAGTCAGTCATTGCAGCGAATCATTGTAGTCAGTCATTGTAGTCAGTCATCGTAGTCAGTCATCGTAGTCAATCATCGTAGTCAGTCATCGTAGTCAGTCATTGTAGTCAGTCATTGTAGTCAATGATTGTAGTCAATGATTGTAGTCAATGATTGTAGTCAATGATTGTAGTCAATGATTGTAGTCAATGATTGTAGTCAATGATTGTAGTCAATGATTGTAGTCAATGATTGTAGCGAATCATTGTAGCGAATCATACAGTATCATTGAGCGAGCGACAGTTACGACCGGCATACGCTACCTCTGTACTTGTATTTGAAGTGATTTTAATATACACTGATTATTACAATTTTATCACTCGTCTTTTTAATAAACAAACACGTATAATAAACCACCTCGCAATAATTAGAGAAGAATATGTTTCGAGCAAAAGTTAGTCGGATTTCAATCGACTGGACATTGCAACGTTAAGTATTTGACACAATTTTTACTTGCATGAAAATTTAAGATCATCTCAATCTTCTTAATGGAAGAATTTTTTATACATCGTTCGGTGTATTTTTTAATTCTGCAAATGCAATCGTGAAAAGCTTGAAGATACAAAAATGTACGAGATGCGCATAATATGCGACAATATGTAAGGTATCCAAAATATAGTAATCTTTATGATATTCAATAAATAAGACAAATTCCTGTCTACTATACGTTTAATTGCATTCATGAAAATACAAATTTACATGGAAACCACTTACAAGCTTACATTTACCCAGAATAAAAGATAATTCGTTTAGCAAACACCAACCTTGAAATCGTAACAAGTCATTGGAAATTAAAATATTAGGCGAAGAGTCGCACATAAAATGAAAGAACGAAAAAGTTGAGAATGACATAGTATAGCCCTAAATAAGGCTTGCGATCATTCAACTAATTGTAAACTTCGACCAATTTACGAACTTACTCGCTTCTGCTTATACTTCGATAGCAATCGATTGAAATAATTCGTTCGTTATTAAATATTTACATCTTCCTCTCGCTCTTCGTGAGCAAACAAACAGTTGTCCAGTATTAATCCAACAGACGAAGCAGACATGAAAAAGTCGTAAAACCCTATAGTTAACTTGGCATTCTCAACCCTAAGGAGGAAACGATCCACGTGATTCAATTGTACTAAGCGGCGATATTGTACTGAGATGACTGACAATGAGAAATGTAGTACAAAGACCCGTAATTAACCAGTTCGATGATAATGAAAATTGCCCTTTCGATGAAAGGGAACGTCTACGAGCTGATTATACTCAGGATTTCCATAACTGCGTGGAACAATCAGCGATACAAATATTGTACATAAATTTAAATATAGGATGAAGCATACAAGTATTTATCCGAGAATTATCGAATTTGCCTTGACAAGGACAAATATATGTTGTAGTCAATAATACGATGGATAAAACAAATGAACGGATGAAAGAGAAAAACAATTGGATCGATACGAGTGAGAAATGAATCAATTCTTTTTGATCGATTATTATAGGACTTGTAAAAATGTTACAAAAATGTTTCACCTTGGAGGGCATTTATAATACGACCACGAAGGAAGTTTTGTTAAACTTTTAGTTTTTTTTCACGTACAATATCTGAAAATTAAAAAACTTGGTATTTTTGGAGAGTAATTTAAAAATGATATATGACGACACTCGAGCTTTTGACTTGGATAAAATTTCGTGATTTTGGTAAAATCTTCGAACATCTCGTGTCTCCTTAGAAATGTCTTTGATTAGGAAAATATCTTTGACATCAACCTACTTTACTTTATATTGCTGATAAATTGAGAATTCGATGCAAACACGTTCAGTACAACATTCATCCACTGGTCTAAACGATTCGATCCAAAATGGTACAAAGAATGCAGGTCAAGGATTTATCTGTAACACTGCATACACCATGTTTGTAATATTAATCGTGTATATAATTTTCTGTATCTATCATTGTGATCCATCACAGTAGATTTCGATAATAAATAGTTGAAAAATGACAAAAATTATCGGATAGCAAACTTTGCATTAAAATCTTCTCTACATGTGAGGAATTTAGAATTCTACACGATAGAAAGAAGAATGTATTAAATATTCATCCTGTTTTCTTCGGTTATTAATCCTACTGTGTTCTTTTGCTCTTACTTTCTGATGCTAAAAGGTATCCCGAGTTTGGACAAAGTGCAAAAGAGCTGTTATTTCTGTACACAATTTTCCCTTTCAAAAGACAAAAAGTTTTTCTATTTATCGAAATAAGACTATGATTCAAATATAAAAATTCAATCGTAGCGTGATTGAAAAAGTGTGCATACATTTTGGATAAAAAATGATGAATATAATAATATCCTGAATTATCGTAGTTCGTTTATTGCTTTAAAGGGAATCCTCACGTACTAAGCTCTCATCCACGTAAATTATTAGGTTGTCCGAAATGTTTCTTTCGTTTTATAAGGAAACAATAGACGCACAATGCCTTTTGTTTCATATTAGTTTATTGAATTATGCACGAACATAATGATAGAAATAGAACGAAATGGATCATATCTAATCCTATAAAAGAATATAAAACAGAAATTGTCGTTCATCTATTATCACCTTATGAAACGAAAGAAACTTTTCGGACAATCTAATATAAATATTAACAACAACAACAGTCGGAAAAAGAAATGACACAGCCATTTCGCAAAGTATTTTCGACAGGTTAAAAGTTTCTCTGCGCAGCCAGGGAATATCGGATGTAAGCGATTGGAATCGGTGATGTGAGAATATTTGATGTTATATCCAACCAATATGCAACTTACTCGGTAACCACACGAGAATTTATATATCCATGCAGGAAGGATATTGCGTGTGTACATGTTGGTAACTAGAAGCATTCTCGGCATTCCTAAATTGAAGGCATGACTAGCATAGATCAGATTAGATTAATATTTGGCTCAGGGTATTAGAAATTCAAGTTCCTTCAGGTAGTATAAAGTGTTTGAATCTTATACATAGATATTATACTTTATATCGTAGTTTCATTGTAACAGTAAAACATCGTGCGATAATTTCCAGAAAATCATAGTCTGTTTAATATACACACTTCTATGTTAAAACGATATTTTTATCAATAATTCGATTCCGTTTAATTCAATGTTTTGAACTCAAAGTTCAAACTTGACGAAGATATTTAAGAATATTATTACAATGTTTTGAATATTATTATGTTAAGAATATTATTACAATTATTACAATGTTATTACAAAAAATGTATTCTTCCATTAAGAAGATTGAGATGATCTTAAATTTTCATGCAAGTAAAAGTTGTGTCAAGTACTTAACATTGCAATGTCTAGTCGATTGAAATCCGACTAACTTCTGCTCGAATATTTAAGTGAAAATATAGTGCATTGTAATAAACGATGACACTTGTTTGATACCATCGATACGTTTGCTATAATACATATCACGTTTGTGTGTGTATTATAAGCTGATTATGATGTACTATATGCATGAGTTTCGTAATTATATAGGACAATCAGAAATACGTTACGTATACACAAATATGTACGAGAAAATCGAATCTCTTGTGTATTAGTGTATTGTATGGTATGTTTCCAAAGAATTGCTGACCTAGTGAAATAAATGACCGTCGTATCGATTCATATGAATTGCACAGTGAAATTTTACGAGTCGCAAGTTATACGTAGGCGGAGTCGTTAAATTTTCTTGTACACTCAGAGTTTAACCGTCGAAATTTATCTATATATTCTGCGAACATAATGAAACGAAAAATGTTCTGTAAACGTAGTTCAATCAGAGCTTTATTAAAGTGTTGTAATAAAAACCGAATACAGAGGTGATAGTGTTTTGGCATCCAATATTATCTGGAATTTCACGCTGTTGGACTTTTATGTCTAAATAACCTTGAAAAGAGAAAACTTTCAAAGACAAAGCTTTATATAAATATTAATATGTGCGATGAAGTGGTACGGGGGATGGTTCGTTGACACGCAACAAAAACAAAATGAGGCTGATTAGAATAAATAAGTTTCATTTTTTATAAACGACAATGCTGAAGATTTCAAGCGACATAAGAAGAATGTAAAGCGAAGTGACCCATAGAAATACGTAAAATTACATATCCTCGATCGATGCGAAGATATAATACAATTTTTCCTACTTTAGTCGTTTTAGTATTCTCTGAAATAATCATATCAGAGAATAATTACTTGAATTTATTTAATCTATTATTATTTATAGAATCATTTTAATTTATTCTGATAACGATTTCTCGTTTTACGATTTTTTCAACACGGTATCGGCAACATTAGGGGATGAAGACAGGCAAATTGAGGAGAATAACTATCTTGGAAAATCTTCCCGCTGAAAGCGTCGTTGCTCTTAACCTCTTGTTACAGTCGCCGACATCCAATTTACACAAAAATTGCCTGGAATTTTTTTCGCCTTGCGTAGTCGTTGAATATTCCAGGATATAATGCGCGATGCAAATGACAAAGGATTTATAAGTTTCCCTTCACTTACAAAATAAGCGGAACATCTCTCCCTTGTTCCCGATATAAATCCATCGCAGAGCTACCATTCTTCGACTATTATAAAGAAAAGGAGTCCTCTCTCTGCGCTCATTATTTGTTATCGATTACTTTCCTTTAAGAAACCGAGAAATCGAACCTGTAATAAAAGATAGTTTAAAACATTAAGCCGCTGTACGTGAAGTATTCTCTGAAAAAAGATTTAAGTCGCGTTTCTGCAAAAAGATTTAATTGTTAGAATAATTTCTAGCTGAATTTGTGCACGTCTTTCAGCGATTGGTTGAGCCCATTTGCGCAGAATACCAAACCTGCAACGACACAAAACCGAGAAAATCTATCTGATTTTTAAACATTTTGAATTCCAGGAAGGTCCAACTTCGTTTTCATATTTTGTTTTTTATTTTATGTTTTCTCGTGGTTTACTAAATGACATGTATTATTCAGAAAATTCAGTTATTATCTACGTCAAAGTCAAGATGTTCTACCTTTCTATATCTTCAACGATCTTATCGCCGTCCATTAAATTATCGTAAAAATGTAAACAATCTGCTGGAACGAGATGCCTCGTTCCTTAAAACGCTTAAGTTTTCCCTCTGACATGGGCTTGCCATTTCACCATGATATCGGTAGGTTCGTAAAAGTGTCCATAATGTTACAATATCCTATAAGAATATCTCGGAATATTTGCTGGATTAGAGAATTCATTTTGCGCACCCACGTGGTTTGCAAGTTTTCTGCAAAATAATTGTAAGACTAAACAGCAACCATGGCTTGATACTTTCAATTCAACAATGTTACAATGTAAGAGTTGTCCTAACATTGAAGATGACAACATTATGAGACATGTACCGTGTTTAACTAATTTTTGTCATTTTTAAGCTTAGTAGAGTTTTGGATAACAGGCTTAGAGATTCTCCTAATTAGCATTATCCCAAATTTGTGGAATTTTTAGAGCTTTTAAAATCCTAAAATTCTTCGACCGCTGCTTTCGCAGTTTCTCTATTTCGAAACAACTCATTCGCCGCAAGATTATTTAGCTGTCCGACGTATAAAAATTCGCGAACGTGAAATCGAGAGAACAGCGAGAAATTTTATCTCTGAAATTGTTCAATACTTAGATATGCTTTGACGATGCGAGAAATGAGAATGTCTTAATTTGCAACTGATCAATTCGTTTCCTCTCAAATGCAAGCGAAGAACGTCACGTGTGTCACATATTTTTGACTAATGGCGATACTTTTGTCACACTTGGAAATTTCATTACGTGCAGCGACCAAAGTGTGGGATATAAATGGAGCGAAATAACGGTAACTTATTCCTATATCTTTCTGTCAACGCTTGAATTACACCAGACATTCTACAGAACCATGAATGTAACGTCTTCTTCAAGGTATATGTACAGCGACTCTGCCACATAAAGTGAAACACATAAAATTATATTTTAGATATTGTTAAATGGGCTGCTATAAGTCTTCCTTAATATTTTTGATCCATCGTGAGATTCACGCGATATGGTAGACAGTTTTGCTCTTTCAAATATTTATCACTGGACAACTGACAATACTTTCTTGAAATATTCTTCGTACAGCAAAATGAACACGTTCTCCAGGAATCTTTCTATAAAAGATAACACATGTATATACGCAAGAGTGGGTGACAAAAAATTTAATACATTTCAAGTGGTCCAGAAAGTTTGAGATATATAGCTTTCGGTGTATATATTCTGTTTTTATGAAACGCGATTTCCATCGAGTTTTACACATTTTCTCATATTTCGATCGCATCGACTTTATGAAATTTTCTGTCCATCTGTTAAAAAATTGCTCCGCGTGTTTCTATCTGAAAGAGTGTTGGCATCAAGGGGGTGAAATATTTAGACGCAGTGTAATAAATTAAACGAATAACATTACAATAGACGGACGTTTCGTATAGTCTTCACTTTTCACGCAAAAATGTTTCTGTTAATATCGAGAGGATCATCTTTCATCTCTCAACTGGAATTGCCTTCTCCGTATGCGCTATACAAGCATTTTCCATATTTTATATTTCGATATTTCGACTCGTATAATTACGACTCTACTAATTATACGGATTATACGGAATCTCAAAAATGATATTTCATTTTTATTATAATTTAGAACTCTATGTTAAAGTAAAGTACCACGGACATCGTATTTTTGTCAAAGTTTTGCAAACCCTGTCGATGATACGTGTATCGTGAGTATACAGAATTAAAAAATAAACCAATCGTCTTTGGAAGTATGTAATAAAAAATCAAAAAAAAAAAAAAAGAAATAGGATCATTGATTGGTCTATAATTTGTCGAATGAATACACGCAACTTTGATTTCTTTCGTCACTAGATCTGTCTATATAAACGCGAATGTGTACCTTTTCATTTCTTATTTGTACGTAGGTCGTATTGAACGAAGCACTGCGCGGAAGCCTCAGGATTACAAGATTACGTATGATTTATAATCGCAAAACTTATTTCGTAGTCGTACGTTTGCAATTACAAAGCGGTAGTTAAAGCGCATATGCGTATATTAAATTCCGTAGCTTTATTGATGAAGCTCGTTATACACAAAACAGATTATTTCCTCGTTAAATCCATAGAGTTATGTAACGGATAGATCATTTAGTACGTATACGTCGCAGCATTTTATAAGTTTTAATAATGGCAGGTCGCTGTTTTCCTAATAAAATGAAATTGTCTCGAGAATTATGGATTTTCATATTATCATTTTTATATTACTTCATATTATTATAAAAGATAGATTAAATTCGTCTGAATCTCGTTAGAAAGATAAGTCTCGTTCTGAAGCTAACAAAGAATTAAGAGGCAGATAACAAACTCGTCTGTTCTATTCGCAAGACGAAACTTCTTCACTATTTAGACCTCTAATCTACTTGTTCTTTAATTAAATTCCTTACACCTTCGCGAACACCTAAAATTCTTCGTCTCCTTAGAACTTTTAACCGTAAGTACTTCGATAATTTTCAAATGTTGTAAAAAATGAAGCTATCGACTGTAATTTTCAATTCTTTTTTTTATTTTGTTATACGACGATGGACCGCACAATTCGATCATATCAGAAATTCCCATTTTCTGAGCCTCATATTATGCTTCTTGTCATAAGCATTTTCCTACCTGCACACTTTCTGCACAATTTCTTAATTTTTCTAAATTCCCATCCTCTCGATTCGTTACAGTCAATCCCTTGTGTTAGCTGTCCGAAACGTAGACGTTAAAACGCAAAACTGATGAAAATTGTTTTTTCTCAATTTATTCGCTGTTACCAGGTGGAATGTTATCTTTGGAAATGTAGAAACTAAAAACCTACGCGTAGAAATTATTCTACGCTGAATTTCGCGTCCTCACGCGGGATGAAATCTAAAAGGAAATCATTTTCAAAACACGCGATACTGGTAAAAGATAGACGCTAGTTTTGGACAAATTCTCCTTGTAATTTTCTATCCTTAACATTTTCAATTTCCCTTTGACATTTTCACGTTCTCGTAACACAGGGCGAAATTATCTTTAAATGTGATACTTTTTAAGTATTCAACTGCAGCTATAAAGAACTCGGTCTTTGGTTTTTAATGCAAAGAGTAAATACAATGTACGTATGGTATATTTAGCTACGCGACTAGGCATGGAACAAAGAAAAACATGAAAACCTGCGTGATGGCGTGTTATAAAGGATTAAAGCATTTAACGCTGGGTCTATAAAATATGATATCGCGGACAGGGAAATCCCCTGGTTGGAAGGCACTAAAGGCCCACTACATCACTTTCATTGTGAAAGCTACAAGGGGAACTTGATATTTACGTAATTATTGGGCTATGTGTTCTCTTTACTAGACGCTTGCAACTGCTCTCCGACATTACCTCGTGGTTCATGCATCATCGTTAGACTACCACCCTCTTCGCTTCTATGGACAATGACTTCCATACTTGCGCATATTATGTTCGTTAAGGTTTGAAAAGTTTGCTCGTTCAATAATTTGCCGATGTAAAATCTAAGCAGAGGAGAATGTCGAAAGATGGCCACTTTCCAATCGAATGAAAAATTCTTGCAGGACATTTCACAGACTCTGCCAAGGAAGATAAAATGTTATTAGTATTATATTTATGATATGCGATGGAAAAGTGGGAAAAACTTTGGTACAAAGATGAAAAGCGCTTTACTAAAAGTCCATCTAGGAAATAATTCTTCGGAAATTTTACCGGCAGATCAACTGAGGTTTGGAAACGAGGGAATCCGAAGTAGCGCAAAATCGTTGCTACAGCGACCAACGACACGTTGACCAAGTTCGCAACCGCATGCATGTGCTCTAACGGCTTCCAATTCGGTTTTACTATGGTCAATTAATACGTGAACAAAATATTTGAAATTATTTCAGTGCCTAGAGTTCAATTTTATTTTCATCGAAATGCTACTGTTAGGTTGTATTTCAATTTGCTGATTTTGGCGGTGGTCAGTGGAATTGGACGGTATCGCAATTTGCATTCAAAGTTCCCATTTCAAACATAGACAAAGACTTTTGGCACAAATAACGCAGTTTAATGATAACTACATTATCAGCTAGGGCCATTTGCATAGGCAAATTCCGGTTTCATACTTACAGACCTGATATATATGACAATGTAACAAAGTGACAAGTGTGACGAGAGAGTGAGGGACTAAGATCAACATACGTTTCGTATTTTATTACTATTCGAATTTTATCACAAGAATAAAGATTTTCTCTATTAACGATACCCATACCTAGATAAACTGTAAATTACATCGAAGAAGAAGTGTTGCGAATTATCTATTACTATCTTCAACTTTAAAGAATAAATTGCCATGCCCGTAGAATTTAACGAAAGAAGAGACTTTACGCGATAATGAACAGTGCCCTACTCGTCCATTACTATATCGATTGAGATATAAATCTGAGAAGCATCAACATTATTTAAAATGAAATCGTCGATATTGTTTACCGATTTATTTTGTTGAATTAATATTGCTCGCTCTTGAAACGGGAAAAGAGATGTGTTAAAGGAAGAGTCGGAATAATTCATTGATGCTCTTGGCCATATTACAAAAAATATTAGGAAAGTAGGTTATCGAATGGAACCTTTCCGTTATAATTCGCAAAAAGAAGTTTGAAGTTTTCGAGCGTAAATATACACGAAATTCAGTTCAGAAGTTGAACTTTCAACGAGAAAATTAACCAGCGCAGTAGTTTGCTTGTTTCTTCACGTAACACTTGCACTGTGTACACGAGAAATTGTACTTCATAGCAATAGTGTTCCTTACGTGCTTTATTACATTACGTGACAATGAAATATTTTCATTGTTGCAAAGAACCAGTCACACGCGTGTCCGAATGACAATTCTCCAATCTTTCTTCTTCAAATTTGAACTCTTCCTTAATTTAGATAAAACCGGTTGATGTTATCGATAGAAGCCATCGACATGCCGTGAAACTTTAATTTTGTTTCTGTGAATGTAGTTCGTAAATGGCTTCGTAGACGGCGGAACTTTCCAAATTACGTGCTTCTTGTTTGCGTGGTCAATAGCTTAATTTGTCGCTACAACTAAGGATTCTCATGCGCTATTCAGGAAGCTTAGGAACAGGGCTCCGACTGGTCAAACACGTGTATAAGTTCTACGTGGAAAAAGGTTTAAACGAAGAAACGAAAGAAAATTTTATCATTGTAAAAACGAGTCTGAAGATACAAAGAATGGAAAATATTTCGAACAAATATGAATAATGTGCTTATATCGCATTAAGAATAGTATTCTTAAGTTGCAGACGAATAAATAAGAGAAGAAAAAATAAATATGAAATAAATCATTTACGGTGGAATTGGACTAATTAAGAAAGGTAATTTAACTACAGAAATAAAGCGTTTCTAAATGTTTGTTATTTACAAGATTTTCTGTAAATTGGCTGTGCAATTTTAATTAAAATGATCCTATTGACACGGTGTGTCTATAAAAATACCTCAGCAAGAGTAAGTCAAAATCTACGTTTCTCTACACGATAACTTGAATGTAATAGTAATTACAGATTAATTTGAGAGAAATTTTATCTATTTTATTTATTTCTCTCTTTCGTTCCCCATTTTTAGAAAATCTTAATTCTTATCGAGGTATTTTGTTCATTATGATGTAACGAAGAGAAAGGTCATTATCAAGACACGAAAGCAATGGATACGGTTTTGTAGGCAGATTAATAACACGTTAAGTAGACATAATTATTCAACAGCCTCGTATAAATTGTTATCAGCAATTTTAGAACATGTGCATTAAATATCCGATAGATAATGCGATATTAATACGATGTTTAATTAACTCGTTATTTATCCGTTCTATCATAAACTTAATAAGTGATTTCTGAACCGTTGAATTCGAGCTGCATTATACTTACTCATCGAAATGCACGATAATGAATTCCTTCCCACGAAGCAAATTAAACAAGTTAAATTGTAACGAACAGCAAGGCTACAAACTACTTCTTCCTTTTTTAAGCGAATTAATACATTTCCTCTTTTATCACGTATTAATAAAATTAAATTTTTCTATTTAAAAATATACACCTAAAAGATCGTGCTTTGTAATTCAAATAATATAATAAATAAAATTCAATATAAGTGGATTATTAACAAATTTTAGGATAATGATAATATTCAGTTAATAAGAAATTTTGTCTAATGTATAGCAATAATTTAACTTAATAAGGAAAATGAGAAACAATATTAAACAAAATAATAAAATCCATATTAAAAATTACTCCATTTGTATGTTGAAAAATGTATCTTGGTTAGTTGATATCACAAGTATAATACTTGAAAATATCGATATGTATTTCTTTCATTGGTATCTCACTATTGATGTTATACAACAGTTGATCGAATATCTGATATTGAAATCTAAATTTTGAATAATGTTAGCAAAGTAAAAATACCATTGAAATAATTCTTTATTGGATTTC
The DNA here is from genome assembly GCF_905332965.1 of Bombus pascuorum. Classification (NCBI taxonomy): domain Eukaryota; kingdom Metazoa; phylum Arthropoda; class Insecta; order Hymenoptera; family Apidae; genus Bombus; species Bombus pascuorum. Next base: position 2,118,652 of record NC_083494.1, read on the forward strand.
GTCCACGTTAGCTATTACCAAATGAAATTTTGAAATTTTGAATCGAACGAGCCAGAAACAGATAACAGGAATAATTCCTACTACGATTAACTATCAGAGGATTGATTGCAACCGTGCGTACCTATACAGACGTATATTTTATTGATTAATGAAAGCTATGTCACATCGCGAATGTATCGTGTGTAATCATAAATATCAATCGATTTTTAGCCATTCGTATTTACTTGAACACCAATATGTCGCTGCTTGGTATTGATAGTGGCGCAAGTTCAAAAAATATGAGTTTTAGAGAAGAGGCTTTTTAAAATCTACATTTTTGAAAACACTAAATACAGGGTTGATTAATTTAACTGCTCCCTCTGATACAAGAAGTTGGAATTATAAATAAAAAGACAATTGAAATAAATTCGAATTATAAAAATTGAATTGTAAGTATTGCATAATATTTTGATTTTCTATTATATAATATGCGTAATATGTATTGTATCACTGAACATGTGGAACAAAAGCAAATTTGAAATTTTTCCGAGTTCTGTCAGTATCAACATCATCATAAGCGATGTAATAGACGAATAATAAAATAGAAGGTTCGCACTGAAAACTTGTACGAAAAGACATAATTCGAAGCAAAGGCAGACTTTCATCCAGACAATCTATAAATTGTAAATCTACAAAATTAGTATGAAAAGTCGCGAATCGATTTTGACCACTGTGGCACTTCAAACTTGACCACTGTGGCGCTTCAAACTTAAAGTGGACTGTGTGCAAGTCTTAGGTGCGTGAGTGCAACTCGTTCAGGCGATCTGAAACCGACGTGATTCGATTTCTTCTCTGCTTAATTAACGATTTACGTCTGACGAGCAAGGATTCTCGAGACCTCGCACACACAGCTGTCCCATAAGAGTTCAAGATGACTTGCTATTTGCTACTCCTGACAGGCGAGTAAGCGGTGACTAATGAGGAATTTGTTGAATCCGAGACTACGCCATTGAGATTTATTGTTTGTTACGAAAAATTCAGTGCCAAACGCTGCGAAGTAAATTCACAATGAAAATTTGTTTTTGCGATCTAAAACAAATAAATACGTGTATTATAAAGCTACATGTTAAAGCAACGATAAAATGCTTTTAGAGAAATTTTACTTCCTACTTTATTCATCCAGGTAGCAAAATTCTTCTGCGAAGAACATTACTATTACAAGAATACTTAAGAAGTGAAATAAAGCCGGCAAAAAGTGGAGATCAAATCATTTGATCTCGTTTTCTTCAATTGTTTATTATTTTTGACCACAGTGGCCGCATTGATTTACAGGTTAAAATTTGGTTTTATAATCTAAAAGAAATAAAACGTATGAATCGGCATGATAATGAAACTATGGAATGCTTTTATAGGAATGTTATTTTCTGCTTTGTTCATCGATTTAGCAGAATTCCTTCGCAAAGAATATCATTTTTATACGAATACTTTAGCGATAAATTAAACCAGGAAAAAAGTGGACATAGAATTGTTTCATGCAAAGTAGAAGTAAAATAATTGTAAGTGGAATTGATCTAAAAGGTGCTTCAAAATAAATAAAAGCTTTCAAAATGTACTAGTGTCATACAATAGAGAGTGAATATTATGTCATTTTTCTAAAAGGATTATCTCCGTCCACAGTGACCACATTGCTTTGCAGGTTGAAATTTGCTTTTGCAATCCAAAACAAATAAAATATATAGAGCTACGCGTTAAAGCAACGATAGAATGCTTTCACAGGGATTTTATCTTCCAGTCTATTCTCATCCATTTAGCAACATTCATTTACAAGGAACACTATTATTACACGAATACTTAAGCAATAAATCAAAACAGGCGAAAAGTGGACATAAAACGATTTCATCTAAAATCGCACGGTCGAATTGATCTAAAAAATGCTGCGAAATGAATAAAAGCCCCCAAAATGTACAACCATAATCATACGAGAGAAAGAGAGGGCGACTATTATTTTACTATCCTCGAAGGATTATCACCGACCACAATGACCATGATCACAATGATTTACACGTTAAAACTTGGTTTTTCGATCTAAAGCAACGATGAAATTCCTTCATAGGAATTGTATTTTCCAGTTCATTCACCGACCTTCTCATCGATTTAGTCAGATTCCTCTACGAAGAACATAATTATCGGTATTTAAGTAATAAACTAAACCAGACAAAACGTGTGCATCAAGTCAAAACCATTTGATTGTATCTAAAGTGGAACGATAAAACAATCGTCGAATTCTGAAAAAATGGATCCAGAATGGTGAAATGCATTCCGTTTTGTGGTACGTGCTCGTGCATAAATGAAAATCATTGCAAGTAAGAACTTGCAGGCGGCCAGTATTAAAAGGGGCGAATGTATGGCTGATCTATGAAGGTGGAGAATTCGGTGATGTTATCTCACGATATGAATACCTAATGCGGGTTTATACGGTCGCTGGCCCAAGTTATGGGTACACAGATGAATGTGCGGAGGAAAGCCTGGCTAGTAGTAATGGAAAGCTGCTGGTCAGCCGCTGCCGCGTGCTTCTATCGGCCCATAGCTAGGATTATATATTATAGGGCAGTTAATGGACACGTTTATGGCGGCAAAAAGCAGGCAGGATTAGTTTCCTCGGCTAATAGCTGCATCGATATCTTGCTGTATCGATACCATGAGAAATTTTATCGTTGAGCGTCGCTTCTCGTTCGAATGTTTATACGCCGTGTCGATCCATGGCGTCTGCCGTGCCTCTGTTTTTTCATCCATGGAAATTTCAATCGCGCACCTATCGCCTCGATTGTTTTCGGAAGAAATAAAATAGCGTCGCTGGAACATCAGAACTTGTCGTAGTGCTTTCAAGAGTATAAATTAATTTGTTATCATATGCGGAATGTCGTGTCAATCGTTCGTTATCTTCTCAGCTGCTGTTATCGGTATCGGATTTTAAGTCCTCGATCTACCTAAACGTTCTCTCAGTTTTGATTTATGTTCGTTTATTTAAAACTCGAGGCAGATACTCGAATTGGGGGTTCGAAGTACCCGCAATTTATTTCAGGTGGAATCTTTCTTCTAGCTCGTAGCAGCAGTTATTTTCGTCTGGATCGATCGATACATCGCGAACTTCGACGGGCAGGCTTCGATCTCTGGAAATTGCGAAAGCGAAATTGAAATTTGTGAGACTGTGACTGAACCAATATTAGTAATTATTAAAGTGGAATAAGAGAGACACGGAAACTAAAATTACACTTTTATGTACATAAAGCGATTAATTCATGGAAAAACGTAAGAGTTTCGTTGGTTACGACTATAAAATTCCTAGTACTGTTTAGCTACTATTTTAGTACTACATAGAATGTTTAATATAATCGAAAAGAGTTTACGAGAATACAGTAGAATTGCTCTTAAACATTTTACGACCGTCTTAATCTGTATGCGTTATTTTACGCATGTCCGATAATCAACTAAAATAACAGTAAAATGGAAATTATGACCAGAACCGAGAAGACGAATTATTTTCAAGAATAAAACCATCATTAGTTGCCGTGGTCAAAAATGGAAAATGTCTTCGTGCATAAAGAATCTTATCTACGTAATTTTAACACGAAGCACAGTAAGATATAAATATTTTATCGTTTCTTCGAATTCCAATTGGACAGTTTTCAAAATAGTCTGAATTTTAATAGAAGATTACAAGATGCGAATTTAGATATGAATAACTCTAAAAAAACTAAAAACTCTAAAATAACTCTAAAAAAGATATTTAAAACCATAAACATAACACCAGAAGAATTTAAATAAGAAATTCTCAATGTGAGACCTAGATTATTTTACTTTCGTACGATTTATGTTAGCGACTTAGTCTTTGTATAACGAAAAACGAATTGTTAGCAGCTTAGATAGGAAGTCGGGATTTTTAAATAAATTGTACCTTCCTATATAAAATATATGAAATATGCAATTTGACACAGGCTGACGAAATTCTGTTTTACCGTCCTAAAAATTATATTTCATTATATTATACATATTATATTAAAAATTACATTATACTCTATTTTACGGGGTTATCATTCTTCATCAGCGATGAAGAAGATGTCCTGATGACGGAGTAGCGTAGAGATCGGAGGTTTCGAGACTAGAGGGTGGTTTCTCCTTCGGCAAACATTGATGCCTGATGGTTATGGAAATTTTGAGCAATCTTGAAGTAGGATTAAAGGATTGGAAGATTTATTGCACGGCGTGATAGTAGATAGGTACCTGGCTGTTCGATAATGAGTTCATGAAAACGAACAGTTCAAACGTTCAAAAATACCAAAGTCAATTAAATGAACGTTTTGTCAGATTTCGTAGAATTGATTGTTTAAAACAATATTGAGGCGCTACCCCGAAATAAAGCGAACGATAGAAATATTTAATTTTTAACAAATATTTTAATTGAGATAATGAACATTTTAGCTGACAGATATAGCGACGTTAATTATTAATGGAGGTTTATTTCAAGGTATTCAAACAGACTATGGACAGAATAAATTATTCGATTATAATTAATCAGCTTAATTCAATTTGATAGGTACTACATATATAAATATTTCTATGACAAATTCATATTCGACGATCTGGTTTATTAGATTAACTATTATTATGTTAATTTATTTTAAATGCCCTGGCTATTGTTGGTATAATTAATTTTGATGTAGTGGCTGAAGTAATAGCTAAATAAATCTCAGAACGTGATTAGTAATTTTACTGAAAATTTGTCACCGATTGCGAGATTGAAGAGGGTAGATGCGTGTATTGAACGACGTTAAATTGATAAAACACTTGCCGGAATGTAATATTGAAATCGGTAATGCTTCACTTTGGTTTCTGTCACGCGTCACTTACGTGTCTTTCACACGTCTAGAAAATTTAAGCAAGATCTGAATAAGGTAACTCAATTTCAATTTAACCTTATCTTCCTATCTTAATCAAGTTGACGTTCCTACGTTCCTATTTTTATGATAAATGTTAAAATGTAGATATTGAGGAGAAATTGAGATTTACCTTTAAAGTTTACATAATCGATATACGATGATATAAAATCAATGCTCAATCAATGCAAGTAATAAATAATAACAAAGTATAATAAGAGTAATAGTAACAGAGGTGAACATAATTCTACCTAATGTCGTGTCTTGTAACAAAACCAGGATCGTGCTGAATATTAAAATTGCAAAAATACGATAAAAAAATCGCATAGCTGATGGTATCTGAAATTTTGCATTTTCGTCATCTATGTTGTCTAATGTCAATAGAAAATACCTGATATCTAACGTAATGTCCAAAATATTCCAAAACGTGTTCGTTTAATATGATATTAAATAATATCATATTTTCTTAATTATAAATAGAATCCAATCATCACTGAAAGTTATTTAATTTACAAATTCGTGAAATGTACAATGAAATTTCAATTTTACAAATTGTTATTTTACAACAAAATTGCAATCGATTGACTGTCAGAATTAGCAAGTATACTGGCTGAGTCAGTAAAGACTATAAGCTGAAATAATTCGTCAAATTTAACATATGTAAGACAAGGAACTACACGAGATTATATTTTTATGTTCAAACAAACATTTTTCCTCAATGGATATCATTTATTGCGTTATATTCCGTCTCAATATACTATAACAATCAATGGAAAAAATCCAAAATCATAAAAGCTACAAATTGTCGTACCATTTATTCATTAACAATATTAATTAATGGCGATTAAGTTTGGTTTATGTGCGCATTGAGTATACGTAAGTAGACATGTTGGTGTATTAATTGGCGATAAAAGGAATTATTGAGTAGCGAAAACAGATCAGTAGACCACGAGTAATCCAAAAGTAAATCAGCGATACAATAATTTCTTGTGCAAACGCTACTAGAGTAAGAAATATAAGTATGTGATTTATTACATGAAACGAGCAAAATATATATTTAATAAGACTCGTTCTTTAATAAAATTCTTTGATAAATTGAAATTATTAGATGAACATTGATATAATACACGTGGTATACCGATGACGAAACATATACACATTTATTATATATATAATGTATATTATATATCCTATACATATTTCTTTTTCTATTGCAAAATGTCATTCTCTTTCGGTCGAAGATTTAATATGCTTAACCAAGAGGAAGTGGGTACTGTAATATCTACTTTGTCAAAGATATTGTAAAAAATCAATAATAATAACTTGTTCCAAATTCTCTTTCGGTTGAAGATTTGAAGATTTAACCAAAAGGAAGTGGGTATTGTAATATCTACTCTGTTAAAGACATAGTAACAAATCAATAATAATAACTTGTTACAAATTCTCTTTCGATTGAAGATTTGAAGATTTAACCAAAAGGAAGTGGGTATTGTAATATCTACTTTGTTAAAGATATTGTTAATAACTTATTACAAAATGTTATTATAATATCTTAGTTTCAATATATTATATATATATAAGGAAGTGACGAGAAATTTGACATAGAATCTATTCATTTGGACGGTGGACAACGTGGTCGTTATACAAGGAGAGAAATCGATACGAAATCCCACTGAGACCATACATTCTGACAGAAAAACTCTGCTAACGATTCAACGGAAAGGAAACTTTCACTGCCTCTGATTTACTCGTAAATCATTCCACGCCCCTACATGTCGATCAATTAAGGAAATGAAAGGGGCGGTGAGGCCAGCGAAGTAGAAAAAAGGAGACAGAAAGAAAGGAAAATCGTGGTGCGAGGCTGGCATAAAAAGCTCGCATCGTAGAATTACTCCGGGTTGTTGCGGTTACGCACGACGTCCGTAAGTTAAATGAATTTTCATCCGAGTTCCTGCGTTCGTTAAAAGAACACGCTGGCTGCTCTTATTTGCTCGGTACAATTTCCAGGCTTACGTCACTTGAAAATCATACGTACAATTTTCAGATCTACAGACCTGTTTCTTTCAGTCTATATATTTAAAAGCTTCTCTAAACAACAACGATGTCCGAAGTGATAAATGTTTAGAAAAATAAAAGTTAAATAGTAAGACACATGAATCCTTCTGTTTTATTCATTAGCATCTAAGACTGGTGAATTTTTCCATCGCAAAACGTCATTCTCTTTCGGTTGATGATTCCACATGTTTGACCAAGAGGAAGTGGATATTGTAATATCTACTTATTACATTATTATTATTACTTATTATTATTGGTATCTTCTCACGAACAACTTTTTATAGAAGTTTCTATCAGTGAGAATGTATTATTATGTAAAATTTCGGACACAAGTGTAACAATTTCAAAAGAATATATGTTCTTTTACGAAATTGCCACTTCTTATCTGAAGCATGTTTACACGTTCTTTTTTAATGAAACAGAGCAGACTGTATGAGAATAAGCAAGTCTTTCAAGCTGGAAATTAAATTCTGTTGAATGTTACGTAAAACAAAGTCTCATCTGTCGATAGCATGTAACGGAAATATAGGACAGCATACCTTTTCAAATAATATTTGCTGCAGATGCTTTTATATTAGTTTATTATATCTAACATGTAGATTTTTATATTATTTGTGCAAGTTATAACGAAGCAACTTCTTTTTCGTAAGATAATTCATTGCTGAAGAATTTCGTAAGATATACTATAGTCATAAATAAGTTCCATTTGTAAAGTAATTAATACTCTACTCAATTGTCCAAAGAATGAAAACCACGAACATAATTAGACTGAAATTATTGAAATATTAATACGTAATACCTTGTAAGAAATGTATATTTTATTTTGCAATATTTACTACGATTTAACTAATGAAAATTGAACCAGTGGTATCTCAGAATTTAGGTACATTTTTATTTCGTATACCGTATATTATATTAATGTCGGAGTTGGGTTATTCGAATTATTTCGAATAAATAATTATCCAAATAAATTCACATTAGTCGAATATTTTATCTGTCGTATAATTGTCTGTTATCCGCGGGAAATTATTTTCTATATACAATAATATGTAATAAAATTCTATAATAATGATTGCAGAATTATCCGAATAATAGTACGAATAATTATTTGCTTAATTTTGTGCAAATTTGTACAAATACTGGTAGAATTCCTATTAAGTTACCAAATGAATAATTTACCAAGGAACGACAAACTTTCTAATCTGGCACTTGAAAAAGCTTGACAAAATCACAACAACTGAACAATGTAACCTGAAAATGTATCTCACGTCCAGTACCATGTCCATTCTTTCTTTAACATAAATAGCCATACATGACATATACTTTTAAGCAAATAAGTTATTCCATTAAATTTCCATTCAGAATCCTATCATTCGGATATATACTTGTTCGACTGGATATTTATTCATTAGCGGTGAATAAAATTTCGTTCCTTACTTTCCACTAATTTTTTCTAAATGTTGTCCAGCACCGATTAACGTACTCAATGTAGAAGGTGTTGAAACGTAATACCATTTACCATTCAGCCAGAAAGGACCGTAATAGTGGTGAGAAGCTGGATGTGTCTAGGTTTTAATCGAGGTTTGACAAAGTTGGCACGAAATCACGATCAGATAGAGGAGGACGTCGGCCGGTTTCGTTTTGACAGTAAGAAATTCGAGGATGGTTCTATCAGCAGTAGCCGGATCAATCGTTGAGTGGATTTTCATGTTACTCCTCTACTTCCCTTTGGAACAATCCGAAATCCTCCTATCTGTTCTGTAAACATTCCATCTGCATCGCTTTCCTATGCTACTATTTTACCTTCTCCTGCAACTTATTGATCAAACACTATCCGGCCATCTATTCTCACCTTCCTATACATCCCATAGTTCCGTGCTTTTTCACTTGTCCTCATCGACGTTCGTTTCACGAGACAGTTGGACTCCTACGTTGTATTTCGTTCCACTCAAATCCACTGTACTCTCTAACTGGTTTTCGTAGTTTTTCGTTGACGCGTGTTTCGACTGCTTTCCAACGCTAGTTTTCCGTCGTTCAGTTTTCATATACGTATGTGATTTGCATGTTAGTATGATACTCGATAGTGTGCTAGCAGATAGTAATATAGTAGTTTAGATGCTACTTCGTTATGTCACAGTATATGAGTTATCATATCAATACATTTGTATTTGAGTTATCAAATCTCAGTGTTTTCTTCTTAATCTTCTATTGGTTTTCTTTTTGTATGGAATGCTACAGGGTTTGCATGGTTTCTTGTCCTCGTTTTGTATCTCTCAGACAGTCGCTGGCAGACTTACTTGCTAGAAGGTACTCGCGAGTATCTTCACTTTTAACAATGCGTCAACTATAGAACCAAGGCTGTAGTGTATTATCGATTGTGCGTAGCTTGTTCCGTACGACCATATACCACAAACCCCAAATTCACGTTATCGGTCACATTGCAAAAGAGACTTGCGATAACTTCGTGGCTGCAACGTGTTCCACCTAACACCTCCGAATTGCCAGCAACGTACGACGCTGGCAATGCACTCTCGAGTGGTTTATCGTGATAATTGCAGCCAGTTGCTAAGCTACGTCGGTCCTATCGCCGTCAGCACTCGTGATTGCGATTAATTAGACCACCCGATCTTGCTGCATTTACCGTGTTTGCAACGCTTCGAGAGAAAGTATTCGTACGTGCAAAGATACACAGGAAACCTCGTAAAACGTCGCTGGTGTAAAACGGAATGTAAACATGTGATGCGAGACTCTTTCTTTCTCTTCTTTTCTTTTTCTCTCTCTTTTTTTTTGGATTTTCCAAAGCAATATCGGAAATTTCTTTCTTTTTCGAGATGATTTATAAAGACTCGTTGCCAGTGCAACATTCAACCGGTGCTTGAACGTTGGTTATGTTTGTTGAAACATGGCGAATACGCGGAAAACTGGGAAGTGGAGGGTAAAACATTGCCTCTTCCTTTTTCCATTTAATGTTACTTGTTTGCAGTGAAAATAGAATGCACAACGCAGTTAAATCGCCGAGCAAATTTGAATACTCATTTTATTAGATCCTTTGTTTCGGTGGTATAAATTGTATGCAATCTTGTCAATATATCAGAAAAGGTAAATATTACAGTATGAAAAACTCTCCATGAAAATCCTGCTATTCTGATGAAAATGATACAGTTCTAAATAATAATAGTATACAGGGTGCGCCGTTAGAATTCGGACAGAATTCAATTTGTAGTTCCCACCATATTAGAATTCAGATGTTTGTGCTGATTGACTCTGAAGTTAGTTAAATATGTCAATAAGTCTTCTATAACCTCAAAATGACAGAACTCGTTAAGCAAAACCCGGAATACGATAGAAGAGCGGCGATTATAGAAAGTCTTCGCGCCGGGAGAACGCCGGTCGAAATTATAAAATTCTTTAGCTACCCAAGATCGACGGTAATTTAATTTTGTTGTGGGCAAAACCAAATTTCCAGCAAGTGTTCACGTTTTGAGCGTTGTCTCAAGTGAGGGCGACGTCATGCCTCCGCACTTCTTCCAAAAAGGCGAAAGAATCACAAAGGAGGTTTATTTGGAGGTCCTGAAGACAGTAATAAAGCCGTGGATGGAAATTACGGCTTCTGGAAGGCCGTATTTATTTCAACAAGATGGCGCACCTGCTCACACAAGTCATCTTGTTCAAAATTGGCTCTCTGACAATGTGGACATGTTTTGGTCGAAAGATTTCTGGCCTCCTAACAGTCCCGACCTAAACCCATTGGACTATTACGTGTGGGGCGTTATCGAGAGACAAACTAATAAATGCAGGCACCCCAACGTCAACTCCCTACGAGCTGCTATCGAGTCAGAATTCGCGACAATTAAACGCGACCAGTTGAAGTCAGCGTGCTCGCGCTTTAGAGCAAGAATAGAGCAGGTCATAGAGGCAGAGGGTGGTTACATAGAATAAAAGTTCTCAGCAAGGACCCTTTAAATGAGATATAACAACATTTTCATGTGTTTTTGTGTATTGACTTAAATAAACAACTTTCTGCACAAAACTTCTTTTGTCCGGATTCTAACGGCGCACCCTGTACAGTCGGAGACAAAAATAAGCGGACAGGTGGTAGACGTATATATAAACGAAGGTCAATCGAATTAATAAATATTTATTAATAACTATTTAATTATGTAGTAGATAATTGAAATGAACATTAACATTTGTATGTAAACGCATACAATCGTATTTAAAGAAGCATCGCTAACACCCATTTCTACTAATATTGGTACGTAATTAGTAGACTTATATTTATAATATGAATAAAAATCATCAATTTATTACACCTTAATTAACAATTTAGTACACTTAAGCTTCGTCCATACGACAGTTATTCGTGGTGCATTATTATGTGAAATGAGTTGTTTTACAAAGAAATAAAATAGCATACATGGAAGCGTCTTTATATTCTCCAGCAATAACTATGACGCGTCGCGTCGCGTCGTTTAGATACGTCGCAATCGATCGTTTTCATATCAAACACAACATTAACGGATGCCAATGTGCAGAGAAGATTTTATTGTGTCTGGTACAATGGTACAGAGGCACTCTGCTTCGCGACGTACTTGTATCGGTATTCATACAACCACATGTCTCATTTCAACAACCACAATAACGATATACAAGTGCATGATTGCGTACCGTGATACGCATACCTTCACTTACATATGCCTACTATTTTCACGTGTGTTGTAGTCGATCAATCCGCATCTGGTAATGCAAGCTATTATTGATTGCTTATACGTACACAGATAAACACGAGATTCTCGAAATATTCGACAGAGGAGAATATATCAAAGAACTATCGTACATTGTGTACGCTACCTTAAAAAAAATATTTGCTTCGATTTCTGTGTCGAATGAAGAAAACGTTTGTGCAATATCTGTATTTTTTTAAAGAATTTATTAGAACAATGTATTATTTGAAGTTCTCAGATTGAAGGGATTTAAAAAACAAGAACTTCCAAATTTGTAAAAATTGAAAAATATTTGTAAAAAATTTGTAAAAATATGAAAGAATATTGGTAAAATTAAATATCATATCTTGGAGTGAAAATACGAACCGATTCCAAAATCGACAGATCCTTTAAGTTTATCAGCAGCTGTTTTTATAGAAATGATCCTTGCTTGAATGATAAATTTAATTTCTATGATAAATTCAAATAATTAGAGAAAAGTAGAGTGTTGGTGTAAAAATGACGTAAGTCAACATTTAAACTGTAAAATGAAGTCAAAGTAAAAGGCGCCGGAGAAATTGCAGAAGTTCTATTAAAGGGATTCTTCTTATTTGAAGAGAAATAAAAGTATGAGGTTGCCTTCAAAGAGTTTCAACAAATATTTCTTAATTAAATTACAATAACGTTCGTAAATAATGCAACTGATCTTCCAACTGTGCTTTTATTAAAATTCATCTAAATGAAATAAGTTGTATTGTAAATCTCGATAATTAAAGTTACACCATCATATGTATAAAAAATAATTTTTATATTAAACTCTTACTGATTCGTTTAAATATTAAATATTTATAATTGTATTAAATATTACTCACTAAATTTAAAGCTATAGATTCAATTTGCTATTAATTAATCCAATTTAATTATTCCTAAGTAAAATTGTCCTCTTTTTTTATACATGGGGAAATCCTCATGGACACCCTGCTGCTCTTCTGGGAAGCGGCGGGGTAATGTCGGATTTACCGAGTAAAACCCCACAGTGGTCTACCTGACGCTCAACTGCGTTGCTCCGGGACCTCTTTTCAGGCGGGGCAGCCAGCTACGCTCGTTAAGGCCCCGAACGGAAGATGATGCGTCGCGAGTTCTCGAATCCTCGCCCTCGAATATTTGCAAAATATGAGAAACCAAAGTCTCTCTTAAAAGTAATATACGCAACAAGCAAACAGGACCCTTGCGCGTTGTGTGGGTACTTTCTGCGAATGCTTGGTAAGTTACACCAGGGCCGACGATCACTCGCACTGGTCTACCGTCCCGTCCATGGAGGTTTACCTTGTGCCGCCCTGTGTTGCCATTCTCGGAGGATGTGAGGCTGAAGTATGTCTATGAAGATTTCCTCCACGTAAAAAAAACTTTTTTGACGAGTTCCTTCGACCTACACCGCGGAACCACAATCGAAGTTCTTAGTAACTTTCGTGCTCTGAGGAAAGTCCCTGGGCTGTGGACAGAAAGGGCCGTAGCGTTATCTGCTGCTAACCTCCTGTCGTTTTTCTCGACTTGGAGATAAGAAGCTTCGGCAGATCCTTTCGAGTTAGGACGGGACTGTATGAGTCAAAGTAAAATTGTTATCTATGGTATTTTTTGTGCTATTGTTTACCTGTCGCATCAACCATTACAGTAGGTTAGCCACTCAGTTGAAATTATAAATTGAGTTTCGTTTAATGAGTTGCATTGTAACGTTTAATGAAAATTTAATGAAAAGTATCTTTCATAGAAGAGAAATTATATAATAGTAACAGAAGATCAGTAGCATTGCAATTTAAGATGGCCCACATTAATCACTGTCATATTTAAATAATTTTGATAACCTCTGGATATCATGTTTTTAATTAATAATTACTTTTAAGATAATCTTAAGTTCAATATCATCGATGATATCCTGTTAAAAAATTCTTACCATCGAGGATTAGAATATTTATTTTATAAGAAAGTTATATTGAATTTCGAATTTTTACATAATTTTAAATCTAACATTAACGAAATGTATCCTCGTGAAATAGAATTTATACTCGTGTGTGTTTTGAAGCTTATTTCGTTGGAAAAATATAGTTTATGTTATGTAGAAGCAGAATTTAAATAAGAAGCAACACAGCCGAGGTGCCACTCGACTTTCATGCCTCAGGTGTCAGCAACGTTTTGCGCGGTTCTTTACACTTCGAATGTGAGTAAGAAGACATCACAAATTCCTGCTACGTGTCACGTAAGATACGAATTATTATATAAATTAATATCGAAACTTGTGAATTAATCATTACTATACTAATTTCTCTATAAAAATTTACAATTTGATTTTCCCGATAAACAAACCATTCCTTCATTAACAAATCGTAGATTTCGTCGTCTTTCGAAATACATTCTTACGATATAATTTTCTTGCGTAATCACAGTAAACGGCTAACCATTGATTATGGTTATAGTCAATCGTTTGTTACAATTATGATTCGTTATAATTACAGTTAACCATACGAGAGATATTCTCAAATGTAACGACAGATATTTGTCTTTAAACACTTTTGCTCAAAATAAGAAACGAAGAACGTTACAGCCAAACCGAATCAGGTTTTCCTTATGGAAGAGTTTACAAATCACTCTGTTTCTACGTAAGAAAATTTATGGAAGAACGTAGCCAGATAGCTGATCCTTTTCGTTAAAGTTTAACCGAACGAATACGGAAAGATGGGAATCTCGTTGCAGTTCGGTTTCTTATCTATGGCGTCGCTGTGATATAAATATCAATAGACGCCGAGGAAAACAGCGGAACGCATTGTCTCGACTAGATTTTTCTTACCCAGCGACTCAGCTCCCCCGAATTATTGATTTCTCTAACAGCGTTTAAAATTTCCGCCAGCGCGGTCGTACGAATTCCACACACTGCACTGCACCGCACTGGCTGAAAGGAAGGAAATACAAGCTCCTAAGCAGTGAAGTGTAAGCGTGTGCACGAAAAAGCTTGCGGTGGGCCTCGGATTCTCGATTTTCGCGTATACAGGTAAACGAAAGCAGCGCGTCACGCCACTCGACGCGTTCTGCATTATTCATAGGTTTTGGTCGCGGAGTAACATCGCGCTACGGCAGGCCGCGTCGTTTCGCGCCACCATGCAGCTCATGCTCCGACGTAGCCTCGCATGTGGCGCATCTGTAAATGTAAGAGGGGGATCATCTCATTATGCGCTCGCCAGTGAGCTTGCAGCATCCGCGAGGGCCCGTTACGATTTCCTAACGATTCATATCGACAATGGCTGCTCTCCCGCGACGCATCTGCCGCCGTTTAGAAATTACACTGGTCCATATAGATTTATGGTATCGAGCTACGCGGTTGTGTAAAATCCACTGTAAATCCACTACCAATACAGCCATTAGATAAATATCGCAGGCTAAAATACTGCGCAGATGCGCCATGTATCGCGTGTAGAATGCGCGTGTATCGAAGAAAAGGCTGCACGATGATCTTCACATCCCATTCGTCACGGAGACGATACGAGGAAGAAGCAACGGCCACAACGTCAAACTAGATCTTGTCATTCGATCATTCCTGAAGGAACAGGGTTCTAGAAGGTTGAGAAGACAGTGGCTAGCTGACCTCGTATAAAGCATAGCAAGTCCGCTGGATGGATGAGGTCTTATCATGACATACGAGGGACCCAAGGCTCTAGACAGCAAGTCAGCCTATAGAATTTTCACTTCGATTCTGATCGAAAATGCAGACGGAAGAAAAAGGAATAAATTACATTGCGTGGCCCGAGGTAATCGACCCGGCATCTGTCTGCCTCTGCTACGTTCGATCTGTTTTCGCGAGATTTTGGCGCAAGACGAACGGTTGCATCGACCTTGCGTTCCTGCATTATGAGACATTATTATTACTTTTGCTTTACTTCTGTTTATTTTATTTATTTGTTTTAGTTGAGGCCACGTCGGCCATTCTTCGTGGTCATCGGCGATTAACAAAATACAAAGAATATGATAAGTTGCATACATAGATAATAGTATTTATACATTTTGAACATTTATCGCGTAGCTCAGCCAGAACACGATATAGCAAAATTAACCTAAGCTTAAATTAATACGATACTTGTTAGAACTAAGTCGACGACTGACAACATCGTAATTGGTGATAAATTATTTTTGTGGAAATAGAGAAAATTCTCGCGATGTTTTCTATGATTTACACGTGTCCGAATCTCACTTGGAAGAGAAAATTCAGTTTTACATAGGAAAACGTTACTGCAATTTGCGAGATCATCTACAGACAGAATGCAATTACGGTGATTGCACTTATTTAGTTATGGCAATTTTACTTCCGTGTTTGTTCCTACTGGAATTTACTTCTGTTAGATATATGGTTTATTTGTGGCACCACGCGTTATGCACGTACCAACGATATCGGGAACTCGGTCGTATGAGACCTGTAATTTACGAACTTCGACTACGAGATTGTTCGAGTAATCTTTTGATTTTTATGGATCTGCTGATGTGCGAGTCTGAGCTTGATATCTCTTGGATATTCCTTTAGTATATGGACTTCTTCTACTTTATGTTCGACGATTTACGGGAAGACAGTTCTTTAATATTTGCGTATGAATTATACGTGTAAGTATTCAAACTGATTTAAAAGAAACGTAGAAAACCTCTTTAGGTTTTTATACATTTTGAACATTTATCGCGTATAGCTCAGCCAGAACACGATATAGCAAAATTAACCTAAGCTTAAATTAATACGATACTTGTTAGAACTAAATCGACGACTGACAACATCGTAATTGGTGATAAATTATTTTTGTGAAAATTCTCGCGATGTTTTCTATGATTTACACGTGTCCGAATCTCACTTGGAAGAGAAAATTCAGTTTTGCATAGGAAAACGTTACTGCAATTTGCGAGATCATCTACAGACAGAATGCAATTACAGTGATTGCACTTATTTAGGTATTTATTAAATTTGTAAAAGTATAAAATAACAATATTTAGTTTTATAAGTCGATAGACAGTACAATGCATAAATTTGACACAATGCTGTGTTAAAATTGTTTTACTAACGTCCACTAGTTTCTTGTACATTTGCACAATTCTTTTATATATATTGTTCACATATTCTTTATTGTACAATATATTGTTTCATAGAGACATCAACATTGGATTTACGATTGAATTCCAAACCTAAGTGTGTATATAATACTCTGAAACTTATGACAAGATTGTACTTATACAGTCACACTGTATTTGTGCAAATTCATATCTCTATAAACATGAATAAGAATGTAGAATTTAGAGATTTGATTCAACATTACACGTGTTTTATAGTTTAAGAAGTTAACGAAGTTTAACGTTAAATGAGAATTATTATTACATTATTATTTTTACATTAAATTTTCTACAAGCTAAACAACGTTATAATTCACATAAAAATCGAGGAGGAAGTCGAACATAAATAAAATATCTTACTGTCTCGTATATTTATGCGCAATCGTTTAATTGCTTCCACGTTATCGATCCTTTTCGCTTCAACTGCGCTTCTCCATATTTTCTCATATCTTCGCTAACACGTGACAAGCGTAAGCAATCTTTGACACTGAAATCTTTCGAAAAACACACCTATGCACGTTGAGAAAATGTTACAATTTCAGAATTTCGTGCATTTGCACTTTGGATGCAACCTTCTTATTCACGTGGTTTGTCTGCTAGAAGTTTATCGCGTGAATTGAATTCTATATACGTAGGTGCTGGATGCGTTGAAAACTTGTATCACTGAAACAGATCATTCGAATCGTAGACAAGTCGCGACATTCACCGAGACTCGCGTGCCAGTTCCATGGATATTAAACTTTGCCGTGCAAGTTCCTTCTTCGAGTATATATTGTGGCAGCTTACAAGTTTCGGACTACGAGTTCCGGTTCGAATACGGAAATGTGGCCATTAATCAATCTGCACGGCTCATGGTTCGCAAATTGCTGCTGTCCAATTTCGACGTAGATAATTGTCCTACGGTAACTTTATAGCACGATAAATATGGATGTTGCAGTATGGATGGCGCAACCGAGGCCTGGGTGATTCTACATAAAAAAATTAATCGAATGTATAGAATATATGTGTATATATATGAACATATATTTATTTTTGAGAAAACCGATCTTGAAAATAAGTTAGGCCAATTAGCGACTGACAATGTGCAGATTTTAGATGAGAAAATGTGTAGAAAATTTGGAGTAAAATTTGTCCATTTAAAGCCTCGTTTTCAAGAAAGTGGAGTTTAAACATGTTTAATTAAGAATTGGCTTTGTACAATAAATTTTCAAATGTTTCTCGGAAACAAAAGGTGTTGTTGAATGTATGGGCAAATTTTATTCTACGTTTTCAACTTATTTTCACACACAGAATGACTCCTATCGATTATTTATTCCTGTCGAGGCTGGAATCAGTCAAGTTCAAGTATATCTGACAAATCTTCAAACTGGATTTTCTCTGAAAGGGAGGATCACGTGAAGAAGTCTTGTTGCATATTTTCCATTTTTTCTTTCGCATAAAATCGTCTCCTTGTCGATTGTACCACCGATTGTCACTTGAGATAGCCTGTTCTTACAAAGTAAGATTCCAAGTTCGTAGCACTTTGCGTGTATTTTTAGATTTTTAGATGGCTATGATAATTGTGAAAATTAAAATCGCAGTTCATAATTTTCTAATTAAAGTATATCTCATTAAAAGTAAACAGGTATGCGGATACTTTCGAATAGCAATCGTTCAGAATGACATTAATTGTATGCTGGGTATTTTGGAAATTAATAGAAGATTAAAATGAAATTAAATGAGAGAATCAAAACGGCTTTTTGTAACGTGGGTAGTCAGTTGAAAGAAGTCAGAATGCCATGGAAATTCTGTTACCAGCGCTAAAATTACGTGAGATCTGAAACGTCTGCCACATTATGACGGAAACACACGACGAAGTTTCCTATTGGACACCATATAATCAATGTGCCATTAGCGGCATAAACCAGATTGAGTTGGTAATGGCGCACGGATCAAACGCGTTTGAATTAAATGGCTAATTGTGCCAGCTCATAGGGGAACTTCTGTAATTTCCAATGGTTCTCGAATTTTGTAAATTTGCAAGAAATTTCAATAGAACCTTGGCGAGACATCTACTACTTGTACTTTAGTAGAATCATAATTGCTCGGCCATTCGATTAATTGGGAAAATAAAAATCGTGTTCAAAATGAAGCGGTAAAGGAATTAAAGGATGCTTTTGCAAATCAGAATAAAACTAATAACGAAGGATAAAAAAAGTTGCCTTTGGGATTATGTTCGTTAGCTATTGACGCTTAAAATTCAAGTAGAATATGTCCTCGTTGTCAGATGAAATTTTAATCTGTATAAAATTAAAAAACGATCATATTGGACTAATCAACTAGTCCAACTAATTACATAACGATAATTGGACTAAGTTGGTATTTTGTTCGTTAGCTATTGACGCTTAAAATTCAAGTAGAATATGTCCTCGTTGTCAGATGAAATTTTAATCTGTATAAAATTAAAAAACGATCATATTGGACTAATCAACTAGTCCAACTAATTACATAACGATAATTGGACTAAGTTGGTATTTTGTTCGTTAGCTATTGACGCTTAAAATTCAAGTAGAATATGTCCTCGTTGTCAGATGAAATTTTAATCTGTATAAAATTAAAAAACGATCATATTGGACTAATCAACTAGTCCAACTAATTACATAACGATAATTGGACTAAGTTGGTATTTTGTTCGTTAGCTATTGACGCTTAAAATTCAAGTAGAATATGTCCTCGTTGTCGGATGAAGTTTTAATCTGTATAAAATTAAAAAACGATCATATTGGACTAATCAACTAGTCCAACTAATTACATAACGATAATTGGACTAAGTTGGTATTTTGTTCGTTAGCTATTGACGCTTAAAATTCAAGTAGAATATGTCCTCGTTGTCAGATGAAATTTTAATCTGTATAAAATTAAAAAACTATCATATTGGACTGATTAACTAGTCCAACTAATTACATAACGATAATTGGACTAAGTTGGTATTTTGTTCGTTAGTTATTGACGTTTAAAATTCAAGTAGAATATGTCCTCGTTGTCAGATGAAATTTTAATCTGTATAAAATTAAAAAACGATCATATTGGACTAATATAAATAATTTTCAATAGTCCAATTTTTAATCTGCCATCGAACTTAATTTTAATCTGTATTCTAATATATAATTGTAATTTAATCTGTAAATTGGGAAACGATTCTTTTATATTTGTTTAACATAAGTGGCTTCCAACAGTGAGTGTCCATCTTCTAATACCTCTAATTGTTAACTCACGTATATCGTACTTCTTCATTGAACGAAGCTGCATTTTTGCCCTTTCGAGTAACTTAATTATTCCACATTTAGACGATATACTTAACATAACATTTCATCTGGACAATGCAACGTTACAATGATATGGAAACAATTGCATTGTTACATTTAAATTGAATTGTGTGTACATACATATGACGCCTAGATAGGCGAATAGAAGATTCTAGAATAATAGAATATCACTGGATGTTCGTATAGTGGCAGTATTCAGATAACGGAAGTTCGGATAAAAGAGATTCTACGGTATCAGGAAATTTTCTTTTATTATTTTTCACTTCTCCGAAAGAGCCGCCTCCTGAGAGGTATAACTACTCTGCAAGGAAATTGAAATTTTCAAATATAAATCTGCTGGGAAGCAGTTTGAATGAAATTCCAAGTACCTAAAATTTCATCGACTAGTTTTATGGAGAATGCAACAAAAATTAACTTTTCGTTTATTTTCCTATTGTCAAGAAATATATAGTCTAACCTGTAACACAGTTGTATTTAACGTTATGCAAATAAATTACCAAAAATGAGCCAAACGAATTGCTAGAATCCAAACAAATAAATAATAAAGAAGCAGAAATAGATGGAAATGGAATTCCAGTGGAGGTGCAAATATGTTTATTCAGTTTGTATAATAATTAATAAAATATATATTTAAACTTACTATGTATTATTTTACTTATATCAAAATTTATTATTATTGCTATAATGCAATAACTTCTACATAATTGAATATGTATACATGGAAATGGAATTCTATTGGAAAGGCAAATACATATTTAAGCATGTTCGTTAAACCTCTCTGAAAATATGCAATAATAGTGTTAGTATAATACGATGTACATATATATTTCAATAATTTCAGTAAATACTATATTCATATTATTAGACAGGTTTAATGAGCGCATACATTTGAATTTCAAATCGGGTTTCATTACCATGTACACATAATACACACACATGACTTAGTTATACACACACTTAATCGACCTAAGGTACTGCACTTTGAAATATTTGTGTTTAAAACATTTATGAACAATGTTTATTGATTTTAGCCTAAAGACATATAATAAAGACGTAAACATCCCTATAATAATATGCATGTTTATGCCAGTAGTTCTTCCTAAGCTTACTAATCTCTGTTATTGCATTCTGTTAGCAACAATCACTGTAAGCCGTTCTCCTCACGTAAGATGTCCTATCTTCCACTTTGAAACTGGAAAAAATTGGTTTTATCATTCTCTTTGAGCCATGCTTGTTCTCCTTTATTCATTATTAAAACTTTCGTTTATTATTTTGTAGCAGCCTGTACGATATAATTTTACTTGCAAGGTAAAAAGCACGGGCAATTTCAAATATTACAACATATCTTGAAAAATGAAAAAATACTAAGTAAGCAATAAAAATTTATCAAAGGAGGTCAGTATAGTGCCAAGACAACATAATGCTAATTATTGTTCAATTTTGTGTACTTTCAATGGTATTCGACTCACATCAAGCACATATTTGTAAAGAGACCAATGTTTTGCGTCAACACGGAACAGTTTATGCTTACTATAAAGGCTTACTAGACAGGTTATCTTGTTCACTGATATCACGGCCTTTCCCTGCACAACGTTAATCAATCCCTCAACAAAATTTATAGCCAGACTACACTACGAACGAAGATCCAGGTTGCATCAGGTCGTTCCGTGGTCCTCTAATTCTGTACGTCTTTTTCAACACCATCTTCTGCTATTTCTGCGAGTTTCATTTAGTTTGGTTCTTCTGAATTTCGCGAATTAAGTCGTCTTTCGTCTCCGTTAGCTTTATTTTTATTTTATTCTATGTTTCTTGTTAACTCCCTTTTCGGTCTTCAAGCTTTTAATTAATGTAGCGTAAATTTATTTATGTTTCATAATATTGCAACAATTCCATTTTTCCTCTTTGCGTTATTTCCCCTTACGGTAGCATTAGGGTTACAACCCTTTTATTTTCTAAAATTTCCTATTTTAGAACATTTTTAGGACATTTTACTGTACGAGTGTAATATTTTATAGATCATTCGCTATTCGTGATACATTTACGTGTGAACTGTTCGCAGGCCAAAGTGGTTGACCCTATTTTTTGAATTTCAATGTCAAAGCATCATACTATCTCATCAATTTTCTCTACTTTTTGTTTTGCACTCTACGCAACGTAATATCTACGATTACGTAATTATTTACATTTGCAAGTAACAATTCCTTAGTCTAACTACGTAAATGCTTTCGTGAACTCTACAGAGTGTTTCAGTAAATTCCCCACTTTGTCTGCGTAATAATGGTAATCGTGCTTCATTACGTTACTGATCAAATTTCAAAAAAATTTTTCTTCTATAGTAAGTTGATAAAACTTTTCTGTACTAACTGGGTATTCGAATATTTCGTGGGCCTCTGTTCATCAAGTATCTCGAAGAACTCATTTACGCATCTCGTTCGAAAATCGATTTGCTGCTATTATCAGAAAGCGGATATGAAATTAATTAACGAATTCACAACACGATGTTCCCGATGCTTCAGCGAGAGGATTGTGTGTCGACTTAATTAAATTTATTCCTGTAATCCTCTCTAACGATCATACAATAAAGTATGTTCTTAGTCAAAGTAGCTCGTAATTATCTCTTTTTATTTATTTCCAAGTTCTCGCGCCATATAGGACACGATGAATTTTCGTATCAGAATTGATCTCGATAATTTTTAGAAAATACGCATATCTTCCTCTGCGTAGAAAATCACAAAATATACATTGGAAAAATAGAAATAGAAATTAAGTAGATAGAACACTGAACCTAATGTTGTGCAACGAAACAAAAATGCTGCAAAATATTGCTTAAATGGAAGAGTAACTTTTTATCACCGTACTTTCATAGTAAGATAATTCGCGTTTTTCTTTTTCTGTTATTTACAAAAATTTTTTAATTGGTATTTCGGATACCTGTGTCTGTTAGGATAAATGCCATTTATTTTACATCTATTCGCAGCTGTTGTTCGCGTTATATTGCCAGCCAAACTCGATTTCTAAATTAGCTCTTGTCCCAAGAACTACCGGTACATTTTGGTGTTGTTCGCGGTCAGTGCCGCTGCTACGTAGCAATTTAAGACGCACATGTGCAACACGCAATCGTAAAACTATTAGCGTGTTTGCTAAAGAATTATTATAACCTCGTCTCTACCAAGGCTGAGCTTTTTCTAAAATAAACCTCTAATATTTATTAGCAAGTTTCGATCGTCTTTTAAATAGGAAATAAAGTATTTAAAACATGGTAACTTTTTAACAACCAGAGTAATTTCTATTTAGTCCGGCATTTTAATCCTAGTTTAAAACGTCTTATAATCAAGTACCGTTATTAGAAAATATTTTTATTGCACATTTTATTATGCATATTCTCATGCATATAAATTATACATAAATAGTAATTCCTTTGGGACCATACATTGTAGATGTAAATATTTGTAAGATATCGAATATGAGGACTGTGAAATAATATATACGTTGATAGTAGTAAGACAGCAGTACTAACGAGTACTGCATTGTAGTTGCGTTAAAACATTAATATCGACATTAACATAGTATAACATTATGAACTAAATATTACAATTATAAAAGTTCATAATAATTAGGTAGAGTTTGGTGTAAGAATATTCGTCGTTAAGTTCTTCAAATATTAAACAAATTCTGGTTCAGGTGCTCGAGCTGTAGGCTTGTATATAGGCTTACCAGTCCTGTAAGTATGAAACCGGAATTTGCCTATAGATGGCCCTAGCTGATAATGTAGTTATCACTAAACTGCGTCATTGATGCCAAAAGTCTTTGTTGACATCTCACAAACATTTTCGACTTACAACAATACAAGTTTCATACAACAGCATAGTTTGTAATAGCGTTGAACATGTCGAATTTTGTGCCTGGAAACTACGATTTGCGGACAGCGTTGATTTTCTGTCACTATTTGAAGAAAACTGCTGCGGTATCGCATCGAATGCTTGTCAAAGCTTACGGTGAGCATGCTCTTGGTAAATCACAGTGCTTTGAGTGGTTTAAAAAATTCAGAAGTGGCAATTTTGACGTGAGGAACGAAGGACGTGGAAGACCACCGAAAAAGTTTCAAGACAGCGAATTGCAAGCATCGTTGGACGAGGATGACGCTCAAACGCAACAACAACTCGCTGATCAATTAAACGTGACATGAGAAGCCGTCTCCGTACGTTTGAAAGCCATGGGAAAGATCCAGAAGGTGGGAAAATGGGTTCCACATGAACCGAATGAAAGACAGCAGGAAAACCGAAAAACCACTTGCGAAATGCTGTTCGCCAGATACAGAAGAAAGTCATTTCTCCACCGAATTGTGACTGGCGATGAAAAGTGGATATATTTTGAGAATCCTAAGCGTAAAAGATCATGGGTAGCTCCAGGCGAACCACCGACATCGACTACAAGACCAAATCGCTATGGACGGAAGACGATGCTCTGTGTTTGGTGGGATCAGAAGGGTGTGATCTATTATGAGCTGTTAAAACCTGGCGAAATTGTTAATACTGAGCGCTACCGACAACAAACGATCGATTTGAATCAAGCTTTGCGTGAAAAACGACCAGAATATCAAAAACGGCAACACGAAGTAATTTTGCTCCATGATGCACCATCGCATACAGCAAAATCGGTCAAGGAAACGATCGAAGCGTTCAGTTGGGAAATACTTCCGCACGCGGCTTACTCACCAGACTTGGCTCCGTTCGATTACTATTTATTTGCATCGATGGGACACGCACTTTCTGACCAGCACTTCACTTTTTACGAAAATGTACGAAAATGGCTCGATGACTGGTTTGCCTCAAAAGAGAGACAGTTCTTTTGGCGTGGCATCCACCAATTGCCAGATAGGTGGGAAAAATGTATAGCCAGCGATGGGCAATACTTCGAATAAAATATTTTTACTCATTTTCATACAATAAAAATTCTGGTTTCATATTTACATACCTGGTACAATAGCTGTAAATTGCGCACATATATTATTATTACTACATATTATATTTTATAATATAATACATATTAATTATATATATACATATAATCAAATTGTTTTTAACGTAAAATTATTACGAAAGTATAAAGGGATCGTAGATAGCGTTAACTAATATAAATGTTACGGTAGATGTAGCTTCAATTTCGAAGAAACAGCACATGAACGTTAATACATGTTCATATAAGTGCCGTGCGGATATAATCGTTTGGTTTCACTCACAATCCTCTGTGTAGAACGGACACCATCGGACACAAAGGCGTTTGCTAATCCGTGAGAACTAATCACGTTGGTTTCTGCAGTCTCTACGGAACTTCGTCTGTGTCAGTAATTTCCTGTTCTCCTGCCGTTATCGCTACAGCCGGACAATCTCCTACGAACCTGTGGCCTTTCTCGTTTAAAATTGCCGAGACATGATTTTACACGGATCCGAGACGAATAGGAAAACGTAAACGGGTTGAAACAAAATGCGCGAAACGTGCCTGCAGTTAAAATGCCTATCTGACCAGTTTATACAAACCGAGTTATGTAACGTGTTTCACATGGGCGGCTAAATTAAATTCACGTGTTTTCCACGATTTCATTTCCATTCCACGCGATGTTGAATTTCGCGCGTAAAATACCCAACCGTGTTCGTTGTCTGTTTAAATAGAAATATTTTATGATCGGGACACGATCCTTCAAAATTATTTACATTTCACGCCTAATGAATTTATTTCTTACTGTCGTTTTATCTCTTCGTTCGTCATATCCTACCACGCTGTGGACTGTTACGCGTTTATGGGAAATTTTACGTGACACAAGTGAGATCATGTAGCATTGCGTGACAGGAAGCAGCGTATTCTCCTTGTGCCCACGCTGGCTGAAACGCGTCTTCCAAGTGACAGGCAATACCACTGCACAACACAGTTGATCGATTCCTGGTTGACTGAAGCAGTGCGTGATCGGTATTACGTGATATATCAAGCTGCGTTTAGCTCAAACGAACATGAACATAAAGCGAGAGCACTCGACCATCCTCGTTTGGTGTTACGTTAACAGTTGCGGAGTAATCTGTTCGTAAAATATTTACATCAAAAAAGCTTTTCCTCTTCAAACGATGGCGAAACAGCGACAGAATGCTCGCCTACGCCTCAATTTTTCTAAAGAGAAGCATGAACAAGTATTAAACTCGTTTAATATCTTCGTATGTTAAGATAATTTTATATTGAATATTATTAAACATTCGTTCGTTCATTGATATTATCGCAGAATCTACATATTAAAGAATTAATCTTTCGAGTTTTAAAGGCACAAATCAGTAGGATTAATAGTTATCGTATTGGGTTGGCAATTAAGTGATTACGGATTTTGTTAATATCACTTAATGACAAAATCCGCAATCACTTACTTGTCATCCCGAAAAGTTTCTTTCGTTTTATAAGAAAATAATAGATGCATAATGTTTTTTATTTTGTATTAGTTTATTGAATTATGCACGAACATAATAGAAATATAACGAAATGGATCGTACCTAATTCAATAAAATAATATAAAACAGAAATTATTGTTCATCTATTATCACCTTATGAAACGAAAGGAACTTTTCGGACAACCTAATACATATACAGTACACGTTCCGCCGTTTGTATCATTTGCTGATAGGTATCAGGAAAATGAACGCAGCGAAACGAAAATTGGTAATGGTATTCCTAATTCCGGAATTACACGCAATACGCAGTCGAACAGTTTGTAACGAGGTCGACGTATTCTCTACAATCTCCTTTGCAGCTTCCGTAGCCTACAAACAGAATTCAATTATCAGTATTACCCAAGCAAGAAATATGCAGAAAATTCCATCCATAAACATGACGGAACAAATCAGAGAGTCAGACTACAAAAGGCTTGCGATGATATATTCATCGGATGGATACATTACTGATATACACAGAAATAATAAATTCAGAACACAATTCGAGTTCGTCTTAAAAGTTCCACGTGTTGAACATACCACGTCGTTGAAACATTAAATCGTCGAAAAATTATGACTTAATGTATCGATTAGAAACAGCTAGCGTTCACTTTCGATTAGAAGGAAGCGAGAAGTATCTCGGCTCTTCCTACTGCCATTATTTCTAATTGTTTCTAATTGCAAGTCCATCGGAAGATAGCTTCGTGCATAATAATGAAGCAAGAAGGAAGATTTGATCGTAGATATCAATAAGACACTTGGATATTTCTTGTTTTGATAATAATGCAAACTTACATTGTTTTATTTCAATACTTTGCGCTGTTTTGAAAAAACCTTTTCAACCTCAAAAAGTAGGATAATTATCTTCCTGTTCACAGGTATAAATTACAATACAGTTCTATTTATTGAATTTTGCTTGTCTACCAAAATAAAGTACTAGAACTTCATTGTTCTAATAAATCTAATACTCGATATTTTTAGTGTCTTCTATTTATTCTTAAAAATGTGCTTCTTTACTTTCCTTCCATATAAATTCTTGCTGAATCGAGTTCGTTTGAAAGCTTGCTACGATTGTACGAAAAATAGACTAATGAAAGTGATGTTCGAGAAACAAATTATATCTCGGACGTGAAAAGGAAATTCTCGATGCACATTTGTCCAATGTATATCCGTTCGCTCGCACACTTTGCTTTCCTCGTAATCATTCGATTTATGATGAAACCAGTAAACGTTCGTCAAAGGCGAGAGAAATTCGAACGATCGATATCCCCGCGGCTTTGTCACAATTATTTGAGTGCCGGTATGTGGACGAAACATAGGTCAGGATACAGAGAAGCGAATGCAGGTCGTTGCACCGTGACGTCGTTGTCCACGAGTAATAGACTTTTGATACGGCGAGCAAATGACACTGACGATAAATCGTCGCTCCGATATACCCGCATCGTCTGTAGACTAACGCGTTTTAAATACTTTCCGTTTGTATTGGAGAGCGACGCGGTTCTGCAGACTAAATGATGCAAACGGCCGGACACTGCGGCTCGTTGATCTTATTTACACTCCGATCGATGGACTCTGATTTAATGGCGACGAACTGTGCTGCATCGACAGCCCGTGAACGATAATCCGTAACTGCTACTCAAACCGGCCGATCGATCAAACGTCGTTAAGCCTGGTCGAACAGCAGCGACAATGAGATTCGCGAGGTCGATCAAAATCGCGGAAACTATTTCGAGCGCATCGCCTGAAACGCGCGACATCGAGTCACGGTAATCGCGTTACGTCCCGATAGAAATGTAATTTCATCCGCGATGCAACCAGGAGAAGGCTGAACGACGAGCAACGGCCGATACGGGCGGCGGAGTCTTAACACAGCGACCTGGGATTTTACCGATATCGCAGAGTCCAACTGTAGCGCGTTAAATTACCGGTTTTCCGCCGCAGCGTTTTAATCTTTCCACGGTGTAATAAAACGATGGAAAATCTAGATTTTCAATTCGCCATTTAGCAAATGATTATGTTTTTGTCCTGGAGGTGTCGTGTGTTTCTCATATTCTATACAGAAGAATGTATTAGGTTGTCCGAAAAGTTTCTTTCGTTTCGCAAGGTGGTAACAGATGAACGACAATTACTGTTTTATATTATTTTATCGAATTATGAAAGACAGCAGGGAAACCGAAAAACCACTTGCGAAATGCTGCTCGCCAGATACAGAAGAAAGTCATTTCTCCACCGAATTGTGACTGGCGATGAAAAGTGGATATATTTTGAGAATCCTAAGCGTAAAAGATCATGGGTAGCTCCAGGCGAACCACCAACATCGACTGCAAGACCAAATCGCTATGGACGGAAGACGATGCTCTGTGTTTGGTGGGATCAGAAGGGTGTGATCTATTATGAGCTGTTAAAACCTGGCGAAACCGTTAATACTCAGCTCTACCGACAACAAACGATCGATTTGAATCAAGCTTTGCGTGAAAAACGACCAGAATATCAAAAAAGGCAACACGAAGTAATTTTGCTCCATGATGCACCATCGCATACAGCAAAACCGGTCAAGGAAACGATCGAAGCGTTCAGTTGGGAAATATTTTCGCTCGCGGCTTACTCACCAGACTTGGCTCCGTCCGATTACTATTTATTTGCATCGATGGGACACTCACTTTCTGACCAGCACTTCACTTTTTACGAAAATGTACGAAAATGGCTCGATGACTGGTTTGCCTCAAAAGAGAGACAGTTCTTTTGGCGTGGCATCCACCAATTGCCAGATAGGTGGGAAAAATGTATAGCCAGCGATGGGCAATACTTCGAATAAAATATTTTTAATCATTTTCGTACAATAAACGTGTATTTTCTATATAAAAATTCCGGTTTCATATTTACTTCTGATCATCTTCGACAATGTAACCATTTAGCAATATAAATTTTGCGAAAAATCTTAAATAGAATTATTTTAGTTAAATTGAGGTATACTTAATTAGTTAGTTAGAGTTAAATTAAGAACTTAATTAAACATTTAAAATAACAAACTAAATTAAGCACTGAATTTGTTATTATCAGCCCCATATCGTCAAGTTGGTATTTTGATTCCCTCGTACACGTTCTTGGTATTTAGTCTCTTCATACTGTTCGCGATTATACAGCGACGCTTTTCAAATTTGCCAATCAATCTTCTTAATACACGAGAAATATGCTTGTTTAAGATGACAGGGATTCTTCGTATCGTTAAATACGCGTCAGCGTGTTTCAGTTAAGCAAAGAAGGAAGCAGTTAGAATTGCAAAAACCACGTGCTTCGACGATAAGGCAAGTTATCGAAGAAGAGACAATTTCGTAATAGTTACGACGTTGTAATGAATTTCAGCTTTTACGCTTTCAGTAAAAGTGTCATTGATAATATTTTGAGTAACTTAGCATGAAAAAGCATTTTCATGAAACGGCGACAACGCTAAAAGAGACGTAGATATTGTTTTAAAGTTCGTTCATTGAACTCTGTCTTCGTTCGGTTCTTGTTCCTTTGGTACCTCTGCGGCATTTACATTTCACAGCTGTCGCACAGTTTCGTTCTTCTCGAGGCAGAGCAGATACCGAACTCGTTAAAACTTGCACAGCGTTGGATTTAAATTAGCGGCGAGAAACCAGGAAAATATCTCAAATGTTTCGCAAAGACCGATTCAAAGAATGAATAATTTACGGACAAAGTCAAACCTCCAGCAAACTTTCGATCTTCTGGCAATATCGTAAATTAATAATTGTTATCTTGATGAAATATTGCAAACTTTTCAAGTACGCAGCCTAATTTATATTTATCTTAATGAAGTATTACGAATTTTCAAAGTATATATCCTCTGGCGAATAATCACTCGACGTACGTTTTAATTAGCGGGTAATATCGTCTATCAACTTTTCACTTCAGCTCTTCTTATTTTGATTATACTTGAAATAATTAACGTCAGATTTTAATCTCTTTTGCTCGCGCCCAATTGAACTGGCTTCTGCTGAACTGTTCGTCACCACTTTCCATGTAAATTCACACTGGTTCGTTTTCAGATACCGACGTTTTCGCAGAAGAATTTTGAAATTTAAAGAGGCGCTTCAAATTCACTTCGTCTCGCAATCGTCAAAAATTGTCGCAAGTCTCGCAAGCAAAAAGCAAATTGTGTTAATACGCCAAGTGGCCTCTGCGTCACATCCGATGTACTGTATTTGTTACACTGTGCTGTACACACGGATGCAGCAAATATTAAATAAACTTTATTTAAAACGTAAATAGATTATTAAAGCTTCGTTAAAAATTACGGTAGAGTCGATATTTGAAGAGTTCATTACAAATATACGTTTTGCTCGCTTTCCCACAGTGATAAGCTTTATTTTCCACGTAACAAACATGGGCAGTAAACGTCTAATTTGAAAGACTTTCTCTATGGATAATCTTGTCTTGCGATTGTCAAAACATAATTATAAAGTCCTCGTCTTATCTTTTTAAACTGAACGTCTCCGCCAAAATTGAACATCTTATTTTTGGTCTCACTGAGAAATGATTAAATGAAAATGATTTATTGAAAATTTTTAATTTTAATAATTTTTCCAATTACTTTTTCCGAATGACTACGATGTCACCGTTATTTTTTCGTTATGCTTCGTCTTATTTTAGACAATTCGAAGTAAAAATGCACATGGATCGAACAGATAAATGATGTTAATGCGTCTGGTCAAAAGGAATTGGTAAATAGAAATGGTAAATACATTTGATTATGAACTCAGTGATCGCATTTTTAATTTATGTGATCTTTCATGTAGAATAAGCCAGTAGATAAGGTTTAAGTTCTTCGACAGTTTTCCAGGAGATTGCCAAGGAATCCGAGTAGTATGGTAATTTATGGCAACAGAGGGCAATTTATGCTAAGACATTTGGAAACTTGCACTTAAGTAGCTGCACCTGAACAATTTCTGCGAAAACGGCTGATGCGTTCGCAGTCAAAATCATATCGGCGTATACATGTGTATTTCTGTAGTCTGTGTGAAACATTTTCCTTGCTTTTTCACATATATTCCAAATCGTCTTATGTATTCCATATAGCTTGATAATTCATTTTCATCCACATCAATGTGTAATTTTACCTTTCAATGAAAGGATTCATAAATAACGTAGAACATAATGAAGCAAGAAAGAAAAATAAGAAAATTAATATTTAAATCTAAATATCCTCTAAGGATACTAATACAATTAACTAAGAAGTCATTTTTTTACGTTTGTTACAGAACTTGAAGAATCAGATCATGACGACGAATCTGTGGGTCGAACAGGTGAGTGATATTAATTCATCTCCTTAGAAAGAATGACGACAGCTAGATTAAACATTGTCGGCTTAATCTGTCCTTAGAAAGATTACTCGTCGTGATATAATTCATCTGTGCAGCGATTTAATTACTAAAATTAATTACCGCTATATATCCGTGACTCGGTTTTACAGTTTTAAACGCTTTGAATGTATGGGACAGTTCAGAAAAGTATTCGAATATTTGACGCAGGAAATTTTTATGAATTTATTACGTGTGCTATACGAAACTTCTTGAAATTTTATTAACACTGCGATGAGACACGATTATCGTCATTATATTGATAAATTTTTAACAATGAAAATATACATATATACATAGATATAAGTTACAAGTTACAATACATTTATCGCAAACATACATCCAAAGAAAAATTAATACACAGTTCTAACAGTCATCTCGATCTTGCAATTAGTGCTAAAAAGTGATCTCATTAAATATTCTGATATATAGTAAACAATTGATCGTGCAAATATTTTCCTGATCCTTTCGAGATGTATGTTTCCAATGAATATTGTAATTTCTATATATATACACTTCCAGATTCGTTTCAAATTTTACTACTATGATCATGATAGTGGTATCTTGTTACAGTGTTGATGAGGTTTCAAAATGACATATTTATGCTTCTTCGGGTTCCAGTCATGTCTTTATTAGTACGTTATACTTAGTTCCGAAGTTTCATGATTTTCTGGACTAATCTGGAGAAAGAAAAAAGATACGAAAATTTAAAGAGAATTGGAACGTTCTGAAGATCGATATTATAGTCAATATTTAGGATTCTTATGATTGCATCGACGATGTACAGGATGTAAGAGGATGTGGCGCCCATTTCGAAAGCTGGTTGTACACGTAAAAACAATAAAAATAGGCTCGTATGAACATATGTTCTATTTATGTTCGTTCATGAGATAAAACGAACTTTCTGCTTCGTTTTTGTGTTATCTAATTAATTGCTAATTATTGCCAATATTTAAGGTTCTCAACGTCGTATCGACAATATACAGGGTTTTTTTTTTATTTATTTTATTTTGGTTTCTTTTACAATTTGTCCTTATGGACATTTGATAAAGTGTTATATCTTATTGGTGAAAAAATAAAATAAAAATAAATATAGCATGTGGGTGGCT
Organism: Bombus pascuorum; assembly: GCF_905332965.1. Lineage (NCBI taxonomy): Eukaryota > Metazoa > Arthropoda > Insecta > Hymenoptera > Apidae > Bombus > Bombus pascuorum. The sequence continues at coordinate 2,151,697 of NC_083494.1, forward strand.
ACCCCCAGCGGGGTGCCAGCTTCGTTTTTTCTAAGTTATATCTTTTATGTACAATATACAGGGTGTAACAGAACCTGTTAGAACAATAAAAATAAGCTCATGTAAATATATGTTCTATCTATGTTCGTTCATGAGACACAACGAATTTTTTGTTTTGATTCTGTGTTATCTAATTGCTATCATAGAAGATGCTCATTTCAAAGCAAACCAGTAAACGTCTTGTCATGGATCCGGTTACGCTCTGAACGCTTGCTGGTGTTTCCCGAATTTGCCGGAAATTCCTATTCCTTGCTTGTCCTATTCTGAAGCTTAGTATTTCAACTTAGTATTTTCACTGGGTTTGTTCTGCTTACAAAATTCGTTATTTCACGAACGAAGACACATAGGTAGATACGTTTACATCAACTTTTTTCATCCTCTTTACGTATACAATCAGTTCCCAAAGTGGGTCTCACGTGTTCCGTTACATCCTGTATATCGATCGTCTAAAATCTGGAGACTCACATGATATCGAGAAGTTTAAATATTGACAACAATATCGACGCTCTGAACGCCTCTTAACAAAAATACGACTGCAACGCAAAGAACCATAGCAGTACGTAAAATTTCGAAATATGGCAAAATCCTTCGTACAATACGCATAATGTATCCCCAATAAGTTTCCACGTGCGTCCAAACAGTTTTGCCAGCCACTGTATCACGTGTCGATGGTAAACGAATTTGAGCAACGCGGTAACGTCGCAAATGAACGATTACTTAAAATTGGAAATTGTGGGAGAAGTTTGAAGGGAAACAGGCGGACCAGCCGAATAGGCTGAAGGCGGCGCGGTGTAATTCGTGCGTGGGAAGTAACAGACGCTTAGCTATTTCGAGTCATCGCCAGCACAGTAACTGCAAATTGCTTCGCCAAGTAATATGTACTCCTGTAACTACACAGCGTTGCACGCCGTTTCTTTTGCCAGAAAGAATCAAGCTAAGGAGGGACGAGAGGCAAGACAGTAAGGTGCAGCAGCAAATGTAATTGAAGAATAATTAAGCGAGACCAATTAACATCCTTATCCTCGTTCCGCGAGCAACTTGAAAAACGTCTTCAAAGATAAATCCCGCTAAATACGTTACACGTATACATGCAATTTACGGCCGTAAATCTACGAACGTAGCTCGTTCTTAACAGTGAATTTACTTTCTTGGTCAAGGATTTATGTATCCTTTAATGGATGTTGCTGCGAATAATTACCGAGATAAATAGTTCAGTGTGGGTGATGCTTGTTTCTCTTGGATCAAGAAATTGAACAGGAAGATGGCAGGAGAAACATGAGAGTACATGTACGTACAGTTGCTGAAATTTCCATGAAGCCACTGTACGTTTTATAGTAAAATCTTATAAGTATCCCATTTTAATAACAAGCCTGTGTATGAAATAGAAAAGAAACGTATATGTAGAAATGGTTTTAATACACACAGAAAGAACTGGGGATGGTAATTTTATTTATCAACACGATAACGCTCCGGTTTATATGCCAAAGCGTACGAAACGATGGCTACGTGAAAGGGAATATCAAGGATTTAACGTGGCCAGCTTGCTCCCCAGATTCGAATCCCATGGAAAATCTTTGGGGAATAATTGCAAGAAAATTTCATGCCCATTGCAGGCTATATAATTCCATTGGTGAATTATCTAACGTGGACGTCTATCGATAGAAAAACATTAGAAAATTTGTATAAACTATCAATATGGAAACAACGAAGAAGTTACTGTCAATTTTCATTTTATTTATTTAAAGAGCGCGTTGGTTTTATAGAAATTTTGCATTTTGTCTCCTGTTAATTATATTTTTACGTTATATTTTGTATTTGTTACATCTTTTAATTAAAGACATTTTCGATTACATTAATTATATTTTTCATAGCTTTTAAAAGAATGCTACTTCTATTGTCACAACCGCGTGACTCTTTTCTAATTTTCCCAAAATGCTATCATACACAAACTTGTCGTTAGAATAGAATGATTGTAAGATTTTACCAAGGAACACAATGACCTTATAAAAATTTGGGCCGCTGTAATGAAAATAAAGTTATTCGAGAATTTTTTACAAATTTTCTGAGTGTCCCATATTCGATACTACATATTTTTCTACCTCTTTGCATTTCATTCTTTTTTACATTTTTTATCATGCATTCAAGATAACGCTTAAACTTTTGTATAAATTCAAACTAGCACTATTTTAACTTGACGTTTATTTTAACACACTACTATCGATTTTGTCTTGTTCTGGTTTCATTGGAAACGAGCATGTTTCTTTTTATTGGGAAGTTTTTAAAATCTGGTGTTCGATATCAAATGCAGTTATCCTATATCCGTGTCGATTTTCTGACTTCGCTGTCATTTTGTGGCGAACAAATACCGTTCAAATACGTACAATAAAAATTTGTATGCATTTATAGGAAATTTGAAAGTACAGAATTGCACGAAATGCACGTATTGTTCAAAGTATAGTGCATCCTACAATACTTGCTAGGTAAAACAATTTTCCACCAAGGTTCCACTGTTTTAATTATATTTTCAAAAATAGGAATTTGCATAAAAACTCGCGGTCTACTAACACGATACTTATATCCATGGTTGGTGTGTGTGATTATTCTGTGTTGATGATATTTGCACGCGTCTGCTGATTAACAAACTACTCGAAGGACCAGTCTCGTGATGAGATGCAAGGAAATAGATTGAGAAACTTATCGTAGGCTCCTTTCCCTTTGACTTCTTATTTCTTGCTACTTTAACGAGAACTTTTGCTCTTCGTTGGCTTATTAATTAAACTGCTTATCTGTCAAATTAATTAACTTCACAAACCAAGAAGCAAGGAAAATTGATGTAATTATAAAAGATGAGCTTGACACTAAGATGTAAAAAATTTCCAAAATTGGAGTTGACCACTTTGGCCTGTGAACGACTCAATTGTCAATTACGCGTTGATTCATCAATTTTTATAAATCAATCAACACTCCACCAATAATATACATATACTTTTACTTGTTTTCTCCTCTCTACAGTTCTGTTTATATATCGAGATAGTTTTTATGTTATGGAAGATGTCCATGAAAGATAGTTCACGAAATTTTAAACATTTCTCTATTCAAGTATTTTTCGCGATATTTAAAATACACAATTCTGCTTAATTGCTTAATTAATAGGTCTCGTAGGAGTAAGTTAAAGATCTTGAAACTACGAGATTTATAGCATCAATCGGTTTATTAAACGTACGTTTGTGGGCTGAAAAATTTCTCGAGAAAGTTAAATTACGCCTCTGCGTCCGAGAAGAATTAGCGCCTATATCAGCCTCATAATTAATTAAAGAGTGTTGTGAGCAAAGATTAAAACGGGCTAGGAGAAAAAATAAATACTGTAGTATCGTGGACGAGGGGCCTGGGGGTGTCGTGCGAATTACAAACAAGCGGTTGCTGAGCATGTGTGTGGTGGGGCTAAGACAAAAGATATGAGGCTAAGAGAAAAGACAAGGGGTTGCTATGGGACATAAACGAATTAACGGCAGTATGAATTGAGAAGCCAGAGTGAGCGGATTGCGTTGTCAGGATAGTGTTGTTAGCGTTGTTGAGAGAGATTTGAATCTGTGGTGACGAGAGTTGTTAATTAATTATCTAGTTGTCTTAATTCTCTAGTTGTTGCGATTAGTTCACGTTAAATAACCATCGTTTTCTGTTTAATTAACATCTGTTTAACCCATTTATTATTAATAAACTAATTATAATAATTTACGATACTACAATACCGAGCTCAAGGTTCATTTTACTTCCAGTTGCTTTTCATCTCGCATGCCGAGAATAAAGTTTATGAAGCAAATTCTGTAGAGTCTTCTTTTTTAAACTAAAAGTTTCTAGTTTCATCATCGGCTAGCAATACTTTTGTTTCTAGTAAAATATAGTGAAAGTTACGTTTTTAATAGAAATCCCGAGGGAAGTTACTGCACCATCTATTCTGAAAATTAGTTTTACGATGGAAAGTAACATTTTTAGAAGAGACAGCATTAATCTTTCATTATTTGTAGGAGATAGAGAGCATCGATAATATATTTCTATCGGCAAACGAGCTTTCCTCTTTCCTATTCACCACGTTGATAAACTGTCTCAGAGTTTCTGCATCGGAGAACCGACCTCTTGCGCTCATTACTGATGCGAACTCTGTTTTCCCCACGTTGCCTTGCTGCTTCTACTCTCTTCTTCTACTCTCATATTATTCTTCCACTTTCTCTTCTCCTTATTTTGTCCTTTATCTTGTATGCCTTTCTGCTATTCATTCTCTCTACAAATCGTACCTCATTTATTTTCACACCTTTCTTTTCTATTTCTTAATTTATTTTACACACTCTTTTATACAGAGTGTTTCGCCTAGTTTCATCGCTCAAAATGTCTGCTATAATTACAGTCTTATAAAAATGTTCCTCGTTTTCCCTTTCTTAATCTATTTCGTACGCTCTTTTATACTGAAATTTTTATTTCGCCTAGTTTCATCATGCAAAATGTCTCTGTTGTCTTTGCAATCTCATACGAATTTTCGTAGATAAAATTTCGAAAATAGAATGATTTTAGAACACGTAGTAGCAATAGTTCTATATTGAGTTGAAAGGATTAATAAGATGAAAAAATCAAGATTATTCTCTTAAATGGAATGACTATATTTTATTTATTGTAGGTCGTACCCACTTCGAAAACGTATTGCATGACTCACATCATACGTATGACTCCTTTAACCTTCCAATTCTCGAAATTCAAATTATAATGCAATATTCTTTTCTTATTAGTGAGGTAAGAGTCGAGTGGAGTAGTCGTGAGTTGACAGTCGAGTAGAGTAGTCGTGACTTGAGTGTCGAGTGTAGATAGTCGTGAGTTGAGAGTCGAATGGAGTAGTTGTAATTTGAGTGTCGAGTGTAGATAGTCGTGAGTTGAGAGTCGAGCGGAGTAGTCGTGAGTTGAGAGTCTAGTGGAGTAGTCGTGAGTTGAGAGTCGAGTGTAAATAGTCGTGAGTTGAGAGTCGAGTGTAGATAGTCGTGAGTTGAGTGTCGAGTGTAGATAGTCGTGAGTTGAGAGTCGAGTGTAGATAGTCATGAATTGAGAGTCGAATGTAAATAGTCGTGAGTTGAGAGTCGAGTGTAGATAGTCATAAGTTGAGAGTCGAATGGAGTAGTCGTGAGTTGAGTGTCGAGTGTAGATAGTCGTGAGTTGAGAGTCGAATGTAAATAGTCGTGAGTTGAGAGTCGAGTGTAGATAGTCGTGAGTTGAGAGTCGAGTGTAGATAGTCGTGAGTTGAGAGTCGAGTGTAGATAGTCGTGAGATGAGAGTCGAGCGGAGTAGTCGTGAGTTGAGAGTTGAGAGTCGAGTAGAGTAGTCGTGAGTTAAAAGTCGAATGGAGTAGTCGTGAGTTAAGATTCGAGTGGAATAGTTGAGTTGACAGTCGAGTGGTGAAAAGTCGAGTTGTGAGGAGTCGAGTTGTTATGAGATGTAAACTATTAGTTGTGAGTTGTAAATTAACTATTTAGTTGTCTTAGTTATAGCACATTACTGTTAAATAACCATCGTTTCCTATTTAATCCATTGATAATAGATCTATCGATCGATAAACTTATCATATAGGATAGAAATTATTGTAAACTCTAATTTCTAATATTTCTAAACAAATAAAAAGGTCCTATAATACCTTATGAACACGAACATGTACTTTGGTACTGCACCAAATTCGAAGACACAAGACGCAACATTAAAGATACTTGACAATATACGATCACTTCTAATTAATAGAACGCAGTGTAAAGATCTGTAAGCTTCCTAAAAGGAACAGACTATTTGCATCTTCTATAGTTCCTATACCAACTTGCCAGTTAACTAATAGCTAGCTAATTACTTACTAAATAACAGTACTAAGCTTGTTATTTACAAGCTTTTTAGCATCTATTATTATTTTATTACAGTACTATATTCCATTTATTACTGTATTTATTACATTCTATTGTAGCTATTATTTAATATTTATATATCTACAAAATACACATGTCTGACCAGGGGATGTAATAAATGTAATAAAAAATAAATAAAAAGAAATCGTTAATTTTATTCAATGTACAATAGGATTATACTTAAAGGTCGTGGATAAAGGCAAGCCAGAAACAATTTATCTGCAAAAGAAAAACATGGCCAGGAAGCAGTGCAAGAACAGAAGATTTGAATTACGAGAGAAAACTTCAGCATTCTTATAAATTTCGAAATCTTTGCAAGCAACTAAGAGAAATGGAAAGTTTCAAGAAATTGTGTCAGAAACACTTTCACAAAAACCGATAATCGGTGATATAAGTGAAACTGTAGCCTCAGCAATAGTTGCATATGATTCTCAGATTAGTTTCAGAACAATTTCACGTGATCCAGTAGTATCCCTGCCAATGCGAGCCGAATCTTACATCGATGTAAAGTTTCGCCATGCTATTTGCCATAGGAAATTGCACGAAAATAGTTTCATCTGTCGCGTGATATTCCATCTATGTTTCGTAGATCCGTTTCGACGTAATAATTTGTCACGTTTTATTGAAATTACAATTCATTTGATTTACTGATAAAGCCGTTTCTACGAGGGATGATTCGTACAGGGCTCGTACAGTTTCCACAAGTTGTGAAAAAGCAGATTATCAGAGCAGAATTATGGCAACGTTAGTGGATATAAATAGGCTACTATCTTCTATAACAATGCAACGATGTCTCAACGATATTAAAAATGCATTGGAATCAACGTCGAGCTATTTGATCACTTCTGTTGATTTTTTTACTGTAATTAAAATGTTGACAAAAAATGCCGACAAGGAAGGGAAATTTTCACAAGAGCAGAAGATTAAACAGAATGTTAATTCACATCGGACTCCGAATGCTCTTACTACCGTAAGTCATTGAGTTCGTTTCACGAGTTACTTTAATGTAGCTACTACTTTGTTTAAACGAGTTAAATGTAGCGTTTAATTTAAAAAGACGAGACAAGTTGACTTTTATTTCTTATTAATCCTCGCCAGTAAGATAAAGGTAGTTTCGTAAGAAACCTTTTTATAGAATTGCGCAAGTTGTACAGTTTTTCTAAGAAACTTTCCTATAAAATGTTAATCATAACAGACATGTTTTAAGCGATAACGATGGATGAAACGTTATACTTTTCCAACTAATCAATTATTAATTATCGTGCAATCGCACAGTAAAAATGATTGCACAGTTCATATACACAATATGTCCTTTTTCACTGGAAACGTTCAAATTATTTTATTTTGGTTATTTTACAATTTGTCCTTGCGGACATTTGGTAAAGTGTTATATCTTGTTAGTGAAGGAAAAAAAATATAAATAAAAAATAATATAGCATGTGGGCGGCTACCCCCAGCGGGGTACCAGCTTCGTTTTTTTTTCTAAGTTATATCTTTTATGAGGTCTATTGGGTGTTTTCTTTTTAGTCTTCTTGCGATGTTTGTTGTGTTGCACGTTTCAGCTGCCAGCTGGTTCGGGTGTGTTTCTATTCTTGTTCTGTAGAAACGTTCAAATGTCTGAAAAAAGTTGTGTGATATCAACGAGGACATACTGTTTCCCGGACAGTTCAGCGGATGGTGCGAAAGACACAAGTTTGTAGCGTTTTGAAAACGTTTGACTGTCAAGAATATGGAAGAATATGTAATAAAAAATAAAAATTCTAATGTCACCGCTGCAGGACGTTTCAAGGTCGTCACGAGGTAAACTATGCAAAACAGAGTATTCCCCGCGATACAGTACAACTTTAGTCTCAGACATTTCTTCGTATCATTCGTATTTCTTTAGATATTTCAACGTTTCCGGTTAAACAGGACATACCTATATACAGGGTGTTTCGTTTCTACTTCACCAATGACCAGCAAATTATACGTTTGTACGTAAGGAAAGATGTTATATAAGTAGTGGATCGTGAACGCTCCATTACAAAATTACAACAAAAATACCATAATTTTAAATAAACGCACTCTCGTTCCATGGATTTTTCATGTTTACAAAAAGTGTCGTCCGTTGTTGCAAACAGAAAGTCAACATCGTTGATAGATTCAGTCTATCGCCATCAGAATGCCATCGTGATTTTCTTTAACTTCACCGAACGCAGTATCAATCATCCGTATCAATTCCCAAGACGAATTAATTTCTGCCCGGCGCGTTTCAATCTTTTCCACGCGTAGAAATCGCTCCATTAAATCGGTGGAAAATTCAAAAGATAGAAATTAGTCGATACATTTATCGCGATATCTTTCCTACAGCTTCGTAACTGAGCATTAATCATAAGAATATGCTGACACCGTTTGACCGGATACAACTGAAACGCCCTGTATATGTACTAGTTGCTTTGTCCCCGTTGAAATTTTTATATTTTTCCATTTACTAGGCGTTGGTTTTTCCTTTCTCTCGTTTCTTTGCGTTTACGTGCTTTGTCTGTCTGTCTTCGTCCCCCGTATCTGGAGGCGCTACAAATTTAATCGTTGCCGCGTTCTCGTTTGTACTGCACAAATTGTACCGACGTTTTCCATGACGTTTCTCCCTTCTCTCGGTAATTTTTCACGGTGACAGCTCGGTTCGTCACTGCTTGACGATTCATAACCGTATTGTGCCATATGGCGAACACTTGTTTGGTCGGCCGTGACGTTCGATAAAGACGGGATTTGAAATCGAGAACAGGAGCAACGGAGAAACAGAGAGAGTGTGTGGCAGCGACGTTTCAGATCGTTACACTGACAAGAGTCACATCCGTTTCTCTGTGTACTTATGCGTGTACGTGTGCTGCCAGGTATTCTGCACGCGTCTCCCAGCGACACGCCATCCTTCAACGTCGAAACCACCCTCTTTAGCTTCCGACTAACCCTCCGAACCGACCGTTTGCGACAACCTACCAGGTACTGCGTACAACCGGTTTGCCTTCGGCTAGCGCTCGCTTGCGACGACTATACACGCGTGCCACGTGTAACTGAGGGTAATGACGAGACTTGTCCGTGTTGTATCGTTTCAAACCGGCTTGTTCGTTTCGCCAACCTCGTTCTCCTTTCGTTGCCGACGACTTTGTTCCGGACCAAATGTTCCTGTACAGTTGAAAAATCGCCGTTGCACGTGAGCACTGAAAGACAGCAGTGGCGTCGAGCGACCAGGTACCCGTCTTTGTGCCATTTTCTAGCATCTGGTTTTTGTGAAACCGATGAACTATCGCTTGGAAGCTAATTTAGAGGAAAATAGCTGGTCGAAACGAGGTTCTTTTAAAAGTAGCCTGCATGTTCATGCAGATTTGTGTCTTCTTAGACACAGGTAAAGGAAAGCAGCTTGAGCAGAGCTTGCATATTTTTGCATGTTAGGTGCACAACGTGTGTTGTTGCAACTTTGAATTTCTTACAAATAGGAAATATATTGTATATATTTTGACTAGAAAGTTTTTGTTATTGAATGAAAGTTTGATATCTGATAGTTTCCATGAATTAGATAAAATTAAGTTACGTGAAAGGAACATGTAAATTATTTTCATCGCCATTGAAGATAATTGAAAAAGTAATCAGGAAATGTTGATTGGAAAATGTAAATTTGCTAATAATAGAAACAAGTTCTTCCTAGATTGTTTTGCAAAATATTCCAACATCATTTGCATTTTTGTGGACCACCTATGCTTGTTTTTATAATGTGAAATTATCGTCAGCATTAAGACGAGTTCAACCGCAACATAATGATTTTGAAGTAATCCTAAACGGTGGAACATGAATGTTTAGATATAGATATAGATTCGTGTGCTATGTTCTTGTATTTTAAATAAATGTACAAGTGGAAAAAGAAGATGTTACGTAAGAATACAGTTTGTAGGAGACGAAAATGTGAAAGTTTTTTATTTCTTATATACATACGTATGTATGTGTAAGTAATAGGAGACGAACGACATACATAGCTAATTCTCGTGTTGTGAAATTGCTCGGCTGGTGTGTAAAGTTACATTTATAAAATTTTAAAAAGCAATTTTAATTAGGAATAAATTCAATTAAAACGCAACTTTTAGTTTAATTCTAAGATACCGATTTTTTATTGGAAATAAATTCGATTGAGACTTGTACTTTTGAATTTTCTAAGTTTAGCCTTCTTTTTCCTGTGTATGTATAACGTGGGAGTGTCTAATATGCGTAGTTAGTATATGCAACGTACATGTTGACATTACACATCCACACAGACTAAACATGCCAAACACATGCACACACGCAATTTAAATGCAACAGTGCAGCCCCTCTGTAATTATTTTGCCGGAAATAATTCTAATGCTGGTGGCACGCTTTTCATTTTAAAAGGGCGATAGAACGTAAAAAAGGAATTTTTAAAGTAACATTGTAATAGAAAGGCGCCAATTTTCGAATTCATCATGATTTTAATTTAACAAATTTATTCAACCCCGTAGAACCGGTCAATTTTTTGCGCTCCATTTTTTTAGTGTAAAAGTACATTGCGGAAAAAGAGACCTTTGCGAGTCAAACTAAAGGCTTTTCCTACCAAAATGACTCCAGCCTGCACGATTATTTTTCGCAAAGTTATAACGTTGCCTAATGGTTCAAAGAGCGACAATTTTTTGACGAAAATTTAACGCTTGTCCAATTTACCACACAATACATAACAAGCTTAATATTATTAGAAATGATCGACGTTTGTATTTTTATCTAAAGTGTACAGTTTAGGAAAAAGGGAAACATCTTTCATACTGTTTCTCTGAAAGCCTGTCTACATAAAGAAGCTTGGATTTATTTATGTTACACGAATATATAGCCATTTGATTATTGAATACTTTTTCAAAAAATCAAATGAGTTTCTCCGGTAATTACTTGACAACAGTAACAAAGTATTAGTATTGAAGTGGTCATCGCTTGTAAGAAAATCATAAAAGATATAACTTAGGAAAAACGAAGCTGGCACCCCGCTGGGGGTAGCCACCCACATGCTATGTATTTTTATTTTATTTTCTTTTTTCTCACCAATAAGATATAACACTTTACCAAATGTCCATCAGGACAAATTGTAAAAAAACCAAAATGAAAAATAAAAAAAAAACTTGTAAGAAAATTCTACATCTGGTCTTTTAGTTTTCTCAAGCACTGAAGCCATCGACAAAAGACTGGGACGAAGACAGATCACAAACTGTACACAGGGGACGATGGCTTCAGAGTTTTCAGACATAGGATAGCACTGCTAGCGTGCAGATCTGTATCAGCTCAATTATATTCCGATTTGTATTCACATTTCAGTATTTAAAATATATTTTCTACCTTACAATTTATCCACGCGTTCCTTTGTATTCACACACATCTAATAACCTCAATAATTAGCATTAAAAATATATAAGAACTCTCAACTTTAAATTTATTAATAGCTTTTAGATATTACATCGTAATGAGAACAAAATTGAAGGAATATTAGCTATTCTTAATTTGTACGATGAAGTAATGAAACATTTTCTTATGGCATTTCTAACCTACCGACAAAACTTTCTCGCAGCATTACACATTTGTATGGCTGGATTAACGTGTACAAGGTTTGGGAGCAGAATAGCGAAGTACCAGAGCTTTCGATGTATAATACAGGTTAAATTGGTAGATAGGTTAAAGACCTTGGTTCTTCAAAATGTTCATCGATCCGAGCAGAATAACTTAAGTTCCAAAGTGATGAAAGCACTCTTGTATTCGATGGTGAGTATGATTATATTGAATATGTAGCACTTTGAACACGAACGATTGATCTGATAGACGGATCCAATTTTCAACTATACAAAGGAAATATATATCGAAAGGTAGAAGATAAAATATTCGCCTGAATACGACTTTTATGTCATTTCTAAAAGGAACGTTATTTCAACAACTTGATTATTTAAACATCACTCAATGCTTTTATAATCTTTGTTTTCTTTCAGTTTATTTTAATTTATTTTACTTTTTTAGTTTATATTAATGTAAATGTTTCTGTAAAACATCCAAGAAGGAATAAATAAATGTATAAATAGAAATGGATAGGCTATGTTTGGTAAAATAAGATAGAAATTAAGAATAGATTTGACTGTAACACTTTTAAGTTTGGAAGTTTTTTAAGGTTTTTAATTTGATTATTTTGATTATTTAAACGTCACTCAATGTTTTTATAATCTTTATTTTCTTTTAGTTTATTTCAATTTATTTTACTTTTTTAGTTTATATTAATGTAAATTTTTCTGCAAAACATTCAAGAAGGAATAAATAAATGTATAAATAGAAATGGATAGACTATATTTGGTAAAATAAGATAGAAATTAAGAATAGATTTTACTGTAACACTTTTAAGTTTGGAAGTTTTTTAAGGTTTTTAATTTGATTATTTTGATTATTTAAACATCACTCAATGTTTTCATAATCTTTGTTTTCTTTTAGTTTATTTTAATGTAAAAGTTTCTGCAAAACATCCAAGAAGGAATAAATAAATGTATAAATAGGAATGAATAGACTATGTTTGGTAAAATAAGATAGAAATTAAGAATAGACTTTACTGTAACACTTTTAAGTTTGGAAGTTTTTTAAGGTTTTTAATTTGATTATTTTGATTATTTAAACATCACTCAATGTTTTTATAATCTTTGTTTTCTTTTAGTTTATTTCAATTTATTTTACTTTTTAGTTTATTTTAATGTAAATGTTTCTGTAAAACATCCAAGAAGGAATAAATAAATGTATAAATAGAAATTAATAGACTATGTTTGGTAAAATAAGATAGAAATTAAGAATAGATTTTACCGTAACACTTTTAAGTTTGGAAATTTTTTTTTTAATGGGAAAACGTAATGAAACTAACGAGAAGATTGATATGTTTCTTAGAATTTTAATCTGCAAAGTCAAATTAATGGTGAAATTTATTCTAATTTGGTCAAATTTCAAATCTCTGAGTATATGAGTTGCGATGTTTTTATCGCTATTCTGAGTCTGAAGAGAAATTAAAGGGCTTTAAAGCGTTTGAACTTCCAGAACTGAATGAAGAAGTTAATATTTCGTAAAGGAATATGTAAAATTGTATAATGTTAAGAGCGGTAAAATATCCGATCTATATTATGCACAAAATATAGTATCTGAATAAATACTTTTGCTTTTAATGGCGAGTCCTCAAAATTATTACGAATATTTCATAAAAGTTTCAAATGGCAAAGTAATAATGTGCATTGTCTTACAAAAAAAGTTTGTTCGAGTTAACATTATTATACCGTGGACAATGAAACTTTTATTACTCAAGATGATAATTCAGATGGCCATTTTAAAAGCTTTTCTTTAACTATTTCAATTTCATTTCAATCCGCTGAAAAATCGAGTCTATTTCTAACCATGAAACGGAAGTGGTGACAAATTCACTTCTCATTGCTCGCGCTGAAAGTCGATAAAACGACAATAGGATCCCGCTGTTATCTTGTTTGGTAGAAAATTGACAATTACGCGCTTTTGCCTATTTAATTTGGCCGATTCTTCTTTGCTTCTAGTACGCACGGCGTAGAAATGTCGGTTTTGCGGTTTTATCCTATAGAAGGTTAATTAAAATCTTTTAACTGATTTAAAATGTTTAATTAATCTTGGTACACCCTTTGTGATATGATGCTAAGGAAATAAAATTTATAAATAATCCTTTTCTACATATATAGAGTAAATTTAATGTTCTTTGAATGCAAAATGGATAAATTTTTTAACGAATCGTTCATTAACGTCTATTTTCACGCATTTAAGTTTAAGTTAGCGAATAATTTTTTACTAACGAGTTTAAAATTTTGGTTAAAACTTAATGAAGAAGTAATTTATTCTTCTCCAATAATTCATTTCATAATAATAATTTCGTAACAACGAAAAATTACAACACGAAGACTTTGTGAACTAGAATATGAAAATTACAATTATACGAATAATTGTTATAAAAATTAGAACCATATCTATTACTACTCTGAGCAAAAAAAAAAAAGAAACAAAATGGGAGCAGGAAAAAGCTGCTACAGTATTAATGGACAAAATTTTACTACATTTTCATATTAAAATTTTTATTCTCTATTCATTTTAGCAAGTAACTTGCTGGTCGTTTTACTTTATGTATTTAATCTGATATATTTATGGAATTTTTCGTTAGCAATTTTTAAGTATTAAACAATTTGCAGTAGAAGAAACTAGATATAATATCAATGTATATTCTATTAAAGTAACTTAATTTACATTTATTATAAATTAGAGCTTGAACAAGTTTGTTCTCTTTAAGCTAGAAATTTTATTTTTAATGAATTCGTTAATAACGAGAAGATTTTGTTTTAATTAACATCGTTTCATTTTAGAAACGAGCGAGCTCTCGCTAAAATAAAGAGGCTGAAGGACAATGATTCTTCGTGTTTAGGGGCGTGATTTTCGAGATACCTTAAGATCTCGTTATAAAAGCACAAACATTTCATTAAAGCAGTTTGCTGTGAGTTTCTTCGTAAAACTCGCCCTCTCGTGGACCGTGTCTAAAACTGTCACATTTAAATCGCCGACAGAGATTTCACCACGTTGTTTTTACCGACAGCATCGACACCAGGCTTAATCTATGTACATCAGACTTGAGTTATGTGCACCAGACTTGATCTATCTACACCAGACTTAATCTATATATACCAGACTTTATCTGTCTACATCAGACTTGGTCTACACCAGACTTAATCTACACCAAACTTGATCTATGTACATCTGACTTGATCTACGCCAGACCTGATTTAGACTTGCTCTGCACCAACCTTGTTCTATATACACTGGACTTGATTCATCTACACAATACTTGATCTATTTACATCCGACTCGATCAACCCCAAACTTGATTTACATCATATTTGATTTACATTAGTCTTAATCTATTTACACTAGACTTGATTTAACTACACAATACTTGATCTACTTACATCAGATTCAATCCACCTTAAATTTGATTTACATCATATTTGATCTACATCAGTCTTGATCTATTTACACCGGACTTAATCTACCCTAGACTTAATCTATCTACACTATACTTGATCTTTCTGCATCATACTTGATTTACCCCATACTAAACTACACTGGACTTGATCTACACTGGACTTGTTCTATACTAATCTTGATCTGCATTGGACTTGCTCTACACTAAACTTGATCTACACTAAACTTGATTTACCACATACGTAAACTACACTAGACTTGATCTACACTGGACTTGTTCTATACTAAACTTGATCTACATTGGACTTGATCTACACTAAACTTGATTTACCCCATACTTAAACTACACTAGACTTGATCTACACTGGACTTGTTCTATACTAAACTTGATCTACATTGGACTTGATCTACACTAAACTTGATCTACACTAAACTTGATTTACCCCATACTTAAACTACACTAGACTTGATCTACACTGGACTTGTTCTAGACTAAACTTGATCTACACTAAACTTGATTTACCCCATACTTAATCTACACTGGACTTGATCTACACTGGACTTGATCCACACTGGACTTGATCTATACTGAACTTGATCTACACTGGATTTGATCTACACTGGACGTGATCTACACTAGACTTGACTACATTACATTTACATTGATCTTTCTGCACCATACTAGATTTACTCCAGACTTAATCTACATCTGATTTGATCTTCACCAGGCCGTACAAGATTTCATCGTTGACAACATTTGACCGATAGCAGCTTTAACCGACGGCAGTGCTAATCGATAACGATAACGATCGAAATATTCTCTAGGTTGAGAAAGTTAGAACGTAGGCTGATATAATACTAAACCAAACTCGTAGTTTGCTCGAATTTGCTAGGAACAATTGGTTAAATTCTGTGTCGATCGTTCAATCGATCATACTTTCTGTCGGTTAAGAGACGATTTACATCAAAGCCTCGTCAAAGCTACGGTCAATTCACGATCAATCAAAATTTTAGCAAGGCATTCACACTAAACGATCAGGTACAACGAAACCCCGTTGCAATCTCGTTCATTCTTATTCGTTTACTTTATATCGACCCACAATTTTCCAGATGTATCGCAATGCTTTTTGTGACTGTAATCATATAATTCGCTGCAATTGTGTACAGATTCAGTTAAACTCTCCTCCTTGCTCTTTTTCGACTGTTGATTGCGATTTTGATCGCTAGGAAACCGATGCCACGGTTGAGAAATTCTCATTTAACTTGACCAAGCCATCTGTTATGAATGCTTTCATCGGATTACGTGTAAGCGATTTTCACCCTACTTTTCTCACCATACTATAATCGCTACTGTAAATCAAACTTTAACCAACGACAGTCTTAATCGATAGCGATAATAATCGAGAGGAAAATACATGTATATTCTGTACGGGGACAAAGCAGAGAATGCAGTCTCGTGTAATCCTCTAAATCAAAATTATACTCTGTTCGAGCTTGATGCAACCAATTGCTTAAATCCTGTGTAGGTCATTGTTGTTGTTGGTCATTGTAGTGTTAAAGCTGTTGTCGGTCAAAGTTATAGTCATCGATCAAGTCTGATATCTGTAAACTGTTCCCGGTAAAAACAGCGTCGGTGAAATGTACATCAGTGATTTCAATAGAACTGTATACAGGCGTACGAATTAATCTTGCTAGGAGTTTTAATTACATTCAATTCCACCGACATCTCCAGCACCAGCTGCGAGGACCATCGGAAATCTCTCTGACATGCTTCTTCAAGTACGTAGATGTATCTGCGGTCGACAGGTGGTGGAATCGATAGCTCGTAGAGGCTTCTGCCGTGGAGATTCACAATCACATATCGATGACGGCGTCCCTTTTAGCGACCAGTCAATACATCGGAAATAAATTGATAACAATAGTAGCACACCGGTGGCCTTTCTATCTATGGACACGTCTCAACTCTCTTTCTGCTTTATATCTCTGCTTCCTTTTTCACTAGTATCGGTTACTTGCCTCTTTGTTCATCCGTCCGCCTGCTCACCTTTCTCTTTCTCCGCTCTGCTCTCAAACTGCACTCCCTTTCCCCCTTTGAACTTGGCCATCGTCCTGAATCTCTCGCTTCGATTCTTGCTTTCTCAACCGTCTTGCCTCTCACACTCTCGTCATTCGCCATTCGATTTTCTCAATCTATATCGAGGAACAATGGGAATTGTGTCGTGTCGAAGTCCCCTGATAACTGTCGCTCTTTTTATTGCTGCGAAAATGGAGACTGCAGTTTAATCTTACTACAGTTCTCCAACTTTTATATCTCAATCTCGCTTTTGTTTTAACGAACAAGGGGATTTTTAATGTTTTAGGGAAAATACTGGTATCGAATTGAAGCGAGGAATCGCGCGCACTCACGCAGCTTCTTTCATATCTTTTGCTATTCACGAAATTTCTTGTCCATCAAAAGGACAGACCAGAGGAAGGTTAATACCGCTATAAGTTCGCTTCCATTTTCTAAAACAGGTTTTCCTGCTTTATCGTCCTTTGCAAATCGATTGAACGACTTATCTTACTAGTTTCGAAACTTTTGTGCTTTTATCAAGAAATTCGACATATGTGTATTTTCACGTTCTTCCGAACATCTAACAGGTGACACGTGTAGAAAGTTTTTCAAATTTAAGCAATTAATATAATGTAACATAATAATAATGATAATATAATTTCAATCATTTGAAACATCTTAAATCCGAACGAGACTGTACTAATTTTTCCTACATCATCATTGCTATATTTCACGTACACACTAATAAATAATTCTTTTAATAGACACTCATTGTGTTCGTTTTTCTCGTTTCGTTGTCGTTGAATAATACAATTATAAACGATATTTGTCAGGTAAGTGTTCACTGCAGCTAAGGTAATTACAGTTCTATGATAAAAATAGAATTATTATATAATCTAACATTATCGAATAGTATTTATGGGAAATAACTCGCGTGATAATTCCTAATTTCGTAATCTCCAAAATTAATAGATTTTAGTAAGGCACGAACAATGTTCTAATTATTTTGTTCTGGAAACCGTTAATTAGAGCATTGAACTTTGAAATTGGGTAAGAGATATCATGTGCCAACAATCGCTTCATTACCATACATGCCTATTTCTAAACCACAATGCGCTTCATTGGGCGCGATACATTGCCACGTTACAAATATCTCGTTTACGTTCATGGCGATAATTTTATAATTATTGGTTTCTGAATCAGCGATTCTACAACATATGCGATTTATATGACAGCATTGTTAGAAATGGCAAATTGGTGTAATAGAAATTATTATCGATCGAATGGCATCATTCAACAAATACATACACCTACGTAGAACGTATTCGACAGAAAGAAATTATTTATATGAGATTATTTATATTTATATGAGAAGTTTTCGCGAGAAGTTATGTATATACCGACGTATGTGTATCATCGAGTGTTTTAACAAAGCCTTGCAGCAGTTCCATCACTGTCCATTTTTCTTCAAAATATATTTTCAGATTGCGGTCGAACGTCACTTGCAATAGCAATCTCTGACGTACTATATCGACAGCATTTTATTTATTTCACTTTCCTTACAGATAAAATGTATTGTAGTCAAAAGTAACTACGATTAACTTTTTCACTCTCCATGTATTTTTACAAGGTTTGATTAATTAATTAACGAATGAAAAGTATATCTATTTTAGATAAAACTAGGCTGAAATTTTAACAAATTGTCTTCCCCATACAACCCCTTGAATAAATATATAAATATGAAATATCAGAATCATATTTTATAAGATAAAAATATACAGAGCATAATATATATTCAAACAAGGATATTTATTAATAATTGATAAAAAATAGTCTTTTTCAAATACTAAAATAAATTCTAGAGTCATTAAGAAAATAAAATCTAAAGAAAAGATATGTATAAGAATGTATTTATTTGCAATAAGAATTAGCGTTTAATGTTTGATATTACTTTGTCAAAATTCCAACTATGTTCGAATAAAAAATAAATTCTTTTAACAGATACTCATTGTGTTACCAGGTATTAATTAACGAATGAAAAATATATCTATTTTAGATAAAACTAAGCTGCAATTTTAACAAATTGTCTTCCCCATACAACCCCTTGAATAAATATATAAATATGAAATATCAGAATCATAATTTATAAGATAAAAATATACAGAGCATAATATATATTCAAACAAGGATATTTATTAATAATTGATAAAAAATAGTCTTTTTCAAATACTAAAAAAATTCTGGAGTCGTTAAGAAAACAAAATCTAAAGAAAAGATACGTATAAGAGTGTATTTATTTGCAATAAGAATTAGCGTTTAATGTTTGATATTACTTTACTGTGGGAAATGTACTTGTCAAAATTCCAACTATGTTCGAATAAAAAATAAATTCGTCCCTGACTTTTATCTCTGATAACCTACTTACACGCAGTTGGCAATAAATTTGGCTAGAGTGCATGCAAAATTTACCAACACGTTATTTTATCGATCTCTTCACACCTCGACTACATTTACAGGTTTCCAAGAACGCCTTTAGAGAAAAAGTTGACGAGCTCGTGCGTTTTTATGGGTTGACTGTAAAAAATCTCGTTTCGGGATATGAAATTGGTGTTTCATAATTCACAGAGTGAAAATTTCGATTCAGCTATCTTTACATGATTCAAGGCAATTTTATTTGAATAAATATTTTTTAAATCTTGATTTAATAGACACTTTTTTTTTGTTTTAAATTATCTGACGCTATTTTTTATCGCAAATATATTTTGGTAATAGAATAGTAAAGTTTTCTATAGAAAATTACACAATTATTATACAGGCTGGTTCACCTTAATGTTTCAGATCGTGTCGAAGAAAAAAGATTATGTTTGGGGAAAAAATAAACATTTTGCATTTGTACGATTACATTTTTCTAAGCTGGTCAGTGGTTGTGCGTGTAAAAATAATTAAATCGTGATTTCCTTGATTGCTACGAATTTCCTTTCCAACCCGTAAAATTCTATCGATAGGAACGTTACTGAATCGTCAAATTTATTAAACCTTGTGTAACAATCGCACCGACATAATATTTAACAAGTATACACAGAATAACTCTTGAAACAAATATTTATCTAGAGAAATACGATTCATTCAACATGTTAAATTATAACAGTTTATACGTAGGTCTGTAATTAAACGGAACCTCATTGAAATTCAGAAATAAATCTCTTAATTCCCACGAAAGAGAAAATATTTCTGTCTATCGTCGCTTCTTGTAATTTTCCGCCACTTCGATCGATTATTTTGTTATGTGGCATCTGAATATTCATACAGTGCTTTGTTATTCGATAATTTTGTATCTATTTTACAATTAGTTTGCTCGCAATTACGTTAAGATGTAATTACTTGTTTCGGTGTGCGTTCCTGAATAATTCCCGTGGGTTGTAAATATATTGTAGAAAATTGGAATAACAAACAGTAACTCACAGCAAGAAACATAGGAAAACACGTGTAGAATTAGTAAATATTCATTCAGGTGAAACAAATAAATACGCGTTTGACCACGTGGATGTTTATGATCTACCGAGGTAAGTCGATGGGCCAGCTATTTCCCTCATCATCAGACTACGAAAATGAAACTTAAATTTATGTGTTTGCGGCAACATTCTGCAGTCAGGTCAAAGAAACCGGGAGTGTCCTTGTTTTCGCGAGTGAAATCGATAAAACCTCTTGCACGTTCAAGCAATTAACTACGTCGCTACTTCCGCAATACATTACACGCTTTGTTTTCATTTTTAACAAAAGCATGCAGGTACTTAATGCTCGCTAACGCTGTAATACGATAATTTTCTTTCCTGTAAACGTATTTTAGTAAGTACATATGTACGCAGACAATTGGAATTTACAAAATATTAAAAAAAGAAGAAATGAAAATAGATCACTCATTTACATTAAATGTTCTAAGACATAGGATAAACATAATTGTAGAATTTAGTTAATTAATTAATTTAATAGACAGTGAACCTAAAACAGACAGTTGTTGCAAATTTTCTTCGTTTAGGCGATTTCTTTTTTTTTTTTTTTTGCTTTGTATAGGATCTTGCACTTTGGAGAGTTCAGACGAAACGGATGTCGCACGTTTAGCGTTAAATGTTTCTTGGGTAGTTTGCCCAGATGTGAATTATTCGATACACTAGAAAATTCGATTGGAGAATTGCGATATTTATGAGTTAGGTATCCATACTGAAATATGTATATCATCGCATCGAATATCGATAGAAAATATTGATATTTGAATTGAAAAGTATGGATATTCGAGACATCGTCTATCGCTGATGAATAAAATGTGTAGAAAAAGCTACAACATATCTGTTACGCTTTATTTTCAAACTTGTCTCAATCCAAACTTAATCGTCATTTAGAAAACAATAAGAAATAGACAAATAAGTAAATAAATGTAAATAAAACATCAGCAACAGGTATACATATCGCAGCATATGAAATGTTGTTTGTTCAGCTAATTCAGCAAAAGATTGCAAAAGATCATACACGCGATTAAATTATATCAATACCTCAGCCATTTACATCTTTTTGTAATTTTAAAGCGTATATTTCTTTTAATACATTTATTTATCATTCCGTTCTCCATGCAATACTAATATTATTAATTATATTAATTATTATTCAATCAGGTATATTCATACATGTCACTTACCTGTTATTAAATACAATTATTAAAAATACTACAGAGGTCTTTGAACTTAGATTGCAGAACATTTAACCTTAAGGCGTATATAATATGAAAATAACTGTAAGTAGCTAAATTTGTATTTTTACATTACGTTGGAATTGCAAGGAAACGTTGCCTCTGTTACCGCATAGAAATTTTTGCAAAAGCTAAAAGACGAGACCGTATGATGTTAAAAAGAGAAAATTGAAGTGCAATCGTTAAAGGCAAATGTATGAATGCTTTCTAAACGCGGTAGCGTAGTTGCTGGGCAAAGAGAATCTCTGATTGGATCTCCCACGAAGAAATTCCCAGGGAAGTTTCGTCCGCGGGCCCCTGCGGCATAATTGGCCACTAATTAATGGCCGCAGGGCAATCGAATTTCCAGCAACTTTCTCCCTTCGCGGGAACCCCGAGCACAGGAGTAAGCGATATGACTGCGTCGTTTTCCCTTCAAAGATTAAATTATGCTTCCAGAAAATGAAGTCTTGCTGGAATAATCTATTACATATTTTTTTCCTCCATATCTCATATAATTTCATATAACTATATCCGTCGATATACTCAACTTTCTAATTAATAATCGTGCAAAGCATAGTAAATATTGGATATCGTTTTCTTAGGTATGTAAATATAAACGATCGAAGCGTTCAGTTGGGAAATACTTTCGCACGCGGCTTACTCACTAGACTTGGCTCTGTCCGATTACTATTTATTTGCATCGATGGGACACGCACTTTCCGACCAGCACTTCACTTCTTACGAAAATGTACGAAAATGGCTCGATATCTGGTTTGCCTCAAAAGAGAGACAGTTTTTTTGGCGTGGCATCCACCAATTGCCAGACAGATGGGAAAAATGTATAGCTAGCGATGGGCAATACTTCGAATAAAATATTTTTAATCATTTTCATACAATAAACGTGTATTTTCTATATAAAAATTCCGGTTTCATACTTACAGACCTGATACAATGTTGACCATTCGTTCGTTTATTCGCAATGTATTTATTAGAATTATTATCGATAAGGTATTTTATAGGACAGAAATCGTTAATTTAATTTTATCCTTTTCAACTTAGTATTTGTTAAATCACGTAATATTTCATGGTACTATCTTTCCGTTTGTGTTGTAACAAATGGAAATTGGTTTGGACACTGAGTTTTCGAGTGATGGTCGACACAGACGATACGGACGAAACAATAAAACACGTTTGAATTCATTCGCGTTTAAGCTTATTTATGCTGTTGCTCGATTGCGCGAGTGGGATTGATGAAACAATTCTTTCTCCTGCTGTTTCATCGTTAATAATTATAATGTAATCCTGATAAATTGGATCGATCGAAAAATTATAAAATATAACGTGGTGAAAGAAATTGTTGAAATCGTGTAACACTTGTATAAGATTTTTGTTCTGATTGACTTTGCTAGTAGTCATTAGGAACTATAAACTAAAATTTTTATTAAATACTAGGTTTATTGTGAAGCGTCATAAAATAACTATAACATTATACATAACTTATTCCTACGTTAAAGAAGAATTGCCTCCATTTACTTTACATACTATACAAATCTTTGACCAATTTTAGATATTAAAATATTCGCGTTTTTAATACAAATGGTAATTATTACACGTAGGAAAGTATCAATAGATTATATATTAAATTATAGTATGTATCTTCGTTTAACATAACGTAGTTTGACGAATATGATTGTTACAAGTCGTTTAACTTTTTACGATGATTCCTATCAATTTTTTCTAATTACTGGTACAATCTTTTTTGTTATTCCAATGCGTCTTTTGTGCACAGATGCTCACATAATAATTTGTTATTTTTTCTCATTGATTTCTCCACTTAAACTTCCACGATAATTATTATTATTATTAAAAATATGAAAAGGAATTTGATCGAACTGTGCTTGAGAAAATTAAATAGAAAATTTGTCGTTACGATTGATTGTAATATGGAGATCGGTCACTCTATACGCTTTGATAAAATAAATATTACGATCGCGAAGTCCTTTTCATATTTTTATGAAAGTTTAAGTGGATCCGTTTGAAATTTTGAAACGGTGTCGCAAAAGTCCAGACAATGAATACGACAGAGATTACCAGACTCGCAACAAGATACAGAGTAAGAATAGAAACACACCCAAACCAGGTGGCAGCTGAAACGTGCAACACAACAAACATCGCAAGGAGACTAAACAGAAAACACCCAATAGACCTCATAAAAGGTATAACTTAGAAAACACGAAGCTGGCACCCCGCTGGGAGTAGCCACCCACATGCTATATTTATTTTATTTTATTTTTTTATTTACCAATGAGATATAACACTTTACCAAATGTCCTTCAGGACAAATTGTAAAAACCAAAATAAAATAAAAAAAAAAAAATACGACAGTTTCACTGTACGAACATTTTATGAAGTACAAATATTTATAGCATAACATGGATTGATAACACTGATCTATAACCCGACAATTCTATAAGGTACAGTAAAGGGAAAGGAAAAGATCTCGCTTATGTAGCACGATTTTCATAAAATATGTACACGCATGTATCGTAAAATCTGCCAAGACGTAAGAATCGAGCGAAGCACCTAAAGGTGGATGCTTTCTTCTGTCCGCTTGTTACCAGGAAATACGTTCCAATTTTTACTATATACCGGTTGACTAGATCTATCTGTAGCGTTTCTAAGTTTCTCGTATCCCTGCGACTGCTTCGTCCTCCGGGGATGTTCCCTTTTTCACGCGAGATCGTGAAATCCCGCCCAATTCCCGAGAACAATTTTCTGCCTCGATATGTTCTCGTATACAAGACACGTGTGCTCTCTTTTACATGTGAACTCGATGTCTACCAGAGGCTGGGTAAACGTATGCGCGTGAACATGTTTGTCCGCGTCAACGGCAGTGGAACGTAAGAAAGATTGCGTCGATAGGCAACGTGTTATCCCGATAAATCACATGGATATACGGTATCCAGTTCTTCCAGCGGGTTTCATCTGGTCGCAAACATCATGCAAATTAGATTTACTTTTACGACCAAATTACGTTAGATACTTGGGTATACTTGTGATTAGATTGCGGCTATTTGCGCAAATTCACATTTTTATGAACGCAACGAGGCAAATATAGAATCTAAATAGGCTTCTATTTTATTCTTTCTATTTTGCAACTAACATCTCACTTGGAATATTTTGTATATTTTAATACATTACATTATACGTTCTACGCATTTTTGCGTATTTAACGCTAGAACTACCGATAGCTAACACGAAGCTATTTCTACCAAAACCAATCAAAATGAGTGGTCTTTAAAAAATACCTAATGATAGAATGTTTTTATATTTATTGATTTATTATTTTCTTACAGAAGCAATTCCATGTTATGTAGTAGATTTTTGGTGTTATTAATCCATCTGGAATCCCTAAACGAGGGTTGACTCATTTATAAAATTGTAGAACCAATGATTTTGACTGGTGTGGCATTTCTAGTGTTAGCATCTAGCGATCTAGCGATCGATCCGGAATTTTTCTGATAACTGATATCATCATATCGAATGATGCGCAGAAAAATTCTCAAAACGTGTGGGAAGTTGTACAAAACGAGGAAACTGGTTAATTGGGGTTCAATAAATAAATTGCAACACCCTTTTACACTTTGACAAGCACCGGTCATTTTTACTAGTATTGGTATAAGTAGCCTTGATGCAAAATTATTTCGAAATTGAATACATAAAAAACAAAATAAAATTCATTATATTGTTCTGTTAGTTATCCGTGCGAAAATCATTACATCATTGCGAAAAGAAAATAACATGAAGTAGGAATTTTAAAATAAAATTGTAACATCAGTCAATTTAACTGGTGTGGTAGTTCTAATGTTAAATTCCATACAAATACGTAGATATTCGCAGCCTATTTATGATTCAAAGTATAACGAAACGTTCCTGGTAAAATTGAATTTTTCAGAGAATCGAATAATTCTTTTTTTTTTTGCAATTATTCAACAACCAGTTTTGCGGGTTGTTAGCGAGTCAAGGGGGCGATTTAAAGTTTATCGTACAGTTTGGCAAGTGTAGTAGTAGTGTAGTAGGTTTTGCGACGGTTCATTCTAAAATACGAATAATTTTGTTGTCATAAAAGAGAAAGTAACTTATTCCCTGAACTGTTTTGCGAATATTGATATTATACGCACGTGAGAACGAAAATTTTTGAATAAAACGTAACATTTTCTTTCAGTCTCTATTCTTATTCTCCAACGTATCTTACAAGGAACCGCCACTAAATCATTATCATATTACCATATTAGATTTTATTTTAAAGTTGTCAGTATTTGACGTTCCATGAATCGATGTTCTACTGAACCAATTTAAGTACTTAAATTGTACGCTTTGAATTCAATTAATATAATTACAATTAAAATAAATCAAAATAAATACAATTTTAATTTAATTAATTTAAATAACTAAAGTGTACACTTTTAATTCTATTAATAAGGGACGTTTCATAGTAACAATTTCAGTATACTGTAAACATCGTTAATAATCGATATGCGATAGATTGACAATTACAGTATATTTATATAACTGATATATAATATATAACTGTAGAGAGAGGGTTTAATGATATCAAAGAAAGCGAATGACGTTCATTTACTTAGCTATTTATATTATTTTGACATTTGCTCGCCGACTGACTGAAACCGATCGTCGCAATGATTCGATGACGGGGAATGTTTAGATGATCGACGCTCAGTCCGACGCGACATCGAAGGTTGACGCAAGTCTCCGAGAAAGGTTTCCACGTTTTATCTCCTACATAACTATTACGATAAAATAATATAACAATTGGATATACAGGGTGAATTATTAGTACTCACAAGCTGATAGATAATATGTTAATAATTTTTATTTGTCGTAGTATTTAAAAGCCGAATATAATAAGTACAAGACACGATAAACATAACTGCGGATATACAAAAAAATTATAGGATAAAGAGAATAATCCAAATTTTTGTGGAAGATTACACCTTTGAGTGTATTTTACCTTTATCGTCATAAATTCTATTCGTAATTGAATATTGCGAGAAAATAACAAAACGAGAAAAGATTTAATTAGTCCATGACACGTCTTTTACCTAGCTTACATTATTTATTTTAATTCTACAAAGTAGAAACAATACCAAGTATCGAACAATTAAATGGCTCGGTGTAGCCTTCGTTGCTTTTAATTAATAAATAATAAACTTTAAAATACCCATATTTACCGGTGTGTACTAAACAAAATTACAAGTTACTTCGGCCTAAATTTTATTTTACTAATATTTATTTTCCAGGTTCATGTAAACGTATTTCTTAAAGGTGGCAAAATTAATAAATGGCTGGGTACGTTGCTTGAAAATAATTTTTTATCGCGATGTTTAATTTAAATTCTTAAAACTATCGAACGTTATTCAAAAGACGTTGTTTTCTTCTAAATCTAATGTGCTTTTTAAAGAGAAACAATAATATGGTTATATTTTTTGTGTTGGCTGTTTCAAGTCATGGTACGACTACAAACTGCGATGGGAGCCGAAGGAGTACGGTGGTGTTCACATGTTGCATGTACCATCCGACCACATATGGCGGCCCGACATAGTCCTCTACAACAAGTGAGTCTGTCTGCTGTTTCTTTGTTCCATATTCTAATTACATCTTCTATAGTTTCACATTACATACTCTATACATATAGTAGTGGCACAGCATGCTGCCGAGAGATTGAAATCGATTGGGTGTTCATTTCTTCGACAAATCGACGCGTCATGATCAAAATTCCGAAATTTCCTGGCAAAACGAAGCACCGAGACCGGACAAGATCGAAAGAAGATCTTTTGTTATTGTAAAACGTGTGCTATTTCCAGCCTCGTAAAGAACGAACAGGAAGAAGATGAGAGTTTCTAATTATTCGACCTGAAGTCATCTTTTAATTAATATTTACCTAACATTTGTTCGCAATGTAACGAGATACGAAATGAATTTAACTCGATGGAAATTTCTCATCTCGCAAAGGACGAACATCAAACTCAAGAGATCAAAAGTTTCTGCAAAAAGATATTAACCGGCTAATACAGTGTACACTGTACACGTTCGTGCACACGTCAGATTATGACAAATTAACGAAAGGAGAAATGAGCGTCCACTCGACTTAACAAGAGAGGTACCATCGTCGTGCATATTGCATTTCAAAGTAGTACAGTCTATTTGATGTCGGAGTGCATCTCATATCGCGACGTTGCTCCGAAAGTTACGGAAAAATGTGAGGTATCGTCGACTCGAAGATTTTCAAATTTAACCTCGAACTTTCCAGCGTGAACGACGAATGAGATTCATCAACGATTCTCATCTTATTTCGGCGTTACTGTTACGTATCCGATGTTCGCCAGAGTTGCTGGTGTTCGTTTACTTAGAACCGAGAGAACCAAATATTACGATGTGCAAAATAAAAAAATACCTTTGACCGAATCGAATCTCGTTGATATCCGTATTATTCGTGTTTGCTCGCAGTGCATCGATAACGAAATTGCGGCATTAATACGCTTGATCGAAAGCTTATTTATATGAAATGCTGTTGCACGAAATGTCGCTGAGCATTCGTTGTTTCAGTTGTCTGAACATTTTACTAAAAAAAAAAAAAAAAAAAAAATAGGTTCTATCTTTCAAACTATGGGTAATTTTAAAGCAACATCGGTAGATAACATTCGATACTATTCTTTAAGTTATTTAGTCATGATCGATTCATAGAAACCAGAAGTACAAAAATTTAATGCCTTTTCGGTTTTCTAAAGATTTTCCGAAAATGTCCGTGATTCGATTCGCCTGAAATCTTGAAAGTAGATTCTTCGTAGACGAAAACAGTGTTTGAGAGAAGGACTTGGCGATTCGAAAGTTAAGTCATTTTTTTAAGTCATTTTTCTAAACGTAACATCCTTTTATTTCCATTTCGTTCTTTTCTTATGTTTTGTATACCATTTTTCACACTCGATTGTTGTTTCGTGATCAGGAAATCTTGGTAGGAGAAAATGAATCTATTCGATTGATGATATTGGTTTTTAGGGACAGTCGTGTGGCTGTTGCATTTGCGCCAACTTTTCGTAGACATTGCAGTCTTCTTCTTCGGGGCAGCCCTGAAGCTGAAAGTTTCCCACTGTCTTCATTTATACTGCGCGATGTTGCAGTCGACTGATCAAACTGATGACTAGGTTTGCCCTGAAGAAGTAGACTGCAATATCTACGAAACGTTGACGCGAGATTCAAGTGCAACAGCTAAACGACTGTTCCCGAAAAAACAGTATCGCGACGTCTCACCATAGTGAAAGTTAGAAATCTCAAATTTTAGAAATAGTTGCCAAACAATTTTTAGATTCGTACTTGGTGTTTGTTATGGACCAATCAACTCTGAAAATATCATGCATTTGTGACTTACAGTTATCCAAAAAATTGATCGCACGTACTCAGATTTCAAACGAAATTATCTTCACAGGGAACTAACAAAAATACGAACACTCAAATTATCTATCGAAACACCTATTGTACCATCTGTATCCGGAAATTGAAAAGAGAAATGTGAACAGGTCCAGAACAGGTTTTGAACAACACTTCTTCGCTTGTATCGTAATAAACGAGAGGCGGTTTGGCCTACGTTCAATTTTTTGAGTCAATGTATATCAGAAACATATCGCAACATCGCACACCGAAAAGCATAGGAAAACTGAAGAAACGTTAAGAAAGAGTCTGAACCTTCGAGTTGCCTAAAATCCTCTCTTTTTATCTAAAAGGAACCCACTTTCGAAGCTTCGCGTAAATCGAAACACGGACGAATTCACTTTCGAATAAAGAGCCTGAACATCGAGGCAGCAAAAATGAATAAACGAAGCAGACAAATTAGACGAAATTAATTTATTGTGACGCGACTCTCGGGACGCACGCGCTATTGGAATTAACCGATGACAGAGCATATCTGTCAGACGCGTGAATCCATAAAGTTCTCATAGATATAGCGCTGTAGGGAAGGAACTGATTATCAGTGCAATATTGAAATACCCATATATATATATATATAGATCATTATTTTCCCATTATCGGGACATTTATGTAGCTCGAAAACGCCGCTATTATGCAGCTATCATCGCTACCAGGCACTGACCCGATAATACGGATATCGTAGATTCGCGCAATTCGTTCACGCCACTGGCCTGAATCCGTCTACTCTGTGAACGGATGTCTCTCGGCGAACACCAAAACGATCGGGAAAGAAAGAAAAACGAGGAACGATAAATAAATTGAAACGGAAGGTGAATTAAGCCAGCACTGGTTCAGCAGTTTCGCAGTTTTCTTGCGTCCTAGTCCAGCACATATTTGCGTAACTTTTGCCCTGTTCGCTGATAAACGAGCCAGAGCCCAAACGAGCTTGTTTCACTCCTTTTCCCTCGGTTTTTGGCTCGTGTTCGACACTCACGGCGAGCTCTCGATGTAGTTACCGGATAGATTATTATTCATATCGCATGAAACATGGGCGCTGCGGCGAATGTTCGTGTAAATGGTTCTTGACAAACGGGCCGAGGTCACGAGAGAAACGTTTCCGCTCGTTCGACGCCGCGGTCACTTCCGACACTGCCGCGGATCTCCTTTGATTATACGCCGCAACGTTTACGGTCTCCTCGAGATTCGAACGACTGCACATCTACGGCTAATCACTGATTTTTTTAAGCTGCTTCTGGATTCGCCGATCCTTGAGATTAACGCGACACGAGACGTTAACATTCATCGTGGTTTCGAAACCCGCGCCGAACGATCGATGTCGTAAAATATATGTCGAAGAAACAGTCACTTTTTGCGCGTCTATTTCTTATTCGTAGCGAGTACCGATTCGATCGAAATTACCACGATTAAACGCAACGGGCGTGTCGTAACTAATTTCAGTTTTGAATTCCATGTTGTTTTGCGTTGTATTAAGTGTTGGTTTAATAAGGTGGGTATATGAAATTAAAATTTCTACGATAATAAATGAGCAGGTGTTTGGTATTTTGGTATTTTAAACGAGGTTGGACCGTGTGGAAAATTAACGAATACGAAATGGGCCCTTATTTCGATCTGTTAATGAAGAAACGTTTTGAGAAACAGGAGCACATTCGATATTTCTGTGTTATGTGTATTAATAAAAAGTTTGTATATTTATCATTAGGAATATGTGAAGCAAAAATTATGAATATAAAGCTTGCTTTTCATTTTACGATAAATTATTTTAAAACGAAATAATGTATTGTTTAAACTGAATTCAATTTTAGACACATTTATTTATCATTCAGTATCAAACATACTTACTTTACTTACTATATGCTGAATTGCAAACGTACTTTGTATTTTTGTTACCTTCGATATTTAGCTTCTATGTTATAAGAATATGAAGCAGTTATATGTATATTACAATGTTTTAGTTGTAACGTATTATCGAAGCTACTGAGAAATATTACATTTTTATAATATTTCTGTAATGAATTTTTCATCGTTTATTGGTAGAATTGTACACCAGGCATGTTCTTGTGAAAAAATTTATTTCTAAGGAAGTTTCTTTTATAATAAGCATTTGTTTAAAAAAATGAAATTAACTAGTTCTTTTTACAACAGGAAAATTACGTAC
Organism: Bombus pascuorum; assembly: GCF_905332965.1. Taxonomy (NCBI): domain Eukaryota; kingdom Metazoa; phylum Arthropoda; class Insecta; order Hymenoptera; family Apidae; genus Bombus; species Bombus pascuorum. The sequence goes on from NC_083494.1 coordinate 2,183,130, forward strand.
TTGAAAGATCATGGTTGAGAATATATAAGAGATTCTATCAGTATTACAATGTCATCTATTTCCAATACTCTTTGTAATGTCATATGTTGTGAACATTTTCCAACTTTGGTCATTGACGTATTTTTGTGGATTTATTAAGCATTCAATTTATTGTAGTACGTATCAAGAATAATGACCTATGATTGAACGAAATATTGATTACAATATTAATTAATGCAGCTGTACAAATACTTCTATCCGGATAATCAACTAATTTAATTAACATTTCTCTGCATACTTACATTTATTACTGTAGATATCTGAGTATAATAAATAGATATGTATTCAGGTCAATAATATATTTATTCTTTCTATTAAACAACTCCTAATAGATTCTTGCAATTTGTGCTACAGGATATTTGCCAAGTTGTTTCAGCTGTTGAGAATATCGCGTGGTTGACAATCTCAATTGGTTTAGCACTATTACAAGAATATATTTATATTTGATCTTGCGTCAAAAGGATCTGAGTTGCTCTTTTTATCGTCTTTTAACTACACTGTCAGTGTTCAGTGTGTTGGCTAGCGCCTTTGGGTTGTTTATGACTCTTGACTTATATGTGCCGGATATTCGCTGAATTCTCTCCTTTATAGCGAAGATTTGAACATCTTCGCGTAGCTCTTTATTTCGTACGTACCAAAGTACGTCTATTGTTGTGTGAAGTACGATTGATCGCAAGGTTTCCACTTTGGCGATATGACTTTCTACCGCTGTGCTCATAATTGTTGGACACCATACGTTCACATTGGTTTCATTATGTCTTTACAGATTAGTAGCCTGTTTTCTATGTGTTGTTCCTGTGTACTTAGTTTGGAACGGCGGTTGGTTAACCAGTACATGCCTTTCACTATAATCCTCACTCGTTGTATTTTTTGATATGTAAGATTTTATAATATATAATTCTTTTTGTTTTATAATATATTTTAGTATTACATTATATTTATTATATTAATATAGAAGATATTTACGAATATTTCTAAAGGTTTTTAAAGGTATTTATATAATATATTAATATATTATATTAATATAGAAGATATTTTACAATATTTTATAACATGTTTTTATAATGTAAAAATATCATTTAATTGTACAGTTCAAACTGTACTATGAGTACTTTTGTCTATCGCTGTATTTTGCGGCGGGCTGTGCTTCCCTCCTTAAATTCCTTCCTCTGGCAGCAGATTCCCTTTACTAACTTGATTTCTCGCGGTTCCATTAGTCTCTCGCTTATTCCACCTTTTGCTCTGGACGACCTCCTCCTTATTTCTAACTTGCAGTTGTTTCGTCTCTGTTCCACTCACTTCTGCTCGAGTCGCTCTCGTTGCGTTCGTCCTTCTCTTCTCGTCTCTTTTTTTTTTGCTGTGACGTTCGTCGCCTACAAAGGCAGAGATTTATTGCGTCGCTGTGAAACGAGATTCATCGATTGATACCGGGTGAAAAAATGAATGGGAAACGCGAAAAGTGAAATCGTTAACTAGAACACCTGATAAATATCTAGACTTATTGGCCTGTAGAGGGTCGACGTGGTTAAAATCAAAGCAGCTTAAAAAGACAGCTAAGCCTTTCAAAAACGTGGAAATGGCAGAGTAAAAAAATATCGCAGAGGGATTGGAAATATCTCTTTTGCCTTTTGATTATATTTTTTTTAATCCAATATATAGTATTCTAGAGTATTAGATTACTTTAGTTACGAATATATATATATATATAATATAATATAATATATATATATTAAATTTTATATATATATAAAAATTAATATATAAATTAACGTTTATATATATATATAAATATATAAATATATATATATAAATATATATATTCTGTTTATATATATATATATATAAACAGAATGTTTGGATGTTAAAATGGAATTACATATCGATTGTTACATTTATTATATTTATTATATATCTCGAAAAATTATCTGAGAAAAAGACAAATTAAGAATTTTTTTCTACAATGCAATTTAATTCCTACCGCAAATATTAACTTCAATAAAATTTGTACCCGTACAGCGTGTATTTCGTGTGCGTAATTAATTAACATTAAACTTTTAAGATTACTGCATAACGAAAGGTTTTTCAGTGTAAATTAACGAAGCTGCCTTTTACGATAAACTTTTACGAAAAGAATACATGGTTTATATATTTATACTTAATATATTTATTTAATACATATTTCTAATGGTTATAAGATAGCATAGTTTTTGATGACGTTCGTCTTATCGTTATCCTTTTACATGAGAGAAGAAACTGATAAAGATGAACTATAGAGAAAAGATGAATGACAAAATATTACTGTGATTTATCATTTACTGTGGCTGTCATTTTGTACCATGAATGATCAAGTATAAGTATAGTATTCGTCATAATATGTCATAGCTTAAAATAATATATCAACATAATATACAGCTATTAAGATGATTAAGTAGCTGCTTAATTAACCAATTTTTCAGATCTTATGGTATTAAATAAGATACAAAATCAGATATAAAGAAACCTTTAGAAATATTCGTCATCTCTTATCTTCATCGATGAAATACTGCAAAAGCAGTTACAATATTTTATTGTATTTTTCAAGAAATTAAATACCACGCGAAAAATATTTTTAATTCTGTGTCGTTGGGTTACTATGTTAAAGTAATCATATCATGTAGGTGAAAGATAAATTAAATAAACTAGCATGCCTCGTGAATGGTCATTTAATCATATCCATCGTTATTCCTGTCAATTAAAAAATCCCACTGTCAAAAGAGGGACGTTTCTTCTTTAATCATTAATGAAAATTGATCATCGACCAATGTACAGATTAATATTTGAAACTCAAAATGTTTTGAAATAACGGACGCTGTGATTACATTACAGGAAAAAATAATCGGATTTTCCGGAAAAAAAATAGTACCGTTGGAAACGAAACAAATATGTATATTGTACATTGCAAAACGTTTATTTACAAGTCACCCATTGTATAAAAATAATATACTTCTCAGCATATCTGACCTGCAAGGGAATATCACCAAGCACAAATCGTCGATTTTAGCGAAACTTACGTACGACATAGTTCTGGAAAAAATATCTGACACGTATTTTTCTAGAAGCTGACATTCCTATCGAGGGGGTGCAAATGGCTCCCAAAGTTAGGGGTTGGAAACATACTTCACAGAATATGTCGGAAATTATGAGGTTCAGAATAATAGTTGAAGCGTAAAAATGCTGGTTCTTAAACGAGGAATTTAGCTACGTAAATGACATTTAAAGAGGATCATCCATTTAAAAAATATAATAAAAATTCGCGTATTTTTATCGATCTCTGTTTTAAAGTGTTGATCCACTTTCGTGAAAATTTACATCTGCAATATAAATTACAAACAATCCTAAAAAATATGGATAAATTAAATCTCTATTTTCAGTATTATAACAAAAATTACTCTTGTTATTGTCATTCGTTCTATATAGACGAAGTCGTATGAATGAAATAAATAAAAACTGTAAAATTTCTAACAATTTCTCATCTTCTACGCGATCATGACACACCATGTTGCATCATTTGTTCCCTCGTCAAGATCCACGAACGAAGAACACAATTTAAGGGATTCGCGAGCAACATCCGTTTCTTGACGCAATAAAATAAATAAAGCAGCAGCGTAATTGCTGTTATATGGAAAACGCAAGTTCTCATTTCCGAAAATCACGGAGCTGCGAAGTTCAAAGGCGCGACTCCGCTTTAATTAAAGCGTAAAGACAGCGGGGAATCGCGTTTGTTCACGATGGATGCGCAACTATGTAAAACACATTCTGCACGAAACCTGTAGCACTTGCCTGTACGAACGGTGGCATAAAGACTCGACCAATCTGTCCTAACAGGTCGCCTCCTGAAATCGATGTTCCGTTAAATGGAATAGCAGCTCGAGAAGCATTCGTAAAGGTTGCTCGTATATGCATGGCTGATACGGTGAACCGTATCAGAAAACATCGGTGCCTATCAGTGCTATACCAAACGTGTGGCAAGCTAAACCACCGTGTATTAACGTAATTTAATTCGCTGGTGTAACGCGAGTTATGCACATCACCGCGTACATATTGATACCGTTCGTACATTGTATATTTTTGAATATATTCTAATTTGCATAATGTATAAATTCATGTATAAAGGTAACAAATTATAATTTGTATAATCCAGAATCGTTCGTTGTGCATTGAGATTGTAAATTTGAAATTCATCGAGCGAATACACGCGCATGCAGTAAGAGAGAAAGATATTCGTACAGTTGGTTTAGTGCGGAAATAAAGAAAAAGATAATATGTTACACTAGATATGTTCAAATATAATGTATCGCTGTAAGTATACACTGGCTCACGAAAGTATTTGAACACTTATCACGGAAAACCTTATGTTCATATTGTGTTTGGTATATAAAACATTTTGAAAATTGCTTAGCACTGTGATGAGACACGACCATCATTGCTATATTGGTTAAATTCGAAACAAATCTGGAAGTTTATACAGAAATTACAAGATATTCACTGTAAATATATATTTGGTATAAAAGCTAGTATGCGCGAGTTATAAAACATTTCGCAAATTCCTTAGTACTATGATGAGATACTACAAATTTGAAACAAATCTGCCAGTTTATATTATAGAAATTACAAGATACTGCAAACATATATTTTTAACATTTTAAACATATAATAAGTGTTAAAAATAGTCCCACTGGATATATGTATCGAGGCTTGTTAATATATGGAAAATTAGCTGTTCGAATACTTTGATGACCTGCATAAAATATATAGAATACTTGCACTAAATGTGTTGTTGCTTCTATGTTCATTTTCATATTTGTTCGAAACTTTACCAATATAATGGCCATAGTCAAGCCTCGTAACAACGCTAATGAAATTTCAAAATGTTTTATATGACATAATATATTCGCAAAAGGTGTTAACTGAAAACATAATTCACGTGAATTGGTATTGTCGTGCAATATTAAATTGCCTTTGAACACATTGTCTTCGTCGAGTCACATTCTACCACACTAGCAGGAATTATAGTAGCCATTCAATAAAGCCAAACTGTAGTCTCGTAACAAAGTCTGGTGTTTGAAACTTGACTTTAGTTTCAATTTCGCTACCTGACAATGAGAATTATTAGATGTCAGTTACGTATAATATTTCAATTATATCATCCGAGACAATATTACAACGGTGAATAACTCTTCCTTACGTTGATACGAAGAAAATAGTCGGGTAATACATTAAACATTAACAGCATTTCATAGTCTTTAGTTCATTCGATATATCAAAAATATAAAGATCGCTATTGTAAAAATATTTTGTAAGAATTAGTAATTAATGAAATGATACGTCAGAGATATCTTTTATCAGCACGATGCGTCGACCGTGTGAAAAATATTTTCTCAACACTGTGCTTCTTTTATTTGTGTTTCCATTGTTTGTTTCGTTCCAATAAATCGAAGTTTTGAAAAGCGCAATATTTCTCAGACGATAGAAGAATATTATAAAAGCAATAAATTCTAACTGCCTTCTTTCAAAATTCCCCGCTTGTCTGATACATATTTCTCACTTTTTTATATCAATTTCGTTCAAGCTTCTGTCAGGAATCATTTCGTTCCATCTTCTTCTTTTTTACTTGTTTGTGTTTTTATTTTGTCACACTTATTTTATTTTTCATTTATTATATTGACTAATCGTTTAAGGTAGATAGATTTTGCTTTGTTTACTGGACTAAATTTGCCAACAAATAACAATTAAATTTTAATTATGGTATAATAGTAATACATTGTATAGGGAGGATTATTACAGTGGAAGATAATTTGACATTTGCAGTTTCATTGCGACAGTTGCGATGATAGATATAGTTGATATTCATTAACAGTATCGATATACTAAATTTAATTATCAGTATCCATGATGCATTTATTGTTATATACATATAATGTAATTCTATGGCAAGGACAAATAGCGAGAATTTCATGAATTTAATATATGATTATAACTGTCTAATAGAGAGAGAGAGATATGCCAATGGAAATGTCCCATTAAAACAATATGATAAGCATCAGTAGTAGAGATAGATATATGAGCACTCGACAAGTAGAATACTGATTGTTAGGCCAGACGTATGACAGAGAGCAAGAAGCAATTACGATATGTCAGTTTCGAAAACGTAGAGCTCGCTCTCTGCAGTTATATTAAGCGTAAGAGGTTATCGTAAAATTTCATGTTTTTTATAAATAAACACATGTACATGTTATTGTAAATATAACGTTAAGCATAATTTATAAGATCGTATAAATTTCAAAAACGTAATAGGTAAGTTGCTACTAATATCGTATTTAAAAAATTAGTTGAACAGTTAAAAAAAATAGAAAATTGTTAAGGACAAGAATTAAAAACCTAAGCTTTTTATAGGATATTTAAAAATAAACTTACTAGCTGGTGTTATAGTAAGAAAAAAATTAAATAAAAATGTTGAATATGATATTTAATATCGTTTACTGTGAATTCAACTTTTGCAAATTATGCAAATTCGTTGCCAATATTGGAGCAATGAAATTAATTGGTGTGTAATATTGAATAGCATTGCAGAATTAAATATGTAATATTATTATTGGCATTCAAACAATGGATTCACATTCAGTTCCATAATTAGTAACCTCTACCTCAAATATTTAGCTACAGTTGATGTAAAATATCGTATATTTCTAATTATTTATAATTAAAGTTGTAAATAGAAACCACAACAACTAAAAAGAAAATTGAACAGATAAAACACAGAAACTTTTCGCTTATCACGGATAAGCTCGAAAAATACAAGCTTACGTACTTCAAAGACAGAAATTTTTATTTTTTATTTCCATTTGGCTCAGTAATTTCGTTACTTGGATAAGTAATTACAAAATGAATCTCATCCAGGCTATTCATTCTGTTGCTTGATAATCATCGTTGTCTTGTGACTTTATACAAGGAAGAAGTCGATCATCTTTAGACTGCAGATTTTTATGCGAATTTGTATTTTCATGAACTCAGTTAGAAGAATACAACCAAGATAAAAATTTGTTTTATCTATTAGGTATTATAAAAGGTATTGTATTTTGATTATTTTATATATATTTATATATATATGTGTATTATGTATGTTTGCATATTATTTGCAATCTATGCATTTTTGTATCTCGTAATTGCATAAATATAAAATTAATATAAATATAAAGTAAAATAAAATAATAAATATAACATAAATATATATGTATATATTTACATAATAATGATCGATTTCTATCCTATACAAAGTCACAAAGCAACAATGATTATCAAGCAACAGGAAGAGATTCATCTCGTAATTACTTATCCAATATATATGTCAACAGAAAGTAAAACAAGAATTACCCTATCCTGACAAATCTAAGTTCAAACATTTCAGAAATCTACAATGGGTATTATGAAGATTTAATGTCATATTTTCATGAATCATTTACATGAATCATAAGTAACGAGACTTATTATTTTCATTTACAAAAATTTAATTTAAATCTATTCCAAACAATACTCAGCACCTCAAAATGAATTTAAAATGCTGCTCAACATTTCTCAAAGGAATCAAGGCAGGTGCTGTAGATTTATTTATTTTCCTAGGCCCATAGAGTAACACGAACTTTCTCAATCATCGTTACGTTAAATATATTAAACCTGCTACGAAATTTATTATATAAATATATAAATATATAAATATATAAATATACAAATATATTAAATGTATAAATATATAAATATATAAATATACAAATATTTAAATATATAAATATACAAATATATTAAATGTATAAATATATAAATATATAAATATATAAATATATAAATATATAAATATATAAATATATAAATATATAAATATATAAATATACAAATATATTAAATGTATTAAACCTATTAAATTATTATGTTAAATAAAAAAAATCGAAACTCAGTCACAGCCATGGACAGTAATTAACGTGCTTAAAACAAAATGATGGACGTTGCGTTTGATGAAACGCTGTATAGGTAACCAGTTGGAAGATAGAGATGTAGTAGGACAGCATTATTACGTGGAGAGATCAACGAGGATGGAAGAGCACTCTGCCTCGCGACTAACCCGAGAATCCCTTGCCTCGGATTGACGGTACGTGCCGGTGCCAGGCGCACGTACGAAATGCGAGATAACACGCCCACGCATCGCCGACTGCATACGGAAATGCACACAGGTTCACTTGACCGCTCAAAGGTCATTCTGGAACGCTTATATATCGATTAAGGGCCAACTGACCTGAATATTCGACTGCATGGTCGCGTACCACTGAATCGCGTTCCAACGAATAATGTGCCACATTGATCATCGACGTCTTTGAATTCGTTGATTTACCACTCGACTTTGTTCCCGTTGATCCTATTTCTCCTTCATAAGAAACGAACAACTAGCAAATTAGAGAGGAAAATTGTTCTCTCACGGAATCAACGTTTTCTATGACGGTCGTAGAAACAGTCGTTTTTATTTTAGTGTTTGTCAAGAAAATGTGATGTTTAACATGTTCACGTCGGCGCAGCTATCTGTGTTTCTCGCCGTGGGGCGGCGCTCGTATTCATGTTTATAATAAGTTTATAATATAGAATTATTATATTTTTAAATAAATCCTACTTTTTCTCAATTAATATACGTTATACTTCTATTATTTAAATTTCCAATTATATGGCAATTTTTTCTAGTTACTAAACGAGCTACATTTTTCGTGGTACGCATCGTCTGATGGGAGACTTGAGCGTGGGCCACCGGTGGTACACGAACGTGTTAAGAAGCAGAGATTCGCTAGTTTCATAATCCCAACACGTTGCTTTTTAGTTTTATTTTAAAGGTAATTTACAGTTTGTTCGCGAGAACTCTCGATAAGTTGTTGTAGCGACTTGGAATGATAGTTTGTGGACCTATTGCCAGTAGTTTACGCCTCGGAGTTAAATGCGTTTGTTCTTAGATTATCGAGTGTCTTACGATCATAAGGATGTCATTAATCATAGGGATGTCTCTTGCTCTGTCTCCTCGGGATGAAAGCGAAATGTAAGTTGTTTTTGTTAGTAGATTTCAGTGGTTTCCTAACCTCTTTTTCTACCTCGCAGTATAACGTGTTATTATATTTTCAGCTGATTCTGCCACAAGATCTTTTCCGAGATCCTCGTTTCCAATGCGCCATAGATCATTAACCGAGCATTAACGCATTTAGTGATTGTAGAGTTTCTACTTTTCTAATGTTGCTCGTGGTTGCTACACCTCAAAGTTCGACCCCTTCCAGATACGTTTAATAAACGCATGTAGATGGGAGACGTTTGAGTAGGCGTTTTTCATTTCTCAAACGCCGAAGCTGAGCGAGAATTGTCGTTTGTCTGCATTGTCGTCGTGTTCGTTGTTCATTTAACAAATTTCTGGAGAAATATTTATAATTTGTACCTCGTTAAAGGAATTAACGTCGCTTTTAATAGAAGCATGCATATTTCACGTATTTCCTAAATAAATGCGCGGCCACCTAGGCTCGCTCCATTTCACAGTATATCGTAATGTTAAGCGAAGGTTGTGAAAGAGAAGATGCGAATCGATAAGAAACTGATCAGAAACTGAGTCCATCGGGAAATCCAACGGTTGTCCGCATTCGGGCCTGGACGGTAGATGCAATTTTGGAACATAGCGTCGTGGGAGTAAGCAAAATATAAAAGTGTCCTCCCACGTATGAGATACTTTTACACGTACTAAATGGTGCATTGAGAATCGTGTGTGGATGAATGGGAGTGGATTGCCTGTTATTTTGTTATAATTAAATTTATCTTCGCTTGCCACTAACAGTTGTAATAAATTATTATTATGGCCAAAATACTCTATTTTATTAGGTATCTTATTAAGATATTTCCTTTGCCATAAATTGACAAAAAAAGTTGACAAAGAACTTATTGGAGTGACGGAAAATATATTTTATTTCTCCTTTTCTCTTTCATATTACTAGTCAATGAGTATAATATTTACTCGAAAATATATAAAACATGTTTTTAATTTACATACTAGCGTATAGCTAATATATGTAAACATATTGTATAACAATAAAATATACAGAAGTACGATATCATATTGATAAATTTATAGGTGGCTTATCTCATAATATAATCGCGAAAACGTACACAAGGTGCGATCATTCGTTTTTCTTTATTCTGATAGTGAATTTTCTTATTAAAATAACATTTAATTTATTATAAATTTATTTAATATAATATTAAATAATATTTAATTTATATATACGCATATATTTAATGTGTCTATTAATATTTAATAATATTTTCTATTTATTTTACGTCTGTGAACTTGATTCTAACAATTAATCAAATTATTGTATAAATAAATTACAGTAGGTTTTATAGAAAATCAAAACGAAAATGTATTCTTATATTTGTTATATCTCATTTTTATATATATAAAATGTATAAATGTAAAAGGAATAAAATTTGCAATTTTGCAAAACACACGCGCATTAAAGAACGAGAGAAATATATCGTGCTACATTGCCTTGAATATTTTATTTATATATTTACGAGAAAAAAAAAATAATCCACTCTTCTACTTTGCTATTTTGGATTAAATATGAAATGACAAGATAAAATGAAATAGAAAATAAAAGAATAGAAAATGGAAATAAAAATAGAATTCCTTCGTCATTAAGATCCAAATAGTCTGTTAATTCGCTACATGTTTAATCGTGTCACTATTCATTACTTATAAATCGCAGGAAATATTCGTAATTTAAAAGTGCAATGCAATTTTTCCGATTGCTTCTACGTTTCTAGCGTATTATTCGCGTAGCAATGTCCGTAACACTTTTTTCATTTCAACGATACCAACGCGCCTTCCGCAGATATTTAATATTTGTTTCCGTGATAACTGACCTACTTTTTCCCATAGACACAGCAGCTTTCTTTAAGATTACTACCTCGTATCCGGACTTTTTACTTTTATTATGAATATGGGACTTTCGCGAATTTACCTGTTCGCGGAGACAGTCTTCGCCTCGAAACGCGGACACGCTTTATCCCGTTTATTAATTTTTCATGCGTCGCTGCCAGCAACATCGATTGTTCGACAAAAATAAGAAAAAGCAAACTCACTAGACCGATATACCTTTTAATTAAGATTTTCCTCTCCCACTTTTCCTTTTCCCTTTCGCTTCACGGCGACTGTTGGCCGACTCGGAAATGGAAGGCGCTCACACCGAAACCAACACCGAGATCGCTATAAGGATTTGCTTTTTTCCCCCCAAGTGCTTCCTGAATTCTGAAGAAGGCAATCGAGTTTCCCCGAGAACCTTCTTAGGCGCTTAACTTTAACTTAATCTTCTGCAGTTAATTCAAATCCTACGGGGATCCTCTTACTTCGGATAATCTTTGCCAGGACTAATAATAAGACCTTCGATCTATATAAATAATTGACTGGAAACATCATTCTTACGCAATTCTCGTAATTGCTGTTGCAGGAGATACATGATTCGTATTTTTCTGTTAACATGATATATCGGAATGAACATTTTTTTATTATATGAGAAACATTTAACAAGCCACAAAGTATTTACTAATAATTCGTTCACCATACTTCTACAAAATTTCGATGAATTAACATTGTCAACGAACTGGAACTTTAACAAACTCTCTGTTACCTTCGAAGGTAGTTTTTGGAAACCTACGATAAGTACTATGTATTTACTGTAATTTATTTAAATATTATTAATATTTATTTAATTGTTAGAATTTATATATTTATTTATTTAATTGTTAGAATCAAGTTTGCAGTTGTAAAATAAACAGGAAATATTATTAAACGTTAACAGACACATTAAATCTATGCACGTATACCTATCTAAATTTTGTGGTATATCGTAAATGATATGGATGTGATCAAGTAAACAAAGTTATATAAATAGAGGATGTTTAAAGCTGACTATAATAAAATTTGATATATGAAGGGAACGATAATAGACTTGTGGTTACTATGCAATAAGTATAGGTCTACGATCAATGTAATTATTAGGTTGTCCAAAAAGTACCTTTCTTTCGCAAACAGTACACCTTCGTACAAATGTGAAACCAAGTCTATGAAATGTCGCGGTGTTTATTTCAAGAGAACAAAATGGATCGTAATTCGACAAAATAATATAAAACAAAAAACGTTGTGCGTCTATTATTTCCTTATAAAACGAAAGAAACTTTTCGGATGACCTAGTATAATATATGTTTATAAATGATCAAAAAGTACACAAATTAGAAAAGATATAGTAATTTTTTAAAATAATAATATATTTTCCCTTTTTAACATTAATGACAGACGATGCGTTGTCCCTTTTTAAACGTAAGAAATACTTTGAAGACGTAATTAACGTTATAATAACACTTAATTCATTGAATTACAATAAATAATATTAACACTATACACATACACTAAACTTCCAATTGCTGTTAGATCGTACTTTAATGTTAATTGTCCTTTTATAGAAGATAATTGAAAAATGTTTAACGAAGCATTGGAACTGATAAAATTTATCAAAGAATTTAATCTTTCCGAAAAATTATAAAACTCAACCTACCATCGCAACTGAGTTATCAATAATCTATCGCAATAATCAGCGCGACTGTATGCAGTGAATAAAACACGAAGTCCATAAACTGTATTACATTAGTTTTAAAATCTGTAAAATAATATAAAACGAAAAATGTTGTGCATCCATTATTTTCATATAAAACGAAAGAAACTTTTCGGACAACCTAATATTAGCTGTTATGGCCTCGAAATATAAAATTTATTTATCTAATAGTTAACAACTTCGCAGTTGTTATGGAAAGTCTACAGGAGAGATTCTCGTGTAATAACAATGGAAGCAAATGATTTCTACGAATTTATTTACGAGACTAACTACCGGGTAGATGATACTGGACCTTTTTGGAATGTCTATAGATAATCTGGAAATACGAACATAATTTTTTTATTTCATTTCTTATTGTTCATTGCATATTGCAAGTGTTTCGACCATCTTTGACAATGTAACCATTGTTGGCGTACAGTATAGCATCTGTCACAATGATCGAATGAAAGCTAAGAAATTTTCTTAGGATAATTTACGCTGAGATTGTTTAAAAAGTTAATAAACAACCAGAGGAATTGAAATAAAATTACATTTGTACTTGAAGGTTATATTTACATTCCAAAAGAATGTACATTTACATATTTACATTCCTCTAGTCCCACATGACTAGTAGTTAAAGTAAAAAAAAAATTTCCAAATCATTTGCTTTTATATTACACGAGAACTGCCTGTTAATGAGAATGTTCTTCTTGGCCGCGTCTAATAGTCATGAAATACGAGCGTTTGATTACGCAAATGAAGACGTAGGAACCAGAGCTTAGAAGTTATGTAATAAACGTAGAAAATCGAAATTTCTGTGCGCTATATGAATATGAACCGGCGTCATTTGGCGTAACGATAGATGTGTCGTGAACTCATGGCACGAGCAAATCATGATGCTTTGCATCTAGTCTCTGCGTTGATCTGCACCACCTCCTTGCCAATCTCCCGGTTATCAAGGTGAGGTTAGGTTAGATGGAATACTCGAGACACAAGATCATAGGAGTATTGTCCAAGTTGAAATTATTCACCGATTCAGTTGCATCGAGCGAACCAATTGCTTCTCACAATTTACCACAGAGCGATACAGTGCACGGCAAGCAGACCAATTTGTATTAAATTAACACGTCGACTGCCATGAGGATCGTCTGAAGGATGACACGTTGCTCAGTTTTTTGGAATGATTAAAGTAATATAAATTATATGGACAAATAAATTTTTGATAACGTCACATAGATAGCGTTGTTAGGAAAAAGCGTAAAAATACAGTATAATGTTACGGTGTAGTATATTTCAATCTATTTCGGTTCCTAGAGCAAAAGTACGTATTGGGTAAATTTACAAGTAATACATTGGCTGGTTTTCATATGCTAAATGAAAATAACAAATCATCTGCTGATAATCAATCAGTGATGAATTTTCCCATACTTTTTATAATTAATTACCTTCTCCTGGTAAGGTTTTGGTCCCAATCTTTTGGAACTCCGGTAGTAGCAACTCGCGTTGTTTTAAACTAACGAAAAACTGTTAGAAAAATCCCATTGTTTATAATACGACCCCATCGTGTCAACGTGTTAAACAAGCTGATCCGACGTATTTCAACGATGCGAACGATGTGGTAAAAATAAATTTTTGGGGAATATTCACCGTCCATACTTGTTATTTTAAGGATAAACAACCCACTTTTAATCTTCTATTTACCATATTTCACTATTTTTTGCAGTCGTATTTAATTATTCTCAGCCATTTTAAATCATTTTCACTGTTTAAATTGGATATCAAAATATTAAGCGTAGTTTAATGCGAATGAAACTGGAAAGTAATCACCTGTTAATACCTGTGTTTTCATAGAAATTCTCATGAAAATCAATACTTTGTATACATTGAAACTTATAGTTTAATAATTTATAATAACAAGTAGGAAAATATTTGTAAATTCAATTAATCGTATTGCGAAGAATTTGATATCTTTTTTTCTATAATATAGAACCTAAAAATGATCGAATCTGCTTTACAGCGTCATAAATGTTGAAGTAATTACTTCAAGAAAAGCTCTGCACCTTTTCTTTTGTATACCCGTGACCTGTGCACTGCTGTTACGTAGAAAATAGAATTTAGTGGAGCAAAAAAATTAAAAACAAGGAGAGGTCCATATTATTGTGCCTTTCAATATGAATGTTATTTTGGGTTACGAGGTCTACAAAAAAGAGCTATAAGTAAATTTCTATTGCTGTTTCTTGTAACCTTCAGCTAAAGTTACACACCAATGTTAGCTTTTTTGGTAATGTCCTTTGCTATAAATGTATGAACGTGCTCCCTATCATATTCTATTGTAATGTAACACTGTAAGAGTGAGGATATCAATCAGTATACACTATACCTGTACTTATACCTATACTTCAATATATTTTTCTGTTACAAATTCATCCACTCGTTCCTGTATCAGTCAACCTCAACGATAAACGTAGAACAGTTTCCAAAATTCCATTCAACTAATAATTATAATCTAAATCCAGTTGAATTTGATGTAAGATATTTCCTTATTGATATGCTCCCACTGCATATCCTCATTGATGATTCTGTTTGGTCTATTGCATTCCTATTTACTATTCCACGAGAATTAGTTGTGGCACGTTATTCGAGCGCTAAAGGGAGACGAAAATTGTATTACAGCAATAGCTAAGTCGTGTTTCAATCCTGCTATGATGATCACGATCCTTGCCATCGTTTCATATTTCAATCATAGTCCGATCTTATCAATCGAGAAGAATTTCTAATGTTTTAAAAAGATTGTTGTTGAACACAAGTCAACCGTGTGCCTGCTGACTGCGAGTCAGCTACTGATCGGGTCCTCAGTGCTGCTTTAATCAGCACGGTTCTCATGTGCGCGATTGTACCTACTTTCATAATCGCGCACATCTTCCAAAAAGCTAGCTAACCGACTGATAACAGTAGTATCAATTAGACCAAACAAACGCATTGTATCGAGCGGTACCAAGTGATTGTATCAGGTTATAACAAACATTTATTTTTCTTTATTTGACCAAACTTTTTTACGTTACAATCCAATGTACAAACTACCTGATGGAACCTGTGCAATTAATTTTATTGTTCTTCCTCCTCGATCGCTGCTTCCAAGTTTCTCCAACTTCTGTCAAGCTGCATCAACCAAGGATATTCAATGTACGAGGTCCTAAGCAATTGATGCGTATATTTTAATAAATAATTAATGTACTGCTAAGCAACGAACTTTCGCCTGTATCTCGAGAACGAAAACAATCATTTAAACGAGACAAAAGGGAAATGATAGTCCGATTAGCTACCTACGAAAAACCGTATTCGTCTGTCAACATAATCGCCGTTGACTTCGATGCACCTGCCAAAGCGTGACAAGCTTCCTTGTTGAAGTAACTGCTTCAAGAAAAACTCTACATCTTTATTTTCACATAAAAGATATAACTTAGAAAAAACGAAGCTGGCACCCCACTGGGGGTAGCCGCTCACATGCTATATTTATTTTTTTATTTTTATTTTTTTTTTTCTTCACCAACAAGATATAACACTTTACCAAATGTCCATAAGGACAAATTGTAAAATAACCAAAATAAAATAATAATAAAAAAAAAATCTTTATTTTCATAAAAGATATAACCTAGCAAACACGAAGATGGCACCCCGCTGGGGGTAGCCACCCACATGCTATATTTATTTTATTTTATTTTTTTTATTTACCAATGAGATATAACACTTTACCAAATGTCCTTCAGGACAAATTGTAAAAAAACCAAAATAAAATAAAAAAAAAACATCTTTATTTATGTACGTGACCTGTTGCTGCTATTACGCAGAAATATTCTAAATAAGGAGAGGTGCATATTATTATACCCTTGAATATACATTGTGTTTTGGGTTGCAAGGTCTAGGAAGAAAGGAACTAATTTTTTTCTTTTTTTTTATTTTAGTTTTTTTACAATTTGTCCTGAAGGACATTAGGTAAAGTGTTATGTCTCATTGGTAAATAAAAAAAATAAAATAAAATAAATATAGCATGTGGGTGGCTACCCCCAGCGGGGTGCCAGCTTCGTGTTTTCTAAGTTATATCTTTTATGTACTGTACAAATTGAGTAAAAATAAAGAACTGTATCTCCTGTTCGGAAATTGACAAGTTTCTTGTTTTATCTTAATTTTTACGCGACACTAGCGTGCGGATCTGGACCAGCATTGTATTCCACACTTTGTACTTTAATGTTCACAATATGTATACACTTACAATACCTTACAATTTACCCACGCGTTTCTTTGATTCCACATACATCAGGTAACCCTAACAATTAATACTATCAATCACGCACAGCTTATAGTTTGTAAAGTTATAAAGTTGCGCTAATAATAATTGCAATAAATCGATCATGTAAGAAGGCCCTGAAGTGGAATATTAGCACTCTGTCGTTTCTTGCTAATTTCAAAATGTCTGCGGATTATCTGATTAATCTTCGCTATCGATAGGAAACATCAAGCTGATAATTCAGAGGAAATATTAAAGGAATTAGAATAGGGAAATGTGCGTAGAGAAATGTTCGTTCCCATATTCAAAATCCAATCGACAGCGCGATGTAGATAATGCAAATTGTTCTCATTGAGGCGTTTGCAGCTAGTCAAAGCACGATGTTTAACTCACCCCGTGTTGCTACTATCTATTAATTCGGAAACTGTAATTACGTTTGGTTATTTAGGGTGGCCTACGTAAGCCATTTCAGCTGGCCAGCGTCGCCTTGTATCGGCAACGTATCATTATTCTCGCGACAAATTGCTACGTCGTTAAGTGATACCTCCAATCTCCACCTGAATCATTAGCGAATCATTGTTATCTACATCTGTAAAGACGCGCTGTTTCACATGTTCTCCACTAAATACTCAAGTAGAGCTTCAACGTTCGAGAATTAATTGTAAAAATTCTACCAAATAACAAGAAATAAGAAACTTTATTCTCTGCCCCTTTTGAAAAGGTAATGAACCTTTTGTACCAATAAACGCGCACCACTCTCTTATGGGAAATAGCAGTGAATCGACTTAAAACGCTACGGTTTCCAGCCTTCCTCGTACCGAAGGGACAGAGAAAGGACAAAAACGAAGTAAAAAGGAAAAGCGAGAATGAAAGAACGAAAGGAAACGTTCTGAACATGGAAACGGATCGTTTTAACGAAGGGAGGTGCCAATATAATCGCAAGTTCCGCCGCCATCGTCGACATCGTCATCGTCATCGTCGTCATCATCGTCGTTGTTTCCTAGCGGAAGGCGAGATCCACTTCGCGTAATAGCGTTCATTACACTTCTGCAAGTTCTTGCATGCATTAGCGAGATGAAAATCACTCGCGAGCCTCCGCTTTACGCTCCACTTTCGCCGTTGTCCTTTTCATTTCTCCGTGGGCCGTTCGAGGGCTCCTCCCGCTCGATTAAACGCCTTCCGCTGCCAAGAGAAACCAGTTCGTTAATACGGTGGCGACGATTTCGAACCCGACCCATTAACTTCACAGCGCGACCGATACTACGCGTCGATCTTTCTTCTTCGATTCGTGTAATTAAACGGGTTACGCGCAAGATTTCGACGATGTATCATCGTCTCGTTTACACTGTCGTTGAATCGGTCGAGGCGAATTTACTTGGATCGAAAGTGGTTTATTGAAAATTGTTCCGGAGTTAGAGTGTTTGAAAGGTAGTTTTAAAGAGTAGTCGTTACACACGATTTTGCGCACAGCCAAAAAGGAACAGTTACCGTTTCCTGGTTCCTTTTTATATATTTTTTGTGGCAGATAGTATCGGTTGACTGAGCGAATCGTGCTTGTCAGACTCGGCAAACTTATCGATCTTGCTTGTCGATTAAATGGTACTACCATCTATCTGTAACGAAGCAAAAATGGTTAGTCATACGTAGAGGTAGGAAAAACTTGGAAAAAGTTGCTGACGTAGGAACTGGAGCGTATGTCGGTGCTGAAATGCTCGCAACATTGCTGCAATTGTGGCAAACGTTGGGAAATTAAAACAAAAACTACAAAATGAAATAAACGATTCTATTAGAAGTACAGATAGTAAAGTAGAACTGTAAGAGGAAATAAATAATAAAAGGAGAGCACCACAACTAGAACCAATGGAAAAAGTCGCTGGGTTTTGGAACAAGACTTTTTGGTCTCACGAAAGCACCCTTTTATGCGATGGTTCTGGCAAAGTCGGAATGCGTTTGAAAAAGGGGGACTTCTGAGAATAGGTCAGGAGAGAGGCAGAGGCGCCTAAATATCGGGAAAAATAGGAAAATCGAGTTACCTAGACACTGTCGGATTGATACTGAGAAATTTGTTTAGCAAAAAGGGGTCCGATGAGGATCGATCAGAAATGCGATCAGAAAAAAGGAAAAATAACAAAATTGCATTAATCGGACGCCGTACGAGGAACTTGGCTGACAGAAACGGATTTCAGTGAAGTTCGAGCAGAAATGTGGTCGGGAAAAAGGGCCAGACGTATATATATTGACAAAAATGGGAAGATTGCATTAATCAGATTCCGTATGAAACTGTTTCAGCGAAGTTCGATCAGGAATGTGGTCGAGGAAAAGGGTCAGACAGATAAATATCGGAAAAATAAGAAAATTGCATTAGCGAGACACTGTGCGAGAAATTTGATTAGAACAGAAGGGTCCAGGAAGTTCGATCCAGGAATGTGATCAGGAAGAAGGGCCAGCTACATAAATCTATCAATTGCTGTATTTTCAGCGAAATGTACTAACTATAGTAATATAGCCAGGTAAAATATTTCAGACAAAATGTAGTTAATTTGCTACAAACGAGTTGTTTAACGAATATTGTTCCTCTCTTTTTTTCAGTAGATATTTATCTTCCTTTATAACTTCCTTTTTAACTGTTTCATACAATATAATTATTTTCAAATTATTACAATATTACTTATTGTTATTATTACGTATTAGAAATTATTGTTTGCTCTTTTCTTCCATAGAAGCTTCCCAAAACATATAAAAGGCAAATAAGTGAACAAATATCTAAATTAAAAAAGTTTTATAAATCCGAGAAATTTATCAATAGAAAAAGATCCTATTGATTATTTTCAATGACCTATTACAAATTATTGTTCGCTCTTTTCTTCCATAGAAGCTTCCCAAAACCTATAAAAGGCAAGTAACTGAATAAATATCTACATTAAGAAGATTTTATAAACTCGAGAAATTTGTCTAAAAAAAGATTCTATTGATTTTTTTTCACTGACCTATTGCAAATTATTGTCTGCTATTTTCTTCTATAGAAGTTAGAAGTTTCCCAAAACCTATAAAAAGGAAGTAAATGAATAAATATCTAAATTAAGAAAGTTTTGTAAATTCGAGAAATTTGTTAATAGAAAAAGATCTTATTGACTATTTTCACTGACTTATTGCAAATTATTGTCTGCCCTTTTCTTCCATAGAAGCTTCCCAAAACCTATAAAAGGCAAATAAGTGAACAAATATCTAAATTAAAAAAGTTTTATAAATTTGAGAAATTTGTCAATAGAAAAAGATCTTATTGACTATTTTCACTGATTTGTTACAAATTATTATCTGCTATTTTCTTCCATAGAAGTTTCCCAAAACCTATAAAAGGCAAGTAACTGAATAAATATCTACATTAAAAAGATTTTCTAAACTCGAGAAATTTGTCTAAAAAAAGATTCTATTGACTATTTTCACTGACTTATTGCAAATTATTGTCTGCTCTTTTCTTTCATAGAAGCTTCCCAAAACCTATAAAAGGCAAGTAAGTGAAC
Organism: Bombus pascuorum; assembly: GCF_905332965.1. Taxonomy (NCBI): domain Eukaryota; kingdom Metazoa; phylum Arthropoda; class Insecta; order Hymenoptera; family Apidae; genus Bombus; species Bombus pascuorum. Next base: position 2,203,670 of record NC_083494.1, read on the forward strand.
AAATATCTAAATTAAAAAAGTTTTGTAAATTCGAGAAATTTGTCAATAGAAAAAGATCCTATTGATTATTTTCAATGACCTATTACAAATTATTGTTCGCTCTTTTCTACCATAGAAGCTTCCCAAAACCTATAAAAAGCAAATAAATGAATAAATATCTAAATTAAAAAATTTTTGTAAATTCGAGAAATTTGTCAATAGAAAAAGATCTTATTGACTATTTTCACTGACTTATTGCAAATTATTGTCTGCCCTTTTCTTCCATAGAAGCTTCCCAAAACCTATAAAAGGCAAATAAGTGAACAAATATCTAAATTAAAAAATTTTTGTAAATTCGAGAAATTTGTCAATAGAAAAAGATCTTATTGACTATTTTCACTGACTTATTGCAAATTATTGTCTGCCCTTTTCTTCCATAGAAGCTTCCCAAAACCTATAAAAGGCAAATAAGTGAACAAATATCTAAATTAAAAAAGTTTTCTAAATTTGAGAAATTTGTCAATAGAAAAAGACCCTATTGATTATTTTCACTGACTTATTGCAAATTATTGTCTGCTCTTTTCTTCCATAGAAGCTTCCCAAAACCTATAAAAGGCAAATAAATGAACAAATATCTAAATAAAAAAGGTTTTATAAATTCGAGAAATTTGTCAATAGAAAAAGATCCTATTGACTATTTTCACTGACTTATTGCAAATTATTGTCTGCCCTTTTCTTCCATAGAAGCTTCCCAAAACCTATAAAAGGCAAATAAGTGAACAAATATCTAAATTAAAAAGGTTTATAAATTTGAGAAATTTGTCAATAGAAAAAGACCCTATTGATTATTTTCAATGACCTATTACAAATTATTGTTCGCTCTTTTCTTCGATAGAAGCTTCCCAAAATCGATAAAAGGCAAGTAAATGAACGAATACCTAAATTAAGGAGGTTTTCTAAACTTGAGAAACTATAGGCCAATAACGATCGCGTTCAGCACTAATTGTATGCATTGATAAAAATTTCCCACCTGTTAAACGGCGGTCGACAAAATGCTGATTATCGGCAACTTCGAACGCGTCGTGAATTTTCGATGGCATAATTAGCCATCGCGTCGATCGACGCTTCCAACTTCCTTGTTGTCGAGCTCGTGAAAAGTTTCTGTGAAAATTGAGTGTGTGCCACACGGCTGGAATTGAAATGAGTTCAACGAGAATTTTAATTGCTAATAATTCAGCAAAGTGGTTGAGAAATCGTGAATGGATTTTTACTTTCTCGGAGTTTCGCATACAGCTTGTTAATTATAATTGCAACGCCGCGGTGTATTTGTTTTCCATCAACAAATCTCAAGTTACTTCGGTTGCGTCTGAAATGAGTTGTTGTTGCGAATATCACATGTACGCGCACCAATTTTCATTCAAGATATCGTTACGCAAGTTACATACGTTGCAATTAATTAAAATATTTGCTGAATGTTAGCGATACAAATCACGTGTTTCATTCTTCTATACAATATAATAGAAAATTTGTTCTTACTTTAAGAAGAAAACTACATTTCAATACATTTAAATTCAACCTCTATATTTGTGAAATTTAATGTTAACCTGTTTATTACAATTCGTACGTTAATTAATATTATAAAGTATTTCAAATAAATTAGTTGTAATTAATTTCTGCAATTAAAGAAACAATTATATTTCGTACTTGGATATTTGTGCACCCATATTTTCCTATTAAAATGACATTATGAAATTAAATAATCAAGGAATTTTTTGAAGAAAGTTTATTTGAAGGTTGTGTCTACATACAACGTACGATAAATACTATATGAAGATTTTTTCACGAATGGTAACGTTACTAATTAAAGGTATACAAAATCATAACGAAAATTTTAATGCACATTTTGCATCGCATTCCTTTCTATCGCTGCATTGTCACGTGCGTTACGTTTCGCAATTCGTTGAATATAATACCCATAAATACGGTATGCCCCACTATAATTCTTCGTAGATAATACATCAGCTCAGAGCGCTTATCGATTACTTGGCGAACGTGTCAGAAACGTAATGAAGGGGTTCAACGGTTTTTCAATCGGCAGAATAAAACGGACAGGATCGCGATAGACCGCACCATAATACTGTCAGATTTTAATTAATTTGATTAATATCGTTTTAAAACACGGGGAGACAGTTAACGTTTGCTAAAATACGTTTGTAGAAATATCCGATTTCTTTCTTGGCGATATTTAACGAAAACTAATTCAACGAAGAATGTTGAATAATCATGAAACGTTGGAAAAATAAAATTACGTGAGAAGTGGGACGTGTCCTAGATCTCTTTGCGCGCAACATCGGGCCTGTTTGAATCTTTGATGAAAACGCGTGCTCGATAAAAATTTAATTAGCACGCTGCGCGAATGTTCGACGCTCGAATTAAACGCTACTGATTAAAATGCAAGCTCGTGGGAAATATTTGTCGCGCGTTCAACTAGACGCGAACTTGATATCCTACGGCTGGTAATCTTTTTTCTATTGAAGAGACGTCGATCTCTCGAGAAACGTCAAGAAGAGGGATGCGGGGTTGAAAGTGCGTCGCGCCGAAACACCACTTAAAGATGACAAAATCGTGAAAAAAGCCAGTGACACGGAACGCTTCGTCCCAGCCGTTATTTTCTTCCTGACACGCGTATATATTTTTCCAGTTGGTTAGTTTGTTCGTTTCCGATAAAGAGAAAAATGACCAGTGTCGACGATCACGTAATGGTGGATAACCTAGAACACGACACATCCATCATCTCGCGAGTGGAGAATCTTCGCAGGGTCCTGCGAGAATTGCGGCACGCCCTTCGAGACGAGAGACTAAATCTTCATCAAGAAATAGAAATGACGATATTGCAAAAGTTCATCGAGCTGCAACGTAACTACGAAAGTTTGACAGGTTATCAGGTTTTCTCCTCTCCGTAAATAAAACTTTTACGAAACGATGAAAAATAGAATATTGCAAGTTTGTTGAAAAATATTTACTTTCTTTTCTCTTTAGTATAATGCTTCCGGATTAATAATTATTTATTTCCATTTATTTCCCTTCCTCGTCGCGTCTCTGTTATCTATACAGTGGGCAGGTTAAGGCACAAATTTATACTATTTTCTGTTTTCTTCCATATTTTCTTTATCTATCAGAGTAATCGCGTATCGCGTTATTTTCCTCGTTATTAAATTTTAAATAATTAAGTTTATAAATAATTCTGTGCAATGTGGGGTTTTTCTAGGGATTATGAAACACGCAAAAGCATTTGCAATTGCTTTTGATAAAACTTGTAACATTCTCCTGCGTTCTTTCGATCGTTTCCGATCCGATAGTAGTCCTGCAACGTTAAAAAATATCCCCAGCTTGAATAAGATATGAAAACATAATTTTATTTTCATTTGCTTATTTCAATGTGCAAGTGAGATCAATATAAGATAGAACAACTTCAGCATTGCATAACGATAATTATTTCCATGCAATCATACCTATACTTGGCTTTGCTTTACCAATGTCACATAACACTGGTTCAAAGACACAAAAATTCAACTCGGCGTCTACGATTCCACTTGTATTTCTTATTTATTTTTGACTATCGATTTCTGATGTTTATTCATTCGCCAAATGCCCTAAGAAGCGTAAGTATCGTACAATTCGGTCGATATGGAAACCTAATCGTATTCGAGGTAGATTCGTCGTTGAGCAAATACAAAAAGCTGAAATCGTCGTGTGATGCGACAAACGATCGGCCCGATAGTAAAGTGTATAAAACAATTACTCGGATACTGCAGATCACACGAGCTGTGGCTCACGGTCGTGGAACGGTGCACGGATTTTGGAAAGTTGGGCGAAATTACAGCAAAGAGCGGCCTGCTCTAACGGAGTAAGTAAGTTGGTAGACTCGTTAGCGTGTAGTCTGTAATCCATATCGAAACGCGGATCAGGACACGTCTACCTCGAGGACCAACTATCTCACGTGCCTTGGGAGTTGGATGTATCAGAGGACCGTGGACGAATTGCAAGATGAACTGAATTCGTTCGACCAGCGTCTTTCAGCATCGGCGACTAGCTCCTATAAGAGGAAAATTTACGACCTCGAGGCAATCTGTTGTGCTGACCTCAACAGAGTGAAGTCCAGGTTCCTCAGGTCCCTGCAGGCCTTCGAGAATACGATTGACTCAATCGGGCAACTTGGCTGGCAGAGGATGAACCCGGCTAGCTGCCGTTGCGCCGTAAAGAAGCTGCTAACCGAGAATAACACGGACGTTTGCTGGCATGAGAGACAAAGTTCGAGGAATGCGAAATACGATCGATCGTTACCGCGATCCAAGTACGTTCAAACACGCGCGCGCCAAGCTTTCATGCAGAAAAGTAGTTTCATGCTCGCAGCAATCAAGCTGAAATTATTTCGCTGTTCGTGCGCTAAAAACACTGTTAACGCTTTGTATCGTTACCGTGAAACAGAAGAATACCTTTATCCATTGTTCGGCAACGTTAATACGTTAAAGTTTGCTGCACTTTGGGTAGTTTCAAATTTAGTTGCTGTTGCGGACAAAAAAAAGTTTGAAGGCTGGAGAGGCAAACGCTATAACGTTAGAGGATTGCATTGTAATCGATGAGATAGAAGACGTCTGATGCAAGAATTAGTGTCGATTTTCAATAATAATTTTTCTTTCCTACGTCAGTCATTGTATGTTAAAATGTGACATAAGAATTTTGATATTGTGGCGATTGAGATTTCTGTCAGCTGAAGATCCGTTCGACCTTTGAGGAGCTTGAGGAAGAAAGTTCGGTGGTGAAAAAAACTATTGGCTTGTTTCATGAAATCCTGTTATTGTGCAAAGGACACGATTTTTTAGACACTGGAATAATTATGGCATTGATATTTTAGCATGATTACCAACTTTTATGCTGAGCAAAGTTTTTGCTTCTGTTACGGTGTCTTATGCATTTTTTTTTTTAATTTTTATTTTGGTTTTTTTACAATTTGTCCTGATGGACATTTGGTAAAGCGTTATATCTTATTGGTGAAAAAAAATAAAATAAAAATAAATATAGCATGTGGGTGGTTAGCTCCAGCGGGTAAGTTATATCTTTTATGAGGTGTCTTATATGGCGTCCAGATTATTATGTTGATTCCACTTTTAAGTAGACTGGAAAACTGTTCCACAATCGGTTTGTGTATCAATTTTACACTGGAACTGAAATTTTATATTTACTCTTGTGAATTGATTAAATAGTCAACTTTAAACTCGAAAAAAAAAAAAACACATAAATACATAATACGTAAACGTACAGGAAAATCTAATCAGTGTCAACATCTTGTCAGTACAGTTCTAAAGAGTCGGTAGATCGAAATACGTTTCTTGCAAAGTCAATCAATGTTTAATATATTTATCCTTTAATCTTCGTATTCTTAGCTAAATATTTAGAGTTTGATGTAAACATTACCTCCAAACATCGTTTCGATTCGTCTTCTTTCTAGACAGACCTCCTAAAGTCATTATAAGTTAAAATTCATTCGAGTGAGTCATCTTGTTGTCTGGAACGTTTGAAGCCATTTTAGGGTAATATTGGCTGAAATATCGACAGAAGTAATATTTCTCGATGTTTATGACATTCTCTCTCCAACTTTGAGATTTATCATGTTTTCCTAGAATTTCCCGCGTCCCTTTGATATATCTCTTTTGAGGCAAAAAGAGGAAGCTTTCGAATACATTTTTCATAGGAGTTTGTTTTATATGAAATTCGCGTAAAGTTGATAGCAAAGCCGATCAAACATCAGATTGCGGTAAAATTTTAACGAAATATATCGAAAATCCGACTAGATTTTCTCGATGAATACAGAAGGCAGCAAGGATATCAGATATTTTTCTTGGAAGAACGTACCTGCTGAACGAACGGAATCACTAAAATCTCATCCATTTTATATTGATTTTCTCATACATACTTTTCGTAAAAGGAACTAAATATTATTGCAATTCTTATCATGTCCTCGCGTAAACACGACGAGGTACTAAATTCAGTTCCGCCTCCTCTTGTATATTATATTCAGCATATGTGTCTTTGTATATGCTCTTTATCCGTATAAAATATACATCAATTTTTTCTAACTTCAATTTTATAGACAGTTTTCATACTTTCAACATAGGGAAAAGCTTCATTAGTGTACGTGTTTTCATACAATTTTTTTTTTATTATTTAATTTATACTTTACAATTTGTCCAGCTGGTAAATTTTTCTAACTTAAGGTACCCTGAATTGGAATGTTCTAAAACAGCGTCTCTTTGTGATTTTTTTAGAAGGGAAAGAAAGAAATGAAGTTATTGAATTTTGAGGTATGGTTTTATATATATTTAACGAATACAAAAAAATTTTTTTTGAAGTAAAAGGAAAATCATAACAGATTTCTAAACCTTTTTCATGGGCTGCAGTTTTCAATCGGTATGAAAGATCCACCTCGTAATTCTTGACCGAAACAAAAAACCAAAAAAGGATGAAATTATTATATATTTTTCTTCTCGATGAACCAAAAAAGTTCGTCGAAAAGTTTATTTAAATAATTGTTATGGCGCCTTAAAGTTTACTTTTCTTTTTATGAAACACATTTTTTCTTTAAACCCGCCACAATTTTTAATTTCACTCTATTTTCTGCTCTTTTTTTAGCCCAGCGGGATACCATCTTCGAATTTGACTATTTTATTTCTTTAGTGAAGTCAGTGAGGTGTTTTCTTCTTAGTCTTCTTTCTGTCAGAGTTCTGCTCGCTTCAGCAGCCAGCTGGTTCTTTCCTTGATTTTCTCTGTGTACCTGCCGATTTCTTCTTTGACTGTTGGTATTTTTAAATCTTTGCGTATATCCTCGTTTCTGACATATCATAGGGTGTTGACTATCGTTCTCAGTATCTTCGATCGTAGCGACTCTAGTTTATTTATGTGGCTCATTGCTGATGTCCCCCATAGCGGTATTCCGTACGTCCAGATTGCTTTTATTATCGTTTTGTAGATTTTTAGTTTATTTCCTATGCTGAATTTAGAGTTTCGACTAGTTAACCAGTACATTTTTTTTTTAATTTTATTTTGGTTTTTACAATTTGTCCTGAAGGACATTTGATAAAGTGTTGTATCTCATTGGTAAATAATAAAATAAAATAAAATAAATATAGCATGTGGGTGGCTACCCCCAGCGGGGTGCCAGCTTCGTGTTTTCTAAGTTACATCTTTTATGTACCAGTACATGTGTCTTCTTTTTATCCGAAGCTACCAAGTGCGACATAAAGTGGAATTCTAAAGAATTCTAGTTCTGTCATTCTAGTTGGTATGATTAGAAGATTAAAATACCCAAAAGTAGCCTCCTTTACGCTCGTGCTGTAAGCTTTGGCAGTACACGTGCAGTCCTGTTGTGTGTGTTTCGAACAGAACACTTTCGTCGACTTGATATTGGCGACTTGACTTGAAATTGGATTTATTTATGTGCCTCATGGCTGCTGTCCCCTATGGCGATATTCCGTACGTCCAAATTGGTTTTTCATACAACTTTGACTATTATTTGAAGCCTGAGTGGATGAATGTATAATTTCAATGTAATAGCCTGTATAATTTGAAAGCAAAGGGAATTTGGTATTCTTCTGTGTATTTAACGTCTTCGTGCATTGATAATTAGTATGGTATATACTGGTAATTAAACCGCGGATGTATACGCGTTTATGGGATATTTAAATATGCAGAAATATACAATATATCGCAAGCAAAGTAATCGTTGTGATAATTAAAGTCTTAATCCGTACTTAGCTTCCGGATTGTTTCAGTTTCGTTCATAAAAATATATACAAACCTCCGCAGTTTAGCGATGCTGTTAATTGTTAAAATATTTTCAAATAGACAATAATACACCTATAATTATACTTATATGAATTAAATGTATGTTTATCGTGTGAAACATTTCTATTTTCAATAGGTCAATCGTCATGGAAAGTAATCGTAGTTTATGGATGTCATATATGTGCGCAAAACGATACAGCGACAGTGAGATGTATAGCAAAGTTTATAGATCATTGAAATATACCGAGAATGCCGAAATTATAAACATCAAGAGTCTTGACCATGATTTGAGGCATAACAATAGTATCAACATGATTTCTCAAAGTGATTTAGAAGTTCCTTACATGTTGTTTTGACAGCAAGTTTTCAAGAACATTCTAAATTAACAAATTTTATCGTATGGTGTTGAAGTGTACGACTTATTAATACAGTATCCTGAAAGTTTGAAAAATTCTACGTTGTGAAGACGAAGCAAGGGAGCAAAGAAACGTTGCAGCATAACATCTGAGTTAGTTTATTTTTCATAGAATTTATTCTCCGTGCTAATTACTTTTCTTCGAGTTTACTTTAAAGTAGTTGGAAAAATAATAGTTAAAGTTTGCTGTCTAATTAAAGGCAATATCGAAGGACGAAACGAAGTAAATTCTGAAAATTTTAGATTCAGTAGATATTGTATTATTAATTCTTGGAGAAAACTGCAAACTTATACGTCCGTTTGATAATTATCAGATATTCTGCGAGGGAAAATGTTTAGGAGCAAGTCGAATTATAAGCTTTCCCTTCGTGAAATTAATTTCCACTTGAAACGGTTAAAACAAAGTTTAAGATTCTTCTGGAATTTTTAAAAATTAAATCCAACATAGAATAAAACTAAATTAAAATAAATGTAAAGATTCTTTGATCTTTATTTATCTTTGTTTGAGTAAAATTTGTCAAGACATCACGGATATCGAATATTTTATACATTTAAATGTTATTTACAAAAAGCTTCCATTTTGGAAACATTAAGCATGGACAGTTATTAACAATTTATAATTATATACAATACACATATTATAAAAATTTTTCCAAACTTCTATGACTATTGTAACTTCATCTGATATTATTTGCATTATCTTTTACGTTATAGCGATTTTCACGACGTGAAGATTTTCCAGAAGTGTTCCAGGGTTTCCTATATCCTCGTTAAACTTAACAGAAGGATGGCATCCCATCAATATTTTATTGTCCTTGTTTTGTATCAGTCACATTTTATTATTTATAAATTACGTTACTACAAATTGCTTAACTTATGCATTTCTTTATTCATTTTCTTTTTCTTTGTTTGTTGTATGCTCGTGTGCGCGTCATTTTGTCAAATGCCAAAAACTTTGGTAAAGACAGGCAGCAGTGACAGATGGCTCTTTGCCAAATCGGTTAACTGCACAAAACGAAGGAGAAAATTAATGAAATTATATAGGGTGGCCCAAATAAAGCGTTACAAGCTATTTTCTCAGAAACTGATGAAAATATTGACTTCAGTTTTGCTGTAATTAAATGACATAAGAAGGCTAATCTCTTGTTCGTAAGACGACTTTTAAAGTGAAAAATTCACATCCATCTACATTTTCTTAAATAGAAGGTGGTATTAATGTTTTGTTATTCAAATAGTTCTTGTCAAACTAAGCAACATTTAACGAAAGCATCTTTTTTATCGTACATAGTTACAGAATTATGGCGGAAGATTTATCCCGTACCGTTTAATTATAGCAAAAAATGAACTTGATATCTTGCATCTTAATTTCCAAGAAACCAGCTTGTAACACTCTTATTTGGGCCACTCGGTATAAGATAAGCAACACGATCAAGCGCTTTGGCAGAAAAATATGAAAAAGTGGAGTTGGCCCGTGTAACAACAAATTCGTCGAGAAAAGAACAATTTGTAAAAGGTAGAAGAATTAGAAGGAGGAAGAAAACGAAACAGCTGTTGCAGAGGAACGCCTCTACTCATTTTCGGGCATCTCGCGGAAAATCCCAATGAAAAGGAACTGCTACGTACGTACATTCTTTTTACGATTTTTCTTTCCTCCTACTTGCGCTTTGCAACTGTGTTTCTCCTTCGAAAACAACAATTACTTGTAACGCGGCGTGTTCCTTCGCCCCTTGCGACAAGAGGAGACGAGAAACAGAAAAGGAGAAAGAGAAGGGGAAAAGAGGTCGCATTTAAGTTACAAAGGATGCGTCTGGCTTTCCTCTTTCTGCGAGTTGGACGATGAAAGGCGAACTCGGGAACGCAGTTCACGAGGACGATGCATCGCACGAATAGATTTTTCAATTCTCTTATTTTCGCCGGTATAAGGAAGGGCAGGTGACTGTCAGTCCGCGCGGAATACTTCGAATATGAGATCGAAGGGTGCACATTCCGATCCAATACCCGCGATTCTCCGCAAGCCAGATATCTACCGTAAGACACTGGCTGGGAGATATTGATACTTCAAATAAAGTGAGAACAGTTCTACGAAATGCAGTTTCGATCTTCTTTCACGCATCACTCCACCACTTTTCTTATTGATGTCCTTGGTTCGCCATAATCGCACATTATAGAGGAAGATTCCTATTGTTTTAAATTTAGGGAATTTAACTTGGCGAGTGAATATAGACGATCGTAATTTTATCAATGCAACGTCTCATTTATTACGTATTTTCGAAATGAGTTAATAGCTGTAACGTGGTTTCGATTTTCTTGCGTCGTGCAGGACTCGCTTTCACCATTTGCCTTCTCGATGTTCCTCCTGTAATCGCTCGCTTTAAAGAATAATTTGCATTGTCCTAATTTCTTAAAATCTTCTTCAAATCTTAAATTGGGGCAATTTAACTTGCGAGTGAGTATCAAACTTGTGGCTTTATTGTTGGAATACAACGATATTTCACGCTTAGGGATAAATATCCTTACACAGACACCCACACAGGCATTTGAACAGGACACTTACACAGATCATACTCATTACTGTATAGAGAGTTTTTTTTTTTCTTATTTTGGTTTTTTTACAATTTGTCCTGAAGGACATTTGGTAAAGTGTTATATATTATTGGTGAAAAAAAATAAAATAAAAATAAATATAGCATGTGGGTGGCTACCCCCAGCGGGGTGCCAGCTTTGTTTTTTCTAAGTTATATCTTTTATGATGTATAGAGAGTGGGGTACAAAGTATTTAAGGGACCATGGGTCACTACCTAGTCTAGTCTGAGAGTAACTGGTCAACAATCAACAATTCTTGTATGCGTCAGGTTCTGTAGTTTCTGTTTAATAAACATTTCTGAATATTATTTCAACACAAACATTGTGTCTTCCAAAGGTTATTAACCTTAACTTATAGATTAAATTCTAACATTTATCAATACAGTATCTCATTTATCCTTTGCAAAATGCTCTGATAAGATAATAGTACACATATGTTTTATGAATCTTATTTTTGATTGCAATTTGATGTAACTGCAAATACATGCCGGTTTGCTTAAATAATCGAAAGAGCCTGAGACGTATCTAAATAGCAACTCAAATATCGCCTTAAGAAGCCATTTTATCAATTGCTAAAACGATCTTCAAATTGAATTATACTCACAAAAGATATAATCATAAAAGATATAACTTAGAAAAAACGAAGCTGGCACCCCGCTGGGGGTAGCCACCCACATGCTATATTTATTTTTATTTTATTTTTTTTCTCACCAATAAGATATAACACTTTACCAAATATCCTTCAGGACAAATTGTAAAAAACCAAAAAAAAAAAAAAATTGAATTATAGAGATCTCATTCCTTTACAGGTAAAACGTATTGAAATATACTGTCAGACGTATTGAATATACTGTCAATTAGTTCCATACAGTCCAACTGTTTTTTTTTATCTCAGGAATCAAGTACATGCTCTATCTATTCCTGAACATTTTAAAGATCTGTTAAAGTAATTACTTTAAGAAAAGCTCTACACCTTTCCTTTTGTATACCCGTGACCTGGACACCGCTGTTACGTAGAAAATAAAATTTGGTGAAGCAGAAGAACTAAAAGCAAAGAGGGTCCATATTATTGTGCCTTTCCATATGAATGTTGTTTTGGATTACGAGGTCTACAAAAAAAGAGCTATAAGTAGATTCCTATTGCTGTTTCTTGTTACCTTCAGCTGGAGTTACACACCGAGGTTGACTGTTTTGGTAAAGTCCTTTGCTATAAATATATGAACGTGCTCCCTATCATCCTTCCTATTGTATTGTAATACCGTAAGGGTGAGGATCTAGATCAGCATACACTATACCTGTACTTATACCTATGCATACTACAATATATTTTTCTATTACAAATTCATCCACGCGTTCCTCTATCAGTCAACTTGAACAATATCGATTTTCACGATATTAGTTACTGTTATTAGTATTGATTGCGTATAAAACTTCTCGACTCTGGTGTCTTTAAAAGATGACATATTTTTGCACATAACAGGTGCCATAAACGTGACCAATAACGATACGTCATATTAAAATATCGTCTATAAAACGACCAGTCTATAAGACGTCAACAAACGTAGACTTATCACGTTTGCTTCATTTACATTCGTAGTCATTTCGTGAAAGCCTCTGTCGTAGTTGCGTCGTGGATCGCAGAATTTCTCAGCATAATATAATTGCAGCCATTTTTACCGAGGGAAACAATAAAACCGCGATTCCGTTGTTACGAGCAGCGGGAATATTCTCTTGCCAGTAGGAATATTTCATAGAGGGTTGAAAATAGAGTTCATTCTCGTAATCCTCACACTCCTGTAGCAGCCTCCGGTATGACGGTGTTCCACCATATCCGTCGCGACTCTTCTGAAATTGAAAACGAAACGGCGTGTCGTCGCGCGCTGAGTGAAAACGGAAGGAAAAAGAACGGTGCGAGAGGAATCTCGAATTCCATTGGATGTTCGCTCTCGTCCTGTGTTCGGCCTAGCTGGCCGATCATTCGGAAAATCTTCGACTTGGAGTATCGACGAACCTTCGCGAGAGCCACACACTTCGCCGAATGGAAGCAAAATAGCTTTCGCCGGTGCAGTAAGAAGAACGCTCTTCGTGCATTATTCCTCGAGTCGCCTGTAACTCCGTATCGGCCCGAACTTGGGTACTCTCCCTCGAGAGCTAGATCCAAGAATTCTCCTCGTAATCGCTGAAAACTTTCCACGAGACGAATACGTATGTCGAGATCGGTATCCTGCGAACAGACACTCGGCGAACGTACAATTTATTTGTCGTGCGCCAACGTCTCTTTTATGTGTTTTCGGTATTTTATATAATATCATCCTTTTATAGAAGGCGATTTATTTTATGGAGGAAGATATCTCTGTTCGATAATTTATTGTCCTCTCGATTTATAATCTTTCCCCATTTTTCGGGCACTCTCCTAATCCCACGTTCGTAAAGATTCCCATCATTCCGCGTGAAAGAGAAAATACTGCAAGTACTTTTTGATTGCCATACGAACTTATTGGCCAACCTAGCGTTATTAAGATGGACGAGATATTTTTTGGGAAAACACGCAGGATTTGCAGGCAATTTTAGAAACGAACAGATTGATCTATGGGAAGTCTCTTCTCTTCCAAGATCGAATTCGCGATTAAGCGACCAAGATATTTCTTTAGATGTCATATAAAAATAGGATGCAATTGTAGAAACGAATAGTAGATTCGTGTATCTAAAGTATTAATTTGTAAATTATGTAAAGTCTTCACAGATCGAATTTGAGTGTTCTATGCTGCCAGTTAAATTTTGTTCTAGCGTCGGTTATTTTTACACAAAACAGAGGAGAAAGAAATTTGCTATGACGCACATGCAATGTAAACGTACGAAGCGACTAAACAAATTTAGAATGAAAATTAGTCTTTCATTGTCAGACGATGGTTGACGTCTTTTTATCTACGTACTAAAAATAAGGGAAATATCTAGAAGAGATTATAAATATTGGAGCATTCGTGTGACGTTTCATGAGATCTGATACCACTAATTTAAAAATTAATAGTATTTCTGGTTCAAATAGAAAATTAAGTAAAGATAATGAGAGAAAATAACCGTGGCAATTATTTTGAACGAAGAAACAGGATTCATTCATGAAGCCATCAAATATAATGGAAAATGCCTATGAAAATAATTATACACGCAAATAGAGTCAGAACATACTACTAATAATACGATTGAATCATCTAACACTTTGACTGCCACGCCGAAATCACATGTTTCGCTCAGGACGCCACGGGAGTATTTTTATTATTCAAAGCATATAATTGCAAAATAATAATAAATCGATGATGAAAGACAACATTCTTCCCCAATGGACCGTTTATCTTATTGGTGGTCACCGATGCCCTCCGTGGCGCCTTGGTAACAATTGATAGCGACATATTATAACAAGGCTTCGTTTATGTTGAAAATGACAACGTGAGTTCGCGCTCGCCATCCAAATGTAGATGCGCTAGTTACAATAAATAGTAATTAGAAGATGGTTCTAGATACGATCGATAGATTTAATCGACAGGTTATAGATGTTCTTTTGTTTTTATTCCTAGTCCATGTAAGAAAGTGCGATCAGAACGGTGTGATAGATTTATCCAAAGAATAAAACAATAGCTAATATGATCCTACCTCTGAATACAGAAATAACAACAGTTTATTTCAACAAACGCAAGTAAAACGTACAGAATATATTGTTGAAACGTGTAGAAGATATTGGTAAACAGTATTTGCTCATTCTATATACAATACTAAGGTATATGCACACTTCTAACTTCAATTATATGATTATAATGCAGCATTTACTATTATTTTCTAAGGTGTGTTTATAATAATATTCGTAGATTATCCATCAAAGATATGGATGCAAACACAGTGCACCGTTAGATGCATAAAAGATATAACTTAGAAAAAACGTAGCTGGCACCCCGCTGGGGGTAGTCACCCACATGCTATATTTATTTTTATTTTATTTTTTTTTCACCAACAAGATATAGCACTTTACCAAATGTCCTTCAGGACCAATTGTAAAGAAACCAAAATAAAATAAAAAACTTAAAAGTTAAAAAAAAAACCGTTAGATGCAAGATCTGCTCTCACTTTTTTTATTGGTGTTCTAATAAAAATGTTTAATCGTTCAATGGAGCACTTTTTATTTCAAAGTATCTTCTATTTATCGGTTGTATTCAAAATGCCCTAACTGTCAATTTTCATTCAATTTTTATAATTGTAAGAAGTTCAAGCACTGCGGCCATCAATGACCACAGTGGCTTCACAGGAGAAACCGTGGCGGGTCATATATGACCAACGTGGCAGTCAAAGTGTTAAGATATAAAAACGACGATATAGTCGTAGAATAAATGCGAATAATTCTAAGAAGTAAGTATATAAATTCTGAAACGATGATTCGACATACTGGCGCAAATCTCAATAGGAGAAAGAATCTCGAAAAACAAGCGACGCAATCATTTAGAACATGAGTAGGCGATTCGTGGAATAACTGTGTGATCTGAGCGAGGAAAAAGCACGAAGCTGATCTCCTTTCTCGTGAGAGAAGAATAGATGTAACTCGTGAACAAACGACTTTGAAACTGCAAAACACCGTCGACTGTTTCCTTCTGGCGGACGTAGCACAGAGAGGCAGACAATCGGTCGAAGAGGTCAGAGTGTATTAGATTCGCCAAGTAAGCCTTTTATGAGAGTAGAAAGCGAGCGACAAGGAGAACAAAAGCAGACTCGCCTTCGACTGGGAGTAAACGAGGTGAAATAGAAGACCACCACATGAATATATGTATACATGCATACGAAATACGGACACGAATACAGTCACGCGTATATACGATGTACGATATACACTCCCGTTCATAAGTATTACAGTATTACGGTAAAATTATTAGAATACCTGGTTTCACATAAAATGTAATAATTAATATAAACTATACATCCGGTTAATGATTATTTTCCATGAATTTTTATATTTACGCAGGGTATTAGATTGTTCGAAAAGTTTCTTTCGTTTTATAAGGAAATAATAGACGTACAATGTTTTTTGTTTTATAGTAGTTTATTGAATTATGTAGGAACATGATAATAGAAATAGAAGGAAGTGGATCATACGTAATTCAATAAAATAATATAAAACAGAAACTGTCGCTCGTGTATCATCACCTTCTGAAACGAAAGAAACTTTTCGAACAATCTAATATATCTATTAAGATTATTTGGAAGAATTATAGAAATATAGTGGCTACAAAAGCTATTTGCATATCATTGTATTTATTATGGCATATTCGTATGAATTAATTAGATTCGAGTATAATTAAATTTCGAACGATTTAATAATACTTTTATATGATTATAAAAATTAAAAATGATATGTAGAATAGAGGAATTTCGCTAGAAGACAAATGGTATGTACAAATAATTGTTATAGATATTATAGTAAATTATAAAATGACTACATCTAACAGTTTCCTAATTTAGATAAATTCTATTGAAAAAAATAATTCAGAGCATTGCAAGAAATCTATACATCTGAATCTGTATTATAAAATTATTTGTACCATACACGGACAAATAATAAGAACTACGTATAATGATATGAACATCAAGAACATTTCAGTGAGTCTATTCAAGATTTGGATCCCTATTCTCAAATGATTTGTAGCGTGCATGGAGACAAATGAAAAGAAATACTGTAACAACATGAACGTCAAGAATATTCCATAAAGTCTATTTAAGATCTGAATTCTTGTCTATCTTGAAATAATCTGTAACATGCATATAGACAAATAACGATTAATTCTATTAGAATTTATAGACAATAATAATTATTATTATTACAATATTGAATGGACCACACGTGTGAAATAAAACAGTTGCTGAAGACTTTTATAGTTTCCTAATGATCTTGGTTTACTTCAGCTTTCAAAAAGATGCTAATACTTATGAGCAAGGATGTACAATGGGCGATGTACGACAGCGCACGTGCTTGTACAATATAGATACGTGAAAATACGGCCACACCTGTAAAAAAAGTGGACTAGAATATCGCATGGCACCGTAGCATCGACCCATTGTACAGTGTAGAGTGCACTCTCTGCTAAATCAGCCGCCCTTTTCTTCACTTTTTGCTTCTTTCGGCCTCACCTTCGGTTGGTGTCGCCTCCTCTCGTTCCCTTCCTCACCTCCTTCCTTTTTCTTTTTCCTCCTTTCTCTTGTGTGTTGGCTCCTCTTCAATCCACCCTTTGCCGCATAACCTTGGCTGAGACGGAATGTCGAAGCGAAACCGAGGTAACGAGATATCCAAAAGGACGGCCTTTTTCCTTCTCTTTCCTAGCCTCGCGGCGGCCTCATTCTTTGCTACCCTTCCACTGCTTCCAGCCCCGATTGCTCTCGTTTTAAACGTAAGAGCCGATTTTCGCCTGCCTCAGCAACCTGCTCTCCAAGTTTTCCTTACCGAATACTTGGTAAAACTTCCTCATCGCGTCGGTCTGATGACGAGACGTGCGAGGACCGTGTCGCAGATTCTGCCCTCTTATCCAACCCTTGTTCTCGAAAACGGATAACCTGAAATTAAATCTGCTTGCAGCGTGAAAATCGAATTTGCCGTCGTCGGTACCGGGTAGGTGATTAATTACGTCCATGTTGATTAGCGACGAAGAACGCGACACGGGGTCTCTTTGACTGGAACCAGGAGATTGCAAGCAAGAGGACGACGCGGCCTGTTCTCGCCTCGTTGTTTAATTACTGTCAGAAACGCGATTCTATTTTGCCTCGTAGTGTCGCACCGTTTGCCGAAATTAACTTGCCCCATTGATGGAAATTAATTTACCTGCGGCCAGTTTACAGAAACCTGAAGATATTGTGCTTATTATAGGCAGAATTATAGGTTGGTTAATGTGACTACAAATGTTCCACTCATAGGCAAATTTGTAATATACTTGCAATACACAGCTTATCATATTTCCGTGTAGTATCTTGTGTATCGATGTACATGTGATTGTTATATTATAATAATATAATAATTTTTAATTACGATTTAATAATTCCAATGATTCCTATAATTTAACAAGTTCGATGTAGGGGAAGTGAGGGCCTCAGAAAAATAAGATTTTTCGTTTCGAAGGTGGCTCTTTCCCGTAACGTTCGGTGTATTGTATCTGTAAATTTGTTCTTCTTATTATTATAACTATTATCGGTTTATTATGTCTGTGTCTGCATGTCTCTCACTCTTCCTCGTTCGTTATACGTATATTCGTCATGGGAGAGCAAAGAGCTAGCGAAATGGATGTCATAACGATATTGTGACGGGTAGAATTAAACACAATAATACTAATAACAATTAGATAAAGAAGAACCATCTACGTATTGTAGTATGTTAAATTGTAATTGAGAAATTAATCTTAGATTGGAATTTGTGTGGAAGATGCAGAAATACACAGATTTACAGTATAAAATTGCACCACCGTGCAATACTTACTATAATATTTAATACAGAAAGAATTTTCCACTTGCACCTTTTTAATTATCTTCACAAGATTATGAAGCTGCAAATATCCACAATTTGAATCCTAATGGAGAGGTCAGGGGTTAAATAGTACAAGAAGTTTGACCATAATTTTTCTTCAGATTTGCCTAGCAAATGTGTCCACGTTCTAATACTGAGTCAGTAAAAATGACCACGTGAAATAACTCATCATCTATTGACTTTATCAAAAAATGTCTGAAATGAAAACGAAAATAACATAACTTGTTTTCCAAATATTAAATTTCAAACATTAAACATTAAAATTAGACAGTCACTCAAACATTAAATTTGACAAGTTGAAGCTAAAATATCTGCCAAACTAATTGTTTTTCAGTATAAGCAGATTAGTAATTTTTACATTTAGAAAACTCTAGATCACCTTGATGTCTAAAAGAATACAAGGTATTAAAAAACCAAGCTACATTCGCCAGATCAGGTCCCTCGAATACGATAAATTTCACTGCAAACATCTGCTAAAACATTTTCTATAAGTAACGAGTTATTTCAGTTCAATCATTCGTGCTAACTCGTTCTATATGTATGTAGACAATAAAACAGTCTCGTCTGGAACGTTCAAAAAACATATATCGCTTTATATGGTGGACGCTGCAACGGCTAAACCATAACGTGGCAGTCGAAAACGAAGAAGGTGTCGCTTAAAGAATTTCGCTGGCGTACCATAGAGAACCGTAAATATAGAAAAGTGTGCCACTTGGAGACATTGGCAACTGGGACCGTGTAGCCCGCAGATCACCGGAAATAAATCGCCAACTAGAATCGAGGCCAATACGCTCGCTCACATGGCCCGTAAGAAAAATTTATAGTTGCCTCGTGAAAGCAGGCGGCCAGTTAAGGACGGGCAGTTTTCCGTCGATGAGCGAAACCCGTGTTCCACTGTTTCTTCGTCGTCGGCCAAATGATCCGATATACCCGTACCCTGCAGTCTTTCCAATACACTTAACATTTAGTTCCGTTTATCTCTGAGCAAGTACGGGGAATAGTGGCGTTTCCGTGTTACACCTATACCTACAAAGGAAATCGTCCGTATTGATCCCTGATATATCTGCGAGCGGTTACAGTTCGCCTAAGGGTTTCTCGGACTGCCTTTAAGGCCAACCCGTATCTCCTTTTCTTCCACTCTTTAACACACGATAAAACACCGGCATTAACGACGCTATTGCTTATGTCTAGATTTTGTTCCATATGTCTGTCGATTTGACAACTTCCAGCAAGTTTTGTCTGCTTTGTTCCGTACTGAATACTTCCTTGAGTTGCTAGGGGATTTTCAAGTTGCCTGGTGTTCCATCCGATCCTGTATGTTGCAGAATTATCTGTTCTATCGTGAGTAATAGGTCGCAGGCTTCGCATCACAAAGGAGCTTCTCTTTGCGATAGGAATTTGTACGTCGGTCTTGTGTGTCCAATTAGCAGTCTGAATAACTCAACTTGATCTCTTTTATTGTATGGTGATCTTGTGGAATTATTGGTAGTCCATTTCTCTTGCCACTTCTCGAGTATAATTTCTGTCTAATAGATTTCTTAATGTCATTAGATGGTACACTGAGCTCGGTTTTAAATGGTAACGAAATGGCTTCTCTGCCAGCTTTGTCAGCTTCCTCGTTTCCTGCCATATCTTGGTAACTCGGTGGGAATCCAGAGATATCCTTTATTGGACATTGGTGTGTACGGGTCTTGTGTGCTCCAGATTACTTCGTTTTCATGCTACAGATTTTGGGTTGCGATTACGCCCAAGAACCCACTGAGGACGATCAACCTGCATTTATTTCGTGACTATACACGATACGCTATCGTAAAACAGTGTAGCGTTAATTGGATGAGACGCGTCGAATGTTCTTTAAAATGTTGGTTTTGCGAGACAGGAGAATTAAAAGTTGTGAATTCTGCGTGCAGCGACTCAAGAAGGTATTGGGATATTTATTATAGAACATTTTCATGGATATATTTTATTTACTTTTACATTGGAATTTTATTATATGCATATTTTATAGAACAAATTTGAATGTTAAATAAATAATTAATTAAACAATTACTGAACGAATATCTAATAAGAGTATGCATAAAATAGTGAGAATTTTAGTAGATAGACTGTTTGCATCTTATTTATAACAATTATCCTGCGGATTTTTGCGCGTTTATATAAAATTGGAAACCGCAAAATTACGTGGAACGCGCGTGCTGAGAAAAAATATATAAGACGTCTAAAGTATAGTGCTTTTTATGATAGTTAGTAGGTAAAACAATTTTCCTCCAAGATTCTATTTTCTTTAATGATATCCTCGAAAATATGAATTTGCATAAAAGTCCGCAGTCTAATAATGATATATAAAAATTTGAAATGTGGTACACGCTGACCTAATTTCAGACTTGGCTGCGATATCGCCAAAATGTGATAGAATTTTGTTCTTTTTTCTTCGTTATTTTCTTCTCCTTCAATTATCTGCGAGTCTCGCTGGTCATTAGTATAAGCAGCGATGTCGATTACAAGGGTTCTTAATTACGACGTAACTAGGAGAACTTTTTATTCGTCTTTTTTAGGCTAACATCTCAATTTGCTCTCAACCTCGCCTTCCTACTTTTAAACTTTACTTTTTCAAACTTTTCCTTTGCCAATCGATCAACAGCCTGAAATTCACGCCCGCGCTTTCTTCCCCTAGATATGGAAACAAATTTACTGAAATGAGTGCACGGGTAAAAGGTTCGGCATATAATTGTCCGTGGAAACTTGCGAACAATGAAATAATAAAATCGTCGATAGGTCGTATTTCTTCCAAAAATATACTTTATATGCGTCCATGATGGAAACATTATTTTATCTAATGTTGTAATATTCTGAACAACGAAATAAATTGTCAACATGTCTTATTTGTTTGAAAAATATATTTTATTTAAATCAATGATGAAAACATTATTCTGTCTAACGCTGTAATTTTGCAAACAACGAAATAATAAGTTATCAACATGTCTTATTTGTTTAAAAAATATATTTTACTTATCTCAACGATGAAAACATTATTCTGTCTAACGCTGTAATTTTGCAAACAACGAAATAATAAGTTATCAATATGTCTTATTTGTTTTAAAAATATATTTTATTTATATCAATAATGAAAACATTATTCTGTCTAACGCTGTACTTTTGCAAACAACGAAATGATAAGTTATCAACATGTCTTATTTGTTTAAAAAATATATTTTACTTATCTCAACGATAAAAACATTATTCTGTCTAACGCTGTAATTTTGCAAACAAGGAAATAATAAGTTATCAACATGTCTTATTTGTTTCAAAAATATATTTTACTTATCTTAACGATAAAAACATTATTCTATCTAACGCTGTAATTTTGCAAACAGCGAAATAATAAGTTATCAATATGTCTTATTTGTTTCAAAAATATATTTTACTTATATCAACGATGAAAACATTATTCTGTCTAACGCTGTAATTTTGCAAACAACGAAATAATAAATTTTTTTTTTATTTTTATTTTGTTTTCTACAATTTGCCCTGAAGGACATTTGCTAAAGTGTTATATCTTATAGGTGAGAAAAAAATAAAATAAAAATAAATATAGCATGTGGTTGACTACCCCCAGCAGGGTGCCAGCTTCGTTTTTTCTAAAATAAATTGTCAGTATGTTCCATATGCTTGAAAAATATATTCCATTCATATCAATGATGAAAACATTCGTATTTTAATTAACATTGTAGTACATTACATTTACAAAAGTTTCTAACAGTTCAAAGTCTTCATCTACCTACAACTAACATCTTTACAAAAACCAATATTTTTATCTGCACAAGAATATCGGTATTAGCGAAAAGCCTCTTAAAGAATCTCTTAAAACTGAAATTGAATTTTCCTCTCATTTTTCGAATGTTTCGTCCCAATATACAACAAGCTTGATAATAGATGATAGGAATTTTGAAGAGCATTTCTATAAGCCAAAATAAGATGAAAACAAAAAATTAAAAAATTGCATATCACATTCTGATCGCTGGTTACTAACACATTATCAACGATATACCGTCGAATAGACGAAGTCTCGGTTCCCGCAAATTTTTTGGAAAATGTGTGAAATATGCATGCGCCTATTCAAAACAATGTAGATACGTTTGTCAAGGTATAAATATATTGCAAATATTTTATGCCCGATTCTTAAGATGAATAGCAATCATGACAGCAACAAAGAACATGCCAACTATGCAGTCCGAGACTACAATGTTCAACCGTCTTTAAAAAAAGTTTGAAAAATGAAAAATGTCGATTCACGTCGCCCTTCAACAACGTGCTAACATTTAAAAATCGATCAAACTATTATGACATAATATTCCTGAGACTCGATAAACTTCCCTATAGGAATGAATGCAGGATAGCCTCAACGTCAGGGACATAGTGGCCATGAAGCCTAACGACACATGTTCGGCACCTTATCTGGTGCCAGGTATAGAGGAAACGATTATGATTATGGCAATAGGTGATATAGATAGTCCTGGGATATTTCATAGAAATGAATCGTAGATCGAACATTAAAGCTTATTTACGAAAGTCGATAAGAACACATTAAAATCTATGCTATGGGATCTACGAATGGAAATGATTAATATGTCAGTAAAAAAAATAAATTATAATAAACAACGAACTTCCGAAATATGGCCACGACAGGAAATAATATCACTCTAATCGGATTAACGAAAGAAAAAGTAAAAAGAGGTGAATGCAGTTGTTGAATGCAATTGCAATTACTAATTAATTATTAATTAAAGTAACAGTTCCATATAGTACTTGAAAAGAAAAACGTATGCATCCTGAGTATATATTTTCCTTTCTTTTTCTATTGAAAAGATCTCATGAGAAATTTATTATAATACGTTTTACAACATTACATAGTATTATAAATGTAAATTATATTAATATACATAAAATGTAATTATACTAATGCACTTAGAATTAGAAACAAACAATTAATTAGAAAATAGTTTAATTATAAACAAATTAAGCTACAAATTAGTTACAAACAAAGATCAATATTTACATATGAAAGTATACAATAAGACACGCCTCTGTTCTTAGTTAATCGCCTTCTCAGTATCGTGGAACATCGTTTTACGCGCGCAGTATTTCCGGAACACGTATGAGAAATTGTATTAAATCAGTAAATATAGAACGATAAATTTGATGCAGCAAACAC
Organism: Bombus pascuorum; assembly: GCF_905332965.1. Taxonomy (NCBI): domain Eukaryota; kingdom Metazoa; phylum Arthropoda; class Insecta; order Hymenoptera; family Apidae; genus Bombus; species Bombus pascuorum. The sequence goes on from NC_083494.1 coordinate 2,227,247, forward strand.
AGATAGAAAAAGCTTAAATTAATGTAGTACCGCGTATATAGTTATTGCTGTGTGGATGCATAAAAGGTATCGCATATGGTTCGATTCATTGCTCACATTTATCTTCGGATAGATTGTACGGTTTGCTCGCAATAACAATTTGTCTACTGGTGATAACGGAAGAAAATAAAATTACCAAAATATCGTGAAAACATTCTTGGTTAAGATACTACGATTAAGAGTGCACTTAGATAAAGTTAGAGAAATTGGATACAAATACTACGATATTAAATATTATACATTATTATTATATATTATAATGATATATATTATAAATTAAATACTATATACAAATAAAAAGTATGTAGGAAAAAAAAATAAACTTTATAGAAATGAATTGTATATATGTGTTGTATATATATTATAAATATATAAATGTATATATATTATAATTATATACATTATAAATTACACATTATATACAAATAAAAAGAATGTAGGAAAAATATAATAAACTAGAAATGAATTATTTTAATATTGTTGTAGACAAAAGGTATAATGTATTTTTAGAAAATTATTATCTGTGACACCATCATAAATATTTTAAACGATACTATCTAAATGTAAATACTTGCAAAAAAAATTTCTTGCTGCACTTCAGAGTTGCAATTTGCGTTGAACCATTTTGCACGTGTGATTGTATATGTTATATACAGTTAAACTGACATAGTAAAATATGGTAACAAAATATCAAATATTCAACAATTACCTATATCTGTAAATGGAACTCGAAAAATTAAATATATCTGGAGCAACTATCATTGGCACTATATCATAATCATTTATATTGCAAATTTTCTCCAGAAAATGTGTCTTTTTGCATAAAATGTTTCATAACTTATGAATCGTTTCCAATATTTGTAAATTGTGATTTCACAGCAACGAAATCTCTCTCAAAATTTTGTAGAGGTTCTACAACACGCATTATTCTTAATGGCCTCCAAAATAAGTGTTTAAATATTTCATGTTATGACTGTTCGCGGAGAACGCGGTCGCGTCAGCGAGAGACGTAAATTCTCGCTACGATTCGGATAATCGACGCCACGAATTAGTCGTTCCCTTGTTTCGATTAAGATAACAGAGGTAGTTCAAATGAATTTAACACTGAATTAACAGTTAATATAAACTTGTATACTTAACAACATTTAAAATTATAACGAACACGTCACAAATTATTTAGCGATAAATACAATTAGCTTCTTACAGCAATTCAACCCGACTTTATTATATTTCTCGATGTATTCGTTAGATTATTTAATTTTATTCGTCAAAACCTCTCGATACATTACGTTTGAATCCGCAAATGATACTGATTCGCCCCTTTCTTTGTCTTCTCTGGGAGACGACCCCCACCACGCTCGAGTCACGCCACCGTTCGCGCCTATGTTCACGTAAACTACCTTCTTTGTATGGATAAAATAACGGACCGAAGGCGAATCGACGTTTCTAGAACTCGCTGCTTGATGACAAATATGCGCTTGTAGCGACATTGTATATTTCTCGTCGGTCATGTAAGACGATCTGCCTGCGACACTGTAGTGCCACGAGCGACGGTTAGGAATACGGTCTATAGTAAGCCTCGGGGCGTAACATTTCGTGAGCTGTGTTTCATTACTCTGTGCAACGAAGATTACCAATTACTATCACTAAATAGTAATTACAAGTTACTATGAAACAAAATGAAGGAAAGAAATAAAGTTTTTATCGCATACGAATAAAAATCAACCTGATGCGCAAGGGATAACAATTTATACGCGAAATCTACTACTTTAAACTTTACGATAATTAGAAATTAACGTCCAACTGCGTGAATTGTCGCATCGTCTTACGTTGTAAGATTAAACTGGAGAAAATATCGAGATCCAATTTACAAGAAAGTCGTCTAAAGGAATCCCTACAGCTCCACAGTATAAATCCCAATCTTCGAATGCAAGACTCGACTTGTTTTACGATAAATAGATTGGCCGACTACGACTACTGTTCCCAGAATGAGATTTATTCAGTTGTGTAGGATCGACTGTATCGGCTGGCTCTCGGAATTAGACTTGTTTACTTGAGTGTTAGACTGATTCGTTCGGACGCCGGAATGAAGCTAACTCCTCCTTTGAACAGAAGAGATTTAGAAGGGAGAAGGTAGTTCTAGGCGTAAAGTTGGTAAGATATTCGGATTTTCTGTTAAAGCAATGCAGGAATTTAATGGCAACAGAGAAACAGAAAGTGGCAGTGATGGTGAAGTGCTGGAAACGCTGTGTGGAAAGAGAGGAATAAAATAAGATTAAATAGAGGTTAGAACATGGAACAAGTTAAATAAAAGTTTAGAAAATTGTGTGTGAAAGAAAAATAGGCATCGACAGTTGTGCTGACAACTTTTTGAATGAAAATCGAGTTGATCTGTTTATAAACAGTATACGTGGCTAACTGATTTTTCAGTTCATAGAGCTGTTAGGCTCGAACTGTAAAGAGATTGTAAGATGTCAGGGTGATGGAACAGTTCGAAAAATTTTTTGGAAATTTGTATGGGAAATGTACGTAAACTATCAACATAATCGCTTAATAACTTACAATTAATGATCATTAGAAGACTCAGTGTGCACATTAATTGCATTTATAAATTTATTATTTAATTGGCTCTATAGCAAATGAATCGCTTTTGTTTTCTAAATAAAATGACAAAATATAGTTATATTGTTAATAATAATTATAAAATCGTGGAGATACAAGCTTGTCTTCAAGATCATTAGTAAATCATGGCTTTTTATAGATTCATGGGAAATTTAATAGCGCTCAATATACAGAAATATGTAAAATGTCCAAGACACAACACTTGCTGTAATATCCAGTGAATAAAACAATTTTCTATAGCTAGAATTTATTTTTTAAATTAGTTATTCATAAAAATAAAAATTTGCAATAAACATGTGCAATGTGTTTCGAACGCGTGTAATGAAAACTCGTCGACATAATTTTCATTCGATTTTCATTTTATCTATATACAATTTCTTTTAAATTTCATAAAAACGTCAGTGAAATGTTCATAAGAAAGTTTGCTATCTCGACTTCGTTCACGCATCATTACCAGGATGATTTTTCTGCGATTAATATTTTTAGTTCCATCGATCTTCCGTCATTTCTCTTTTCTCGTGTCTTACAGCAGCAGCTGCTATTTGCATACAAGATTAACGAGAAGAATTTCAAGGGAATTGAACTCCCATGTCACTGAAAAATAGTATGTTCACAGCGCTGGAAATCCGTGAACAAGGGCTACAGTCTGGATTTTCAAGGTAACGACACGAGTATTTCCCTGGGGAACATATAGTCACAGGCAATCACTTCGATTGGAAGACACCAATTTGTGCTACGGCACGATTTCTTTAGATCGAATTCTTTTTGTCTGCGACACAAGCTACATGTATGTAGATACGATGTACACACACTATCGTAATGATCATATATTAAACATTTCTTCGTTGTTGACTGAATACCAAGGCAGCAAATCTGATTAATATTTGAATAATATTCTTAAATATATCATAAGACATAAAATATACATTTAAATAGAAGAAGAATTTTTTATTTCCGTCTGCTTTCCGCTTTTCCAGTGACTTCCTATTAGACTACAGGATAGAAAAATAATCATAAGACTTACACATAACACAAACACATACATACTAAATTAGAACAATATAGGTCAACTATATATTTCAATATTTCTTTCGTTCCGTTACATGTTTAATTTGCCTTTGCTATTTGGTTTACTTTATTATAAAATTAAATTATGTCTTTTCGTTTCGTTAAAACTTTGCTTTTAAGAAGATCGAATTTGGATGGATTTAATCAAAAATCAATCGGATGCAAATTCGAAACTATTATCAAATTCGAAATTATCGTCGAATTTTTAAATTCAAAAATTATCAATTTAAAATTCGATGGAGTTTCAAATTCAGCTTTCTCAAGTGCGATGTCTCCAATGTAACTTGATTATTTCTGTCTTACTCCAATCAAAATTCGAAATTATAGTCGAATTTTTAAATTCAGAAATTATCAATTTAAAATTCGATGGAGTTTCAAATTCAGCTTTCTCAAGTACAAAGTCTCCAATGTAATTTCATTATTTCTGTCTTACTCTAATCAAAATTGGAAATTATAGTCGAATTTTTAAATTCAAAAATTATCAATTTAAAATTCGATGGAGTTTCAAATTCAGCTTTCTCAAGTGCGATGTCTCCAATGTAATTTCATTATTTCTGTCTTACTCTAATCAAAATTCGAAATTATAGTCGAATTTTTAAATTCAGAAATTATCAATTTAAAATTCGATGGAGTTTCAAATTCAGCTTTCTCAAGTGCGATGTCTCCAATGTAATTTCATTATTTCTGTCTTACTCTAATCAAAATTCGAAATTATAGTCGAATTTTTAAATTCGGAAATTATCAATTTAAAATTCGATGGAGTTTCAAATTCAGTTTTCTCAAGTGCGATGTCTCCAATGTAATTTCATTATTTCTGTCTTACTCTAATCAAAATTCGAAATTATAGTCGAATTTTTAAATTCAGAAATTGTCAATTTGAAATTCGATGGAGTTTCAAATTCAGCTTTCTCAAGTGCGAAGTCTCCAATGTAATTTTATTATTTCTGTCTTACTCTAATCAAAATTCGAAATTATAGTTGAATTTTTAAATTCAGAAATTATCAATTTAAAATTCGATGGAGTTTCAAATTCAGCTTTCTCAAGTGCGATGTCTCCAATGTAATTTCATTATTTTCGTCTTACTTTAATCAATAGAACTTGCTTGACTTCATTTGCACTACGAAGTGTCGAATATAGTTAATGTAAATTCGTATGCTTGTTAAGTCTAATTATGACTTTAATGTTTAATTGCTACAGCGGTTGCTTCAAAGCTTTTTACTATTCTGTCTGAATGAACTTGATTACTTCTCCAACGTTAACTACGTTACAGTTGTGACTATGCTATCTGAAGCCCGATTGCTTCACTAAATCTTGACTGGGTTGCGGTTTATACTATTCCCAATGAAATTTAATTGCTTCAGTGATATTGACTATTCTGTGACTCGTGCTACTCTACATGAAACCTGATTGCTCCCACTGATCTTGACTACGATTCTTGTTATCTTGCCAGGAAAATCTAAGAATTAATGCCTCTTTTTAAAATACCCTGATTTCCTTTCCTTCTCATATCCACTACGTTCTTTCGAGGAGCAGAAATAACGAGACTATATTTAATGGGTTGAGTCATAAGCAATGAAAGAGATTCCTATTTTAGAAAATGTCTGAATGAATATAGTTATTCAGAAATATAATTTTTTATTAAATGAAATTTGAAAACAGAGAATTATAAATAAACGACCAAGCGATAAATTGGTAAAATAATTGGAATAAAATCCTATAACATACAATGCGTAGTGCCGCTTCTCTACATTTACTCTGAGTTCATATTACATGAAACTAGCAATCTGTTCAGTCGTAAAGATAAATCGATTATTAATCCGGCGTCCAATCATTAGAAACACCTGTAGAACTCCAACACAGTTAAAAAAGTCACTGTTTTTAATAACGAAACAACGTCAGCAACGCTATAATGAAGCACCCGAGGTTACCTCTGGTTAATCTTCTTGTCTTTTTCAACGTTACTTTTTTCTCCCTCGTCATTGCTTTTCGATTTCTATTTTAACCCGATTTTCTTCCTTTCCCATTTTCTTTCTTGCACAACGATATTTCCCGACTATTTTTCAATCGCGACCACCATTTATATTTATAATAGCCAAATAATCTGCGACCCTGTGATCGAAGAAAAATTATTTTAACACGTTTAAAAAGAAAAGAAACAAACGCACATTTTAAAGTTATTCCAAAATATAATTCTAATTTAAATATTTAAAGTTAACGCCAAAAATTTGCAATTAAAATTAATTAATCTGACGACTCTGTTCTACGGAATCTATAACACACTTGCGTAAATAAATTCAAGAATTTTTCTACATAATTTAGAGTTTAATTAAACTGTGCAGAGAAATAAAATACATCTTATTCTCGAAAATAATTATTTTGTTATTTACTATACATTAATTGCTTCTGTCGGGCGGTTGTCGAACCTCAAAAGGGTAATGGTGATGCTTTTCCAATCTCTTTGGATATTGGAACTAGAAGATATTGAAATTATCTGAAGATATTGAAGATTATTGATAAAAGAAGAACTTCCAGCCCAAGAAATCTATGAATTTTTTCCAGTTGCTTTCTATTGAGCAATGACACTCCACCTGATATACGTTATACGAAATCTCTTGTTGATGGAAGCTGTTGAACAAGTTTCAAGTATCTAAGAAGGATTTTCTTTCAAAGGATGCTCCAATTCTCTGCTTTCAAATTTTTTGAGGTTTTAGATCTGAAAGATTGAGAAAAATAGAAAAGATAGGGAGAGAACCTTCGAGATTTGCAGATTTTATGAATTGCAACGTCTTCCTCTGATGCTGAGCAAATTTCCGCAATCTCAATGGCGTATTTTTTCAATTGGAGTCCAGAAAAGATACAAAGATACAAAGACTTCTTCTCGAACGTTATTGTGCTATGTATATTTTATTTTGTGAAGATATATTTTGAGCAAGCTTGAATTATATTATGAGAAAAAGTCTTTCCACAGTTACACGTGTCCAGTGAAATGGCGTAACTTTGTCTTAAGAAGTTTGCTTTACTTTAAACCGAACTTGTCTTGTCGCGAGAAGTTCATGCGACGATATAGAAGACAGATATTTAGGCGAACCCACTTAGTTGAGACATTCTGTACATACTTTCTCTTCATTTAAATTTCTCCACTCCACCAATCCATTAGGATCATTATAATTGAATTTATTAATCCTCCATCATTTATTAATTTAACAGAGAATTAATAGAAAATATTAAATATAAATATTACAGTAATCGGAAATTAAATATTAAGAAGATTAATATTTTTCACATTAAGATTGGCATTTGAAAGCCCACAATGTGGAAATTCTTTTTATTCGAAACAGAGCTACGACCAATTTAATGTAAATAAAAAAATGTGTAATAATAAGTTATAAATCACGGAATGATTAAATGTATAATAATAATAAAGGTAAAAAATGTACGTAATATAAGACATAGTACGTTAGTGGACGAACGACTCATTCAGAACGAAAACAAACTCGAGTGAGCATGAAGTTCGCAGTTATGTTACACCAGTGCTTACGAGGTTCTCGTTTAAAACATTAAGAAGATGGTCCCATTGCGATGTTGCGCGCTATTGGCCGCTCATAATCGTTGAAAAGGAATCCCTACAGTGTCGCTTGACTGCGATAGCTATCTTTTTCTCAGCCAGGTTTTCTCATCTGGATATCCGAGAGGCTGTGTCTTAACACATCCTGAAAGGTCAGACAAGTCCATGTTGCAAGCTCTCGAGGGGAAAAAGACGACGTTCTCGCTGTTTGTAAATAATTTTCATTTGCCCGGACGAATGAACTGTAATGTAGTCGCAAACATCAGTAGCCACAAGTGGCTAGTTATGAAACTGTACATTTCTGGTGTCTGGTTTTCTTTTAATTGATGGAGGAGTTGTAGCTACGAACTGCTTTTCAGCGATTCAAGTAAACGAAGAAGGATCGGTTGAAAGTTGTTTGCTCTTTTTGAAACGTTGATTTATTTATTGACTTTTATTAGAAAATTTGTGTCGTTATTAATTATTTTTTCCTTTGTCAATTGTTTCTTCGCCGAAACTTTGTTTTACATCTCAGAATCTCTTCGCCGGTTTAACTCGTAGAGAAATAATTTGCCTTCTTATCAGAACAGTATCAATGACAGTACGCAAATGAAATATTAGTTTGAATTTTTACTTTTTTATTCCTCATTGTTATTATTACACTTCCATAGAGTAGATTGGTTCTTAAGTTGACGAAAACGTCGAAATAAAATAAACTAAATCAAGTAAATAATGCTTGAACAAAGTGTACGAAAATTAACTTTGTAAGTTAAATTAGTAATGATTTAAAAATGATTGAAAAGATGTTCTTCGAGAGAAATTGTATGCATCAGGATGTAATAAAGCGCGCTTTTAACCGAGCAAGATGCGAACATTTGAAAGTAATGTTACACTACTGATAGTTTTTGAAGAAGTATCAGCGATACTAACAAAATTTCACTCTTTATCGGAGAAAGTTGTTGGCATCTCTTAAACAAACTTTGTTCTTTCTTCGGCTGTGATACAGTTTGCAAATTTCGCAAGTTTAAATTGCCTCGACTGCGTAATGTCAGCCGACACGGTTCCCTATCTTCGCTCGTCGACTCTACGTGACTTTGTTTCGATACGTAAACTTCTATTGGTCCATTCGTGATTTCCATATGCGAAGTACATTTAAAAAACGTATAAGACTTAATTGTGCTATTTAAAGAGCTGTGTGGCGTTGATCATATAATCCAGCGTTTGCTATAAAAGGAGAAACTAAATGTTGATGTGTATTATTAAAGAGCAGGAAATATGTGTTTGCTTTTTGAAATATGACATACATATTTGACAAAATTTGTGTAAAAGTAAATGTGGGAATATTTATTTATTTCTATAAAGTAGCGTTATTTAATATCTGAAAATTTTACGAATGTCTCGACAGTTTATTTCGACGTAAATATTTCAAAATGGTTTGATGTAACTAGAAAAATAAGTGTAAAATATTTCTACAAAACTAATAAGTAAGCAAATTAAATTATATGTTAAACAGTAACCTGTTTGTTATATGTGGGGCTCGTACTATTACATAAATTTTTTTTTTTTATTTTATTTTGGTTTTTACAATTTGTCCTGAAGGACATTTGGTAAAGTGTTATACCTCATTGGTAAATAAAAAAAAATAAAATAAAATAAATATAGCATGTGGGTGGCTACCCCCAGCGGGGTACCAGCTTCATGTTTTCTAAGTTATATCTTTTATGTACTAGTACATGTGTCTTCTTTTTATCCGAAGCTACCAAGTGCGACATAAAGTGGAATTCTAAAGAATTCTAGTTCTGTCATTCTAGTTGGTATAATTAGAAGATTAAAATACCCAAAAGTAGCCTCCTTTACGATCGTGCTGTAAGCTTTGGCAGTACACATGCAGTCCTATTGTGTGCGTTTCGAAAAGAACACTTTCGTTGACTTGATATTGGTGACTTGACTTGAAATTGGATTTATTTATGTGGCTCATTGCTGATGTCCCCCATAGCGGTATTCCGTACGTCCAGATTGCTTTTATTATCGTTTTGTAGATTTTTAGTTTATTTCCTATGCTGAGTTTAGAGTTTCGACTAGTTAACCAGTACATTTTTTTTTTTTTATTTTATTTTGGTTTTTACAATTTGTCCTGAAGGACATTTGGTAAAGCGTTATATCTCATTGGTAAATAAAAAAAAAAAAATAAAATAAAATAAATATAGCATGTGGGTGGCTACCCCCAGCGGGGTACCAGCTTCGTGTTTTCTAAGTTATATCTTTTATGTTTACATAAATGTGTTATTATAAATTATTATATAATGTATTACGTAAATGTTCAAAGAAAGATGTTGAAAGGAATACGTTTCGAAAAGTTGCGATAAATGTTACGAAATCAAAAGCAGAGTTTTATTATAAATTTAGATTACGTGAGATGGATGTAACCAAATTTCATAAAAACACATTTAGGAGATATTTAAAACTGCTATCAAACTGCTGCACAGTTAACAGTCGTAAGTCTTGCCATCAGTGTGAATCCAATTGCAAACCTGAAATAAAAAAGAAGGTAACGAAGCATGGACGAATAATGGTGATTTTGCGTGGTGAATCTGAAATCAAAGGTGAATCAGAGTGATAAATGTACGACTGAAGATCGCTGGGTGTAAAGTGTTAGTGCGAAAGAGAAGCGTCTGAACAGAATTCCTGAGATTATGCACATCCACTCAACTTCCACAGCGAATATGTTTCAATGTCTTCTGGAACTGGATGAATCGAATGAAGGAAGTGGAGAAATAGGACAGAAAAGAATATACAAGTATGTGTTCTTTACATACACAGGTTTGCAAGGGTAAACGTTGAGAAAATACATGCACAAATTAATCATGTCAAATGACAGCAAATTAAATTGCAATAACTAGAGTTCTTCAAATATTTTCAGTTTGGTAAAAAGAATTCATACAATGAATGGGAAGAAAAAGCACTGTAATTATGTAATATCGCAACCATAACATTATTTACAATTTTTCTCTAATTAATAATCAATTTAATGATCCACCTAAAACTCTACCATCATTTTCACCATTCTCTCATAGTTCTTACGTATAATATCTCTACAGTATCCAGTAGTATCGTGCTCCAGTCGCTAATGACCCTGCAGTTTAATCGACTTAAGACGATTACGAAACGAACAACGAACAATAACGAGTCTAAATAATATTCTGGTCTTTGTGAGGCGAATGCCTGCAACAAATACCCCGTAACTTTTATCTACATTTTCGAGTTCATTTCAGACTCTACCAACGTCATCGTAACAATTGTACCACATCGTATGTCACGAAGATATTTTGCGAAAAACATATAATATAACCAAAATAAATTTTCACAGGTGTTCGAATACCTTTCTGAACCAGTGTATAATTATGAACTGGATTCTGACAGAAAGTCTTCTATAAAGACATAATATATATTGCCGCAGATATTTCTCCTCACTTTTTCTCTACCTACACAGAAACAGGCACAAGCGAAGAAATATATATATATATATAGGCATCGTCCGAAAAATTCTGCGAGCAATCTCTCGCTGAAAGCTCTCGGCGTTCAACACGGACACGCTCATATCGCGAACGGCTCGTCCATCAAAGCGAAGGGGGAAAATAAACCGGGCGAAAACGACCGAAATCTCTCGCAGCCCTCTTTTTCCATTATCCAAGAAAGTAAGAAATAAGAAAGCTGTAGGAATAATACCGCGAGGCTCAGGAACAACAGCAGCTTAAACAGTAACGGGCCGGTACGAAGCGAGAGGACGGTGAAAAGCGTGGAAGAATCGTAGTGGCGGTAAAAGGGGTGAGAGCAAAGAGAGCAGGAGGGCAGTGAAGGGAGAGGGAGGTCAGAGGTTAAGTGAAATTGAAGTTCAACCCACTGATGAAAACGACTCGCGGGATCTAAGGTGACGGGGGACTCCTCCGCAATAGTTTCGTTTCCTTTTAATCTTCGTAGGGTTTTCTGCCAGCCAGAGTAGGAAGACTGTCAATTCCGCTTCCATTTCTCGCCGACAGTGCGAGCGAGATGAAGGAGACCTGCACGCGAGTATATGTGCGCCAGCATCGTTGTACAGGGTGTCTCGGCAACTCCGGCACGATCGGCAATCAGGCGATTCTCTGTGACAGAAAACGTATGGAAGATATAGAATAAGATTTGGGGGAGGAAAAGTCGAAATGGGAAGAAGGAAGAAAATGATACTATTTATGAGGAGAGGGGCATAGACTTATGGGAGCTTAGGATAACAGATTCAGCCCTAGTACGGATGGACAGGACAGATCAGAGTCAGGAATATGAAAGAATAATAGAGGGAAGGCATAAAAGAAAATATAGGGAATTAGGGGAAGAAAGCAGAGCAGAGTTTTTGAAGAAAGAATGTAGAGGAAGCGATAATCGAGCGAGATTTAGACGTGATAATGAAGAAATCTGCCTAAAAACGGACGAGAAGAATGTAGATTGTGTGGTTAAGGGAAAGGAACGACAGAAGCTCATGGGAGAGTACAGAGAAGTTGGAAGAGAAAAGGAATTAACCGGAAGGATGAGCGAAGAAAAGAGCAAGGAAGATGTATGAGGAAAATAGTAGAAAGGAGAAGGAAGCTAGCCTTACACGTGTCACAAGCGTTTTAAGTATTTCAAGTATTTTAAGTATCTTAAGAATGAGAATTATTTTCTACAGTATTATAATGGCGTACATGTATAGTGATTTTGTAGACACAACCACGTGTCAAACCCTTTTCAAGGTCGAAAATCAGGAAAATGAAGTTATCCATCTACCTTTGTAGAATAAAAGTCTTTCATGTGGCGCTTCGTTTTTGAGAAAATCGAGTTTGAAGAGTTTTCAAGTATACTTGGGCTTGATTAATTTCGAACTGAACAAGAGAAAATAATCGACAGAAAGTTATTCCACGCGTAAAAAATAGGTGGAAAAATGTGGAACAAAAACTGTCCATAAGACATTTTGTTTCCGAGAAAAGCAAATTTACAATTGAAAATTTATTTTATGTAACAGGTTGGTTCATGACTAAACGCGTTCAAGCTCTATTCTCTCAGAAACAAAGCGTGACTATGGGAAAACTTTATTTCGCATTTTTTACTTGTTTTAGCATGTTTCTTTTTTACATTATTCTCGAGTCTTTACAATTTGTCCACATGTTGACATTTGGTAAATTGGTTTAACAATGTTGTGACAGTAGCACGTAGATGTTTATCCCATTGGAGAAACGTCACTGATAACTGCACAAATATCATTGCAATGCAAAAAACAAAAAGTTATTTATATTCTGTGGAAATAGCGAAAAATCCGCAAATAACGATCAGAATAAAAAGTCAGTCGAGCTTCTGGATGAGACAAATAGAGTTCCATTTTAATATGTAGCATAACCTCCTGCTGCTCGTTCACTCACAGTTAGCCTAGTCTGCAGTTAGTAAAGTTTAAGTATTTTCTCGAAAATGACCCGCCATACGCAATCATTTTATTCCACATTTTCGACTGATTTTTTTACGTAGAATCATTCTATTATCGATTGTACCAAAATTTCCGGGACACCCTGTACATGTCTGCTGTTAATCTTACACCATGGGAGAAGCGAAAGGCACGAGAAACTGTACTGAAGATTCGTTAAACGAGCCGGGACTTAACGATCCGCGAGAAAGAACGAACATCGGTCTAAGTTCTCCATTGTGAGAAATGATTTATAGGTTTCCACGTTCAACTGGCCACTGTTATTCGCCGGATATATTTAACATTTTGCCCGAAAGGATCAGATATTAACGTATTACGCAATATATTGTAGGCGCATACGCAATTTATCGTCATCCTTAGAGTGGCATAAAAGATATAACTTAGAAAACACGAAGCTGGCACCCCGCTGGGGGTGGCCACCCACATGCTATATTTATTTTTATTTTATTTTTTTTTTCACCAATGAGATGTAACACTTTGCCAAATGTCCATAAGGACAAATTGTAAAAAACCAAAATAAAATAAAAAAAAAAATCCTTAGAGTTTTCTTGATCGAAAGACTACGATATTTGGAAAATCGTAACTGTATGTAAAACTTCCATTCGTTTCATCTTCTTGCAGCAAAATTATAAAATTGTATGTTATAAAATGTAAGTAGTTTCACCTAAAATTGCGGAAATTCTCCAGACAATCGAACGATTAAGAAGTTTAAATTGATTCTACAGAGATTATTTACTGTAAACCGTAGCGTAGATTCGAAGAAATTCACATTGTCCTTGTTTCCACGATTTGAATATCTTTGATCTTGCAATATCTTTTCATGTCTATCTCTGTATATTCGCGAACGTAAACGATAGAACGTAGAACTGACTTTTCGTCTACTGTGTAAGAGTACTTGAGCGACCCTTTGACTCTTGCGAGCTTTATTTTGTTTGAAAATAACTGTGCCATGACAAATGTTATTTGCGTGAACCTCGTCGTCGCATATTCGTCGTCAACGCTACTACACATCGCTATCACGACCAGAAGACAGTATAACATGCACATAATATGATGTAATCTTTATATCGATATATGCTACATATTGATTATATGATATAATCTTTATATTGCAAATTAGTTCTGATAAGCTTTATGAAAATTATTTCCATTTTAATAAATATTTGCGGGAAATATTATGGAAACGCGAATGCACTGCAATTTTTCATTAATATACGTTGCTTGTTTGTTTTTAACGAAACAATATCGACATTCGGTCGCTAATGACCACGGTAGTCGATGTGACTTTAAATAAAAGAAATAATGAAATATCGACATTCGAAATTACTGTAAATTATTGAAAGATAATTGCTTCACTTCAAAACAAATAACTATACTTAATATTTTATATGTAACATTAATATATATAAATATACTGTTCTCTTCCTTTCTTCTTGTTTGTACCGTTTCGTTCGTTTGATGTTTGAATATTTAATTTGAATATTTAATTCATAAAAATTATGAAGTTACGTTGAATACAGAAACAAGTATTGGAAAGTCGTCAATATTTTAATAAATATTTATTGGAATAGGTATAACAACCATTTGGAGGTCTTAAAGACCCAAGGAGAAGAGTAGGGTTAATAAGTATATTAGATTAAATTGTATTTTTAGTAGTAATTACGCGTTATGTTTACAAATATTTATTTGTAGAAATTCTTTACATATTAAATTACAAAATAACAATAAATATCTATATATAAATTACATAGTTACAATAAAATTATAAAATATCTTATAGATATACATTGAATATTATACAAAATATTCATCAGATGCAAATCTCCCAGTGTAAAAGTAAATGATATCTTTCTTGATATATTGAAAATCACTATAGTCGATCAGAAAAATAAAAATCGAACACCAGTGCAATTTTGATTCTACATATTTTGAACAAACATGCAAGAAACTACAAAGATGTATCATAGTATAATAGATGCCAAAAAGAAGCATTTGTTTTTTACCTACGGTTGTTTAAGTATTATTAAATATTAAGTAGATAATTTGAGGAGTTTAGAAAAAGTTTAATATTCGAATCGATGATCTATAATCAGACATACTCTTCCAATATTAATCGAGACTTTCCCATTTAATGAACAGGAGCAACAGGACTAACGAGAATAGTTTAGCAATGTCGCTTGAGGTTGCGACTATAATAAGAGCAGCAAAATGATCGTCAATGAATTGAATTTTCACTGTCGAAACTTCCATTTTTCTTGAACTATTGCTGTAATAATACTTTTATAGAATTTGTTGGATAAAAATCACACGTCAGTAGATTTGATTGATGGAATTTTAGGAACTCTCGTGAGGTATTATCTGCTATTTACAGCAATCAATCAAACGATTATACAACCACGATTTTTCATAAAAATCCCCGTTATCAAGTACTCTTCGTATTTTCAATTAATAGAATAATTAAAATTTGTCAATGGTTTTTATTATCTGATTAATTCGTTCCTAGTTTCGAACAATCTCTCGATTAAACTACTTTATCTAAATTTCACTTTCGTAATTGTACATTGTTTCCAATTTTAATGGTTACAAAGTATTTATAGCGATTATGCAACTCTTAAAAATTGACAAGTTACGTGACAATAGAAATAGATATATTTCAAAATAGTTACATATCAGAACGTCTGCTGTATTTATATTACAAACTGAATGCTTCTCACTGCTTTATTTTCTAATTGTTTCATTAAAAATCCATATTTTATCTACGTCGTATGTACTTTGCAACACAGAATACCAAATAAAGTAGAATTTGAATTTTTCCAATAAATGCATTGTTACATTAAATACAGTAAGACTCGCGACTCCGAATCTCTTAATCTCTTTTCCATCCGCACTCTGGGTAACTTTAAGTAATTCTCCGTCTTTTTTCATATTTTTGATTAAATTTCGCTTTGCTTAAAAAATTAAGCTAACGATAGAAACTATGTTTGACAATATTGTAGAAACTTGGAGAAATAATCGAGAATTTTTAAAACACAACCCCCCACCTCCTTAAAAAATTGCAGGATTGTTCACTTAGTATCTGAATCATGAAATACTTCAAACTATCCTCCGAAGGAAGACAGTGAAATGCTCATTTTCTTAAACGTTAAACGCGTCACCACAAAACACGGCGATATTTATAGCAACGTGAACAACCGTTCAGAATTATCGACGCGCGTTTTCCTCTGTAGGAAATTCTCTGAACGTTCGCAACTGGACGTGCCAAACTGTTCATAAATCTGTGCAATACGATCTTTGGTGTCTTCGAATAATCGAGCTTCTGGTGTGTTCGCAATCTTTCATATCGCGTCAAATAGGTTCCAATGATGGCGAAGTGTTCTTCTTGTAAAACGAATAAAAGATCTACAGACGCAGAGCATCAGCTACGTTTGATCGATGATCGTGCTTAAATTTTGGACTTCCAAAGGGATCGTTTCGATGGTGTAAGATCCACGTTCAAGCTTCTGTTAAGATTTCTCCTGACTTTTTGAACATGTCCAGCCTCTGGTTGGCAGTGTGACCTTCGAAAAATCCTCTGTTGTGTTCACAGTAGTTACAATTAGTTACTGGCTTATTATCTTGACTTGTAAATATTTTAAGCTTGTGACAAGACACTCATACAATAGCGCTGATAAATATGTGGATCTTTCGATCGATTTACATTAACAATATCTGAATGTAAAATTCAAGCGGAGGTGAAACGTTGAATATCAGCTTTTTCTGCGTCAAATGGAAAAATTCAGAATTACTTGAAATAAGAAAAGACCATTATATAGTTAGAATAAAATTATAAAATTTCTTATAGGTATACATTGAATATTATACAAAATATCCATCGGATACAAACCTCTCAGTGTAAAAATAAATCTATAAATGATATCTTTCTTGATGTATTGAAAACCACTATAGTCGATCAGGAAAATAAAAATCGGACACCGGTGCAATTTTGATTTCTACATATTTTGAACAAACATTTTTTTAACGAGATAACTTGGCTTTCCTGTATCGATAGTAACGTTAAACTTGTCTTTACAAATTTAACTAGAATATTACTTTGATTTTTACTAAACGTGTTTTCGTGGCGAAAAATTGAATGAGCTAGAAACCTGTTGGAGCTATCTCAAAGGATTAAAAGATTAAAAGTTTTCCGAAAGGGACCGAAAGTTCTGGGAAAGCAGTCGTAAAGTTCTAAAAAGCAACAGACTTTATTCGATAAAACGTCAGTTTTATAAAAATACAAAATTATTTTTATTATTTCAAATTTCGCTACATCTGTTTAATAATAATTATGAAATATTTGTTTAGTCAATATTCTTTATCTAAAAATACTACTTTCGCGTAGCCACCAAAAGCGAAGGTGTTCATTGATCAAGAAGAAATATTTTAAAATTACTTAAGCTAATTCTTATTTTCTATTTACTGTAGGAACCGAGAAACACACAAAGACCTACATATTTTGTTCAGTGTTCACTCTTTCGAATTTGATGGTTTATGTCTTTCTTAGTAGTTATGCCAGTAGAATTTACATATTGCACAATTGTATATTATTTTCTAATGCATCTCTTTCACGTACAAGTATCTATTCGTTTCTATTTAGTAATTTCCAACTGAACTGTTTGAATCTGTAATTATATATTATATGTATCTTCTTTATTCGTATCTATAATCTACGTATTTTCTTGTGCAATCCATGGTAGACTATTCTGATAAATATTCTGTTCTGTATTCTATTCTCATAACTATCTGTTAAAACCCTCTTTCTCTGCTCCCAAAATGAGTGAGCTGATGTAAACTAAATCGAAGACTGTCTCGCGCGAACAGTTGGCTACGTTCATTTATTCTTTCACACGTCAACGTCCACTTTGTTGCTGCTGCCGTATTACCGGAAAGAAACGCAGACAAAGCCAATATAAATTTCACGCACCGCGATCGATACATTCTCCCGTTTGTTTTCACGATGCATGTGCACATATGCATCGATGTTTGTTTGTGCACTGAAATATTCAATGAAACGAAGTGTACACTAGAGCCGGTAGGTAAACTAAAGGCAGTTCAGGCTAGATTGTTAATAGGCATGAGTGCCCTAAAGGGGTGCACAGCGAATCGCCCTTCATATTTCAAATGTGGACAGATTATAGTCGTATAAATCGTAGAAAGCAAATAGTAAAGTTTCCTAAGACACATAATTAAGCTGTGTATGTTTATGCGCTTATGGGAAATTTGCGGATACGAGAACGCACAGAATGAACATAATATGCAGAAGTATATGAAATATTCAAAGTACAGAATATTTTACCACGTTGAATGAATAAAATATTTCTCTACTCAAGTTCCATCTTGTAAATTACACGTACGAAAATACAAATTTCCATATCCGGATAAATATATAATTTAAAGAAAGCAAAAGGATATAGTAGCTGTACGTCTGGCAAAATATTTCTGATGGGAACATATCATTTCCGACTAGGCGTAGGTTACAAAATATATCTCGAAACTTCAGTTGAGATGTCTAATATCGTATAAAATAATGATTTTGCTGTTATAAAACAAATATCAGGAATGGGCAATAATTTATTTTTATTTCTTTGGTCTTCCAACTTGTAGATTTTCTTCCATTTTCTCAGTGTGAAATCGCAATTGCTTTATTGCGATTGAAATGATGAATTCTGAAGCAGCACGCACTTGCTTAGAAATACTCGATTTTCCATAATATATGTAGTAACAGTCATATAAATATATTCAATTATTTTGCAGAGATAGTTTATAATGACAAACACTGTCCAAAAATGTACAAAGTGGTACATTACATAACATTAGAAGAAATAATGTAACGAAGAGGAAGAACAATTGCAGTCTGCTTAGAAACATATAATTAGTAATATCTATGAAGAGTTGATCCTTCAATTAAATTAAGTTTATTTTCATAAAAGAATTCTATTTCTTCTTTAGGTAGATATTTGTAAAAGATTTTTTCTTAAACACACTATTACCTCTGAATTGTATTTCGTTACAAAATAAAACAATCATAGTTTGATTAAAAATATACAATGAACGATATCCATGAAGTATTGGTCTATAAATTTCATTAAATTTATTTTCACAAAAGAATTCTCTTTTTTCTTTAGATTTATATTTATACAAAATTTCTTCAATCTCAAACACAGTAATCACAATTAAATGTGAAATGGTAATTTGAAATGGACATTATATATGATTATTTATCAGTATATTCTTAGATTCATCCCAATTTTAGTAGAAACATTCACAACTTTAAATATAACGAATATAAATATCTTATATGTAAGTATCTTACATTATATCGCAGTGTCTCGTATTTTTAATTGAAATATCGATGCTTGGGATTGACAGTGACGTAACTTAGAAAATGTAAATTTTACTGGCAAGATTTTCTAAAATTTACGTTTTTGAGAATACTAGATACACATTTTCTTAATTTAACAGCTAAAAAAACAAAGCAAAGGAATTATTAATATACTGTTTCATATAATAAAAATAGAAATATAACGTAGGTTAGTGTAGAATTAGTAAATTAAAAATTCTCTGAATTGTGTTGCTATCAATGCCAAGCATATGACGAATAATTCTCATCGTTTTGTACTGTGAATGAAAATACTATTTTATCATTGTTTCTTGTATTCCTTTATGTTTTCCATAATTCTGCTAAGTAGTACTCATTTCCTAACGATCTATGGTGCGTGTAAATTACCCTGTTACATGTTACTTTAAGTTGTTTCATTTGTACCAATTTCTACATATATCTACATTTATTAAATTCTACGATCGAAATAAGAGCCCTTTTTTCTAACATATTTAATATACCGACAAAATTTATAATTAAAACTCGCGGAATGAATCCATTAAAGCAAACATGCTCTCTTAGAGTTCGAAAGTACGATACTTTTGGCACAAATCGATTCTGTTTTTATCAGATTGTACTCAAACGTGTTACAAACGTCACTCGAATATGTTGTTTCCACAGTTAAAATTTTGAACACCTTTCAAGCATAACAAAGATTAAAGTAAATATCGTAGACACACCGCGATATGTTTGGCTAACGTCCACCACCGACAGTATTTTCGTGAGCTTACTGTGCTTAGAGTGTGAAATATCTTTATCGGTATAAATCTCGTTGCTCCGCGTTTAAAAAGTCGGGAACACACGGTGCTCGCGTCTATCGATGCGACAAAAAAAGTAAACACACGGGAATTCAGCAACACTCAGATACTTTGCTTTCGGCGACGGGTCTATGAGCGGTGTTCAAAGCGCACGCTTGTTATTTGTCCGCCTCACGGACTCCGGTGCAAGTCTCGCTCGTGTTTCGTCGAATTTCTCGCGCCGGCCACGCGTACGAAATTGTCGCGTTCGCGGTTTCGCGCGCACGAAAGGTGCATCCTATCGCGAGGATTTGTTTCCTACGCCGCCAAGGCAGCGTTAAGGCACATGCAAGAATAAAGCAAAACAAAAAAAAGTACAAAAGAGAAAGAAAGAAAAGAAAAAAACAAGAAAAAGCAAAGAAAGAAAAAAGTAAAGAAAAATTAACAAAAAAAAAAAGACGGCTTGGTATCGAATCGGAAGTACAAAGTAAGCTCGACCGCCGCAGCGCCCAGAACCACTAATGTGCTCGCTCGCAGCGCGGACGGCAACTTCGAGGTGACCTTGGCCACGAAGGCCACCATCTACCATCAAGGATTGGTCGAGTGGAAGCCCCCTGCCATTTATAAGTCATCCTGCGAGATCGACGTGGAGTACTTCCCATTCGACGAGCAGACCTGTGTCCTCAAGTTCGGTTCGTGGACCTATGACGGCTTTAAGGTAAACTTGCATGGTAGCCGCTAAGTTCGTGGCAAATAGACCGGCGGATCTTCCACGACGTGGATCGACGTGGCTCGTGATGCGTCGAGGACGGTCCACCTTTGTAGCCCTTAAGACTAGATATTAGACCCGAACGATCGGCTCGTCGCGTGGATTTCCAAACTCCGCGGTGGCTCGTGTTTTCTTGTTGTCCGTTTTCGAAACGTTACACTCGATGGGAGGGGAGAGCCGAAACCCACGCTAGGAGACGGATGCTGCCAGCTTTCCTTCAACGTTCCGTGATACCTGTAACAATAGCTCCGACAGATGCGACGTGCGTTCAGAGGATAGAAAGAACGAGAATTGATGATAGCGAGGCGAATCGCAAAGAAAATGCAACAGAGATGGCACGCAGTAACAGTTGATAGCCGAGGGGTATGTTTGAACGAAGGCAGATCGAGTAGCGAGGACGCGAAATTACGCGATCCGAGCGATCGATGCGAAGCTTTTTCGGCTCGATTCGTTAGAAAGGGTGAGAGATAGGGTGATGGTGAGGAAGAGAGAGAAAGAGAGAGAGAGAATGAAAGAAAGAAAGAGAGAGAAAGAGACAGATCATCGCGTAGCGGCAGCATCCGGTGCTCTTCAAAGAGGAGCCAATCGTGATCACGCTCGGCTCGTTTCTTCGGTGATTCCAGCGCCGACGGGAACTACGAGGTGACGCTGATGACCAAGGCCACGGTCTACTATTCGGGATTGGTCGTCTGGCAACCGCCGGCCGTATATAAATCCTCCTGCTCCATCGACGTTGAGTTCTTTCCGTACGACGTACAGACCTGTGTTTTGAAGTTAGGCTCCTGGACCTATGACGGTTTTAAGGTGCCACGCCAACAGCAACGAGCACGATCGCCAGATTGAACCTTTTTGCTCGTCATATATGATCGGTCTTCCCAGTTTCCTCCTTGGTTACACTTTCGTTTTTTATGTTCCATCAGAGAATGCCACCTTGATACCCGTAATCGTTTCTGCGATGCGCTGGTCTTGGACGTCATACGTCATATTTATATATATATTATCTATATATATTACATATATATATATATTTCAATATTGTTACTTGGTGTGGACTGCAGTGTTATTTGATTGACATTCGTCGTGATGTCGTACGGTCAGCTCGTTTTTATATATTATTCTGCGGTGTGCTCGAACGATCCTACAGGCTCGCATAATCTGAACGCGATCTTTGAAAACGGCTCGCGTCGTCGTTCTTGCGAGGATCCCAGTTATCGTGACAAATTCGCACGCATCGATCTCGCTGATCCACCTACAGTGGCTCGCGAATATATTCGGCACATTCTTTTTATATATTATACGCGTTACGTGAAATCTTCTGAAATTTCCGTAGCACTGCGATGAGATAGGATCGTCGTGATTATGGTAATAAAATTTGAAAGCGATCCGAAGATGTACGTAGAACAATATTTTCTTTATACCTTGTGTGCATTGTACGACGCTTTTTGAAATTTCGTTCACACCGTAATGAGATACGATTGTCGTGATTCTGATAAGAAAATTTGAAGGCAATCCGAAAATGTATATGAAAATTACGAAACGTTTATCGTACACGTGCAGTGGCATTAAATGTTGTAACTTTGTATCCTATTAACCGTCCATATTGCGTCAACATGTTATTTGACGTTTTGCCCAAACGATGGGAATTGTCAAATTCTCAACATTGTGTATATAAAAGACAATTTTACGCATCCACGTAATATTTTTCTCGTCGCTGTTTCTTGCATCTACAGTCTGTAGTTTTATCAAATTTTCTAAACTCCAACTACAGAACTTCGTTTATCCGAACCTCTTTGTATCAATTCGTAACTGAGCCTCTATTTTTCGAATTACATTCGAGCGTACTTTTAACTATACGAACGCGTATTCTGAAGTCGTACACGTCATATGTTTTATCCAAATTGTCATATAATTGAACACATCTTGTGTCGAAAGTGTTGCTCAATCTCAGTCATCCGAACGTTCATCTCTGTTATCGAAATTCACAGCAGCAGCTGGTCCCAACTCGTCGATTATCCGAAATATTTTGTTGCCCCCACCAGTTGAGATAAACGATGTTCTACTATATTTAGTATGCTATGGTAAACTATAAACGAAAGAGACATTGTTTTGCAATCTTGGTTTTTACAAAAAAAGATCTGAAAACCAAGAGCTTAGACGGGTGAAACGTAGGAAAGTATAGCGCGAGTGCAAGAAAAAGAGAAACTAAATAAGCCGGGACTTTTAATTAAAAAATCAAACTTTCTTATTTCTGATTTGTAACGAATCACTTTTTTATCAACATATCTGTCATATTTTTCCGATTACAATGACACCAAACACGGTACAACTTGGAGCTCATTTGCTAACTTGATAAATGACAATTAAATACACATCAATAAGTAAATGCAATTCCAATTGCATGTTTGTTCTCATTTTAATCAGAAAGATGTCACAAATGCTTCAGTAAAAGTTTGATTTAAAAGGACGCGAGAAATAAAAAAAGTTTCGCTTTTGAGTTAATACCCACATGATCATGCTGGGATGACTATCATGCAATTAACGAGAGCTTCTTTTCCTCCAATTATCGTACGTTTACGTACATTGCTTGGCCCTAAATCGGTCAATATGACGTGCAATCGACTGTTCAGATACTTTGATGGTCTTTGCGAGTTGTACGTTTCCTCTGCATATCTCGTAACTCTTATACACATTTTCGGATCCAATTCAAATTCTATCAACATAATCGCGATAGTCGTAACAGTAATGGGATTTCAAGACGTTCCGAATAACACGCAGGTAAAAATTCGGATACTTTCGTGAGCCACCGTAAACGTTTTACAAGCATTTTCTTAGCGACATCTCATCGTTCGGTGTTACGTTTTTGTTAAACATTGCGGTGCTATGAAGTACTTCGTCGATATGCCGTTTCGTGTAACACCACATCTATCTTTTACCTTGTATGAATGCTTCCTACTAAGAATGTTAGTCCGATCCTCGCTTCGACGAACGACTTGAAAGAGCGATACTACGTCGCAGGTTTCAAAGGGTACCTCGATCACAAACTTTGAATCGAGGTGAAAAGAATCTGCTTCGAAGCGTATCCAAGCTGGTCAGTCGCCTTGCTCTTTGACATTTGCAGATCGATGGAAAGATGAAACATCTAATCGCGGAGTCTCATTCTTTATTAGCATAGCTATTGTAAAGCTTAGATCGTAGGACTTTCGGTTTCTAAGCGTCACTGTACGTGATACACGCGGCAAAGATTGAACGTTTTACCGAGCATTTCTCAAACACCACACTAAATACACGGTAAAAAAAGAGATGTTTGGACAGGCCTAGTTGTTTCAATGTAACAGGGCAAATACAGATTTATACGTAAACAGATTATTCAAAAAGTTTTCATTCCTGCGGAAGGCAAGAGGAATAAAGTTATTTTAAAGCTCGATTCAAGCAGTCTGATTTCGTGTCTTGTTTTGCATAAGCTCTTTGATCGAAGTTTACGACATTATGGTTTATTTAGCCACTTCTGTTGTAATAAACGGTACTGAATTGAGATCGAGTTTAATAAATTTCTGTTAACTGATTATCTTTATTTCCATATCGCGATAGCTGCTACACTTCCGAATAACAAGATAGCAAACTTGTGGCATCTATAATTTCCTATATCGTAGCTACATCAGCGTGAAATTTGCGAGCAGTATGTGAGCATTAACATTGCGTGAATATGTAAAGCTCGATACGCTTTCAGCAATTTCCACTTAAATGGACCTATAGACATACGAAAAGAAAATGATAGTACATCGAAAAGAAGATAAATTCCATACAAATGATCATACGTTACGTAGTACTCTCGAGTTACGCTATTCTGTCATATGAATTCAAGTATTGGGTTAAAATAAAAATGAAAGTGGAACAAGTCTTGCTTCGCAAACGTTGTATTACTGCCAAAATTGTAAAAGAAATTAACAGGAGTCGTAAAGTTATATATGTCGGAGATGAAATGACATCGGGGCCTTTCTTTTGGAATTTTTGCGAAGATCCCCAATACTTTAGTCTAGGCTATTTATTATAGCTGTGCCTAAATAATAAAACTTAGAAGTAGTTGTTATGATTCGATCCGATTATGTTTGCCGAGATTTGCGACAGTGGGCTTGGGCTCCAGGTGACACAACTGGTCGCTGAACGTAGCCACGGTCACGGGATGTTTTTACCTAACAGAGGCATGGAGTAGTTGTATAGTTCTTAAAAAAAATATAGTTGTAGCGGCACACGGGCTCGAGGACAAATCAAGCCACGTGTAGTTTTGCCTCAGAAGCGCCAATATTATGAAACGCGCGTTGTATTAATAATCAAACTCCGGACAGAAGCAATGTTACCGTTACGCGGGACTGCCTGGCAACTGCGGTTAGAATTTTGTTGGTATCCCCGACCAATATACAACAAACGAACGCGATCGTAAGGAGAAGAAGGTTTTCATCAGTCTTTTATTTTTGCGATCTCCTTGGAGAGTTTCTCATCGTCTTTACGAGCAGTATATACCGAGCGTCACAGCGAACGTTACTTTGTGCTTCAAAGTATATTCTACGTTTAACAAAGAGGTATCCCGTTGACCGTGGGTTCGTTATTGAACCTAAGATCATTGTCATTAACGTCTCGAGTGTCTAACCCATTTGCATCCAAGCGCTGATTAATCCGCGCGCTACGGTTGCTTTTTATTTCAGTAGCTAAGTATTCTTCAGATGTGAGAGATCACGTTTAACCCGTTTGTCAGCATCTCGCCTATACCAGTTTATTATTTTCTAAGCAAGTCTTACTTCTGTTGTGAAAATCTCTTCAACTGCTACTATGAGTAAGTACTGTCAATCTTAATCCAATTTAACAAATTCAAATTTTAAAAATATTCTAATTTTATAACGTAAACTAAAATTTAGTTGCCCCAATGGATCTAAACGTACTCGAAGAGAAACGGTCTTTAAATGCCATATTTGCGATGTACCATTATGTATTGACCATTTTAAAGAATTCCACGAGAAATAATGTGATTTAATTTCCATTTTAGTCTAAATAATTTTTTCTTTTTTCCTCTGTTATAAAGAATGTAAGATGTGATGTTTGCAAAGTAGCATTATCTACCAATCGTTTTGAATAGTAAATTTCCTATTATATTATTCGGATGTCATTTACTGCACCTACGACCGACTGCGTGCGGTGATAGAGACCAGTCCTCTTAAGTAGGGCCATGATGCAAATGGGCTAATCACCACGGTTATTTGTCAAATTCGATTTATACCAGTAAATATAATCTCTATCGCACAACAACGATGGCTAGTCTAAATGAAAATTCGTTACACGCCCTAAACCTAATGATAACTCGACATATATATGATGATTTACTAAAAAAAAAAAAAAAAAAAACAGGAAATATACGTACTGTTTCAATCTCCTGAGTAAATTGGAAGAAAGTGCTCGTAAAGCTGAGGTCGATAATAATATCAAAAATATTTGCCACGTGGTCTAGACATGTAATGTAATTAAACGAACAGAGCTGAGAAGCAGGTTTGCTTACGAACAAGATAACGTGTAATAACGTCTAATATTTGCGAAAGAAGGCGCGCGGTGGAGAAAAGAACCGTGTTTACCAACGAAAGAAAATTCAATCTAGATGGTGTAGATGGATATTCGTATTGTTGTCGCTGGATTGCGGATGTTCATGCGTTTCTGGGAAATTTGAAGCTGCACAAACGAACATAATATACGTAGTGTGCAAAAATACAGAGAATATTCGGAATAAAATAATTCTCTATAGGATATCTATTTAATTTGAATTTGCTTAAACACAGTCTGGTTTCCACGATGTTCTTAGAAAATGATGCAAAATGTCAGATGACGAATAGTAATTACGTAGCTCTAATATAGTGAAGGTATATCTATTTTAATGGAGACACGAATGAAGAGCACTGATTTTATCTCAAACTCGTAAGAAATAGAATTAATTTTTGTAAATCTACCATTAGATCAACGCTGGCATATTATAATTCAACGGGATTTTCATAAGTATTTTATAAAAAAAAAAGGATCATATAAATATGGCAAACAGAAATATAAATAATATGCAAAAGAAAGACAGTTTGAAAGTGCAAGTACTTTAAGGAAATGCATAGAAGAGAAAATAGAAGACATCTAAAGTGTTGTTTTTGCTCAGATGTATGAAATGTGCTAGTACTATTTGTTCCCATTTATTTATATTTTTCTGTTTATTCATGTGGAACTCGCTGAAGTCATGTCGAGCTAACGTAAATAAGTTTTTGCTCGTATGATGTGTAATATCATGAAGCTGATGTAATAAGTTTTACGTATTCATACGATGTCTAAAATTCACGTATTGCTCGCAACTTCTACGTTACCATAATTACGATGTTATGGCAGTTCGACGTACCACGTATACAAACAATAACAGCGATATTATGTAATAAATATATAAATGTAACGTGAAATTGCAATACAGTAGATATAATACAAATAAAATCCGCTACGAACATAGCAAAGCAATTTCAAATATTAGTAGCTTGTAGGTACGCGAAGGAGTAACAGAATAATCATTTCATAACTCATAATGCGAATTATACGTGTTATAAACTTTTTGAATAATCAGTTCTAACTATAGTTGAGCATTTCAAAGCACAGCTGTTTCATTGCGATGTCAAGAAACACGTTAATTACTGAGAATACAAATCTGAGGAAAAGAATATTAAGAATGTAATGATAAGAATAATTCATTTCAATTCACTAGCCAGGAATGTATATTTCCATATTATGTCATGAGAACAATGATCTAGAGCTATAACGTAGTTCAATTTCGCCATTTTAATAAAATATCGAATATGATTTCAAGTGTTCGCGGTTTGCAATACACGATTAACTACAGTGACTATTATTATTCGGTTTCGTCGAAAAGAGAAAAAAGGAACAAAATTTTGCGAACCGTTTGGCAAACTGTTCTCCGTACATATTTGAGAAAATAAATATATACAATTTCATGGTAGAAAATTTGCACAGTAAAACACAGGTTTCCTCTTTGACTTAGAATTTGCTATTAAAAATACGAGAAGGAACGCTACGAAGTTCGATGTTCTTTTCATTCGCTGGTACACCCACGCACACGCACACACACACGTACATACATACATATTATCTATGCATACATCGCATGAAAATGATCGAGCATGTTTCATGGAGGCATCGCTTATAAGCTAACTGTGTAGCGAAACGAAGAATTGAATGTAAAGGAATTTCGAGCTGATTTCGAGCAAACGAACGATTTCCTCGGCCCTTTCGTCGTTCTTTCCGCTCCCGGTTTATTGCCGAAACTTTATCGCGGTCCCCACGCTGCGCAATTTCTTTCAACGTTCCTTTCAAACTCGTAAAATACGAAATACGAACTCCCCACGCCGTAAATCGCACCTGGTCGCCGAAAATTCCCCCAAAGTCCAGCTTTTTCCAGCTTATCAAATTACCAAGGTAGTAGACATAGCGCAGCCATAATTAGCTCGCTATTACAGGGCACGTCAACCCTATGCGCGCGTAACCCTTGGCAAAAGCAGCGCTAGAATTAGCGTGATAGCTCGACGCAGAAATTTCCATTTCACCGACTCTCGCTCCATGAAAAATCTCTTCCCCAACCCCCGCCCCTTTCACCCCTTCTCACTCTTCCTCCTCTATTCCTTCTTCCAGACTCGCTTCATCTACATTTCGCCGAAGAATTAAGAGTCGAGATAAAGCGATCTCCACGACAAAACCATAAGAAACGTTCGATAGGGAAACGTGACCCCCTTTACATTCGGTTTCTGGCCGCTTTGGGAGAATGGCGGACCCATTTATTACTCGCAGCGTGTAACCAGCTCTTTTCCTGCCCAATCGCGACTGTGTCTCGAAAATTTATCGGACCTGCGATTATGGAACGTTCGTTGGATTTCTATATCCACTGTTCGGTTATAAAATGCCGGCATTAAATATTCACTGCGTAAATATTGATCGGATTTCCGTGGGACGGAGGGCTTTATTGAAGCATTCAGTGAAAACACGTGACATAGTACGGTCTGCATGTAACTATGGCCCTCGGACGAGAGGACAGGGAATAAGGACGGAGCATGAAATAGTATTACACATACACACACACGCACACGCACACGAGAGTTCTGTGGTGAACGACGTTACAAAAATTTCGTCGACCGAAAGTATCTTAGTTCCTTTCTGTTCTTGGTTTTATGTCGTTTGTGGTAGTATAGCGGTTCGTGCGTGTATTTCTAATTGCTAGACGTCGATGTTGTTCATGAGAAATTGTATGATAGCGAAGATATGAGCAGCGTGGAATATATTGAGATTTAGAAGAGGAGTGTGTAATATGTGAATTAGTATTTTTGCTTTAAAGGTTTGTAAGCTGCAGCTTTTATATATATATATATTCCAATTTTGACGCTGTTTTGAATTAGTACAGTTACGACTAGAACTCCATATGTCTAGGTTTGAAGTGAATAATGGAACATAGTTGTTTGTAATTATTGTTGTTGTTGTATTGATGAAACAGTATGCATTATGATAGGTACGTCTCGTTAGTTTCTTGTATCTGATGAAAAGTGTTGTCTGTCTCTGGACATTTACGAGGGAAATGGGATTTGCGAGAGAAACGAGAAAATTAAAAGGAAAATTTATAGGACGCGCGGAAAAACATTTTCTTTTATACACAATTTATAACGCTAGCAATTAAAATGGAAATTACTGCATTGTATTGATAAAATGTTTTCTTAATATTAATATCCTACAACGCTTCTAACGAGATACAATTTTAATTATTTTAAACTTGAGGAATGACAATTTTAAGAATATCCAGTCATTTTATATATAGTCGGTTCTAATTATAAGTCCTAAATTTATTACTATCTATTTCGAAGGATTTTTAATATCATAAGCATTTGAAGAATGAAAGCGTATAAAATTATGAATAGTATTAACATAATACGATCCTCTTATTTTCTTACAAGTAAAACACACTTGAATTTAAGAGAAAGATAAACTTCCCGCGATACAATAGTCCTTGCTTGCATTTTGAATAAAATTAAATGAATTTTGAATAATCATATTTCATATTCAGTTAATTGTTACATAATTATACATAATTCGAGATATACTTATTCAAACTTATTCAATTATTAGACAGAAAAATAATTAGAAACTAATTTATAAACCTTGTATCGACTTGCCAGTTTAAATTATTTTATGAATTCTTCAGAGATTTATCAAAATCGCCAACAAATATAGCTGATAGAGTAACATTCGAATTTCACGTGCGGAAAATTGACGCTAACGAAATGTAGATTCGCGCAATTTGCTACGGCGTGTGTTTTACAACAGACGACCGTAAAATTTTATTTAATAATACTTGCGCATTGTCCGTGTATCATAGAAATACGATAAATTGAATGCACGATCAGCACAATGCAGTTTCAATCATAAATTACACAGCGTAGCCGGTGAAGTTAACGAAAAGATTCAACATGTGTCATTTGCTTGTACAATTTGATTATATTCGAACCTAAGTGAATGGTCTATTATGCTATCACATGTTCCACCGATTCGTTACTCACCCTGCCGATCAATGGACCGGCGAACGTGTAATTAAACACCAACAAAAGCGATTGTTCAACGAAGCGTGCTGTGATTAAAGAATTTTCGCGTCGATTTTCGACGTTATCGGTTACGGGGTTAACGACACGTGTACGTAGGAAAGTAGAAATTAAAATGCGAATGCGTAATGAAGCGAGTGAATTAAATTAGATGAATTTTCATGCTCACTTATTAAGTGGTTCCAGTGCCACTTAAACATAATGCGCTACCGTAAAAGATCCTTTCATGATTAATACATCACGTCATTTCGACCCTCGTTTCACCACACGTTCAAAGCTACTTCTCATTTAAATAGATTTTATGTGATTTGAATCGCGAGAATCCATTAGAGTTTGTTTTAATAATAACGCCATAAAATATCACGTAGAGAGAAATCTATGTATATTTTTGCATATCATTTCTCTTCTATTGATCGGGCACATGTTACAGATTATACAAATTTGCATTTCATTTCAAATTTACTTATATCTGTATACGTTTATCCTGCGTCAACGAATTTTTCTTCGTATTGCGAATTTACACAAAGTGACAAATATTATTGTTGGATTACGAAAAATGAATTCAATTTCCATTTAACAAGTTAGATTTCCGTGGAACGTCGCCTAAGTGTGACGCGTTGATTTTCATTAAGCTTTGCAGATTTATAGCGTCGATATTTCTTTCGTTGACTATCTCCTACGATTTAGAAACTGAAAACTTAGAATTTCTTAGAATTTCGAGAAAACATGTTTTGCTGAATGTCTTGGAAACTACTACAGACAGAGCAATTGTGTCGATAGACGAATGTGTTTTCCAAAGACGATCGAACGTGTAAACAAATTTTCAAAAAATACATTTGTTTAATATCTTTTGTTAATACATTTGGAAAATATTTATCGATTCTCACGTAAACTTGCTTGTGTAGATATTTAAACTCAATATAAGGATAAATCAGAATTTTTATTTTTTAGAGATTAAAGAGAATAATTGTTGTTTGACACAAGGCGTTTCTCTATAGACAAATAAAATTTAAAAAAATCGATTTAGATTGTTACTCGGAATAATAAAAATATCTAACATGCATATCTTCAAATATATTTCACTGCGCCTATGGATTTGCAAACTTTCATCTAATTGACATTTGATGTCTCTTCTTGCAATTAATAGTCGTCTAATCCAATATGTAAATTTATTTATTTAAATAATAATAACATATTTATTGCTGCTTAACAAAGGCTGGTTAAAAATTGCTTAAAAATATTTTAAACTGATAAACAAATAAACAGTAACAGAGTAGAACAAAATAATATATAATTGTTAATTAACGCTACACATCCACTTGTTAAATTCAATAATATACATTCACGTTACAAATCGTATAACAATTTCATAAAATTGAAGCTTCTGAAATTCCTTTGCAATTTAAAAATGCTTCACCAAGTTTATTACATATCAAACTTGAGTTTGATGAATTTAAAAAATACATTAAATCATTATAACTTCCTTTTCATTCGAAAAATGTGATTCGTATAAGCATTAGTGTTGTGCAATTACGATCTTTTCGCGTTAAGACCAAAGATTAAACATTTCTCGGATAATGGTATGTGTGACATCTCTGTGTAGGTGTCAGTAGAATTAATTTCATCATAGTGTAATTAGATCCTTTAATAGAGTCAAGAGACGCCACGGAATTATGTGAGAAATATTGGCACGATATATAGCTATGCAACCTATTTAACTCGAAATTCCTGCTTTAATGAGTTTTCCTACTGCAACAATGACGTGTATGTAATTTGCCACGTATTTGTATTGCTTATGTGGTTAAAGGTTCAATAAAATCAGTAATACGAATGTATTAAAATTTGCTTCAGTACCAAGATTATTCCAAATAGCGCTACGCATGATCGATTTCTTTCGTGGATAAAATACGAAATAACGGTATCTTCATCATACCTTACGTCATTATTACTATTTTTGACAAACAAATTCCATCCAAATATTATGTAAAATTACAAGCAATTATATATGTAATTAATGATAATTGATACCATTAATATTAAAATTCTCCATCAAAATTAATCATAAAATTTCATTCGTTCCGTTGTCAAAATTTTCATTGCTTTGCAAGAATATGAATCAGTATTGGTAATTTGTCATGCAGGAATTTTAAACAACGGATGCTATAAAAGCTTATTATAAAAACTTCTCTTTTCCCCGCAATTTAGACCAACTGCTAATCTTCCAGAATTTCTTTTACGCGTTGTCTAATGAATTGTAGCGGCACATGAGCTGGAGGACAATTCAAATCATGTTGGTGTCTTGCCTCGCAGTACCAACTTCGTTAGCACATACATACTGTAATAATAAATAAACTCCGGGCCAAAACAATGTCGCCGCTAGGAGCAACGGTCAAACAAAGAGGAATTGAAATTTTCCAGTCTCCCCCGACCAGCATAAATAAACGAACGCGATCGTAAGGTAACCAGTTTTTCAGTCTCAGTCTCGAGCGATTTTAATAGCGACCAATACACAGTCTTTAGCGAATCATTTAATACCGAGCGTCTTGGCGAACATTCTCTGTATTTATTAAATATTTTAAAAATATATTTAACGGTTTCATTATCAAGTAATCTCGTCATTTAAACCACACGAGCAACCATCCTCCACAGAACTAGTGCTTCTACCCTCTCACAAAAATTCGACACTCTAACTATACTATTTTCAATAGTGTACGAATACTTTTCATTCGGTACAGTATAGGTATAAGTTAACACTAGAACTACCACACTAAATTGACTGGTTTTACAATTTTATTTTTAAAATTCCTACTTCATGTTATTTTCTTTCAGTAATGTTTTCATGACTTTCGCAAGGATAACTAAAGGAATAATATAATGAATTTTATTTCGTTTTTCATGTATTCAAACTGAAAATAATTTCGTATCAAGGCTACTTATACCAATACCAGTAAAAATGATTGGTACTTGTCAAAGTGTAGAAGGGTGCTGCAATCTGTTTATCGAACCTCAATTAACCAGTGTCCTCGTTTTGTGCAACTTGCCACACGTTTTGAAAATTTGTACTGCGTATCATTCGATATGACGATATCAGTTATCAGGAAAATTCCGGATCGATCGCTGGATCGCTAGATGCTAACACTAGCAATACCACAGCAGTCGAAACGACTGGTTCGACAGTTTTATAAATATGCCAACCCTCGTTTAGGGATCCCAGATGGATCAATAATACCAAAAATGTACTACATAACATGGAATTGCTTCTGTAAGAAAGTAATAAATCAATAAATATAAAAATATTCTATTATTAGGTATTTTTTAAAGACCAGTCATTTTGATTGGTTTTGGTAGAAGTAGCTTCGTGTTAGCTATCGGTAGTTCTAGTGTTAAGCAAGCGGAGTGAAAAAGTAAAAGATGCGCCCTTACGGTTAGGTGCGATTTCTCGTGTCTCTCCTGGCAGCGCGGCGCAATAAAGAGGAAATCGATATTCTGTCGGCGCGTATACCAGGGAATCCTATACACTTGTATGAGAGCGTATCTCTTCCAACCAGGCTGCCAGTCGTCGAGGCTTGAAAGTTTCGGCTACGCGTGGGAGGACACTCGAATTCGGCTTTCGCATCGAGAGTTTTCTATTAAATTTGCCGGAACAGCGTAATCCCCTGACAAAAAGCCCCTCCAACCCTCCGTAAGGTCCTGCGAATAATTTCAAAGTCTGTTGTGCAGTTTATTACGAATATAATCGTTTTGTTCCGTGATTATTTCTATGTTCGTGTACGGTTAAGGGACGATTGATTGGCCCATTAAATACACGTGTTTCTCACTGGCACTGAAATGCAATTTTTCTCAATGACGAATGATAAATTCAAGATTGTTTTAATCCCAACATTCTCGTAATTCTATAATTCTAACATTTAAAACGCTGCAAGTTGTAGAGAAATATTGGAATTTTTAAGATACCTACGCTATCGTTCAAAATTATACGGACACCTGGTTTTTTACAATAAATATAGTTGAATTAGGGGAACACAGGCAGAAAAACCGAAGGCGACTTTATATTTCATTAAAACTGGCATATTATGCCACGGTAAAATTTACTTTCAGAGGCTAATACGCGAGGAAAGAATTGGCGTCTAAAAAGGGCAAACATTAGCATGCAGTTTTGTCATTTATAGTGTTTTTTAGCTTCAGCTTAGTTGCTTGCCAACGTACACATAAAATGGAGAAGGTTTCTTTAAATTAACGATAGAAATAACCCGAGCAATTTTGGCAATAAATATTTAAAATATGTTGACATAAGATGGTGTGTTTAATTCTAATATGCCGTTGATAGGATTTTAAATAAACAATTAATATTTCATATGACATATATCTGTTGATTTGAAAAAATGGTAAATATTGCTTTTAAGCCGAGTTTGCTATTGATTCGCGTTTGCGAATAAATAATATTAATAAATTTTATTAATAAATATTAATAAATTAATAAAATAATAAAAAATATTTTGTTAATATCCATGTATCGTTAATATAAATCGAGCAAAGTGTCCGTATGATGTAGTGTACATTTAACTTGCTTAGGTACATCAGTAGCTTCTTGCTAGACGCTAGGAGCCAGAAAGAGTTTTAGAAAAGATATATTTTTTGAAAAAACAATATTAAACATAACAATATTACATATTATATAATAATAATATATAATATAATAATATATATAATAATAATATATATAATAATAATATATACAATATAATATAATATAATATGATAATAATATAATATAATATAATATAATAATAATTATTATATATAACAATAACAATATTAACAATATTTTCCGAAACTTCAAAATAAAGAAGAGTTCGTAAGGTATAAAATGTAGCATTCAAGTCCGAAATATTTAATTTAATATTGTATTTCTGTAATAAGTTTAATTGTATTTAATGTACGAGTAGCATTTGATACATCGCGCTGCGTTTCAACTGTTTTTCAGTATTTGTTGTCGATGTTCGCTACTCTCCGAAGAGAGAATCAGCGACAGGACAATGCACGTCAAAATACAAAAAGAACGAAACGATTGACATGTCAAAAATATAACCAACGATGCAAACAGACAATGCTCTACAAACGTTAATTCCATTTTACAATTTCGTTGAAGGAGACGCGAAAACATCTGAATTTTCCGCTCCTTTAGAATAATCTGTAGGTTCAGTTTATGCGACTAATTACTTACGATAAATTATAAATCTCAGTCTAAGTTGTTGAAACAGCATCGAACTTTTTAAGTCGTTTAAATAATTACGAATATACTGCGCATTTCCATTATGAGAAATTTAAAGATACGAAGCTGCACGGGATGTGCGATATGCAAATAAAATATTCAGAATACTCTTCGTAGACTTTGTCTTCGTAGACAAAAGACATTTCCGTCTAGGTCGTATACTTTTAATCGTATTCGTGACAATATGAATTTGCATAGAAATCCGCGCTCTGATTATGAGAAATAATGTTATTCGATTTTTTGTTTAATAATTTCTAGATTCCACGTATCTGAGAATATAACGATATACAGACAATGTTGATTGAAACATTCAGTTAAATAAAATAGTATTTCGTTATTATTTAGAAATAGAAAGAAATAATGAAATTTGACTTAAATCGTGGACCAAAAAGAAATTCTAAAGTTGATTAATAAGAGAGAGCACAGAAGGATAACGACGAGAGAATACGATGAAGTTTGATGGACCTAAATTTTATTCGTTGTATCGTCAGTTAAATGGCTAAATAAACGTTTAATGTAGCGTAATATTGTTTGCTGCGCGTATGAAATAATACAGGAACAGTAAAATTGAAAAAAAATACAAGATGCGGGGCTAAACGAGTAATCAACGAAGCGAGTAGCGTGCGACGGATCGTCAGGTGTGGAGGGTTGTAAAACTCCGTGTTCAACAACCAACGAATCTCGATTGGACGACGCGACGGCGCTCTTACAAAAGCGTGTAAAACTGCCGTATATTTTCCTTGCTTCTCCTGTAAAAAAGTCAACCAGCTTCGACGACCCAAACCGTTAAGATTTGCTGCTACAGATAAAATGTGTGTCGACTTTCTTCGTAAAGCTTCGACCGACTCGAAGCTCGATAAAATTCAGTTGATCAAACGTTAGAAGGTTCTCTGTGAAAAATATCCTCCTAAATAAATTTACGTTAATGGAAAAGCTACATTTTTCTAAGTTTTATGAAGCAATTTGCGGTCTATTTCTTTATGATTTGGAAGAAGTGCGTTATAAGCTGACGATATTTTTTGCAAATTATATATCATATTTTATATACCAAATTATAGATCTTTCTATAAATTGTACGTTATCAAGTAATGGAAAATTCAATAATATTTTTCATAGACATCGTTAGACCGCGGATGTTTATGCAAATTTGGAGGAAATGAGTTACGGACCGATGATACTTTTTACAAATTATATATCCGAAGGAAGTAATGGAAAATTGATTGATATTTATTTTCTTACAGGGATTGTTAGACCGTGGACGTTTATGCAATTTTCAATTTTCATGAACTAAAGAAATGGAACTGAAATTTCAACTTTTAATTATTATGACAAGTACATTATTTTTTGAATATCTTCAACATATTTAACTTTATAAAAAGGAAACACCCAATAGACCTCATAAAAGATATAACTTAGAAAAAACGAAACTGACCAAAGAGGATTTTTTATAATTATATTTGACAAAATTTCTTTCTTTCGCATACATATATATACGATATATTATATAACTAACTAATTTTCCATAAGATTATTTCAAATTTCATTTTCTATTTACATTTGATTCTGTAATTTTAATTTTATCTTTCCCTCTTCAACATTTTTTTTTTTATTTTATTTTGGTTTTTTACAATTTGTCCTTATGGGTACCCCCGCTGGGGGTAGCCACCCACATGCTATATTTATTCTTATTTTATTTTTTTTTTTCACCAATAAGATATAACACTTTACCGAATGTCCATAAGGACAAATTGTAAAAAACCAAAATAAAATATTTAACTTTCACAAAAATGCATAACATCCGCAGTAGAATGATGCTAAATTCTTGTATCGTTTGTAAGACGTATCAAAATATCAATTCCATACAAAGATATAAAAATTACACTTTTGCTATTTTATAACAAAAATTGTGATCTTTGCTGTTACTCCTAATTGACCATCGCCTTTTATATTACATTTTTATTACACTTTAATTGTATTGCTCCCTTTTGTACTTCGAATAGTACATTCCAATTGAATTTTTTTTTTTTTTATCAAAATAATTCATCGAAATATATGAAACATGCGAATGAATTATTATTACTATGCCATTAATATATCGTAAAATAATATACATATTAACGTATATGATTAATAATAATACGCGAAGAGAAATCAAATCCGTGCGATCAATATATCATCCGTTATATTGCATAAACACCAACGACGATGATGTATTTATATAATATTTATAATAGCATATTTGATACATCTGTTAAATGCGGCATTATGACCATATGTTAATTGAGAAGCAAGTAATTATTGCGATTTCCACGACGATGGCGTTAATATTCACTGCGATAAATTAACTTGGAACGATAATGTAACAGAAAGCAACATTCATTACGAAGGATAAATATTAGAAGAGCCATAAATGACGACCCATTTATGGATCGTTGGAAAGTTGTCGATTTTATACACGGCGAACAAATATTTACAAAGTATGTCAATGGAAGTTACACACTGCGTATATATTGGCTCTAAGTTATTTGAAATTTCGAGGAAATACATATAATACATATAATAACATAGTAAATACGTATAGTACAAGGCGAACTGTAATTCGCTGTTCAGCCAAAGGATAAATACGAAATATACAGATCGAAATGAATATTTGAACGGAGCTGCCTTCTGGACACAGGATAAAGATTTTGCATATTTAATTCGAATCGCTCAATTGACACTTTCCATAACAGATTTTCCTAGTTACGGAAAACATTTATTTGTAATGACTCGTTCATGGCTAGCAGTTTCATGGGAATTTTCACGTTGAAGATCGCTTTTATAAATCACTGTTTTCTTTCAGTAATTTCATTATCAATAACGTGAAAGAGAAAATTATATCTTAAGAGAAAATATATAATTATAAATTAATCTAATTATATCTTATATACCAAAAGAAAATAAAAAATTAAAGAGCAAAAATTGAAGTGATTCTGAGCGATGAGGCGAATCTGTAGACTCGAAGACTATCGACTGGTATTCCGATTCATTGTATTTCACGAGGCAATCTCGTATTTTGTCATTAAAAATTCGCTAAGGTTTACTTGTTGAAAGGAAACGTGGCTTTAAGAAACTTGCAATTCTGCCATTACAGCAGTGACACGAATTCGAAGAATTTTCTTTCAAATAACACGTTTTGTGCTTCTTCTTATTATTAATGCAAAGAAATACTAAAAGTCCCACTATTTTCATTCCCTTTTCATTGTGCATTCTGAAATAAACTCTGATACAATTTGTGCTCCGATACTAACGTTCAAATCTATTTCTAACAACGTCTGACTATCTTGCAACACCGATTTTATTATAAATAATGGGAAAATTGTATTTAATCTCAAAGAACAGAAAATTAAAAACCAAAGATCGAAGTTGTAAGTGATGAGATTGTAAACGACAGATTTGTGCTCAACCCATAGACTCGAAAACTTTCGATTGATATCTTGTTTCTTTGTATTTCACCAGGCAACTTCATATTTCATTCTTGAAAGTTCACTAAAGCACACTTACTAACAGAGGACGTGGCTTTACGTGGATCTCTGTTAGAGATGGTAATTCTGGTTTGCCAAGTCAATGGACATTGCATAACGTATGCTGTTTGTAAATTGATGTTTGGACTACATTTGGCTTGACGTTTGACTGCTTTAGTAATTTTCCTAAAGGTGATTTTCCTGAAGCCTAATTCACTGATCTTCGCTTTTCTACCTTCTTATTGTTTTATTCCAAGCCTGATTAGTTCACAATGTTGTAAGTTCACGTTTTACTTTTCTACATGAAACACGACTGCTTCACTTTTTATCTTTCAAGATTTATTTCTCCTGCAAGAGGAAGAACGACTGTTTTTGAAAGAAACAAATGATCGCGTCTCTGAAATCATAGTAGAATTAACATTAGGTTAATATTAACTTTACTCTTTGCATATTTTTCCAACTGTTTAGTTTTTGTTATTCAGCTACTTCTTGACGTATTTCAATTTCTTCCCAGAACGTAGATGTACCGCAAATTTACAGTTCATCAAGTCCAATTACTTCCATATGAAATCTATCTAATCAAGAAGAAACTTATTAATCCCATCGCTATGAAAATGTACAGTTGGGGACAAAAGAAAGTTTGAAGAATAAACGGTGGCAAAA
This sequence comes from Bombus pascuorum, assembly GCF_905332965.1. Taxonomy (NCBI): domain Eukaryota; kingdom Metazoa; phylum Arthropoda; class Insecta; order Hymenoptera; family Apidae; genus Bombus; species Bombus pascuorum. The sequence goes on from NC_083494.1 coordinate 2,267,020, forward strand.
GACAGAAAAATGGTAGAAAACCGAATTGTATTTGACAAAGAACAATTAAATTACGAATAGATATTATTTATTTTCAGAATAGGTGACCCATTTCAAAATGAGTAATTTTTACATTGACGAAAATTTTTTTTTAATTTTATTTTGGTTTTTTACAATTTGTCCTTATGGATATTTGCTAAAGTGTTATATCTTATTGATGAAAAAAAAATAAAATAAAATAAAAATAAATATAGCATGTGGGTGGCTAACCCCAGCGGGGTGCAAGCTCCGTTCTTTTATAAGTTATATCTTTTTTTTTATTTTATTTTGGTTTTTTACAATTTGTCCTTATGGACATTTGCTAAAGTGTTATATCTTATTGGTGAAAAAAAATAAAATAAAAATAAATATAGCATGTGGGTAGCTACCCCTAGCGGGGTGCAAGCTTCGTTTTTTTATAAGTTATATCTTTTATGAGGTCTATTGGGTGTTTCCTTTTTAGACTTCTTGCGATGTTTGTTGTGTTGCACGTTTCAGCTGCCAGCTGGTTCGGGTGTGTTTCTATTCTTACTCTGTATTTTGTTGCGAATCTAGTAATCTCTTCCTTGACCGTTGGTATTCCCAGGTCTTTCCGTATGTCCTCGTTTCTAACGTACCACGGGGCGTTTACCATTGTTCTAAGGATTTTGGCTCGAATTGTTTCTATTTTGTTTATATGGCTCGTTGCTGCTGTTCCCCATAGTGGAATTCCGTATGTCCAGATTGGTTTTATGATTATTTTGTATATTTTCAGTTTGTTTTCTGTGCTTAGTTTGGATTTTCGGCTTGTTAACCAGTGCATTTGATTGACGAAAATGAACAAGTTTCTGAATACAGCGAGAAACAAGGGAAAATTTGAAGAATAGGACAACAGTTTTAAAAAAGCAGGATTGTATTTGACATGAACGGTTGAATTATGAATAGAAATTACTACTCATCTGCAGAATGGATAAACATGTTCGCTACGAAGTTACACAGTATAATTTGTAAACTTTCTTTTGTCACTGTAAATCCTGCGTTGAAAAATTCCAAAACTTACGTGTATTTTTACATTCTTTCAATATTCTTCGAAATGCTACGTTAGAAACATCATTCTTAAATTTACCTTAGAATTTACTATGGCTTGTGTCATCCTGTTACGATAAATAAACTTATGCAAGTAAGTCATTGTTTCTCGATAATTAAAAAAGTAGTAAAAGACGTACGAACTTATTAATCCGCACACTATTGCACGCGTGTGTACATTTTATCATTCGTGAACACAGTGAACGCAAACGGCGATCAAATATGTACTATCTGTTTGAAATAATTGCTGGTAATTCGTGGATCTAAGGGCTAATGTATACTCGTTGGAAACCACGGCACCTATCGGCCGTATCAGCGTGCGCACAAGGATACATGCAACCGGTAGAATCGAGTGCAAAGCGAACAAGGAAGCTTCGAAACAAGTGAGCAAGCAAAGACCGCTTGCTGCAGCAACATTTGCTCTACCCTCTAAACAGTGTAACGCGCTTATAGGATTTAACGCAAAGTGCATGACCGACGACGCGCCATAGCGATCCTATTAACGTAAGATCAGTAGTCGAGGACACAGTTACATACCGTGGATGCTAACGCAGCTAAGTTGGCTGAAAGTTGAAAAGAATTAGTAGCACGTTGTCACAATGTTCCCTTATAGACGATACGTTAAGAGGTCTTTCACCTTTGCAACCTGAAAATCAGCAACGTTCTTGTAACATTTTTGTTTAATATTTTTTCTTCTATGGTTAAGCAGGTGATTTCTATGGTTTTTTTTTTTTTAGAGTAAGTATTAAATATGTGGGATCTAAACCCTTTTGGGGTGTAAATAGTCTTGAAGTAGAAATGTAATTTTTAATCTCAGTTCTTCTCATTGTTTATTGTATATGGTACGAGTTTTGAGATCATCTTCGACAATGTAACCATCGTTGGCGTACAGTATAGCATCTGCCACAGTCAAAATACAAAAGTTAAGGAATTTTTTTAAAGTTAGATGGGATTGAACTTGTTTTTGAAAGAAGATCATGAGAAATCGGAAAGTTGCAGCGGTTGGAAGAAAAATTTACTTTTTTCACGCAGTTAAATCGAGTTTATGTTGTTTGAAAAAGTATTATAAATGAATGATCGAATAAAAAATTGCGGTTCAATTCCGGTAGAAATTTGAAGCGAAGTGAACAAGCTTTGTCTGAAATTGATTAATCGACTAGTTTTTTTCAGCTATCGTGAGCGCCAATTCTAAAAACTATTGAACGTGGCGGTTACAAAGTTACAATAAAACAATAAGAACAATTGAAATAAGAAAAAAATATATTTGTATTTCAAGATTATATTTACATCTCAAAAATGTCTAGTGTCCTTATATAGAATTAACCCCATAGGAATAACCTCAAAAGAATCTAATCAAAATTCTTCTTCTTGTTGTTACGCGAAAATCCCTTTTAAGAATTTGTGACATGGGTGGATTAAAAAATTGTTAACGTTTATATTTTTATGAACATAAAGATGTCTCAGTTAAAGGAGAGCGCTTGATATGACCTTTGTTTTTAACAACACGAAGAATATTTATGGCACAATTTGAGTAATTTCAAAAGAGAAACATCGCGGAAGACGTCAAATTCTTTTTAGTCTTTTCAAGGTCATCGGTATGTTTTATCTAGGAAGCTTGTTTTTCTTCTATTAAATCTTATAGCGGATGAAAAAATTCATGCGAACATGCCTGAAATTAGGGTGGCAACGTGAGATTACCGTTTATGACTAAAGAATATTGATGACACAATTTGTGTAATTTCAAAAGAGAAACATCGTGGAAGACGTCAAATTCTTTTTAGTCTTTTCAAGATCATCGGTATTTTTTATCTAGAAAGCTTGTTTTTTTCTATTAAATCCTATAGCGGATGACAAAATACATGCGAATATGCCTGAAATTAGGATGGCAACGTGAGATTACCGTTTATGACTAAAGAATATTGATGACACAATTTGTGTAATTTCAAAAGAGAAACATCGTGGAAGACGTCAAATTCTTTTTAGTCTTTTCAAGGTCATCGGTATGTTTTATCCAGGAAGCTTGTTTTTCTTCTATTAAATCTTATAGCTGATGAAAAAATTCATGCGAACATGCCTGAAATTAGGATGGCAACGTGAGATTACCGTTTATGACAGAAATGCTTAACGTGATACGGGACTCCGTGGCTTGCTGGGGTCGATGAATCAATAGAAATACTCGCGGAAGTTGAAGTATTCGTCGAGTATTTCCATGAAACAAATGATTGAAAGCAGAACAGTATTCGTGAGTTTTCGTCGTTGATCCGCAGGAAACAGCACACAGTCATGTGCTTTCACTGAACGCAAACGAACGGCGAAATTTCTTTGAGAGAAGCTTCGATATTGCTCCGAATGCACGGAAATGTTCACGATCGGTCGCCACTGTGTGTCATTCGTTCGCGTTTCGCGTCTCTACCGGGGCAAATTTACGGTAGCGAATGTCAGTGACCCGACCGTAAACCCCTCGCACAGCACGTACATAGCAAACTTAAGAGAGCAGCCAAGAAATCAATCCGTTTTACCACATCTTTCTAAAACGTTACAACTTTGTCATTTTCACGTCTGACTTCGACGAGATGACGAGCATGTATCTCTTTTAAAATACACATACATACATACACGTATGAAACAAATTTTTGAATGGAGCTACATTCAACAACTCTATGTGTTGAAATGCTACGTTAGGAACATCATCCTTAAATTTACCTCAGGATTTACTATTGCTTGTGTCATCCTGTTACGATAAATGAACCTGGCATCATTGTTTCTTGAAAACTATGTCACTGTTTCTCGAGAACTGAACGTTAGTCGTGTGCTTGTGTAATAAAGTCGACAAACTGACAAAAAGTGGGGTTAATCGTTTGTAGCTTCTGAGACGATCGATCAATACGAAGGGTGAATACTTAAAGGTACAGTTAATAGAGTCTTAGATGTGCACAGCTACAAATTAGATGTGAAGGAATCTTCAAATGGAAATTCAGAATTACGTGTAGATCGAATATCTCATATTATAAATCCATAGAAACATGTGGACACATACATCAGGTTGTCCGGAATGTGTCCTTCTTCTGCAAACGTGTTTTTTACAACAGTGCACCTTCATACAAAGGTGAAACCAAGTCTAGGAAAAGTCACGGTGTTTATCTCGACAAAACCATTATGGAGGTTATTTTAATGTTTACATCGTATGAAATTTATAACATTTATAAAATTATAATTCTCATTTAGATCGTCTGTATTCATCAATTTTGTTAATGTAGGTTAATATGATTCTATAAATTAAAATAATTGTATATTTTAGTATCTCAATCTGATGATTCGTAAGTAAAATTATGTTATCATTGTGATATATAAAATATACCAAGAAACTAACGATATACAATATGCTAAGAAATAGATAATTTTATAAAACTTTCTTCTAACATATCTTTATCCTTAATTATAAAGCAAACAAAAATAAATACACAATATTATCTAATTATAATTAATATCAATTATATTATATTTAATTAACGTAAGAGAGCGTAATTGATTAAGTGCAAATTCGTATCTTTTATTAACAAAATTATTTAATACTCACCTGTTCATATTTGATGTTACGTATACAAACCATTATTAGCACTTGTATAAATTATTAATTAAGTAAACGGTAAATAAAGATAGATTTTTTAAATTTATACTGAAATTTAGTATATTGTGTATTCTTTAGAAAATCCGAGAAAATGTCTAGGAAATGTCACGGTGTTTATCTCGACAAAACAAAATGGATCGTACGTAATTCGACAAAACAATATAAAACAAAGAACGTTGTGCGTCTATTATTTCCTCATAAAACGAAAGGAACTTATCGGACAACCTAATATAAAGGATTATAAGTCTGATAACTTTCCATTCTAAAAGTTACTTTAAACTCGCGCCTATGAATGAAGATACACTCGTGGAAGCAGTCTTTCGCTGCTGTTCTTTGTCTCATCATCACGAGAGACGAGACTCGACATTTTATATTTTCTAGACGTCGACGATATGAATCTTTTTGGTTCCATTTGATCTTCAAAAACTTTCGGCAAGTGGAGTAAAATTTATTCTACGGTATACCGTCGGTATACCATTGTGTCGGAGAAGTAATGACGCGATTAGCAAAAGATAAACTCTGAAACCTTTATGAGCAGCCATGTTGCAACCACCGCCCACTTTGAGGTTTGTGGGAGTAATGTTCATCACAAGAAGGGTCGTGAAGCGTCAGGCCTTAGATACATGGTTAACGGGTTAATTGTCATCCCGACAAGACCTCAGATTTATGATACGACTATAGCTAAGGAGGTTGCAGCCCTGCGAGCGCCAGTGCTTGCCGAATCTGCAGTAACTCGTCTGTAGCAAGCTGCAATTACGAAGATAATGTCCCCTTCGTTGATATCTGTAGAAAGCGACGAGTTTTACCCGCCAATATCATACAGCCGGGCTTTCAAATATCCTAGAAACACCAGAGGATTGAGTTAATCTGGGTTAATCTGACTGACCAGGCGCAGTGCGCCTGCCATAAACCACATTCGACATACCGATATCGCGCAACAGAATTTTCGTCGATATCAGAGAACCAATCAACGACTACAATAAATTTCGGATGTACCCATAACGCGTCTATATGTATGTCGAAGATTGTAGCAATCAGTGGTGTGCCGAATTTTGTAACCTACAGACCATCCAAGAGCGAAGCAAAAGATAATTAAGCTACAGTTAAGTGAGCAACCGAGGCGACACAGGTGATACGGCGATTAGAAAGCAATTATCAATCCGTTTCGACGTCAATTGATATTAATCCATTAAAGGTCAACGTTGCGTTAACGCAGCATTTCATTTGCCATTTTTGTTTTAATCAACTTACATTGTCGAGTTCTATTTTCTAAAGATTCGTTTGATATTTCTTTTCGTGATTATTTCTTCCATATAGGTTTTACGATTTTATCAAATATAAAGAAACTGACGTGTTTATGGCATTACGATAAACCAATTAGGTTGGTGCTCAGGTTGGGTGAGTTAAAAGTGTTTGAAATTAAAGCGACGATTATTTTAATAAAAGAAAGCAGCGGGTAATTTTGGAAGGAGTTCTATTGAGGAAGAATGGTAGGAACTTTTATCGTTTCTATATTTTAATAGAGTGTTATCACATCATTGTTAAACTATTTAAAACGTCTGATCTGTGCGAAATTTCAATTTAACAAAAACTATTTTGGAAGCTACCTAAGACGATTTATGCTGAAATTCGTGTCACGAAACTCTTTCTAAGTACTTTAAGTACTAGCAAAGATGCTTTAGGATATTCCAAGCAGTCGGTTGTTACGTACCAAATGAAACTTTGATTTTCTTTCTTCATTAAACATTAACCGAAATGTAGCTCGATAACGTGGAGCGTCAAGAAAATGCTTTGCACTGACTTTGCTTTTGAAAAGTAGCCACTGAAAAGAAACATTATCACTTCTTTTAGACGACGTAAAGAAGACTTAATTGTCACGATCATATGGTTTTCTTCCAAAAGCGATACAAAAGTATTCGAATATTTCTAATGGAAAACTTTTACCGTAATTATTTTATCTAACAACCATCGACTCCTTCCAAGTTATGAAACGGTTTAAAGCCAAGTAAAACAACAAATTGATGTTGTTTGTTCGCGATTGGGTCGCTACTAGTTTGTCTTTATAGCCACAGAGTTACGAGATGCGCTATTGAGTAATCCCTGCTGCAATTTTCTCAGATAAAATTCATTGCCAGTTCTTAGGATACGGACTGTGGCACAGCTGGAAGATCGATTCCCTGGACAAAATACGTACGTTTGTACTTCACTATCCAAACTCCAATTTAGAAACCTTATAAACATTTCAAAATTAGGTTTTTATATTCTTCTAATTGTCCACAGCTTCTTACTCATCGTCGCACTCACGAACCCAAAGGTTTTCCATCAAATGAACGATTACTAAGAATTTGGGTAAACACAATATTTGGAGAAATCTGAGTAGATAAAAGGAAAGCATCAGATTGGAATTCCATCGCAAAACGGTCAATAAAATTTAACGTCGTAATAAAATCTTCGAATTCCAGTTCCAACTACATAAAACTGGTAGAATTGGAATATGAAGGATATTTCAGCAACGAGCTGGGAAGTTTACGGAAACACAACGTTGGTTTTGTATCGAAATTATAATGACGAAAGTTCTCAGAATCACATGTATCGCATAATTATTTCGCGACTAGTCATAGCGGTTGTATTCGATGCTCAATTTATTTATATTGCATCCTGTTTATCTTACATTTATGCGTCATTGAAAAACGCTGTCAAGAATGAACAGGGAAATTGTATAAAAAGTTACGTGCTCTTAACAGTTGAATTTCAATCTCATTTACTGAATAAAGCAGCTCTCGATGGATTACTATTAATTACTCGTACAAATGTTTCCTAATTAACCATGACTTAATTGTGATTTTAAATGTATATATTTGTGAAAAATGCAGAGAGAAAATTGAATAGAGGAAAACTGCATAAAAGTTATATCTTCTTAACAGCTTAATTTCATTTAGCGAATAAAACAGTTCTCGTTGGATTATTATCAATTAACCGTATAATTCTTCATGAATTAACCGTGAATCAATTGTGATTTTCAAGCTACATTTTCTGAATACGAACGAAGGAAAATTACATAAAAGGTCACATCCTCTTAACAGTTAAATTCCACTTATTAAACGAAACAGTTCTCGTTGGATTACTATCAATCGCTCGTATAATTATTTATTGATTTATTGTAATTTAACGGTGATTATTAATGTACACATTTGTTTAAAAAAAATGGACAGAAAGTTATATCTTCTTAATACAAAACATTTTCCTTCGATCATTACCAATGTATCGTACAATTAATCGTGTTTATTAATCAGCCGGGTAAACGAAACAAGCTTTTATTAATTATTGATTATTAATCAGATGCAACGAAATAATTCGGACGAGAAGAATTTCACAGCATGATAAGATTGATTGCTGTAGGTTTATTGCAGTTGCGTGTCGGAGACGTTGCAAATATCGGTTCGTTTTGTGACCCGGTCACGTTGACACGAGCCACTCAACAAGTCAGCGACTTGCCGTTGCCAAGTTAAAGCCGCGACTGAACTATATGTACTTTCCCCTAAGGGCCTTTTAAAGGGGATCTTCGCGTCGTGCCACTGAGAAGTTGTTCCGCGGACAGGCTTCTTTGAAGTAGCATGTGCCATGTTTATCGATTATCGACATGGAGTCCTATATTTTGTTGGAACGATCGAGCTCAGATCCAGGGCGAGATAGATCGCATTCGAACAACGAGACACTGGCCACTCCTGTGTCTGTTAAATATAAAAGTTATTTCAGACAGAAATTGACAAAATGCCAGTAGTAGCTTGCAAGTATAAAGCAAAATGAGAACAATCTGTTCGAAACACGTGCTATTCAAAATTTTGTTAATTTGACAAACTATTTGTATTTAGGTGCTAAGAACTGAGTTTCAAATGCTCTTTCAACGGATAATAATAATTATTATAGCTATTAGGGCTGTTCATTTTCGTATTGTTTATATTTAATTTGTTTCGTATGCTTCGATGGTTTAAAACGATTAAAATCAAGCTACAATAATAATTAGTTAATATGAGATAAGAAAAAAATATAGTAGAGAAATAGTTGTATATTTAGTTGAAAATTAAAAACAGTGGAATTTACGTGTACTCAATATTTATTACAATCGATTGCAATCAATAATAAAATTGAAACTTGTAAATTAATAAAGAGAAACTAATTTTCGCTAGCAATTACATCGTAATTACATCCTGACAAATGAAAAGCAAAATAGTGTCAGGAAATTGGACTGTCACAAAGTCTTATACATAGAACATGATTTGCAGGCGCGCGCAATGTGATGAGTTTACTTATCAATTAATTATAATTAAATGATTATAATTAAACGATTAAGTGATCCATAGTTCAGCGATAAATTACAATTCGATGAATAATCATTAGTGCTAACACGGATCATCTATCGCCGACTTTGATGTTCCTTGTTTACATAAATAAAGCGGAACAAATTTCTTATCTTACAACAAGAAGATTTTCGATCATAATAAGAGCTAGAATTGTTTATATAAGTAAAATGTACAAAAAAAGTAATAATAATATATTTATATTATTACTTCTATATATAATATAATTTGTTTTTTTTTATTTTAATTTGGTTTTTTACGATTTGTCCTTATGGACATTTGGTAAAGTGTTATATCTTATTGGTGAAAAAAAAATAAAATAAAAATAAATATAGCATGTGGGTGGCTACCCTCAGCGGGGTGCCAGCTTCGTTTTTTCTAAGTTATATCTTTTGTGTATATTTTGTGAATATAATTTGTAGCTCTCAAATATTTTGTTTCAAAGAATTTTATTTTATCGATATTTTTTATATTAAGGTTTCTTAACAAATAATCAGTTCTGAAATGCAATTATTTATGTACAATTTCTACTCACTCTCCAAATAATATCTGGTGTCATTTATACTATGTACAAAGTAATTGCATGTATTGTGCAGAAGTTGCACTTTTTTACCTACTACTAAGTATTTCCCATGAAACCTTCACTTTTTATGCAGATGTAAACACATTTCATTTTCGTTTAACATGCAAATCTTCCATCTACTCGTTTCGTCTTCCCAGGAACACATTATCATTGCATTGAGCACGATAATGAACTAATATAGAATATGCAAATTTTTTGAAGTTCTTTAAAATTACAGTACTTTCAAAAATACGGCAACATACGATAATTGCACCCCAGTTCCTTTTGACGACTGTGGTACACGTTACATACACATATTCAGAACCACATGCATATAACATATAATGTCACACGAGGACGTTGCAAATTTTGATATTTATATATACACACACACATTTGTGTCCACATGTACATAACCGCAATGCGGTACAAAGTGATACAAATGCAGCAGAAAGTTAAAAAATAGTATTAGTGAAATAATACTGTCCTTGTGATAATAAAATGTGTTATCAAAAAAATATTTATTGCCATTTCACGTGAGTAATATGTACGCATATGTATATACAGTGTGTCCAATTTAAACACGTGCAAGTATTATTTATCTAACTATTGACAACACGGAAAAATATTTCATAAGAACGTTGTTTGATCTCGTGAAGGAAATTTAATAGAATATTTACTGTTTTTTTGCAATACTTGTTTACAGAGATTTTAACATTGATGTACCTTTTTTTAAATCGAACTATACGTTTCTGTTATTACTACTGTACTTCACTTTTTTGGACAAATTCAACAACGTGTATACCGAATATATTTGAACAGTAATTTGTCGGATGTTTTTGTAAAAATAATAGTTGGGAGATGTAAAGTTTGTTTATTGTTTTCTTCCTCATAAAGTGGGATAGGAAATAACTGAAATGAATCACATCGATATGCTCGATGATACATATGTGATACATAGGCGAGTAATGTTTTCCACTCGTGTTCTTCATCTTTGCACAATACTAAAGTTCCTACAAAGTTCCTAATATTTCATACGCAAAAATATTATGATTGATATGATTCATGACCTTAAATATATATATATGAAGATACTTTTTATTTTAATATCACTTTATAGCTAAACTGGGATATTTTAATATTAGACAGCTAAGTAAAAAGGCACTAATTGAATTATGAGGGTAAAGAATATTTTAACGTCTTCAGTATTTCAATATTATTGCCAACAATGGATGGAAAATACATGTTTAGTTCAAGAACCAACTAAAAGGACAATTTAACATTACAACTACCACATCAGGCAAATTGGCTGGTTTTACAATTTTATTTTAAAATTCCTACCTCATGTTATATTTTTCCCTCCACATGATGTAATGACTTTCGCAACGATAACTAAAAGAATAATATAATGAGTTTTATTTTATTTTTTATGTATTCAAACTGAAAATAATTTTGTACCAAAGCTACTTATACCAATATCAGTCAAAATGATTGGTTCTTGTCAAAGTGTAAAAGGCTGCTGCAATCTGTGTATCGAACCCCAATTAACCAGCTTCCTCGTTTTGTACTGCGTATCATTCGATATGACGATATCAGTTATCAGGAAAATACCGAATCGATCGCTGGATCGCTAGATGCTAACACTAGCAATTACACAGCAGTCAAAACGACTGCTTCTACAATTTTATAAATGTGTCAGTCGTCGTTTAGGGATCATGGTCCCAGATGGATTAATAATACCTAAAATGTACTACATAACATGGAATTGCTTCTTAAGAAAGTAATAAATCAATAAATATAAAAATATTCTATTATTAGGTATTTTTTAAAGACCAGTCATTTTGATTGGTTTAGTAGAAGTAGCTTCCTGTTAACTATCGGTAGTTCTAGTGTTAGTATAATGGTAATACTGGATCATTAATTGATTACATACCAAATTTTTGAAAATGGAAAATATTCTATCATGTTCTTCCCCTTTTATTTTCACATATAAAATATTAGAAAAGAAAAGCTGTACGTATACGTAACATAATTACATGTGATATGTACATAATTCGTACATAAATTTAATAGAGGACATAAGATAAACGTAAACGATTTTGTTTCCCTTGAACACGAAGAAAATTTATTCCTTACTAATGAAATCGATTTCGTACTGATTACATTGTTATCACCGATACTCGTCAAATGTTCATTAATGTCAAAACGTAACAATAGCTATTGAAACTCTGCTCCATCAGCTTCTGAACATTTACTCGCTCTGACTTCAATAGACTGTAACTGTAACATCGAAGTAAACATCCGTACGCAGATTACATCAGAGATATTGACTTTGGTTTAACAATCTATTGAAGCGATGATTCGTGAATACTCGGAACTTGTCAGGGGAATTTTGAGAAACAGCTTATAATAAGATCGTCCTATTCCTTTTCACATGTTCTACACGAGTGCTGTTCACGAGCCAAACTTTTAATGTGATTTATTCCCCCTTCATGTCTTGTCACCATAAGGAAAGGAGTTCGGAATAAGATTAATAAATTTAATATAACTTTCCTCTATTTTAAACTCAATCTCAAACGGATGATAGACAGGAGCATAAGAGACCAGTTTCACTTGCGAGTAAAACTCGAGACTGTCTTGCACGACGTTGGAATACAAGATGTTGTAAAATAAGAAATGATGTTACATTAAAAAGAAGAAAAGAAAAATGGAAGGATTCGAAATGTACTTCGTCTGAAAATATTTCATATACCATGAAACACGAAGCATAGAAACGTTTCAGCAATTTTTTCAATATTTCATCCTGTTTAAAAAATGGTCGTCTGCAGCGTTTCACACGAATAAAGTACAAATTCAACGTTATTACATCGTAAATACTTGTTTATGTAAACGTTACAATTATAAAACGTGTGTGTGTGTCTGCGTGTGAAAACTCTTATTCACAGTTGTTCACGTAATTCTTTAATGACGGTAGTCTCTGATAAACTTGGAAATATTATTTAAAATTGCAGCTTTTCTCGTGGCATACACCTCTTTACGAAAATATTAAATCTTAATTATAAATCTCTAACAAAATATAATTCCAATGCTAACTATAATTTATTTCTTAAATAAAATGCACATAGGAAATTTAAACTAACAATTAACATCAATCGTATTCACACATTTGCAACATTTCACCTACAATATCTATATTTATTTGTCATATAAAAATTTGTCACTGGTATAAAGTATAGTTATGGTTACCTTTGAAAATGTAGTATTGTTTGATTTAATTTAATTGATTTAAAAATATTAAAAATATATTTACATGTATACCCTGTACCATTTGTTGGCTCCAAACGTGAGCTTAGAGCTTATCACGAATGTAATAACTTTGTGTACTTTAGATAAAATATTTACATTCTATTTATCATAAGTCACAATGAAAATTAATTTTACGACTTTTCTTTATATTGAGGTGGTAGGACGTATAAGGTGGCAAAGAAATACTCCGCGGATTGATTTAACAATTTATTGATTTATTACTGTTTATTGGTTTATTACTTGATTTATTTTAACAATTTATTAATGATACGAAAAACACCTGACAGTCTTACTAACGCGTGTTACCTGTTACCGTGTGCTCGAACTGTTCTTCTCGTGTTCACCATCGACTCCACTTCATTGATCACTCGTAACTCTCTGTCTCGTGTGTCTCGAGTTTTCTTCGTTTCCCTTTTTAGAGGGTGCCGAAAAGAAAGTTTTCTTCCGGGGTAGGGAAATAGTTTTTTCTTGTCGAAGACCCTTGTGGTTTTCTCTAAGTCTCATTCTTTTACGACGTCCTGGTCTCGGACGTTTTGCATGTGACCAGCGCATGCGTTTGAACTTTGCAACTTTGTTTATGGCAATGGGCAACTACAATCTTATTTAAACTGTTCGATAAACCAAGTCGATGTATCAAATATATCAAACATTGTTTAAGAAAGTGGAAAACCTTGTACCATTATGGAGGTTATTTTAATGTTTACATCGTATGAAATTTATAACATTTATAAAATTATAATTCTCATTTAGATCGTCTGTATTCATCAATTTTTTAAATGTAGGTTAATATGATTCTATAAATTAAAATAATTGTATATTTTAGTATCTCAATCTAATGATTCGTAAGTAAAATTATGTTATCATTGTGATATATAAAATATACGAAGAAACTAAGGATATACAATATGCTAAGAAATAGATAATTTTATAAAACTTTCTTCTAACATATCTTTATCCTTAATTATAAAGCAAACAAAAATAAATACACAATATTATCTAATTACAATTAATATTAATTATATTATATGTAATTAACGTAAAAGAGCGTAATTGATTAAGTGCAAATTCGTATCTTTTATCAACAAAATTATTTAATACTCACCTGTTCATATTTGATGTTACGTATACAAACCATTATTAGCACTCGCATAAATTATTAATTAAGTAAACGGTAAATAAAGATAGATTTTTTAAATTTGTACTGAAATTTAGTATATTGTGTATTCTTTAGAAAATCATCCGAGAAAATGTGATTTTATCATTAATAACTAATAAAAAAACAATCCTTCTCAGGTCAAAAAGTATTCTGCCTTGAAAAGGTTTAAAGTGATTTTTGAATCAATAGCGAAATTATTTATTAGTCGAAAAAAAGAATTGTGAAAAATACAACATCAATTAAATAATTCGCCAGATAATTGCGATTAGTTATGCTTCTTTTTCGCGGTATAATAAACAATGTAGATACGTCGTTAATGGGAAACATTCTCGATGTTATATGGGGTGTTACCAAGAAATAAATAGTCCCTGCATTCATATAAATATAAAATACTTAATTCAAAAAATATTCTAATCGCGGTTACCTCGTGTATAAAATTAATTATACACAATATCGACATTTTAGAAATTTTGAAATATCTTGCGATATCTTTTCAGAATTTTAAGAGGATTTTCTAAAGCTATCAGCTAGAAAAGCGAAAATTAATTATATTATACAAAAGTTTGAATTTGCGATATGGAAAACTTCGCGAGAGTTTAAATTTCTGTTAGGATATATTTTCAACTTTAGTTCACAAAGGTTTGAGTTTATGCAAACACGAATTTTACTCCCTTCCACGCAGGTCACGAAGAAAATGCATAAACCTGTCCTATCTTTTTCACATAAATATAAAGTATCTTGAATGTGAATGAAAATGTGTTACATTAAAGTTAAGTAGGCAAGAATTGTGCGAATCTCTGTTTACGTGTTCTCTTTGCCACTGTATTCTAATTTATGATATGCTTTTAAAAAATAATATAAATCTTTGCAACTATGTTTCATTCCTGTCATATATAAACTATGAATGTCGGCTGAAGTTATTTATGAAATGTTGTTATATATTATTATGAAAATTATGATATTACTACTTTTTTACTTACATAAAATATCAAGAGAAAGATTAGAAATATAAGAATGTTTATTAAAATGCTCATAAAAGAATTGAGGACAATTATGGAATATTTTGGTGAACGTAACTAAAGAAATAAATGTTAAACAAAAATTTACTTAATCTGTTAAAAATGTTCTAGTACGAATTTTGGATATTTTATATATTTTTACGTTTTATATGGATTTTTTATACTCTCAATGTCATTATACTGAATTTATGTGGGAAAACTCATATTATCAAAATAATAAATTAGAAATAATTTCTTTTAATATTAACTATAAAGATATTTAACATTTAGTATTGCCGACTAGCATACGAAGATTAAAAACAATTTACGAATAAATACTAAAATAGTTCGCATAATACATATCTACTTTGCAAAAACAATGTAGAAATTCTAATCATAATTAGTATACACATATTTAAAAATGAATAATTTCAAATGATAGCTATATTACGTGTTTCATATATAAATATCTTTCAATTTGTTATGTCAAATCGAAGTCCTGTTACTTTTTTATTCGAACAATTTATGAAACGAAAATTTCATATTATTAGAAATTTCAGTAAACTGTAAAATAATTAGAAAACACTTAATTCGAGTAATGGGACATAATCAGAGCTCTTTAGAGAGGCGGGTACACCTATACGCCATAAAATCGAAAAGTGCATAGAGGTGGAAATAATCCACGTAGAAATAGTACCAATAAAACGATTAATAGTACGATGACAAATACAGCAGTCAAGTTTTACTATATTCGTCGAATCGAGCCATTTATGTCTCAAAATGTCACAAATATTAGTTCTAACTTACACCCTTGGACAAAAAGATAGCACATGTGTGCTATCATTAATTTCTCATAGATAGAGTCCGAATTTCCCAAGTTTGACGAATGGCATATAAACAGTACCTTGTAGTAATAAGGTATATGAGCTTGAAACTGTATCTTCGCTATTCCTCTTGTATTTATCAACAATGATTGTGAAATCCGGTCGGCGAAATGATAGCACACTTTCAAAAGTTGTAGTGTTTATTATCTACTAAATTGTACAAAAATAAAAAACCTTTTAAAATTTAATAATGTGTGGATCCTCCCTTATTCTCCACCACCTCCAGCATTCGTTTCGGCAAAGAACGATATAGTTTTCTAATATAATCCAGCGATATATTTCTCCATTCCTCTTCAAGGCACTTTTTTAACTGATTAATACTTTCAAATTGCCTATTTTCTCTATAAACGGCATTGCTTAATTTACTCCAACAGTTTTCGATTATGTTTAAATCGGGGGAGCATGCAGGCCAGTCCAAAACTGCAATATTTTCTGTTGAAAAATATTCTTTCACAACCTTAGCGGTGTGAACTGCAGCATTATCTTGCTGAAAAATAAAATCTTGTCTCGCAATATGTGTTGCGTACTTTGCAATTTGATTTTGTATCAAATTACGATAGGTTATAGCATTCATCTTGCTGCGAATTGATATTAAATCAGTCTTTCCGTTATACCCAATACCTGCCCAAAGCATAATGCTACCTCCACCCATTTGACGCCGTATTTGTGACAATTTTTTTTTTCTTACATCATGATAGTAAAAATTGAATCCATCTGGGCCATCTAAATTAAATCTTTTTTTATCTGTAAATATAACTTTCCTCCACTTCTTGTTCCACCGTATATGTTCTTTTGCAAAATATAATCGATGCTCCTTGTGAATCTGCTTTAGAGCTGGTCTTCGTTTTAATTTCATCCGCTTTATGTGCGCGGATTGTTGTAGTACACGTCTGACATTCCGAGGATTAGTTTTTACGCCAACTTTTTCTGCAATTTCACGTGACGTGAGAAGCGAATTTGACGCGGCACGTAAAATTGCACGTTTTTCACGAGTACTAATCGCGGAAGGTCTCCCACTGCTTTTTTTTGTTCCATAATTATTTACATCTTTCAGTAAATTATAAATGACTTTCCGACTTCTACTGAGAACTTTTGCAATTTTAGAAATAGTAAAGTTTTCTTTCTTTAATTTCAAAACTGTTTGAATCTCTTCACTATTTAGCTGTTTTCCACGTCCCATTGTTTGAATCGAAATTTGTAAGGTTTCTAATGAAATTCTTCTACTTTTCACTACGTCTACACCACTCAGAATACACAGAAATACTAAGGAATGGAAACAAAATGCTTGGTGTGCTATCATTTCGCCGACCGGATTTCACAATCATTGTTGATAAATACAAGAGGAATAGCGAAGATACAGTTTCAAGCTCATATACCTTATTACTACAAGGTACTGTTTATATGCCATTCGTCAAACTTGGGAAATTCGGACTCTATCTATGAGAAATTAATGATAGCACACATGTGCTATCTTTTTGTCCAAGGGTGTATGTCGACTGGAACATTTCTATTTATTTCGGTTTCCACAGCCTGTTATTCTTTGGTTTGATACTTTGTATAGAGACAAGCCAATTTTTATAATTATATTTGACAAAATTTCTTTCTTTCGCATACATATATATACGATATATTATATAACTAACTAATTTTCCATAAGATTATCTAAAATTTCATTTTCTACTTACATTTGATCCTGTAATTTTAATTTTATCTTTCCCTCTTCAACATTTTTTTTTTTATTTTATTTTGGTTTTTTACAATTTGTCCTTATGGGCATTTGGTAAAGTGTTATATCTTATTGGTGAAAAAAAATAAAATAAAATAAAAATAAATATAGCATGTGGGTAGCTACCCCCAGCGGGGGTACCCATAAGGACAAATTGTAAAAAACCAAAATAAAATAAAAAAAAAATGTTGAAGAGGGAAAGATAAAATTAATATTACAGAATCAAATGTAAATAGAAAATGAAATTTGAAATAATCTTATGGAAAATTAGTTAGTTATATAATATATCGTATATATATGTATGCGAAAGAAAGAAATTTTGTCAAATATAATTATAAAAAATCCTCTTTGACCAGCTTCGTTTTTTCTAAGTTATATCTTTTATGCTCTTCAACATGGCAACTTTTCGAATAACCTTGCATTCTTTGAATTATTTTCCATCGAATTGCATTTTTCTATCGTTAAAAAGCCTTTTAAATTTATCGAAAATATAAAGGATTCTTATCGATATGAATAATTCCTCGTCTCGATATTATACCAGAATTTTGTTCGAAACATTAAAAATCCTTATGTCTGTTGGAGCAAGAGCCAGATTGAGACGATAAAATTCGAAAACTGATTAACTACTGGGAAAAGAGGAATCAGAAAAATCGAGATCTGTATACTTGTATATCTATTAATTGAAATATTGTTTTTGGAAATGTCTGTATGAATGTTATGTTACAACAGCACAACTGCAGACTGTAGTTTGGTCTCCGATAATAACTTTTACTATTAATAACAATACCTTGATTTTCGATAGAAACCTTAATTTGCAGGACACTCCTTTCGCTTCGATGTTTATTGAAAAAAATGTTCTCTTTCATATTTTTCCCTTTTAACGCTATTATTAATTATTTTAAGATACGAAAAGAGCAAAATAAAATACATCTCGTAAGAGCATTCTATCTGAGAATATTTTAAATCGTTCGAACATTCACCTTTAAATTTCTTCGTAAATCTATGAAATTATATCTCACGAATATTCATCAAAGGATAATGAAACACGCAATACGTATCTTTGTGCACAAAGCGAAGCTCTTAATCGCATTTAATCTTTAAGATAGATTTATCATTTCGAAGGCAGACTCAAAGCGTAAATAACATTATCACTGACATAACTCTTGGTTTATCGAGACACAGATCCATGCGCTTGCATGACACTTGCACGTGAGTGAAGCTACACATATCGATGTTTATATATCCACCGTATATGTTTCAAGCTATTTCGAATCGACGAGATCGTTATTTTGCAATTCTACGACACTTTATCGGTCTACGAGGCAATATACGCTGGCAGACGATTCATCGTATAGTACGATGCGAAAAAACAACCCCGGGACTAGTTATCGAGAAATATAACATAACAGGTTGCTGTAGCGCGATAAACTACCACCTTGGCATTTTAATACATTTCGACATCTTGCATTTCAAATGTATCAGCTTAACCATTTTTTATTATGATAAATTTACAATTTCTTTTGAAACATCACTCAGAAAAAACGACATACTCCTAAGCTCGTTTCAAAGCCTTGCGTTAAATAGAACTCCCCAAAGTTTGTCCATTCGTGAATTATTAATTGATAAATTATATGGCGCGACATAATATCTTGGTGCAAAAATAGCACATAGTTGTACTTTTATTGAAATTTCATGTATTTATAGGCGTTGTTCTCTTAAAGTTGATCGGTGCAAGAGTCACACTATTCCAACGCACTGATAACAATTTTTTGTAATCTTTGGGAGGAAGAATTGCCTGTGTCCAGGACTTGCCCAGCTCCTGTTCTAAAATACAGCGTTAACGGTGCTGTTAACGTAGCGTTGTCTGTCAACCAACGAGATTCCAATGTTTAGCAAACCTGTTTTGTTAATCACGTGTCTTTTCTCTCGTCGATTGGAAATTTCTTCGAACGAACAAGAATCTTATCGGTCATCAAGAAGAATATATGTGCCAACCAATGTCAGTGATTTATATAGGAAACTATTTGTGGAGCGCCAAAGAAAGTGAAGCAAAGATAAAGATGTAAAAAGGTACAATATTCCATTTGAAATTGCCAGCATCTTCGTGTAGGCAAGTGGAAATATGGGAAAAGAGTTCCTTTCCTTTACATTTTTCAAAAACGTAACAAGTATCCTTTGTCACGTCATTCGTCACACCAAGACCTTTCTAAATCCAAAATATCAGTGGCATCGTTTAAACAAGTCGTATTTCATTCGCTTTTATTCATCTCCCACAACTTAAAAAATCTACGCTTGCTGGATCTTTGCACCGAGATCTTCGATTTATACTCGTCAAACATCAGAGATAGCATAACTTGTATATGGTGTGTCGAGTATCGAGTTTGTTGAAATGTACATCCGAAAACCCAAGTTCTCAACCTCTGTCTCCGTTACCCTGAACCGCTGTATCCGGATGCTGAATCACTTTCCTTCGAAATATCGTCGATTCCTCGCGAGAAATCTTCGCATCTACCTAACTCTGGTGGGAAGCTGCGACACAACAGTTCCAACGTTCGACAAATTTCGGATTGCAAACTCTCACGACTGCTGAGACGTCGCGATATTGATTTTTCGCCAGCAATCGTATTTGCACTTCGCACGTGCAATTTGCACTTGCACTTTGCGCCAACGTTCCGTAGACATTACAGTCTACTTGTTCAGGGCAGACCTGCAACTGACGATTTCAGTCCAACTGTCTCCATTTATGCCTTGGTTGGCTGATCAAACTGATGGCTCAACTCGCAAGTTCTAACCGGATGTTCAACTCGGGAGGTCCAACTGGGAATCGTTTAATTCGATTGGCCAATCGAATTAAAAAATAGGGACGATGGTTCTCGGTATAAGCATGATATAAGTAGGTATAAATGGCTCAGTATAAAAGGGGACAGAGGGAAGCTTCGTGAAGCATTCAGTCTCGCGTCTGCCCTGAAGAACTGAAGAAGTAGACCGCAATGTCTGCGAAACTTTGACGCAAAGTGCAAACATGATTGCTCTCGAGAAACCAATCTCGTGGTATTTGGCAAACTGTCGTATCGTTTTGATTGATTAGCACGTGGATTCTGTCCCATTAAACAGTGTCGAGATTTGGGTCTGTTGCCGGCAATATTGAATTATCGTGTAATGGTCGGGTCATCCGGATGTGCTTTCCGCAATCTTCGAGGTAAATTTAGTGCACACAGGTTGCTAGCTGAGCTATTTGGATGACTCTCTAGTCGAGCTTTATATTTATTTGCAAAGCGTTCTGTCACTGTTTTCAGCCATCTTTTGCTGTTTTAATACCTAGCCTGAATTGTACGAAATGTTATCGACTGCGTTGGTTCTATTTTTTTAATGTGGCTATCAGCTGTTGACGTATGTTTGGATGGTTTCACGACAACTTTGTATATTAATAGTCTTTTCCAGGATCTAACTGCGAGTCAGCAGTCAAGTGGCTTCCTATAAACCAATATATATGTGTCCTCTTGCTGTCTTTATTTGCTTTATGTTTCTTTGTATGTGTCTTGTCTGGCTACGTTCCGAGATATGTTTAAAATGTAATACTTGTATTTTGTGGCGATATTGTTGATATTGGTAATTTAAAAACTATTTACATTTTAATAGTAGTCAAAAGATTTGTAATAATATATGCTAAGGACGAATAACATCTTTGTACAAGTTTCGTCGCTAAAATATTATGCGATTCAGATGTGAATGGTGAATTGTCCGCTTAATATGTACATAACTACTCAACAATAATTCATGTAGAAGGTCGAGAGGAAGAAACATAATACGAGCTGGAAATGTACAAAGTTAATCCGGACTGAAGCAAGTTACAAGAAAGCAATTTCATGAAAAATGAACTTAGCAGTACTCCCCTTCGGAGTAAAATAGATAGTTGAATTTAGCTACGAAGAGAATACTATGAGAAAATCTATGAGACTGTAGAATGGAAGCAAGAGATAAGGAACATGGATTATTCAATTGTTAAATTAACAATATGTTCCAAATAAGTCTTTTGGTTATTATTACAATTATTAAATTAATAATAGTAATTACTATTAAAATGCAAATAATTTCTAAAAACAATCAATATTAACGATATTAATGCAAAAGATAGCTACTAAATTTTAACCTACTGTGATTTAAAGTAATTAAACAAATTAAAAAATATATTAAATAGAAAATTCCAGGTTGCACATTATAATTGTAATTTGTTGTTGTGTGCAAATGACTTTTGAATGTAATAAGATTTTTGAGTGGTCAGTTTGAGAAACCAGTTAAAAAATTTCGACGTCTTGTGTTAAATGAATTTCAGCAAGAAACTAGAGCTATTATTCATGTAGACTGCTTGTGTATTTAAAGAGAATGACGTGTTATCTAATACATATATAGCGAATGGTTTGGTCGTTCTTGAGAAGAAAGCTTTGATTTGAAAAATAAAGAAGATTGTAGACGTTTTCTCTGGAATAAAGAAAGAATTCGTGCTTGTTAGTCGAGGAAAATCTTCAATTTACTGCTTCTAGAAATGTTCAAAAAGTCAGACGTTGAGCTTTCAAAAAAAAAGAGACGTGCTATAAAGGAAAAGCAATTTTATTTGTGCAGTTCTTTTGCTTTTCACCATTTATCGTTACTTTCTGTTTATTAATTATCCCTCCCGAGTATCTCAACACTAATTAACAAATAAAGTATTCGGTGTCATTAACATCCTGCGTTTTATTCATGTAACATTATATTTTTATCTACAGAAAAATGAGAAGAATGATTATATTCTTTGGTAGCGTTGCAATATTGAGCTTGATGTAAAATTGGAAACTATACTCGCTTTTGCTATTCTTCTCTCCAAACTACTATTCAAATCCAGTGCTATATATGTAAAAAGTGACTATGACTATTGTATGATCTAGCAACAATAGTATACTAATACAACAGTAAAGTTTATTATTAAAGAAACATTTTTGGAATTACTATTAAAAAGAACTAATTCCTCGTACGACAATTAATGTAATAGATTATTATATATTTTAATATTCTATTTATAATTATTAATATATTGTATCATCTAGGGACAATAGTATTCTAATACAGCAGTAAAGTTTATTATTAAAGAAACATTTTTGGAATTACTATTAAAAAGAACTAATTGCTCGTACGACAATTAATGTAGTAGATTATTATATATTATAATATTCTATTTATAATTATTAATATATTGTATCATCCAGGGACAATAGTATTCTAATACAACAGTAAAGCTTATTATTAAAGAAACATTTTTGGAATTACTATTAAAAAAAAAAATTCCTCGTACGACAATTAATGTAATAGATTATTATACATTATAATATTCTATTTATAATTATTAATATATTGTATCATTTAGCAACAATAGTATACTAATACAACAGTAAAGTTTATTATTAAAGAAACATTTTTGGAATTACTATTAAAAAGAACTAATTCCTCGTACGACAATTAATGTAATAGATTATTATATATTTTAATATTCTATTTATAATTATTAATATATTGTATCATCTAGGGACAATAGTATACTAATACAACAGTGAAGTTTATTATTAAAGAAACATTTTTGGAATTACTATTAAAAGAAACTAATTCTTCACAAGACAATTAAAGTAATAAATTATTACATGATATAGCAGAACATACAATATATAACAATATAACATGATAATATAATAATACAGTATGCTAAAAAACGTTTGCCTTCTGCAATCCATTTTCTTTTCCTTTAAAATCGAATAATTTTCTTACCAAAGCCATAATATTAAATTTAACAAATTATGTATATAATATATAACTGACATTATATATTGAAACAATTTGCCCAGAAAAATACAAATAAAGTTTCAAAGAAGCAATTTATCAAACACGTAAAGAGTATATTTGCGTGCCTAATTCCTGATGGCATAAATTTTACTTATTTCCTGCGTTGAAAACTTGGCACAAGCGTTGCCAAGTTTAAAACGATAAGAAGTGGACGAAAATCACTCGAGCTTTTTTAAGAGAAGTCGTATTTTACCTTAGTTTTCCGGTTTCATGGGAATTCCTTTTAAATCAGTCTCATGATGTTTCCTCATCCTTTAAACCGGATCTCCGCTCAGTTTGGCTTGAAACTTAGTTAAGTGGACACGGTGTCAAGCTTTTGTTATTCTTCCATTACGATTCCTTTTTGTAGCTTTTTATGCTGCTGCGAGCTTCCTTTTGTAAACAATTTGGATGCTCTAAGCGTATAATTTTGTGAGAACTTTTAATTTCTTCTTAATCTACTGCAACTTCATTTCAGCGAAGAAACTTTTACCATGGTGATCTTTCCAATTCAGAATACACTGAAATCCATAAAATTGTGCAAGCTTTAGATATATCGTTGTCCTATTTACAATCGTGCAGTGTAAATTTTGTTTACGTTTTGTCTGTAAATAGTTATTCAACAATTAATTAAATGACTGTTTGTTAAATTCGCACACTGACAATTTTAATCAGGATTCACCGTTTGTCATATTTATTTTATATTAATTTATTTTATTTTATATTAATTATTTTATATTATTTTTATTTTATATTAATTGATACCGTGTAATTATTAACGAATTTGACAGCCATTTTTAAGTAACTTGCAGAACATAATTTTATTCTCTGAATAATCGTTAATATTATTATATTCTCCTATTAATATTGCAAAATATCTTATACAAGATATTGCAAAAAAACATATATACAAGAAACTTGCAAATATATTTCAAACTTTCTTCCTGTAAAGAAAGCTTCAACTAAAACCTTGGTTCTATACTCTTACTTAATATAATTTTCTTCTGCAACAACAGTCGCTCGATACTTGATTATATTATTGAGGAAACACCCAGCACATAAAAATATCAGAATTATATTTCCCTGATGATGTCGAAAGAATACCACGATACATAAAAAAGTTTGTTCAAGGTCGATAAATACCAACGAACAGGAAGAGATTCGCAAGCCAAACGATTTGGAAGCTGAATATCCTACATTTCGTGGTCTTTCCCCTTGAAACTTCCGTATTTTCCTTTCTTCCCTCTTTATTTCGTGCGTTACGCATCGGTGAACCTTCTTCCAGATCTCATTTCGACTTCTGTGTTCTATCGTAAGACGGGACTATTCGTTGACTGCTTAATATCGGTTTGGCTAAGCGACTGCTGAGACTTAACGTAGGAAACGCCGGAAAAGGAGAAGTGTATTTTGTACGTTGGTAGAGATTATTGCTGAAACAAGGGAAACACTTTAGCTTGTGAAAGTGATCGAGACAGGCAAAACTCGAGTAACTTTACGCGAACTCGTTTCCAACCCTCTCGCTACGTTTAGGGTTAAGATATTACCAAGATATTGGCGGAGATTAATTTATATTATTCGCCATGTGTATTCTGAAATTAGTGGTTTTGAATGAATGCAAAGGTTCTCATCATCAATTTGAAAATAAGAGACGACGTCGTTTTTTGAAAGATTTAACTCTTCCTTTGACAGAGAAAAATTAAGAGAAAAATGAAATTTTATATTAAATAATTCTTCTGTCCTTTTTAATTTATTGGTAATTAAATATAGGTTTTGTTAATGAAAGCATAAGTATCCCAAATTGGCTCTTATTTGTTTACATCTTTAGAAAGGTAGTCGTATGTAACAATGAATATTATATTGGACATTAATTAAAAAATTGGTCTCTTTACATTCGAAGGAACAAATAACAACACTTTCCAATCCATCCACTGCATGCCACCTTTAAGTCTTCGTTATTTTTATAGAATTTGAAAATGGATCGATGTTCAGTCATTAATCCATCGATTCCAATTATTTGAATAATCGCAAACGCGATTAAAATATTTATGTTAAATAATTCATAAATCGTACATTATTCTGCAGACTACTGGAATTTACACAGAGACAATGTTTCCAATTATTTTTGTTTTTGATACTTATTTCCATCCAGAAAATCTCCAGAAGAAAGCTAATTTCCTTGTAGAAAAAGTAACATACGAAAAGTAAACGTTAGGTATTCGATAAAAGACACTGGAAATTGCAAAGAAATTGGTGCAATCGTTTACGGGCAAAATCGTCCAATTACGTTAAACAATTCGGTAATTTATGTTAAATAATTCGTAAGTTATACATTAAGTCGAGAGACTCGTGAAATTTATACAGAAACGGCTGTTTTTATCATTCCCGTCTTCGATACTTATTTTTCTCCAGCACATCAGAAAACAGCCAATTTTCTTCTCCACCCAGAAGACTGCACAGAATGCATTCTAATGACCTCCTGCGGCAATAAGGAAACAACACTTTTACTACGCTAATTCTAAATTTACTACGCTAATAACAAAGCATCTAAGCCTTCTATTTACAATTACCCGCTGAAAGGATTTCCCAAACGGATTCATACAAATCGTAATTTTCGAATCGCAGTCAAAAGAGAAACAAAACTTTCTTCGAAGAAGCTAACTTACGAAGATAGTAATACAATCAATTCCAAGGACACGCGTATCGCAAAGAAGTGAGTCGAACGAGACGATGATCCAACGTTCTGGAAATCACGCGGAATGGAAGCAGAAGGCAGTGACATCGGCTCGAAAGAGGCAGTGAAGACTATCAATCCAAATCAAACGAAAACCACTTGTCTTCCCTCAAAGGTAGCCTTCTCGAGGTCCGATTATGTATACAACGGTGAATGGCAGCGTTCAGAGAGAATAATGCGAGTTTATTCATTCAGTGGAAAGAAAAATGGTGAATATCGACCGGCAGGATTACCAAGGCAAATAGCGTAACACGGATTATACATACATACATAACGAGACTAAGGCTGCGAAGCTCACGGTCTGCGAGTTCGCTCGCCTTGCCCGCCTTTCCTACCTGAATTCCCTACAATCTCAGCCCACAGCACCATCCCGCCAGGTGCTTACGATCTAATCTGATTCGTGCACGCGGACCTGTACACCCGGGTCACCGACCTACCGGCACAATTAGGAGAGCTATAGTAACGCGGCGGACACCTTGACAATGTGTGCTTCCCTAGAAAATTCCAATCAATTCCTACCACTTTCTTATTATTATTTTTACACACGAGACACGAGATACGAGACGTCGTTAACAGATTGCGGATTTTTATGCAATTCTCTGCTTTTATGCAGCGACACGAATGGATCGTACGTAGCAATTCGTTTATTTTTACTACTACTTGCCAGAAGTGACTTGATAGTTAGAGAAATACTCCACTTTGCATATTTTATATAATTTTGTATGTTATACGCGTCCTCTGGATTTTAACAGTTTTAAATTCAGCGTTTCGATTGTTAATGTATTTCTCAATGGAATTTAAAAAATTCCAATATAGTTCACGAAGAGAAATTTTGTGAATGCCAGGGATATGGATATTTAGCAGAGCCTACTAAATATTGACATAATATTGCTTATTATTTTTACCATTTTCATGCAGATTTAATAGGTGTGTCTCATTTTTACGAGACTGTATTTTCTGGTACTTCTTACTTCTTTTTTTTCTTCATAAAATTTTCTAACATTGTATTTTATATTTCTCTTGCTTCATCTTCCTTAACGTGTCAACAAAATTCGTAGAGCTAACGTTTCTACTATTAGGTCGTCCGTAAAGTTTCTTTCGTTTTACGAGGAAATAATAGACACAGCGTTTTTTGTTTTATATTATTTTGTCGAATTACGTACGATCCATTTTATTCTGTTGAGATAAACACCGCGACATTTCACAGACTTGGTTTCACGTTTGTATGAATTGTTATAAACTGTGATAAAAAGCACGTTTGCGAAATAAAGATACTTTACTAATATAATATGTTATGTTTAAAAGCTATACATATTTATCTAAGCTTTTGTGACTATCATTTTTAACAAATGACGCGA
This sequence comes from Bombus pascuorum, assembly GCF_905332965.1. Taxonomy (NCBI): domain Eukaryota; kingdom Metazoa; phylum Arthropoda; class Insecta; order Hymenoptera; family Apidae; genus Bombus; species Bombus pascuorum. The sequence goes on from NC_083494.1 coordinate 2,294,657, forward strand.
TGTTTAATTCACCTACGTCTCAACGACGTGGTTTAATTCATCTACGAGGAGTTGCCCATTTTAGAACCGAATAATGTGACATACGTTGTTCCTTAAACATTTCTTTTTGTTTTTTATTTTTTAGTAAATATAAAGTTCAGTTTTTACGGTACATAGATAACGCTGTTTATATGTCTAACCATTTTGACGTTAATATCCAAAACTAGGAAAAACAAATATTTGGAGGCAACCGGATGAATGTTAACGTCGTTAATCAACAGCTTTCCCGGTTGACACACATTGTGCCCGTTTCACGCTGTGTAAAAACCAAGCCATAGACGTTTAGCATCTGTGAATCTTCCATAACAAGAGTAAAATGTAGGTCGCTCGATAATTCCGCTTGATCGGACCAAGCTATTTCAATGTGGAATTCATTAGCTCGATTTATCTCGATCTGCAGCTTCTGTCAACGCTATTTCCGGCAGGTTACTTCCTCTTCGCTCAGTGATGCACGTTCTGTTCTTCATACGCAAATAGAAAGTCGAGAGTTGCTTAATGCTATAAAAATGAAATTTTACATATCAATGTAATTTGCAATAAATTTGATAGACAGTTTTTTATATTAAGCAATTACATTTCGTGAAAGCTAAATTTTCTAGACTATTCTTGAAATAATTACGCTTACCGTGTTCAGCAAAAAAATTTAAATGACATCCGCGTATTTCTTTCTAAATCAAATTTTATTCCAATTTGTGTCGTAGCACTATCTATGATCTATGCACGAACAGTATTTTATACCGAATAATCATCTTATTATAGACGATACGAATTATTATATTTAGATACTTCAAACATCTAAATGCTACGCAAATTTATAATGAGTCGCGTATACCATAAGGTCGACAGTTTTTCCGTGAGCTGATTGTTTTACATTTTTTATATAGTTTCATCGTGCAAAATAATCGACGAGTAAATGTTACTTCTTCAAACATCACGTAAATAGATACAAGAAAAATAGATTAGAAAATAGGAGACGTTTAGATGTAATGAAATTATTTACAGCTTCTGATAATCTCGTAATAAATAATAATTTTGTAAATTATATTTAACAAGATTTTTGGGACAACTTTTTCAATTAGATGTAAAATTACACTTCTTTCGTATTGTTTTAATTATTAAATATAATAATAAGAGGAGATATGGCTAGTAATAATTGCTAAATATAGTAAATTAAAATGCTCAGGTAAATCTGCTCGATTTTTAAAACCACTTGGCTTGGAGTAAAAAACGAGCAGAGACATAAATAATTCGATAAAAAAGGCTTACGTGTACTCACATGATTCAAACCCTTGAACTGTTTTTATGTTTGCTTGTAAGGACGCTTAAAAATTTCTCGGGAAATCTACAAAACGAAGGAAAAAGAGAGTAAAATTTTCACTTATGGCAAAATGATTTCATGCGTTTTTAGGTTTAATTGTTATGAATTCATTCTTTCGATAATAATCCTAAAAGTGTCTGTTCTATCTTCACCTATTTTCTTTTCTCACTCACACGTCATTTGGAAATTTTTAAACATTCCATTCGTGCGATGAATGTATCATGAAAATAATTAAACAAAAATTCATATTTATTATAATTTATTTTCAAGAGTAGTTTACATGTATAGCAATTGAAAATTTGTTCGTGCATAGATCATAGATAGTGCTACGACAGAAATTGGAATAAAATTTGATTTCGAAAGAAATGCGCGGATGTCATTTAAATTTCTTTGCTGAACACGGTAAGCGTAATTATTTCAAGAATAGTCTAGAAAATTTAGCTTTCACGAAATGTAATTGCTTAAACGTAGATCCATTACGTTAGCAGTTTTTAATTAAACTCAAAATGAGAATTATTGAAACGCGTGTAATTTCATAAAAATATTTTTAATTCTTTAGGAAATATACCTCAAATAACTAGTTCAAGTCTAATTATTTCAAAAAAGGTATAAAAGGGTTAGTTCTCGCGACACATAATTCGATATCCATTACCTGCGACCCCTAAAAAATTCCAGTTCTTAATTGAACTTAAAATGTGACTTATTAAAGCGCACGTAATTTCATAAAAATATTTCAAGTTCCCCAAGAAATGTAATTCAACTGAACTATTTTAAGAGAAGCATACAAAATTTAGCTTTCGCGGAACATAATTGGAAGTCCAATGAGTGCTTTTTTTAACAAATTTCAGTTCTTAATTGACTTTAACATAAGGAAGGAAAAATTTAGATTTCGCGAAACGAAATTAGAAGTCCAATGAGTGCATTTTCTAACAAATTCCAATTCTTAATTGACTTTAACACAAGGGCTATTAGAACATACTTAATTTTATACAAATATATCAAGTTTCCAAAGAAATGTACCTCAACCTAACTATTTCAAGAAAAATATTAAAAATTTAGCTTTCGCGAAACATAATTGGAAGTCCAATGAGTGCATTTTCTAACAAATTTCAGTCCTTAATTGACTTTAACATAAGGATTATTAGAACATACTTAATTTCATGAAAGTATATCGAGTTTCTCAAGAAATGTACCTCAACCTAACTATTTTAAGAAAAGTATAAACAATTTATCTCTCGCGAAACATAAGTGGGAGTGCATTATGCGCCTTTTCTAAAATGCTGCGGTTCTTAATTGACTTTAAAGTAAAAATTATTCAAACATACTTAGTCTCATAAAAATGTGTTAAAAGTTTCTCGAGAAATGTACTTCACTTGTTAGTTATTTATCGTCAGCTACAAAAATATGAAATCCCTATCGAAGTAGGTCGTTGCTTTTGAAAAGCGGACAGCATTCTCTTTCTCTGTTGAAAGGATAGTCCGCTTGAAACTTTCGCTGTGCCGCACCTTACTAAGAATTTTTGTTCTGTTTCTTCGACTTTTCGGACTTCTTCCTCTTCCTACATGACTTTCCGTATTTCGTTTCTGAATTCTTGTCATTTTTATCACCGAAACTTCTTCGCTCCTATCTATATTTTTTCTTTTACCACGTCGTCCTGTTTTACTCGAACGCACGACAAACAACACCTTTCGAAATCATTCGGAAATATCCGTTTCAGTGTGTCGAATTTTTGTAAAATTAATCGACGTAATTGAACTCTTCATCCAATTAGATATTTCAATTATTTTGAAAAATACCTTTCGAAGGTATGTAATCGAACGAATACATCAATTATTCTGAATATTATCGCTGTGCGAAGAATAAGATCTTTGAAAGTAATTTAAAAATATTTTTCGATATATCATAGCATTATTAGAATAAGAATTGTATCTTATATTAACTCGAAAAGTGTGTATTGTTTGCTGATAAATGGCACTAAAGGAGAAATCCGATATTGATACGTTTTAGCACATCTCTGCTTTCCACTTCTTATCTGTTTCTTGATGATATTCTAAGCACAGTATAATCTCGAATAATCGAACGATCGATTAAGGGAAAATCGATTAATGGTAATTTGAGGATGGCCCTTTGCAAGAAGATTGAAAAACGAGGATAAGAACTGAAAACAACGATTACCCGTTTGTTTAAAAATTTTTACTGCTGTTTAATATCGATTTTAATATCGATAATTATGAAGCAGTACAAAGTAATGATCTTTCATAATTATTCATAATTATATCTTAGATAATTTATCATCGTTTATCAATAATAATTATTTCAATATATTAAAATTGTAATAATATTAAATATATAATATTAGGTCGTCCGGAAAGTTTCTTTCGTTTTATAAGAAAATAATGGTTGCACAACATTTTTCGTTTTATATTATTTTACAGATTTTAAAACTAATGTAATACAGTTTATGGGCTTTGTGTTTTATTTACTGCATACAGTCGCGCTGATTATTGCGATAGATTATTGGTAACTCAGTTGCAATGGTAGGTTGAGTTTTATAATTTTTTGGAAAGATTAAATTGTTTGATAAATTTTATCAGTTCCAATGCTTCGTTAAACATTTTTCAATTATCCTCTATAAAAGGACAATTAACATTAAAGTACGATCTAACAGCAATTGAAAGTTTAATGTATGTGTATAATGTTAATATTATTTATTGTAATTCAATGAATTAAGTATTATTATAACGTTAATTACGTTTTCAAAGTATTTCTTACGTTTAAAAAGGGACAACACATCGTCTGTCATTAATGTTAAAAAGGGAAAATATATTATTATTTTAAAAAATTACTATATCTTTTCTAATCTGTGCACTTTTTGATCATTTATTGACATATATTACACTAAGTCGTCCGGAAAGTTTCTTTCGTTTTATAAAGAAATAATAGACGCACAACATTTTCTGTTTTATATTATTTTATCGAATTACGTATGACCCATTTTTTTCTATCAAAATAAAGATCATAGCGTTTGACAGATTAGTATAAAGGAGCATCGTTGTAAAAGACGTGTCTGTAAAAGAAAGACACTTTACGGACAACCTAATATATAATATTAAGGTATAATAATTAAAGTTCAACCTTAAATTCGTTTGAACGTAAAACATTAAGTTTCTCGAATTTACATACCAATTTACGATCGCTGTCCTATATAAGAAAACAATAAATGTTTCTCAAATAAAATCAGAAAAAAAATTAAATTAAATAAAAAAATGACGTAACTATGGAACCTGAATTACACGGAAAAAGGAAAGAAGAAAACAATGACACATATATAAGTTAAAGACAGAATTCTTCTTTTTCTAAAGAAGGAGAAGCTGAACGATAGCATCGGTGAGCTTCACGTGTGACGAGCAATTACTGGGATGTACAGCACCACGCGACAGCGGTGATTATATTTTACGAGGCTTACGGATTAAAGGGAATTTTCATGCGACGCAAGGAATAGAGGAGAGAGCAGCGAAAAGCTCACAACAGTATGAGATTCCTTCGCTTTATTTATTACCAACAGCCTGTACACGTTCATGTATATGTTCCTGTTCGAGATGTTCAAGTTCAAGTTAAATTGAAATTGAAATCCACGTGAAGCTTACTTTTGATCTCCGTTTGAATCCAACGAGATCGTTAAGCTAGAAAATAGATTTCCTGCTGAAGATCGTACTACACGTAAGATAAAATAAGATATTAGCAAATGAAGATATAACCGGAAGTCATCCAAAGCCGAAAGACATGGACCACAGATAGATAATACGACTAACAGTCGTTCCCCTAAATACTTAACGTTCCATCGACGCAACGATTCAATAAAACAGGGCTTAGACTGCTAAAGACGCTCCTCTATATCGATGGTCTCTTAAAGGAGGCAGTAAAGCGAAGGAAACGTTCAATACGTCCTGCCAGACATCGTTTTAACCGTTTGATCGCGCTGCTTAGATTTTGCGTGGAGAAGTCGCAGTACACTTGAACGCCACGGTCGACTGACAGTGTTTTGCATTTCTTATTATCTTCGCAGTAGTTTTTATTGAATAGAACTTGAAATATTTATAAACTAATACTACGCCTACATGATAATATAGATGTGTTTCAAAAATATGACAAGAGCAATTGCGCCGCTTGTTTCTCTTCGCAATCGATTAACGCTAGAACTACCGCACACTCGCATTGACTGGTTTTACAAATTTATTTTAAAATTCCTGGTTCATGTTATATTTTGTCCGCAATAATGTAATGAATTTCGCAAGGATAACTAAAGGAATAATATAATGAATTTTATTTTCTTTTTTAGGCTACTTATACCAATATCAGTCAAAATGATTGTCAAAATGGTACTCATCAAAGTGTAAAAGGGTGCTGCGATTTATTTATCCAGTTTGCTCGTTTTGTACAACTTCCCACACGTTTTTAAAATTTCTACTGCATATCGTTCGATACGATGATATCAGTTCTCAGGAAAATTCCAGATCGATCGCTAGACGCTAACACTAGAAATGCCACAGCAGTCAAAATGGTTCTGCAATTTTATAAATGTGGCAACTCTCATTTAGGGATCCCAGATGGATTAATAGTGCCAAAAATCTACTATATAACGTGGAATTGCTTCTGTAAGAAAGTAATAAATCAATAAATATCAAAATATTCTATAATTACGTATATTTTCAAGATCAGTCATTTTCACTGGTTTTGGCAGAACTATCGGTAGTTCTAGTATTAAGACCATCGCACTGTTTCGGATTTTTCCACTCTGTTTTTCAATGACCCTTGGGACTCAAACGGTTAGTTCGCTATCGGCACGAAGAAATCCCAGGTCGTAATTGTTTCGAAATTAAAAATCCGTCTAAACGCTCAGCTATGAAACGCAGTGGTATTAGACAGATTATAGTCGGGCGATTTGCGTTAATCTCGATCCATGTAATCGTGATGTGAACAAAGTAGAGGCATTAGTCTGGATAGGGAAAGGCTCGGCTTATCTGTACCATATTACAACACATGGATAGTAAAAAGCAGTAGCTTGTACAGTTAAGCGTGTAGTGGTGAAGGGGATCGTAGAGGAAACATCAAGTTAAACGAAGGAACGTGTCCGCCTGTCGCTCGTCTCTGGGCGAAACTCGGATTAACTTGATTATGAGTGTAATTTTATTGGCCAGCTATGCTGTGAAGGATTTTACAAATTTCGTTTATTCCGCAGCTTCTTTTAAGGAGACGAGATTGAGAGGTGGCACATATCCTGCAGTGGCTGACTAAACGTAGCTTCGCGTACAAAAGAGTTTTTCGATATTGAATATAAATCTTATCGAAACAAGCTCGATTAATGTATTTTATACCAATTTAAATAAATGTTTCAATAAATTTATACGTCGAATAGAAGAAATATTGGCACTCTCATATTATGCTTCAGCGAAATACTTTTACCACATTATACATTTCGTTTTTGTAGTATCGAATCATTGTAGTCATATGGGAGCATTATTAATTTATAGGAATTTACCATGTACCAATTTTTAGGAAATTTAATATATTAGGTGTCCGAAAAGTGTCATAAGGTGATAATAAATGAACAACAATTTCTGTTTTATATTATTTTATTGAATTAGGTATAATTCATTTCGTTATTGTGTGTTGTTATGTTCGTACATAATTCGATAAAATAATATAAAACAGAAAATATTGTGCATCCATTATTTCCTTATAAAACGAAAGAAACTTTTCGGACGACCTAGTATAATATATGTCTATAAATGATCAAAAAGTACACAAATTAGAAAAGATATAGTAATTTTTTAAAATAATAATATATTTTCCCCTTTTAACATTAATGATAGACGATGCGTTGCCCCTTTTTAAACGTAAGAAATACTTTGAAAACGTAATTAACGTTATAATAACACTTAATTTATTGAATTACAATAAATAATATTAACATTATACACATACGCTAAACTTTCAATTGCTGTTAGATCGTACTTTAATGTTAATTGTCCTTTTATAGAAGATAATTGAAAAATGTTTAACGAAGCATTGGAACTGATAAAATTTATCAAACAATTTAATCTTTCCCAAAAATTATAAAACTCAACCCACCTTTGCAACTGAGTTATCAATAATCTATCGCAATAATCAGCGCGACTGTATGCAGTGAATAAAACACAAAGTCCATAAACTGTATTACATTAGTTCTAAAATCTGTTATACACGTATTTTAATACGTTTGGATGATGAATTATTTAAAATATTTCAGTAAACCAAATGAGATCGAAAGTATGTCTCTTGGATGAACGATGAAAGGCAGGAGAAAGACGTGAAAATGACTGAGAAATATTGCAGAGTAGTTGGACGAAACAATCGATGAGATTTGCAGGCACCGAAAAAGACATTTGGCAAAGTTGCCGGGTTTCAAGTGCTTTCGCCCGAGATGAGAGTGCTTTTCGAATCCGACCTATAATGCTATAATATATGCAATAACGGGACAGTACTTTTTGTGCACACTGTACGTTAAGAAATTTTATGATCTATATTAAAAGTAATGAAAAATATCTTTGCATGGTATGTCTCTTTCAACAGACACAAATAGAAACAGAAAATATTCTTTGTTGTTTTTCTTAATTAAATTAGGAATTGTAAAAATTTAATAAGAATTTAATTAACGATTTAATTAGTTAATTCATAATATAGCTGGTCGAATGGAAATTTTATTAACACCCGGACGGAATATTTTATTTTCACCAATTAAGATGAAGCTATTTAAATTCCATTATTTTCGGCAGTTTTAAATTAAAATGGACGAATGTGAATAAAAAGATAAATGTTATCGCGACATCGCTATCTAGAAATCGCAGGAGAGTTAAGTATCATTTCGCGAGGATTAAATTTTCAATGCGTCTTTCAATTTATCACGTAATAAATGTGAACGTGCCGTTTTCGTATTACCCTTACTTCTAGAATATACAATTTTCGGAACTCGATCGACTCATCAAATGCAATTTGTCGTCCGACGTTGAAACTAAGAGCAAAACTGATAGCGGAGGACTTGCGAGGAAAAACCGATAACGACTTTTTTTAGAATTCTCGTCATAAATGGATTTTACGCTTGCGGTCGCAGTTTGCAATTCTAAAGGTTGCTGTGCGAGAGCAAAAAAAAAAAAAAAGAAATGGATGGAAGTTTTAAAAAATTCATCTTTCCTTAACGAATATCAATTGCAAAAGCTGTAATAATAATCGCAATGTACAGTGATTTTAAAATACATATACGACCGCAAACTGATACGAATAAATATAATTAAAGTTTCATAGTATATTTTGCTGTAATAGCTTTATTCGTCCTTTTCAGATGTTCTTTTCACGTTATTCCAATTTCAAGCTTATTATAATCTTTTATTCTGAAACGAAAATTACACGCAACCTGCAGATTATAAAGAAAATAAACGAGATGTTACTCGTATACAGGATGATTCACCTAAATTGGCAACGGTTTAATATCTCGTAAACTACCCATTTAATTTTAATCGTTTTGCTTGCTTTATGGGATCAACAGACCAAATTTATTTTCGCTTACTTTCCATAGAAGACAAAACGAGGATTGGCTAACAAATTGTAAATTGACATCTGGGTAAAGTAAATTATTTCTGTAATCTATATTAAAGAAAATGAATAAATTTTATCTTCTATAAAAGAAATTTAAAAATTGTTCTAAAAGGAGATAATTTTGTCATACGTCATTTTTTGTCATTTTTCAGTTGTTCAGTTATCAGTTGTCATTTTTCAATTAATGTGCGTGGGTCAATTTTGGCTTTATCGATTCTTGAGATTATGAAGTCTGCTTTCTGCTTGATAGTCTTACTTTCAGAGGGAGTTAAAGATTAACGCGTTTATCTAAAAATTATTTAAATTATTTGTCGTAATTGGCAATCGTGCAAGAGCTGCAAATTCCTTTCCTGGTTTCAGTAATCCCACATTTTCAGTTTCATTCGACAAACGAAGTTGTTTAATGTTAAGTGCAGATCTTGAGGTGTTTCTGTAAGATTATCAATGTGATAGATGCCAAATGATATTAATAGCGTTGCTTCTCAAATGCAAATGAACTGAATTCTACTTGTTGAATCACCAACATTATATGGCACAATTCTGATTACATCATTCTGAGACCACGTCGATTTCCTCCGCATCAATTGCAAATAATCTAAATGCTATAGTAGTTGGTAATAAATCAGTTAAAGAGAAATTTCCGTCTATGATATTTTCTTTTTTAAAGAATTTATGTAGCAACTACGAGGTGGAATTTCGTTGCACTTATAAGGAAACATACAAATCGGTGTATTATGTTACCATAGGTGAAATTACTAATTTACATAACAGAGTCCGAGTGGAAATTTCTCATTTCTAAATTTATTTAAATCCATTAATGTACAGACGATGAAAAATAATTTACATACATGTACGTATCGTTGCAGCTCAAAAGTTCCCAGCATCTTTCGCTTTCTCGACGATAGAAACTTTTCCATACAGAAACTTCCAGCCAAAATTAAAAGGATCATAATCAATTAAGTTTCATTTTGAAATCTGATTAATTATAGTTCCAATACTACGGAAGAATGAGATTACGAATAAAATATTTCTTTACTTAACACGTTCGTCGCCACGTCGCACATATCTATGCGACGGGTATACTTCCGTGGGGGCCTCGTTCTCTTTTTGTTCCAGTTAATTAAATATACGATATTATATATAGGATATACGACATAAAAATATTAAAAACACATTATACCACACTTTTTATTAATTTATATTCTGCATAATATATTACATTATCCTATATCGTATGGTATTTGTTAAAACATTCCAAACACATTTGGGCTGATTTTGGGCACTTCGAAAAATAGTTAGACTCCGTCATCACTACTCCGCTCACTTTCAAATATATTTTCACGCTGTTTACTGAACATTTTGAGGAGGAAAACATCACTGATGTACGTCTCACAAGTATGCTTCTCGACTAAATGAAAGATCCGAGATATCTGCCATGAGATCCCTCGGAATACTCTAGCTGGATAGCTTTTCGCTTTCCTCATTTCAGAAATAAATAATCTTTTCTTTATAATGAATCGAAGGCGATAAACCATGAATTCCTGCTTGTCGCTCTACTTGCATTCTGCGTACCGGCGGTCGGATTTGGGCCCCGCAGGAAACTTAGCCGAATCACGCTGGGCGACGAACGTGTTAAAGAAGTCACTGCTTCTTCTGAAATCTTAACGTACACGTTGCGCTAAAAACGAGCAGGTACACGAACTATGTCCCAGAAAAATAGGTAATGTACCTGCACGGATATAGCATCCGTCATTTCTTTTCTATAAATCATCACAGGCTACTTGGCGATCCAGTCTACTCATGACAAATGCCAGGAATTCATAAACCATTTTTTTCACTGCGCTTTCATTCGCCAACGACAGAACCGTGGATAATAGCGATGCCAGAAAATGCTCATTTAATGCAAACGATGCAAATGCTTTAAATTTCCTGTGATTTCCGCCGAACAGTTGTGCGAGACTGAAAATGTTCCAATGAATTGAAGCTTCGATCAACGTGGGATAATTAAACAGCGAACACGAGCAACTGATTAAAGCTTTTGCAAGGTAACAGTTTTTAAGCGAAAAGGCTAGTAATAAAATTCAATATAAATAATTTACAGCAATTTAATACGTTGTTTGAAAAATTGCGTATTATAGAAAGAAATTGCAACTGGAATTCGTTTCTGTAGGTAAGACACACCAATGATTTTTTCGTGTACTGCTAACGAAATTCTTTACATGAACGCGTCAAATAAATATATAACGCATGAATAAAGATGCAATGCGAAATAAAATACAAGAATGCGAATAATAATTGTATTCTACTGGCAAAATGTTTAAAATATCGCACTTTCAATTTCGATATTTAAATTTGTCATTCTAATTTCTTATCGTTGCTACAGTGCCTACAAAGATATTTGCACATTACAAAATATATGCAAATACTCTGCTTAATTATCATGTATAATATACAATATGGGAAATAAAAGCTTTTGTTTATAAGGGAACAGTAATGAACAAAAGCTAAGTCTCTCAAATTATGTAGGTTTGACATTTCCCCAAAGTATATAATTCTAAAAAGAAGTCTATTGTAATATATCAAGTTCTTAATTGCTTTAATCATATAAATATTTCCTTTACTCTAAATGCAGTAAGAATTGAAAAATAATTTCACTACTTTAGGAAAATCTTCTGACCTGTAAATTGCCTAAAATAAGAAGGTAGAAAAAGCTTCGAATGCGTTCATCTTGTAATTTTCTAAAAGCATCCTCAGATCTTTTATTGTTCACTTAACATTTAAGATACAATGAACTATTTAAAGCAGTACAAAGTCTTGTATAATCGAATTGCACAAGAATTTTCATATACGTAGAACGATAATCAACGTAGAAGGAAATATAAAAATTGTACGTTTCCTAAAACAATTTACTGCTGGAAGAAGCTTTTTGTTACTTCCTGAAAGATGGCAGGTTTATTGCTTATTTACCGACATGTAACGCGAACAACGCGTAAACAATAGTCGCAGAAGTTGACTTTGTTGGTCGTTAGTGATGCAAGTGAATTTAAAATTCTAAAATGCATCCTTTATTTCCTCTTCTCGAGGCACACGGCCAACCGCTGCCTCTGTACGTGCCTCCATACGGAGTTTAATTGTTTGCCGTGGTCTTTCCTTCTTTCTCTCCGTCTGTCACTTTTTTCCTTCGCCTTAAATCGATTCTACGTGAGTCGCATACATCAGCTAAAAAGCGTGAAAATTTTCTTCTTCCTTGTATTTCAACGTGGAAAATTTTGAACTGCAATTTACTCGCATTACACGGCGTGGAAAAGACACCTTTTTGAATTTTATTTATAATTTTTTCAACAAATCTTGAATCGAGAAAAGCGAGGAAAAGTACGATATTTTGTTTAAGCGAAGTTGGCTTAGAAACTGTTGAAAAAATAGATAAAATTATTAGGAAGATGATTGCATAAATGAAAACATAATGCCATGAAACTTATGTGAGCTAAAAATATTACAACCTAAAATTCTTTTACCAAATAATATAATTAAAATAATTAATTATTATAAATAATTAAAAAAGATATAAATATATATATTGACCTCGTTTTTTACTAGAAACACGAATACCTATATAGAAATAAATACATTATTATTTTCCCACCTTATATAGTGCATAAAAGATATAACTTAGGAAAGACGAAGCTGGCACCCCGCTGGGGGTGGCCACCCACATGCCATATTTATTTTTATTTTATTTTTTTCTTCACCAGTAAGATATAACACTTTACCAAATGTCCATAAGGACAAATTGTAAAAAACCAAAATAAAATAAAAAAAAAGAAAAAACCTTATATAGTATACATCAAGTATTTCTAATCATTTTACGAAAATCATGAACATTATGCAATTTCGTTTCGTTGATTTTATTAAAACGATAACATATTACCAGTAGCAGAGAATATTTTCTATAATTGTTGTACCTTTTTGGTTTAATCCCGCTAGCAGTTTTTGTTGGAAGTATAATTCCATTAAAAAAGCACAATATTATACGTATGGTCGAAAGAATTCATTTCGATATTTTCAATATTATTACAGTTTAATCCGTTGATTGAATTGGTGATGCAACAGGGATATATTTTTCAACCATTCTAGCAATATTGGTCATGTATTACGAATGTTGGTACAAATTCCTTTCTCTAAATATGTATTACACATACATGCATATAATTTTCGATTTAATGAGAAGTAATGAAATATCATGTGCCTAGTGAAAAGCATACAAGTGATGAATGACATCGTCGTTATAAATTAACATTAATATTATTAAATCCACTGCGAGATCCAATTACCTATAAACCAGGTGATAAATTAGGAAGTATTATCTATAGCATAGAAATATTATAGAACCGTTATACATTTGGAAAACATGAATATCGAAAAGCAAAGTATCAAACATTCGATACAGATGAATTGCGTTAGGTGAAACGTACAACGAATGCTTCGTAAAAATACAAATAATACGTAACGATGCAAATGTGCTCACGTACAATTAAATTGTGATAATTGCCCGAGCGCGTTTCTTCTGCTGATTAATTTGTGACATGATTAATTGCGACATGATTAATTGCACAGTGGTTTAAATTCTACTTTGACGCTATTTTCTAGCGTATTAAACTTCAGCCTTTATGACCGCCACCGACCACCGTTGAAGTTCATTAAGATTTTCAGTGCGATGAAAATAATCTCTCATGCGCCGGCCTTTTTAATTAATTTAATCCGTCTCGCTGCCTTTAGTTTACCGTATCGGAGTGAACGTCATGTTGAGTTGAAGCGCAAACACGTAGACAGATGCGATATACATTTATCATTTTAACTGTCAAATTGCTTTTATTAGTTGGAAACACAGTGATAAAATGTAGGCTCGTAGATTTAACTGTATTGGTATAACACTGTACAAATGATCCTATTATTTCACAATTTTCTTTCGTTACGTTTATCTACTATTTTCTCATCTTCGAGATTCTAATCTTGTTGTCATTACTGTGTTTGTGAGGGTAGATAGTGGGAGATTGCGAGAGTAGATAGTTGGGAGAGTAAAAACGCTATAAATAAAGTTGAACTGGTGTATAAATCGAAGTGAGTAACAGTAGATGTGCTAAATATTTAAAAAATGTCAGAATCGATTTTATAATATATGTAACGATTACTTAATTGTTGTTCAAACATTGATACAATCGCATTAACTGATTACTTTTTTATCCAAAAGTGTAAGTTTATCTAAAAAGAATTAATAAAACGCATACTTAGGATTATCAATAATTTCACAATGCATATCATCGATATATTAACGATGCACATTTACAATAATTTTTATTAGGCACAGAAAGATTCAAAAATTATGTTTGCTTCTACCAAATAACGAAACATTAAAACGAATATTGCACATATAATTAGTTCTATATTAATTCTTTCACCAAATATAGTATAGTCTCACTATTATTTATTCTGGTCTTTACAAAACTTATCAAAATTGCCATAGTTTTAGAGACAGTAATATATAATATATAACATATAATATATAATATATAACATATAACATACAACATACAACATACAACATCTAACATCTAAGATCTATCATCTAACATCTAACATCTAACATCTAACATCTAACATCTAACATCTAACATCTAACATCTAACATCTAACATCTAACATCTAACATCCAACATCCAACATCCAACATCCAACATCCAACATCCAACATCCAACATCTAACATCCAACATCCAACATCTAACATATAACATCCAACATCTAACATCTAACATCTAACATCTAACATCTAACATTTAACATATAACATCCAACATCCAACATCTAACATCTAACATTTAACATATAACATCCAACATCTAACATCCAACATTTAACATATAACATCCAACATCTAACATCTAACATCTAACATCTAACATTTAACATTTAACATCTAACATATAACATATAATATATAATATATATAAATATATAATGGAGTGCAGTATAACAGAATGGATAAGAGGGGAGGTAGATATATAAGAAAAGAAAGATGGACAAGGAAAAGAGTTTAGATAGATATAAGGGAGGAGGCGATAAGGCGATAACACCATAAGACTGATAGAATGTAAAAAGCGTGATAGGTGAACGAGATGTAAAACCGAAAGCTCGTCCAAAGCCGAAAGGCAAGGGCTAAGTAATAATAATAATAATAATAATACAAAACTTATCGTAAAAACATATTCGAGAAATTAAATACTGCAGACGTTCTATTTGAAAGAATTCATTATCGAAAGAGACAACAAATTTTCAAAAAAAGACACGTGGAAATATCAATGTCTTTTTCTAACAAACTTACAAAAAACAAATACAATAATTTCTAACCATTTTAGTTTGGTAAAAATAATCCTAAACACAGTACACAGTAAAATAATTCTTAAAATATACAACCAGGTAGAATGAAACGCGTATATTAATTCTACGATTTCTTTATACACGGCGGCATTCACAAACTCGACCTACATGAATATATACGTAGTTACATATCCACAAAATTAATCAAGCAGAATGTGCAATATATTAATCTCATGATTTCATTGTACACACATGACGCCATTGGCAAACTCGACGTACACAGGTACGTAGTTACATATCCGCACAATTAATGCGTACGTAAGCGTTAAATATGAAACGTCGATCTGGTATATATTTACACGCGCAAGACGTCATTCCGCCGATTTACCAAAAGCCTGTGATGTGGCTCATGAAGCGGTATACCTGTTGAGTGGTCTCCGGAGGCTTGTTAGGTACACGTTACCGGAACGTACGTTCGCGGTTGCTGGCAGAAAGGAACGCGATTAATTTCGGTTTGACTTGCGAAGCAAAATTTACAGCGCGATGAATCTTGCACCGGTCGCGAAACTCTGCCAACTTTTGTGGTTTCCAATAGCGGATTCTGGCACGAGAACATGGACAAATTCCTTTGTCCAGAAGCCGATTCGTTCGCCTCTGTTGTAGTAACGTGGAGCTTGACTGAACAAAGGAAGAAACGATATCGTTAGCTGTTCGAATCTTGCGTCATCAAAATATCAAAATATTCGAAGCTTTGTTATGGCATTACTATAGACAACGAACGAAATTATTTGTGATATTTTTTTAATAATAAGCTTCGCGTATAACTGTTATACAGTAGAACAATGATCATCCAAATTGTCATGACTAAAGTCCGGATGATTATGCAAATGTCAGTTTTCACGGACGCAATTGAACAAATAGGACTACACCTCATGTTAGAAAGATCGCTATACTTTAAGTCAGTTTAAATATTTTATCCTGCGCCTTTTAATTTCTCATTTAAGATCTGATAAATTGACGCACGTTATTCGCATAGTTGATTAAATTTTCCTTTCATACGAGAAGCGATCATTTATTTTAAATCAATATATAAATCGTAATATTAAACGGGAAGAAAAGCTTTTGAATAAAAATGTAACGATTCCCTTTAGCTTTTGTTTCCTTTTCGCAAAGGGCAATCTTTTCGTGTTCTACGGTAATCGAATTTCTACTTTATTTATTCACATTTTTATAGTTCCGTTATTATGTATGATAACCATTCGTATGATTCGGAACGTTTAGTTTAGCTTTCAGATATCAGGCAATATCTGATGAAACACAATCAGATAATAATATTACCATTAACGCGATATAATATTTCTAACGTGATCTTTCATCACTTGCATTTATTACTTGATTACTGTATACAAAATAATTGATTGATAAACTTATCTAAAGCGGTTTACTCACGCCATGCTTTTGCTTTTCACCCTCCCAAAACTTTTCAAGAAAGTTTAACTTAACTTCTTAATACTCGGATCGCCCTAGTTCTAATTCTCGTAATAGTAGAAAATTCTCTTAATTTTAATCTCGCCAATGTAAAGTTTTTACGCTTACGAGAAATTATGTCTGAAATATTTTAAGCTGCCACATGGAAAACTTTATACGCAAATACGAAACGAAGTTTGGCGATTCAGTGTTACAGCAAGTAACGCAATATTCAACTTTTTCAACGATACGTAAACAACATTTGTAAATTTATTAAACGAAGAATGTTGCAGGACTGTTGCATTATATCGATGGAGACATAAAGATCAGGAGAAATATTTCACTTCCGACTATTTTCGTTTAACGCGCGCCGTTCATCAATAAAATCAGGATCGATACGCGAATCATGTTTTATATTGACGTATCCTATGTGAACACAGTTTTTATTTTGCGACTGCATAGCTGTTGCCGGTTTTATCAGATTATTTCGTAGCACAAACGTTCAAAACGAAAAATAACAAATTTGATGCATAAAAGTGTGTATAAAGAACGAGACAGATACTTCGCATTAAAGAACCGTTTTGTAGACAAATCTGTTGTCACGTATCGTAGCAAATCGACTTAATCGATGTAATTTCCCCTTTAAAAAGTTATATCGTTACGTTATGGAAAACTTATTTGCCAGAAGGAACGAAGACCCTTAACACAATTTGCACAAGATAATTTAATTTGGAATTGCGAGATACAAGAGCCAACATTTTAAAAAGATCCTCAGTTCTCAGATATTCATTTCCATTTGAACTCAATAACTTGAACTGATATTTGTTACATGAGCTGATGGATACCAATGGAAAGTTGAACTTGAATCTAATCAGTCAGCATTTCCAGCGATGGCAAACCTTCCAATATTTAAACATCCGAGTATCGTGCGGTATTGTTGAACAAACACAAATGCCGTGTTTATCGTGTATCGAACAGTCGGTTCATTATTGGCACGTGATTTAATGTAATTCGAAGAGAGTTTGACATCGAAGCGAGCAACATTTTGTCCGCCTGAAAGGAGGAACCGGCGATTAGACAACAAAAGCAAGAGGAACAGAGAAAAGCGTGCAGTACCGTTCATACTTGTCCGGACACCCTGGTCTATTTGTAGTAACAGTATGTGAACTTGAGCAGACTGTACAAGTCAATGACTAACTAATAACTACGAGCAATACTTAATTGCTTTGTATGCAGTCACCTGGATATAAATCTTTAGTTTTACATTACATGTTTAAAAACGTAGCAATTATTTACGTTGGTATTTATTATGTATATATTAACTTACATTTGCTTTAAGCATCACTATGGTTGTATTAGCTTCGACAGTCTTCCTATCTGTTTGGAATAACTATCATTGTTAATGTTGAGAATTTTGGATCCTAATAGCCGAAATAATGGTGTAGGAATACTAAATTTACACTTGCAATCTATATTACAATAGTTATACATTTATTTGATAAACGATTTCAAAGATATTCATCGATACACACTTGCACGCGTCTCAGCACTTTCTTCCATACCAGACTGTTAACTGAACAGTTTTCATTCCCTTGTTTTCGAGACATCGCGTACACACATACTTCCATATTACACAGCCAACCCAGTCTAACACATAAAATTATACATATCTCAATAGTTGATCTGTCCTGTAACTGGAAAATTGAAGAATTTAGAAATTGAGAGCTTGACAGGTAACAAAATAGTTCTGCCAAGTATGAGAACTACAGACGCCATCAATTTAATCTGATTATGGTATAGAGGAAAGTAGCCAAATATGAAACAGTATATCTAATGTGGAACAGTACCATTTTTACACATGAGTGTCTGTCAAGCAACTATAGACTATCTCACTCATTCACTTTCAGAGGGTTTAGTTTGCCAAGAAGTTTCTTCGCAATATTTTCACAGAAAAATATGCATCAAGTATCTAACGTGCTGGTGCCGAGCTTGACTCTTGGATACGCGATCGTTGCAAACAACTACTTGCTTACTTAATTTTTTTAAACATAACTTTACAACCAAAATTATAACCAGAATCAACGAAAACAACAAAACTAATTTTTACTTGCTTTCCATGAAAATATTCTGCCTCGTGTCAGTGTTCCATATTTGGCTACCTGTTCCATATCGTGCACGATTTCTTCTCTTCTGATATTAGTTCCACACTGAAAATTGTTTATAATGTTAGAAAAATAAAACTGCTCTTAAATCGAGCGTAAACGTATATGAGAATACTCTTAAATAAAAATCTTTTAGCATTGCGATTGATTTTGTGAGAGTTAAGTTTGAAGACCAAAAGGTTGTTGCAAATTCTTCTCTACTTTTTTCTATTATTATACGTATTATTGTAAAGATTACGAAGAACCAGATCATTCGTCAATTACGATATGCTTTCTCAAAAATAAGCAAATTTTCGAATACTTTTGAAGCGTAACGTGCTCGGACTGCTCGGACACAATGAAAGTGAGATATTCACCGGGTTGCTGGTATTTTCCATTTAACGGGCGATTGTGCAATGTCGAGCACAGCTTCGAGATTGCAGCTGGTAGCTGTTTCGGCGAGATCGCAATTCTCGCCGGTGGTAATGATCGTGACAAAGCGACGATAACGGATAATTTTCGCGAAACTAGTTACGCGACCGAAAAACCTCTGGCAATAAACGAAAATGATAATCCACCGTTTATTTGTCTTCGCGAGACGCAGATTTTCCATGGTTTCATCCGACCTGAATCGAACGTATGGATTTGTGAAACAGACAGATGCAAATAACAAATGTTTTACTCTGCATTCATATTGACTGAATATTGGAATACTATAAAATTATAACATAGATTTTTATGTACCATATACTAGAAAGATATATTAGAAGTAGATTCTACAGCTACATTTTATGAATAGAATATATCGCTTTAATAAAAGTTAGTGTTCGAATTAAGACAAAATTCTTTTGATAGAATTTGTAATTAATTAATAGAATTTCTTTTAATCTGCCTTTTCAAATTTATTAACCTCTTCTTTGTATCCAGCAAACTTGCGTTTATTGTTTCTCGGATTTATTCGAGATAATATATTTTACAATTGAACGTGTCTGTTACTACTTCGATAATACGATAAATTTCGCCTAAATGGAATAACGCGTATTCCTTTCTGTTTATTATTTCTATTGCGTTAAAAGGATGCAAGGACTGAGAAGATATAAAAATCCAATGTAAAATAAAAAAAAATGTGACCAATGTAAAATCAGTATTATAAATGAACACGTATAAAATTGTAAAACAAACATTATCTACATAAAAATGTTTCGATATAGATACGACATAATTAAACGTTGCTGACAATGATAAGAATTATTCAAGATTCATATTTAAGAAAAGAGAATCCGACGTCACAATACTTTTCACATTTCTGTTATAATTCTTTTATAAAGCTTCCAATAATCTACTTGTGTTAAAAAAAATGCCTTTCAAAAATATAAAATATAAATTTAATACGACTATAAATACATATAATGGCAAAATTTGTTAGGTATAACATTATATATTTATACAATATATATTTTGTAACTATTCTCTGGAATTATCCGTGATAATACACATTCAAATAATTAATAATGATACACGAAGTTTTTTGGTGTATTTTATCTATACATATATGTCATCTGACGTACATACACATTTGCATTCCAACGTATCACTGCAGTGACTGATTCATCATCCTCAGAAATGAAACTCATAATGCTATTATTATGAGAGCTTTCAGAGCATAAAAAAATTTCGTTACTCATCGTGAGGTGAACGAGGTGCCGAAATTTCATGCGAAATGATTTATGTACCATATTCTCTCTGCCGATAGTTATAGTTGTCTGGCAACATCCATCATTCCTGCTTTTACCATGATTTTTACTTTTCAAAGAATAGACTTTTAACTAGATTGCTCAATCTAGCAACAGTCATCCTTATTTTCTGTAAATTCGTCTTCACTCACTTTGCAACTTATACCGTAACACGTTTGGCCAAGATGAGCTCGATAGAGTTGCGGGTAAAAATTTTGCCTCATCGCAGACAAAAGTATTCTTCCTTTCTGGGAGTATTTTTTTATCTAAATTATTATTAACAAGTATCATCGTCGAATGAAAAATTTTTACGCATCGTATTCTGATATTTTATCGTAATATCATCGCATGTCTTTATATACATATACATATATATTATAATCTATGTATTAGGTTGTCAGAAAAGTGTCTTTCTTTTACAGACACGTCTTTTACAACGTTGCTCCTTTATACTAATCTGTCAAACGTTATGAACTTTATTTTGATAGAACAAAATGGATCATACGTAATTCGATAAACTAATATAAATCAAAAAACATTGTGCGTCTATTATTTCCTTATAAAACGAAAGAAACTTTTCGGACGACCTAGTATAATATATGTCTATAAATGATCAAAAAGTACACAAATTAGAAAAGATATAGTAATGTTTTAAAATAATAATATATTTTCCCTTTTTAACATTAATGACAGACGATGCGTTGTCCCTTTTTAAACGTAAGAAATACTTTGAAAACGTAATTAACGTTATAATAACGCTTAATTCATTGAATTACAATAAATAATATTAACATTATACACATACGCTAAACTTTCAATTGCTGTTAGATCGTACTTTAATGTTAATTGTCCTTCTATAGAAGATAATTGAAAAATGTTTAACGAAGCATTGGAACTGATAAAATTTATCAAACAATTTAATCTTTCCCAAAAATTATAAAACTCAACCTACCACTGCAACTGAGTTACCAATAATCTATCGCAATAATCAGCGCGACTGTATGCAGTGAATAAAACACAAAGTCCATAAACTGTATTACATTAGTTCTAAAATCTGTTAAAATTATAGCATACAATGTGCGAATACACGTATTTTAATACGTTTGAATGATGAATTATTTAAAATATTTCAGTAAACCAAATGAAATCGAAAGTATGTCTCTTGGATGGACGATGAAAGGCAGGAGAAAGACGTGGAAATGACTGAGAAATATTGCAGAGTAGTTGGACGAAACAATCGATGAGATTTGCAGGCACCGAAAAAGACATTTGGCAAAGTTGCCGGGTTTCAAGTGCTTTCGCCCGAGATGAGAGTGCTTTTCGAATCCGACCGTAAAATCTATGAAAAGAATATATTCTGAATATTTTTACCATTTCGTCTCTAGCATCGATTCGATGCAAGATTCTGAACTTTACTTCCGCGCTGCTGATGCGAATCTATTCTCCAGATGCATCGCAATTGCACAGAAATCTTACAATATTTTTCTGCATCGCTAACCATCTTTTTACATATCATTTTTGCTATTACAGAGAAAATTTCCTTGTTAATAATATATTAATGTTGCGCCATATTTTAAGTACAGTGATTGTAGCAAAATATTTGAACGCTTAACGTTGCATACTTTTATGTATGAATATTGTCGCTCGTAAATATATGAACACTATGCTCGATTTATGTAAACGATGCATGAATATTATCAGGATATGTGAATCGATAGCATAGTAACGATCCAAAGCAATATTTACCTTGTTCTTTTGAAATGAACATTAATTTTGAAATCATAAGATATATATATATATATATATATATATATATCATATGAGCTATTAATTGTTAATTTTCAATTGTATCAGTGGTATATTAAAATTAAATACACCACTTGTGGCAACATATTTTATATATTTATTGCTAAAATTGCTCGGGTTATTTCTATCGTCAATTTGAAGAAACCTTCTACATTTTATCCGTACGTTGACAAGCAAATGAGCCAAAGCTAATGAACATTATAAATGACAC
Organism: Bombus pascuorum; assembly: GCF_905332965.1. Classification (NCBI taxonomy): domain Eukaryota; kingdom Metazoa; phylum Arthropoda; class Insecta; order Hymenoptera; family Apidae; genus Bombus; species Bombus pascuorum. The sequence continues at coordinate 2,317,378 of NC_083494.1, forward strand.
TACTGCATCATAATGTTTGTCGTTTTCAGACACCAATTTTTTAACGCGTATTAATATTTCAAAGTAAATTTTGTCGTGCCATAATATACCTTCTCTAATAAAATATAAAATCGCCCTGAGTCTTTTTGCAACTAAATTACATTTGTTAAAAAGGACAAGTGTTCATACACGTTTGAGTGTTATGTAAAATATTTTCAAATTTCAAATCTGAAAATGTATATAGAAATTGAAAGAAACTTGCTGTGAACATACATTTGGTGAAAAATTAGCATATCTTATAAGCACTCATCTTAAACATATAATTAGTCTGAATACTGAAGTTTCTTAGTATAATGACTGTTTAAATAATCTTGTGACTTTTAAGTTAAATATCTCATAGCTTCCGTATACACCTTCGGTATCGTTTCATACTTTTCCAATATCATCATGATGGTTTCGTTAAAGCACCAACCAAATTTCAAAATATCAATACACTTTCTGTACAACATTCGAATACTTGCGTGAATTGTCGACCAGAAGTATCGTAATAAAATAACAGTGCAAGTTGAAAGATAAATTTGGGGTCGATAGAGGACGTGGAAACGTGACTTTACTATCAGAATAGGTATTAAAGTCCTCAATCTAATGATGAAAGTTCAGTTTAATGGGATTAAAGATTGCTTGATGTCAGAATTTGGTTACTCTTGAGCGAGTTCATTCAAGTTGCATTACATTCTTTTCTTAGATAATTAAATGATTATTCACGAACAAACTTCCAATTTTGCTTTGTCACGATATGAGCAACTTTATCTCAACGTATTTCCATTAAAAGGTCTGCTTCGTTACACGGAATATGTTGTACTTATCTTCATTTCTCATAGGAAAGTTTAGTACAAATGGCCCAATAGGAATTCAACATGAGCTGAAAATATTTAATGCGATAAATGTGTTCGCAGACTTGACAATTCGAGAAAATTTAACGCAATAAATTAAATAATTAATTCCATTCAGCTGCCGACAGACAATTAAATCGTATTTCGGGATTTTGATACCTTTGTCATATTCATTTCGAATTTATTTCCATGAAATTTCGATAAAATTTCTCAAATTCCTGCCAAAGATAGGAATTACACTTACAATGACATAACGCGCGTGTTCTGAAACATTAGGGAAATTTCTTGCATAGAAGTGGCTATAAACAAATATATATATATATATATCTAGATACTGACTATCAAACGCGTATTGTAATCTCACGACAATTTTCAATAATTGCGTAAAACATTTTCCGATACTTACACACACATCATCACACACTACCCGAACTTCCCTCCAGTTTCGAAATGAAGCACACCATCGCCGTTTATATTTAATTATTGAACGCAGATAGCCAAGCAACTGCATACAAATTATTAATATATATATATTGCGCTAGTTGTGCGACGTTCTTGTGTATTATCGTTGCTTAAGATTTCTCTGTCGATACTTTTGTATGTATGAAGTTATGCTTGTGTGCACCGTTTACGTGCATACAAATATGTTCTGAATGTGCAAAGTTGAAGAAATTAAACAATTAGCGAACAACAATACCGTGCAAAACACCGATAAATTATCCCATTTACGAAGGCTGATGGCAAAAATATTTCTTGAAACTATAAACGCGAAATACCCGTCGTTTACCAACTGTTTTAAATTACTTGTGTTATTATTAATTATTAATAGGTAGTAATTACAATGATTAAAATTATACGATTAAAATAAGAAAATATATCTAACTGTAACATAATTTCTTTAACGATAAATACATCGCGCCAGTCGTTTCCTTCTCCGAAAATTATGCGGATTCTTTCGTCTCCCTGCTGTTGCGTTTTATCCTTTGTCCCGTTCGTTTCTTTTCACACGTATCTCGTTATTTACGTTATTTCGTTCAACGTCGACAGAGACAGACGGCGATATTTTGCACGGTATTGTGCATCCAAGTTACCGCTTAAATTCGAAGCATTCGCTTGAAATCGCTTAGAGAGAAAAAAAAGCTCGCGCAGAAAGAGATCAAATCGAACGCTGAGAAATGATGGAAATTACACGTAACGTAGTCTCCGGTAATATTTGCCGCGTTACCCGGCCTCGTCGAGCATACGAATAACTCGAGAATCGGAAATGAATAAGTCAGGTGTAAATTGACGCGTACGCGTACGCTGCTGGCGAGACCATTCGTTTCTCCAACAAAATTAGGACACTGCTTAGCGATTAGTTTGATTTTTTCAGTGTCGACTTTGTTTGTTCGTCATGCTGCACAATAGTTGAAAGCGAAGGCATAGTTAAAAGAGGACGTTCTGCTGATAGTTGATTTCTAGATTCTTTCTGGGCCTTCACGATTGAGCGGTCCATTTTCATCCAGACTATTATTAGTGTTTTGCTCCCGTTGCGCTTTTGCGAACACTAAGTGCATCACGAGACATGCACTTTAACTTTCATTTCGGAATTTATTGTTCGTACTTAGCCCGTAACAACGGACTTGCAGCCACGAGAAAACACGTTTTCATGCCGAGAGCTTTAACGTACTGCCACTTTAACGCCACGAATTTCCCATCGATTCCAACAGCTAACTTTAACAGTTATGTAGCTACCTTTATTCTTCTGTAAGGGATGTACGTTTAGTCGTTGTTTGTGATTTTTATTCCTGTCGGTAAATCTGTTTGACTCTCATTACGATTATTCGTCAGAGTATAGCGCAATTCGAAAAAATGTTCTTCCTCGGATCAGTAACAAGTTTGATAGTCCTTTCGATAAAAAAACAAATTGAACAATTTATCCTTCCAATTTTTAACGTAGAATTATTGTAAGAATTTCTTGCTCATTTCTAGATGCGAAGAGGAAATAAAATATAAATTGTACATGAAAGATGTAAATATTTAATTACGTTCGACAATGCTTTCACCTCAGTTTGAGAATTCAACGAATCGTATTTATCTTTCTGAAATGTTCGTTGCACTAATTATTTCATTATCACAGGAATAATAAGTCACAGCACGAAAACGAAATTCTTGGAAACAATATACGATAACAGCTACAATTTTTATAATACATCTACTACGTCATAAATAATAAATGGCTAATTTCTAATTTTTTAACAATCTTCACACATGTCGTACAATTGTTTGACAGCGCTGTTAGACAAATAAATTACTAATGTGATGGATAAAACTAAAAGCAAGTGTTATCATCCAGGCTGCAGGTTCGTTTATCGAAAGTAAACTACGTGGGCATGAAAATTAATAATCTAATAAAAATATTGACGCGAAAGGTGCTAATGCAGAGGATTCTTTTGTTTCGAGTAGGTCGATCTAAGGCACATGGACGAGAAATCTGGAAGCAATGTAGTGGACGTGGGAGTCGATCTCTCCGAATTCTACATGTCGGTAGAATGGGATATTTTAGAAGTACCTGCAGTACGGTGAGCATGTTATATTCATAAATGTTTCCCACATACTTCTCTACCTGTTTCGGTATTCTCTGTATATGTTTCGAAGCTCCATATTTGTGTGTACAATTATTTCACGATCATCTTTGATATCTTGTTAACAATCAGTATTTTATTAGAATCTTTTGGAAAGTATTTTAGTTAACGCATATAGTGGTGGACAAACGAAAGATTAACATTAATGCTACGTTAATTCTTTTATTCTTTTTATTTAAATTGTAGCGTTCTTTTCTTTCTTTTGTTCCCTTGTGAATGTAATTATTTTTAAGAAAGTTTACATGATCGATGATCAACCAGATTTTTATTTACATTTTATTTACTTCGTAAAAACGTACAGGCAACGACAATTGCAAAATGAAACGTACGTACAAGTACACTCGAGTAAACGCGCAATGTGAATATTTTACCAATATGAAAGAGTAATATTTTTGCAAACACAGAACTTTATTCGATATTGATTATTAGCAAATGTCAGTCAGATACCATTGGCACGAACGAATTAAATATAGCTGAATTCCTGGTACTTTTGCGAGTTACTTTTTCCGAACGATGCGACGTGACATTCATTCGAATAGGTTTTTGTTAGATATTCAAACGACTTGTCACGTAAGTGGAATATCATTGCTATGTTCAGACAGCCAGAGGAATGGTCAGACGGCCCTAAATTGCCACCGGAATTTCGATCGATCTGTGGACGAGAGAATGGACATCTTGCATGTCGTTTGACAGAATTGCGCTTTCAAAATCGCCATCTGTTACCAAAGCGTTAATGAAAGACCGGATTTCAATATTAAATTCTTCTCCATTTTTTGGTTTCTTTCTCTGAGAAAACAACGGAAAAACAGTTTTTAGATCCTCGTGTTTCTTTTAAAATTAGATTCCCTTGCTTTTTCACTTTCAAGAAAAGTAATTAAAAAACAGCAACGAGTATTTCTTTGTAATTAACGATGTAACAAGTTAATAATGTTAAAGCATTAGGAGAGAATTTTCTCTGATTAAAAATATAATAAATAATAAAAGTACAATGAAACTTTGATAAAGAGGTAAAAAGTAAAAGTAAAATATAGTTCATTATTTGTAATGATAAAGCAAAATTTTAATTACAAGACGTTTTAATTAATTCTGCTAAAACTTTCTGAATTTTTATATTTTCAGGCGCCTCTTGAAATTTAAACATTTAAAATACATTTGTTTGCCCTTTCGTTGTTAACTCTTTTACTCATAGACTGTAATATGCGCCGAAATTTCGTCCATTTAAATTTGTCAATCAGTAAAATACCAATTTATAATGGAAATATAAAAATATAACTTCGAGCAAGGATTAATCTTATTTCCCTGTTTACCTGATACGTAACATAATACGATAGGAATATATTTCCTGCAGTAATTTGAATACATTTTGACTGCATCCTTGAACTAAATTAACGCGTACCTTTGCATTTCTTTTTGTGCAGAAACGAGAAATTTTACACCTGCTGCGACGAGCCGTATCTGGATATCACGTTTAATATAACAATGCGAAGAAAAACACTTTTCTACACTGTGAATATAATCATTCCGTGTATGGGGATTTCCTTTCTTACGGTACTGACGTTCTACCTACCTAGCGACAGCGGCGAAAAGGTAAGTTAAATTTATGTTAGTAATTTGTCGTAGATCATCTGATATGTAAAATTAAGTCAGCATAAACACGACAGTACGAAAGCTGGATTGCGATGTTTTTAACGATTCTAATCTAATTTCTACTTTCATGATTCTTGCCACGGGAATCAGAACTTTTCATTTCATTCCCTTCATATTATATTATCATGTTACATTAAAAGTTTCATAATTTTAGTGTTATTCTAATTAATTAAACACATATCAACAAACCATTCGTAGACGACGAATATTTTCCTAAAGTATTATAGCTCAAATCAAACACAGTTCAAAGTATTCGTATTTTAATCCGAGTAAGAAATATTATTAATCAACTGAATTGGACTTCCGCTCAATTTTCTGTCCCGCTTTTGCTTCTTCTGAAATACTTTGGTATATATATATATGTCGGGTTATCGTTAAGACTTGGGTTAGGGGCGTGTAATGAGTCTTCACCGGAGTTATTCATCGTTGTCACACAATCGAGGTAGCGTTTATTAACACAAGTATGGATATTAAAAAATTGGCAAGTGGTCGCGGTAATTAGACACTAATGACAATGACCCTAGATTCGATAACGAATCCGCGGTCAACGGGATAACAGATGTACCTTACTCCAAAGTCTAAGTCGGACTCGACTTACTTCTCGATACAAGGATTACTTGACTAACTCTTTATTGAGACGTGGATTATTCACCGATCGTACAGACACTAGGTAGCTGACTAACGAGACTGCGAGAAAGGGAATGACTTTCAGTCACGATGACGCTGCAGAGGAAAACTATGATAGGGTGTGTCTAAGGGCACGAGATCATCGGATTCGTCGAGGAAAGCCTCCGCTCGGAGGGTGAGGGAAATGGACGTTGCTGTTAATCGGTTAATTACTATGTTGCTGGTTAGAAAAGGATGCTAGCCGCCCTTGAGCGAGAGTTCCTAGCGGGAAGCGTCGTACGCGAGGAAAGCAGATCTCCCGTATCTTCCCGTAATAGATGGCAGATTTACGGGCTGATAGAATAATGTTTGTCAATTTTAAGGACCTTAGTTAATTAAACCCAAAGATTTGTAGCGGGTCCTCAGGCTAGCTGAACATATACTGTGAATGATGCATCGACATCTGGCAATCATCTTGCCCGAAGAATGGGGTCTGTGTGTGATGAGCTATGGTGTCGTTGGAATGTTTACTGTTAAATGTCGGTACGGCTAATTCTTTAAAGAGGAGCTATGCAATTCTGTACCTCTGTTAGGTGAAACGTTCATCCCGTGACCGCGGCTGCGTTCGGCGACTAGTTGTCGCCTCGAGCCTAAGCTCATTATCTCAAGTCTCGAACAATTGTGTGTTGGATTATTTTGTAAAGGCTACAGGCCCGGTGTCCTTTCATCTCCGACATATATATATATGTAGGAATTGAGTTAGATTCGGAGACCATAAACTTTCAGATACGTTTAGTATAATAGCGATAACTATGTTCATTAATACGTACCAATCATTGTACAAATGCCAAAATCCTCCAAGATTGCGAGAAACGTTCCACTAAACGTTTTTGCTCGTATCTGTAAGAAAGTTTCGAAAGTTTCGAAATGAGAAGCAAAGTTGGCAGCACGGAATTACTAAAGAAACAAATAGAGTTTAATGTAAACTAAGTATAGGATGTAGAGGAGAATTCTCGTTAACATGGCCGCATAAAATTCGTTAATCTAAAATTTTCTAATATTTGCCATAGAAAAGAGAGATTAAGAGAAGTTCAAAAATATAGAGATTCCTATGTAAACCTGAGAGCAGTTATTCCACGGTCGTCGTTTGCGGAGATCTTCAAGCAAAAATCTGCGAATAAATCAAAGACAGTGACCAGGAGAATTTGCTTTCAAATATAATATTCGATATTACACGTTAATAATAATTCAATCGTTATTATTAAATTAAAAAAGAAATTCTCCTCTGTTCATAGAGAATCATTTCATTTTGAAGCTCCAGCTCGCGATTGATTTAATTGATTTAATATTATTAGCGAAATCTTGCAAGTCAGAAGTTACAAGTCGGCGCAATCGTGCTGAATCTAGCAACGAGACCAATGCAATTGTACAATCAAATTTTAGAAATTACGAGTTACCTGATCATCTCTTATCCCACGTAAGATGATAAAATTATAAACCAGAAGTCTATACAATCCATAACTGGCGACTTGTCGATGCACATGTTACATAATGTTCTATTAGTTGACAACTTATAAGAAAGTATTTCTTTTAAACAACTTCTGCAAACGTTTAAATCTAAATGTCTCACACCTCAGTAACACAGGACAGCGGAATGTTTCTTTGAATTCTTTGTCTTTGTTCTTTTGAAGACACAGTAGCGCTGCACTTTCTTTATGAAATAGAGAATTACTATTTGACAAATTCAAAGGTTTCAGCTAGCTAGACAAAAGCTTTCATCAAAAACGGTCGTTTGTCGTTGGCTTTCCGAATATTTCGATCTCACGAACAATAAGAAAGCTTCCGTCAAAGAGTCAGGTTGTTAATTAAAACTCAGTGCCCGAAAACCCACTAGTCTGTCTTCCAACGAAATAATCCTACATCGGCATGATCCAATCGCGGTCTCTTAGACCACATCAGTCGTTAATTAAAACCGGTTGTGGTCGCGATACTCCGCAATGCAATTAATTCTTTTATCGGCGATGCAAGTGGTAAACGTCTGTGAATTCTTCTAAAACGGACAATCGTGGATTTTTGGCGAAAAAATATCGCGGGAACAGGCACAGTGGTCTAAATGTAATGGCCGGGGTAACTGAGGTAACAAAGCATTCCGGCGACGAGCCGGCAGAGAGACAGTAATTGCTTGTTTCCTAAGTTTCCGTTTTACGTGTTCTTTACCGGCGAATAAACTAGCGCAACGAATATAAATCCGATGGAGAAACTTTGAATTTATGGCGGTCGTTAATCATTCGAAGCGAAAGTTTCACTAGAGAACTGTGATTCCGTGGAATGCAAGTTTTATTGAACCGAATTCTGTCATGCGGCGGATCCTCCTATGTTTCGAATAAATTCTGCAATGCTTGATTTTATAGTACTTTCATTTCCGGTGCTATGTACTAGCATCAAGTTAGCTTTGGTCACAAATTTATTCCATTTTGATATAACTTTATACAGTACACGTAGGAAATAACATTCTGTTTGCTTCTTCTCTTCGCGTAATTGATTTACAAAGCACATGGAAATCTGAGATTTACATAGTCATTTGAATAGTCTATTGGCCATTCGTGTTAAAAACAGGCGATAATGTTTAATATAATTGACCGAAAGATTAATATTCAACAGCCAGGTTCGCATAAACGAACTTTCGGAAATGACGATTCTTATCAAATATCATCATTGATATGTCGTGTCAACGTTTCATATCCATAGATACGCTTTACATGATTTGAAAAATATTATTTTCTGTTAAGGTTACTTGATGTATGTGGAATTAAAGAAACGCGTAGGTAAATTGTAAGGTATTGTAAGTATATATATTGTGAATATTAAAGTACAAAGTGTGGAATACAATGTAAGCTGGTGCAGATCCTCACGCTAGCAATGTTACCCTGAGACTAAAAGAAACCCCGAAACCAACGTCGCACGTGTACCGCTTATGGTCTGTCATCGACGCATTCTTTTGTCTATGCGCTATCGATGACCTCAGCGTTTGAGAAAACCGAAGACCAGATGTAGAGTTTTCTTAGAAGTGGCGATCACTTCAACATTTTCAAATACGACGTTGGATCAGAGGTACATTATCGATCAAAGATTTGAAATTATTTGGTGAACAGGAAACTTGAATTTTTCGATGCGAAAGATACATCAAAAAGGTTGGATTATACTTAGTAACTTGTATAAACAAAATATACAATAATACCTTTCTCTTTTTTCAATTGATCGTTTCCTTTTTATAAGGTTTGATAGGACTTTATTTATTTGTAGAAAATATTTCTAGTGGTTTGCAAAAATCACTTCAATCGTTCGTAATATATTACTATATGTATTTATAAACAATAAATATAATTATAATTATAATTATAAATCTTGTCAAAAATATTCAAGTGTCCGGACAATTTTGATGAGTAAATAAATGTTTTGTCATATTTACATCGGTGTTTAGATTGGTTCGAATATAATGAATAAATTATTATATAAATATAAATAACATTATAAAAAATATAAAAAAATATAAAAAATATTATATAAATATAAATATAAATAAAATATAAAAAATATAAAAAATATTATATAAATATAAATATAAATAAAATATAAAAAAATATAAAAAATATATAAATATAAATATAAATAAAATATCGTGAATATCGCGATAATAGTTCATTTTGGTATTGACGAAATTCCAAAATATTTTGTTCATAACACACGTGATATATAACATGTATAGGGTGTTGCAAATATCAAGCGACAAACTTCGTCAATATATTGAGCATTTTGAGGAAAAAATGTTACGTACAACGTGGGTCAAAATTCGTCTTCGTTTGCGAGATATGAAACAGAAAGTAGTATAAACCACGATTAATCAGACGCATTCAAGCTACTTAACTCTTAATGATAATCATTTATTCCAAACTACTTTTTACACTGATTACCGGTTCGGTGTATAAATTCAGCAAGAAATGTTATGTACACCATGGCTCGTGTGTCTTCGTTTTCAAGATACGAAAGAAAAAGTAGTATAAATCAGAAGTAATCAGTCGCATTCAAGCTGGCTAACTTTTAATACCAGTCGTTTATTCCGAGCTATATTTTACAATAATTTTTCACTTCTACAATTTTGTACCGATTCCTGGTTCAATGTAAAAGACAAAGTAAAAGAAGAAAAGTTTGAAATAAATAATCATCGTTAAAAGTCAACTAGCTCGAACGAGTCTGATTATTTTTGATTTATATTACTTTCCCTTCCGTACCTCGAAAACGAAGACGAATCAGCCCACGGCGTATAGAACATTTCTTGATCAAAATAGCCTACTGCGGAACACGTTGTCAAAGTTTGTCGTTTGACATCTGAACCACCCTATACACACAAAAGTCCTTTGCGATAAATACTCGAATACCTGGATGACCCATTGCTTGCGTATTTTAAATACGAACTAGAAACTCCTATCTTTTTGCGACCTGTATTCGACATAAGACAGGGAAACAGGTACATTGATTTGCCCCGAAGCGAAACATCAACAGTTCAAAGCTAGCGCGTAAACATACACGAAAAATATCGAACGAATTGGCAGATGCCAGTCACGCACCGAGCAGACAGAAAGGTTCGACGCGACTGTACACAGAGAGAAGTAGATCGAGGGCCGCGTGCCGCAGGGTAAAAAGTTCCGGTTGAAAAGGAAAAGACGGATGGGAACCGGGGCAATGCAATTAATTCCTTTATCCTGGGGAACGGGCGTGCTTACCTATACTTAGCGTCCGTAAAACGGACGTGTGTGAAATATGCGCCGAATTAGTTCTCTTCCACGCCGCTGTCGGCCTCGTTATTTTCCCTTATCTGTAGGTAGAAGCTAGTAGTTACTTTTGGCTCGACGACGTAGACTATTTTTCATTTGCACCGCGACCTCTTGCTCTCCGTCGACTCTCTCGCCGCCTCTGCCTGCCACCTTACGCCTCTGCCCACCTCCTCGTTCCTCCTGGCACCGCCTCGTTTCATCCCTCGTCCAGGTTTTTGCCTCTGTGTCCGTTCTTCGCCTTTTTTCGCTTATGTGTCCGTTCTTCGCCTTTTCCCACCGTCTTCGAAAACCGCCTCCGGGCAATGATCGTCTTTGTGCGGGGCCTTCAATACGCGGCCGAATAAATAGAGAAAAGGAACCCTCCGCAGTTGCGCAGTTCCCTGTCATTGATGCGCTTTTCCATCTTCAGCCTTCGACAGCTTCTTATCTGCGGATCTGGATTCTCCGAAGGAAAAACCGCGCCGGTTTATCGACGTGCTCAACGAGCGAACACTTTGCGACCGGTTCCCTCGACGCTTCTCTTCTCTCTGCCCCTCGCTGCCTCTCTGTCCTTTCAACCTTTCGTGAAAGAACACGCGTCACCTGCGCCTTTCCAATGTTTTTTCTTCCATTTCCACGGTTCGTCGAATCAATCGTAGTCGCGAGCTTCGCGCTGGTTGTCACGTTCGTTGCTTTTTTCCTGCGCCGCTCGCTGAAAGGATTGCGCCCTTATGCTGGCAGAACCGTCGTTCGCGGTATAGTCGACGTGAATTTACACAGAGCAGCTTCAGAATTTCCCTGGTTTTCGATTCCTGCACAGCGTCTGTATGAAACTGCGGATAGCTCGAAATAGATACACGGCGGAAGTTCGTCTATACGAATTCTGTTTATGTAGACGAAATTATAGTAGTATCCTATTTTCTGAACTATCGTCCAGCGTCAATCCACTTAAGTACGAGATCGATCACAAGACACAAACAGTGGAGGCACGCGTTATGTGTCACGCTCTCGTGTTTCGCAGTCCGCGATATTGCTGTGTATTTAGGATCAAACGTTTCCTAGAATTTTCTCAGAAAAACACCTATTAACTAAACAAAAAGTCATATACGGTGCACTATATTTTATAGCGGTATTGTACCAAGGATCTTTCACATAAACAGAATTCTATTATACAGGGTGTCTTAGAATCGGTGGTACAATTCAAAAGACGGCGATTCTGCATGAACAAATAGATCTAAAATCTAAAGAGAGCACATTCTTTTTCATGGGAAGCTTTGTCTCCGAGATGATCGAGGTGTGGCGGCACATGAGCGTGTCACGGTGATCTCGGAATATAGCGATAGGATAATCATATTTTGCATACCAGGTTGCAATCAAAACTATAACTAAGCAGTAACAGCATACCTGTGTGACGGCATCCAGCGATAACCCCTCCACGGGAACCAAACCTTTTGTATTTTCGTCCAGTCGCGGGGAGACGCGATCGCGTTGAGGCGCGTCAACGGGAGTCGTAAATTCCCGTTACGATTATGCGAATCGACACCACGAGCAGGGCGACCCCCTTGTTTCTTTTGGGATAATAGGGGTTGTTGTTGTTGAATACAACTGCAGTCTACAGTTATATAATATAAATATATTTACACCAAATTACAACACTTAGAACGTAGACAGAAATGTTTGACGTCGTCGTATCGGAAAGTATAATGATTGACCCGAGGGTTGATAGAGTTGGCGCGTTGAATGCCGAGAACTTGTTAGAATAGTAGACTTGACTGCCTGATGAGCGAAAGAACAGTGGAGTTGACTGACCGAGGTGTGTAAGAGCAGTAGTCTTGGCTGTCCGAGGAGTGTAAGAGCAGTAACAGACCCATCTCGTACTATTTAGGAGGAAAGCTCGATGTGGATGTGCCCTTTTTGAACTAAGAACGCGGACTCGTTGTTCACACTTTTCGGTAGAAAAGGGAGGGTAACGATCCGCGATGCCCATTGGTTATAGCCAAAGTTAATAAACAAAATACGAGGAGAAAATCTCCTGCGGATGTGGCTCATGGGTGTCCTTGTTCCTGGGAAAAACCAGCTATTTCGCGGGGCACATCCGCTTTCTTCGTAATTAGCAAGAGCGTGCAACAAACCCAAGGACCATTCATAAACCGAAAATACATATGTAAAGAGAAGTTAAGTTAAAAGATTCGGTTTATGGTGGTTCCTTGGGTTTATTGCGGGTCAGTGTAACGAGGGGTAGGCCTTGGCGGCCAGACCGAGAGGGACGTCGCACGGACCATCTCGCGCGACGTAACACCCAAAATCAGACCAAATGTGTTTGGAATGTTTTAACGAATACCATACGATATAGGATAATGTAATATATTATGCAGAATATAAATTATTAAAAAGTATGGTATAATGTGTTTTTAATATTTTTATGTTGTACATCCTATATATAATATTGTATATTTAATTAACTCGAACAAGAAGAGAACGGGGCCCCCACGGAAGTATACCCGTCGCATAGATATGTGCAACGTGGCGACGAACGTGTTAAGTAAAGAAACATTTTATTCGTAATCTCATTCTTCCATAGTATTGGAACTATAATTAATCACATTTCAAAATGAAACTTAATTGATTATGATCCTTTTAATTTTGGCTGGAAGTTTCTGTATGGAAAAGTTTCTATCGTCGAGAAAGCGAAAGATGCTGGGAACTTTTGAGCTGCAACGATACGTACATGTATATAAATTATTTTTCATCGTCTGTACATTAATGGATTTAAATAAATTTAGAAATGAGGTATTTCCACTCGGACTCTGTTATGTAAATTAGTAATTTCACGTATGGTAACATAATACATTATAAGATTTGCTTATAAGTGCAACGAAAGTCCACCTCGTAGTTGCGGGAAGTATACCCGTCGCATAAATATGTGCGACGTGGCGACGAACGTGTTAAATGTATACTTCTTACCTGCATGAAATATTGCTGATTTACTTGTACTGTATTACGTATTTGTACGAAAATACAACATAATATTAGGTTGTCCGGAAAGTGTCTTTCTTTCGCAAACGTGTTTTTAACAACGATGCATCTTCATAGAAACGTGAAACCATTTTATCTCAACAGAACAAAATGGATCGTTCGACAAAATAATATAAAAGAAAAAACGTTGTGCGTCTATTATTTCCTCGTAAAACGAAAGAAACTTTTCGGACAACCTAATATTTTAAGTTTCATAATGATCAATGCAGAATCGGAATGCATTATCACTTTAAGAGGAAGTTTAATGTGCATCGTTTGATATTAAAGTTTCACGAAAGTAACTTTTATTTGAATAGTTCTCGAACTAAAAAGATTAATAAAGGTCAAAGATTACATCGATTTTCTGTAACAATCCAACGGTCAATGTGCTTATCCATTTTCTACTTGCTCAGAATTTTCTTAGAAACTTGCCACGTTGTCTGAATAAGTAAAGAAGTTAAGCTTACCCATCTCAGAAACAGAATAAACACGATTAAACATTTCTACAGAAGGAAATTGTTACTGTAATAAATGCAATTTGTTCATAACGAATATACATAGAATTGTATTTAATTTTATACATGAAAATTAATTAAAACAGGGGAATTAAAATTAAAGAGAGGAATTGTAACGTTGTACAAAAAGAAATTGGATGCAATAATTGACATAAAAGTTTCGTTACGTTTTTCAAATACGTACGTAGGAACATTGTAAAACGAAATGTCTCTAGAAATATTTGAGATAAATTTTTTAATATTCGTTATTTGCGCTTTTCTTAAAACATAAAAGAAATGATGTTCACTTTCAGTAGAGATGATTGATACAAAAGGATGATATAACATTTCTCAAATATCATGGACATCTGGAATCGCGTCAAAAGGAAAGGAATAAATATCATTCGTTCCTTTTTCTCTTTTCGTCGTGTCTCGTTGAGCAAGTTTCCTCTCAGGAAGATTTCACGCGAAAGCTTTTACTTCATTTATATAACACTTTTTCTATAAGCTACTTTTAATTATCTTTTTTTTCTAATTACTTTTACTATAATTTAAATCACGTCGTGTAAAGAAAATAAATGTCGCGATCGTTTCTAGCAAGATGTTACGCACATGACAATTTGTTATATAACAATTTGTTATAACGTTACTAAAGTACAATTTGTCTAATTCCTAACGAATACGAATTATAACGAATCCTTTGAGACGTTACGATGAAATAAATCAAACTCGTATAGAGTAGCATAAATTATAAAAATAGATAGAATTATAAAAATAAATAAAGTAGGATTCCGGTGGAAATAAGGTAGAAGAAAATTGGGAAGGAGATTGACAAAACTGTTGGACTTTTTCCGGAAAAGATGGAGGACCGAACGCGTAGCTATTTGGCCCTTCCAGGCATGTCAATCAATTCGAGAGAATCGATAAGCAATATCGCGGTCCGGTGATTGACCCATAGCCACCGCGGTCGTCGAAATTGCATGCGCTGTACTTACCAGCGTTTTTATGGCACGACTAGTGCAAAGAAGCGTACGGTATCATGGTCGGCATACTGACTATTGTTAATAACCGCTGACTCGCCCTGTCTACTCGTGATTCATTCCGTGACTCAGACGTTCAAAATTGGCTGATCGCAAATGGGAAATGGTATTCGTAGGGGCATACTCGCAAAAGTATCTGGATGCCATTGAAAACTTTGATGTCCGTGTTGTATGTATCGTGCAAAATATTTTCAAACTTTTTCACGGCAATGTGAGAAGATAATTAATTTTCGAAGAATTAATTTCTGAAGGAGATTATTAAGTATTGACTTCAAATTGTGACTGAAACATTCAGTTTAATTTTTTAGTGCGTTAAAGATGGGATGTCAGTTGAAAGGAAGTGCCATGGAATTGAGTAGTTTAATCAACACTATTGTTCCCTATCGTACGTAAATACAAACCTTTCGTTCGCGTTAGCAAAAGCTGTCAAATATGTAGATTACTTAATTAATTACTTTAATTAACTATGGGAAATACTCACATTGTGTGTGTTGTAATTAGACATTTATGCAAATTTGTATTTTTTCCAAGGCAAATAAAGAAATAGAACCTGGGCAGAAATTTGTTTTGTTTATTAAATATTGTGATAGATGGGGGATTTTTTAATACTGTACGCAGTCTGTACATTTTTCCACTTGTCAATCTCCTATGCATAAAGTCTGCAGTCTAATTGTAATAAATGTTTGGAAATTTTACTACTACTGAAATAGGTCAGGACGAGTTTAAGTTAAATCGGTAAAATTACCATAAATTGGTAAAATTTGAAACCATTCTGAAAGTGTATATGTGCATGGAAGTTGCAACACAGTTATTGCAAACATACACCTAATGAAAAACGAGTATATGCCATGAATGGTAGTCGTAAACGTACAATTACTGTTAAACGTACTCTCACTACGTATTATAACTTATGCAGCGAATAATTGGCTACTCAAATACTTTGACGATATTTGCGAAGTGTACGCTTGCAGTAAACGTTGGGTGGAACGGGAAGTTCCGCTTTTACTGCTAAACTTGAGCATGTGTTTCCTCCTTTGGGTATATTATTTTCAATCGATGTATGCTCCATTCCTTTCGATGATTTTCCGCCGTATTATTCCATCGCTGTAAAACTGTCTAGCCTTCTGACAGGAAGAAACGCTCCAATTCGCTTTTGCAGTCTTCCAAAGGAGGCAAGTTCTTATTGTCGAAGTAGTTTTGTAACGAGCGAAATAAGTGAGTGTTTAAGATGGCGAGTGTTGAGGTTGTTCGATGTATGTGAACAAAGGAACGCGTGGATAAATTGTAAGGTAGAAAATATATTTTAATACAGAAGTGTAAATACAAGTCGGAATATAATTTGAGCTGGTCCAGATCCGCACGCTAGCAGCGTTACCCTATGACTGAAAGCCCTGAAGCCATCGTCGCCTGTCTAGAGTTTATGGTCCGTCTTCGTCCCAGTCTTTTGTCTATACGCTGTCGATGGCTTCAGTGCCTGAGAAAACTAAAAAACCAGATGTAGAGTTTTCTTAAAAGCGATGACCACTTCAACAGAGAGAATGCCACAGATGGTGTGGAATATCTCACACAAGCTACGTCAATTTTTATCCTGTGACGATTGACACATGTGGTCTTGCGTTGTCTTAATAAACTACGTTTCAACTTGCCCCAGGCTAACGAAAAACAAGTATCTCGAAAAATGTTTGCTTCATATTCTGCAACTGTTTGTTAAGTAATCAACGATACGACGGATCCATCTAACTACGAAAAAAGGAATGAACTTTTTGTGCAATTCAACATCTTCCAACTCGTACATACATTTTCAGATCTGTTTCACATTTGGCCGATATAATCTCGTTATAGTGTTGGAGGAATTCCTAAATGTTTCTGTTGAGATTATTAGACGTATATGAATACAAAGGAACGCATGGATGAATTGTAAGGTAGAAAATATATATATTTTAAATACTAAAGTGTAAGTACAAGGTTCGGAATATAATATGAGCTGATCCAGATCCGCACGCAGTGTTATCCTATGACTGAAAACCCTGAAGCCATCGTCGCCTATCTACTGTTCATGGTTTGCCTTCGACACAGTTTTTGTCTATGCGCTGTAGATGGTTTCAGTGCTTGAGAAAACTAAAAGCCAGATGCAGAATTTAGAAGGGATGACCACTTCAACAGTTCTCTGTATAATACGAGAGTCAAATATTAACACTGGAACTGCATGGGAGTTCAAACAGTTTCTTTTTTATTTGCGTTTATTTTACAATCAATTCTCGTTAGAGAATTTTAAGTAAATTTATCTGGCGTGGTACTATGACATGGTTGATAAGCGTTTGTAGTATGTTTGATTCTATCTGAATCTAGTGCTTAGGTCTAAGGTGTAATGTCTTTTTAGCCTGCGGATCTGTTCCGACGTGTCGAGTAGTTGAGTAATTAGAGGGTTTTGGTGGTTGTTAACTCTCGTGCTGTGTCTATTGCTGAATTTGGATAATTCTTCTTTGACTGTGGGTATCTTGAGGTCGTGATGTATCGTTTCGTTGGTGACATACCAAGGTGCATCTATCAGGGATCTTAAGGTTTTCGATTGGAATCGTTGAAGAATTTCCATGTTGGAATTACTCGCTGTTCCCCATAGTTGGATTCCATAGGTCCAAACAGGTTTTAACATAGCTTTGTATAGTGTAATTTTACTTTGCGTGTTGAAGTTGAAACGTCGGCCGATGAGCCAGTAGAATTTTTAAAATTTTGCTTTGAGTTGTTTGCTTTTATCTAAGATATGTTGTTTCCATGTCAATCTTCTGTCCAGAATCATGCTCAGATATCTGACTGACTCTTTATCTGGAATAGGTATATTGTTTATCGTCACCTGTGGGTGAGTTTGTTTTCGTGGCGTGAGAGTTATGTGGCTGGATTTGTTTTCGTTGACTTATTCAAACAGTTTAGTCAAATGTTTTAAAGACACTTAAAGACTCCACGTGCTGTTGTATTTATCGTTCCTTCGGTAGATAACGCAATGAGCGAGGGAACAGTATGTCTTTGGTTGCAAAACGCATGATTATCAGGTTTACTTTATTTGAGGGCACAAAAGCCATTGGATTTTTACATAGTTTGGGGATGAAACATTAGCAAGAAACGTTTAAAACACATTTTATCTGCGACGCCCCGGAACAAGTGTGACGCCAACAAGCAGTTCGGAAGCGATCGAACACGGTCGCATAACGAATGATGAAATTCGCTGGAAAGCTAGTATGAGTCGTAGGAGAATGGTTTCCATTATTCGGAAGGAGTTAAAGTTCCGCAAAATCATGGCCATCGAGGAAGGCGTTAGGAGGAGAAGGTTTCAACAACAACGAAGACGTAGAGTAATCCGCGCGCGACTGGTTTCTCACCCGAGCCTGCACTTTCTACGAAACTGGAATGAAAAAGTTGGCAATACAGCGGCAAAAGCGTAAATATAGAAACGGAAAAACGTAGAAAAATAAGCGGATTGTTCTTTTTGAAACATTATACCGAGATATAAATGTGCAAAGTTCGGTTCACGTTTGACTGACTCTCGTACATAAAAAGTACACTCTCACACATATAGAAAGTTTCTAATGCTTTCAGGAGCCACTGTAAATGTCGCAAGTTAGGCTGTATACCTAACTTATTCGCGGAATGAAGCATGTTTAAAATCCCGGGCAATCGGTGTTCCGGTTACATAAATTTTTCCGTAAAACGGATCGCGATCGATGGCCGCGCCCAGGGTGCAGGAAGTTTCAGGGCGCAGTCAAGCATCGAATCGTTTGACATTTCCGAACCGGTTAAATGTCCTGACATTTCACAGCCAACGCCTGCCAAGTGGCTCGAGCCGTATGTTCGACAGCGTTACCACTTGCTAATTACTGTTCGTTCGGTGATTGCTTCGACTAATCACCATATTCGCCAAGAAATGCGACACGGAAAACGGAAGCTGAGTACCTGGTCCATAGTTAGCCTTGATAACCACTCGGTTTACGAAAGCTCAAGTCGTCCGGATTCTATCGTAGCGTTGCGGTAGGAGCGACATCCATTCCATCCCATTAACGTTACGATGCGAATCCGAAGCGACCCGATTGCGTTTTGTTACTACGACACTACGTGGCCATTATATCGGCGATAACGTCGTGACTGCGGTTAGCATTTGGTTTAATTCTGCATTCACGCAACGATTCGAGTTCACGTCATTCTGACCGACGAATAGAAATGCTCTCGGTGAATAATTGACTTCGTTCATTGCGCCTGATAGGCGCGTCGTTACGTTGATTAATCAGTTAACAGCGACCATTCGAACGACCAACTGATAAGTTTAATGACTTGCATGCGATCGCGTTAATGCACGCGCGTGTATTTATCAATTGGTCGAAGTTATGGTTCAATAAACACCCCTCAATGTAATTCGCAAGCTCGATGCATGGGTAGTTCGCGTCGTCAGTTAATAAATTTTAAGGAAGTAATTTACTCGGTTGAATATGCGATTTTGTAAACCAATACTGGATTGACTATGTCAGTTACGATGCTGTAAATTTTGTCCGTGAGAATGAGTCTTTTACAAATTCGATTTAATAAAAGACAAATTAGTCTTATATTACGTTGTCCGAAAGTGTGTTTCTTTCGCAAACGTGTTCTTTCCAACGGTGCACCTTCATAGGAACGTGAAAGCAAGTGTGAAAAGCCGCAGTGTTTATCTCAACAGAAGAAAATGGATCGTACGTAATTCGACAAAATAATATAAAACAAACAACGTTGTGCGTCTATTATTTCCTTATAAAAGGAAAGAAACTTTTCGGACAATATAATACCTGTAGTTAAACTTCTTTCGTTAATTTTGTTATAATTTTTTAAAAATCTTCCCATTTAT
This sequence comes from Bombus pascuorum, assembly GCF_905332965.1. Lineage (NCBI taxonomy): Eukaryota > Metazoa > Arthropoda > Insecta > Hymenoptera > Apidae > Bombus > Bombus pascuorum. Next base: position 2,337,351 of record NC_083494.1, read on the forward strand.
CATCGACGGTAATATTTGTTACTTTTTTTTTTTACAGCTTCCAAGTTATCAAAGCTTTTTCTATCTAAAACTTTTTTTAAAGATTGGAAATATAAAAATTTGTTTGTGTCAGATCTGACGAGTGTAGTGAATGGGAAATAAATTTCAATTTCCGCTTCAATATCCCAGCTGTATTTTCTCTTTCTTTTTCGCATTCCTGTTATTACATCCGATTCTGCATTGTCGCAAAGATACAAAAGATTTTTTCAATACGAGAGAATAATCTTTTAATTTGCAATCCCTGCTACGTTGTATTTCATATTTTTGCTCTTGCAAGTCGTTATTGATAGCTTTATTTCTGCCGAATAATTTATAATAAATTGTTCCACGTATGTTCGATGCACAGAACATTATTTTTTATCGTTGAATCGGCCAAGCTTTCTCCGTTTCATTTTATAATTTTACCTGCTAACCAAGTAGCACAAAAAATCATTTTTAAATTTTTAAAACGCTCTTTAAAAAAGCTCATTGTTATTTCTGATGATTTGAAATGACTTTCGTCAGATGCGTTATTTAATTATCACCAGACTGCAGATGTTCATGCATTTTTACGAAATTTAAAATTCCAAAAATTTACAAACCGTATATTTTTTTTTTATTTTATTTTGGTTTTTTTACAATTTGTCCTGAAGGACATTTGGTAAAGTGTTATATCTTATTGGTGAAAAAAATAAAATAAAAATAAATATAGCATGTGGGTGGCTACCCCCAGCGGGGTGCCAGCTTCGTGTTTTCTAAGTTATATCTTTTATGAGTAAACCGTATATGACATGCAAAAATATATATTTTTAACAATATTTAAAGTAGAACACTCGGTATGATATTTAGCGGACGGAACAAATTTCTACTCAGATTCCATTTCTTTGATTATGTTCATAAACGTATAAAGTTGCATAAACGTCCGTAGTTTAGTTGTTAATTTTTTAGTTATCAAGTTTAGTTGTCGAATCAACGGAATAAGCGAAAATCTATTCTTGGTGATTTTAATAAGGAATTAAATAAATCGAAATGTTTCCTCTTTATTACGTACTAAAATCTTCATTGCGCTCGTAATCCGCAATAGTTAAACTTCAACGTTAGACCATAGGAATGAATTGGACAAAAAGTGTCGAATTTGTATGTGACATAAAATACAGACAGAGATGTGCTTCAGCGACTTATTCGGTTACTTCTCGCACTTAATAATTCACGGATTGCGCCTCGAACTTAATCTGTTTTCACGGAAATGCATATCTTACCTGCGACATTCGAGCTGCAGATTCAAAGTTTAAACGCAATGTTCCAGATAGGTGATTCTGAATTTTCTTCGACGAATTCGGTCTGCGCTAGAAACTTTCGTTAAACGTTCCTCTTCAGACTAAAATTCTCAGCACGAAGCTGCGCAAATCATTACGGCGAGTAGGACGAGTAGAACACAGTCCGCCAAATGCAGAACGAACGTACATTGCTACATCTGTTGCACTGTGATCAACTTGAAACTCACGTAGCTTGGAATGTCTCATATAAACTATACAACTATCCATTTCGAACTTCTAAGAATATTTCCGAATATCTAATTACCAGCAGCAGTATCTTACTCCGGTCGTTGTTAGAAACTGTAGAAACTACATTACGAACAGTTTTATGAAAACACTGATGAGCTATTTACGAGAACAACGTAGCAGACAAAACTATTGCAAGTATACGGCTCATAAAAGATATAACTTGGAAAAAACGAAGCTGGCACCCCGCTGGGGGTAGCCACCCACATGCTATAATTATTTTTATTTTATTTTTTTTTCATCAATAAGATATAACACTTTACCAAATGTCCTTCAGGACAAATTGTAAAAAAAAAAAACAAAATAAAAAAAAAAAGTATACGGCAGTCAAGTTCCGGAAAAATACCGTGTTTTACGAAACGAAGAATCAGTGCAAAAATAATGGCTAGACTCGAATAATTAATAAAAGTACTGTAATTTTGTGTGCTACACCGGATTAGCCGCGTAGTAGTGATACGCATATATGAGTATGAGTGTGTGTGGAGGAGTATGCAGCGTCTTATAGAATAGAAGAATGCAACTGTTCCGTTCGCATGGTGGTGAGAAGATGCTGAGACACGTGCGATGGATATCTACGAATATCTTGTAAATCACATATCAAGTGAACATGAAACTATTTTATTATCATTTCTACGTGTAATGTAAGTGTTGCTGTATATTTATTTCGCCGACTAAGATCCACAATTCTCAACAAATACATTATATTTGTGGCGGCACTCGACAGTAAAATACCACCACTCGACATTAACTAGTGTTAGACGATGACAGCACAGTGGTTAGCGCCTTAAGTTAGGAACGTTCGGAATCCGGGTTCAAATCCCGGCGACTGAAGTTCGAATTTTCTTCCACGTATTTAAATTAGAAAAAATAGAGCAGTATACCCCCAGCAGCGACATCTACACCAGCAACAACTATCACGGTCTATTCACCTAATATTATTTCTTCGTAACCAAGAGAAAAACATGTTCATTGAAACAACCAAACGTTAATTTGAAATTACAATCTTGGCTAGCATTATAAATAAGGTATATCTGTGAAACGAAACTTTAAAGAATATTATACTATTTGACGTAGTGTTCCAGCTCCATGGATTTCTTCATCTTCAAAGTTGTAAGATCCAAGTTCACAACAATGGTACGTGATTTTCACACCAGCGGTTGCTTGTCGGATTAATCTTGACCAACTTGTTCTGAATGGCGAGCAAAGAGATAGACAGTCGCGAATGATCGATCGAGTGGTCGTACCGCGTGAGCGCCAAATGATGTCGTCGAAAGACTTTTAGCCTAAATGATCCTGAGGAGCGTCGAACGATTCTCCTAAATACCCTATGGTGATCGCATGAATTCTCAACTGAATTCAGATCTAAAAGTTAACAGCAAATGAAGTAAATTCTGTAACGATGAGATTTATAAGGACTAGCGATGATGGGTGATGGTCGTCCAGCAATGAACCATATAACGTCGTAAGGGGTAAGAAATGCTAAATTTTATGAAAATTCCTCAGGATTATGCGGGTCCGAATAAAGTATATATTTGTAGAGATGATTGCCATTTCGATCGAGGAGTGGATTATATAGCTTATGGTAGGATCATGGGACGTAACAAAAGCTAAATTGCTGCTGTCTATGAACGTTCTCGACGATTCTAGACATAGGATATTTCAGAGGATTTTGATGAAGTGTAAATTTTAATGAAACAATACTTCATACAAAAATACTTTACACTCGATAATCTCTGTTAACATTGATTGAACAATTGAAAGTATATCGCAAATTAAACAGGAACTTGGAATAGAAAGCGAGACAAGATAAATCTTCTCCACTTCGTTCTTGAAAAGATACACTCCGTTTAGGAATAAAATTAGAGTCTGTTTCTTGGAAAGTTTAGTGTTCAGGAAACTAACTTGGTCGAATCGAGTTTAGCTGAAAAATGGGTATGACGTGAAGGTACAAATAACGAGATTTATTATACGAGCAATATTATTTCTAACGCGAGACAATATATTTCTATAAACGTCACGGCTCCTATTCTTCATTCCACGTCATCCTTCGCGGCTGCTTTTCTAAAATATTAGTTTTTCTTCCATATAGTTTCGTAAAAGAAAATCGACCGATGAACGATTGGAAGATTCTAGCTAGTTCGGAACGCGCATCATTTTTCTTTTCTCCAAAACATTTGTACATAAAAATATATATGAAAAGCAACGATATTCGTCAAGAATACAATATCGATAAGTCATGATATATTTTAGTCACCTAAAAATTATTTGCTGCCAAAATGTATTTTAGATTTACGTGAACCTGCGTTTATTTATATTTCTATACTCCGAAGTGGACATATTAAAATCCAATAATTGGATTAATATAAAATAGATTTTATGAAATATCACGTATCTATTTGAGAATGATGTTGTCGATCGTCATAAGCTCTGATTAGCTGGCGATAACGCGAAACAGACAGCGCCGTTATCGCGACAGGGCCCATCAGTCCTGTAGCAATATCGTGCCACACCCATGAGCAAAATGCACTGTTAGTTACACCGTTACTCCTGATAATCACGTAGCATTTAATAGCGATTGCACGTCGCGACACTATAATCTTTGGATATGAGAATATTGGTAATTTCGACGTCAATTTAGTTACAATGATTCCTCGCTTTAATGCGTCCCTTCCTTATAGCATCGTATTTCGAAGCTATAAGCGAATATCTGCGCTAATAAAATTATATCACACAGAAACATCGCGTTTCGAAAAACAAAATTCGCCCTCGGGCGTAAACAATGATATTTCAGATGAAGCTCTATCGTTCAGTTGAAGACACTTCATCTGCTATTAACTCTTAGATCTGTCATTTACTACTAACTCTTCAGGCAGAAGACACCCTGATTTGCTAAGAAATCTTCGCTGAAAACAGTTCTATGCGTACTACTCGCGTTCTTAAAAGTTGTTGGAAATATAAAGCGTATATTTAAAGTCAGTGTTACAATCGTTCAACCACCCCTATTATCTTAATCAAAGTAGGGGATCGGTTGATTCTTGGTGTGGGTTATCGTATTCGAGCCGGATACATGTGCACTAAACCTTGAAGACAAGTGTGTATACCAGTGACACTCACAAACACACAGTGCCACGTGATTCCATCATAATCATCAGCGCAGCAAGTCCCAATAACTTCAATCTCGCAGCGACTGGGTAAGCTCGTTAATTGCATGGTCAGGCCCAATTCCCGTCACAACAAACAGCAACTGTGCGTCAAAGACTGATGTCACGTTGAATCATGACTGCTAATCGAAAATACCTCATTAATGATTTGAAACTGAAAGGAGAAGCGTTCAAGAGAGAGTTAGAATCGTTTCAAACGGTACTTGATATCTATGGTGAAAAAGGCTCGATAAACGTCATTCGAAGTCTTTTATACGACTTAGAAGAAGAATATATCGCATTTAAAGGAACCCAAAGCAAATTGGACAATATAGACGATGGTCAGACAATGCAGGAACGCATTGATCTAAGAAAGGCATTTAATAGATGTAAAGGACGCGCTCAAGATATAATAGAAATGATAAAAATGCAGATAAGCGAGCCTCTGTACTTGAAGAAAGAGAAAATTTCAGTAGACGACATACTGCATCAGGAATTGATCTTCCCCGATCTGGTGCAGAGCGTTCGTTGCCTTTCATCAATTATTCACAACGTGGAGAAGTACGTGCTGAGTTCTGACCAGGACACCAAAGACAACTTCCAGTCGAAAACCATGACAGAGAGTTTGTAATCGATGATGGTCGACATATCCAGCATTTCCAAGATGAATTTCCGTCAAAATATGTCGACGTTCGATACTGTGTCCTCCACCACGTCACCTGCAGCACCTCCAATCGACGATACCATAACGCAGAATGATTCTTTGAGACAGGATGTATCAACGGTGATAATACGATGATTAGAAAGAGTACTTTTAGGCTAATGTATTTATGCTCGCATTTACAATCTGTAGCATGCACATAATTAAGTTTGAGAAATTTCTCTTAATAATATTACTTACTAATTTTCATGTGATTATAGTTTTTTACTCAAAACATATAATGTGATAATTCAAGATTCTTTAATTAACAACTAGAAATAGAAATGACGCTATTCTTTTATGTTATAAAATAGAATATTCCTTGTAAATATAAAATTGTAACTAACAAACTTGTTTGTTCCTCTTCGTTTGTTATCTACGTAATTTATGTACAAGTAAGATATTTTTTTAGATAATTTAGAATAAGATATTCATCATGACAAAATTGTAACTAACAAACTTGTTTGTTCTTATTAATTTATTATCTGCGTAATTTATGTACAAATAAGATATTCTTTTATATAATTTAAAATAAGATATTCATCATAACAAAATTCTAACTATTAAATTAATCTAATCCTGCTTTATTAAATACGTAATTTATGTGCAAATAAATTATTGCTTTACAAGAAGAAAAATAATATATTCTTTCTAAGAAAATTATAATTATTAAATTTATCTAACTCTGTTTTATTATGTACATAATTTATATGCAAATAAATTATTGCTTCACAAGAAGAAAAATAATATATTCTTTCTAGGGAAATTATAATTATTAAATTTATCTAACTTATCTGCTTTATTATGTACATAATATATATGCAAACAAAATATTGTTTTACAAGAAAAATAATATATTCTTCCTAAGGAAATTATAATTATCAAATTTATCTAACTCTGCTTTACTATGTACATAATTTATATGCAAATAAATTATTGCTTCACAAGAAGAAAAATAATATATTCTTCCTAAGAAAATTATAATTATCAAATTTATCTAACTCTGCTTTATTATGTACATAATTTATATGCAAGCAAAATATTGCTTTACAAGAAAAATAATATATTCTTCCTAAGGAAATTATAATTATCAAATTTATCTAACTCTGCTTTATTATGTACATAATTTATATGCAAATAAATTATTGCTTTACAAAAAGAAAAATAATATATTCTTTATAAGGAAATTGTAACTATCAAATTTATCTAACCCTTCTTTATTATCCACATAATTTACACTTTCATAGAAGGATGTGCTTAAATTAGAAGTCGTAGGGAAACGTACTAGGGAAGGAGAAGAAATCCAGCATCTCGGTTTATCCGTTTCCTGCTGAATGCTTCAATTATTTCGTGACGTCAAATAAGGAGCGTAGCTTGCTGGAAAATCAAATTACAAGATCGTTTCACGAATGCGTCATACGTTCGAAGTTGAGCATGGTCGTGGTGATAGTGTTCTCTTTATTCTCGATATTAGACAAGATCCAATTTACCGTGAGTTCGGAAGGTGTGTCAACTATCAATATAGAACAATATTGACCCAATTGTACCGTGGAAGGCAGTCTGTGTGCTAACGTACTATAAACTCGATAGATCCTGTTGTTCGTGGCCGGAAACGTAACTCGGAAACTCGGGATTAATAACGGCGGAACGTGTCGCAGCAAGATAACTATCTAAGACATTCTACTTTCCGTAACCAAAGCACACAGTTATCTGGATCGAAGATTCGGAAACATTTTGCCAAAGATCAACTTTATCGAATTGCCAATCTGAAATTAAATTTATATTTTCTTAACGTTTAATTATCGCTGTAATTACTACGCTAGTCAGAACGAACAGTTTGAAATTTTTTGTAGAAATTTGGTAAATTGACGACGGTACATTTTGGCAGCTTCGAATTAAATGAATTATTATACATTTATTAATTATTTTGAATATCATTCAGTTCGAAATGTAGAAATTATAATTATCAAATTTATCTAACTCTGCTTCATTATGTACATAATTTATATGCAAATAAATTATTGCTTCACAAGAAGAAAAATAATATATTCTTTCTAAGGAAGTTATAATTATCAAATTTATCTAACTCTGCTTTATTATGTACATAATTTATATGCAAATAAAATATTGCTTATACTTATCTCGTCTTATACTTATTGCTGTCTTATTGTATTCTATATATTTTGATAGCATATTTATAGGATTTATTTATTCAGAAATATTAGAAATTAGGATTTCCACTCATTTCTATCCTATATGATAAGTTTATTCATAGATGGATTTATTTACAATGGAAACGATGGTTATTTAACGTGAATTAAATACAGCAATGTGCTATAACTAAGACAACTAAATGGATAATTCACAACTCACAACTAATAGTTTACAACTCACAACAACTCGGCAACTCTCTCTCTCGACTCAACTCTAGACTCCCAACAACTCGACTCTCAACTAATGGCTCCTCACAACTCGAATCTCGGTTAACGACTGTTGATTAATTCGTCTTTCTCCCTTAAGTATCCCTTTGTGTTTACCCCTACCACGTACGTGGTTACGTATCATGATCACGTAGATCTTCTTCCGCGTAACTATTCGACTAAAGGACCGACGACGATGGATGGGCCGCTTGGTCCATTGAAGTCGCTTAGGCTCTCTTGCAACATCGTTTATAGTTCACCCGATATTTCTTAGGCAATCTGTACACGATACTACATCTTTTACATTTTATATCATTTTATACTTGATTATAATTCATATATTCTATATACATATATGTAATATTGTAAATCTTGGGGTAATTCAGGTGATCGATTCTAAAGTCTGAAAATCGAGTTTATTGTGAAAATAACTAGATAAAATACAAAATAAACAACAATTGATATCCGTCTATAACAATAAATAACAATAATTTACATAGACGCGAAATAACAAGTTCTATACAATGTTTACCTGAAAATCGAGAATCGATTTTCAACGTCCTGAGCTACCGATCTTTCTTTGCCAATCTTCAAAATTTTAAATGGTTATTCTGTGCTCTTGTCTGTCTCTGATGTTGCTCTCTGTCCGTCCGTTTGGGAAAAGAGTGTCTCTCAAAAATGGTTGACCGTAGAACTCTAAGAGGGTCGCTCTGACCGTTAGAAAAAGTTGTGCTACCCGTAAAACAAAAAGAATCCCTATCCCACGAAGCTCTAGGGAGTTTACATATATTTAAAAATAATAAAATTAAGAAACCAATGAATAAGACGTTAATTATTTAAGATATTCTTCATGCGCGCGAAACATTCTATTCTACAAGTTCCTGACAAATACACAATTACGTGTATAACGTGTTAAAATGTTTTGAATCACGGGTTGTTTTTGATTAGCTTTTCGAGTCGCGGCTCGCGTGTTCCAATTTTGTTTTTTCGTTACTCATAATAGATCGCTCATAATAGATCACACCCTTCTGATCCCACCAAACACAGAGCATTGTCTTTCGTCCACAGCGATTTGGTCTTGTAGTCGATGTCGGTGGTTCGCCTGGAGCTACCCATGATCTTTTACGCTTAGGATTCTCAAAATATATCCACTTTTCATCGCCAGTCACAATTCGGTGGAGAAATGACTTTCTTCTGTATCTGGCGAGCAGCATTTCGCAAGTGGTTTTTCGGTTTTCCTGCTGTCTTTCATTCGGTTCATGTGGAACCCATTTTCCCACCTTCTGGATCTTTCCCATGGCTTTCAAACGTATGGAGACAGCTTCTCGTGTCACGTTTAATCGATCAGCGAGTTGTTGTTGCGTTTGAGCGTCATCCTCATCCAACGATGCTTGCAATTCGCTGTCTTGAAACTTTTTCGGTGGTCTTCCACGTCCTTCGTTCCTCGCGTCAAAATTGCCACTTCTGAATTTTTTAAACCACTCAAAGCACTGTGATTTACCAAGAGCATGCTCACCGTAAGCTTCGACAAGCATTCGATGCGATTCCGCAGCAGTTTTCTTCAAATGGTAACAGAAAATCAATGCTGTCCGCAAATCATAGTTTCCAGGCACAAAATTCAACATGTTCAACGCTATTACAAACTATGCTGTTGTATGAAACTTGTATTGTTGTAAGTCGAAAATGTTTGTGAGATGTCAATAAAGACTTTTGGCATCAATGACGCAGTTTAGTGATAACTACATTATCAGCTAGGACCATCTATACGCAAATTCCGGTTTCATACTTACAGATAATACTGCCTGATAATACTGCCATTTCACATTGTCTTACTTAAACGCATGATCTTCGATATTTCATCGATGGCAAAATTCAGTTTTAATAGAATAAATTATCATTACAGGTCACGCTCTCCATTTCCATTCTCATCAGCCTTCACGTGTTTTTCCTGCTGGTCGTCGAGATCATTCCACCTACGTCGCTGGTCGTGCCGCTGCTTGGAAAGTACCTGATATTCGCCATGATACTCGTCTCGATAAGGTAAGTGCTCGAAACATATTCCGAATAATTCAAATAGTCGTCTCTTAGCGCAGACTTCTCCGGTATATCGCACTGTATAAAGGTTCCAATATGATCTTCGAGCGGCGCAAGTTTCGCATTTGCCCGGAAACACGTTCACCGAGTTCGTCGCGTATTTGCGGTTGCATCCAAGTAGAAACGTCAAGTGGTTTGCAGACAAGCTGCAAACTTTACCTTCCTACAAAAAATATTTATTCGTTCCCAGAGATAAATACGCTGGGAATCGAAGTTTTCCTCGCTTCCGCGAACCTGTAAATCAAATTTAGTTTATTGTAGCGATTCAATTTTTCCCATTGAATTTCACGCACGCGTAAATCTCGCTGCGTTCGATCGCCGCGTTTCGCTTTACCTTTTCTGATATTATTCGCGAAAGTCAGCTTGTGGCTCACAGACATAACGTAATTTCGTCTCATTTGTCAATGGCCCGTAGCCCAATTATACGCGTACCTCTATGAATATTAAATAAACAGAGTTTAAAGAAGCACAAAGCAACGTCAAACCGCCGTGTACACCACAATTTTATAGATTTAAACGAAGCGGTATCTGCAACGAAAAGGCAAGCCGGTCAGCATAGTAATTAGCATAATTAAGAATAGGAACAATAGTTCCAAAAAAAAACGCATCTCGAACGTATGTTCTTAACGTAAAAGATATTATTTCTGCTGGTGTTTTTGGAAGGTACTTGGAAAATGGACCCTGTGATGGTAAACGATCGATATCGCCGCTTAAGATATTTTTTTTTAGAAAGCTAACGCCACATATCTTCCTTCGATTTGCAAATTCACAAGCGGTGGCATATCAAGAGCGCGAAGAACGGGCGCATAATTATGGTTGTCAATAGCCATAAACATGCCACGTTTGAACGCTGCGGACCTCAGGGATTTGCGTTTAAACTGCTTGCATAAGAGAATCGTATTGCTTGTATAGTGGTTTTCATACTTCTAAAGCGTATTTCAGATGAGATCTGAGCGCACTGACGTATAGAAATTTAACAACTATACCGTGATCGTTTATGCTTTTTTTGAACATTGGAACAGACAACGGAACAAAGAATTGGAAGGAAACTGCAAAATTGCGCAGAGTTGTAATTAAATTAAAATAGTCGCTATAATTAGATTGCGGATTTTTATATCTTTATGAACATAACTGAAGAAACGCAACTCTAAGAGAATATTATAACAAATACTGTACACTCTGATTATATGCGACGTGTGGTTCGTTGTCCCTTCGAATTTCCCATTTCCCACGTTCGCGAAAATCGAATACGAAAAAACCTAGTAAAATTATAATATTTTTCGACAATAACACGAGTCTTTGCTCGGATTCTATTTGCTTGTGTCGTGATAACACAGAAATCCGATAAGCATTGAGCGGTAAACGACAGGCGGCAGAGCGACGGAAAATAAATCTAACCCATAGATTCATAGAGACGAGCGACTCAATTGCATGGCCTGTTCCATGTGAATCTATAAATTTGATTTATTTTTCATCGCGCTTCTGTATAATCGCGGCCTCAGTCGTGTTGATAAAAGCTTGACTTTGCGTGAACATCTGCAATCTACTCGTAACAGTAACACAGCCAACGTAACAGATGCGTAGTGAACGATTAACAAGTATTCTAAACTCGCATTTTAACCTTCTGACTTCTGAATTTGAATTGCGTTGTCCAAGACATTGCTTGACACGCTCTGCCTCTATTCCTGTGTCGTACGATTTGTCGTTATCGGTGGATCTGGAGTTCTGTTAGCAGATTTTTGAGAGCGAATTTTGAAAGCGAAACGCGCCTGGAATAGGGAAATTATTGCGATTATAATTACTGTAATTTCCTTAAGACACTGGAGAACACTTCAACTTACCTAAGATGCGATATACTTGGGATCTTGTGTTTAGTGGCACTCGAGTGGTTTTGATCCGTTTTGGTCAGCCTGAAGACTCGCAGATACTTGTGGCGGCATATTGTGTTCAATCCGTGAGACTGTGCAAAATTTCATTGTATTATCGAGTGTCGAAGGAAAAGATCGTTTGAGAACAGGTTTCTTAAAATTCTATCTACAGTTTTCTTATTATACTGTATTTTCGTTTCATACAATGGAGTTTTCTTAGAAGTGGCGACCACTTCAACACGCTCCCTATACAATTATCTCTTTGTAAATATTTGAAGCTTAATTTCGTCAATTCAAATTAATTTATTACTAGAAACATATTACGAGAAGACTTAACAGATCATGTAGAGTGTTTCCTTTTTTACAAGTGGTAATATTCGACATAAAAGATAAAATATATTTAGATGCTTCTATTTACATAGATAACGCAACATATAGGCATATACGCGGTAAAATAAATATTTATGTATTATGTATATAACACAATATGTAGAAATTAAAACAACAACTAATCGAACAATACCCAATAGCTTGATTAAAAAATAACGACAAAATAATAATAACTAAATATTGCAAAAATTAAGCAGTTGAGTGAAAGAATATTCTCTTCAAAAGTAAGAGAAAAAATGAAAACAAATAAAAATGATTTATTTACTACTAAAATTACCTAATGTTTTTATTTAATTTGAAAAAGGATGTATGTAAATATATGTTCTGTTAAAAAGTAAGAGACATAAAAGATATAACTTAGAAAAAACGAAGCTGGCACCCCGCTGGGGGTAGCCACCCACATGCTATATTTATTTTTATTTTATTTTTTTTTCACCAATAAAATATAACACTACCAAATGTCCATAAGGACAAATTGTAAAAAACCAAAATAAAATAAATAAAAAGAAAAAGTAAGAGAAGAATTAAATCAGATAAAAATGATTTGTATATTATTAAAATTACCTGATGTTTTTATTCAATTTGAAGAAGGATCTATATAATGTCATTGTCGGTTTAGAGAGGTTTTCGAATATTTGACATCGAATATCTTAGAGAATCTTGCAGTCTATGAAATGTCTCGCTGTCGACATATTTCACCCTTTTTCCCACTTTTCTGGTAACTGTCGTTCATCTTCGTGTACAGAAGCAAACATCTCTACATATTCCATGTATACACGAAACGTCTTGAATTACCGAGAAGGAGAAACAAGTAATGTATATTCTTGACTTGCTACTCGATCCCAAATTGAATTTGCCGGAAGCATACATACGAAGATTCGAGCGCATAACATCTACTGGCGTACTATATTTGCAGATTTTTACTTCTAAGCTGTTGCCAATTTCTCCCAAACGTTGGATTTAAGATATTTGTTTCTCAGCTGAGGAAATTCTTGGGATAATAATTCAATGTTCTGACAAAATTTTAATCAGCTACTTAAAGTCAAAGGAAACGATTAATAATTTTGCAATCTACAAAGTTACGAAATTAATTTTTCTCAATCTGTCTCGAAACAAATCGATTCTTCTATAATCTTCATTTGTTTTATCGTCGAATTTATTTGTATTATTCTTTATCATTTCGATACGAAGCTTCGAAAATATTATTTTCCAATACATTGTTATTTCCTTATTCCTAAGTTTTAGATTACAGATTTTCAAAAATTAATAAAGTTAGAAATCACCGGTACAGGTTTTGAAACAATTTCATTATTATATAATATATAATATATTATTATATATTAATATAATTTCATATCCAATTGCAAAACATTCTACATGTAATAACTGAAAAAAGGAATCCAGTTTTTCCTATTTAATCTAATTCTTGTTTCATCCATATAAACTTCAATTAATCATATAACATTAAAAGGATAATGTTTATTATATTATATTCATATATGAGGAATTATATTATGTTATATATAAGGATAATATTTATAATGTTTAATATATATTATATATTATATTAAATTATTATATCAATATAAAAAAATTAATAAATTATTATAATATTAATATATATATATATTATTCACATCTACGTTTCAACTGAAAAAAGGAATCCAGTTTTTCCTATTTAATCTAATTCTTGTTTCATCCATATAAACTTCAATTAATCATGTTACATTAAAAGGATAATGTTTATTATATTATATTCATATATGAGGAATTATATTATGTTATATATAAGGATAATATTTATAATGTTTAATATATATTATATATTATATTAAATTATTATATTAATATAAAAAAATAATAAATTATTATAATATTAATATATACATATTATTCACATCTACGTTTCAAATAACAAGATTCAAGAGAAAATAACAAATTGAATAGTTCTTTTATACAATGCATTCAAACATTGAAGCAAACTAAAATACACACCATACGAAAATAATCTGGTGGGTTTATGATACAGATGAGTAAAATCCACTGTCTTTCGAAAGTGCTGGCAAAGGACACATGATCTTCGTAATTGGAGCCTCGAAAGCCAGGAATTACCATACATTTGGCAGTGCTTCCAATGCTGCAGTGTCTTTAGTTACAGAGATATCACGAACCTGAAGTGCTCGTTCGGGTAACATCCCGTGGGCGAAGGTCAAGATTGACGTATTTGAGATATATGCCAAATTAGGAAGATTGGGTTTATTGTAGAATTGAGCATGGACAGCTGGCGCCGTGGTTCCAATGATTGCTCGAATTCTATATGTAATCGAATATCGCGAGTAATGTTGCATTCAAGGTTGCCTCTTACATTTTTTTATTTTCATGTAACTGTATTGGGAGTTGATGTTGGCAAAGTAAGGACATGACTAGCAAACCCTTTGCTTTGAAACTTTCACGTTTAGGTCTTACAACCCCTGACCACTATGAAGTACATGGGGATGACATCTGTCACAAAAGGGGTTACAGAAGAGGTCATAGAAGGGGTTACGAAAGGTCAAGAAGTCTTCACGTACCTACGTAGACCGGTCTTAACGTTTACGACAAGCCCAAGCTCCGTGGGATTAGATCAAACTAAGAGCGAAAAACAGACTGGTCGACGTGGAGTGGCATCAGCATTGTTGAACAAACATTCAGAAGCATAGAAAGAGCATAGCACAAAAATATAGAAAACAATGAATATGTATAAACGATGTTTCATTATATATTATACAGGGCGTTTCATTTTTACCCTGCCAAACAGTGTCAGCATATTTTATGATTAAGAGAGAAAAGAATAAAATGTTGTTACTAAACATACAGTCGTAAATGCTTTGTTACGGAGTTATGACAAAGATAACAAGATTATAGATAACTGGTTTCTTGTTTGTGTTTACTATTACATTAATTTATAATCTTGGTATTTTTGTTATAACTTCGTACTGAGGCGTTTATGACTCCATGTTTATGTAATATCTTTCCCTTATTTTTAATTATTCGTAGAATATGCTGACACTGTTTGGTGGGATCAAACTGAAACACCCTGTATTTATAACGTATAATGATATTCATCGCGAATACGTATGTTACAAATTACGTTGCGTATAAACATTTCTGTTCAGGTTGACTGATAGAGGAACGAGTGGATGATTTTTTAATAGAAAAATATATTGAAATAAGTATATGTATAAGTACAGGTATAGTGTATGCTGATCCAGATCCTCACTCTTTCAGTGTTACAATACAATAGAAGAAGGATAGGGAGCACTTTTATATATTTATAGCAAAGAACATTAGCAAACAGTTAACCTTGGTGTGTAGCTCTAGCTGAGGGCTACAAGAAACAGCAACAGAAATCTCTTTCACTCTCTCAGTGTTACAATACAATAGGAATATATTTTCATTGTTCATATGTTTATAGCAAAGGAAATTAGCTCTAGTTGGGGGCTACAAGAAACAGCAACAGAAATCTCTTTCACTCTCTCAGTGTTACAATACAATAGGAATATATTTTCATTGTTCATATGTTTATAGCAAAGAACATTAGCTCTAGCTAAGAGCTACAAGAAACAGCAATAGAAATCTCTTTCACTCTCTCAGTGTTACAATACAATAGGAATATATTTTCATTGTTCATATGTTTATAGCAAAGGACATTACCTCTAGCTGAGGGCTACAAGAAACAGCAGTAGAACTCTACTTACAGCTCCTTTGTTTCTAGACCTTGTAGCCCAAAACAAAATTTATATTCAAAGACACAATAATATGAACCTCCCCTTATTTTGAATTTTTTTCTCTAAATTCTATTCTCTTCGTAACAGCAGTCTCCAGCTCACGGATATACAAAAGAAAAAGATGTAGAGTTTTTCTTGAAGTAATTACTTCCACAATTTTGATATCCTGAATTTTCTATTTTTTCGATTAACTAAATTACGATTGAGAAAATGACGTAAAGGATTATGTGTATTCGTTCGAACCACATAAAATCCGGCACAATGACCTCTTGAATTTGGCACTGAAGAAAACAACACACACATTGTTCGAATATTTTTACACGATTAATAAGAACAACGTTGAAGATTTTGTTTCCCCATCGATTCACTGCCTCGACACGTTGTTCTAAAAACTATGTGATTTACTGCTTACTATCGATACATCTTACAGAATCTTGGAAGCACATCACGTTCGCTGAGTTTCTCCACAGCGGATGGAAATTAGGATTTTCGTATAAAACTCTTCTCACAGCCTGATCAGGCAATCCCAGAGCGAAAACAGATTAAATACCTGAATGTTCTAGAGAATTGGTAATGACTTTCCTCGTTGCTTAATATCCCATTATCTTTCAACTCTGTAGACTCTAAGGTTTCATTTTTGAATCTACGCCTCGTGGTTTTGAAATTTTGCAGTCCAAAATGTGCATATAACGAGTGTCACAATGTATTCCATTGTGTACCATGATAATCATTGAAATATACCGCTGTATGTGTTTCACGCTTTTCCAACCAACATTTTTGGTGTATTCTATGGATATAAATAAAAAGAAGAATGTTACATAAATACACAGTGGCTCACTATAGTTTGTGAACACTGATCACAGGAAACATTATATTCATTTTGTACGTGTTATACGTATAAAGTATTTTGAAATTTTGTTAGCCCTGTACTACGACGCTATTTTGCCTGAATTGATGTCTTCAGTGTTCATAAAATGCAAAGAAGATATTTTTGAATTTACGAAAGTGGATATAATAGACTTATTTCTCTAATATTTAACCTTTAGCGTACTTTAATGAAGGGAGGGATTATTTTAATAAGTGGAGAGATAAAAGGGAATTTGTTAGGAAGAAAATAAAAATGCTTTTATTTTACAACTTTCCAGTAACTCTTTAAATAAGGAGATTAAATCAGCGGGTATAAACTAAGAATTAAAAACTTTTTACAACGCATCATCGTTCCTGCAAGTACATCTCTCCGTTAAAAAACATTTTTAAATACTATCAGAAAATGAACAGAGATACGCATTATGTATCTCTTCGTATGAAACACCGAAAACAATAATTGTATCCGAAAATCGAAGAATATTTCCTATGGACTTAAATTACAAGACTGCGATTTTTTATGGATTCTTCACAAAATTGCAAAACATGCACGTAACATGAAGAAATATATAAAATATCGAGAACATAGTATTTTCTGTAATACCTGATAAGTAGAACAATTTTCTACCTTTAGGAAGGCTTAAGTTTCTTAATTATATCGGCAAAAATATAAATTTCCATAAAAGTCCAGTCTATACAGTACATTCTGCCATATATAGCGTGACATAAAATTACGTTGTAAATTTCCATTACAATGTACAACAATGCAATGTAAACTGCATAAATCGTAAGACTTACTTCTGTTACTGGAATTAGTATAGAGGGAACTATACACGTGCGTTTTATTGCCACGCCAGTGATTTGCCTCTACAGCGTGGAATTTATGGCCGAGTTGTCCCCCTTTCGATTTCCCGCTATTCGTCGTTTCGCCTTCTACGTCGTTTCCTCCGCACCGCCTCGTCTTTCTTATCATCAAAATTTTGTGTCACATGCCGGATATATGTAGGTATCTGTTCGCGATTCCAATTTAATGGCGCGATGTTCTCGTGTCGAGTGATCAAACCGAGGGACTTTACGCAGTCTGATTTAACTCTGATCTTTCTACTTCTCATGCAGCCGCTGTTCCTAGCGATAACACGAAACGACTCAACTCCGATTGTCTCGTATACCATAATATTTTCCAAGATTCAACGTAACCACTGAAAAGTGCCGCGTTCTGCATACGATTTTATCAGTTTAAATATAAACATGCGCGATCCTGAGAAACGTTTGGAAATTATAAATGCGATTTTTGGCAATCTCGCTAGTGAAAAAGGGAAAAATATACAGAGGGCGTTAGGTGGAGCTTTAGATTATTTCGTGAGAATATTTGTGCCACGCAAACAGCGGTTAACAATTTAATTTATCAGTTTATTGGGTGTTCTAACAAATAATCGAAATATTCTAGTGAAACTTAAAGTTTGTTTAAAACAAAATACAAATGGTTCGAGTTAAATATTTGCCGCTGCTTTCTACGACTTTAAGCCATCCATCAGGCAAATGATGATGAGATTCCGTCACGGAAAAATGCTGTGTCTCTGGACGAGATCGATTATTCAGTTGTACGCTGAATATATTAAATATGGGTTGAACAAGTCGTAATTCATCTCTACTTCTGCCATTTATCGAATGCTGCTAACAATAGGTAATAAATCGTACATTGTTTTTACCAATACGAAAATTACAATAGAATGTAATTCAGAATTATTTATAAAAATTTTAAAAGGAATTATATGCCTTGTGTTCAGAGATCGTCTTTTCAACGTGAAATGTCCTAAACGATACAAAGCTACTTCACATTTTTATATCACGACATTGTACTACGCTAGAAAAATTTATTTATAATTCTTAATGACAATTGATTGTAAAATTCATCCAAATAAAAGAAACACTTGTATACAATGTGAAATACAAAATATACAGAACTTTTAAAAATTACAATTGTTCGTATTTATCGGTATAATTTAGCAACCTAGTAGAAAAGAGGAACTATTGAATTCATATACTTAAGTTGCAGTATATTTATACATTACTGTTGAGAATTTCGGATCTTAATAACCGAAATAATGGTATATGAACACTAAATTTACACTTGGGATTTATATTAGAATAGTTATATATTTATTTGATAAATGATCCCAAAGATATTCATCGATACACACTTGTACGCGTCTCAGCACTTTCTTCCATACCCGACTGAACCGACTGAACAGTTTACATTCCTTTGTTTTCGAGACGCCGCGCACACACATGTTTCTACACACTGATATTCCAACTGCGCATCTAACCTAATGTAGCACATAAAATTATACATATCTCAATAATTACAATACGTTGTACATTGTACAAATAAAAAATAACAACAATATATATCACAGATGAAACACAACTATATTTGTACAATAATTGCAATTACAATAATTGCACAATATTTACAAAGGAAAAACATCAACGCTATATGTCATATATAAAATGCAACTGTATTTGTACTTTACAGTCATTGTACAGATATTTACAAATGAAAAATAGCAGCGATATATAAACCACAGATAATGTGTGTTTCGTAACAAAACTTATAACATAATTCATCGCGTTTTTAATTGATCACCTGCTAATTTGTAATGTAATATGTTTAAAGCAGCTTCTATCGAAAAATTGTGCGAAAGATGCTCAAACTCTCATATCACAACCGTTTCAAATATTTTCCCTTACAATCAAAAGAATCGTAAAATGCAATAGATAATAATAACAATCATAATAACAGGTAATAATAATAATCATAATCGCGTGTACATTAGAAAAGAAAAGGATTTTAACACGCGTTTCGTTTGCTTCTCGTACTTTCTTTTATAGCTTTTCAGCATAGAACTAAAATTGCTGATTGAGGTTAGGTTAAAGTGGCGAAAACTATACATATGTATATATGTTTGGATGTAGAAAAAATGACGAAAGGAGTGGCCCGTTTTCATTCGTTGCGCCGGTTTCATTTTCCTTGCACCTTATCGGAATGCGAGTTGTCGAAAGTCTTCCTGATTATCAAAGTGCGTCATCGCGATATTCAACCGCCAAACAAAAGGTTTTTGTTTTCGGATCTGGGTTATCACACAAATGGACCGTGCGGCCCACCTTATTCTGAACAGGTAGACACGCTATTCGAACGAAACGTTTATAACGTGCATCGGCGATATTAATTCGAAACGAGTGTGTCGACGATCACGTTGCCAAAGTTTTCAAAAAATACACGGCTTTCGCAGACAGCATTTTACACGAAGGCTTTTAAAGGCTGTCTCTAAAATCAAACGAAATATACATATTTCATTTATTGTAATGAATTTCATTTTACAATTTGTTACGCGTTCATTTATGCGTACAGAGATATTTCCTTCATTATATATAGCCAGCGAGCAATATTATTTCAAAATTTCCATTCTTTATATTAATAAGTTTGTAATGTTTACTGACCACATTTCTGTGGAACTGTTAAAGCTGTAGTGCAAATAACCAAAGAGTTGAGGACTAAATGTAGACCTTCAACTTTCAAACCTGAAACTACTACTGTGAGATTTAATTCGCTTTTATTGATGTCTTTTTTATTAACGTTGTATTAACGTTTTTATCAAACACATTGTGATCACACTTACATCATTTGGATTTATGTTACAGTGAATAGGAATAATTGTTTCGTCGCCATTCAAAAATCTAAAGCGCAAATCTTTCTACATAATTAAACCACTTGTTCTTCTTCATGGAAAAATAATTTGAAGAATTTTTTGAAAGTGCTTCATGTTTTGTGGAATATTTTTAACCTGTTTATACTTTGAACTTGGAGTAACATAAATAAATTACCGTATAATAAACAAGCATACACAAACGCACTATATTATTTCATATAATTCTGCATTCGATCCTAACTTTTGGAACTTTGCTAGCCCAAACATCGACAAATATGTTCGACTCTTCCTTTACACTGGGTAAACACGTTTGATCTAGCTTGAAACAAGTTTCGGGATTAGTTTCATGCTCGTTCCGCCTAGAGGCGATTATAGTGTGTAATTTAGAGTGCAATTTGAGCATGAGCCACAATTGCGATACTCCGCGAAATTGAGGCCATTAAGTATTACGATACGCTAATTCACCGAATTCACGAAATTTACTTTTCTTCCGAGAAATTGTTCTACGGATATTTACAACGAAATTTTTATTTAAATTACTTCAAAATGTTCTGAATTATTTGCAATATAAATTTATGCAGCTGTCGTTGCTCGTTGAAAATCATTTTGTCTCTGGTTTTCGAATGCCTCTGTATCTCTTCAATGATACTATGATACTATGTTATAGTATATAACTCAGTATAGTATAACACTCACATAAACTGAATTTATGTTTAAAATAAATCATGTCGATCTTCAGGTAATTCACGACTCTGTATCCTGGAAAATAGATTTATTTTTAACACGATAGCTTTTCATTTATTGTCTTCAGTCAGCAGTTTTCAGATCGTGCAGGTTTCCATCATCAAAGTTCAAATGATCAGTTTTAAATCTAACAAATCACTTACAGGCAATTCTTTCATGACGAGCATCTTCTCTAGAGATAGCACACGCTTCATTCGCTATTTCTAATGCGTTTTTCATTCTTCTAATAAGAAAGAAACTCCAAATGCATCTTATTCTCTGGCACATTAAGTAGTTTGCAAATCAATTTATTTAAAAGATTTGCATACTTAATTCGGCATATGCGGTATAAAATTTGTTGTACAGAGACGAGAAAATTATTCAGATGGTCTGTTTCAAAAGCATAATTAAATCATACATATGCCTACCTATTCCTACATCATCATAGATCATCTAAAAATGTAGTTTAACGTTCTTCAACCTTCTGTTAGTAATTAACAAAACGTAGTGTTTTACAGGTTTCTTGAAATTAAAATACCATTCCACTATGACGCATGTTAAAAGGTAGGGGTGAGATACGCGGATAAAACGAGGTATTAACAGCGAATTCTACCAATGGAATGCGCGCAGCGTGTTTTAAACGCGTCTGACAGCTGCGTATCCCAATTTTGTAAAAACCTGCTGGTTGATAGACGACAGAACATTGACCTCTCGCTGGAAGCAGCGGCATTGAAGAATTTTCAGCGAATTGGAACGAAACTGTCGAAGACACTCCCCTCCCTCTCACCCTCCCAACTCCCAAAGAAGAAAAGAAAGAAAAGAAATAAAAATGGCGAGTATGAAACATAAAAAGAAGTTACGCGTGTTACATGTATCAGGCACGCTGAACGCGTTACAGATTCGGTTTTTACGTGCAGTAAAATACACATCCGACACGGGAGACAAAGAGGCAGCGATAAAGAGGAGGGAAAAGTCAGCGAGAGAGGAAAGGGCAGAGAGAGCGGAATAAAGGACCGAATGCAGCGAAAAGTCCTGAAAACGTTAATAACGAACGACCGAACGCGGAGACCGAAATCGTTGCGCCCCAGTTTGCAGCACTTTGTTGTCGACTTTAAAATCTTGGTTTTGTACGGCTCTAACAACCGGCAACACGACCAACAGTTTCTGTAGCTTTGGAGAAGGTCCAGATCCGTGGTCACGGTCTTCTCTCTCTTCCTTTCTCACTCTCCTTCTTCTCTCTCTCTTCCCTGTTTTTTCTTCCAGTTCATAAAGCTAATGTCTTGCTTCATCGTTTTTACAATCGGAGGTCGTTTCTTCGACGTCGGCGTGTGTAGGTGAAAGGAACAAAATTTTCATCTGCCGACTGCTCGCCCTGTCTCTTCATCTCGCCTTCGCCTTGAATCCTTCGCCACCTAACTCGCTATGAACTGCAACAGAACCCTTGCCCTCTTTGTTTCTTCCTTCTCTTTTCTCTTCTTCTCTCTTCTCCTCCTACTTCTATCGTTCTCACTACAATCTCCTGATTCGTTTCTTTATTATACCGTGTGTTTCGTGTCCAACCGCGATACAAGAGCCCCTTTACGCTTGTTTTATGTAGATTCGTCGTTATGGCGTTCTCGAGTGAGCTTGCACGTTGTTTATTATTCGTACGGTACCTCCTTCCACCGTTTTCGGCAGACCGGAGCAGCAGGATGATAGTTGCTCGGGGTATGTTGCATTTTAATTCTCCTCGAACTCTTGCAAACAGTCTGAGTCAGTTTTGAATGTCTTTCAAGCATTGTCCAATGGCGACTTTAGCGGTGTGACAAAGACCATACCCAAATCCACGTCATTCCATACTACCTGACAGTGAACCGTCAGGCTTTGACCTGACTTTCGCACATGGCCTAACATTACATTTTCCCTGTTACGTAGGGCAATCAGGATCCTCTCCTTGCCCCTCAACGCCTACAAACGCAATATATAAAAACTGCAAGCATTCAATCATTGTAATATTATACTTAATCATTTTCATGAATAAAAGCCTACAAAATTATAAAAGCACAGTTAAGTTATTGCTCAGCTACTGCTTTTTTTATCATTAATTTTATGTGACAGCGGCATCGTGCTTCTTCCTCTACTGACCTAAGCTCAATGG
Organism: Bombus pascuorum; assembly: GCF_905332965.1. Lineage (NCBI taxonomy): Eukaryota > Metazoa > Arthropoda > Insecta > Hymenoptera > Apidae > Bombus > Bombus pascuorum. The sequence continues at coordinate 2,360,744 of NC_083494.1, forward strand.
CCTTCTACGTGTCATCTCTTCTTACACTTTTACTTTTTTTCTTTTTGTATTTTTCTTATTTCACTGTTTTGTGTTCCTCTGGTCCTGGTTATCTGGCGTTCAATTTCTATACTGTTGCAATACGATTCCGGAAGTCCATAGTGTCTCAATCACAACTTCGTCCTAGGTTTACGGTTCGATCGCGATGTTCCTCCAATGAGCCAGCAGAATTTCCAGAATTTATCTAGCGTATCGTTTGCTTTCTGCCTCGTACTATGTACATCCTGTTTCCTACGCGAGTCCTTTGTCCAAACTTGTTCACAGATAGACTACCTCCTTCTTACAGAGTATTATTTCCCTCTGAAACTCTATTTTACATATGCTAATTTCGTGTCTGAAACTCTATTGTACATATGCTAATCAACTGTCCTAGATGTAATATCAAAATGTACATCATCTAACTAATTGCCTGAACATACTACAAAAGAAAGGCTCCATGGAAGAGACCCTAGATCTTCTGAAAGACATTGGTTTATGCAACTTGCTGCAGATTCGCTCTGCCCCTGATCATTCTTAATGTGACACTAGTGATCTCCAAAGATGCACATCACCTTAAACACACAATAGAAAGAAACAATATAAAATAAACATTTCTTAAGAAGATAAGAGAAGAAAATAATTTCATAAAAGATATAACTTAGAAAACACGAAGCTGGCACCCCGCTGGGGGTAGCCACCCACATGCTATATTTATTTTATTTTATTTTTTTCTTATCTACCAATGAGATATAACACTTTATCAAATGTCCTTCAGGACAAATTGTAAAAACCAAAATAAAATTAAAAAAAAAAAGAAAATAATGTCATACGTCGATACGTAAACACTGGCCCCCGCAGCGAACACGTTTCTTGTAATTTCTCGGTCGATTCCTGGTCAGTGGCAGACTGGATAAGTAAGAGGTCATCAGCGAAGGCAATCTGATGAATGATGAAGATGAATGAAGGCGTCTGAAGGATCTGTTGTGTATATCGAAAAGAGCATGGGTCCTACTACGCCGGTCTGAAATACCGCGGATCTTTCGTATTCGCCGATTGTCAAAGGTTTCATCCAGCATTTCAACGAAGAAGGTTTTTTATTCGTGATTTTTCCAATTTCTGGAAATCGTTTTCTCCCTTTGAAAAGCCTGTTAATGCCGTCGTAATGAACGCCTCGCGCGATTGATACCGACACTAAAGCGAAACAATGGTGCCGCCGATCGATCGTATGCATCCTGGTTACGCTCCTCAGCTACGCGCTCTGAGACAATGCAAATGAAACGGAAGCCATGTCTGCCACGGCAGGAAAAAATTTATGAGCATTGTCCGTGCTTACCGCGCAAGCTGATTCGACGAATAAAACAGATGAACGCCAATGGAAAGGTAGATCGATGCTGGGCACGAAAGTGGACCTGCTGTCGGGGATCAATTTAATTTGACGCTGTTCACCGATGATCCCGTGAATGGGGACGAACGAGTATTCTTTCAGGCCGATTGTTCCTTCCCTTCTCTTCTCTCATCGCGGTTCTTCATCGAGATTTTTTCGCCTTCTGCGGCGATCTTTCACATTGTTTACGCGTTGAATGGAAATGTGCTTTCGCGTTCAAATTCACGATATTCCAATCGTTGATCGACGTTTGAATCGGATGGTCGTCCGAGAAATGGCTGACTCGACGAAAGTCTGCAATCATTGGAAAGTCAGTGACTACGTAAATGTGCCAGTAGATAACGTTTACTACGCGTGGATTTTGTTCTGTTCGAGGCTAATTTAATTTAGTAGCAACATTTAATTTAGTTCAAAAATACCTTGGAAACAATTGGAATAATATACAGATAAGAATAATATTCGATTATAGATACGACTTTCGAAAAACCGAATAATAAAAAAGTAAACCGAAAAAAAGAAAAAGTTAAAATGAAAAAGAGCATTATTTAAAAAATGTGCTATTTTGTCACATTGAAAAAATTGTGCTCAATGTGTTAAGTATGTGCTGATAAATTGAATATAAAAAGAATATTTCTTAAATAATTTCTAGGTCGCCCCTTTCATCTTAACTTTTTCTTCTTTTCGTTTCATTTTTTCGGTTTACTTTTTTATTATTTGGTTTTTCGAAAGTGTCTTCATTGAAACAATGTTCTTATCATTATGATCAATCGATCTGGGCTATTTGCAGATATTTGCTCGTTTATTAGGTTAGGTTAGGTTAGGGTTAGGGTTAGGTAAGGTTAGGTTAAGTTAGGTTAGGTTAGGTTAGGTTAGGTTAGGTTAGGTTAGGTTAGGTGTTCTTTTCAGCCTACGAGGATCACATATGTTATGTTATATATTAATATTACTATTCCTTTTTTGTAGCTGTTAAGTATGTCTCGATCTTTTCTTTCTTTACTTTGATAAATTGAATTCAATTTGAATTGAATAAATTGAATTGAATAATATTGAATACGTTTACTAAAAACAATCAGTCAGTGATATTAATTGTAGTAATTATAACGTTATTTTTAAGATAGTCTAAATATTAGTCGAAATTGTCAAAAAATACTTTTACTAATATTACTTTTAATAAAACTGAATTTAAGTTTCATCCTGAATACGATCGTTTCATTTTGCAACTAATACCTTTACACTAGCAAATTATTGCAATTATATGCATAAAGTAGGCTGCAAAGGAAACTCTAAAATCTAATTTTGGTCTCTGATCTTACTTTAGGCAATTAGTAGACATTACTAAAAACGATAATTAATATTAATTATTATAAATGAGAGAGCAATAATCAAAGGTGCTGCACAGGTACCTCAGTTAGGTTGCATACAACTGATTCAATGTGTCTGTTAGATGTCTTGCATTGGCAAATGCATATTTCTGGTCGCATTCTAAACACCGACATGCATAGATTTTATAAAACATCACATTAAAAACAAAGTTAAAATTTGAGTGACGCAGATGCATAAATTTCTTCCTTTAATTTCAATTTTAATTTATCGATTTCACGATCAAGAGATATGGCAAGAGATAGACAATAAACAGTAGACAAATGATTCCTAAGCATCAAACTTTGGAAATATTACAAAATATCGTTTTATGTAACTTTTTGCTGCAATAGCATTTGGCCATAAAAGATATAACCTAGCAAACACAAAGATGGCACCCCGCTGGGGGTAGCCACCCACATGCTATATTTTATTTTTATTTTTTTTTCCCAATAAATAAGATAAAATACTTTACCAAATGTCCTTTAGGAGAAATTGTAAAAACCAAAGTAAATTAAAAAAAAATAGCATTTGTTGTTCAAAAGCTTACAAATGGCAGTGCATAAGTGAGAAAAGAGAAGAAAGGATGAAATTTAATTTAAAATTGAGCACAGGGAAAATTTGATTCCGTTCTTTATTAAAATTGATCGTTCAGCTCCTAACAAGTTCGTTATTGTAGTCTGGATTTCCCGTATTTTCGCTTCGAAAGATTCGTTGTGGTGGCCAAAGCCTCGTATTTTTCACTTGATAATTAAAATTTTCGACGTAAGCTGTGCTTGCTGGTTGCCTATTGCCAAGCTTTATTAACGCAAAACAACAGTAATAAATTTTGCATAGAACACCGCCCTGCCATTATTAAGCAAACCACACCGCTTTCGTTATAGCTCGTTTCAAAAGAATCGTAGTGAGGCGTGTTAAATTCGCTGAAAACTTTTTGTTCAGAAACATGAATTCTGTGCGACTTGATTTTTATTTTAATTAGAACATCGAGTTATGAAGATCGAGTATAACAGCGATACATCTCTACCGAGCTGTGTGTAAGTGTTGGTGCAAAAAGTGGGAAAAATTGAACAGAGGAAGACTATTTTACAACACGCTTAATGTTCATGTCAAGTTTTTAATTAATAAACGTTGCTTTCCAACCGATGGCTCGTTTCACTTATTTTTTAATTATAGAACATTCGATAGTTGTTTCCGTTTCTGTATTATTCTGTTGAAAATGCTTCAATCTATTAAATAATCGATATAATCAATCGATATAACATTTTGAGCAATAACACGGAAATATTATTTACGGTGGCCGCGGTGAATAAACGATATGACAGGACGTATGACATGAATGTGAGCTGATCGAATCATTTAATAACGATAATGCAGGTAAACCAAAGTTTATAAATGTTTAGCGCACTCTACATATCAAATTTCTTGTATAACGCGGTAGAAATTATTTATTTCTTTAACATCATTCGACATTTAATACAAGATTTAAGATTATTTATCCTTTCACCTCATAACATTAATTCTAAACAGGAGTTGACAATTGTTTAAGAAAACTGTACAAATTTCCTTCAGTTCTAATTTCCTGTTCCAATTTTTCTTACAAAGAAACGTGCCCACATTTACAGAATATCGCTGAATGTTTCGATTATAGATCTTTCTGTCAGTAAGTGTTCTGATAAACGAGCTTCTCATAAAATTCGGATCGTTCGTTTGTGTACCGCTAAATAACGCTCAGAGGTAGGTGCGACCTTAAATAAATAAAATAAAAAGAAAAGAAAAGGAGAAAAAGAGAAGCGAGAAGAGAAAAAGAAGGCAAAGAAGCACGGTGACCGAATCGAGGCGTCTCGTTAGTTAAATGTCGTTCATACGGAGCCGCAAATGCTGCTATTAATATTAAGCGGGGCCCAGTGCCAGTTTCAAAGAGATTTCCTTGCTCGTACGAGGCTGGCAGCGCCCTTTGAAAAGAGCCCTTACGGGCCAATGAACCTATGCAAGGGTGTGAATAGAAACACTTGTGAAATTAATGTGCCGGAATGTCGACGACCGGCTGACCCGTATATCGAACGCGAATCTGTGTACTTACGAGAAATTTTTGCCTCGCGACGAGGCCAGAGGTTGAATCCGGGTGGCACGTAATCAAGGCAGAAGGTCGCGCGCCAATTTTTCACGTCGATGTTCGAAATTAAACGGAAGACAGGCTGGCGCACCTGCACCGATTTTGTAGCTGTGTGCTCGGCGTCCAGAGGCAATTTTCTATTTCATTAATTCACATGATAACCGACTCTTCGACGGTCGCGAGAATAAGTCTCCTCCTTTTTTTAATTGGTGCTCGCTGGGTCGTGACGCGTCCATTACGACACGACCTGCATATACCTGTGGACATATAATTCATTTGCTACAAATTTAACAATTTGCGTTCTAACGTGAAACTTTGCGTCCCAGCTCTCATCCGAGTTCTTATCAGCCACTCGTTTACCTCTAATTCCATTGCTTCTTAAAAGTTGCGTTGTAAACATGTTGGAAATTTATTAAAACAGTCAGGCTTACAGTATTACCAATTAAATTAGTAATAATAAATAAAAATAAACTTACCACGATGGCCAGATGCATCTACGAAAAACTGAAGCAGCTTTCTCTTTAACTCCATATCTTCTAACTTGTATACACATTTTCAGGTCCGTTTCAAACCTGACCAATATGATCAGGATAGTTGTGTCTCGTCATGGTGTTCATGAAATTCCTAAACGTTCTGTGTAGTACGAGCTCCGGCCAAATATCAACTGGACCGCGTGTGGCACATCTCCGCAGCGTCAATTATCCACATGGAACTGCGTGAGAGTTCAAATAGTTTAGTCAAATGTTTCACAATAAAGCTATATTAAAACCTGTTTGGACCTATGGGATCCAAAATGGGAAACAGCAAGTAATTCCAACATAGAAATTCTTCAACGATTCTAATCAAAAACTCTGAGATCTTTAATAGATGCACCTTGAAACAATACATGAAGACCTTAAGATACCTACAGTTAAGGAAGAAATATCCAAATTCAGTAACAGATATAACATAAGAGTTAACAACCGCCAAAACTCATTAATTACTCAATTACGACGGATCAGATCCGCAGGCTAAAAAGACATTACCCTGCAGATTTTAACATTAGATTCAGCTGGAATCAAACATACGATAATCGCTTACTATACACGTTATAGTACCAGAATAATTTGCTTATAAGTCTCAATGAGAATTGATTGTAAAATTTTTCCAAATAAGAAAAAGAAATGTTTAACAGACAGCACATGCTGCTCTGTTTATCGTTTCTTAAGTAGTAACGCAATGAGCGAGGAAACTGTACGTCTTCACAACGCATGGTTATTAAGTTTACTTTCTTTGAGGGCGCAAAGGCCATTGGATTTTTGCGTAGATCGCGACTACAGTTTGAGAATGAAACATTAGCAAGAAACGTTCAAAACACATTTTATTCGCGACGCCTCGAGACAGGTGTAACACCAGCAAACGTGGAAGCTGTTGGCAAACCGATCGAGCACGACCGACGCGTGAGGATCGACGAAATTTGCTCGAAAGTTAAATATTGGTCGTGGGAGCGTGGTTTCCATTATTCGGAGAGTTGGAGATCCGCAAAATCACGAACACCGAAAGAGGCAGCAGCAGGGCAATGTTTCAACCGCAACGAAGAAGTAGAGCAATTCGCGTGCGATTGCTTTCTGACCCAGCTCTCCACTTTCTGTGAAACAGCAATGAAAAACTTAGCAATCACACGGCAAAAGTGTACAGGGAGAAACAGGGCATATACGTATAAAAATAAATCGGTTGTTCTTCTTGAAACATTTTACCGAATTATAAAGTTAGCAACAGAGTCCGGTTTGTATTTGACCGACCCTCGTGGTGATATACTCGGTGATCTGGCAAATTATCTTCTTTTTCTCTGTTGAGAATTTTGGATCTTAATAACCGAAATAATGGTATAGAAACATTATATTTACACTTAGGATTTATATTAGAATAATTATATATTTATTTGATAAACGATTCCAAAGATATTCATCGATACATACTTGCACGCGTCTCAGCACTTTCTTCCATACCCGACTGAACAGTTTACATTCCTTTGTTTTCGAGACGCCGTGACACGCAACTTCCACACACTGATAGTCACATACAAGTATTACTACTACGCAGCTAACCTAATCTAGCACATAAAATTATACATATGTCAATATTCTCAACATGAGAAAACCATCGCAATTTTAGGCAGTGAAGTGTAGTTGTTGTATTGCAACGTACAGGGTGTTCAAAAGAAGGGTTCATGAATTATAGTACTCACCAAGAGGAAGAAAAAACGTCCAATCGACGTGACTCCTGCGATCAATCCTTTCGACGTGAAATCGATTTCTATCATTTACAAACATCGATGTCACGAGCGAGTTTCTTCTTGGAACGTAAACAGAGAGAGAGTGATCGAGAAGTGCGTTAGCTGAACATTGTCAACACAAAATCATTACTAATATCAACAGAGATTACTTCATAGAGGCAAACAAAGTAAAAACCTTCTTTGTTACAGCAAATGTTCGATATGTTTTCCTTCCATTGCAATGCAAAGCTCACGTCCACGTATCATAGATCGCTTGTGTTGACAGCCTTGAGCCAACGTACTTCTGAATCAATCTTTTTGTTTACGCTCGACGAAGGAACTCGACAGCGACATTCAATGTTCTGAAATGATAAAAATGGATTTTACGTCGAACGGATTGATCGTAGCACCTGTGTTGATTGCACATTTTTTGCTTCCCTCGATAATCACCATAAGCCCCGTAAAGGCTTTTTTTCAACAGCCTGTACAATGTCAGGGCCTCGTTAAGATGATTACGGTCTTTTTCCCTGGGAAAAATCATCGTTAAATCCCAAACATGTTTTAATGAGATGAAATTTAAAGCTGATGCTTACAAATGGCTGAGGTATTTTTGTTATAACTTGGCCAAGAGCTAGAGCTATAACTTAGGCTAGAGAGAAGTATTAGGTTGTCCGAAAAGTGTCTTTCTTTCGCAAACGTATTTTTTAGTGCATCTTCATATAAACGTAAAACCAATTCTGTTAAGTGTCGTAGTGTTTATCTCAACATAACAAAATGGATCGTACGTAATTCGACAAAATTATATAAAACAAAAAATGTTGTGCGTCTATTATTTCCTCATAAAACGAAAGAAACTTTTCGAACCACCTAATAGTTTGCCTGAAATTTAATAATTTGCAGAAATAATAATATTATAATTTGTAACGGACGAGAAATTATCCACTGCTTACGTGTTTAGTAAATTTGGAGTTAACTGATCCGTAATATCATTAACAAGACGTTTATATACAATAAAATATAATACTTTTATTCACAGATAAGTATTCGATAGCTACAGGATATGTTGCGATGTAACTATTGGAAGATGGCTACTTTGTAAATCGCTAATAGCAAGTGGATAGGTAACATAGTAATTACTAGCTACCTATAAGATAGAAAGAATGACAAAACAAACCAAAAAAGCGGGATCCCTTGTAATCCGTAAAGAGAACGACGAAGATGTTATCCATCTGCTTTTAATCGAAGCCTATTTTTAAAAACTACAGATATTATACGTGAAGAGTAAATTATTTAATTACCGCAGAAACAATTTATTAATTTAAAAAAAAAATATATATATATATCTCTAAGCATTAAATATAGCTTATACAATTAACATCTGAGAATGTCGACAACAATAATTCCGTAATATATGTACACAGAATTATTTGTTGTATTCTTTATTTATTTCCACAAATAATCAATTCTGAAATCCAATTATTTGTGTAAAATTTGTACTCACTCTCCAAATAATATCTGGTGACATTTATACTACGTACAAAGTAATTGGATGTACTGTGTATTTCTCATGAAACTTTCACTTTTTATGCAGATGTAAACAAATTTCATTTTCGTTTAACATGCAAATCTTATTATTAAATAGGTTTTGAAGTTCGATATTTAATTGATTCACACAGATTTAGTTTTGTATATTCTGTATTTCACCACCATGTACAGCCATTTCAACACACCGGGTATCCTCTGATAATTAACAGGTGGCGCACGGGGGAAAACAAAAGAGCGTCGTTAGTAGTCGTACCAACTTTGCATGTAGGAACTAGTGATCATACCAACCTAACATTTTCCTCAACAAATCTTCCATCTGCTCTAGGAACACATTATCAATACATTGAGCACGATAACGAAGTAATATAGAGTATGCAAATTTTTTAAAGTTCTTTAAAATTACAGTACTTTCAAAAATACGAGAATATACGATAATTGCACCCCAGTTCCTTTTAACGACTGTGGTATACGTTACATACACATATTCAGAACCACATGCATATAACATATAATGTCACATGAGAACGTTGCAAATTTAGATATTTATATATATACTCACACATTTATGTACCATGTCTATAACCCCAATGCGGTACGAAGTGATACAAATGCAGCAGAAAAATGAAAAACAGTATTAGTGAAATAATACTGTCCTAGTGATAATAAAATGAGTTACCAAAAAATTATTTGTTGCCATTTCATACGAGTAATATGTATGTATATGTACATACTTATTTATTTCTTCAATTACAATATTATTTAACCGTAGAAACAAGGAACTTTGGTCGGTACTGTATATCGATACTACGTCATTTGCCATAATGTGTTAGATAATATCATAAATTTGATTCCAAGAGATAGTTATAAAAGATTGGTATTATGTGAGTATGCGAGACTGAGTTTCGTAGATGGTAGAAATGACCAGGAGCTATCGATACGAAGATACTAGCGTTGCAAGAACGATGATATGGTAGGTACGGCGGTGTATTTTATGCTTCAGACCTGGAGAATCATAGTGAGTTTTCATGTATTCAGACGAAACATCTGCCATAAATGTTTTACACACATAAATATTTTACTATTGGGAAGTATATCCATAGAATATTGACGACTATACTATGACGTACCTATAATACGACCTGCTTATAGGTTATGTTTAAACATTTTTAATTCCAAAATCTTTATAAATTACAAATATCTTCAAACACGTTGCTATGTCCATAAAATTTCCATAAATCAGAGTAGAGAAAATTCGTAGGATAAGGATAAAATGAAATGTCAGGGAGCGTACGAGTATTTAATATTTCTCTGCGAGACGAGATTACAATATTAAAATTGAAAGAGATATTAAATCTATCAGAATATAAATGGTACTGATAAATCTCGTATCTGGAATTTGACAAATTTGGACAGAATTTATTTCATTCAGATAGAAAAATGGGTAGTAAAATATATTAAAGGGGGGGGAGGGAGGTGAAACAAAACGAAAGATACAAAGAAATGAAGCGAATTCTACAAATACTCGATACTATGTAAACAAACGCTTATATAAGAATCTTTAGCAACAACGCTCACGAGTTATTCATTTAACGCGTGTACGTCCATATTAGCGTTAAATACTCAGCTCACGTTTCTACCAGATTACTCTGATTACTGTATTGTCCAACGGCCTCTGTGAGTAACGGGTGCAGCAGCGAACACAACGTTTTAACGTTGAATATACGAAGCGGCAAATGCCTATCCTAAAATTCCCAGGATGTGAATGATAATTCGTTCCTTCTAACGAGTTTTCGTAATTTAATTTCTCAACGCGTTGCATTACACACACGAGCTGTGTAAACAAGGTGCAGCGATGTGTTTGATCGCGCGTTCGTGGTAACCATAATGGCGTATAATTCGCGTTAAAGGTTGCGAAATAATATCGATAAAATAAATACAGAGGGAATGCAATGGTTATAATTTTTAATAATGAAACGAACCTGTGCTCAGGTTCTGTGCCATTCTAGTCCTGTCTCTGTAAATATTAATTTGCATAAAAATTCGCAGTCTATTTAATGCCAGAGAGTTTACTTGTATTAAGTTACTAATTTTACTTATTATAATTTTTATCGGTAAAACGAATCTCTGTAAGTTTTATATCGCTCCATTCGTGTGTATAAAAATATTAATTTGCATAAAAATCCGCGATCTATTCAGTGTCAGAGAGTTGACTTGTAACTTACTGATTTTACTTATTATAGTTTTACGTATCTTTAATAAATAGAAATATTATAAGTTCTGTATCGGTCCATTCGTGCCTATAAAAATATTAATTTACATAAAAATTCGCGGTCTAACGAATATCAGAGTTTTTGGGTTCGATTGAATCAGATTGCAAGTTACTGAAATTTTATTTATTACAATTTCCTGCAAATTCACATTTGAGTCGAACAATTAACTCGATTTAATAATCACGAGAGATTGTGTCATTTTTATGGAACTATCAAAGAGAATTTTAATAGCTGTAAGGAGGAGAAATTTTCTCCTTTACCAAGGGCTCTAAAGAAAGACTGACGTGAAATAACAAAGCTGAAAGTACTCCTCATACAATATGGATCAAAGTAGCTGATATTCCTATTTTCATTGTAGCTTTAACTTTCAAACTTAATTAACCTCAACGTATTAACCAAATGCACGTTGTTTAAGACATTCCGCAGACTTTATGTGAAATATGCGATATAAAACCAATTATGAACTGTTACGTTGCAATGTATTTACACGAGAAAATGGAAGATAGAACAAGTGCGCGATAAAAACGAGCGAAAGAATGCGAATCGTGGAAATGTAATAAAGTAACACATTCCCGTTCGCTATTCACCGAGATTGTTGTTTACTGAAAAGAAAAAAAGAACAGAAATATCTGTGTAGCCACCGAGGCTGGTTTCATAAGCGTAAAAAGAGAAGTCTTAATGAAAGAATTGTGAAATACACTTTATTGTGAATTTAACGTCCCTGTGCCTTGTTTCTACTTCCAGAACATTTTACGTGCTGTAAGTAAAACGTCGAGAGCAAGTTTATCGAACTATCAGTTGTACTTCTATTAAATTGCCCGAAAATTGTCTTTCTTTTACAGACACGTCTTTTACGATGCATCTTTATACGAACATGAAACCTAATCTGTCAAAAGTTATGATCTTTATCTTGATAGAACAAAATGGATCATACGTAATTCGATAAAATAATATGGGCGACCTAATACTCACGTTTTACGCACACTGTTGTGAATAATTTATAGACTCAGCCATATTTTCCGTATTATTTCTCCGATATTTCCAAGAAACCACTGATCATGCCTGGATATGTCAAGAGAAGTTCTTTTTCTAAAAGGTAGATTGAACGCTGTGGAGTATCAAAAGATGTTGCATGGGGAATTATTAATATACTCTGCTATTTTCATTGATACGTAGGACGAATATTTTCCAATGAAATATCGAGATTTCTCGATTTCAGCGCTTACTGTGTTTTCCACTAGCACTGTTCAATTGTTCTTCCTTGTATCTTCAGATTTGTATTATATTACGACGCGAAATTATATAAACAATTTCGTTAATTTTTGTTTTAGTATTACAACAAATCTGACAATAGTCAGAGTTGATAGTTATTATTTAGTTTTGAGTTTATAATTATTCATACATTGAGGTTAGGGCGTTTAACGAACCTTCATTTGGATTAGTCATTTTTTTAGTATACAATATAAATGACAGTTAATGATACAAATATGATTATTACGGAATAAAGTTCACTAGCAATAAACAATTTCACTGCACAATAATAAGTTTTCACTAAAGCCTTTAATTATAATAACAATGATTACTTAATCCTTAGTTACCTTAGATTAGGTAGATTGAACGCTGTGGAGTATCAAAAGATGTTACATGGCGAATTATTAATATACCCTGCTATTTTCATTGATACGTAGGACGAATATTTTCCAATGAAATATCGAGATTTCTCGATTTCAGCGCTTACAGTGTTTTCCACTAGCACTGTTCAATTGTTCTTCCTTGCATCTTCAGATTTGTATTATATTACGACGCGAAATTATATAAACAATTTCGTTAATTTTTGTTTTAGTATTACAACAAATCTGACAATAGTCAGAGTTGATAGTTATTATTTAGTTTTGAGTTTATAGTTATTCATATTATTATATTATATACGTCGAGTTAACATTGAGGTTAGGGCGTTTAACGAACCTTCATTTGGATTAGTCATTTTTTTAGTATACAATATAAATGACAGTTAATGATACAAATATGATTATTACGGAATAAAGTTCACTAGCAATAAACAATTTCACTGCACAATAATAAGTTTTCACTAAAGACTTATAATAACAATGGTTACTTAGTCACTAAATGAATATAATAATAATTTACAAGCTGATTATATGACTGTTACAGAATTTGACAATTAACCGTGACGATTAGATACTCGAGATGCTAATGACAATAATTTTAGGTTCGATAATAGGTTCAATAACGAATACACGGTCAACAGGATAGCAAATGCGCTTCCTTACTTGTCAAAAGTCCAAGTCGAACTGAACTCATGTACTTTACTATGTACATCTCTGTACTACTTGGGTCAGCTATATTTTTTAAGGAGAGCTATACAACTACGTCATACCTCTTTTAGGCAAAAACTACGTTTTTAAAGCTACGTTTAACGACCTGATGTGTCACTTCGAGCACAAGCCTATTGTCATAAATCTCGGCCAAACATAAACAACTACTTCTAAGTTTTATTATTTAAATACAGCTATAATAAAAAGTCCAGACTAAAATATTGGGAATTTTCCCAAAATTTCTTGTGTTCTTTCATCTCCGACATATATAATATAATTAATATAATTAATATATATAATAGTGTGAATAATATATATACGTAAATTCTATAGAATTTAAACTACACGCCAATCGACATTTTTACTTTTGTCCTGTTTTACCGGCCGCCATTTGCTGAATAGAATAAATCACGAGAAAAGAACGGTAATTTAGGACTCAGAAAATCGATTCTCCATTTCCCAGGTAAAACTTGTAGTAGATTTATTACTAACTGTTATTGTATTTAATTTAATTATTCCTAAAATAAACTCGATTTTCCAGAATCGATCGTCTGATTTACCCTAAGGATGTACCTTATTACATATATATAATATCTCATTAGGATGATCAGGCGTTTCCCTCCAGACTCTCCGTATAAATTTTATTACGTGTAACTTGCGTTTTGTACCTTGTCCGCGATTCCATTAAACACCATGATCGAGCCAGAGACTGACAAACGAATAAAAATATAACCTGACGCACTAATCTTCAAAAATATCTCGGTATCTACGAAATTAATCTCACCGGTTGCACAGCCGGCGTGAAACGAAACCATAGCCGAGAAACAATTCGCCGAGATTCCCCATGAAAGCATCAGTTGTGTCGTTTCCGGTAAATATTGCAAACATCGAATTGATGTTGGCGAAACCACGTTTTAACGCAGCGTGTGCTCGTCCTGTGCGTTCTGAATTTAATACGAGAGTCGTTCTAAGTATGGTAGCTTCCTCTCTTCGAAGCAGACAGGATTGGAAATTCCAAGCGGCCGGAGGAAGACGAAGCAAGTGCCAGGAGACTTCCGTTTGCCAACCGCGAACCCGTTAGCTCGGCTACTCCTTCGAGAATAGAATCCAATTTAAACATGGCACGATTCCCAAGTCATGACACCGACTCGGCCTAACTGGCGCATACTCGCCAGCTCTACTTCTGCGCCCGAAATGTAACAGCAAGATATACGCCACGAAATTCGGGCTTGTAAGTGTCAAGGGCTGGCACGTGAACGAAAAGCAAATATTACCGCGAGTGACCTCGTTTTACTTTACAAATACGTGTTACAACTTTTACTCGTCCTCTACACGGATTTCACGAGGATAACAAAATTGGCGATCTTTCGTGTTCAACGAATATCGCCAATGATGCGCTTCCTATCAGAGACGTTTGAAAGGTACGTCACGGAAATCCCAAGCTCGTGACGCGAATATTTTTCCATGCAACGTAATAACACGATATTCTTATCTAATGCAAAAATTGTAAAAGTGTTCACGCCGTGAACTTGCAAGTTCCGCGACGTGCGTTTACAAGCGTTCTGATGCAGGAGATTGCATTGTTAATATTCGTTGAGGTTCTAAAATGATGAAAAGGAAGCAACGATTGGGATAATTCTTTTTATACAAATTCATTTTAATCCTGTTGCTTTGAATTGTTTTACGACTCAGCTAGTTTTATTGTACGTGTTAGTTTATTAAAATTCAGTGTATATTAAAATTCAGTAAAAGTCAGTGTATATTAAAATTACTTTAAATACAGTACATCGCTATTCGACTGTACGACTGGCTATAACGATTCGCTATACTGCTTCGCTATACTTTGACTGTCCTACAGAGCACGTTCGTTATTTGTACCGATCGGTGGACTTACAAAAAGTTCAAACGTAACTCTAGTTGACGATTACTATTACGTCGAGTGGCATTTTGTCTCGACCGGGCCACATACCGCGGGCAGGCTGGCAACTATGTCTGCACCTCATCACGGCGCACCTTCAATAATCTCAAGGACCCATCCTTATTGTTTACTACGGAAACGTTCGTTTTGTCACGTAGGATGCTTTTGCGTCGCGAGGTTTATTATGGGTCGTGTTTTAACCGTCGCACGCGGTCCGCCGGCGTCGTATATCCATAGTCTCACCTTCCCGACGGAAACATACGATGTATCGACGAACGTATGGTTGCCGCCTGGCCGCGAGTTCCAGAAAGGTCGATTGCAGTCTGTTTATTTTCATAAAGAAATCGGCCTACGTGATCACCGGCGCGTGCGGTGGCGTGATCCTAGAGTAGTGGGGGTTATCTCCCCGAAAGACAAAGAATCGGTTTAAGATCGTCAGTCTAAAACGAACAGTCATTCTGAACAGTCGCATTTACAAAGTCTCGATCGAACATTCTAACGGACAGTCAACACTACTGTTCTTTCGATCATCGGGCAGTCAAATCTACAATTCTAACAAGTTCTCGGCATTCAACACGCGAACTCTTTCAACTCTCGGGTCCATCATTGTGCTTCCGATACGATTAAGTCAAATACTTTGTGTCTAAGCTGAAAGTGTTAATCTGGTGGAAATATATATATTATACAACTGTAGAATACAGTTGCATTCATTGAACCACTCCTGTTGTCCTAGTCGAAACAAGGGGAGCGACTGCTTCGCGGCGTCGATTAATCGAATCGTAGCGAGAATTTACGCCTCTCGCTGACGCGTTTCTTCGCGAACGGTCGTAACAATTACAAATAACAGGGATAATATTTTGTTCGGAGTTCGTTTACCTAGCGAAACAAAATAATGTTGACACTCCAAGACACAACAATGAGTTAGTCCCAATTGGAATCTTGCGTTGACTTATGTGCCGCTACAGGACCAGTCGTGTTTTCTTAAATAAATTTGCGAAGTTTCTGTAACGTATGAAATTTTTCATTACGATGATACATAGGAAAATATAAAAATATAATTGAGAATCGATATTCTATTCATCTGCCTCGTTCTCTGGCTGACTTTGACTAATTTGCCACGACAAAATGATATAAAGGGTAGAAGACCCGGACCATTGAAGAACTTGAAGAAAGTGACGTAGAAGAGAATGATTTGCGTGTGGAAAAATGTCAACAATTTTTCGAGAAAGAAATTCCAAAATCAGCGAGTACATGGAATGTTCTTCGAAAATGAAGGATAATAAATTATTAATTATTACGTGTCATAGGAGCCATTTGTTCACTCTAAAATATAAATTTAAATATTGTAAAATCTCAAAGTAGAAATATGTATTTCACGAAGATAAAAATGAACCGTGTAATTAATCCTTGGAAGATAGAAACGACATATGTAATTAATTCCTTGAAGATAAGAATGACATATTTAATTAATTCTTGGAGGATAAAATTGTTTTTGAGATTTATTGATCGCCTGCATTTTTAGACTTTATTTCTCCATGGAATATTAAAATGCTAAATAGGCCATTTTCAGTATAATTGAATCTAATTTGGTATTTAGAAACACGTTTTATAATGTTTTATGGTATCGCTGTTACAAGTATAGTTTTAAGTGGTTCCATATTTTCTACCCAAACATTTATTTCCACTTATGAGCGGCTGCATAATAGCTACGTTTTTCACTCTGACATTAATATGTCTAGTAAGCATACCATTCTGTAACAAAGAGATTTAAAACCATATTCAATACATATCAGAAGTAATATTTATTTATTTAATTCACATATATTGTAGTTTTAAGTAGGAGCAATAAACACTTACTAATAAAACAAAATATAATACCAAAAAAGAATTGCGATAAAACAGATCAAAACGATGAAACAAATAAATGGAATTAAGTGGTAGTGCAGGTATAATTAAACTTAACGTTGTTGTTTCGTTTTGGTGAACTTAAAAAGTTGCATAGCATAGAATATGGTAATATATATAGTCATTAAACAACACAAGAGAATCATATGAGAAACCTTATTTTTCATTTTACACCGACACGTGTATAACAAACGAATTATACCATGTACACGGATAACAGGTAATCTTTATTTTCGATCATTTCATATTAAAATTCGTAAAATATCATGAAAATGAAAAAAGCCAATGAAAATGTACTTGTCGCAATTTTCTCCTCCGATCTCTGAATACACAAGCTGACAACAGACAATCTCTTTGACTTAAAAAGGCGAGAATATAACATCTTAAGATTCTATAAAAATAAATTCAATTTAAAGCGTTCAACATTCAATAAAAAGCAATTCAAATAAAAGTCAATTCCTAATTGAGCGAAATCGTTAGCGTAAAATGCAATTGGCTCGATAAAATATTTTTTATGAATATTTCACGACACAATCGAAGGCAAATGTAACAAAGAAGAATTTCAACGAATGGTTTGCTCGAAAGAACGGGAAACGTTTTGCCATTTAATGGCCATAGACACGTAATATAACGATAAAACTTTATTTCGCGATCATCGACAATTAGACGAATTTTTCTTAAGGATAGGAAACTCGACGAATTCTAAATTGCACGCCAAACGTTACCGCGAATTCTAGCGCAGTTAATGACGATGACTTTCTGATCGTTGAAAAGACACAAAGACGTACGCTCGTTGAGGTTGAAGAGGTGCACGGGCCAACGTACCGCTAAAAACGACACGGAGGGAAGTTCTATTCATCGAGAAATTGGAGAGCAGTCTAGTAGCGAAGGCTTAACGAATTCCAGCTTTCTATAAATATTTAGCATCAGATGTTGCTTTGGTTTTAGTTTGACCGTTTCACGATGCTCGCTCACTGCTACGATCTTTAGGACGAGAGGATTTATTCGAAATTCTTCATGTTCAAGATGATTACTCTCCTCGTTATATATAATTTGAAGAGAGACGATGCGTCAAATCAGAATGAAACAGAATTCTTAATTAACTCTGGTTCTTACGTTTGTATTGAAAAATATAGCGAGAAGAATTACGTTAGAGGACACACGAGACGTAAATATACGATGCATCAAATACAATTTTTGCTTGTAATAAAGTTTTCACAAATATTTGACAAATAATATTTCTGCGTGAAATATTCTTCTATCGTTATTTTTAAATAGATTTTAATATGTATACTGTGATAAATTACTATTTAATCTCTTTATGATTTATTTAATTTATTTATGAAAAACTATTTATGCAAGTTCATGTTTTTATGAGGAAGAAGGAAATGAAACCTAAGCAGAAGTTAAGTTAAATATTCTGGATATTTTTACATTTTCAAATTTGCTATTAATACACGAAAATCCACGGTCTACTAATAACCATCGCTAATATCGCAACTAATATGCCACTTAATGAACGTAAATTAATAAATACGAATAATGAACACGATGTACGTAAATCTTTGAGCGCAATAGTTTTATTACAAGTCGAGTCCGCGTCTCAGAAGTTTGTCGATTTAATTATGAAAATCGCGTGCCTCGCGTTTTAAATCGAACAGTCGAACGAAAAACTAATAAGAAAATGATACGTAGGAATTTGCATAAAGCTCGGCGGAAGCGACATCGTGGAATAATAATCGAATTTAATTTCCACGTAACGCAGAAACGCGAGGAAAATGATTGGAAGGAAGTGGAAGCTAGCCAGTGGAAAATAACATCGTTCCGCATAAAATCCGTGATTACTCCGATGCGCTTTCGCTCTATCGTAAAATTGAACGAGAGAATATCGCGCTTTCTTTCTTTCGTCAATTCAGTCGCGTCACAGCATCGTTTAATTGCATCTAGTTTCCCTTCATTTGGATATTACTCTTCCTACAGTAAAATAAAATGCGTTCCTCTTTTTTTTAATTTACTTACTGACAGTTACTAATTATTAGCAACTACAGCTGTATATAACTGTATTTCATCTCATTGGCCTACGATATAGACAATATTATGCTAGACTAGCAAGCTACATATTTACCTTTGCTATCATAAATATGTACAATGTTTAGCAATGTGTAAGTTATTAAACGACTACAGTTGTATGCAATTGTATTTCATCTCGTTGGCCTACGATATAGACAATATTATGTTAGACTAGCACGCTACATATTTACCTTTGCTATCATAAATATGTACAACGTTTAACAATGTGTGAGTTATTAAACGACTACAGTTGTATGCAATTGTATTTCATCTCGCTGGCTTACGATATAGACAATATCATATTGGACTAGTGTACTGTTTACTTTTGCTGTTTGCTCATACATATGTACGAAGTTTACGTTGTATTGGTAGACATGTTTGTACACCTATAACTAGACTGCGGGTGTTTATGTAAATTCAAAGTTTTAATATAAATACGAATTAAAAAATTATATAATTTTCATATATAACCAGCCATGGTTTCTCCTGTGACGCCACGGTGGTCATTGGTGACCGCTTGAACTTCTCACAATTGTAAAAATTGTATGAAAATTGACAGTTAGGGATTTTGAATATAACCTATAAATGGAAGATACTTTGAAATATAAAGTGCCCCATTGAACAATTAAACATTTTTATTAGAACGTCAATAAAAAAAATGAGAACAAATCTTGCATCTAACGGTGCGCTGTGTTTACATGCATATCTTTGAGGGGTAATTTACGAATTTTATTATAAACACCTTAGAAAACAATCGTAAATGCTGCTTTATAATCATACAATTGAAGTTAGAAGTGTGCACATACCTCACTATTATATATACAATGAGCAAATACTGTTTACTAATATCTTCTACACGTTTCAATATATTCTGCACGTTTTGCTTGCGACGAAATAACGAATGCGAATGGTTTGTTGAAATAAACTGTTGTTATTTCTGTATTCAGAGGTAGGATCATATTAGCTATTTTATTCTTTGGATAAATCTATCACACCGTTCTGATTGCACTTTCTTACATGGACTAGGGACAAAAACAAAGGAACACCTAAAACCTATCGATTAAATCTATCGATTGTATCTAGAACTATCTTCTAGTTACTATTTATTGTAACTAGCGCATTTACATATGGTGGCGAGCGCGAACTCACGTTGTCATTTTCAACATAAACGAAGCCTTGTTATAATACGTCGCTATCAAGTGTTACCAACATAAACGGTCCATTGGAGAAGAATGTTATCTTGCATCATCAATTTATTATTATTTTGCCATTATATGCTTTGAATAATAAAAATACTCCCGTGACGTCCTGAGCAAAACGTGTGATTTCAACGTGGCAGTCAGAGTGTTAAATTGAGATTTCGTTTATTTTCCAAATACTATAACAGATGTTTTACTTCGCACGTTTCATATATTTTCGTGTATTATATGAATTGCGTGCATTTCTACACCTTCAAATTTAGCATAAATGAATAAATATCCACAGTCTACTTGTAACGCGTGTCGGTCGTAGTGAATGACGTTACTTCTCTGCGAGTAGATTAGTTTAAAGCTAGAACTTTAGGGACGCGTCTGCTAGGAACTGAGAGAAACGTTTTATTCTTCTTCAGGTTGCTTGGAATCTTCAGTTGTCGTCCTTCGTTAAAATGTATTCTGTTCGAGATTATAACTTTGGAGCTGATAGCTGCCATAATAAATATAAATTAAGTTAAGTAATGCACATAAATGTATGAAGATAAATACTATGTATTTTGCTTCTCTTGAAAAGTTCTACTTTTTGAGAGAAAAAAACACCATTCTTCATATTTAATCTCGTATAAAATACAACTTTTGAGGGCAAAATTTAACCTTCCTGCGATTCTGGAATTTTTATATTTCGATGTTACTTTCATTTTGGGTAACGAGGAAGATTAATGTTTCAGAAGAATGTTTAACATGGAACTGAAATGAGAAATCACGCAGACTAGCAACAACTTTTTCGTAAATTGCTCAAACTTGCGGTTTGAGGACTTTTGACGTTAGAAAAATACAACTGGATGGAAAATGATGATTGGAAGAAAAAATACAATTTATTAGGAGGATTGAATACATCAGAAGCAGTATTATAAACAATTATGGTTTCTATTTATTTTATTTTTTAATTATTATAATTACCATACACTGGAACTTTAAATTCAGAAATTCTAATGTAGAAAAAATGTTCGATAAAAAATCGCGATCGAATGTATTTACACGCGATTTTACAAGAAAATTAGATTCGTGTCGATAATTGTGTTCATTAGCTGTATATGAATAATCGATAATAATATTACGTTAAATGTGTGCTGGGAGAGTTCATAATAATATCAGGCACGATAATTCTATTGACCTAATATAATTAGACCACGAGTCAACGACGCGGTGAATCCGCGGATTTTTGCTTCGGCTCAAAATTGCACGGCCCAAGATAACTTACGATACACAATTGTATCGCAATTGGTTACCCGCCAAATTAATTTTGGTCGTGCTTGTTACTGTATATTCTTCTCTCTCTCTCTCTCTCTCTCTCTCTCTCTCTCTCTCTCTCTCTCTCTCTCTCTCTCTCTCATTTTAATAATATTTAACGAGCTATCATTTCTTTCTAATTTTATATCATTTCCAAAGTTACTTATATTATAATTTTATTATTTCGTTTCTTTATTATAAAATCGTATATTATACAATATATACAATATAATATAACATCATTATAATATTAATGAAATAAAAAGAAATAAAAATTTAAACATTGTTACAATATAATTATAATATTAACACTAGAACTACCGACAATTAAAACGAAGCTATTTCTATCAAAACCAGTCAAAATGTTTTAAAAAAATACGTAATAGTAGAATATTCTTATATTTATTGATTTATTACTTTCTTACAAAAGGATATCATATATTCTTACAAATGTTATGTAGCACATTTTTTATTGTACCAATTGAATTATATTTGGTTTATACCAATCATTTTGACCGGTATTGATACGGAATTATTTTGAATTTGAATGCATAAAAAACAAAATAAAATTCGTTATATTATTCCTTTAGTTATCACTACGAAAGTCATTACATCATAACATGTAAAAAATGTAACACGAAGTAGAAATTTTAAAATAAAATTGTAAAAGCAGCCATTTTCACTGGTGTGGTAGTTGCATTGTTGATGTAATATTTTTTTAATAAACACTGATTAACAGCAAAATTATAAAGAAAATATAGCAGCCGATGTAAATATGAAAGAAAAAGTTGCTGATTCGAGAAACAGTAGGGTATGTCGTCTCTTGAAGACGCTCAGCATGGAATAAGATAAAATTAAAAGAGTAAAGCCGCTCTTGGACGACACTATAATACTTGCATTCGATCGATCGTGCAGATAATAGAAGGAATTTGTCTGTGCGATTTCAGTCGACTTTGACAATTTCTCGGTAATGATGAGGGCGTTCCAAGAGGAGAAAGAGCTTCTTCCCTCTACACAGAAAAACGTATCTGAATCTTAAAATATTAGACTCACTGAAATTCTCGTAATCAGACATGGAATGATTTATTTTATGTGTTTTTTACTTTCTAGATATTTCGAGAAATAACGTGATATAAAGTTTTACACTTCTACTAACTTTTTAAACAATCGCAATATACGGAAAGGGATTCAAAAGGCTAAAATTTCTGATATTAAACAAAATTAAAATTATTATAAAACGAGAGGAATTATTTTCTCTCCTTCCGCTTTTGTATTATTTTAATTGAGATCCGTTTTTAGTTTACAAAAAAAAAAATAATGTCGCGCAATTAAAAGATATCAGTTTGCTAATATGTATATAAAATGACAACAAGATGTTCCACGCGACCAATTACAAACACGTTGTCTCAAAACTTGCACAATCCGTACCAATATAAGATTGACAGAAGTAAAAGATTGAATTTGATTAGAATATTTCACTTATCTCCATTCAGTTGATTCTCATTTCAATTTATTCTGTTTCAACGAATCGACCATTGATTCTTCGTACCGACCCATCCTGCGTGTTACGACCGTTCGCAGAGAGACGCGATCGCGAGGAAAACGCGTCAGCGAGAGGCGTAAATTCTCGCTACGGTTCTGATAATCGACGCCAAGAATCAGTCGTTCTTCTGTTTCGATTAGAATAACAAAGGTAGTTCAAATGATTGTAACACTGAATTAACAGGGTTAATATAAACTTGTATACTTAACAATATTTAAAATTATAATGAACACGTCACAAATGATTTAACGATATAATTAGTTTATTACTGTAATTCGACCCGACTTTATGATATTTCTTGATGTATTCGTTTGACTAAGCGACCTCGATTTTATTCCTCTGAACCTCTCGATGTATTCGGTTTGAATCCTCATTTGCCACTGACTGCCCTTCGATTTTGTCCTTTGTGTTCTATAGGACGTAACCCCCACCACGCTTGGGTCTCGCAACCATTCGCGCCTATGATCACGTATGCCTTTTTTGTGTAGATAAAATAACGGACCGAAGGCGAATCGATGTTTCTAGAACTCGCTGCTTGACGACAACTATGCGTTTATCGCTACTTTGTGTATATCTCGACGGTCATGTAAGACGATCTATCTGCGATACTGTAGTACCAAGAGAGACGGTTAGGAACACGGCCTATAGTGAGCCTCAGGGCATAACAGTGCGTATAATCTTTTATTGCCTATACTTCTTCCTCCAAAATCAATTTTTCTGCAAAATTTAAAAATCAATTAGGTACGCGAAACTCACCTGATTATTTTCTAGGCCGAAATATTCTTCCCTTTATAGCTTTCCAATAACATCTTTAAACTCCTATATTTGTATAAAACGTCGTCTTGTTCATAACTATCGAACAGTTGTATTCCAAAATATTTCGGAGAGAACTGAAGTCCATTCAACGAGTCGATGTAGACAGCAGCTGTAAACAGAATATTCACGTGTCGAAGCACACGAGAAAGCCTGGCAGCTATCGCCAAACGCTGGTCGTTTGTTTACATCACAGACGGTTTCTCAGTCCCAAAAATCATACTCAGTTCGCGCGGAAACTGCGATATCTAAGAACTGCCATTATGTCCACGTCTCGTTTACATGTCACCAGGTGCGCAAGCTCATACCTGGTATCTCGACTCGTTAATCAGACCATTGCGAGAAAATACTACGGGCTAGTCCAGGGTAGTTGCGTTTACAGCAGCTTCTGTGTCTTTTTTTTTTATTTATTTAAATTGTACTTCATAATTTCTCCAGCTGGATATTCGCTAAATTCTTCTAATTCACAGAGGTTCTGTGTATTCAAAAACGTCGAATTTGCGTATTTTCGCTTCGACAATTGTACAAAGAATGCTCGAATCTACTAGACGTCGCGGTCACCAGACGTTGCAGTCTGCTAGTCCACGGCATCGCACAGGGGACGCCCTAATTTATGGCAAGAGTTTACGCTTTCTCTTGCCACAGCCGGGGTGACGAAGGCCATGCGACTGTCCCAGGCGTTCGAATTTCACATTCTCTTATACCATATAGACTAATGCTGTGCATGCAGCATCTACTCCTACATATCATATCATACAAGGAGGGATTCGCCTAATTGCGATAAAAGGAGAGACGCTGAAATCCTTACTGGCAGCAACAAATCTATCTGTACGCGATACAAATCCTTGAGTGCACTTGCGATTTGGCTTTGCTGCGGATTGCGGACGACTGATGTTTCTCGTCCCGCTGCTTTCCACTACTCGTCCGACGGAAGAAGAATCCTCTCCGTGACAAGAAAAATATATAAGGGATGATGGTTTTCTTTTACAGTGAAAGTATGATATCACCGTAACTCAAAATAGATGAGACGATCGAAATGACAAACGTTCCACATGGGAATCCGCTACTATGTAATTGCAGCTGTACTTATTCCCCAAGATTTATCGTATAGCCGACCTAAGCCGAACATTTTGAACGAAATTGTTATCTGGCACGCGGCAATAAACTTTTGCAGCCAATTGTTTTTCTTTGGATATGATTTAGCGATATATGTAATTCTTAGACAAAGGAAGTATCGATTTTAGGCCTTTGCCTGTATTTGCTTGGTGGATCGTGTTTGACGAGTGTGATGGTGAATTCATAACACGATACTGGTTTTGTGAAACGCTGTGGAAATTTGTATGAAAAATGTGGCAGTCGCGTCTTTGAATATCAAGCGTCGTGTCGCTGTACTTTCTTATTTTGTAGGTAGAATTCACGGAGGAAATCGAGGCCGCAATATCTTTAAATCATTGACGACCAAGCGATGAAATAACTTGTGAAACGTAGATAAACGTAACGCTATTAAGAAACGTAGATGAAGCAAGTGCAAATACAGAAAACGTATCAGAGTAATAGATAATTATAAAATACTGTTGAAGTATGTATAATTTTCCGTGCTGGACTAGATTAAATGCGTATTAGAGTTACTTGTATGTGAGTATCAGTGTGTGGATACATGTGTGTAAGCGTCGGAGAGCGTCCAGGCTTTTGTTAGGACAAATGACGATTGGCGGAAGTTTGGAAGCATCTGGAAGGAGAGTCGGTTAGCGGTCGTGTGTGGAGAAAGTGCGGAGACGCGCGCAAGTGTGAATCTATGAATATATGAGAAATCGTCCATGAAATAAATACATTATTATTTTAATATTAGTCCCCAGTGTATATTCAATGTTCCTGTAACATTATTTCGGCACCAAAGATCCACAATTCTTAACAAATACCATTAGATAAATTGGAGATACAAAACCAATCTTTCCAATTTGAAAAAGATATAGTTCACTGTAATGCTACAAATGCTTCAATTTTTTCAAAATTCGGGAAGTTGTAGGAAAAAAGTGGGTGGAAAAAAGTAGTAAAAACAAAACTAGAACAAAATATTCAAAAAATTCTTGCGTGTATGTGAAATCTTTTTGTAACGCAGATTCAATAGAATTCAATAAAGTGAATCGATCAGAACAAAGCTGCAATGAAATGTTGCGTTAACGCGACGTTGGACTTTATGGGTTAATGCACAATTAAATATTCAATACTCAGTACAATGATATATAATATACACACAGGTATTTAATAAATTAAATTTACATTTTAGATAGTGCTATATATCGAATTATTTGTTTCGTATATTTCCTCTTAAATTTCAACTTGTAATGTAAAATTAAAATAGTTAAAACATAAAATCTGATCCAACATAAAATTCATAAAACGCGACAGATAAAGAGTAAATAAATATACGAAAATAATTCATGTTTAAATTTAAAGTAAATCTACTTTCGCAGAGTTAACATTTTTTTTGTTGTTGGTTGCGCAACATCGTATAATCAGTGATTTCTTTGAATAAAATTTCTAATTTTCTTCGGATACCTGCAAGCTCGATAGCGCTGCTAGCAGCATGTTTTTTCCGTGAAAAGAGCGTTTCATTCGACGATTCACAACGTGATGTAACTTCCCCCATAACTCTGGGATTAGATTTAAGCGGATTTTGCAGAAAGCTAGCCACCAACCGAGAAATCTTTTCAAGGACTTGGCAAAGCTTCGCAACGATACTCATCTCTAATGTGTAAATATTATCAAGCTTCGCGTCTTTATTATGATAAAACCGTTACGAACACATCTTTCTCTAACTTGACAGAAAGTTACGTTTCTCATAACGTTCTTATCCCGTGACTTTTTCGCTACAGTATCCCTTCGCCAACATCGGATAATTCTTTAACTACTTTTGTTTACTTATTTATTGCTGATTTATTCTACTTATTTTTCTGGCAGTGAAAAAAATCATTCGATAGACAGAGAAGAGCTAAAGCGTTTAAAATTGGTAAATTTTCTGCAAAAGCCTGTCTTTACGCTTGTATATTCGTGCGATTGTTATTAATTAAACTAAGGATATTTCAAGCATGTAAAGAATATGGAGCGTCGATTGTGAAAATATCGCAGATACGTATAATGTAAAAGGATAAACTGACAACGATATACAGCAAATGTTACAACATTACAAACTGGAATCTTTAATTTTGTTCGATCGATTTACGACAAAGGCAAATTTTATTTTATGTTATTTTATTTGACCGTCTTTTTGAACGTTCCTATTTAGTTCATAAATATAGAGAAACCTAACAATGTATAATATTAATACTTTGTTAAAGACTAAGTATACCTAAATTTATAAATTTTATTCATGTTGGATCATATTTTTTGTTTTAACTATTTTAATTTTACGCTATTCGTTAGTTAATGTAATGTTACATTAACAAGATGTAATTATGCCCTATATATATAATAATAGTAAGCCTAATATATAATAATGTATAAAATATATATATATATAATAACAATAATATTTATAAATAAATGCTATAACATAATTGACAATATCGTTGGAATCAAATACTTAAAATTATAGCGAGAACAAAGTACAACTTGGAACTAAATCACAATTATTCAACGTTCAGTCAACAGATGTGAATTCATAACGAGGATTAGATCCTTAAAAAGCTAGAAGATCCTTAGAAGTTACAAGACTAGAACTGATAGAAAAAATTGCTAAAATAAATGTTGTGTGTTAATACAAAATTGCAGAACGTGTCTTTTTTCTTAAAACATAGCATAAGCAAGTTTTCAACAAATGGCAAAAAGATTCTGGTAATTGACCATAACCGGAAAATCTGCCACAATTAGCAAACTAGGCAGAGGTATTTCAAACCAACTGGCTTATCATGTTAAATGAACCACGCAAATATTAATGCCTTGGCACGTGACTTCACGCCGTGGATTCTCTTTCTTCGTCGCTCTGCCTTGCCCATTGTCTCTATTCAGGCCACACCATCTCTGTCATTTTCACTGACATTCCGGTTCAAGTGGGCAATAATGTCGTTAGCCGAGCTAAGTAAATTTTGTCACCTCGAAGAGTCGTTCCTCTTCGCTAGACACGATTCAACTAACGCCTGCATAGACTACACATCCATTATGCTTTCAGTGTAAGTAGGAAGAAATACAGCGCAAAATCGTATTGGCGTTGATAAAGTGGCAAAGTCAACATAAAATTTTCTTAGCGATTATTAATTAAAACCGTAATTTACCAATTAAAATATCCAGTTATTCTCTTTTCCGATATTAGCCGAAAATCAATTTTTCACAAAAATCCTGTACCTTACGTCTGAGTCTCTGCAGTAGAGAAGAAATTTCCAAACAGCGCTCTTCGTTCTATTGAAAGAAATCCTAGTGAAATTGTAAGCTCTTAGCACGTCTAATCGAACTGGTTGTCAGCAGCTAGGAATAAAGTATGGAATGTTATCCTTTTGTTCATAGTGGACGTAAGAGTAATTTCGAGCTTTGTCCTGAAAATATGAACAAGATGAAATTCAAACTTCGAAGTAACTCTGCCATGTACTTCTGTGAATAACGCTTCTTTTTTAATTATTTTTGAGAATCCAGTTTGTAAATTGGAAGAGCAAAGAAATAGACGTAACTTTCAAAAAGATAAAATTGAGAATTATAATTGGACGATTGAAAAATGTAATCGGACGATTCGAGATCTAAATCACTTTGAATAGATCCATACCAACATGCATACAGTGTGTATTTTATAATTACGTGTTGTATAATGTATTTTATAAAGATATTAAAGATATATTACACGGTGTCAAGTCTGATTCAGACTAACAGAATCAATGAATTAATTATTAATAGTCGAAGATGTTGTTGAGAATTGTAGATCTTAATCACCGAAATAAATGTATAGGAACACGTAGATTACACTTAGAATTGATATCAAAATAGTTTCAGATTTATTTAATATGTGATTTACAAGATCTTCGTCGATATACATTTGCACGCGTCTCAGCATTCTCTTTGTCTCGCCATCTTCCATACCACACTACTACCTGAACAGTTGCATTCGAGTCGCTGCGCACGCACATACTTCACACACTCATACTCATATATGCGTGTCACTACTACGCGGTTAATCTAGTCTAGCACACAAAATTACACATATCTCAATAGATGTATTGTACTTTCGATTCTCTGTGCTTCAACGAAAATTGATAATTTAAAGCAATGTAGTATAAGTGGAGGAACCATTGGAAAATCTTTTTATTATTTCACGCTTCCTGCAAGTAGATATTTTTAAACTACGAATGTATTGCAAGTCACTGAACTTTTACCAAAGTTACGGCCATATGAATTATTTTCAAAATCTTTGAAGCACATTTGCAATATTTTCTTCAATGTTATATCAATAATCATATCAATAATTCGTCAAAAAATGTATCTGTTATGCCTGAACATGTAATACACTTACGGACTTACGCCGTGTATTAATACGCCATGGAAAATTCATAATATCGAGAAAATAATACTCGACAGTATTTTAATAAAGTTTGAATAACCATCGTTTCGATCAATCCGATCTTTCAATAGAGACGTCCAATCATGAAAACACCTTCAATCAAGAAAAACGCTTTGAAAAGGAATCCACGCATAATCTTTTTCGTAAAATATTCCTCCAGTGGATACCTCCCTGTTCAAATACTCTGATGGCGAGGAAACCGAGCGATAGGAGGAAAAATAATTTCTTTTTCTCTGAATAAGAATCAATATTTAAGACTAGCACATCGCTTTTTAACTTGTTGAATACGCTTTTGAAAGAAGAATTTCTTACGCCTTCTTCCCCTAAGTAATTAAATCCCCTTCAAAGAGAAATTATTTTAAAGTTCCTTTTAAACCAAAGTTTCGTCACCCTTTATAGATTAGGTTAGATTATTGCTAGATAAATAAAAAATAATTTCAGCGGATAGGCGTACTTCCACGTATTTTTCATAACTTTCATATCTTTCAAGAATATCAACTTATACGATTGACAGATAAGATCAGTTTCGAATACGAAATTCGATACTGCTTTGGGTACCATGTATATCACTGTGTCCGTAAGTCTCTTCTTTTCTACATTTCTCAGTTATGTGTTATAAAACCATAAAAGATATAACCTAGCAATCACGAAGATGGCACTGGGGTAGCCACCCACATGCTATATTTTTATTTTTAGTTTTTTCTTAATAAATAAGATATAATACTTTACCAAATGTCCTTCAGGACAAATTGTAAAAAAAAGAAAAATTTGTTATAATAATATTAAATCGTGCAATAAGTTCGTACTGTTTTCTCTAAACGAACGTTTGAGGATTATTACATTATATCGAAATAAAATTAATCTCTTACGAAAATATGTATTCGTATTTTTGCGTTTTTTGAATTATTTGATTTTATTATTTGCGACAAAGGCTTCCAAACAGCGACATATATAACGTTCCAATAATAATGCAGAAATTTCCCGATACTTTCAAATATCATAAACTCGAACAAAACTGTATTTAATAATGGACATTGAATGTTCTGGACTTTGTACAAAACTCCGGAGACAAGGAGCTACTGCATATTCTCTAAATATAGAAATATTTGCAACAACAATGCTGCTGTATTATACTATGCCAGGTATACGAAATTTCATATACAGGGTGTCGCATGTAGAATAATCTCCTACTGATTCTTTACTCGTACCTAGTCGACAATTAGCCAGTTTCAAGAATACTATCCAATTCTTCAAACTCGACCTTCTCAGAAAGAAAGCATTATACAAAAACACCTTCTATTAGGTCGTCCGAAAAGTTCCTTTCGTTTTATAAGAAAATAATTTACAAAATTTTTCGTTTTATATTATTTTGTCAAATTACATATGATCCATTTTATTCTATCAAGATAAAGATCACAACGTTTGATGGATTATGTTTCATGTTTGTATAAGGATGCGTCGTTGTAAAAGACGTATCTGTAAAAGAAATACACTTTTCGAACAACCTAATACATTTTCACTTTGCTCTTTCACGTATCTACTCTATGGTCGATTGCACCATGATTGCCGGGACACCCTATATAATTTCGAATGAGAAAATACCACGTAATATCCTCTAAATGCAAGAACATTTCGCAACAGTGGAGATTGAATCGAACGATAAGTTTCAATTTAAAGGAAAGTTCGTGGAAACACAATAAGCCGAAACTACGAAATGCTTAGGGAGCCGGAGTCTCTTCGCTTCTCGACTTTGCTTTCCTCTTCCTTAGAAGTCGGTGTCTGTCTAGCTTCTACTCTTTCTCGAAACAGGCTGTTCGAGTGGACAGTGACGTCGTTACTCTCGCTAAGTAAATTTCATCGTGCCGAGCACCACTCTTCGTCGGTTCTCCACTTGTCATGGTTTAGAGACGGAGACGACGGTAGCGCGATAGCATCCTGATGTCAAAACGCGGCGACGGCCGAGGCACAAAAGTCGACACAAAGGCGCATTCGCTTCCGTTGGAAACGCGCTGTTCGCGAATCCCCGAAGGGGAAGAGGACAATGAGTGGCATTTACATTTAGAGAGATCGCGATTCGTGATGCAACTGTGAATAAAGGAACGATAAAAGGACGATAGCGTAGGCCGAGTACGATTACGGTGCAATTAAAAAGTTGGCCAATGCCAGCTGTATAGAAACTTCGTTGTGTAAATGTGTGACTTTCGTTTGAAAATCTGCTAAACTTTGCTCGCAGGTACGCGTTACGACTCGTCAAATCGTAGCTAAATACGCGCCTGTAACGAAGTTTCCGGTTCGAGTCTTCGAATTCAGGCCAAATGATAGTCGTATTTTATAAAGAAGAATGAGTTTCTTTTATCGTATGTGGACGTCGTATTTAAGTTTATATGGAGGTATCGTATTTGTAAGGTTATTCGATGTATGTGGAATCAAAGAAACGCGTGGGTAAATTGGAAGGTATTGTAAGTATATATATATTGTGAATATTACAGTACAAAGTGTGGAATACAATGTAAGCTGGTCCAGATCCGCACGCTAGCAATGTTACCCTGAGACTAAAAGAACCCTGAAGCCAACGTCGCACGTGTATCGCTTATGGTCTGTCATCGACGTCATATGCGCTATCGATGACCTTAGCGCTTGAGAAAACCGAAGACCAGATTTTTTTTTTTTTTTTTTTTTTTTTTTTTTTGTTTATTTTGGTTTTTACAATTTGTCCTGAAGGACATTTGGTAAAGTATTATATCTTATTGGTAAAAAAAAAAAAAAAATAAAAATAAAATATAGCATGTGGGTGCCATCTTCGTGTTTGCTAGGTTATACCATAGAGTTTTCTTAAAAGTGGCGATCACTTCAACAGTATTTAACGTCGCACCAACTGCCAAGTTACGGGCAACGAAGACGAATATTCTTGAAGTATCGCGTCAATTATTTTGCCATTTCTTCAGTGACTTTTTAATGAATTGTTGGACTCTGGATGCTGAATATTTGACAACACTGAATTTCAAAAGTTGCAGGTTTTATTCATAACGGGTAACTGCACGCTAGTACCGACTATTTACAAAATTCTGTCCTGGTCCATCATGATTATCCATATCCAATATCATCTGGACTAACATTATCAGCCGTTGCAACTAGTATATACCATTTCTTATATACATATATAATGGACAAAATAAAAATGGATATATAAAATGGACAAAAATTTGTTGAGTATTTCACACGTTTTGCATGCTACGAGTATTCCGTGTTACCTTGCGTCTTCAAATTTCCCGTAAATCTACACTCTGCTAGATCAATACTACCTCGATGAATTAATAACGATCGAAAGTACACGGCAGAGCTAAAAATCCTAGGTAGGCTAATCGAGCTCTGATCCGGTCACCGTCCCGGTTAAGATTCAATCGAAGGCTGGTGCAGAGTAATCAACGAACTCCGTACCCTGCCGCTAACACAGCCGAAACGGACAATTTGCAAGTTGAACACGATTTAACTTTCAAATGGTAACGAGCCCCGTTTACTCTTTCCCTCTTTCTCTCGCGTTCCAAGGCAACTAATCTTCCTTCGGCTCTAGTAGCTCGCTATAGGATATAGATACTGGATTCACCATTATTCAGAAAGATTCAACGAATGAATGATTGTCGAACAACTAGCCGATAGAGAGCCGGCCAGTGAAAATATACTACACGATTTTTTGTTAGATCAAGATTCAGAAAAATAAAGGACGAACAAGAGGATGTACTACTGATCGCCATCAATCTTCCTAAATGTCTGACGCAGTGACTCGTTAAGAAAAATGTAGCTCTACTGTTCATACCGATCGATGGTAAATGGCTTCCGACTCGAATCACTTCGCGCAAGAATCTTTCCTTTGCACCAATAATTGCAAATGAGTGAAAGTTACGGCGTTTCAAACAGATATACAAATACATATAGATATACAGCGAATCATGAAAGTATTCCACGTTTTTAATTGCAGATTTGAAACGATTAACTCGAATAAGTTCGCGAGGAAAAGTTTCCTACGGATCAAGCGAGTGAACGCTACGGTGCTTCAAACAAATATACAGCGAGAAATATCTAGAAATATCTTGTTTCTGGTTGCAGATTCGAAACGATTAATATCTTTTTATAGCAAATATGATGCCAAAAGTTTTATCAATTATGTATGTCCGAATAGCTGAGCTTAATTAATTGGTATCCTCGCTGTTAAAAATTTGGTATCTTGTAAAAAGATCTGAATAATGCCAAGTTGACGTAGTACGTTAGAATTTAAAATTATTTATATGTAGGATTTTATACTACAGTTAATTTATTTGTAACAAATGGATTAAACAGGTGTTGATTAAACAGGAAACGATGGTTGTTTAACGTGAACTAATCACAATAACGTATTATAATTTAAACAACTAAATAGTTAATTTGCAACTCTCGTCACCACAGATCCAACGCTCTCTCTCACGCGGACAACACTTCCTCGACAACGCAGTTAGCACTCTCTGACTTCTCAACTAACACTGACTGTTAATTCGTCTTTCTCCCTTAGCATCCCTTTGTCTTTTGTCTTAGCCCCACCACACACGTGTTCCGCAACCACTCGTGGCCAGGATCACATAGGCGTCTTCCACGAAACTATTCGATTGGAGGACCGACGACACATAGATGGGTCTGTTGGCACTTCGACTTTCTCGCGACATTGTTTATAATTCGCCCGATATCTCTTAGGTCTCTCGCCCACGATACTACATATATATACTAAGTGTATATATAAACTTAGTTCCAGGTTTTCTTTTCAATTTTACACGCGTAATTCTGATTTATTCGATATTTTATTAAGCAAACGTTTATCGTCTACTTCGGTATTTATCATTTTTTCGAGCTACATCGTAGTTGAAATGCCAAACGATATAGATGTCATGACCGTCGTATTTCAAAACCGATGGACTGATGACGGAGATAAAGACGAGGCAACACTCATCAACAATGTATATCGCCGAAGCGTAGTGCCTAATGAGCCATCAATATCCCAACGGTCCTTCCGTCGAATGTTCGAGAAGAAGGCGTGCGTGTCAATGGTCGCGGACGCCTAACAAACGCGTGGATAGTGGGGATATTCAGGGGCGACAAAGGGAAAAAAATCGAATCCGATCGAAAGTCGAGTTGTAAGAGCTTCAGTCTTGGAAAGTCACGACTGGAGTTCGGTGTTAGCAAATGAATTCTTTCTTTTTTTATTTTCATCTTCGATTTCTTTTTTTATTTTACGTGACATAGACATGTCACGTAGAATATATCAAAAATAGTAAGATATGAAACTTTCAACTATCGAAATAGACGATTAAATAAAAAGAAGAGAATTATTTTCTGCGCCTAAAGTATTTTTACAACTGTCATCCATAGAGCTCTATATGTTCAACTTGAAATGCTTCCAAAAGTTGGAAAACAGCGTCATTATCCACTCCATCCTGTCGATTGTCATTCGCACTAACGCCGTCTGTACAGCGTAGCTCGCGTGATGTGAAACGAGTACTTACATATACTTTGATGCGCATCTACACACCGACCGAGTCACAACATTTACCAAATGATAGCCGGCAGTTGCGGCATGTGGAATATGTGCGTACAAACGTCAAACATACGAAGCCTGTACATGAAAGAAATCGTAGTTTATTTCGTCAGGACGTTTCGCCTTGTTTAACGCTAAGTAGCGTCCCGCTGACTGTAAACAGAGAATGTTTAACCTTGCTACGTGCTTTCTGTTTGTTTGCGAAAATGAGAGCAAGATCGAAGTATAAAAACTCGAGGATCGTAACTGAGTTAAGTTGAGAAACAGCCACGTTTCATAAGCGTGCAATGATCAACTGTTGATAACAAACTTCTTTCGTATATGGCTTAACAAATTCGATTTAAATCTGAACTCACGTGAGATCAGTACAAATCTCGGATTTTTGTTATTATGGAATATGCATTTATGGAAAATTTAGACAAATTTGCGAAAATATAGGAAATGTACGTAATTTACAAAATACGATAAAATGACAATATCAAAAATATTTAAAATGTAGTTGTTATAAAGTTTAATGGATGAAATAAATCTGTATGTAGGTTACCCTAGTTACATTAATAAGAATATGCAACCGCAGAAAAGTCCCTATTAAACAAATAAGTATGTGTAACTAGAATATCCTAGTTGGTTGTATTATGTGCTTAATTTTAATTTTAATTATTATTATATGTCACATTTTAAGGAATATTACGGAAACATTACCTATGCTGGCTACAGTGTATAAACATGTGACAAATAGTATAAATAAATATTTGTAACTGCGTGATTTAATGGTAGCAATGGAGGAAAACATGAAAAGTATTTGGTAAACGAATTCCTCGTTTCATGACGCGGCAGAAATTACTACAATCTCGTTGTAGTTCAGAATATTTGAGATTACTTGAATAGGTACTGCATTATCAATATCGGAGTAATAATTATTTTAACATTCAGGAAATTTTGTCCGGGAGTAATTATGGAATAATTTAAAGAACTTTGCAATTTTAGGGTATGTAAAAATTTAGTTAACCCACTTGCAAAATAGATACATCCATCGTTGATTAAATAGACGTATAAATGCAACAGTCTTTGACGCTTTTTTAAAGAAATGCGAACAAAACACGTTACGTAATCTAACAATAATTACAGGGAGATATTTTTCTAAGAAATTTCCTAAGAATTATATTACAAATCATTTACTAATTATTTAATAAAAAAATAATTTAATGATACGTGGTAACAAAATTTAGAAGAGTTTACGTAGACTAAGTATAATGACTTTATTTTATTATAATAACAAACCACGTCATAAAAATCCTTTCCAGAAATGAAATTACAATTATCGGAAAATAATTAGCGTTAAATATCAAGCGTCGATAGATATAATTTTACAAAAAAAAAAAGACGAAGAAATAGCGCGAAATAGATTATCGGTGCAAAAGATTGAAGAGAAGGAAAGAAGAGGAAGTTATGGCAGCGAAGTATAGAGAACAAAGATCAAAAAAGAAGGGAGAGAGATGGAAAGAAAGTTTTCATGCAATTGATAGGACCGCATCCGAACTTTAAACAAGTTCGAAACTTGAACGTTAGCCACGGCAGCTGTTCAGACGTCATTCGTTGTATTAAATGGTAAGACGAAGGTGTTGGAAAGTTTTACAATTTTTTAACACGGACCTCCACGCTTCGGTTAAACCTTTCCTCTCTTGTTTCCACCCCGGTCCTCTGTTCCTTTTCCTCGATAAAACTACTTACTTCGCATGAGATAACAACGGCCAATTCGCTCTTGCTTCGTTCCTTCTGATATAATCAAACATTTCACGGATGAGATAGGACAAAGAGGTTTGATCGGCATAGCAAAATTGAAATTTTATACCTGAACGCCGTTATCTTAACCCTGTTGCGGTCCTCGAATTTTTCTGTCAATCTCGATTTAATTTCACTCGAGGAAAAGCAATCTTTAGCACCAAAACTACTAAATCGGTCGAAATGGCTTTTTGGTGGGAGAATTTTTTTTCTGCATTTATTAAAATGCAAATGTTTTTGCCGATATCAACGTCTGCTTTTATTAAGACAGTGAAATGATCAACAAATAGTTATTTGTTCTCATCGTGTTGCTCTAATTCTAATTAATTATATATAATATATCTAAAACTACATATCGAAAGTCGGTAATATTTCGATGTTGATTTATCAAAAAAATCATTAGTACACAGGAGGTCAAATATTTTTTACAGGAAAGTAATTTTAAAATTCGTATTTGTAAAGGAGAAATCACACGTGTTAATATTTATTTCTTTTTCTTATATCTGTTCTCTTTACGAAATTTTCTACCAATAGAAAGACACGATGAAGGAATTCTAAAATATGATAATTTATAACACAATCGACTGTTTAAACAAATTTTGTAATATCGAATAGCTTTGATCTTAATATCCTCTGGTGCCGAATTTGCCAGAATTCTTTTAATGAAAAAACGCAATTTGAAAATTCTATTTGCCTCGGGTGATAGCAAAACCCGATTTTGCCTGGAGGCTTTCAATTTTTTTGTGTAAAGTACAATATGTGCTATTTCGTTATTATTCCATACTTTTATTATATTAAAGCTATCCATTCCCCTTATTACAATTGTTTTACCGAAATCAATCGGTACGTAGGTCTTCGAAAAGCTCCATTTGCAAATTGGATTCTTAGGGGATACGACTTTTCCAATTGCTTCTCAATTGTTTTACCTTCTGCAGGCTACTAACCCTGCAGCTGCCTATTCGAAAGGAATCCACTTTGAATTTCGCTACACTCTTCGAAAAATAATATTACAGAGTAAGAAAGACGTACATCAAAATAGATTAATTTTGGACGAGAAAGTTTCAAACATTTTGATATTTTGTTTCTATTATTCTACTACTGATTTTTCTCTGGACGATGGAAAATATTACAGACAGAAGAATTGAAAGAAAGAAATTTTTAAGGCTGCGTTGTTTAAGTATACACTAGGAATTGTACAATTTTTGTTGATTCTTCTTTGTTTCTCGATTTTTATGTAAATTTGTACACTATACTTTGCACACTGCACAATGACTAAAACTTAACAAATTTAATTTTTATTTTATAGTTAGATGTAATTTGTGAAATTTAATTATTTCCTAATTTTCTTTAGTTCCTTCCCATTTTTCCTGAGTATCAAATTACTACGTTAGTTATACGTTCAACAATACATGTATGTACATGTATGTGCATCTCTATCATGTACTATAAATTTATTTACACGCACACATTCTGCAATAGGATTTGTTGTTCATTACTGTAATGGCGTATCGAACAATTCCGTGTATTATTGTTGGAATATTTAATTGGGACTGTAACTGAAAATAATCTTAAATTAAGCGATTAATTACACACGCAGCTTATGTTTGTTAAATGGAAAGAATAGTTATAGCCACGCTATAAAGCAAAGGATCAACGAATTGGTCATTGCTTTATAATTTAGCAACTAATAAATTTGGAGATTAAAAGATTCTCAAACAATAGGCATTTCTATAAAGTTTAATAATCGTGAACATTAATTTTACATATTTGCATATTAGCGTTTAAAAATCAACTTTACCAGCAGATAACATTCTATTTTAAAAATCATAAACAACGATCATTGTAGATCCTTTTATTCGTAACTCTGTAATTAAATTACATTGATTTTTCATATGAAAGAAAAGTAACAAACATTCTACACAAAATAGTGTTCTATTATATACTATACTATATTATACTATATACATAATAGTCTTCTATCTCCAACATTTTATCTACCCATCAATTAATTCATTAATGGTCAATGTATTTTCAATCAGTTTACATAAATAGTAAATTTTGTTTCTTAATAATATGATCATGGAAAGAAAATCCGTCCATTTGTCATTATTTCTTCTTTCAGTTTAAAGAATTTGAGATATTTATAACACTGTGATAAATTATTTTCTTTCACAAATTGTGGGCAATTTTTTTATCTTCTAATGTCTGTAATTTGTATAGCTTCTATAAAGTCTATAGTATTTTAATAATTAGTCAAAGAATTGAGAAGCATAATTTATATGCGATATTTGTTACATTCTATACTTAAAATCCTTGTATTAATTTTTATATGTGTAAAGCATTGTTTAAAAAAGAAATC